>NC_134099.1:32478258-33813258 GCF_000715075.1 Nicotiana tabacum
CGATCGAGTCCCCTCCCTCAGGGCTCGTCGGGGCCCATCTCAAAGAAGATGAAGGTCGGGGCTAGAGTAGAAGGGAAAGTTCCCAAGGCACACGGCTTTATCTGACGGAGCTGGCCTATCCAGGGCCTATGCTGAAGCATCACGTCTGGCCGTCTCATCTCCATACTTTATAATTAACGCATGTTGTACTATATCCGGGTTCCCCTCCTATATAAAGGGAACCCACACTACTTTGTAAGGAGATGATGTTGCTCCATCTATTTTCTCCACAATCAATAATATCTCTCTCTCTTTCTTCTATTTAACTTGCTCGTTCCTACTAGCTCGAGGCCAATCTTAGCGTTCATTGCTTTCATACTTGTTCTTAATTCATTACTTGGTATTGGCCATAAAGAGCCTTGTTTGATTATATCTCAACTATTATCCCATCCCCGACTACCCCCAATAGCTCAAGACTGAGCCAGATATCGGCCCCGAGGCTCCTTCATCGACCAGTCCGAGGCTCGGGCTACAAACCCTTGGGTTAGATTACTATCCCGTTTAAGCTTGAATCTCTTTGTAAAACTTCATACACTTAGCATCTACTGCTCTAACAACTAGCATAAAAATAGATCACATATTTTTAGAATCTCATTTATAAATTTAATTGTTGTTATCATTTTCATGGTAAACAAGGTTGGATAGGGTGTATGGACTATCACGGGTTCAACAGTCATGAGGAAGGATCACTTTCCACTTCCTTTCTTAGATAAAATGCTCGATCGATTGGCCAGTTGTCCCTTCTATTGCCTCCTTCATGGGTATTCAGGCTACAAACAAGTTCTTATTGCTCCAGAAGATCAAGAGAAAACAACCTTTACATGTACGTAAGGTACTTTTGCTTTCAAACGGATGCCATTTGGTTTGTGCAATGTACCGTCAACTTTTTAAAACTGTATGATGGCTATTTTCACGGACATGGTGGAGAACTAACTTGAAGTTTTAATAGATGACTTCTGGGTAGTTGGACATTCTTTTGATGATTATCTTGCGAATTTGGATAAAGTGTTGGCAAGATGTGAAGAAACAAATTTGGTACTCAATTGGGAGAAATGTCATTTCATGGTCGAAGAAGGCATTGCCCTTGGCCACAAAATCTCAAAGAATAGATTTGAAGTTGACAAGGCAAAGATTGAGGTTATTTCTAAACTTCCACCTCCAACTTTGGTGAAGGGTGTGCGGAGTTTCTTAGGCCACGCAGGGTTTTACAGGTGCGTCATTAAAGATTTTTCTAAGGTTGTGAACCCGTTGTGCAAGCTTCTCGATAAGGGTGCTAAGTGTAACTTCAATGATGATTGCATGAGAGCTTTTGAATTGTTAAAGTTCAAGTTGACTACTACTCCCATAATCACCGCTCCAAATTGGAGTGTCCCTTTTGAACTCATGTGCGATGCAAGTGACGTAGCGGTTGGGGCTGTTTTAGGGCAATGCATCAACAAGATTTTTCATCCGGTCTACTATGCTAGTAAGACCATGAATGGTGCCCAAGTCAATTATACTGTTACGGAGAAAGAGCTCCTTGCCATTGTGTTTGCAATTGAGAAGCTATGTCCGTACTTGATGGGTGCAAAAGTTATTGTCCACACGGATCATAAGGCGCTTCGTTATCTTATGATCAAGAAATATTCCAAAGATCGGTTGATGAGATGGGTACTTTTGTTGCAAGAGTTTGATATTGACCTCCGAGATAGAAAAAGGAGTAAAAATCAAGTGGCAGGCCACTTGTTTCGTTTGGAGGAGGAGGGGAGGCCACATGATTGCCTTGAAATCAATGACTCCTTCCCTAATGAGCAACTCTTTGGCTATTTCAATGAAAGAGGTGCCATGGTTCGCGGATCTAGCAACTTTTATTGTGTGTGGAATCATCCCAGATGAGTTCTCTTCAAACCAAAGGAAGAAGCTCAAACGAGATTGTCAAGATTTTTATTGGGATGAACCATACCTTTTTCATATTTGTACTGATGGGGTGATTAGAAGATGTGTACTAGAAGAAGAACAAAGTGAAATTCTTGGGGCTTGTCATTTTTTTCCATATGGTGGTCATCATGGTGGAGCAAGAACGACGGCCAAAGTTCTTAGTTGCGTCTTCTATTAGCCCACTCTTTACAAGGATGCAAGTGAGTTATTGAAAAGAGGTTGTTGCTCTACCCAAAAATTAGGCGAGAAGTGTGGTGGCGTTCTTAAAGAAGAATATTTTCACAAGGTTTGATACACAGTGAAAACTAAAGACACGACAACTTGTCTTCCAAATCAAAATGTTTGTGATATGTGCCAAAACCTGAAACATTTTATCTTAACCCTTTCACGAGTGAAACCACATAGCTAGGACATCTAAATATTGGGATGAAATCATGTATTGGTGAGAGAGAATAAACACTTTTCTATGAGATAGACATGTGTCTGCCATAATAACTCTCAGGCAGTAATACCAGGCCACTTCATGGGCAACTACAATACTAGGGACAAAGTGAGCTACTTACTGCGGAATGATCTAAGTGGGCGTGAAATTTGTACTACAATGGGAACACTTTTGAGATTATTATCATTCTCACAACTTAACCTTTGCCAATAGTTGATCCTATATGAGAGGACTAGAGATACTACAAACTTACCTTTCAAATCAATATGCCCTTATGTTACTAGACGGTGAAAAGGATTTGTGATAATATACACAAAGGAACAAAGTGATTGTTCAAACCATATGAGTCACATACACCAGAGAGAAAAAGAGTGACTCAAGAAGGATCGCAACACTAGGCTGCTTTACATTAAACTTGACACCACATAAGTAATCTTTACGACGGAGCATACATAAGCACAAGTTAGCAGATGTTATCCATTTGATTGAAAAGGTTCTATAAGAAATTCATCAGGTGTATTGCATGGTTGAGATGTTTAGGGAAGCAAGTGGGAAGTATTACCTTAAGATTGTGACTTAATTCAAAGAAATAATTAGATAACTCAATTCCTCAAGAGGTTGCAAATAAGAGAATTGTGATCAAGAGGCTTCACGAATAATGCGTCTCGTTCGAAGAGTAGGTACATGCAATGTTTTGTGATTCAGTGTTTTGGTTAAGACCATGTTCATGAAGGCTCTTCAATATGGATGTACATATACAACAAGAAAAATTTACGTTATTCATAATGATGTACTAAGGAGTGACTTACTTGGTGACTTTAGGTTGACAAGGCAATAACTTAATTGATGCCCCTCTACTCCACTTCCATAACGTATTTCACGAGTGACCCAACATAAACCCAAACGGTGCTTCTTACAAATCAAACATTCTGGTTTATTGGTACTAACAACCTTATTTTGTTTCCTAGGTGTTCTCACGACATGATCTGGTGGTGCAGTGACATTAATAGGAACAAGGGTACTGCCCTTAGCAATAGGTTCTTCCAATCCCTCAATGGATCGATACATTATCCTAACAAACTCTTGTGCAATCTCTCTTACATTCAATTGTGGAGTCATTCCCTCCTTACTACTTCAAACTTGTGGATTACTCATGTTGAAAATTAGACATAACGAGGAAATTAGCTCCCTATATTGAGCTTTATCGCACGATCTGGAATATCAAAGAAGTGTAAAATTTCCTAGATGTCTTAGTATCCTCCCCCTTATAGATGTGGTTGACAACACACTGATAATAAGGACACTAATAGAATGGCTTCGATACATCCTAGGACACTTTAAAACCTTAGGCTCTGATACAAAGTTTGTCATGCCCTAAACTCGGAGAGCACGACCGAAGCTCAATCGAGTGAACCCGGTAGGACAAACCTGTTAGATTTCATTCTACCCAAACTCACAAACTCATAAATAGAAAATCTATTTCATTTATTCAAACATCGTGGGGATTTCATTAACAATCCCAATTTCTATTTCCATTATCAGCTTCATTCATAATTTTCAAGATAGTACAAGTTTATAAATTTATTGAAAAACATGTTTGCCAAATACCAACATTATTAATTCAATCCCCGACATCAAATGTCACTCACAGCCTATTTAAGGAGACTCTAAGTACAACCAAAGAGTAATATGGAAATACCGGCAATAAGGCCCCGGCTATACCTCAAAACACAGTACATGAGAAATAAAAGAAAGATGACCCCGAAAAGAAGTGGGGCTCACCAAGTCAGCTGGAATGAGTGTACTGCTATCACTGATCAATGCCGCCTGCTATGGAACCACCTGCATCCATTAAAGATGCAGCGCCCCCGACAAAAAGGACGTTAGTACAGTCGAATAACACTAGTATGTAAAGCTAAAAGTCCTCTTTCAAAATAGAATGACCAGATATGAAAAGAAAAGCTATAGAAACGACAAGTCACAATCAATAATATCCAAATGCCCAATTGAAACATAACAGTTTAAAAATACGAAAACAATACATATTTTTTAGTTGGGAGATCTTTACCACCGATAATACCACAGTTCATGATATCACTGTCCATAATACCACTGTTTACAATGCCACTATTCACAATGTTGCTATTCACAATACCACCATACTCTTGGCACGGAGTCTGATCATGACCCGATTGGCTAGGCCATCTCATCTTAGACATTAACCGCAATCATAATCTCAAGCACAATCACAATCTCTGTGCAAGTATACCACCGTGAATCTAGCACGGAGTCCGATCGTGACCCAATCGACAAGGCCTTTTTATTTGATGACATCAACCAAAATCACAATTTATATAACTGATTTAGATCACAATTTCCAGCACAATCACCACCATGTGTGTGGCATGACATCCGATCATGGAAAGATTGGCTAGGCTGTCTCACCACAACACCGTGTTGTTCGATATCATACGTTTTTACCAATAATCTCATCCCAATTGAGGGAAATAATTTCATTACACCAATCTCATCACAAATTAGGAGAATATTCACAAATGGCTCCTACACCATCACATATAGTTTCAGGGTTAGTTTATTTAAACCTACCCTTCCTCAGTGACTATCGATACTCCCAAAAATATTTTTATATTGATTTGAATACAAAGGTAACATAAATACAAATGTACTCACCTCAACATATTTTACATTGTATAACTCTTCCTTAGTATTTTTAAACGCTCACAACCATAATATTTCCTTGGCTTTTTGGTTATTCACAAGATTATTTATTCATGGCACAGTGGCCGTATTTCATAATCCACACTTTCACTTCATTTGTTCTAAGGATCACCATCCAATACTAATATATAGAATATTTTGGAAATCATATACCTCAAGTTCATTAGTAATGGAAACTTTAAACACAAAAGGTTTCTTCTCAAGGAATGGGGCATACTAACCAGCAATAGAAACACACATCAAAGCCATAAACAAGCAATACACTCATTTATTTTTGAAATACTCTTTCCAACAAAGACAATGTACACTTTCAACACCGAGGTATATAAGAACTCAAATCACATTAGATGTATTTGTAAGGCAAGGCATTAGTTAAAAACAATCACTTATGGGCATACATTGAGTACACGAGCTTTTAGGCAGTTTCTATTTTAGAAGTCATTTAAAAATAGTTGAGTCGAGGCTCATTGCATTGGAACCACTAGTCACAATTATAACTTAGATTCTTGGCACGTTAGCCACACACTATATCCCCCAATTCACTTGTTTCATTTTCAAGCATCTTTATAGATTATCAACAACAAGACATTTTCAATCAAGACTTTAGGTACACATATGAGCAATTAGGAGCCTCAAGCACATCGAGTTTCCCTTACACAATTTGGCATACTAGATTTTATTTGAATCACGGCTCAAAGCCATAACAATTTAATATGCAAACCATACTTTGAACATATATCTTTCGACATAAGGCTCATGCGGAATAGTCAAGTTTATAGAGGATAACCCGGATTATAGAAATTAGGGATTTTGAGCCACCCATACTTGAACTTATGGAAACATTATGGAATTCGATTCCGAGAGAGAAAGTTTAGCCAACATACTTTGTTTGAGCTTTTCCTAATTCACTACAACGCCCTGACACTTCTAGCAATTAACAATGTATAAGAAGATAGCAAAAATCAGTAAATGATTAGAAGGATTCCCATGGTGTAACTCTCCTAGGAATTTTTTCAAACACCTAGCCCAAGAATCTAAAATGGTAATCACCTCCTCCCTCGATAGATTTCAACAAGAAACTACTCACAATGTTTCACTAATCCCACATACTACAACCTGGTGTCACATGCATGACCTATTTCCAACCCCTTACAATATTTAAACTCATAACTTTAGGAATGAGATCTTAGAAGTAGGACTTACCCGGATGGATGATAATCTAGTGACTAGCTTCCTTGATTCTTGAAAATTTGGCAAGATTGGATGATTGGAATGTTAGGTTCCCTCCTTCTCTCTCTAAAATGCTCTCACCACTCTCTAGATTCACCAAAAAATTGCCCCAAATAAAGCCCCAAAACCTATTTATCAAAATGGGGTCGGGCTATGAAAATAGGAGAATGGACCCTCCGAACTCAGGTCTGCGGTCGTAGAATGGACCGCAGAATAGGTATGCGGCCCGCAAAATGGACCGCAAAAGTGATGCCCAAAAACTGGAATGGTCTGGGCATGCTTGTGACCATTTTGGAGTTCGTAAACCAATTTTGTGGTTCACCCACTATTTTTGCAATTGCACAATTGGCCGCAAAATTGCATTTTGCTAGCTTTTGGTAATTTTGTCATAACTATTTGTAGGAACGTCCAAATGACAAATGGTTTGAAGTGTTAGAAATTAGACTCAAAGAGCTTTAATTTTATAAGTCATACATCACATAACTAATTATATATATGTAGATATGATCGTCCAAAGTTTGGTCTTGTGCGTACTCATTTGGAATTTTAGTCTATCATGTAATTTGTCAAGTTGACTTAGACTTAGGCCTCTCGTCAGACCCTACATCACTTATAATATGCCTCATAAACTTACTACCCTAACCAATTGATACCCATCATATTAATAGTCCTCATATGCACACAAAATAATATAATTAGAGACTTTTTGTCCAAAATAGTGAATGTTAATCGGACGGATTGGTCCAAGAAGCTTGATGATGCATTATTGGCTTATTGGACGGCTTACAAAACACCTATCGGAATGTCGACATACTGGTTGGTGCTAGGAAAACCTTGTCTGTCATCTTCCGGTGGAACTTGAGCCCAAAGATATGTAAGCTCTAAAGAAGTTGAATCTTGATTTGGATTTAGCCGCTAACTTGAGGGTTGCATATTTGAATGAATTGGATGAGTTCCAGTACCATGCTTATGCAAGTTCATCCTTGTACAAAGAAAAGATGAAATATCTTCATGACAAATACATTTGGAACAAAGAGTTCAAGGTGGGCAATCTTATATTGTTGTTCAACTCAAGGTTGAGGATGTTTCCCGTGAAGTTAAAGTCTAAATGGAGTGGTCCTTTTTAATGGGGGTGTGATACCCTTTGGTGCATCGGACTTGAAGAACAAAAACCATAAAGTATTCTAAGTCAATGAACACTGGGTGAAGCACTATTTGGGAAAAGTTGGAGATAGCCACGTCATGGCGGTCATTCATTTCAATTAATTATATTCTGTGTCGTGTCGAGACGTTAAATCAGACGCTACTTGGGAGGCAACCAATGTTTCTTTTCCTTTTTCTTTTTTTTAGTTGGGTGTTATATTTGTGCTAACTTGATTTGAAGTGTGCTATAGGATTGAGTGTGACTTACAGGAATTGTGGACAGAAATTTGGCTAAGTGTTGCAAGAATTGCGAACTGCAGTTGGATTGTGAGGACGACACATTTATAGTTGTGGCAGCAAAAAGGCCACAAAATTATCTTGCAGAACGCACAAATGGATGGTGAAAAATGTTAACGCTTTGAAGTTTAGTCTGTCAGAGAAAAGGTCGATGTGCGATCACAAAAGGAAATCCGTGGCTGCAACATAAAGTCTGCGGTCGCACCCAAAATTGTATGGACCGCAATTGAGTGTCGAGTTAAGGTCACCAAGTAAAGGAGTACAGACCGAACATGAAATAGTGTGTCCGCACTCGTCCCTCCTTCCCTTAAAATACCAAGTAGTATAAATAGAGGAATAGGGGCAACTGTTGCGTTGTTTTCCCTCTTTGAGCACAAACACATTAATCTGTTGAAATTTCTTGGTGAATCTATTTTTACACACACACAACATCTTTGATCAGTCAATAATCACACTCATTCATCTGGTATGTTTCAAATTCTTGTTAATCGTTTTCTTTTAATTTGTAGATTTTTAGTTTTTTTAGGCCATTTGTCAATAAAATTCAATTGTATATCCATGTGGGAGTAAATCTGTAGTGGGTTAACGAATGCATGCTTTATGGGGATTGGTCAACATATTTTCATACCTCTAAGATGTTACCATGTCAAATTGTGCACAAAATTGCAAAACCTAGAATGACCTAACTGAACTGTTCGAAGTTTTTGAATTCTGCGGCCGTATCTGAAATTGTGCGGTCCGTAGAAATTGATTCTAGGGCATCATTAGTGAAAAAGGAGTCTGCGGCCACAAGGTAAAAAGTGCGGACCATAGAATTTCCATTCCGGCTGCAGAACAGACCTTTTACTGTTATTAGAGAGTCTACACTTAGTGACTCAAATATGTGGCCTCAAGTCTAATTGTGCCGACCATAGAAATTATGTTGCAGCTACAGGTCTAATTGTGCGAACCGCAGAAACCATGTTGCAGATGCACATCAGTCAATTTTATGTCATTAGAGAGTTGGCATATTTTTTGGTTTCTAAGATGCGGCCAGAAGTGAAATTGCAGAGCGCACTTCCCTTTTACGGCCGCAAAACAAAATTGTGCAGTCCTCAAGGCCTTATCTGCATTTGCAAGAAAATTGTGTGGACCGCAGATGCTTACCCTTCAAGCATGTTCTCATTTTATTCCCTCAATGTGTCTTCTGGTTTATAGCTTACTTGCATATATCTTGTGTATATCTAAATATTAAACTTAAACTAACAATTGTCCTTGCTTGATACAGACAATGGTTTGATCTAGAGGGCACGGAAACACATCTAAAGGGAGAGGTGAACCTTCTCGGGGCGAGTCAAAAAGGCCTTTCCCCTTTCTAAACAAATGGAAATTAGGAAAAAAGACTACAGTCGGGAGAGGGAGAGGTGAAGAACTCTCTGTGACGAGTTCATATGCCCCGTCTAAAGATGTATCAGAGGGAAACTCAACCTCTATTCAAGAACAACCGGTAGCACAGTCAAGCCCGCTAGGGAAATTTCAACTTAGGGACCAGCCTTCCTCATCTCACAGCACTTTCGAGGGATCAGAAAGTGTTAGTCAGGTTAACGAAGATTCTAGCTGCACCAGGTGCGGAAGCTAGTGAATATCATTCGTCCTTGGTTAACGGAGATTCTAGCACTAGGACTACCACCACCACAGATCATCACTAGGGTTCCTATCCAACAGAGCACATTGAGCTTCGAGGCAAAGGGTTGGAAATCATTTGTCTGCAGTAGACTGGACCCAAATCAAAATGAGACTCACTTGATTCCTCGGGCAGTATTGGTTGCTTCTATTATGGTCGGGTACCCTATCAATGTGGGTGTTGTGATGTAGGCCAATATCCTAGTTATCGCTCGGCAGGATGACTCGTCCTACCCATATCCCAATACCATTATAGAATATCCTTCAAATGCGAGGGTAGAATCAAAGGATTATGATACAAAGGTGCGGCTGAAGAAGCCTTTCTCTTGGTAATCACTGGTGGATGCGAACAACCCTAAGAGAAAAGGTTAGCCTTCTACCACCACAGGCCAGTTTGATGAGCCAGGCCTGGTGGTTGTGTAGGTAGTTGATGTTCCATCTACTTCGGTCGAGCCTTCCTCTAGTGTCGCATCTATGCCTCCACCATCATCTTCAACCCCCACTACAGTCCCTGCCACATCTCACACTTCGGCTTTAAAGTTGTTGCCCATGCCTATTGGCCCATTTTCTGCACTGTGAGTCTCCCGGACATTGGCGAACCTCAACAATTGGATGTAGACAGCCACTACAAAGCTGCCTGACTTATCCAGCACTGTTGCAGTGAAATCTTCTATTCAGGCACCTCAGATGCCCCTTTCTGTTGAAAAGACAATGAAGAAGCTCCTAGAAAACCAGAACACTATCATGGCTACCTTGGTACAACATGGGTCAGTAATCGAAGAGCTGGGAAAGGAAGTAAAGAAGATGAGGAAATCCCAAGCTAGCAAGAAGTCAGTGGACAAGCTCCTAAAAGAAGTAAAGAGAATTACTACAATTGGAGTTCTTTCATTCGACATGTTACTTGACCCGTACCAGTCAGCACTAGATCCTACAACCCCATCTGCACTGATAGCACTAGCTAGATAGTCTGATGAGCTAGACCTTGCTACTGACACTCCTGAGGCAGTGCGTTAGATGTTCACCAATCCAGTCACTCCCAAAGTTGAGGATGATGAGAATATAGAGATGTCTAAGGAGCCATAGGGAGTTTTCTTCACTCTTTCCCCTCTTTTACTCTTATTTTGTTAAGCATTAGTGTCAATGCTTATCTTTATTTAGGGGGGTGGAGTTTATTGATTATATTTGATACATTCTGAGACATTTAGCCAATAATAACTTGATTTTATTCTATTTCTTTCCTTCTTAATTTATATGTATTCTCTCTCTCTCTCTCACTACCAGAAAATGGGCTTATGGCAACAGTTATTTTAGCAGCGGTTCAACAACCGTTGCCATATAACCTATATGGTTACGGTTACAACCGTTATAGTAGCATTTAGGTGATATTAGCACACTTTAACTATAGAGCCGTTGCAATTGTAAAACAACAGTTGCCATAGATGCATCAAGCACAACGGTTATATGAACCATCCCAATAAAACTATCTATGGGAACGTTTTCGTTGTAAAAATTTCTATTGGAACGATTAAATTTTCCCCCCTTATTTTCCCTCGTGAATTTTATTACACCCGCCAAAACAACTCCTATTTATTTTATTTTTTAATAATCTAAATATTAAATAACAAACTTTTTTGGAACTTTCCCCATTAACTACGATACCCCCAATGCTAGCCGATACCCCTAAAGTAAAAACACCGAGTCATCTTTTTCTTCTTCACTGATACTCGCCCCCATCTCTCTCTCTCTCTCTAAAAACCTTCTTCTTTTTTACTGATACACTGCTAAAAACTCCGATACCCCCATATCTCTCTCTCTCCGATGCCCTGAAAAACCCTCAATTCTCCCCATAATCATTTACAAACTAAGGAGAAACAATTCGGAGACCTAAAAATACCAAGGTAATAAGATTTTTTTTGCTCTATTTGCACTTTCTAGCTCTTAATCGAGAAATCTGGCCTTATTCTTTAGTTCAAGCGAAATAAATTTGGTATTACATATCATGTTTTAGATCTATATAAACTCGTTCTATAATACTTTAGTCAGTTTGACATCTGTCTTTACACTTGAGATATACTAGTGTTGATGGCTAAAGTATTTGACTCTTTGTTATCTTGAATAACAATATAGGCATCTTCTCTGTTAAATAACAATATAGGGATGTTTCTTTGTATGCTTTATTTTAGAACATTTATCCTTTTTTCTTCTAGAATTGATGTCCCAGCTTAATGGTTTATTAAATAATTATTTACATATAAATGAAAGTTACTCCCCGCCTCTATGTTTTAGACTAATAATTGATAAAGTCTTATAGAATATTGCCAAGATATTATGTAAATTAGGAGGCAAAGCCTGTTGATTTAGCAATATGACAGTGAGTTCTAGTTTATATCGTACAATTTATGAGCACAACGAAAAATTTAGAATTTTGGATTCTCTATTCAATTGTTCGACTGATTCTTGATTCAATATTTTTGGTATTGGGAGGACAGTGTGATGAAAAATGCAAATTTGAAATTGCTGATTATTTGCACCAGAATTCTGTCTGTTTGCTCCTCTGTTAGCTACATAAAATTTGCAGTTTTGAGTTAAGTTTTGGGTCAGAATATGCACTATTTGAGTGTAAGTTACGCATTATTTTGCAGAATTTCAGTTGTGATCGGTAGTGGTTTAAACTCCTTTGAGTCTAATTAGTTTGTTTTTATATCTAAGGCAAGATTATTTCTTGTTTTCTTTGCTCGAATGCTCTCAAAGTAATCCCTTTCTGATGTCAATTTTTATTTTTTTTGCATGCTACTCCTTGTTGAACTATAGAACCTTTTTTGGTGGTATAGACATTATTAGCTGAGAGAAAGTTTATTTTTGGTAGCCGAGGAGAAATCATTGCTGGTAACTTAGGGAACACTCGTCGCTGGTAAGTTATCTTAATTTAAATTTTTGGTAATTGGATTTGCTGGTAGTGTATTTGTGTATTTCGCTTATTTATCTTGTTATGTATGTTACTCAGAATTAGTTTATAGTGTTATCTTGGGGTTTAACTAATGATTCATTGAGTTAAGTTACAACATGTTGATGTAGTCTAATTTTTTTAGAACTTAATGCATGGGTTGAGTAGGACTCTAAATTAAAGTACTACAAATGACAGAATAGGCAAGCATTATTATTTAATATTGTTCTGTAACTTTTTTGTTGCAAGAATACAAAAAAGTCAACCTATTTCTTAGAGTTACCCAACTAGCTAAATATTTATTATGTCAGCATGCAGAAAATGCATAAAAATATACAAATGCACCATGTTAAAATTTATTACCTATGTTAAAATTAAAAATAAATATCCCACTTCTCTTTAGTTGCTCCTCCTTCTGAGTTTTCACCTTTAAAATCATTGGTCAATATCTTATTATATGTAGGTTTATTTGGTTAATTTTGTTGATTTAAGTTTATCGTATAGGATTTCAATAGATAATGGAGATAAAAGTTGGATGTATTTCCTAAGATGGACGGATGAGTATATCCATGGAGTGACAATTTTCTTGATAAGGCATTTGAACGAGCTTCCCAGGGAAATGAAATATTATGCCCTTGCAAAAAGTGTATTAATCGTTATTGGAAATATAGAAATGTAGTGGAGGATCACTTGGTTGTTAATGGTTTTGTTGATGGTTACACCAAATGGGTTTTTCATGGGGAAGGGTTTTCCTCTAGAAATGCACCTCACCAAAGCAATAATGATGAAGGTTCTAACATACGTGATGATATTGATAGAATACTTCATGATACCTTTAGAAATGTAGAAGGTGAGGCAGAGCAGGAAGAACCGATGAGAGCGACTCTATCTGAAGATGCTAAGAGATTTTTCAGATTATTAGAAGAAGGCAAACAAGAATTATATCATGGGTGTGAAGCTTTCACTAAATTGAGTTTTACTATTAGGTTGTACGTGTTTAATTCCTTGCATGGATTGAGTAATGTGGCATTTTCAAATATGCTAGAGTTGTTAAAAGAGGCATTTCCCTTTGTTCAGTTGCCAGAATCTTTCAACAAGGCTAGAAACATGATAAAAGATTTGGGTCTTCATTATGAAAAAATACATGCATCCCCTATTGATTGCATGTTATTTTGGAAAGACAATGAAAATGCCGATAATTGCTTTGTTTGTGGGGATTCTCGATGGAATGTTGTTGTTGCTTCCTTGACTAATACAAGCTTTAAAATCCTAGTAAAGGTTTTAAGGTACTTTCCATTAAAGCCTAGGCTTCAGAGAATATTCATGTGTCCTGAAACAACCATTGCAATGAGATGGTATGCTAATGAACGACCCAATGATGGGAATATGAGGCATCCTGCTGATGGAGAAGCTTGGAAGGATTTTGATTCTCTACAGCCTGACTTCTTCAGAGATCCACGTAATGTTAGGTTGGGTCTTTCAAATGATGATTTCAACCCATTTCGAACCATGAGCATTTCTCATAGCACGTGGCCTATCATGTTAATGAAGTATAATTTATCACCATGGATGTGCATGAAGCCAGAATATATCATGTTATCAATGATCATTCCAGGTCCTTCATCTCCAGGAAATGATATTGATGTGTATCTACAACCATTAATTGAAGAATTGAAGGAACAAACATATGATGCTGAGACAAAGCAAACATTCCAAATGTGTGCAGCCTTATTGTGGACAGTTAGTGATTTAACAGCTTTAGCAATGCTTTCAGGCTGGAGCACCAAGGGTAGATTGGCATTGTCACACCTCCTTTTTACACTATACCCCAGAGAGGGAGTACAAAGGAGTTTTTCCAATTAAAGGACAATCGAAATGGGATTATTTCCCTTTAAGATTCAGAGTCGCCACTTGGGAAATTTATGGTGTCCCAAGTCACCGGTTAAATCCCGAATTGAGGAGAGATTGACCCTTTTTTTACAGTCCGCAAACACAGAAATCCGGGTAAGGAATTTTGTTAACCCGGGAGAAGGTGTTAGGCATTCCCGAGTTCCGTGGTTCTAGCACGGTCTCTCAACTATAATAATTGGCCTATTATCTGATTTTTAATACATGTTCAAACCTATGTGCATTTTCAACTTTAACCGCTTTTATTCATTTTTTAGGGAAAATTGCAACGTTATTAAAACACATCTCAAACCACGTCACTTAAATGCACCAGTGGTCTTTGACATATTTTAACATCGTTGAGATTTGGATTTGGGCCACATAAATGTGCACCCGAATTTAGGAAGGTAATATTATTAGATGACGCGCCTAATGCAACCATGCGTTAATAACTTTGTGAGGTCCATGGAATTTGCTAAATGGCACGCCTCGAATTCTAAAAATATTAAAAGGAATAATTAAGCGAAGGCCACACAATTGTCCTTTTGTTCGGCACGACGCTTCTTGATTTATTAAAAGAAAAACAATGATACTTAATTAGACGAGCTTGAGAGGTTTGAACCTATTCTAGACTACATGAAGAGGTTTGGTCAAATGCACCCATTAATTGAGAGCCGATTCGAATAAAACAAACAAAATAAAAATGTGAGATTCATGCATGTACAAGGCCTGCTCGTAAAAGGGCCTTAGACTTGGGCCTGGGCGAGCCCAAGTTTCTTTCGGACGACTCGGCATCGAGTCTAGATAGAGTCTCGTCACCCAATTCGAGTAAAGAAGTTAGACTCCAAATGACTTTTGCAAAATCACGACGAATGAGCATGGTTATTCAAATTAGGCTGTTGTTATGATTCCTAAACAAATTATTCAAGTTCATGCTAACCTGATTTCCAAACTCAGTATTAGTATGTTAATAGCTATTCTCACTTAATCTTATTTTCCTTACCATCATTTCTTAGACAATTCCAAACCAGCAGTTGATTTTCAAAATAAAATATCCAACTAATATTCATATCATACAGTTCAACCTATCAAATAGTAACATGAAATCCTGGGTATACATTAGGCCTCAACATTCAAATGAGCTGCAAGGGCATATAGGATCTAACACTGCTTAATTATAAAATTTAACTAATGATCAATACTTTATCAAGTTCACGTTTCTCAACAGTTCAAGTCCAGCTATAATAGCAGGAATTTCAAAGGCAAACAACATTTAACTACAAGGCCCTATTAATTCTAAACAGATGCAAACTGGCTATGGATTCTCATATCGAACATACAATGCATCAATTAACTCAAAGAAACTGAAAATAAACTAAAGGGTCTGAACATGTAGAAGCTATATTTGGACCTCCAGATTTCATTTTACTTCAATATCAGGCCTCGTGTAAGGTGGGTCTAGAAATATATACCTGAAATATGAAATGAAAGAAACAAGAAGAGGTCAGTAGTCAAACAGCAAAGCAGCAGAGCCCAACAACTAGGAAGAAACTAGCCAAACCAGAAAACCAATTCGACTGAACTATGATCTCAACAACTTCAAACCAAACCTCTACAAGCCCAAGCTCAATTCATTTTAACCAGATTCTTAGCTTTCAGAAGTTTTTCAGAAATTTAAAACCAACAGAATGGCTCAGAGAATTAAAACCAAGCAAACACATCAGTTTCATTCGACTTTCAGCAATTGAAAACTAAAAAAATCAAAGAAGGATTTCAATAGCACAGTCCTTCTATGGATTTCTTCCCTATTTTAGTTGTTCAGATTTTCAGAGTTCAGGATTTTAGGGATTTCTTAACTCTTGGGTCTGACATTAAAGGCAAGAAATGGTGCCTTTATAGGAAAGTTACTAGGGCAGCCTTGCAGATTTGTTTTTACCTTTTTAGTCCCTATTTAAATCTTCTTTTAGCTTAAAAGTCCCTCACTTATTGGCTTGTTACTCAAGTTATATTGTTAAAAGTGTTAAATTCACAGAGAATCCCTCACTAGAAACTTCCAAATCAGTTACACTAAAGATTCCTTATGCCCTATTTCCTAAACTACCCCTGAAAACTTCTGTTTTTACTTCAGAAACCAAATGGATCAGATTGGCCCAACAACCAACCCAAAAACCTGGGTTTGCAAACCCGGACCGACCCCCTCTTTGGGCTTCAACACTCATCAAGCCCAAATTCAAAACTTAACCAAATGGATTCCCTAGTGAAAAATCAGACAAACAAAAAAATCATCTAACTCTGAATTTTTAGTAACATGGAATCTTTTAAATGAAACAAAAATAAATAAAAAAAGAAAATTAACAGTCATTTACCAAAGAAAATAAATTAAAACTTATAAACTAATCGCGAATCCAACCTAATCATTCAACAAAACAAATTAATAACAGAAACATAAATGAGAAGGAAAGGATCAGAAGAAGGCGAGGACCGGGATACAACAAAGATGAAAATAAAAAGAAAGGAATGGAAATACCTAGGATATCAGACGGAAAATGAGCTTAAACAAATTATCCGGCAGTTTTGATTCGGACCGAAACGAGTGTTAATCGGCTTGTTCTTGTGAGAACAATCGTCTAACACTTGTTTCAGGCAAAATCTCTTCAAAGCTTGGAAAGAAAATGCATCCAGACCCTTGCATGATGAGGCAAAGGCGGGAAAGGATTTAGGGTTCCTTTTTAGATCTAAAATTAAAGGGAAATGGTGGGCATTCTGGGGAAATTGACCATGGCTTAGGGTTTGAAGGAGTATAAGGAGTGTGGGGTGAGGATTTGGAGGCGGTTTGTGGTGGGCCACGGGGCTCGAAGTAGTAGGGAAAGGGGGCGGTGGGCTAGGGTTCTTGATGAGAGTTTCAGGAGGGGGGTTTGAACGAGATGAAATGAGGAGGGTAGGGTAGCGTTTGGACATATAAGTATCCTTACCTCCCCAGTTCCGATCCGTCTGATCAGATCAATTCAACGGCTCAGATCAACCCAGCAAAACGACGTCATTTGGGTTTTGAGTGGGACTGACCGGGTTTTGGCTGGTCTGGGCCTGGGTTAAACCGGTATTTTGGGCTAGAAAATCAAATTTTGCCCAAAAATCTGATCTCATTTTTTGTTTTTCTTCTTTTCTTCTTTTTTTTCAATTTTTCTTTTGATATCTTAAAAAATAAGTTGAAATTAAAAATAAAACCTAAATTAATCCCTAATCAAATTATCTATCACGACCCAGATTTCCCACCATCGGGTGTCGTGATGGCGCCTACTATCGGAGCTAGGCATGCCAAATGTTTAAAACGTCTTTCCTGCTTTCTTTCAACAATATAATAAGCGAGACAAAATCTAAGCGGCAGACTTTAAATTTCAAACAACTGAAAACCTAAAGTACGGAAGTTTGAACAAAAATGCTACCCAGAGTTTGGTGTCACTAGCTCACGGACTACTATAGAATGCTACAAACAATGTCTGAAAGGAAAATACATCATGTTTGTCTGATACAAGATAAACAAACGAAAAACATGGAAAGGGACTTCGGCCTGCGAACGCCAGCTAGGGTACCTCGAGAGTCCCTAGACTGAAGATAGCTCCCAAAAAGTCCTACTGCTGCGGTCCAAAAGCTGCTCCCTGATCTGTGCACAAAAATGCACAGAGTGCAGCATCAGCACAACCGGCCCCATGTGCTGGTAAGTGTCTGGACTAACCCCGGTGAAGTAGTGACGAGGCTAGACAGGACCTACCACAATTAACCTATACAGATATATATAACAAGTGCAAAAAAACAATAACAAGATAATACAAAGAAAAGCTGGGAGGGGACATGCTATCGGGGAGTAACAGATAAAAATGAAATATCGAAAATAAATAGAAGAAACTCCGGTTTCCATAAGATATATGTATATTTAGATATATAGTGGACGGCGTGCTACGCGATCCCATAATATCATATATAAGTGGATGGCGTGCCACACGATCCCATAATATCATACATAAGTGGACGGCGTGCCACACTCCCATAATATCATATATAAGTGGACGGCGTCCCACGCGATCCCATAATATCATATACAAGTGGACGACATGCCACACGATCCCAAAATATCATACATAAGTGGACGGCGTGCCACACGATCCCATAATATCATATATAAGTGGACGGCGTGCCACACGATCCCATAATATCATATATAAGTGGACGGCGTGCCACACGATCCCAATTCATCTTTATCACAGTGCACAATATGTCACCGGCAACGGAGGCCAATAACCAAGTGGACGGCGTGCCACACGATCCCATAATATAGTATATAATATCTGACTTCATATAGTAGACCCCTTCAGGGAGGATAACAAACCAATACCTTTAACCCGACAAGGGTACAACTAACAGCCCAAAATATCCCGACAAGGGAGAGTATATATCAGTCTACACATCCCGACAAGGGAGTACTCACAACACATTCTCCTTTTTAAATCACTTCCTCCTCAACTAACACATTCATGTTCGAGCTAATGCTCCAAAAGTACACCAATCACAATTCTACCTCAATCGTTCACATTATACGAAACTCATCAAGTAAACAAGGAGATTGTGTCACATTAATCGAATTAAAAGCAATTAAGACTCACGGTCATGCTAGACTCCGGTGCATAGATAACCGTCACCAGGCCTACACACCGTACTCCACATTAGCAAGTAGCAAATAACATCCTAATCCTATTCCCTCAAGCCAAAGTTAGAACAAACACTTACCTCGAATGCTCAAAACTCAACTCACGATTCTAGAATAGCTTTACCTCTTGATTCTACCACCAATCCGCTCGAATCTAGTCATAAGTTACTTAATCACATTAATAATTACTAAATGAATCATTCCCAATGCATGAAAATAGATTTTACAAAGTTTTTCCCAAAAAGGTCAAAAAAAAGCCCCGGACCCACGTGGTCGAGACTCGAGGTTCGGACCAAAACCCGGTTACCCATTCTCCCACAAATCCAAATATATGTTTTGTTTTGAAATCGGACCCCAAATTGAGGTCCAACTCCTTAATTTGTAGAAAACCTAGGTTCTACCAAAAATACCCAATTTCACCCATGAAAATCTTTGATTTGAAGTTGAAATTATGTTAAAAGACGTTAGGGAATAAAGAAATTAAGTTAGAAATCACTTACCAATCGTTTTGGAGAAGAAAAGTTGTTTGGAAAATCGCCTCTTAGGTTTTGGGTTTTTGAAAAGTGGAAAAATGACTGAAAATCCCGAATTTATACATATGCTGGGGGCTGGCGCGGACCGCGAAGAAATGCACCGCTGCCGCGTGGCCACCAGCGTGGACCGCGCGAAAATGTACTGCGGCCGCGCCGAGGGAGGGAAGAAGTGGGCTCTCTCTGAACCCACCCAGCGCGGACCGCACTGATTTGGTGCGCGGCCGCGCTGGTCGGCCTGACCACCCCCTCTGAACCCCACCACGTGGACCGCACAGAGAAATGACGCGGCCGCTTGGCTGCCAGCGCGGACCGCGCGGAAATGGCCGCGGCCGCACAAGGCCTGCAACATCTGACCTTATTTTTTTTTTAAGTTTAAGACCTCCCGGGCCGCACTCAAAACTCACCCAGCCCTCGGGGCTCCAAACCAAACATGCACACAACCTTAAAAACATCTTACAGACTTACTCGTGCGATCAAATCGCCCAAATAACATCATATACATAGGATCAAGCCTCAAAACACCTGATTTTCCTTCAACTTTCATAAAACTCAATTTCCCCATCTTAAGTACGAAACACGTCATATGACATCCGTTTTTAGCCAAACTTCACAGATAGTGCTTAAAACATATTTAAGACTCGTATCGGGCGTCGGAACCCAAATACGAGCCCGATACCATAGTTTTCTGATCAATTTTCTTCTTCATTTTCCTTAATTAATTTCAGAAAACAATTTCACACAAAAATTCATTTCTCGGGCTTGGGACCTCGGAATTTAATTTCGGGCACATGCCCAAGTCCCATATTTTCCTACGGACCCTCCGGGACCGTCGAATCACAGGTCCGAGTCCGTTTACCCAAAATGTCGACCGAAGTCAATATTATGCATATTAATATCAAAATTCATCAAATGTTTTTCCAATAAATTTGCATATTCTAACATAAAATCTTCCCGGCTACGTGCCCGAACTGCGCGCACAAATCGAGGCAACTAAAAGCGAGGTTTTCACGGCCTCGAAAGCACGGAACTTGGAAGAATTATGGTGATGACCCTTTGGGTCGTCACATTCTCCACATCTAAAACAACCGTTCGTCCTCGAACGGACAAAAGAAAGAAGTACCTGAGTCGGGAAATAAATGAGGATAACGGCTCCGCATATCAGACTCGGACTCCCAGGTCGATGCCTCAGGAGGCTGACCTCTCCACTGAACACGCACCGAAGGAAAACTCTTCGACCTCAACTGTCGAACCTGCCGGTCTAGAATAGCCACCGGCTCCTCTTCATATGATAGATCTTTGTCCAATTGGACGGTGCTGAAATCTAACACGTGCGATGGATCTCCGCGATATTTCCGGAGCATTGATACATGAAACACGGGATGCACAGCTGACAAGCTAGGTGGCAAGGCAAGTCTATAAGCCACCTCTCCCACACGATGAAGAATCTCAAATGGACCGATGAACCTAGGGCTGAGCTTTCTCTTCTTCCCAAATCTCATCACGCCCTTCATAGGCGATACACGGAGCAATACCCGCTCACCAATCATGAAGGCAACATCTCTGACCTTGCGGTCTGCATAACTTTTCTATCTGGACTGAGCTGTATGAAGTCTATCCTGAATAATCCTGACCTTGTCCAAGGCCTCCTGAACCAGATCTGTACCCAATAATCGAGCCTCTCCCGGCTCAAACCATCCAACTGGAGACCGACATCGCCTACCATACAACGCCTCGTACGGAGCCATCTGAATGCTGGACTGGTAGCTGTTGTTGTAGGCGCACTCCGCTAAAGGAAAAAACTAAAAGACACAGGCTCGGAGCATGTCCTCAATGATCTGAATAGTCCTCTCGGACTGACCGTCCGTCTGGGGATGAAATGTTGTACTCAACTCAACCTGGGTGCCCAACTCTCGCTGAACCGCTCTCTAGAAATGCGAGGAAAACTGCGTACCCCGATCCGAAATGATAGATAGCGGCACCCCGTGAAGGCGAACAATCTCCCTGATATAAATCTCGACTAACCTTTCAGACGAATAGGTGGCTGCAACAGGAACAAAATGCGCTGACTTGGTCAGCCTATCAACAATAACCCAAACCGCATCAAACTTCTTCCAAGTCATCGGAAGTCCAGTAACAAAATCCATTGTAATCCTCTCCCACTTCCACTCGGGAAGCTCAATCCTCTTAAATAAACCACCGGGCCTCTGATGCTCGTACTTAACCTGCTGACAGTTCAAACAATGAGCCATATATGCAACAATGTCTTTCTTCATTCTATGCCACCAATAGTGCTGCCTCAAATCCTGATAAATCTTCGTGGCGCCCGGTGAATAGAATACCGAGAACTATAGGCCTCCGCTAAGATCAACTCTCGAATCCCATCAACATTGGGCACACAAACTCGCCCCTGCAATCTCAATACACCATCCTCATCTAAGGTCACTTTCTTGGCACCTCCACACTGCACCGTGTCCCTCAAGACACACAAATGGGGATCATCGAACTACCAATCACGGATACGCTCCAATAACGAAGAACGAGCGACCGTGCAAGCTAATACTCGTCTAGGCTCAGAAATGCCCAACCTCACAAATTGATTGGCCAAAGCCTGAACGTCCAAAGCAAGCGATCTCTGGCTGATTGGAATATATGCAAGACTACCCATGCTGGCAGACTTCTTGCTCAATGCATCGGCCACCACATTGGCCTTTCCCGGGTGATATAAGATAGTAACATCATAATCCTTCAGCAACTCTAACCACCTCCTCTGCCTCAGATTCAACTCTTTCTGCTTGAACAAATACTGAAGACTCTTGTGATCAGTGTAAACCTTACACGTCACGCCATATAAGTAATGCCTCCAGATCTTCAAGGCATGAACAATGGCTGCCAACTCGAGATCATGAACCGGATAATTCTTCTCGTAGATCTTCAACTGCCTCAAAGCATAGGCAATGCCTTTGCCTTCCTTTATCAACACTACACCAAGCCCAATACGGGACGTATCACAATAGACCGTATATGGCCCTGAACCTGTGGGCAAAACCAATACCGATTCGTAGTCAGAGCCGTCTTGAGCTTCTGAAAGCTCGCCTCACACTCGTCCGACCACCTAAACTTGGCACCCTTCTGGGTCAATCTGGTCATAAGGGCGGCAATGGATGAAAACCCCTCCACGAACTGACGGTAGTAACCTGCTAACCCTAGGAAACTCTGAATCTCCGTAGCTGAAGATGGACAAGGCCAGTTCTTGAGTGCCTCTATCTTCTTCGGGTCTACCTGAATACCTGCTGTTGATACGATATGACCCAGGAAGGCAACCGAACTCAACCAAAACTTGCACTTCGAGAACTTAGCATACAACTGACTATCCTTCAGGGTCTGAAGAACCGCTCTGAGTTGCTGCTCATGCTCCTCGTGACTACGGGAGTATATAAGAATATCGTCAATGAAAACTATCACGAACAAGTCCAAATAAGGTCTGAACACTTGGATCATCAACTCCATGAACGCTATTGGGGCATTAGTCAATCCGAATGACATGACCAAAAATTCATAGTGCGCATACCAAGTGCGAAATGCTGTCTTAGGGACATCAGACGCCCTAATCCTAAGCTGGTGGTATCCAGATCTCAAATCTATCTTTGAAAACACCCTCGCACCCTGAAGCTAGTCGAATAAGTCGTCGATCCTCGGTAGTGGGTACTTGTTCTTAATCATCACCTTGTTCAATTGCTTGTAATCAATGCATATCCTCATCGAACCATCCTTTTTCTTCACAAATAGAACCGGTGCGCCCCAAGGCGAAACACTGGGTCTAATGAAACCCTTCTTGAGTAAATCCTGAAGTTGATCCTTTAACTCTTTCAATTCTGGCTGCGCGATACGATACGTCGGAATGGAAATGGGCTGAGTGCCTGGAGCCAGATCAATACAAAAATCAATATCCTTGTCGGGCGGCATGCCCGGCAGTTCCGAAGGGAAGACCTCGGGAAACTTCCGAACAATAGGAACAGAATCAATAGACGGGACCTCAGCGCTGGAGTCGCGAACATAGGCCAGATAAGTTAGGCACCCCTTCTCGACCATGCGTCGAGCCTTCACATAAGAAATAACGCTGCAAGTAGAATAACCAGGAGTCCCCCTCCACTCAAGTCGAGGCAAATCTGGCAACGCCAAGGTCACGGTCTTGGCATGGCAATCCAAGATCGCATGATACGGGGACAACCAATCCATCCCTAATATGACGTCGAAATCCACCATATTCAAAAGCAACAAGTCAACACGGGTCTCAAGACCCTTGAATACCACAACACAGGAACGATGAACCCGGTCCACCACTATAGAATCCCCCACTGGCGTAGACACATATACAAGAATACTCAAGGCCTCACTAGGCATAACCAAATAGGGTGCAAAATAGGATGACACATATGAATGCGTAGATCCGTGATCAAATAGAACAGAAGCATCCCTATCACAGACCAGAATAGTACCTGTAATTACAGTATCTGATGATTCAGCCTCTGGCCTGGCTGGCAAGGCATAACAATGGGGCTGGGCCCCACCTTCCTGAATCATATCCCTGGGACGATCTGCTGCTGGCTGACCCCTACTTCTAGCGGTCTGAGCTCCACCTCTAAGGCCTCTACCTCCAGCCCTATGTCCTCTACCCCCGCCTCTAGCTGGCTGAGCAGGCTGTGAGGCAACTGGTGCCTGTATCATCAGGCGAGAACCCTGCTGCTACGAGCTACTGGAAGCTCGAGGGCAATATCTGGTAATGTGACTCACATCGCCGCAAGTATAACAAGCCCTCGGCTGCTGAGAATAACGAAGTGGTGGTGCACTGATAGGTGTTGATAGTGAACTGAAGAGCTGCTGGTCAGAATACTGCGGCTGAGAACCACGACCACCTGGTGTACCATGAGAAGCCTGGAGAGCTGACTGAAAGGGCCTCGAAGGATGGCCTCTACCATAAGAATCCCTACCTCCAGACGAGGTACCACTGAATCTACCAGAATAACTGGGCCTCTTATCAGACCCATGACCACCTCCCTGAGAAAGTGCCATCTCTATCCGGCGGGCACCATCTGCCGCCTCCTGAAATGAAATCTCACTACCGGCACTCATGGCCATCTGAACACGAATCGGCTGAACCAACCCATCGACAAACCTCCACACCCTTTCTCTCTCAGTGGGGAGTATCACAATGGCATGACGAGCGAGATCAATGAACCGGGTCTCATACTGGGTAACCGTCATAGGACCCTGCTGGAGATGCTCAAACTGCCTGCGAAGAGCATCTCGCTGAGTAACTGGAAGAAACTTCCCCAGAAATAACTCTGAAAACTGATCCCAGGTCAATGATGGCGACCCTGCTGGCCTGGCTAAACAGAAATCCCTCCACCAAGTCTTGGCGGATCCTGCCAGGCGAAAAGTGGCGAAGTCGACCCCATTGGTCTCTACAATGCCCATAGTCCGTAGAACCTCATGACAGCTGAATATGAAATCCTGAGCATCCTCTGAGGGAGTGCCACTATATGTAGTAGTGAAGAGCTTGGTGAAACGATCAAGCCTCCACAAAGCATCCGCGGACATAGCTGCACCATCACTGGACTGAGCCGCAATACCTGGCTGGGCTGCCACAGCTGGCTAAACTGCTGGAACCTGAGCCTGAGGAGCTACCGGCTCTGGAGTATGAGTATCGGGAGTCTAAACTCCTCCCCCAGCCTGAGATGTGGCTGGAGCTACGGGAAGCAAACCCGCTCTAGAAATGCCCTCCATAAAGCCTACCAGTCGGACCAAAGCGTCTTGAAGCACTGGAGTGGCTATGAAACCCTCTAGGACCTAAGCTGGGCCCACTGGAATAGCTGGAGCTGGAACCCCTTCGTCGTAGTCAACATGAGGCTCCACCTCTAGGACTGCCGCTCGGGGCTGAGCTCTGCCCCGGCCTCGGCCTCGCCCACTGCCCCTAATAGGAGCTGCTGTTGGGGGCTCGGGCTGCTGCGCGGTAGAAGAGGAAGCACGTATCCTTGCCATTTGTAAAAGAACAGAGTGGAAAGACAATCAGTACTTGAGAAACAGAATAGCACGACAGGAATGAACAAGGTGAAGTTTTTCTAACTCAGTAGCCTCTACGGGATAAATACAGACGTCTCCGTACCGATCCCTCAGACTCTTCTGAGCTTGTCCGTGAGTTGTGAGACCTAAGTAACCTAGTGCTATGATACCAACTCTGTCACGACCCGGATTTCCCACCATCGGGTGTCGTGATGGCGCCTTCTATCGGAGCTAGGCAAGCCAAATGTTTAAAACACCTTTCCTGCTTTCTTTCAACAATATAATAAGCAAGACAAATTCTAAGCGGCAGACTTTAAATTTAAAACAACTGAAAACCAAAAGTACGGAAGTTTGAACCAAAATGCTACCTAGAGTTTGGTGTCACTAGCTCACGGACTACTATAGAATGCTACAAACAATGTCTGAAAGGAAAATACATCATGTTTGTCTGATACAAGATAAACAAACGAAAAACATGGAAAGGGACTTCGGCCTGCGAACGCCAACTAGGCTACCTCGAGAGTCCCTGGACTGAAGATAGCTCCCAAAAAGTCCTACTGCTGCGGTCCGAAAGCTGCTCCTTGATCTGTGAACAAAAATGCACAGAGTGCAGCATCAGCATAACCGACCCCATGTGCCACACGATCCCATAATATCATATATAAGTGGACGGCGTGCCACACGATCCCATAATATCATATATAAGTGGACGGCGTGCCACACGATCCCATAATATCATATATAAGTGGACGGCGTGCCACACGATCCCATAATATCATATATAAGTGGACGGCGTGCCACACGATCCCATAATATCATATATAAGTGGACGGCGTGCCACACGATCCCATAATATCATATATAAGTGGACGGCGTGCCACACGATCCCATAATATCATATATAAGTGGACGGCGTGCCACACGATCCCATAATATCATATATAAGTGGACGGCGTGCCACACGATCCCATAATATCATATATAAGTGGACGGCGTGCCACACGATCCCATAATATCATATATAATTGGACGGCGTGCCACACGATCCCATAATATCATATATAAGTGGACGGCGCGCCACACGATCCCAATTCATCTTTATCACAGTGCACAATGTGTCACCGGCAACGGAGGCCAATAACCAAGTGGACGGCGTGCCACACGATCCCATAATATAGTATATAATATCTGACTTCATATAGTAGACCCCTTCAGGGGAGGATAACAACTCAATACCTTTAACCCGACAAGGGTACAGCTAACAACCCAAAATATCCCGACAAGGGAGAGTATATATCAGTCTACACATCCCGGCAAGGGAGTACTCACAACACATTCTCCTTTTCAAATCACTTCTTCCTCAACTAACACATTCATGTTGGAGCTAACGCTCCATAAGTACATCAATCACAATTCTACCTCAATCGTTCACTTTATACGAAACTCATCAAGTAAACAAGGAGATTGTGTCACATTAATTGAATTAAGAGCAATTAAGACTCACGGTCATGATAGAAGCTGGTGCATAGATAACCGTCACCATGCCTATACACCGTACTCCACATTAGCAAGTAGCAAATAACAATCTAATCCTATACCCTCAAGCCTAAGTTAGAACAAACACTTACCTCGAATGCTCCAAACTCAACTCACGCTTCTAGAATAGCTTTACCTCTTGCTTCCACTACCAATCCGCTCGAATCTAGTCATAAGTTACTTAATCACATTAATAATTACTAAATGAATCATTCCCAATGCATGAAAATAGATTTTACAAGGTTTTTCCCAAAAAGGTCAAAAATACCCCCGGACCCACGTGGTCGAGACTCGAGGTTCGGACCAAAACCCGGTTACCCATTCTCCCATGAATCCAAATATATGTTTTGTTTTGAAATGGACCCCAAATTGAGGTCCAACTCCTTAATTTGTAGAAAACCTAGGTTCTACCCAAAATACCCAATTTCACCCATGAAAATCTTTGATTTGAAGTTGAAATTATGTTAAAAGACGTTAAGGAATAAAGAAATTAAGTTAGAAATCACTTACCAATGTACCACGTGGAAATGTACCACGACCACGCCGAGGGAGGGAAGAAATGGTCTCTCTCTGAACCCACCCAGCGCAGACCGCACTGATTTGGTGCGCGGCCGCGCTGGTCGGCCTGGCCACCCCCCTCTGAACCCCACCACGCGGACCGCACAGAGAAGTGTCGCGGCCGCGTGGCTGCCAGCGCGGACCGCAAGGAAATGGCCGCGGCCGCGCTGCGCCTGCAACATCTAACCTGCATTTTTTTTAAGTTTAAGACCTCCCGGTCCACCTTAAAATTCACCCGAGCCCTCGGGGCTCCAAACCAAACATGCACACAACCTTAAAAACATCTTATGGACTTACTCGTGCGATCAAATCGCCAAAATAATATCATATACATAGGATCAAGCCTTAAAACACCTGATTTTCCTTCAACTTTCATAAAACTCAATTTCCCCATCTTAAGTCCGAAACACGTCATATGACATCCGTTTTTAGCCAAAATTCAGAGATAGTGCTTAAAACATATTTAAGACTCGTACCGGGCGTCGGATCCAAAATACGAGCCCGTTACCACAGTTTTCTGATCAATTTTCTTCTTCATTTTCCTTAATTAATTTCAGAAAACAATTTCACACAAAAATTCATTTCTCGGGCTTGGGACCTCGGAATTTAATTCCGGGCACACGCCCAAGTCCCATATTTTCCTACGGACCCTCCAGGACCATCGAATTACAGGTCCGGGTCCATTTACCCAAAATGTCGACCGAAGTCAATATTATGCATATTAATATCAAAATTCATCAAATTGTTTTCCACAAAATTCGCATATTCTAACATAAAACTTCCCGGCTATGTGACCGAACTGTACAGACAAATCGAGGCAACTAAAAGCGAGGTTTTCAGGGCCTCGGAAGCACGGAACTAGGAAGAATTACAGTGATGACCCTTTGGGTCGTCACATTATCCTACAAAGGAAAATAAATTAATTAACTTTAAATAAATATTACCACAAATAATTAGATACCAAATTAAAAGAAAGACTACCAAAATTTGAAGCTAACAATTAAAAATGCAAAATAAGTTACTTTTTTTTTATTTTTCCATTTTTATAAAAAAATTAAATTACTAATTAATTTTTAAGAAAATGCAAAGTTAAACTCTAAATGCAAATGCAACATATTTTTGTATTTTTCATTAACTAAAATGCACACACAAAATGCAAATAACAGAACATGTCACGAAAATCCACAATATTGCGAACACTGAAAGAAATTATTTTGTTTTGAATTTATGGGAGTAATTCATATAGGGCAAAAATCACATGCTCACAGCTGCCCCTCTTTACCCGGAAACACGAAGAGTTTTCGTGCAAAGATAAAGTGAGCGGATAAGAGCGATTTTTGCCCGTTTTAATACTCTGTGGGAAGCATTTTTGAAAGATTTGACCGCACCCTACTTCCGAGGTTGCCTACATATCCTTGGCTAAAAAGGAATCAGGGCAGTGTAGTTTAGGAATGTTTGGTAGCTGGGACTACCATGAAGCTGGGCTTTCACTGTTGCTGTTGCTACTACTGCTTACTGAATCCCCTTATTACACCATGTCAAAAATAAAAGAAGCTAGACTAGACTATGATCTATGTTTTACAAAATCCTATCTAGATCTTCAAACTTGCTCTTGTGTTTCTTGTTGCCTTGTTGTCCTCTATTCTCTCGGTGATATTCGTTTGTTACTACCTTGAATTGTAGCTGAGATGTTTTCCCCTTCTTCAAGTTGGTGCCTGACTGTTGAACTTGATATGTATCCCCATGCTCTCCAGGCGGGCTCTTGATCGCTGAACTTGAATGTATTCCCATGCTATCCAGGCGGGCTACTGACTTCAAAACGTGTATGTATTCCCATGCTATCCATGCGGTCTCCTGACCTCAAAACGTGAATGTATTCCCATGCTATCCAGGCGGACTCCTAACTTCAGCAAAATAGACAAAAACAAAGAAAAATTTCTGCCCTAGTTTGGGTAAGTGGGCCCATGTATAAGTGTAAAATGAATCACATTGCCGAATATCAAAGAATTTTGGAAAACCAAAACTTGAATTGTAATCCCTTTGTTCTTCAGGCGGGCTCCTGACTGCTAAACTTGAAAGTATTCCCTGCTCTGTAGGCGGGCTCCTGACTTTAGCTCGAAAGTATTCCCTGCTCTCCAGGCGGGCTCCTGACTTCAATTTGAACTGTATTCCCTGCTCTCCAGGCGGGCTCCTGATTGCTAAACTGAAATGTACTCCCTGCTCTCCAGGCGGGCTCCTGATTTCAAAATAGGCAATGTGAGCACGTGATTTTTGCCCTAAATATGATTATTCCCAAAATACCAAACAAAATAATTTTTCTTTATTCTTTACAATTTTTGTGCATTTTGGTGTCATTTTCTGATAATTGTTGCATTCTATTTGTGCATGTTAATTTTTATGAAATACAAAAATATGCATTTTTTGCATTTAGGTTTTAGTTTTATGTTTTTTTATCAACTAAAGTTTAAGTTGTTTAGAACAAAACATGAAAATCACAAAATTAGTTCATTTTTGCATTTTAATGATTTCTATTGGGATTTCGTCATGAAATAGTTTTCAAACAATTTTAAAGAATTAATTAGTCTTCGTTTTGGAATAACTAAGATTTCATGTTAGTTTTACATCTCTATAAAAATTAGAAAAATTATAAAAATTGTAAAATTAAGAAAGGAAAGTAAAAAAAAAAAGAAAATAAGAGTAGAAATTTGGTCTTAATAAAGGACACAAAATTTGGGCCAAAATCAATCCCAACCCCAGCCCAAACCAGCATTATCTGCCTACCCGCCCAATCACACAGAAAATCAGCCCAGCCCAAGTCCCCAACCCGGTCCTCCTCCCAGTAAGTCCAAACGACGTCGTTTCTCCATCATCTAACCATGACCGTTGGATCTCATCAATCCAACGGTGCGGATCTAACTAGGTTACCTGTATATAAGTGTCCGAAACTTCCCCTCCTACCCCCATTTGCCTCGTCTTTCTCACCCCACCCTTCCCCTCAAACCCTAATACGCGCCGCCCCTAAATCCCTCGCCGGCGGTGAACACAACCTACGCCGTTCACTCCGAGATTAACACCACAGATCCCCCTCACTCTCCTCTTTCCATTGCACCCACTGGTTCACCTCGAACAAGGCCGAAACTCGTCGAATCTTAGTTTGAAGATTTCCGGCCAAGTGACGAGTTCATCCAAATCAGTCCAAAATCACACCACACAACCCCCGGCCCTTCCTCAACACTAATCCATGGTTATTTTCTTTCAAATCACTATGAAACGGCCTGAATCTTAGATCTAAGAATTTCTGGTCAAACCCTAAAACCAAATCCTTTTGATTTCGAACCGTAGTATCCTTAACCATGTGTTCTCCTGTAAGAACACATGGTTAGGGATGTTACGCGTCAAAAATCTGAAAGGATTCAGACGTTTCTGACTGGCCGGAGTCCCTTGTGCCTCTGTGAGTTTTACTGCTTCCTTTTTACTTGCATGTTTGAAGTGTTATTTACAGTTGTTGTTTCGTTAATTTTTGCTGTTAATTTTTTAGATTTATTCGTATTAGTTTAAGTCCTGCCAATTGTTAATTAGTTCTGAATTGATATTTGTTTGAATGAGTATGAGTTTACGGATTAAGAATTAGCTTTAGTTCATTTAATGCTGTTCATGTTAGTTTAAGTTTAGTTTGATATCATTTAGTTTGATTGAATTAATATAATTAAACATTTGGTTTTGGTTAGGTGATTAATTGTTTTCTGAGTGCTAGTTAATCATTCCAGTTAGTTTTAGATTGGTTTAGGGTATTGGTTATAACTGTTAAGGATGAGGGTAGGTTCAGTAACTTTGAGGGGCTTTTAGGGGTAATCTGGGTATGAAAAAGGGTAGTTTTGATAAGAATAGTAATATCAGGATATGGAAGGGCAGTATAGGTATTGTATGGGTAGAGGAATACCCTAGGGCCTTCTAGAATGGGGTACAAGTGTAGATTTTACTAACTGTAAGGTATTTACTTGTTTAGCAAGTTAAGAATAGAGGGACCAAACTGAAAATAGGGAGGGACTGATTGGAAAATCAGGATCTGATCTATTCTCTTTGGGTTTGCCTATAAAAGGGCATAAAATGCCTTGGGAAAGGGGGTTCCTCTCTCTTCTTCTGCCTTCAGCCCTAAGTTTCAATTTGAGCTTTCATTCCTGCTTTTGATTTCAGTTAGCATTTTAATTCCAAGATTATTCAGAAAACAAAAACATCAAAAATGGAGAAATCCGAAACCACTTCACATTTTCACTGTTAGTTTTGGATTTCAGTTTTGGGTTTTGGGTTTTAGCATTATCATAGAGGTGCTTAGGTTCAGCTGAAAAGGTTAAGAGTGCATTTGAAGTTGTGTTTGAGTTGATTTGTGGAGTCTGCCCATATTTCTGGTTTTCAAAGCAATCTGTCTGTATTTCTGTGGTGTAATATTGCTGAGTTTGTTGATATTGCTGTTCAAAGTAGCTGACTCCTCTCCTTTTCTCTATTTACATTCCAATTTCCAGGTATATTCCCCTGAACCTCACTGATGTATGCTTGTTGAAGTTTAAATGAAATGTTCAAGGGGCCTGTTATTCAACTGAGAGCAGTTTGTATCTTGACTGATATGAATAGTGTAGTTTCCTATTATATAACTGGTAGTTTGTAGTTTGTTCAGCGAGGTTGATTACATGTTAAAAGTTGCGTAATGTTGAACTGTTTGAATTGGACAGTTGAAATAGCATTGAGCATATGTGGTCTAAATTGAAAATTTGTGTGAATTTAATATCAATCAGTAGTAATTGGATCTATGTAAATGATATGTGAATTCAGGAGTAAGTCTGGTGACACTCAGCCTGTTTACTAGTAATTTTATCATTGGTCGTGATAGTGTGGTAAAAGGTCTGCTTTTGATTAAAGTTTTCTGAAATCGTTTGGTAGGCAAAACATAGTTATTGTTGGGTGATTGGTATCGAAACTAGTTTAAAATCATGAAACATGATTCATTCATAATTGGTTTGGTTCATTAGAGTAGCAGGTCTTGATAAGTAATTAGTAGGACAAATCGATTTAGTGATTTCGGAATTCATGGCTATCAGCTAAATGAGGGTACGTATTGTCATTATAGTAGTTCGTTGATATTATATCAAATGTGACCTTGGAATTGTACCCATATTTATTGGGCTAATTGGGTTGTATCAACGTCGTGAGGCAGGCCCATTTTATTTAAATTTGGTTTTTTTTAGTTTACTGCAATGTAATCCAAATGCCGAATTCGTTAGCCTTTTAAAGACACATAAATAAGTAGTAAATCATAGTTACTTCGGGATTGCTACTAGCCTCTCCCGAATAAAATCACATACGTAGGCTGTCAACAATTGATTATTAAGAATGATTAGAATTTGGGAGGGCCATTTAGCGAACTTCACGGCCTTCCCCAAAATAATATTACGTCAGAATCTTTAGGCGCAGTTTTAATTAAATTACCTTCTTAAACTCGGGTGCGCATTGATGCGACCCAAATCCAAATCTCGACAAAGTCAAAATGTGTTGACAATCACGGGTGCATTGATTGTGACGTGGTTCGAAACGCATTTTCATGACGTCGTAATTCTTAGAAATAAATAATGATAGAAAAGAGGTTCACAAATTGAGACGAGCCTCACCGCACAAATAAATAAATGTGGGGCCCTCAATAAATAATTACCGAAATGATTAGAATTTGGAATGGCCATTTAGCAAACTTCATGGTTTTTCCCCAAAATAATACTACGTTAGCTTCTTTAGGCACGATTTAATTAAATTACTTTCTTAAATTTGGGTGCGCATTGATGCGACCCAAATCCAAATCTGGATGAAGTCGAAATGTGTCAACAACCACGGGCGCATTGATTGCGACGGGGTTCAAAATGCGTTTTCATGACATCGCAATTCTTATAAAATAAATAATGATAAAAGCGGTTTACGAATAGAAGGCACATAAGCTAACATGTATTAAAATCGGATAAAATCAAATACAACAGTTAAGCGACCGTGCTAGAACCACGGAACCCGGGAATTCCTAACACCTTCTCCCGGGTTAACAGAATTCCTTACTCGTATTTCTGGTATGCGGACTGTTAACGGAGTAATAAATTTCCTCGGTTCGGGATTCAACCGGTGACTTGGGACACCATTAATATCCCAAGTGGCGACTCTGAATAATTAATAATTAAATCCCGTTCCGATTGTCCTTTAATTGGAAAAACTCTTTTATGCCATTTACAGGGATTAGGTAGAAAAAGCAGGTGTGACAGCTCTGGCGACTCTGCTGGGGATTCGAACCCAGAATCTCTGGTTCAGGGTTCAAATTCGAGCTTAGATAAATTGTTGTATTTAATTGTATCTGATTTTCCTACATGTTTTGTGTTGAATGTGCTAAATGTTACTGCTTTGATATTATCTGAACTGTATATAAACTGTGCCGACACCATTCTCTCTTCACCTCCGGGGATGTGCTTACTGGTTGAGACTCCCTATTCTGTTAGTGTCATACCTTTAAGTAAGAAAGAGGCAGGACAAGTTACGAAGCCGGATGGCCTTTTGGTTCCCGGTAAGTTGCCCCCTCCTCGACTCGAGTTGTCCGCTCGGGTACACAGTCTAGAACACTGACCCAGGTTTTGAACATAGAATAACGTGACTTCATTCCGGATCCCTAGTAGGAACGCTTATTTGCATCATGTTGCATTTGACTTAGGGGACTCAACACAGGGATTGGGTCCGTCTAGGGATAGCAACCTGAAATGAAAGAACCATCCTGATGCATCCTACTTGCTCTGTACATATATTTGTTTCGAACCTGCATGTTGACCGGTTTCTGAATCTCGGGTGTTGGAAAATTTAAAAAAAAAAGAGGAAAGAGAGTGAAATAAAATAGCAGTTAAGGAGTTAATTGATTATTTTAGAGATAAGAAATCAATGACCAATTACTGGCGAAACTCTGCCGAATTTTTTTTTAAAAAAGGGAATTATTTATAGAAAAAGAGCGTTTGTTTTGGAAAACATAAGTTGTCTCATTATTTTGTTGAAGGAAAATGAAAAAAAAGAGTCCTTTTTTTTGGAAAATAGGTTGTTTTAGTTGTTGAAAAAAAAAATTTTGTTTTAATAGTTGTTATTCGCTTATGCTAAAAAAACAAAGATGGAAAAGAGTCATGTTTAAAATAGTTCGGTTAATTTGCCCGAACTATGCCTGGTTTGATTCTCACAGGGCGTGAGATACGTAGGCAACCCTCATCGGGTCCAACTTTCCCTTTTGCAAAAATAACCGGAACGTATCAAAAATTTAATTTGTGTCATAAATAAACCAGGTGATGCCGTTTTTGTCAAAAATAGCCAAATGTTCCCCAAACGGGGCACCGAAAGGCTAACTTTGCATAAACAGCCACCTTTGGTCATGTATTTTCGTCTTTTTATTTTATGAAAAAAAAGAAGCTAAGTAGAGCCGTCTAGTCATAAGTAGCCTTAAAATCTTTTCCCAAAGCACTGAAAGGCCATGTTTGAAAGTCAAGTTCTTCGCTTGACAATAAATAGGTAATTTTGAGTCGCAAATATAGACAGCTTACTTTTTGTGTCAAACAAGAGTTTTCTTTTGCTTAAAACGCTTTAATAAATGTGCAGGATGAGCACGGTGGTGAATGGGCCCTTTTCAATAATGACCAAAATCCCTTTTGAGTTGCAATTATGGTGGAATGATTTAGGCAAAGAGGGGCACGACGAAGTGAGAAAATATTTGAAAGACCTTACGGATTTATTAAACATTCAGCCTCGGGGGGATATTATCAGGGAATTGGTTGCCCATTGGGATTCGGCACATAATGTATTTCATTTTTAAGACTTTGAACTCACCCCAACATTGGAAGAAATAGCGGGGTACATTGGAAGTGATCAAGCTCCATTGAGATTCAAATACTTGATTGCTCCTAGGGCCATTACCATACACCGATTCTGGGATTCCTTGAAAACACCCCGAACAGTTCATCACCCAGATTTTGCAAAAGGTTTCTGCAGTTTCCGCTTCATGTATGATAGATATGCCATGTGGGCGGGTTAAATAATCCAGAATTTAAGCTGTGCAGCAGAAATAGCCGACAAAAATGGAGGAACACAGACGAGTGGCATTTAAGATAGCTTTTTTGGGCCTCGTAATATTCCCAAGGAAAGATGGTAATATTGATTTGAAAATAGCGGGGGTCGTGGCAGATATCTTCAGAGCTCTCACTGCGTGCAAAGCTGGGGGCAAATTTTTTGAGGGATGTAACTTGTTGTTACAGATGTGGATGACTGAGCATTTGTGCCCTCGCTCTCAGTTATTGAGTTATGGTTCGGTTGAGAAAACTTGTATAGGTGAATTTTATACAAGAATCAAAGGGGCCAGTCTACCTGAAGGAGTCATGGCCTGGGCATTACTATTTCGGAACCTCAATGCCAGCCAGATACAGTGGGTGCTTGGATGGTTGCCTGTCGAAGAGGTCGTATATATGCCAGTAGCCCGCCCGCATTTTCTGTTGATGGGACTCAAAAGCATCCAGCCCTATGCGCCATATCGGGTTCTGAGGCAACTCGGTAGATATCAAGTAGTACCGAGAGATGAAGATTTTAGTACCCAAGTGGTCGAAATCAGTCCTGACGGTCGATTCCCCAAGGAAGAAGTTCGCCAAATTTGGAGCGAGTGTCAACATTTGATGGCAAACACTTGTGTCTCAAATAGGGTCAAAGGGGAAGTTGCCCCAGGGTATCACGAGTGGTTCAAAGGTGACGTGGCATGTGGGAGACCGGCTAAAAGACCTCACCTCGAAGATTTCTCCAAGTCATCCCAAGAGCAGTGGGACTGGTTAGCAAAGGAAGAAAGCTATCGAGTTGAGATTGGTAAACTAAAGCAGCAAGTTGAGAGTCTGAAATTCGAGAACAGTGTACAGGTTGCCGCGGATCAAGGGGAAAAGAGTAGACTGGCTCGAGAAAATGAAGCACTTAGGACCCAAATTCGACAGTTGAAGATAACCATCGATAAGCAACCGAGGAGCCGATCCGATGAACAATTGGTAAAAAGATTGGAAAACGAAGTCAAGGAATGGCGGGACGAGTTAGAAAAATCTGAGAATGTCATGGAAGAACTTAAAGCACAGTGGGCTACAAGAACAGAGGAGCATCGCCAATACTTGAATCAGTTGAAAAGGGACCATGAGAAAATTGTTGCCAATTTAAAGAGAAAAGTGGTCGCCCTTGAGGGTAAAGCGGTTAGGCAGGCTAGAAATTTTGAAATTGAAAGTGGACATTGTTACAACTTGTTGGCCCAAATGGAGTTAGAAGTACAGCAGTTGCAAGACCAACACCTGCAAGACTCTCGAGCTTTAAAGACGTGCAGCGATCAGATAAGACGCTTGCTCATAGAAAAGAAGCAAACAAAAGACAGGATTAGGGCCATTGCTCATGCTATCTTTAGGAGATGCCGGGTTTGTGAAGACATGACCCATACTACTTTTGCCTCAGCAGTGATGATCTATGTGAAGCGAACCATGAATGAGTTAGAGCAGCTTGAAAGGGATTTGGATCCTAGGCCCGCGACAAGGCCGAACGACGCCCCGCGGACACCTAAGTTTGAAGCACTAGAATATGCATAGTCTGTATCTGTAATCCTCTACCATTTTGAGTCAGTCTTTCATATGTCTGTTATCTGTCCAGGTTAAGTAGGTCTGCAGTTTTTAAGAGTCTGTATTTGCTTTTAAATCGTGTCTGTTAGCTTCGTTCCGAAATGTTGGGTTTGTAATAGTTTGTTTTAGTAATGAAAATTGAAAATTTCGAGAATTCTTACTTCCACCCTTTATTTTTGCATTTATCTGCACGAACTACGCTTGGTCTGATTCGTGCGGGGTCACGATACGTAGGCAATCTCCATAGGATTCGACCGTAATCAAGAAAAGGAAAATAGAAGGAAAACTGAGAAAGAGAGAAAGAAAGAAAAGAACGGAAAAATAGAGAGAAGAAGCACAAGAGAGGGATAAGATGAAGAAATTCGAAAGGAAGGTAAAAAGAAACAAGGAACGAAATGCCGGGATGAAGCATGCAATCGAGCAAACACATAATAGAAATGAATAGCTATATAAGTGCATTCATGCCAAAGTAGGTTGTTAAATCTGTTAAGAACTAATCGCTAACAAAGTGGTTGTCTAAATGTGTGAGTCTAGGCAGGTGGTTAGTTGATTGGCAATTCTGGCAACTCACCCATACAACACCCGGTCGAAAGATCAAGTAAAAATGACAGGGCAGGATTCGGAAATCAGCATCGTAGACCCTTCGAATGAGGTTGAGGTAACAGATGTGGGTGCTATGAAAGAAGAGATGAGGAAATTAAAAGCACAAATGGCTTAAATGCATCGGTCATGGTCTCAGGGACATCCGACGCCACTATATCCTACTAACCCATCTTACATCCCACCCCTGGCTCAAGCTCAGGAGCCTACCACTCCCTACGCATCTTCAGCTTTCCCTTATCAGGCCCAGTGTTATGGTACCACTTCATACGCTCCCCCAGCACCACCCTCTAAACAGAACCCTCCACCACCCATGGTTCCCGTCTTTGTGGCACCTCCCCCAGCTCCACTACATAGATCATCCAGTGAGCTGCTATTCCAAGCTCACGACACCCAATATTATCCTCCCAAACCCACTTTCAAAGCGCCTGAGCCATACACTTATTCTCCCCATTTTGAAATCCCGGGAGAAGTTGAGAAACCGGTTAAGAATACAGAACAAGAGGAAGTGATTCGTAAAGTCAAAAGCCTGGAGCAATCCTTCAGGAACATGCATGGTTTAGGTAACCAAGTTAGCGTCGCATACAAAGATTTGTGCCCTTTTCCTGATGTCCCGTTGCCTGTGGGGTTTAAAATGCCAAAGTTTGACTTATATGAGGGGCACGGTGACCCAGTAGCCCATCTGCGTGGTTTCTGTAGCAAAATGAGAGGTGCTGGGGGAAAGGATGAATTGTTGATAGCATATTTCGGTCAAAGCCTGAGCGGGTCAGCGCTAGAATGGTACACGAGGCAAGACCCCGGCCGATGGTATACATGGGATGATTTGGCACAAGCATTCATTGGCCATTTTCAATATAACCTCGAGATAGTCCCCAATCGTCTGTCATTGTTGAAACTAGAAAAGAAACCTGGGGAAAGTTTTAGAGAGTTTGGTTTCTGCTGGAGGGAACAAGCTGTAAGGGTTGATCCTCCCATGAGGGAGAGTGAGATGGTAGATTACATCTTGCAAACATTGGAACCTACCTATTTTGGTCATCTAGTGACATCTGTCGGAAAGTCATTTAATGAAGTGGTAAAGATGGGAGCCATGATTGAAGAAGGATTGAAAGCTAACAAGATATTGAGTTACTCGGCATTGAAAGCAACCACCCAGGCCATCCAAAGCGGTACTGGTGGTGTGCTTGGGAAAAAGAAGAAAGAGAAGTTGCTACAGTTGAAGCTAGTGCTTGGTCCATGCCCAATAACCCTCCACTCTACTACAACCAACCGAGACCCCACCACCCAAACTACCAATATACCCCATATAGCACACCAAAACACTATTATCCACCACCAGAACCACACTTTTCTATCCACTACGCCCAGACCTACACCAAACCCCCAGTGCACTCGCAATGGCGTACACCAAGTCCCCAAAATACACAGTCACACCCACAAAACACCTATCCACCTCCCAGGGCAAACAGACCAGGAACCAACTTCCGCCCAAACCAAGCTTTTAGAAGTGAGAAGGCCCCAAACAAAAAAACCTTTACTCCACTGGGAGAATCTTACACTGCTCTCTTCCATAGATTGAAACAGTTGGGAATGTTGACCCCAGTTGAATCCAAAGCACCAAACCCTCTTCACAGAAACCTGGACCACTCTGTTAGCTGCGAGTATTGCTTAGGGATGCCGGGGCACGATACTGAAAAATGTTGGAAGTTGAAAAACGTGATACAAGAGCTCATTGATAATCGCCGTATTGAAGTACAAGCTCCAGAAGCCCCGAACATCAATCAAAATCCGTTACCAGCACATTACGAGGCCAACATGATCGAACTGATACATAAGGGGGCAGAGCCTAAAAAACCTTCGCAGGTGGTTATGGTAATTCGTTCTCGGAAGCCAAAGAGAAGACAGTAAGTGCAAGGCCAGTGGTTCAGTTAAAAGCAATAAAAGACAAGCCAGTGTTGGTAATGGGAAAACGACCAGTTGTGGCTGCAGAAAAGCCAGAGCCAGTCAAGTTAATGGTACCAGGGTCATCATCTGCACCCATGGTGGTTGTGAAAAGAGCTTACATAGAACCGGTTGTCATAAAACCGGTAGTCCAGTTACCCGTGGTTGATAGCAAAGCCGTACCGTGGAGGTATGACAAGGTAGTGGTGACATACAAAGGAAAGGAAATGGAGGAAGAGAGTTGTGAAGCACAAGGACTAACCCGGTCGGGACGTTGTTTCGCTCCTGAAGAGTTGTGAAAGGCTAGGGGCGCTAAAGAAAATCCAGTGCCAGTCAAAAAGGCTGTGACGGAAGAAGAGGCAGAAGAGTTTCTGAAAAAGATGAAAGTACAAGATTATTCCATTGTTGAACAACTGAGAAAAACACCGGCCCAAATCTCGTTGTTATCATTATTGATTCACTCCGATGAGCATTGCCGAGCTTTGATGAAGATATTGAATGAGGCTCATGTGCCTGACAAAATTTTAGTAAACCATCTAGAGACAATTGCCAACAAGATCTTCGAAGTGAACGGGGTAGCATTTTCTGATGATGAATTGCTTGTGGAAGGCACAGAACACAACAAGGCTCTCTATTTGACGGTCAAATGTGAAGGTTCAACGGTTACTCGGGCACTGATCGATAACGGGTTGAGCGCTAATATTTGCACGTTGTCCACGTTTAACAAGTTAATGATTGATGAGGATAGAGTCCGAAAGAATAGCATTTATGTTCGAGGATTCGACGGAGGGGGAACAAACACAGTAGGGGATATTGTACTCGAATTGACTATTGGCCCAGTCGAATTCACTATGGAATTTCAGGTATTAGATGCTGCAGTATCCTATAATCTTTTGTTGGGTCGACCATGGATTCACTTGGCCAAAGCCGTGCCTTCCACGCTGCACCAAATGGTCAAATTTGAGTGGGACAGACAAGAAATTGTGTTACATGGGGAAGATCCCACATGCGCCATGAATGATGCCATTGTGCCCTTTATAGAAGCCGAAGATGATAAATGACCCTGGATTTATCAGGTCTTCGACATGGTCCCGGTAAGCAGAGTGCCCGAAGGTCAAAACATGCCATGTCCTAGGGTGGCAGCTGCGACTGTCATGGTAGTATCAGAAATGCTGAATAGCGGGTTCGTGCCAGGGAAATGACTGGGGGCTGAACTTCAGGGCATTATTCAACCTGTGTCCCTTCCCAAAAATCTGGACACCTTCGGATTAGGTTTCAAACCAACAGCGGCAAATGTTAGAAGGGCCCGTAAATCGAGGAAGAAAGCTTGGGTTCTTCCTAAACCTATCCCATGTTTGTCCAGGTCCTTTGTCAGGCCTGGTAGCAAGAAACAGTCATTGGCAAAGATGTTAGGTTCATTCATTGGGGCAGAGGGTAATTTGGATAAGGTGTTCGAGAGAGTATTTGCTGAAGTAAACATGGTTGAGTCCGGGGAAGGGTCGAGCGGAGCGGATATACACTACATCGGACCACATGCTAACATCAACAATTGGGAAGCTACTCCTCTTCCAATTCGGAGGGGGTCGTGGTAGTGGGTTTTGTTTTCCTTTTGTCACCTGGATTATTCCAGGGTTTGTAATCCAGTTGCTATGTTCCGTCCGTTTGGATGAGTTAAAACCCTGTTGTCTTTACATTTAATGAAATGCAATTTTCTTCGTCTCTAATTCTCCTTCCATTTTCTTTTCTTTTCTTTTGTACAGTTCTTTTTATGCTGATATCAATGATATGACATGCATGGGGAATCTTCGGCCCAGTTTTAAAAGCCAATCTAGCTCAGAAGTAATAATACAAGAGATCGAGTGTGGTGATGGGGTGGATTGTAACAATGATGAAGCTTATGAGGAAATTAGTAAAGAATTAAGTTATTTTGAAGAAAAACCCAAACCTAACCTAAATGACACAGAAGCAGTTAATCTAGGGGATCAAGACAATGTGCGAGAAACTAAAATAAGTGTTCATCTGGGGCCACAACTCAAGGAGAAGATAATTAAAGTACTGCATGAGTACAAAGATGTCTTTGCATGGTCATATGATGATATGCCAGGTTTGAGCACCGATTTGGTGGTTCACAAATTACCCACTGATCTGGCACTTCCCCTTGTCAAACAGAAGTTGAGAAAGTTCAAAACGGACATAAGTGTGAAGATCAAAGAAGAGATTACCAAGCAGTTTGAGGCGAAGGTCATTCAGGTTACACGGTACCCCACTTGGTTAGCTAATGTCGTGCCTGTGCCGAAGAAAGACGGCAAGACCAGGGTGTGCGTCGATTATCGAGACCTTAACAAAGCAAGTCCAAAAGATAATTTGCCATTGCCCAACATCCATATACTGATCGACAAATGTGCCAAACATGATATTGGCTCTTTTGTGGATTGTTATGCAGGTTATCATCAAATTCTAATGGACAAGGAAGATGCAGAAAAGACGGCATTCATCACGCCGTGGGGAACGTATTGTTATTGGGTCATGTTGTTTGGATTAAAAAATGTCGGGGAAACTTATATGAGGGCCATGACAACCATATTCCATGATATGATACATCGGGAGATCGAGGTGTATGTGGATGATGTGATCGTGAAGTCTAGACAGCAATCCGACCATGTCAGAGATTTGAGAATGTTCTTTCAAAGGCTTCGTAGGTACAATCTTAAGCTCAATCCTGCAAAATGTGCTTTCAGGGTGCCATCTGGGATGTTGTTGGGGTTAATAGTCAGCTGGCGTGGTATTGAATTAGACCCATCGAAGATCAAAGCCATTCAAGAGTTGCCACCTCCAAGAAACAAAACCGAGGTGATGAGTTTATTGGGAAGATTGAACTATATCAGCAGGTTCATTGCTCAGCTCACGGCAACGTGTGAACCAATTTTCAAGTTATTGAAGAAAGATGTCGCGGTCAATTGGACTGATGAATGTCAGGAGGCTTTTGATAAGATAAAGGGGTATTTGTCAAACCCACCCGTGTTGGTTCCACCAGAACCATGGAGGCCTTTGATTTTATATCTGACAGTTGTGGACGGTTCATTCGGCTGTCTACTAGGGTAGCACGATGTTACGGGCAGAAAGGAGCAGGCTATTTACAATCTCAGCAAGAAGTTCACATCTTACGAGGTTAAGTATACTCATCTGGAAAGGACATGTTGCGCCCTAACTTGGGTGGCACAGAAGTTGAAACATTATTTGTCATCTTACACTACTTACCTTATATCTCGCTTGGACCCATTGAAGTATATTTTTCAGAAACCCATGCCCACAGGAAGGCTTGCAAAGTGGCAGATCTTGCTTACAGAGTTCGACATTATATATGTGACACGGACTGCCTTGAAAGCACAGGCATTAGCCGATCATTTGGCTGAGAACCCCGTCGATGAAGATTATGAGCCTTTGAAAACCTATTTCCCTGATGAAGAGGTGATGCACATTGATGAATTGGAACAAGCTGAGAAGTCGGGATGGAAACTTTTCTTTGATGGGGCTGCAAATATGAAAGGCGTGGGAATAGGAGCAGTACTTATTTCGGAAACAGGTCAGCATTACCCTGTTACGGCTCGGCTTCGTTTCTATTGTACAAACAACATGGCAGAATATGAGGCGTGTATATTGGGATTGATATTAGCTGTGGATATGGGTGTATGGGAAGTCTTGGTCATGGGTGACTCGGACTTACTGGTACACCAGATTCAAGGAGAATGGGAAACACAGGATTTGAAACTTATACCATATCGGCAGTGTCTGCATGAGCTTTGCCAGCATTTTCAGGCCATAGAATTCAGGCACATTCCAAGGATTCATAATGAGGTTGCTGACGCTTTGGCGACTTTGGCATCAATATTGCACCATCCAGATAAGGCTTATGTTGATCCATTGCAGATTCAGGTCCGTGATCAGCATGCTTACTGTAATGTGATAGAAGAGGAAATCGATGGAGAACCGTGGTTCCATGATATCAAAGAGTATATTAGAGCGGGAGTATATCCAACACAGGCCACCGGTGATCAGAAAAGAACAATTCGGCGATTGGCAAGCGGGTTTTTCCTTAGTGGAGGGGTGCTGTACAAAAGAACTCCAGATCTCGGGTTGTTGAGGTGTATAGATGCAAGGCAAGCCACAACTATCATGACTGAGGTGCATGCCGGAGTTTGTGGACCACATATGAGTGGGTATGTTCTAGCAAAAAAGATTCTCTGAGCGGGTTATTATTGGCTCACGATGGAGCGGGATTGTATCAGTTTTGTGCATAAGTGTCATCAATGCCAAGTACATGGAGATTTGATTCATTCTCCGCCATCAGAATTACATATGATGTCCGCACCATGGCCTTTTGTTGCGTGGGGCATGGATGTTTTTGGGCCAATTGATCCAGCAGCATCAAATGGGCACAGGTTTATTCTGGTAGCTATAGATTATTTTACCAAATGGGTGGAAGCTAAGACGTTCAAGTCTGTGACTAAGAAAGCTGTAGTCGCTTCGTGCATTCAAATATCATCTGTCGGTTTGGGATTCCAAAGGTAATCATCACAAATAATGGGGCTAATCTTAATAGTCATTTGATGAAGGAGACATGTGAGCAGTTTAAGATTACTTACAGGCATTCTACTCCGTACCGTCCCAAGGCAAATGGTGCGGTTGAAGCAACCAATAAGAATATAAAGAAAATACACCGGAAGATGGTTGAAGGATCTAGACAGTGGCATGAGAAATTATCTTTTGCTTTGTTAGGATATCGCACCACCGTCCGTACCTCGGTGGGGGCAACTCCTTATTCTTTGGTATATGGTACCGAGGCAGTAATACCCGCAGAAGTGGAAATCCCATCACTGCGAATCATTGCAGAGGCTGAGATCGATGATGATGAATGGGTAAAAAGCCGTCTTGAGCAGTTGAGTTTGATTGACGAGAAGAGATTGGCATCAGTGTGTCATGGCCAACTGTACCAACGAAGAATGGCAAGAGCATACAACAAGAAAGTACGTCCAAGGAAATTCGAAGTCGGACAATTAGTACTGAGGCGGATTTTGCCTCATTGGGCTGAAGCAAAAGGAAAGTTTGCCCCAAACTGGCAGGGACCATTTGTAATAACCAGAGTGTTGTCTAACGGAGCATTGTATTTGACAGATGTGGAAGGAAAATGTATAGAAATGGCCATCAATTCTGATGCGGTCAAGAGATACTATGTATGATTTCTTTATTTTTTGAATGTATCTATTTGTATCTGGCATATTTTAAAGATTGAAATGATGAAGGCATTTTGTCCTGCTATCCAAACACTATTATCCCTTGTTATCCCCTTTGAGCCTTACTTATTTTTCATACCCCTCTTTCGGAATCAACGGCACTATTAGGGAACACAGGTGCCGAACATAAAAGAAAGAAGAGAAAAAGAAAAAGAAAAGAAAGAAGAGAAAAACAAAAACAAAAACAAAGGAAAAGAAAAACAAAGGAAAGGAAAAAGAAAGAAAATAAAAGCAAAAGAAAGAAAGAAAGAAAAAAAAATAAAGAGAAAGAAAAGGGAAGAAAGAAAAACACAACAACAAAAGTTAAAAACCATGAACTACGTTTGACTTGATCCCGAAAGTATACGTAGGCAGCCTTACTCCGAGGTTCAGTCATACCAAAATAGAAATCCAAAAATCCCCAAGCAAGAAACTGGGGCAGAAGTTGTGATTTTTGTGAAAAATGGATTCCGAAAGTTGTATTTTAAACCCATTCAAATTGTTTTGAGCCTTTTATACTTTTCTTTCTAACCCAATCCAAAAGCCTACATTACGGTCCAAAGAAAGACCTTTTGATCAATTTCTAAGAAATGCCAGGTCGAGCAGGTGACGGTAATTCATATCAGCGGCGACACTCTGGTTCAAGCAAGAAAGAACGAAAGTAAAATGAGAGAGTCTTATTGGTGAAAACCTTCACGGGCACCGTAAGGCGACGGGAGCTGAGAGTAAATAGATGAGAGAGTCTTATTGGTGAAAACCCTCGCGGGCACCTTGAGGAGAAAGTGAGTTGGAAAATGTTTGAATGGCAAAAGGTATGTGGGTGGAAAAATGTTTTGAGGTACCGTAGCAAAGCAAAGTTAAGATCGGGGTAATCCAAACAAGTGATGGAAGTTTCGGGCAACAAAGTATGGCGATTGAAAGCCGGTTATTTGGACAGAGTGGGCCGATCAATTCAAAATTCATGTCATGACCATTGGTACCAGCTGTCTCACTCAGATAAGTTTCTTTTCCTTCTCTTTTCGAAATAACCATCTGGTTTGGATTCTTCTTATCCTTGACTCAAAAATCATCGCATTTCATTTTCTTGTGAGGGTTTTATCTAGTTGAGATGTTTCAGTACTAGTCTTGGTCAATGCAAGTAGAAAGGACTTCAAAGCTCACTACCGGTTTCTAGAATTGTAAAGAACAACGTGGTCAGAGCATGTCAAAAAATAACGTGATGTCAAGTGGAACACAGGAAATTAATGGAAGTTTCATCGGTGAAATGATTGGGGAATGTCGTGGGAAAGGCAAAAACAAAAGGTTAGGAAATGAAATAACAGCATGGATGTAAAACATTTAGGTCGCCGGATGTTGGGAAATTTAAAAAGTTGGTCAGAAAGCCAGGCAGTTCAGGGACAGTGTGTGGAAGGCAGTTAACATAAAGCAAGGCAGTGGAAGGATTTTTTAGCAAGAAGGCCATCAACTAACCACCATTTTAAACTGACGAAATTTTCTTTGATTTTAATAGGGGCAGGAAGTTAGCCGTTGAAAAGGAATTCTCCAAGAAGGAAAACAAGCAGTAATCAGGTTTGATCGCAAAGTTCGGTTTGATTAAATACAAGATAATCTTGAAATGCATAAGGGGAATGGAATTTGATTGAAAAGTTGGCATGATTAGAATAAGTGCAAGTTGTCAGGACCTTCCTGGATAATAGGATGTAGTTCATATACCCGAAAGTTAGGAGTCCTCCTAGAAAATAGAGACATACCATTCGGATTTTTAAGCAGTCAGGGGCCCGCCTGAAGAACGGAGGTGATACAATCCAAGTTTTTAGCTTCCCTTAAATTTCTTTGTTCATCTAGTAATCAGGAGTCCGCCTGGAGAATAGAGACATACAATTTAATTTTAGTAATCAAGAGTCCGCCTGGAGAATAGAGACATACAATTTAATTTTAGCAATCAGGAGCACGCCTGGATAATAGAGGAGTAGTTTCAATTTTAGGTTCAAAAGTGAAGAGCCCGGCTGGAAAATGGAGGTGTTAAATATTTTTAGCAGTCGAAATCAGCAGCCCGCCTGGAGAAAAGAGGTGATATAATTCAATTTTAGTTTTCAATCAATCTCTTTGTTTATTTTGAAGACAGGAGCCCGCCTGAAGAATAGAGGCATGCGATTCAAGTTTCGGAGGTCAGGGAATCCGCCTGGAGAATGGAGTTCAAGTTTCAGAAGTCAGGAGCCCGCCTGTATAACAGAGGAATACACACAGTTCAAGTTTCAGAAGTCAGGAGCCCGCCTGCACAACAGAGGAATACATACAGTTCAAGTTTCAGAAGTTGGGAGTCCACCTAAAGGAATAGCAACATGGATTTTATCGAGAAAGAACAAGACAACAAGGCAACAAGGAAGTACAAGAGCAAGTTTGAAGAATCTAGATAGGACTTTTGTAATTCATAGTTCATAGCTTAGTCTAACTTCTTTTATTTTTATACGGTGTAGAAAGGGAAGCCAGCAAGCAGCAGCAACAGCAATCGTAGTGAAATCACAGCTCCCGATAGTCCCAGCTACCAGTCATTCCTGAACTACACTGACCTGATTCCTATTTAGCCCAGGATATGTAGGCAACCTCTGAAGCAGGACGCGGTCAAACTTTTCAAAAATGCTTCACACGGAATTTTCAAACGGGCAAAAATCGCTCGTATTTGCTCACTTATCTTTGCCCGAAAACCCTTCGTGTTTCCGAGCAAAGAGGGGCAGCTGTGAGCACATGATTTTTTCCCTAAATATGATTATTCCCAAAATCCCAACAAATAATTTTTCTTTATTTTTTACAATTTTTGTGCATTTTGGTGTCATTTTCTGATAATTGTTGCATTCTATTTGTGCATGTTAATTTTTATGAAATACAAAAATATGCATTTTTTGCATTTAGGTTTTAGTTTTATGTTTTTTTATCATCTAAAGTTTAAGTTGTTTAGAACAAAACATGAAAATCATAAAATTAGTTCATTTTTACATTTTAATGATTTCTATTGGGAATTCGTCATGAAATAGTTTTCAAACAATTTTAAAGAATTAATTAGTCTTCGTTTTGAAATAACTAAGATTTCATGTTAGTTTTACATCTCCATAAAAATTAGAAAAATTAGAAAAATTGAAAAAGTAAGAAAGGAAAGTAAAAAAAAAGAAAATAAGAGTAGAAATTTGGTCTTAATAAAGGACCCAAAATTTTGGCCAAAATCAATCCCAACCCCAGCCCAAACCAGCATTATTTGCCTACCCGCCCAATCACACAGAAAATCAGCCTAGCCCAAGTCCCCAACCCGGTCCTCCTCCCAGTAAGTCCAAACGACGTCGTTTCTCCATCATCTAACCATGACCGTTGGATCTCATCAATCTAACGGTCCGGATCTAACTAGGTTACCTGTATATAAGTGTCCGAAACTTTCCCCTACACCTATTTGCCTCGTCTTCCTCACCCCACCCTTCAAATCAAACCCTATTCTGCGCCGCCCCTAAATCCCTCGCCGGCGGTGAACACAACCTACGCCGTTCACTCCGAGATTAACACCACAGATCCCCCTCACTCTCCTCTTTCCATTGCACCCACTGGTTCACCTCGAACAAGGATAGAACTCGTCAAATCTTAGTTTGAAGATTTCCGGCCAAGTGACGAGTTCATCCAAATTAGTCCAAAATCACACCACACAACCCCCGGCCCTTCCTCAACACTAATCCATGGTTATTTTCTTTCAAATCACTGTGAAACGGCCCGAATCTTAGATCTAAGACTTTCTGGTCAAACCCTAAAACCAAATCCTTTTGATTTCGAACCGTAGTATCCTTAACCATGTGGAACACATGGTTAGGGATGTTACGCGTCAAAAATCTGAAAGGATTCAGACGTTTCTGACTGGCCGGAGTCCTTTGTGCCTCTGTGAGTTTTACTGCTTCCTTTTTACTCGCATGTTTGAAGTGTTATTTACAGTTGTTGTTTCGTTAATTTTTGCTGTTAATTTTTTAGATTTATTCGTATTAGTTTAAGTTCTGCCAATTGTTAATTAGTTCTGAATTGATATTTGTTTGAATGAGTATGAGTTTACGGATTAAGAATTAGCTTTAGTTCATTTAATGTTGTTCATGTTAGTTTAAGTTTAGTTTGATATCATTTAGTTTGATTGAATTAATATAATTAAACATTTGGTTTTGGTTAGTTGATTAATTGTTTTCTGAGTGCTAGTTAATCATTCCCAGTTAGTTTTAGATTGGTTTAGGTTATTGGTTATAGCTGTTAAGGATGAGGGTAGGTTCAGTAACTTTGAGGGGCTTTTAGGGGTAATCTGGGTATGGAAAAGGGTAGTTTTGATAAGAATAGTAATATCAGGATATATGGAAGGGCAGTATAGGTATTGTATGGGTAGAGGAATACCCTAGGGCCTTCTATAATGGGGTACAAGTGTAGATTTTAATATCTGTAAGGCATTTACTTGTTTAGCAAGTTAAGAATAGAGGGACCAAACTGAAAATAGGGAGGGACTGATTGGAAAATCAGGATCTGATCTATTCTCTTTGGGGTTGCCTATAAAAGGGCATGAAATGCCTTGGGAAAGGGGTTCCTCTCTCTTCTTCTGCCTTCAGCCCTAAGTTTTAATTTGAGCTTTCATTCCTGCTTTTGATTTCAGTTAGCATTTTAATTCCAAAATTATTCAGAAAACAAAAACATCAAAAAATGGAAAAATCCGAAACCACTTCACATTTTCACTATTAGTTTTGGCTTTCAGTTTTGGGTTTTGGGTTTTAGCATTATCATAGAGGTGCTTAGGTTCAGCTGAAAAGGTTAAGAGTGCATTTGAAGTTGTGTTTGAGCTGATCTGTGGAGTCTGCCTATATTTCTGGTTTTCAAAGCAATCTGCCTGTATTTCTGTGGTGTAATATTGCTGAGTTTGTTGTTGTTGCTATTCAAAGTAGCTGACTCCTCTCCTTTTCTCTATTTACATTCCAATTTCCAGGTATATTCCCCTGAACCTCACTGATGTATGCTTGTTGAAGTTGAAATGTAATGTTCAAGGGGCCTGTTATCAACTGAGAGTAGTTTGTATCTTGATTGATATGAATAGTGTAGTTTCCTGTTATATAACTGGCAGTTTGTAGTTTGTTCTGCGAGGGTCGATTACATGTTAAAAGTTGCGTAATGTTGAACTGTTTGAATTGGACAGTTGAAATAGCGTTGAGCATATGTGGTCTAATTTGAAAATTTGTGTGAATTTAATATCAATCAGTAGCAATTGGACCTGTGTAAATGATATGTGAATTTAGGAGTAAGTCTGGTGAAACTCAGCCTGTTTACTAGTAATTTTATCATTGGTCGTGATAGTGTGGTAAAAGGTCTGCTTTTGATTAAAGTTTTCTGAAATCGTTTGGTAGGCAAAACATAGTTATTGTTGGGTGATTGGTATCGAAAATAGTTAAAAATCATGAAACATGATTCATTCATAATTGGTTTGGTTCATTAGAGTAGAAGGTCTTGATAAGTAATTAGTAGGACAAATCGATTTAGTGATTTCGAAATTCATGGCTATCAGCTAAATGAGGGTACGTATTGTCATTATAGTAGTTCGTTGATATTATATCAAATGTGACCTTGGAATTGTACCCATATTTATTGGGCTAATTGGGTTGTATCAACGTCGTGTGGCAGGCCCACTTTATTTAAATTTGGGTTTTTTAGTTTACTGCAATGTAATCCAAATGCCGAATTCGTTAGCCTTTTAAAGACACATAAATAAGTAGTAAATCATAGTTACTTCGGGATTGCTACTAGCCTCGCCCGAATAAAATCACATACGCAGGCCGTCAACAATTGATTATTAAGAATGATTAGAATTTGGGAGGTCCATTTAGCGAACTTCACGGCCTTTCCCAAAATAATATTACGTCAGAATCTTTAGGCGCAGTTTTAATTAAATTACCTTTTTAAACTCGGGTGCGCATTGATGCGACCCAAATCCAAATCTCGACAAAGTCAAAATGTGTTGACAATCACGGGTGCATTGATTGTGACGTGGTTCGAAACGCATTTTCATGACGTCGTAATTCTTAGAAATAAATAATGATAGAAAAGAGGTTCACAAATTGAGACGAGCCTTACCGCACAAATAAATAAATGTGGGGCCATCAATAAATAATTACCGAAATGATTAGAATTTGGAATGGCCATTTAGCAAACATCATGGTTTTTCCCCAAAATAATACTACGTTAGCATCTTTAGGCACTATTTAATTAAATTACCTTCTTAAATTCGGGTGTGCATTGATGCGACCCAAATCCAAATCTCGATGAAGTCGAAATGTGTCAACAACCACGGGCGCATTGATTGCGACGGGGTTCAAAACGCGTTTTCACGACATCGCAATTCTTATAAAATAAATAATGATAAAAGCGGTTTACGAATAGAAGGCACATAAGCTAACATGTATTAAAATCGGATAAAATCAAATACAACAGTTAAGCGACCGTGCTAGAACCACGGAACCCGGGAATGCCTAACACCTTCTCCCGGGTTAAAAGAATTCCTTACTCGAATTTCTGGTATGCGGACTGTTAACAGAGTCATAAATTTCCTCGGTTCAGGATTCAACCGGTGACTTGGGACACCATTAATATCCCAAGTGGCGACTCTGAATAATTAATAATTAAATCCCGTTCTGATTGTCCTTTAATTGGAAAAACTCTTTTATGCCCTTTACAGAGTTTAGGTAGAAAAAGGAGGTGTGACAGGCAAAATAGAGGATTTGAAGGTTAAACTTAAATTATACTCCCTTGTTCTCTAGGTGGGCTCCTGACTGTTGACTTGAAACGTGTTCCTTGCTCTCCAAGCAGGCTTCTGATTGCTAAACTTGAATGCATTCCCTGCTCTCCAGGCGGGCTCCTGACTTCGAAATGTGAATGTATTCCCATGTTATCCAGGCGGGCTTCTAACTTCAGCAAAATAGACAAAAACAAAGAAAATTTCCTGCCCCAGTTTGGTGGCTGGGCACAGATGTGAGTGTTAAACTGTATCATATTGCCAAATATTACTAAGAATTCGAAAGCTAGGTCCCATTATCCATGAGGGTCCTGACAATTCTTACCTAAACAACAATTTTAAATCTAAGTTACATCTTTTGAAGGTGTGACTTCCGCTAAATCTTGTTATCTAAGAGGGTCTTAAAGCTACACCCCATTATCCAGTAGGGTCCTGAAACTCAAAATCAAATCTTGTCCTAAAAAAACGCTTTTACGACTAAATTATATTACCCTACGGCAGAGTTTACGATACACCTTGTGATCTAATGGAAATCTTAAAACTAAGTCCCATTATTTAGGAGGGTCCTGGAAACTCCTAATTGAATCCTATCTCATACATGCAAACTCATAAGCTAACTTATATTCCTTTTGGGGTACATTTATGCTAGATTATGCTATTTCTGAACTTTAAACTAGGTCCCATTTTCCAGGAGGGTCCTGAAAATCAAAAATCAAACCTGTTTGCTGACTGCCTTTCTCCACGGAGGGTATCTCCGAAACAACCAAAATTTTTTGCCCCTGTTTAATCAAAAAAAAATCTAGTCAGTTTTAGATATGGTGGTTGGTTGATGGCATTCTTTGTTGAAGGTCTCTCCGCTGCATTGTTTTATTTTGACTGGCTTTCCCGAACTGGCCCTGAATCGCTCGACTTTCCGACTGACTTTCAAAACCCTATGAGTTTGGATGACCCAAGTGTTCTATACCCGAACCGTTGCCTCATACCTCATACCCCTTTAAGTGAGCCTCTGCATCTCCCATGAAATTACCAAATCATTTTGCCGATGGAACTCTTGCTGGCATTTTATCTCCTTTTTCATCATGCTATATTTGGTATTGCTCTGGCTGCACTGTGCTTTGCAATCTTGAAACTGGTAGTGAGCTTTGAAATTCCTTCTTATTTTCTTAAACAGGACTGACATTGGGAACATCTTAGAGAAATAAACCCAAAGAAATGAAATGCAATGACTTTCAGAGTTAAGGATAAGGAAGTTCAAAACTGGAAAACTATCTAAAGAGAAAAAGAAAAGAGACTTATCTGAGTAGAACAGTTGGCACCAATGATCATGACATGAAATTTGGATTAATCGGCCCAATCTGTCCAACCAATCAACTTTCAGTTGCCATACTTTGTTTCCCCCAGAATTTCCATAACTTGATTTATTCACCTCAAATCCATACCTTGTTCATCTTGCAGTGCCTTGAAAGGTTTTCACCAGCAAGCCTCTCCCATTTTGTTATTTTCTCTCAACTTACCGTCACCTTACGGTGCCCGTGAGGGTTTTCACCAATAAGATTCTCTCATTTTCATTTCTCTCCGCTCTTGTTGCCTTACGGTGCCCGTGCGGGTTTTCACCAATAAGACTCTCTCATTTTTGACTTTTTTTCTTTTTTTCTTTGGACCGGAGTGTTGCCCCTGATGTGAATCACCGCCACCTGCTTGACTTGGCATTTCTCGAAGACAGATCGGAAGGTCTTTCTTTGGACCGTAATGTGGCTTTTGGATAGGTTTAGAAAAGAAGGGTATAAAAGGCTCAAAACCGTTTGATTGGATTCAAATTTACAACCTTCGGAATCAGATCTGATAACAATCACAACTTCTGCTCCAGTTTCTTGTTTGGGGACTTTTAGATTTTTATTTTGATGGGACCGAACCGTGAGGCTGCCTACGTATCCTTAAAAGGAATCAGGTCGAACGCAGTTCATGACATAAGAATTACTTTGTTTGTTGTGATTTTTCTTCCTTTTTCTTTCTCTTCTTTTCCTCTTTTGTTTTTCCTTTTGTTGTTGTTTTTTTTCTTCTTTTTTTTCTTTCTCTTTTCTTTCTTTTCTTTTTACTTTCTCTTTTTCTCTCCTTTCTTTACTTATATTTACGCTTGTGTTTCCGATATTTGCTATTGATTTCGAAGGAGGGGTATGAAAGAAAATAAATGAGGCTCAAAGGGGTAACGAGGGATAAAGTGTTTAGATAGCATAACAAAATGCCTTAGTCATTTCAATATTTGAGACATGCCAAATACAAACAAGTACAATCAAAGAAAGAAATCATACATAATATCTCTTGACTGCATCAGAATTGATAGCCATTTCTACACATTTGCCTTCTACACCTGTCAAATCCAATGCACCATTGGACAACACTCTAGTCACGACGAACGGCCCCTGCCAATTTGGGGCGAACTTTCCTTTTGCTTCAACTTGATGAGGAAGAATGCGTTTCAATACTAACTGCCCCACTTCAAACTTTCGTGGACGCACCTTCTTGTTGTATGCTCTTGCCATTTTCTGTTGATACAACTGGCCATGACATACTGCTGCCAGTCTCTTTTCATCGATCAAACTTAATTGTTCTAAGCGGTCTTTGACCCACTCCTCATCATCGATCTCAGCCTACGCGACAATTCGAAGGGATGAAATTTCCACTTCTGCGGGTATCACTACTTCGATGCCATACACCAACAAATAAGGAGTCGCCCCTACTAAAGTACGGACAGTAGTGCGATAACCGAGCAATGCAAACGGCAACTTTCCATGTCACTGCCTAGAACCTTCCACCATTTTTCGAAGTATCTTCTTTATATTCTTGTTGGCCGCCTCAACTGCTCTGTTTGCCTTAGGGCGGTACGGGGTAGAATTGCGATGTGTGATCTTGAACTGCTGACATACCCCTTTCATCAGATGACTATTGAGCTTAGCCCCATTGTCTGCAATGATCACCTTCGGTATCCCAAACTGGCAAATGATATTTGAATGCACAAAATCAACCACCGCCTTCTTGGTTACAGACTTGAATGTTTTAGCCTCTACCCACTTCGTGAAATAATCTATGGCCACACAAATAAACCTGTGCCCGTTGGACGCTGCTGGCTCGATTGGTCCAATGACATATATTCCCCAAGCAACAAAAGCCATGGTACAGACATTGTATTTAATTCAGATGGTGGAGAATGAATCAAATCTCCATGCACTTGGCACTGATGACATTTACGCACGAATCTGATACAATCTCGCTCCATAGTGAGCCAATAAAAACCTACCCGGAGGATCTTCTTTGCCAGCACATACCCACTTATGTGCGGTCCAAAGACTCCAGAATGTACTTTGGTCATGATAGCCACGGCCTGTCTGGAATCTACACATCTTAATAACCCGAGATCTAGAGTTCTTTTGTACAACACTCCTCCACTGAAGAAAAATTCACTTGCCAAGCGATGAATTGTTCTCTTTTGATCACCTTTGGCTTGTACCGGATATACTCCCCTTTGGATGTATTCCTTGATGTCGTGAAACCAAGGCTCCCCATCGAGCTCTTCCTCTACCATGATACAATAAGCATGATGATCACGGACCTGAATATGCAACGGGTCACCATAAGCCTTATTCGGATGATGTAACATTAACGCTAGAGTAGCCAAAACATCAGTGCCCTCATTGTGGATCCTCAGAATATGCCTGAACTCTATTGATTGAAACCGTTGGCAGAGATCATGCAAGCATTGCCGGTACGGTATGAGTTTTAAATCTTGTGTTTCCCATTCTCCCTGAATCTGGTGTACCAGCAAGTCCGAGTCACCCAAGACCAGGACTTCCTGGACACCCATATCCACAGCCATCCTCAAACCCAAAATGCATGCCTCGTATTCCGCCATGTTGTTAGTACAGTAGAACCGAAGTTGAGCCGTAACAGGGTAATGATGCCCTGTTTCAAAGACAAGTACCGCTCCTATCCCAACGCCTTTCATGTTAGCAGACCCATCAAAGAAAAGTTTCCATCCTGGCCTTTCAATCTGTTCCAACTCATCAATGTGCATTACCTCTTCATCAGGGAAGTAAGTCTTCAAAGATTTGTATTCTTCATCCACAGGATTCTCAGCCAAGTGGTCGGCCAATGCTTGTGCTTTCATCGCGGTCCGAGTCACGTAGACAATGTCAAATTTCGTGAGCAAGATATGCCACATTGCGAGCCTTCCCGTGGGCATAGGCTTCTGGAAGATATACTTTAATGGATCCAAGCGAGAGATGAGGTAAGTAGTATAGGAGGACAAATAATGTTTCAGCTTCTGGGCTACCCAAGTTAGGGTACAACACGTCCTCTCAAGATGAGTGTAATTAACCTCGTAAGATGTGAACTTCTTGCTGAGATAATATATGGCCTTATCTTTCCTGCCAGTGATGTCATGCTGTCCCAACACACATCCAAATGAATTGTCCAAGACTGTCAAATACAAAATCTAAGGTCCCCTTGGTTCTAGCGGGACCAATACAGGTGGATTTGACAAGTACCCCTTTATCTTATCAAAAGCTTCCTGATATTCATCTGTCACTTGACTGCAACATCTTTCTTTAACAATTTGAAGATAGGCTCACACATTGTCGTGAGCTGAGCAATAAACCGGCTGATGTAATTCAATCTTCCCAACAGACTCATGACCTCAGTTTTGTTCTTCGGAGGTGGCAATTCCTGGATGGATTTGATTTTTGATGGGTCTAATTCAATACCTCATCGGCTGACTATGAATCCCAACAACTTTCCAGACGGAACACCGAACGCACATTTTGCAGGATTAAGCTTGAGATTGTACCTGCGAAGCCTTTGGAAGGACTTTCTCATATCTCTGACATGGTCAGACTGTTTTCTAGACTTTACAATCACATCATCCTCATAAACCTCGATCTCCCTGTGTATCATGTCATGGAATATGGTTGCCATTGCCCTCATGTGGGTTGCCCCGACATTTTTCAAACCATATGGCATGACCCGATAGTAGTACGTTCCCTATGGTGTGATGAATGCTGTCTTTTCTGCATCTTCCTCGTCCATTAAGATCTGGTGGTAACCCATATAACAATCCCAAAAGAACCAATTTCATGTTTGGCACAATTGCCGATCAATATATGGATGTTCGGCAATGGGAAGTTATCCTTGGGACTTGCCTTGTTGAGATCGTGATAATCAACACACACTCAGGTCTTACCATCCTTCTTCGGCACAAGCACAACATTTGCTAACCACGTGGGATATCGGGTGACCCGAATGACCTTTGTATCGAACTGCTTGGTGACCTCTCATATCAGTTTTAAATTTTCTCAGCTTCTGCTTGACCGGGGGGAATGCCGGATCAGTGGGCAATTTGTGAACCACCAAACTAGTGCTTAAACCTGGCATGTTGTCATAGGACCATGCAAAAATATCTTTATACTCGAAAAGTGTTTTAATTATCTCCTCTCTGAGTTGTGGTTCAAGATGGACACTTATTTTAGTTTCCCAGACATTATCTTGGTCCCCTAAATTGATTGCTTCTGTATCACTCAGATTAGGCTTAGGTTTTTCTTCAAAATGGCTTAATTCTTTACTAATCTCTTCAAAGGCTTCATGCTCATCATATTCCAATTCAACATCACATTCTATTTCTTGAATTACTATATCAGAACTAGATTGGCTTTTAATACTGGGCCAGATATTCCGCATGCATGTCATATCATAGAAGCCAGCATAAAAAGAACTGTAGAAGGAAGAAAAAAAAACAAAATAAAACTATTAGGAAGAAAGGAAAAGAGAAATTGCATTTCATTGAAATTAAAGACAACGGGGTTTATACATCCAAACAGATGGAACATAGAATCTGAATTACAACCCCGGAATAATCCAGATAAATTGAAAGAAAATCAAAGCAAACTACCAAACCTCCCTCCTGGTGGGGAGAGGAGTAGCTTCCCAATTGTTAATCTTTGCACCTGGCCCAACAAATTGCACATCCGCCTTGCTAGAACCCTCTCCAAATTTCAATACGTTCACATCGGCGAATATCCTCTCGAACCTTTCCATCAAATCTCCATCCACATCAACCACCGAACTGGGGACCGACGTTACTAGGTGCTTTCTGGTACCAGACCTGACAAATGAACGGGAAAGACGCGAGACTGGCTTTGGAAGGGCCCATGCTCTCTATTTCATTTTTCTGGCTCTTCACACGTCTGGGACTGTGGGATTGAACCCCAGACCAAATGTATCCATGTTTTTAGGAAGAGAAACTGGTTATATGATACCTTGCAGAGATGTGCCCAAACCTTTGCCCAGTACAAAACCATTTTCAACATTTCAACGGCTACCATGACTGATGCAGCAACTACCCTTGGAGTCGGCACGCACTTCCCTTCAGGAACATTATCTACCGCTACCGTGTCAAAAACCTCATAAACCCACGTCCCCTTGTCATCTTCAAACTCTATGAATGGAACAATGGCATCAGTGGGAACACACAAATTATCTTCGCCATGCACAACAATTTCCTATCTATCCCATTCAAACTTAACCATTTGATGCAGAGTGGACGGGATCGCTTTGGCAGCATGAATCCAGGGTCGACCTAACAATATATTGTAAGAAACAACCACATCGAGCACCTGCAATTCCATAGTAAATTCAATTGGCCCTATTGTAAGCTCGAGCACTATATCCCCGACCGAATTTTTCCCTTCACCGTCGAATCCCTGAACGCAGATATTGTTCTTGTGAATTCTTTCATTATCCACCTTCAACTTGTTCAGAGTGGAAAGAGGCAAATATTTGTGCTGGAACCATTGTTAACTAGTGCCCGAGTAACCATGGAATCTTCACATTTCACCGTCAGATAGAGGGCCCTATTGTGCTCGGTACCCTCCATGGGTAACTCATCATCAGAAAAAGTGACTCTATTTACTTCAAATATCTTGTTAGCTATCTTTTCCAAGTGGTTTACTGAGATTTTGTCAGGAACGTGGGCTTCGTTCAAAATCTTCATCAAAGACCGACGGTGTTTGTCTGAATGGATCAATAATGACAAGAGCGAGATCTGAGCTGGTGTCTTCCTTAACGGCTCCACAATGGAATAGTCTTGTACTTTTATCTTTCTCAGAAATTCTTCTTTTTCTTCCTCGGTCACCGCTTTCTTCACGAACACTAGATTATCGTTTGAGGTCTTAGCTTTTCTCAACTCTTCGGGGGCAAAGCATCTCCCCGATAGAGTCAAACCATGAGTCTCATACACTTCTTCTTTAACCTCTTTCCCCTTGTAAGTCATGGTCAGTCGTTCATAATTCCATGGGACTGCCTTACTGTTGACTATCGGTAATTGAGTTATCGGTTGGATAACGACAGGATCTGTGGGGGCGCCCTTCACAATTACCACAGGCTTGTTCGTCACTCCTGGCACAACCACTTTTGCTCTTTGATGTTTTCCTGCAACGTCACTTGAGGACCCCTTCTTGACCTCCATGGATGGTTCATTATTTGCCCCGTTCAACTTGATCACAGACTTCTCACTTGTTGACTTTTCAAATGGCTCGACTTCACTAGCCCGAATCATCATGACCGTTTGCGAAGGCTTCTTAGGCGCCCCTCCCTTATGCACTATCTCAATCATATTGGTCTCATGATGGGCTGACAACGGGTTCTGGTTGATGTTGGGTGCCTCCAGGGCTTGGACCTCAATTCGATTTGTATCAATGAGCTCTTGAATAGCTGTTTTCAACATCCAGCATTTCTTTGTGTCGTGACCCGGGATCCCTGAACAATACTCGCAACTCACCGAGCAGTCAAGATTTCTGGGAGGGGGATTCTGCAGTTTAGTCTCGATTTGATTCAACATACCTAACTGTCTCAGTCGATGGAATAGACTAGCATATGATTCTCCCTAAGGAGTGAAGGTCTTCTGTTTCTGCAACCTCTCATTCTTAAAGGCTTGATTTGGCCGGAAACCTGTTCCAGGGGGATTTCTGTAGGCTCTCGGGGGTGGATGGGAATTTTGTGGAGCCAGGTATGGACTTTGTAGAGCTGGCGCACGCCATTGTGCGTGAGCGGGAGGTTGGGTATAGGTTTGTGCGTGATGGACGGAAAAATAGGGATCGGGCGGTGGGTAGTAGTGTTGTGGTGGACTATATGGAGTGTGAGGGTAAGTTTGGTGGTAGGGTCTAAGTGGGTTGTAGTAACGTGGAAGGTTCCTGTATCCAACCCAAGCTCCCAACTCAATTGTAGCAACATCCTCTTTCTTCTTCTTCCCGAGTACACCTCTAGTACTGTTTTGAATGGCCTGGGTGGTTGCTTTGATTGTTGAATAACTAATGATCTTGTTGGACTTGAGTCCCTCCTCAACCATGCCTCCCATTTTTACAAATTCATTAAAGGACTTACCCACTGCTGACACCAAGTGACCAAAATAAGTGGGTTCCAAAGCCTGCAAGAAATAATCAACCATCTCACTTTCTTTCATCGGAGGGTCAACCCTCGCTGCTTGCTCTCTCCACCGGAATCCATATTCCCTGAATCTCTCACTGGGCTTCTTCTCAATCTTTGTCAATGATAGATGATCTGGGAAAATTTCGAGGTTATACTGAAAATGGCAGGCAAATGCTTGGGCCAAATCGTCCCATGTGTACCACCTGTTGTGATCTTGTCTGGTATACCATTCTAATGCCGATCCGCTCAAACTTTGGCTGAAATATACCATTAGTAACTCATCTCTTCCACCTGCTCCTCTAATCTTGCTACAAAATCCTCTTAAGTGTGCTACTAGGTCACCATGCCCGTCATACAGATCAAACTTGGGCATTTTGAACCCTGCTGGTAACTGAACATCTGGGAACAAACATAAATCTTTATATGCCACACTTACTTGACCACCCAACCCCCTCATATCTCTAAACGATTGTTCTAAGCTTTTCACCTTTCTGATCATCTCTTCATGCTCGGGATTTTTGAGTGGCTTCTCGGTCTCTACCGGGAGATCAAGATGAGGGGTACAAGAATATGGTTCTAGAACTTTGAAGGTAGGTTCAGGGGGATAGTACTAATTGTCGTGAGTTTGGAACAGAGGTTCACTGGAAGATCGGTGTAATGTAGCAGGTGGAGGGGCCACAAAAATAGGTGTAATTGGTGGGGGAGGTTATAGGACTTGTTTGGGTGGTGGAGCTTGAGAAGTATGGGAAGTGGCGCCATAGCATTGTTGGTAGAAGTGAAAGGCTGGAGATGAGTTCACAGTGGGAGGCTTCGGAGGTTGGGCTGATGGTAGGATATAAGCAGGGTTGGCGGGATAAACCGGTGGTGGATGCCCCTTTTCCCAGGCTTTGTACATTTTAGACATCTACTGCTTTAACTTATACATCTCTTCCTTAATTGCATTAACATCTAGTTCTTCCATCTCTTTTGATGGGTCAACAATACTTGTCTCCGGTTCTTGGTTAGCCATATTCAGCCTGTCTTTTGATCGGGTGTTGTATGAGTGAGTTGCCAGAATGCCAATCAACTAACCACCTGCCTGAGCTCAACATATCAAACAACAACCTTGTTAGCGATTAGGCTTTAACAGATTGGTAACCACACATTGGGCATGAATGCACCTAAGCAGTTAACGTCTCTATTATGTATTTGATCGGTTGCATGCGTCATCTCGGCCTTTTCTTACTTTAAATTGCAAACTTCCCCCTTTCTATTTATTTTTCTTTTCCTTCCTTTCACTCTTGCCTCTATTCTCTCTTTGTTTTTATTCTCTCTTGATTTCCTATTTTTTTCGCTCTTTTTCTTTTCTTTACTCTCTTGTTTTTCCTCTTATTTTCTTTCTCTCCTTTTTATTTGGTTAAGGTCGAATTCTATAGAGATTGTCTACGTATCATGGCACCGCATGAATCAGACCAAGCATAGTTCTTGGAGATAAAAATAATAAAACATTATTGGAATTTTCAAATTTTTTCATAATAAGACACGAAATAGACTTAAACAAAAACTAACAGACTCTGATGAAGGATGGAATACAGACTCGAAAAACAACCAACCCACATACTCTAATAAAAGAAATACAGACTCCAATACAAACTGGTAGACTTTAATGGAAAGAAAATACAAACTTAAGAAATCACGAATACATCAGTGCCTCAATTTCCCTCGAGACCCGCGGGGCATCATTCGGCCTCGCCGCGAGCCGACTCGCTAAATCCCCTTAGAGGTGGTAGAGATCTTCCATTACCCGACAAACAAAAATCATCACAGTAGCGAAGAACATAGATCTAGTTCATATCCTCAAAGCTACTGCACTTCATCGCGATATAGTTGGCGACCCTTTTGACTCTCTCTCTTATGACACCCTTCTCTTGCAACAAACGCCCAATCTGTTCGGTTCTGGCTTCCAAAGTTTGTTCAGCCACCTGGTTCTGCTCTTGGAGTTGTTGCAAGTCTCTTTCTAGATATGACATTGATGTATAACACTGTTCCCTTTCAGCCTTGAAGTCTTTCGCCTGTCTGATTGTTTTGTTTTCTGTGGCGATGGCCCTTTTCTTTAATGCTGCAACCTCGTCATCGTACTTTTCTTTCAGCTGCTTAACTAGACGTGCTCGTTCATCTGCATTTTTAGCCAACTGTTTTCGAGCCTTGGCTAGTTCACTATCTGCTTTGTTCAAATCAAAACTATAATCACTCACTTTCTGCCTCAAGTTAGCTATGAGTTTCTCATCTTTGGCACTTCGGGATGGGTTTTCTGCCGCTATTTTGATTTTCTGAATCTGGGCTCGAATGGCATCATTTTCTATGGCTAGCTTTTTCTTTTCTCCTTCGTCCGCCGTGGTTTGCAAGCTATTCTCAAACTGAAGGTCCCTGACTTGTTTCTCCAATTTGCTTATGGTAGCCCTATACTCGCTTTTTTTGGTCAACCAGTCCCATTGCTCATGTGATGCCTCGACGAATTCCTAAAGATGAGGTCTTTTAGCCGGCTTCCCAAACTCAATTTCTCTCCTATACCAAGCAAGGTATCCTGGTGAAACCTCACCTTTCGACCGATCACTCACGCAGGTATTGGTTGTTAAGTATTGACATTCCCTCAAGATTTGGCGGACTGCTGCTTTATGAAATTGATTGTTGGGTTAGATCTCGACTACTGGGGCACTAAGATCTTCATCTCTCGGAACTATCTAGCATCTCCTCAGCTACCTCAAAACACGATATGGAGCATAAGGCTGGATACTCCTGAGTCCCATCAAGAGGAAATGAGGCCCGGTGGCTGGCATGTATATGACTTCATCCACAGACAGCCATCCAAACGTCCACTCTATTTGGATTGCAGTGATGGAACGGTGTCACGCTTCCCACTCTATGGTACCCTCCGGAAGGCTGATCCCGTCAACCCTTGTGCAAAATTCTTCTACGCATGTCTTCTCTGTCGACCCATAGCTCATAAATTGAGGACGATGGAAAAAGTGTTCGATCATCCACATCTGTAACAACACGTTGCATCCCTCAAAAAAATTTCCTCAGCTTTGCAGGCTGTAAGAGCGCGGAAGATTTCCACTACTATCATGGGTGCGAGGTTGATGTTGGTTTGAGTAAGCAAAGTACTAACAACTCCGGCTATTCGTATGTCAATATTTCCATCTTTTTTAGGAAACACCAAAAGTCCCAAGAAGACCACAATAAATGCGAACACCTGTGTTCTTCCCACTTTAGGTGATTTCCTTTGCTGCAGATCTTATTTTTCGGCTTGTTGAACCCTCCTACATGACCATATTTGTTGTATATAAATTGCAAAGTACAAAATCCAGTTGTAGACCCCCCTGCTTATTTTCAAAAAGTCTAAGAACCTGTGGACGGCTACGGCCCTTGGAGCAATCAGGTACTGGTGTCACAGGGGAACTTTGGGATTCCCAATATATCCGGCTATTTCTTCCAATGTTGGGGTAAGTTCAAAATCTGAAAAATCAAATACGTTGTGGGCCGGGTCCCAAAATGTAACCAACGCCTTTATGATGTCCCCCCTAGGATTATTCTTCAACAACCCAGTGAGGCCTCCCAAGTATTGATTGACCGTGTCTTGTCCCGATTTACCCAAATCATCCCACCACATATGCAACTCCAAAGGGATCTTGTTCACAACTGTTATTGGCAAATTCCGCCTTGTGCTCATTCTGCACATTTATTAGGGTGGTTAAGCAAAAATCACGATTCAGTTGACTCAAAAACAAATTGACACTTTTCAAATAAAATCCGGTATTACGAATACGGCCTTTCAGCACCCCGGAGTCGAAGATTTTGAGGTTGTGTTGGCTAACCGGTGAAAACCTTTGAAAAATAAAATGATCATTGTCACGCCTCCTTTTTACCTACACCCGCAGGGGTGTAAAGGGAGTTTTTCATATTAAGGGACAATCGAAAACGGGATTTATTATTTAATTTAGAGTCGCCACTTAGGAGATTTATGGTGTCCCAAGTCACCGATTGAATCCCGAATCGAGGAAAAGATTGACTCTGTATTACAGTCCGCGAACCAGAAATCCAAGTAAGGAATTCTGTTAACCCGAGAGAAGGTGTTAGGCATTCTCGAGTTCCGTGGTTCTAGCACGGTCGCTCAACTGTCATATTCGGCTTATTTATCTGATTTTAATACATGTTGAACCTATGTGCAAATTTTAACTGTGTACCGCTTTTATTATTGTTAGTTTTACCGAGAATTGCAACATCGTGAAAATACATCTCGAACCACGTCACATCAATGCACCCGTGGCTATTGACACATTTCAACTCTGTTGAGATTTGGATTTGGGTCACATAAATATGCACCCGAGTTTAAGAAGATAACATTATTAAATACGCGCCTAAAGCGACTAGCGTGTCATTATTTTGAGAAGGCCGTGAAATCTTGCTAAAACGGCCTATCCGAAGTCTAATTAATTATTAACCATTTATTGAGGGCCCCACAGCTTGCGTTTTATTTGGCGAGGCTCGTCTCATTTTTTTATTTTTTAGGGGAATCCTAAAGTGACTACATTTCTATTAAATTTGTCTCTAAAATAAAAGAAAATAATCCTGGTTAATTACATGCTTGAAAAGGCCATCACTTATTTATCGGATTAAAGCAAGCGCAACTGGAAAACTACAATCAAACTTTGTAAAAGGAGATTATTTCATGCCTTATTCTATAAGTCAATATTACTGAAATTCAAAATACGGAGTTGACAAACAATACATACATTCAAAAGAAAACTAATTATCCTATAGCTAATCTAAACCCACATTGTTAGATGAAATGAACCGTTGGAACTAATTGTTTTCAAAGACTTGAAACTAAACCAACCTTGATTACTAATGATTACGAAAGTTTGATAAACTAAATCATTAATTTAAATAACTGATTGGATTAGTGTTCTCAGCCTTACTACATTGAATCGCATTTCAAATATATCAAGCCTATGGATTATAGGAAATTACTAACCAATTATACTTACCTAACACTTACGGATCTTTGTTACTAACGAGATTCAAAAAATCACAAACTTCGAGTTACTTCTATTCCAATATTCGCGAGTTTAAAGTTAGATTTTACCAACCAATTAAATCGATCCACCACATTAACTAATTACCAATTCGAGTTGGGATGTGATTCCGAAGCTACATTATTCTAAATATATGAATTAGCAAAACTGAAGCTGATAACTATGCAATTCCTACAGAAATATGCCCAATAGTTCAACAATCTAACAATTCTGCTCAAATTAAACTTGCATACTATATTAACTAATATTCACATCATTACAAGGGTCTTGAGTCCGTAATCCAACGTTATGCCATATTTAGTTGCTAAACAGTGATAAGCAAATCCAACAATCAAATTATTCGTCCAGCTCTAAACTAACTCACGATTGCCGTTAAATACAAAACAATGTGACTACAGGATTACACTGCCATTTATCAAGATGAATGAGGATTGTGAATAACAATATCGCTTCATGCTTTGAATAACTTCTTATTTTTAAAACTTAACTACAACTAAATGAAGTTAAACTAACACATGTCTAACAAATGACCAAATGTCCCAAACAGTCCATGAATTTAACAGTCCAAACCCATCTAAATTATTGTAGAAAATTTTAATTACAGTCCAAACTACTACAATCAACTATGATAAAATACGGCAAGAAATTAAAGCTTCCAATGAAGTTATACTTCCATTTTTCATATTTATTCCGACTGGACAACTACATGATTTGAGATTCAGGACATATACCTGGTTTAGGCAATACAAGAAGAGGAAGAAAAAGGTCAGCAACAGTAGTAGCCAACAGAATTTGCAACGGCAGTGTAACAACGAAATAAACAGCAGCTACAAACTGTCCCCAGCATAGAGCAAAAAACAAAAGGAGCGTTCTAGTTATTTCAAGTTCTCAAGCCAAGAAAATAAAATAGCTTCTCTTTTTCAAGTTTTCTACTTTCGAAATACAGTTTTTTTCAATTGAGCGTTCAAGTTTTTTTTCAGTCCTCCTCTGTCTCTTTTTTTTCTTAGTTCTCTCTTTCCAATTTCCAGCCTCAACACCCTTTTATGCAAGTCTGCCCCCTCTCCAACCTACTGCCCAACCCTTTTTCTTATTGAAATCAGAATTTTCCACTAAAATCCCACTAAGGAAAGCTTTCCTTAATTTCAGCCCCCCATTCCCTTTTGTTCCTCATTATCACATTAATTTAAAGACACTAACATCCCACTAACAACACACTAACATTAACATATTATTCCTACTGTTTCATTCTCAAATTACCCCTGAAAACCCCTTAATATTACTGCCTATCAGCTGTACCAACTCATTTAAGGAAGAAAGTTATTCATTTGACTAAACTAATTCCCATATGATCACCTAAATTACTACAGCTATAAACTAATTCCAGTCAGAAAAATACATCAAGTACAAGAGTTTCAATGATTCAGAATAATGCTCATAATCAAACATAATCTGAATTAATCAGACAATTAACAATTGAACACTATAAACAATAGAATGCCAAATGATTCAAACTATACGAACAACCTAGTCAACGAAGCTTAATTAGTCGATTACATATTACAATTGACACTGAACAAATCAGAAACAAAGAAATGGGAAATTCGGGTAATTTCAGTGTTATTGACAGAATCATGAATTAACTGGAAACTAATTAATCGATGCAACTTATTAATCGATTACACAAATTATAACACATAACAATTATAGCAAACAGAAACAAATGACAGAATTGGACCAAATAAAAAGGTCCAGTGAAGATGAACAGAATCAATTGACAAAAAGAATTAAAAAAAACCAATAAAACTAATCTAACAAATAAATAGATATAAACAGATACAAAACGGAACCAACTGGAAAAGACAAATACCTCAAGAACTCGGACACTAGACAATCCTGACTTGAACTCTGACTCGTACCCTTTTTTGAGGTCGAACGGACCTTAATCGAGTGTTCTCAACTGAGAATACTTCGACTAAGGTCCATTAAACACCCAAAACCTCTTTGATTTGGACAGAATTCTAGGTTTGGGTTTTTTTAGGGTTCTTGGGCTTGATTTGGGGCTCGAGTGTTTCTAGCCAGATTCGAACCAAACCAAGCTTGGTTTGGTTACGAGTGAGGTCAGGGGAGTAACTGGTGTGAATTAGGGACTGGTTGGGGTAGATCTAAGTTTGGCTCGAATCTTCACATGAAGATTCGAGAAGTTCCAGGAAGATTCGAGCTAAACGGTTACCGGATTTGGATCGAGGGTGGTCAGGTGGTCTTAGGGTGTTGGTTTGGTGATCGGCGACGTTGTTGCTGCCGGGTTTTAGGCGGAGGTAACCTAAGGCAGCTAGGGTTTGGTTTGGGGGGGGATAGGGTAGGATATTAAGTTTATATAGGGGAGGGGTGGTTTGATCTTGGCCGTTGGATCAATCATGATCCATGGCCTGGATAAATTCACTTAAAGGGGACGACACCGTTTGGGCTCATTCAGAGACTGGGTCGACCCGGGTCGAAATGGACCGGGTTGTGAGGGAAGCTTTGGAGCCATTAGATCAAAAGCAATGAACGGTCCCGATCAAATACAATCATACGACGTCATTTGGTTTAATGAAAGAACTGAACTGGACCGATAGATCTGTTTGATCAACGGTCCAGATGGAAAGTGCCAATACGGCGTCATTTGGTTTGTCTTTTGAGATTAACTGGACCGGGCACCATCAAAACGACGTACCTATTGCCCTATACTACGTCGTTTGGTAGTCTTTGGGTTGACAGACCTTGGCGGGGTAGGGCGTGGGACTTTTGAGCCTGAATTCTCTTTTAAAAACTGGCCCAGTCCGAATTTTCTTCATTTTTTGAACTCTTTTCCTTTTCCTTCTTTAATTTCTAATTTAAACACAATTCCTAATTAAATTGTAAAACCAAAAATAAAACTACACAAATATTAATTAACACTTACAACAATTAACACACAAATTAAAACCTTAAAATAAAATCACACAATGACAACAAATAGAATAAAACGCATATTTTTGTGATTTTAATTTTAGAGCCAAATGATGGTTTAATTAATTCTTAAAGGCATAATTAAATCCTAAATATGCATGCAACATGTATTTTTTGTATTTTCCAATTAACTACAACAAGGTAAACATTTACGGACAAAAACACAAATAATTATCCAAAAATGCCACGCAAATCCTAAAAATTGCACACCAAGAGAGTTTTCTTTTGGAGTAGTTTTCGTGAAGCAAAAATCATGTGCTCATAGCTGCCCCTCTTTGTCTGAAAACACGAAGGGTTTTCGTGCAAAGATAAAGTGAGCAGGTACGAGCAATTTTTGACTGTTGGAATACTCTGTGTGAAGCATTTTTTTTTGAAAAATATTTAACCGAACCTTTGCTTCAAACCCTACATATCCCTGGCTAGAAGGAAATCAGGTTAATGTAGTTCGGGAAGTTTTGGCAGCTGGGACTACGATGGAACTACAATTTTGCTGTTATTGTTGTTGCATGTTGTTGCTACTGCTTTACCGATCTCCTTATTACACCGTGCCAAAAGAAAACAAGAAGTTAGACTAAACTAGGAATTACAAAATCTTATATATCTTCCACGCGCTCTGGTTTCTTTGCTTTCTTGTCGGCTTGTGTTTCCTCTGGTGCTTTTCTTTCGAAAACTGCTGGGGATGACACTGGCCTTTTGCTTTTCTGAACACAAGTTTTATCATTTCGTTCTTTCTGCTGGGGACACTGCTTCCTACATTAAAGCTTGTTATGCTGGGGATTTTTGTTGTAACTCTCCTCATTACTGACTTCTGATTTGATCTTGAAATGTATTCCTCTGTTTTGCAGGCGGGCTCCTGACTCCAAGCTTAAAATTTAACAACCTCTATTCTGTAGGCGGGCTCCTGATTTCTCCTACTTAAAATAAACAACCTCCGTTCTACAGGCGGGTTTCTGACTTCACCAACTTCTTAAATGTAACACCTCTATTATCTAGGCGGGCTCCTGACTTCAAGAATTTCTTAAAAATTTCGGCCTCTGTTCTCCAGGCGGACTCCTGACTTCCATAGCAACTTTGAAAATAAATCAGCCTCCATTCTCCAGGCGGGCTCCTGACTTCAACAACTTTTCAAAATAATTCAACCTCCATTCTCCAGGCGGGCTCCTGACTTCAACAATTTCTTAAAAATTTCAGCCTTAGTTCTCCAGGCGGGCTCCTGACTTCAATAACTTCTTCAAAATAATTCAGCCTCCATTCTCCAGGCGGGCTCCTGACTTCAACAATTTTAAAATAATTCAGCCTCCATTCTCCAGGCGGGCTCCTGACTTCAATATTAATTCAAAAATAATTCAACCTCCATTCTCCAGGCGGGCTCCTGACTTCAACAATAACTTAAAAATAATTCGGCCTCCATTCTCCAGGAGGGCTCCTGACTTCAACAACTTTAAAAATAATTCAGCCTCTATTCTCCAGGCGGGCTCCAGACTTCAACAACTTTAAAAATAATTCAGCCTCCATTCTCCAGACGGGCTCCTGACTTCAATCAACTTTTTCAAAATAATTCGGCCTCCATTCTCCAGGTGGGCTCCTGACTTCAACAATAACTTAAAAATAGTTCGGCCTCCATTCTCCAGGCGAGCTCCTGACTTCAACAACTTTAAAAATAATTCAACCTCTATTCCCCAGGCGGGATCCTGACTTCAATCAACTTTTTCAAAATAATTCGGCCTCAATTCTCCAGGCGGGCTCCTGACTTCAACAATAACTTAAAAATAATTCGGCCTCCATTCTCCAGGGGGGCTCCTGACTTCAACAACTTTAAAAATAATTCAGCCTCCATTCCCCAGGCGGGCTCCTGACTTCAACAATAACTTAAAAATAATTCGGCCTCCATTCTCCTGGCGGGCTCCTGACTTCAACAACTTTAAAAATAATTCAGCCTCCATTCTGCAGGCGGGCTCCTGACTTCAACAACTTTAAAAATAATTCATCCTCCATTCTCCAGATGGGATCTTGACTTCAGTCAATATTTTCAAAATAATTCGGCCTCCATTCTCCAGGTGGGCTCCTGAATTCAACAATAACTTAAAAATAATTCGGCCACCATTCTCCAGGCGGGCTCCTGACTTCAACAACTTTAAAAATAATTCAGCCTCCACTCCCCAGGTGGGCTCCTGACTTCAATCAACTTTTTCAAAATAATTCGGCCTCCATTCTCCAGGCGGGCTCCTGACTTCAACAATAACTTAAAAATAATTCGGCCTCCATTCTCCAGGGGGGCTCCTGACTTCAACAACTTTAAAAATAATTCAGCCTCCATTCCCCAGGCGGGCTCCTGACTTCAACAATAACTTAAAAATAATTCGGCCTCCATTCTCCTGGCGGGCTCCTGACTTCAACAACTTTAAAAATAATTCAGCCTCCATTCTCCAGGCGGGCTCCTGATTTCAACAATTTTAAAATAATTCAGCCTCCATTCTCCAGGCGGGCTCCTAACTTCAATATTAATTCAAAAATAGTTCAGCCTCCATTTTCCAAGCGGGCTCCTGATTTCAACAATTTCTTAAAAACTTCCGCCTCCGTTCTCCAGGCTTGCTCCTGACTTCAATAACTTCTTCAAAATAATTCAGCCTCCATTCTCCAGGCGGGCTCCTGACTTCAATAACTTCTTAAAAATAACACCTCCATTCTCCAGGCGGGCTCCTGACCTCAACAACAACTTCGAACAATAACACCTCCATTCTCCAGGCGGGCTCCTGACTTCTCCAATTTTTTAAATGTAACACCTCCATTCTACAGGCGGGCTCCTGACTTCTTCAACTGCTTCCTTCAATACTGGTGTTTTATTCCTCTGAAAACTGCTGGGGGTAACACTGATATTTTATTCACAAATATGTTATTTTTCTTCTTCAACGACTACTTCCTTTAAAGCTGGTGCTTTAACTTCCCTGAAACCTGCCGGGAATAACACTGCTGGGGAATTAACTTCCTCCCTTTAACAATTGTGGGGATGATATTGATTCAAAGGCCATTACTTTTAAAACTTTGGGTTATCTTGCTTCTTCCAAGATTGCTTTTATTTTAAAACTTGTATCTCCCTTTTCGTATACTGCTAGGGATTTTACTTCCTTCAAAACTTGTGTTATCTTCTCTCTTTCCCAAGTGGCTATCTGATCTCAAGAAAATTTTTGCAATGAGCGAAAATTTTCTGCCCCAGTTTGATAATCTTCTTTGTGGCCGTCTTCCTGTTGTCAATAACATTTCCTTTCCTGCTTCAAATCAAAGGAAAATTTGTTAGTTCAAAACGTGGTGAGTGGTCGTGCCACTTCTGCTGGGAATGGTCTTTCCCTTCTTCCTTTCCCTGCTTTGCGTTTTATTACAAAACTTGCTGGTGATGATATTATTTGTTGGGGATGATATTCCTGTTGGGGATGGTTTTTTCTTTTTCTTCCTTCCCCGCTCTGTGTTGTCCAACCATAGCGGAACTTGGTCGAAAATCTGTCGGAGTTGTTCCTGTACCTCGCAAATCTGCTGGGATCCTCATAACCTTTTAACTGTTGCTTTTCCGTTTTCCTCCAACTTCCCCTGGAAATTTGGTCCACTTGGGATCTAGACCCATTCATCATTTGGTCTTGCGACAAACTTCTTTTCGCTTTGTCGCCTTATCTTTGGCTTGTTCTATTCACATTTTGCTTTGCACCATTTTGGCCACTGGTAGTATGCTCTAAAAATCTTTTTCAAAAATAAATTGCTGGGGAAGTAAAGTCTTTAAACCAAGAAATGAAAAAGTGATAATTTCAAAAAATAGAAAAAGAAGAAGTCTTGCTGAACAAAATGTTGGGGAAAGGGAAAGAGAAGAACTTATCTGAATGATATAACCAATCCCAATGATCATGTTGCACATTCCAGATTGATCAACCCAGTCTATTTGTATCAATCAATCTTTCGAATGGCCTTGTCTTGCTGGGGATAAATAAACACTCAACTTTTTGCCAAATGCGGACCCTTTCCGCCAATCTTGCCTTGTCGCCTCATAGTGCCCTTTGAGGGGTTTTCACTAATAAGACTCTCTCATTTCTCTTAACTCCCGTCGCCTCATGCTGCCTGTGAAGGTTTTCACCGATGAGACTCTATCATTTTATTTTATTTTTCAGCTGGGGATTGGAGTGTTGTCGACATGACTCTCTTTGCTGGGGATTCTTTCGGCTATCAATTCATTTCCAGCTTATGATTTTCTTCTTTGTTGGGGATCAGAGTGTTATTCCCAACTTCCATTTGCATTGACTTGGCACTTCTCGGATGCTGATCGGGAGGTCTTTTTTTTGGACATCAATATGGGTTTTGTGTATGGTTAAAAAGGAAAAGGGGTATCAAGAGGGTTCAAAATCATTTTGATGGGTAAAACATTACAACTCTTGGAATCGAACTTTCTTCCCAAAATTACAAACACAAACTTCTGCCCCAGTTTTTCTTGCTTGGGGATTTTTACTTTTTTTTCTTTTTTTTGTTACATTATGACCGAGCCGTGAGGTGCCTACGTATCCTTCTTGAGGAATCAGGTCAAACGTAGTTCTCAATTCCTTTGTTTTTCTTATGACTTTTCTTTTGTCTTTATTATCATTATTTTTCTCTTTTTCTTTTTCTTTCATTTTAATTATTGATTCCAAAAGAGGGATATGAAAGAATAAATAAGGCTTAAAAGGGGAAGCAAAGGTTAAAGTGTTTGGATAGAAGAAAGAATTGCCTCTGTCATTTCATTCTCCGATAAATGCCAACCACAAACAAACAACAATTATAATCAAAAGAAATCAAACATAATATCTCATAACTGCGTCAGAATTGATAGTCATGTAGACACATTTCCCGTTGATATCTGTTAAACATAAAGCATCATTGGACAACACTCTGGTTATAATGAACAGTCCTTGCCAATTCGGGGTGAACATGCCTTTTGCTTCGGCCTGATGTGGCAGGATTTGTTTCAACACCTGCTGCCCCACCTCAAATTTTCTGGGGCGCACCTTCTTGTTGTAGGCTCTCGCCATTCTCTTTTGATATAACTGGCCATGACACACAGTTGCCAATCTCTTTTCATCAATCAAGTTCAACTGCTCCAAATGGGTTTTGACCCACTCGTCATCATCAATCTCAGCCTCAGCGACAATCCGAAGGGATGGAATTTCAACTTCCCCCGGTATTACTGCTTTAGTTCCATATACCAACAAATAAGGGGTTGCACCTACTGAAGTCCGAACGGTTGTGCGATAACCCAACAATGCAAATGGTAATTTCTCATGCCATTGTCTGGATTCTTCTACCATCTTCCTCAGTATCTTCTTGATGTTCTTGTTGGCTGCTTCAACTGCTCCATTCGCCTTGGGACGATATGGTGTGGAATGACGGTGTGTAATCTTAAACTATTGACATACCTCTTTCATCAAATTGTTGTTAAGATTAGCACCATTATCCGTGATGATCACTTTTGGGACCCCAAATCTACAAATGATATGGGAGTGAACAAAATCCACCACTGCCTTCTTGGTTACCGACTTGAAAGTTTTAGCTTCAACCCACTTAGTGAAATAGTCGATGGTCACCAGAATGAACCTATGACCGTTGGTAGCTGCTGGCTCAATAGGTCCAATGACATTCATGCCCCAGGCAACAAATGGCCATGGCGCTGACATTGTATGCAATTCTGTTGGCGAAGAATGAATCAAATCTCCTTGTATCTGACATTGATGGCATTTCCGCACGAAATTGATACAATCACGCTCCATAGTGAGCCAATAGTACCCTGCTCGAAGAATCTTCTTCGCCAATACATATCCACTCATATGTGGCCCACAAACTCTAGTATGTACCCTGTCATAACTGTCGTGGCTTGACTGGCATCTATACATCTCAGCAATCGCAAATCTGGGGTTCTTTTGTACAACACTCCTCCACTGAGGAAAAATCCATTGGTCAATCGCCGAATGGCTCTCTTTTGATCTCCAGTGGCCTGCTCCGGGTATATCCCCATCCTGAGGTACTCCTTGACATCATAAAACCATGGGTCGCCATCCATTTCTTCCTCTATCATGTTGTAATAAGCATGCTGATCACGAACCTGGATATGCAACGGGTCAACATGAATTTTGTCTGGGTGATGCAACATTGATGCTAAAGTGGCTAATGCATCGGCAACCTCATTATGAACTCTTGGGATGTGTCTGAACTCCACTGATCGAAATCGCTTGCTCAGATCGTGCAAACATTGTCGATATGGTATGAGCTTCAAATCCCGTGTTTCCCATTCACCCTGAATCTGATACACCAGGAGGTCCGAGTCTCCCAAGACCAAAACGTCCTGGACATCCATGTCTGCAGCAAGTCGCAGACCCAAAATGCATGCCTCATACTCAGCTATGTTGTTGGTACAATAGAAATGCAGCTGAGCTGTAACAGGATAATGACGTCCTGTTTCAGAAATAAGTACCGCTCCTATTCCAACTCCCTTCGCATTTGCGGCTCCATCAAAGAAAAGCTTCCAACCTGGTTCCTCAGGTAATTCCAACTCATCTATATGCATTACCTCCTCGTCATCAAAATACATCCTCAAAGGCTCGTATTCTTCATCAACAGGATTCTCAGCCAAGTGATCAACCAGTGCTTGGGCTTTCATGGCCGTCCTCATCACATAGACGATGTCAAACTCCGTGAGTAATATTTGCTATTTCGCTAACCTCCCTGTGGGCATAGGCTTCTGGAAAATATACTCTAGTGGATCCAAGCATGAAATGAGATAAGTAGTATATGAGGACAAATAACGCTTCAATTTCTGGGCCACCCAAGTTAGGGCGCAACATGTCTTCTTGAGTTGAGTGTACTTAACCTCATATATTGTAAACTTCTTGCTGAGATAATAGATGGCTTGCTCCTTCCTTCCTGTAATGTCGTGTTTCCCCAGCACGCAGCCAAACAAATTCTCTAGGACCGTTAGATAAAGAATTAACGGTCTCCCCGGCTCAGGTGGAACCAACACAGGTGGATTTGATAAATATCCTTTGATCTGGTCAAATGCCTCTTGACATTCTGTCGTCCATTCTATCGCAACATCTTTCTTCAGTAGCCGAAAGATGGGTTCACAAGTTGCTGTGAGTTGAGCAATAAATCTGTTGATGTAATTCAACCTTCCCAACAGACTCATTACTTCTGTCTTGTTCTTCGGCGGTGGCAAATCTTGGATAGATTTGATCTTTGATGGGTCCAGTTCAATACCTCACTGACTGACGATGAATCCCAACAGCTTTCCAGATGGAACACCAAAGGCACATTTGGTCGGGTTGAGCTTGATATCATACCTTCGAAGTCTTTGAAAAAACTTCCTTAGGTATGCTACGTGGTCTTCCTGATGCTTGGATTTTATGATCACATCGTCTACGTATACCTCAATCTCTTTGTGTATCATGTCATGAAACACAGTGGTCATTGCTCTCATGTACGTTGCCCCAGCATTTTTCAAACCAAATGTCATTACTCGGTAGCAATAAGTTCCCCACGGCATAATGAATGCCGTATTTTCCGCATCTTCTTCGTCCATCAGAATTTGATGATACCCAGCATAGCAATCTACAAAAGATTCGATCTCACGTCTGGCACAATTGTCGATCAAGATATGGATGTTGGGTAAAGGAAAGTTGTCCTTTGGGCTTGCCCTGTTCAGATTGCGGTAATCGACACACACCCTGATCTTCCCATCTTTCTTCGGCACCGACACCACATTAGCCAACCAATCAGGATATCGAGTGACACGAATAACCTTTGCTTGCAACTGCTTGGTTACTTCCTCTTTAATCTTCACACTCATATCCGTTTTGAACTTTCTCAATTTCTGCTTGACGGGAGGGCATGTCGGGTTAGTGGGCAATTTATGGACCACTAAATCCGTGCTTAACCCCGGCATGTCATCATACGACCAGGCAAACACATCTTTGAATTCAATAAGTGTTTTGATTAATTCTTCCCTGATATTTGGTGCAATGTGGATGCTTATTTTAGTTTCCCTGATATCGACTGCATCCCCTAAATTGATGGCTTCTCTGTCATTTAAGTTGGGCCTGGATTTTTCTTCAAACTGGCTTAGCTCTCTGTTTATTTCTTCGAAGGCTTCATCCTCATCATATTTCGATTCATTATCATAATCGACCTCTTGTATGGTTAGGTCGGAATTAGATTGATCTTTTAGATTAGGTTGAAGATCCGTTGTGCATGCCATGTCGTTAAGACCAGTATGAAAAGAACTGTTCAGAAAAAGAAAAGAAGGAAACAAAAATTAAAAATAAAAATAAAATAAGGAATGAAGAAAAAACTTTTCATTTTATTGAATTATGGGATAACAAGGTTTCACACTTTGTTGAGCAATAATAAAAATAAAAAGGAATCTGGATTACAACCTTGGAATAATCCAGAAAACAAGAAGGAAAATCAGAGCCAACTAGCAGGACTCCCTACAAGTAGGAAGAGGAGTAGTTGTCCAATTGTTGACATTGGCCCTAGGCCCCACAAACTGTATGTCTACCTTACTGGAACCCTCTCCAGCTTCTATCATGTTGACATCAGCGAACATTCTTTCAAAGCCCTCATTCAAATCTTCATCTGGCCCGATCAGAGGTCCGAGAACTTCCGGGACCGACAACTTTTTGAACCCTGCTTTGACAAATGATCTGGATAGGCGCGGGATTGGCTTAGGAAGGACCCAGACTCTTTTCTTCAACTTGCGGGCCCACTTTACATCCTCTACGGTAGGCTTGAATCCCAACCCAAAGGTATCCAGGTTCTTGGGCAAAGAAACTGGCTGGACCATTCCTTGCAGATCAATCCCTAGACCTTTTCCTGGTACAAACCCGCTGTTCAACATCTCTGAGGCTATCATGAAGGTTGCAGCTGTGATTCTGGGAAGTGGAAGCCCCCACCCTCAGGAATTTTGTCTACTGAGACTGCGTCAAAAACCTGATAAACCCATGGACCCTTGTCGTCGTCGGTTTCTATGATGGGTACAATGGCATCACTGATGGAATGTGTGTCGTCATCCCCGTGTACCACAATCTCTTGTCTATCCCATTCAAATTTGACCATCTAATGCAGTGTATGTGAGCATGTGATTTTTTTTTCGCGCGACAATCGCTCCAAAAGAAATAAAAAATGTGACAAATGGTCCTGCTGTACAGGTTTTGGATTTTGTGTGGCATATTCGTTAGTTATCTGTAATCCCGTCAGTGTTTATTTTATTCAATAAATAAATAAATAAAAAATGTGCATCTTTCATTTTTATTTCTGTCATTAAGTGATGTTAGTATAATTAATGTCAATTGTATGTAAAATGTTGTTTATGGTTTTATATGGTATTATTTGGTAAATTAATTCAAAAAAAAATAATAATAATAAAAGAGAAGAAAGAATTCTCGGACTTGGGCCAGTCCAATTTTAAACAAATTGGCCCAAACAACTCAGCCCAAAACCAGTGCTTGCCCCGGTCCAGACCAGCCTACTTCAAGAACATCCAAATGACGCCGTTTTAATCCAGTCTGATCTAGGCCGTTGATCTCAGATTGATCAACAGCCAAGATAACTTCCCCATAACCCACTGATGAACCCGACCCATTCCACCCGGACCGACACAACCCCCTCTAGTTTTGAAACGACACCGTTTCCTATTAGTTGAAGGATCCTGGCCCTTCATCGTGTCTCATCCGACTGCCAGGATCCGTTCATCCACTCCATATATAAGCTCCCACTCGTACCCTGCCCCCTATCCAATACCCCAGCTTTCATCATCTTCACAAGAACCCCGGAACCCTAGAGCCGCCCCCATCTCCCTTCACCAGAAACCCGGCGGCATGAACGCCGGTGACCTCCACCTGAACACCATAGAACCCCCTCACCACCCTGAACATTGATCTGTTGGCCGTTTAGTTCGAATCATCCCCTAGGTTCTCGAATCTTCATTTGAAGATTCGAGCAAAACTCGATCTACACCGATGCACCCCAGTTTCATACCAGATAGTCCCCGGACCCCCCTCGTGACCAAACCATGCTTGGTTTGGTCCGAATCTAACCAAGAAAGCCCAAAACCCAAATCTGCCCTCTAGAACCCTAGGTTTCCTCGTGCATGTTCCGTGCCTGTTCAAACCAAGAGATTAGGGTCTAATGGACCTTAATCGAAGTGTTTCTCATTTGAGAAACACTTCGATTAAAGTTCGTTCAACCCTGAGAAGGGTCTGTTCGAATCCAAGCTAAGACTTTTGATTTTTCGGGATTTAAGGTGAGTTTTTGTTTCCCTTTTTCTTTATTTTTAGTCCATGTGTTGTTTAAAGGGCTGTTCATGTTTTGTGTAATTTGTGTTTTGAAATTTACCAAATGTATCCTGTCCACCTTTCCTGAAACTGCTATCTTCTTCTTGCTGTTTGTTCGATTCCCAGTTTGTTCAACCTGTTCAGTCAGTTCTGTTTTCTTTTAAGTGTCAGCTGAGTTTATTGGTTGGTTGGCATTGTTTGATTCTCTTGGAGTTGGTTTGTCTGAATCCTGACCCTACTCCCCTGCTGGTTGCTGTCATTTTGCTGCCTCTTTCCCTCGTCTATAATTGCATCTTGCATTGGAATTTGTCCTGCTGTTGTTCATCTGTTACTGCTGCTGTTTCGCTTGCACTGTTGCTCAACTGACTCTCTTGCTCTCTTCATTGTAAGCATCTCCTCAGGTATGCACTTCGAATCTGTCTGATGTAACTGATGTCACAATGAAAGTTGAATCGAAAGATCTGAAGAATTTTTTTTATCTGTTGCCTTACTTACAGCTTTGCGAATGTTGTTAAAGTTGTATAAATCCTTTAATTTGTAGCCTAATAGAGAATACATTATTAAGTTTGTACTTAATTAATGTTTATGTTGATCTGAAATTGTGGTACTTGATTCGTTTAGAAGCATACAGGATGTAAATACAGTTCATGGAATGTGAAACTATTTAATATGATTGTTAAAATTGAACTCACTCTTTCAGCATGCTTTGAATAGGTAGGGGGCAAATAGCTTTTTAAATCTAGCCAAACATGATACAGTTTTGAGTCACCCAGTTTCGATTTCTTTAGGCAGTTTGTAGGACTAGTTTTGAACATCATCGGTAACATCCTCTAATAAGGAATTCAATTAATCCTGCTTAAGCAAGTTAAAAAAAATCCGACTTAAAGATGTTGTTCGGATTAAGTGTTGTATTTCGTCAATCTCGCATGTAACTTCTTCGTCTAATTAAAGCATGTTCCACAAGGTATGACGTCTCTCCATTTTATAAATAATTAATCAGAAATTGATAAGGATCCAGTTTAGGCCAAAGCATATACTTGAATTAACATGTATCTTTCTTCTTCTATTTTAGACTGAACATAATAGAAATGTAGTCACTTTAGGGTATCCTTTCTAAAATAGAGACGAGCCTCGCCAAATAAAAAATGCAACATTGCGCGGCCCTCAATAACTAACCATAATAAATATTTTAGAATTCAGGATAGGCCGTTTAGTGAATTTCATGGCCTTCTCCGAAAATAATAACGCGTTAGACTCTTTAGGCGCGGCTTAATTTAACCTTCTTAAACACGGTTGCACATTGATGTGACCCAAACCAAATCTCAACGGAGTCAAAATGTGTCGACGACCGCGGGTGCATTGATTATGACGTGGTTCGAGATGCATTTTCACGACGTTGCAATTCTATAAAAATAAATGATAATAATAAAAGCGGTTTAAACTTAATAAAAGCACATAAGTCACAACATGTATTTAAATCAGATATTTAGACATTATAACAATTTAAGCGACCGTGCTAAAACCACGGGATTCGAGGGTGCCTAACACCTTCCCTCGGGTCAACAGAATTCCTTACTTAGAATTTCTGGTTCGCAGACTTCATTTGGAAAAGTCGAAAATTTCCTCGATTTGGGATTCAAGATAAACCGGTGACTTGGGACACCAAAAGCCAAACCTTTCCCAAGTGGCGACTCTAAATTAAATAAATAATCCCATTTCGAATATTGTCACTTAAATTGGAAAAACTCCCCCTCGCATTCAACCCTTCGGAGCTGGCGCGCAAAAAGGAGGTGTGACAGCTCTGGCGACTATGTTGGGGAAATGACCCAGAACGTTAGTTCAGGGTTCAGAATTCGAGCTTAGAATAATTGTTATATTTGGCTTTATTATCTGATCTTTATTACATGTTTTTGCATAACGTGCTAAATGTTGTCTTTTACCGCTTTGATATTATCTGAATTGTATATAAACTATGCCGAACCCTTCTCTCTTCATCTCCGGGGAGAAGCTCGCTGGCCGAGGCTCCTTATTCTGTTAGTGTCGATACCTGAAATAAGAAAGAGGACGGATAAGTTACGAAGCCGGACGGCCTTTTGGTTCCCGGTAAGTTGCCCCTCCTCGACCCGAGTTGTCCGCTCGGGTACACAGTCTAGAACATCTACCCAGGTTATAAACTTAGTATAACGAAACCTTTTGCCGGATCCCAAGTAGGAACGCTTATCTGCATCATGTTGCATTTGACATAAGGGACTCAACACAGGGGTTGGGTCCGTCTAGGACAGGCAACCTAGAATGAAAAGACCATCCTGCTGCATCCCGTTTGTTGTGCGCATCTATTTGCTTCGGATCTGCATGTTGACCGGTTTCCGAAAATTTCCAAAAAAATAGCAGAGTAGGGAGATAATTACTTATTCTTTTGAAAAAAAAACCATGTCCGAGTAATATCAAACCTAACCGGAATTTTCTAAAAAATATAAAAAAAACTGATAAAAAAAAACCTTGCCTTTCAGTTCGACTATTCCATTTAATCACTTTCAAAATCCAAAAAAAAATATAAATAAAAAATAATTTTTTTTTTATTTGTTTCATTTGTAGCACCTCTTTAAAAGATTTTCAAAATTTCAAAAAAAGAGGAAGTTTAAAATGTATAAATATTTTCTTGGTCTCTTTTCAAAATAAATAATAAAATGAAAAACAAAACATATAACAAAATTTCAAAAAAAGGGGTTATTCTTCTTTTCTTTAAAGGATTTTATTTTTTGTTTCCCCTATTTTGATCCGACCGAACTACGCCGGTTTGATTCTCGCACGGGTTGAGATACATAGGCAACCCTCGTCGGGTCCAACCTCCCGTTTTTGCAAAAAAAAAAAGTCTCTAAAAATATCTAGATAATTTTAACTTTGAGTCTAATAAAAGTTTATCGCCCTAAATAAATGTGCAGGATGAGCACGATACAAAACGAACCATTTTCAATAATGACCAAGATCCCTTTTGAGTTGCGATTATGGTGGAACGACTTAGGCAAGGAGGGGCAAGGCAAAGTGAGGAAATATCTGAAAAATCTCCCGGATTTACTAGACATTCAGCCTCGGGGCGATATTATCAGATCATTGGTCACTTACTGGGATTCGGCGCACAATGTATTTCATTTCTCAGACTTCGAACTCACCCCGACGTTGGAGGAAATAGCAGGATACATTGAGGGTAATGAAGCTCCGTTAAGGTTCAAGTACTTGATTGCACCTAGGGCCGTCACGGTACACCGGTTTTTGGATTTTCTGAAAATACCCCGAACATTTCACCATCCAGATCTTGCCAAAGGTTTATGCAGTCTCCATCTCATGTATGCTAGATACGGTCATGAGGGCGGGTTCAATAAGCCGGATTTCAACCTGTGTAGTAAAGGCAACCGACAAAAGTGGGATGAACACAGGCAGTTAGCTTTCATGACGGCCTTCTTAGGTCTTATAGTGTTCCCGAGGAAGGACGGCAACATCGATCTAAAAATAACTGGGGTTGTCAGTACTTTGCTCACCCAAGATAAGAGTACTCTAGCACCTATGATTATGGCTGACATTTTCCGGGCTTTCACTGCTTTTCGAGCCAGGGGCGACTTTTTCGAAGGATGTAACCTACTGTTGAAATATGGATGACCGATCACTTATGCCACCGCTCTCCGCTCTTGGGTTACGGTTCGCCCGAGAAGACTTGTATTGGAGAATTCTACACTAGAGTCAAAGGTTTCAATCTACCTAAAGGCGTCACATCATGGACCTCATTTTTCCGAACTCTCACTGCTAGCCAAATCCAGTGGACGCTCGGATGGTTGCCTATTGAGGAAATCATATACATGCCAGCAACCAGGCCCCACTTTCTATTGATGGGACTTAAAAACATCCAACCTTACGCACCATATCGGGTTTTGAGGCAACTTGGGAGGTATCAAGTGGTGCCGAAAGATGAAGATCTGAGTACCCAAGTGATTGAGATCAGTCCAGACGGTCGTTTCCCCGAAGAAGAAGTTCGCCAAATCTGGAGTGAGTGCCAACATCAGACGGCAAGCACTTGTGTGATGGATATAGCAAAAGGGGAAGTTGCCCCGGGGTATCACGCTTGGTTCAGAGGCGACCTGTCTTGCGAAAGACCAGCTAAGAGACCGCATCTCAAAGACTTTGTAGAATCATCCCAAGGGCAATGGAATTGGTTAGCGATAGAAAAGGGGTATCGGGCAGAGATCGGTGATTTGAAGCTACAAATTGACAGTCTGAAGTTCAATAATAGCATACAAATCGCGGCGAATCGAAGCGAAAAGAATAAATTGGTCCAAAAGAATGAAGAACTTAAGGCCCAAATCCAAAAATTGAGATTGTTTCTTGATGAACAGCCCAGAAGTCGATCAGACCAGCAGTTGATTAAGGGTTTAAAAAGAGAAGTCGCGGAGTGGCGAGATGATTTAGAAGAATCGGAAAAGATTATGGCAAAGCTCAAGGCACATTAGGGAATAAGAGTAGAGAAGCATCGCCGACACTTGAACCAATCGAAACGCGACCACGAGAAAACTGTTGCCAAAATGAAGAAAGAGATGGCTATACTTGAGATCAAAGCAGCTGATCAGGCCAAAAATTTCCAAATTGAGAGCAGATACTGGTATGACTCATTAGCCCAGATGAAGTTAGAAGTACGGCGACTGAAGAATCAGCATATGCAGGATGCTCAGGTATTCAAGATATGTAGCGATCAGATAAAACGCCTACTCGTAGAGAAGAAGCAAACCAGAGATAGGATCAAGGCCATTGCCCATGCCATCACCAGACGATGTCTACGATGTGAGAACATGACCAGCGTTACCGTCCTCTCGGCAGTGATGGGTTATGTCAAGCAGACTATGCATGAGCTGGAGCAACTTGAGAGGGATCTCACACCTAGGACCGCGGCGAGGCCGAACGATGCCCCGCGGATATCAATTTTCAAAACCATAATGCACTCATAAGTCAAGTCTGTATCTTAGCATCTTCTGCCTGTTTTTCCAATCAGGGTGATTTTTAGTCTGGGTTTATTTTCAAAGTTTGCTTTTTCTTTTGCAAATGTAGTTCGTAATAGACCGTTTCAACAATAAAAGGTGTTTTTCTTTCATTTGTGTTTTGAACTACGTAATGATCTAATTCACGTAGGCATCGTGATACATAGGCAATCCTCATCGGATCCGGTCGCATTTCTTTTACTGCAAAATAAAAACATAAAAGAAAAACAAAAAAAAAGAAGAGAAAGAAAAAAAAAAGAGGAAAAATGCCGAAACGACGCATGCTCTCGTCGCAAACATGTAGGAATCCACTTAACTGCATAGGTGCATCATGCCCAACGTGAGATTACCTATATGTTATTTGCTGCAAATTAACCGTGCGTTTATCTTTGAGTACTTCCAGGTTTTTTTGGAGAAGACGGTTGGTTTGGTGAAAGTCTGGCCTCGCACTCATACTTCACGAGGTCAAAGAGAAGTGTTCAACTACCTGCTGTTAAGACCGGAAACAGTACTCACACTTACTTCACCAGGTCAAAAGGAAGTGTGGAAATGTCTTCAGAGATTTCGTTGCAAACAATCCCTGTTTTCGAGGAGAGCTCGATCTCAGCCGTCCTCACACCTGAATCCGCAACTGCGGAGGAAAATAGAATCCTACGGCTCCGCATGTTGGAAATGCTGGACGACTGGAATAATGGGAAAAAGCCGCCAAGTGTCGTCCCCGGATTCCCTGAGTTATTCTCCAGGTCAAGTGGGACTTCTAATGTCCCCATAAATTATCCTGCTACTCCATTCGGATACCCAGCCACTTCAGCCTTCTCTGCTGGATCGCCTTCTGAGCCTCATCCCCGAATGTCAGCCACCGATGCAAGCATGAACATCTTTACTGCACCGCCCTGCCCGATTACGGCACAGCCTGCTACGTACAAGCCAAGCTTTGACTCATCCTCTTTTACATTCCAAGCACCCTCGTTCTCAATGGAACCAACTAGGTTCCTTACCAACACTAATCCTCCACCGCCTCAGTGCGAGCTTGCACCCGGGCAGGATCAGAACCCCAGAATTGCAGAACAAAATGAGATGTCCAAAAGAATGAGAAGCCTTGAACAAAGTTGGAAAAATATGCAAGGGTTGAGCGGACAGAAGAGCGTCTCTTACGCCGACCTATGCATGTTCCCTCACGTGCACCTGCCAGTGGGTTTCAAGACCCCAAAGTTTGAGAAATACGATGGGCACGGTGACCCCATTGCACATCTTAAGAAATACTGCAACCAATTGCGGGGAGCCGGCGGAAAAGAAGAACTGCTAATGGCATATTTTGGGGAAAGTCTAGTAGGGATAGCCTCGGAATGGTATATGGACCAGGAAATGTCTCGATGGCATATATGGGATGATCTCGCCAGAGATTTTGTGAAACAATTCCAGTATAACATCGACATTGCACCAGACCGAAATTCTCTGTCAAATTTAAAGAAGAAACCTTCAGAAAGCTTCAGAGAATATGCTATTAAGTGGCGTGAGTAGGCATCAAGGGTGAAGCCTCCCATGGATGAGGTGGAAATGGTCACTACCTTTCTCCAGGCTCAAGAGTCTGACTATTTCCAAAACATGATGTCAGCCATGGGAAAGCCATTCGCGGAAGCGATTAAGATTGGAGAGATGGTGGAGAGTGGTCTGAAAACAGGTAGGATTCTGAGTCAAGAAGCCATAAGGGCGACCTCCTAAGCCGTCCAAAGCGGGTCCGGAGGAATAGCAAGAGGGAAGAAAAAGGAAGAAACGACCATGGCAGCTTCGGAAGCAAGGGAATATCGTCATCCCAGACCTCGTTTCCCGGAAAGAACCCCACAACACTACTACCCCCACTCAAATCTGGCATATGCTCATCAACCCTATATGGTCATGAATGCCCAACCTTATACCCATCCGCCGCAACAAGCCAACCGAGGCCCAGCTCCACCTCCCAGAAATCAGCCTCCTTACCGCAACCACTATAACCCACAACCCCCGCAGAATAACTTCCGCCCGCAGGAGCCACCTCGAAGGCGGACTTTCACGCCCATCGCTGAACCATACTCTACTTTGTTCCCGAAGCTAGTCCAGTTGGGTTTCTTGCAACCAATCCCTCAAACAAGGCAAAACCCGACGTCACCTTCTTACAAAGCTGGAGTCAGATGCGCCTATCATTCAGGGGCCGAGGGACATGATACAAATGACTGCTGGTCGTTGAAAAGAGTGGTCGAGAATTTGATAGAGCAAGGGAAAATAGTGTTAAGGGACGAGGAGATCCTGAATGTAACTAACAATCCATTACCTGCTCACAATAATGGGCCGTTGATCGGAATGATTTGCGAAGACAAAGAATTCGACCCTGCTCTGAAAGCTATAATCGCCATTGTCAACACGGGGAAAAGGCCTGAGACAGACCAGAAACTAGAAAAGGGGGAGGAGGCCAAGGCTATAAAGAGTGAGCCAGAAAAGAAGGTGGAGAAGAAAGTGGTACCGGTAAAGGATGGAGTTCTTTACATACCACGAGGTCGAGCTGAGAAGACGCAGAACTTCGGGATCAAAAAGACAAAACCTATGTACGTGCAAAAAGGGGCCTATGTGGTCCGGGGGACGATTCAACCACCTCGGCTGAATGAGCCAGTGGTTATCGGACGCGTGCCACAAAAGCCGATGACCAACTCGTCCACAGTACCGTGGAATTATCAGAAGACTTTGGTAATGTACAAAGGTAAAGAGGTCATGGGAGAACTTCCAGAAAATACTTTCATTGGAAGGTATTCAAATACCCAAGAGCTGAACAACGCCACACAAAGGCGCTTCCCACCAAAGAAGCCTGTAAGCGTTGAAGAAGCGGAAGTGTTCTTCCAACAAATGAAAATGCCGGATTACGAAGTGATAGATCAACTGCGCAAGTACCCCGAGCAAGTGTCCATGCTATCGTTGTTGATGAGGTCGGCCGAGCATCAAAAGATCTTACTGAAGACCCTGAATGAAGCATATGTGCCAGTTGAAACCTAGGTTGAACAACTAGAGCGGATGACAGAAAGATTCTTCGCCGTCAACCAAATCTCTTTCAGCAAGAACGATTTACCCCCGGAAGGAGCGGCACACAACAAGGCCTTGCATCTAAAAGTTAAATGCGAGGACTACTATGTCAAGCTGGTAATGTTGGATGGGGGATCAGGTGTTGATATTTGCCCGCTCTCCACGCTACAAAGAATGGAAATTGGGACCGGAAGAATCCGACCCAACAATGTCTGCGTAAGGGCTTTCGACGGCATCAAGAGAGATACCATGGGGGAAATAGACCTGTTGTTGGTCATAGGACCAGTCGAGTTTGAAGTAACCTTCCAGGTGCTCGACATGGATACATCCTACAATTTCCTCCTCGGCAGACCTTGGATCCATGCGGCAGGAGCTGTGCCTTCCACTCTTCACCAGATGGTGAAGTTTGAGTACGAAGACCGAGAGATCGTGGTCCATGGAGAAGATGAGCATGCTATCTATCGGGACCCATCCATCCCATATCTTGAACCGAGAGAAGGGAGCGAACATACGGTCTATCAAGCTTTCGAGATTATACTGGCAGAGCAGCACGAAGAGGGAATACCCTGCCCCCAGCCTTTCTTGTCTAACGCCTCGGTTATGGTGGCCAAAGAGATGATCCGACACGGATTTAGGCCAGGGAAAGGGCTTGGAAGAACCCTTCAGGGAATAACAGAACCCATCACCTTGCCAGTCACCAAGAAACCTTTTGGAATAGGTTTCAAACCTACTCCAGTAGACGAAGAGTGGGCAAAGAAAAGGAGAAATGAGGGTTGGAAGTTACCTCAACCATTGCCGGATTTATATGAAACTTTCATCAGGCCAAGGTACACCGAAGAAGAAGACGATGAGGTCTTCACGGCTGAGGAAATCGATGAGATATGCGGGGCAATGAGAGAGATGCTCTACGAGGTCCACATGGTTCAACCAGGTGAAGGCACAAGCACTGCTGAGATGCTGTACGTGGGGCCGAACGCCAAACTTCGAAACTGGGAGGCCACGCCATTCCCGACTAGACGGAAGTCCGGGTAGACCTGTCCTGCCACCTTTCCTGTGTCACAAGTTGTCTCCAGGACATAACTTGAACGTTTTCTTCCTTTCAATTGTTGTTTTGAATTCCTAAGTTGTAAACATTGTTGTCTTCCAACTTTCCAAAGAAAATAGAAAAAAAATCATCATTGCTTTCCCATTCTTTTTTTGTTCTGATTTTTGTTATTTTTCCTTTTATCTTTCCTTTCAGTTATAATAATGCGGCTTTAAATATGACATGCTTGCGGACTTCACGCCCAGATCACAACGAGCTATTTAACTGTGAATTAATGAACCCAGAACCAGAATATGATGAGGAAGAAGCTTTTAGGGAAATAAACCGAGAGTTGGAACATTTTGAGAATAAACCTAAGCCAAATCTGAATGACACTGAACCGGTTAATTTAGGAACTCCAGAAGAAATCCGGGAGACCAAAATAAGCATTCACACGGACAAGAAAACGCGAGAGGCGATAATTTAACTTCTTTTTGAATTTAGAGACGTGTTTGCTTGGTCATATGATGACATGCCGGGACTAGGTGTTGATCTAGTGGTTCATAAATTGTCGATTCATCCTGATTATCCTCCAGTTCAACAAAAGCAACGAAAGTTCAAAACTGAGGTCAGTGACAAGATCAAAGAGGAGATCACCAAACAACTGAAAACGGGAGTGATTTGGGTAGTCCAGTATACAACTTGGTTGGCAAATGTGGTTCCAGTACCGAAAAAGGATGGGAAAACTCGGGTATGTGTAGATTACCGAGATCTGAACAGAGCAAGTCCTAAAGATAATTTCCCGCTGCCCAACATCCACATCCTCGTTGATAATTGCGCCAAACACGAAATACAGTCTTTCGTAGATTGTTACACTGGGTATCATCAGGTATTGATGGATGAAGAGGACGCCGAGAAAACTGCCTTCACCACGCCTTGGGGCACCTACTGTTATCGCGTCATGCCATTTGGTCTGAAAAATGCTGGGGCTACTTACATGAGGGCCATGACTGCCATTTTTCATGACATGATGCATCAGGAAATAGAGGTGTATGTGGACGACGTGATAGTCAAGTCCAGGACGCAGGATAATCGCATCCAAGATTTGAGGAAGTTCTTCGAGAGATTAAGGAAGTATGACTTGAAGCTGAACCCAGCCAAATGTGCTTTCGGGGTCCCGTCGGGCAAACTTTTGGGCTTCGTCGTAAGCAGGAGAGGTATCAAACTAGATCCAACTAAGATAAAATCTATCAAAGATCTACCTCCCCCGAGAACGAAGAAAGACGTGATGAGTTTGTTGGGCAGGTTGAACTACATCAGTCAGTTTATTGCCCAGCTGACAAGCACGTGTGAGCCCATATTCAAACTGTTAAGGAAAGATGCGGCGATCAAATGGACAACTGAGTGTCAAGAAGCCTTTGATAAAGTCAAAGAATACCTTTCGAATCCCCCAGTCTTGGTCCCTCCAGAACCAGGGAGGCCACTTTTCTTGTATCTGACAGTCTTGGAGAACTCTTTCGGTTGCGTCCTCGGGCAACACGACATAACCGAAAAGAAGGAGCAAGCAATCTACTACTTGAGCAAGAAATTCACCGGCTACAAGGACAAATATACTCTACTGGAAAGGACATGTTGCGCTCTGACGTGGGTTGCTCAAAAGCTGAGACATTATCTCCAAGCCCACACTACGTTCCTCATAAGCAGGTTGGATCCTTTGAAGTATATATTTCAGAAACCGATGCCTACTGGAAGACTGGCCAAGTGGCAAATCTTGCTTACGGAATTCGACATAGTCTATGACACTCGCACGGCAATGAAAGCCCAGGCGCTAGCAGATCATTTGGCCAAAAATCCAGTCGATGAGGAATACCAGCCATTGAGTACCTACTTTCCAGATGAAGAAGTAAACACCGTAGAACTGGTCTCGGAGGACGCTCATGTTTGGAAGATGTTCTTGATGGAGCCGTGAATGCCAAAGGTGTCGGGATTGGGGCAATTTTGATTTCGCCTTCTGGTCAGCATTATCCCGCCACAGCTAGACTGTGTTTCTTTTGCACAAACAATACAGCTGAGTATGAAGCCTGCATCATGGGCATGCATATGGCAATCGATCAGGATGTCGGAGATTTACTGATTATGGGGGATTCCGACCTGATTATCCGGCAAGTCCAAGGCGAATGGGAAACTCGGGATGTCAAACTTATCCCTTACCGACAGCATGTGGAGGACCTCGGCAAGTGCTTTACATCAATAGAGTTCAGGTATATCCCGAGGTGTCACAATGAACTGGCGAACGCACTTGCTACTCTGGCTTCAATGCTACCCTACCCGGGCAACGCCCACATCGATCCTTTGAAAATCCAAATCAAGGAAAGACACGGTTACTGCAATGTAATCGAGGCGGGATCAAATACGCAGCCTTGGTACCATGACATCAATAGGTTCTTGAAAACGCAAGAATACCCCAAGCATGCTACTGGAGATCAAAAGAGGACCATTAGGCGACATGCAAGTGGTTTCTTTCTTAGCGGTAAATTGTTGTATAAGAGGACCCCGGACCTCAATCTCCTAAGATGTGTCAATATCGAGGAGGCGAGAAAGATCATGCACTAAGTACACGCAGGTGTGTGCGGACCTCACATGAACGGGTATGTCTTGGCGAAGAAAATCCTTCGAGCAGGTTATTACTGGATGATCATGGAAAAGGACTGCTTTAGCTTCGTTCGGAAGTGTCATCGGTGTCAGGTGCACGGTGATTTGATTCATGCACCTCCCACGGAAATGCATCCCATGTCTGCACCTTGGCCATTTGTCGCCTGGGGCATGTACGTTATTCGACCAATCGAACCAAAGGCTTCGAATGGACACAGATTCATACTGGTTGCCATCGATTACTTCACAAAATGGGTAGAGGCTGTCACTCTCAAGTTGGTCACTAAAAAAGCTGTAGTGGATTTTGTACACTCAAATCTTATCTGTCGTTTCGGTATTCCTGCGACTATCATTACAGATAACGCAACAAACTTGAACAGTCACTTGATGGGAGATGTATGCGAGCAATTCAAAATAACGCATAGGAATTCTACTCCTTATCGGCCAAAGGCCAATGGTGCTGTAGAAGCGGCGAATAAAAACATCAAGAAGATTTTGAGGAAAACCATCCAAAGTTCCCGACAGTGGCACGAGCAGTTACCATTTGCATTGTTGGGGTATCTCACTATAGTACGCACGTCAGTAGGAGCGACTCCTTATCTTTTGGTTTATGGGACCGAGGCTGTAATACCGGCAGAGGTAGAAATTCCTTCGCTTCGAACCATTGTCGAGGCAGAAATTGAAGACAACGAGTGGGTCAAGACTCGGTTAGAGCAATTGACTTTGATTGATGAAAAGCGAATGGCCGCGGTTTGTCACGGACAGTTGTACCAACGAAGGATGGCCCGTGCATACAACAAGAAAGTCCGACCCAGGAATTTCAAAGTAGGTCAGCTGGTACTGAGGCGTATTCTGCCGCATCATGAGGAAGCAAAAGGGAAGTTTGATCCAAATTGGAAAGGCCCATACATCATAAGGAAGATATTGCCGAGAGGAGCATTGTATTTATGTGATATCGAAGGAAATGACCCCGAAACAGCAGTAAATGCGGATGCAGTCAAGAGATACTACGTCTGAATTATACTCCAGTAGTCTTGACACATTTGAAATGACGAAGGTTTTATTCCCCACTACACCCCAAACACTACCCAATTCTCTCTACAAACCTTTGAGCCGCTTACAAAAAAAAAACAAAAAACAAAAAAAAAACCAAAAACAAAAAAAAAAACATTGATTGAGTCCTGAACTACGTTTGACTTGATTCCGAAAGGATACGTAGGCAGCCTCTCCCTGAGGTTCAGTCACACCAACAATAAAATCCCATTCACCCTGAAATTGAAACTGGGGCACGTCAAGCGGCCTAGAAGTTAGTATCGTCTGCCTTTCTTTGCCAAGCACAAGCTTTCAGATCAAATTACCAAAGATAGTGGGAAGCCAATAAGCGTCACGAATGGAGACCGGCACACTCTAAATGGAGAGATAAAAATGAGATAGTCTCGTTGGTGAAAACCTTCGGGCACCACGAGGCGACGGGAGTAGAGAAACCAAAATGAGAGAGCTTGTTTAGTAAAAACTCACAAAGAGTGCTATCAAGCGATGACAAGAAGAGAAATGAGAGAGGTCAGCCAGCGAAAACCCCACAAAGGGCGTTGTTGGCCGAAAGAATGACTCCACCCAAGGAGGTCTCGGCAAAGTTCCACCGGTTTGGGATCACAGATCCGTTTTGGTTCGGGGAAACGCAAGTTCATTGAAGGTCAGGCGTCCAGTCCAAAGAGCATGTCATGTCATTTAAAGCCAGCATTATCTTCCTCAGATAAGTCTTTCTCGTCCCGAGAGAGACACTCCTTTCTTGAAATTCGTTTTCCCCTTTCTCTGTTTTTCTTCAAATCCCTTTTTATGTTTAACTCCAAGTTCCAGATACACCGGAAAGGGCAGGTGGCAGGTTTGGTTTCACAGAATTCCGTTTCATGAAGGAAAACCCCCCGTTTCATTGGTACGTCTGTCCAAACCTGATGAATCATGATGTCTGATGGCTTTCGAAGTAAAGAGGAAAGAGAGAATTTTCCCCAGCAAGTCCGCCTCGCACAAATCCCCACAGGATTTCCCTTTGTTAATAAAAATGGGGACACAAATCCCCATCACATCCCCAGCAAGTCCCTTTGTAAAAAATTCCCCAACAAGCTTACCCCAACAAATCCTAGAGAGCCCGTTTTGAAACAAATCCCCAACATGCCCCATTGTACAAAAATCCACACAAAGAATCCACTTTGTAAATATTCCCCCACAGAGCTTCCTTTGGTACAAATCCCCACAGAATACCTCCAATAAAATCCCCGTTGATAGTCTCCAAGCAAAACGGGACAAAAAAAAAAGAAAAAAAAGAGCCTTACGAGGCAAGTCATCACAGCTTCTGAAAATACAAGCCTGAGCAGTCTAAAGGGTTTTGCCATTTGAATCAAATCAACGGTGGGACTTCGCAACAGAAATAAAGACGCAACAAAGCAACTGGGAACGATCAAGGTCACCGAACCGACCGTCATTTTCGAACTAACAATTGTTCTTTGTCTAAAAAGTTGAAACAGGTATAATCCAAGACAACCGTGCAAGAAGCAGGTGTCGCCCGAAGAAGAAGGTACGTGGGAACAAGAAATATTTTGGCAATAAGGAATTCACTCGAAAGGTAAGTTTCCACGAGACTCCCTTTTATCTTCTACTAACACAAGAAAATTCAAAAAAAAAGAGGTCAGTTAGTGTTCTCGAATTTTGTCCCCAGCCAGTCGGCATTAGGGTTTTAAACCCTAAACTGAACTTTTTCTTTAGTCAGCATTAGGGTTTTAAACCCTAAACTGAACTTTTTTCCATTCAGTCAGCATTAGGGTTTTAAACCCTAAACTGAACTTTTCCTTTAGTCAGCATTAGGGTTTTAAACCCTAAACTAAACTTTTTTCCATTCAGTCAGCATTAGGGTTTTAAACCCTAAACTGAACTTTTCCTTTAGCCAGCATTAGGGTTTTAAACCCTAAACTGAGCTTTTCCATGCAATCAGCATTAGGGTTTTAAACCCTAAACTGAACTTTTTCCATTTAGCCAGCATTAGGGTTTTAAACCCTAAACTGAGCTTTTCCATGCAATCAGCATTAGGGTTTTAAACCCTAAACTGAATTTTTCCTTTAGTCAGCATTAGGGTTTTAAACCCTAAACTGAACTTTTTTCCATTCAGCCAGCATTAGGGTTTTAAACCCTAAACTGAGCTTTTCCATGCAATCAGCATTAGGGTTTTAAACCCTAAACTGAACTCTTTCCTTTCAGTCAGCATTAGGGTTTTAAACCCTAAACTGAACTTTTCCTTTAGTCAGCATTAGGGTTTTAAACCCTAAACTGAACTTTTCCTTTAGTCAGCATTAGGGTTTTAAACCCTAAACTGAACTTTTTCCTTTAGTCAGCATTAGGGTTTTAAACCCTAAACTGAATTTTTCCTTTAGTCAGCATTAGGGTTTTAAACCCTAAACTGAACTTTTTTCCATTCAGCCAACATTAGGGTTTTAAACCCTAAACTGAGCTTTTCCATGCAATCAGCATTAGGGTTTTAAACCCTAAACTGAACTTTTTTCCATTCAGCCAGCATTAGGGTTTTAAACCCTAAACTGAGCTTTTCCATGCAATCAGCATTAGGGTTTTAAACCCTAAACTGAACTCTTTCCTTTCAGTCAGCATTAGGGTTTTAAACCCTAAACTGAACTTTTCCTTTAGTCAGCATTAGGGTTTTAAACCCTAAACTGAACTTTTCCTTTAGTCAGCATTAGGGTTTTAAACCCTAAACTGAACTTTTTTCCATTCAACCAGCATTAGGGTTTTAAACCCTAAACTGAACTTTTCCATGCAATCAGCATTAGGGTTTTAAACCCTAAACTGAACTCTTTCCTTTCAGTCAGCATTAGGGTTTTAAACCCTAAACTGAACTTTTCCTTTAGTCAGCATTAGGGTTTTAAACCCTAAACTGAACTTTTTCCTTTAATCAACATTAGGGTTTTAATACCCTAACTGAACTTTTTCCATTCAGCCAGCATTAGGGTTTTAAACCCTAAACTGAGTTTTTCCATGCAATCAGCATTAGGGTTTTAAACCCTAAACTGAACTCTTTCCTTTCAGTCAGCATTAGGGTTTTAAACCCTAACTGAACTTTTTTTCATTCAGTCAGCATTAGGGTTTTAAACCCTAAACTGAGCTTTTCCATGCAATCAGCATTAGGGTTTTAAACCCTAAATTGAACTCTTTCCTTTCAGTCAGCATTAGGGTTTTAAACCCTAAACTGAACTTTTCCTTTAGTCAGCATTAGGGTTTTAAACCCTAAACTGAACTTTTTCCTTTAGTCAGCATTAGGGTTTTAAACCCTAAACTGAACTTTTTCCTTTAGTCAGCATTAGGGTTTTAAACCCTAAACTGAACTTTTCCTTTAGTCAGCATTAGGGTTTTAAACCCTAAACTGAATTTTTCCTTTAATCAGCATTAGGGTTTTAAACCTTAAACTGAACTCTTTCCTTTCAGTCAGCATTAGGGTTTTAAACCCTAAACTGAATTTTTCCATTTAATCAGCATTAGGGTTTTAAAACCCTAAACTGAACTTTTCCCCAGTTGGTCGGTATTAGAGTTTTAACTCTAAACTGAACTTCTCCCAGCTAGTCGGTATTAGGGCTCCAACCCTGAACTAAGCGTGCATATCCTCTTTCATCAATTTTATGAACTTCCTGGCGAATAATTCACGAAATTTCCTAGTGAAAATGGGGCAGAAAATTTCGTTCGTTTGTTTTTTCCCGCAAGTCTAACCTCGAGCCACACGGATCGAAACGACCCACGAGCTGAGTCTTAACTCAGAATCAAAGAAGAAAAAGACAAAAAGAAGATGTCCCGAGATATCGGAATAAATGGAAGGCGGATCGACTCCAACATTTGATTAAGGTCCTGAACTCTGCCAGTCGCGTTTCACTCAGTATCCCAGAGATTAAACAAGTCGCCGCAACTCGCAAGCATCAAGATTCGGATCGAAGTCTCCAAGCACAATCAGCTAAGACCCAAGATCAAATCACAAAAGAATCATAGATAGGAATCTTGTAACTAGCAGTTGACATGCATATAAGTATTTAGTTCAGTTCCAATTTTTCTTTGGTTGTAATAAAGCGGTCAGTAAAGCAACGGTGACAACAGCAACACCAGTAACGGCAAGCATTGCAATCCCATGGTAGTCCCAGCTGCCAAAATTTCCCGAACTACATTGACCTGATTCCTGTTTAGCCCAGGATATGTAGGAAATCTTTGAAGCAAGATTCGGTCAAAACTTTCAAAACATGCTTCACACGGAGTAGTCCATAGGCAAAAATCGCTCATACCCGCTCACTTTATCTTTGCACGAAAACTCTTCGTGTTTCTGAACAAAGAGGGGCAGCTGTGAGCACGTGATTTTTGTTTCGCGCGACAATCGCTCCAAAAGAAATAAAAAATGTGACAAATGGTCCTGCTGTACAGGTTTTGGATTTTGTGTGGCATATTCGTTAGTTATCTGTAATCCCGTCAGAGTTTATTTTATTCAATAAATAAATAAATAAAAAATGTGCATCTTTCATTTTTATTTTTGTCATTAAGTGATGTTAGTATAATTAATGTCAATTGTATGTAAAATGTCGTTTATGGTTTTATATGGTATTATTTGGTAAATTAATTCAAAAGAAAAAAAAAATAATAAAAGAGAAGAAAGAATTCTCGGACTTGGGCCAGTCCAATTTTAAACAAATTGGCCCAAACAACTCAGCCCAAAACCCGTGCTTGCCCCGGTCCAGACCAGCCTACTTCAAGAACGTCCAAACGACGCCGTTTTAATCCAGTCTGATCTGGGCCGTTGATCTCAGATTGATCAACGGCCAAGATCACTTCCCCATAACCCACTGATGAACCCGACCCATTCCACCCGGACCGACCCAACCCCCTCTAGTTTTGAAACGACACCGTTTCCTATTAGTTGAAGGATCCTGGCCCTTCATCGTGTCTCATCCGACGGCCAGGATCCGTTCATCCACTCCATATATAAGCTCCCACTCGTACCCTGCCCCCCTATCCAATACCCTAGCTTTCATCATCTTCACAAGAACCCCAAACCCTAGAGCCGCCCCCATCTCCCTTTCACCAGAAACCCGGCGGCATGAACGCCGGTGACCTCCACCTGAACACCATAGAACCCCCTCACCACCCTGAACATTGATCTGTTGGCCGTTTAGTTCGAACCATCCCCTAGGTTCTCGAATCTTCATTTGAAGATTCGAGCAAAACTCGATCTACACCGATGCACCCCAGTTTCATACCAGATAGTCCCCGGACCCCCTCGTGACCAAACCATGCTTGGTTTGGTCCGAATCTAACCAAGAAAGCCCAAAACCCAAATCTGCCCTCTAGAACCCTAGGTTTCCTCGTGCCTGCTCCGTGCCTATTCAAACAAAGAGATTAGGGTCTAATGGACCTTAATCGAAGTGTTTCTCATTTGAGAAACACTTCGATTAAAGTCCGTTCAACCCTGAGAAGGGTCTGTTCGAATCCAAGCTAAGACTTTTGATTTTTCGGGATTTAAGGTGAGCTTTTGTTTCCCTTTTTCTTTATTTTTAGTCCATGTGTTATTTAAATGGTTGTTCATGTTTTGTGTAATTTGTGTTTTGAATTTTACCAAATATATCCTGTCCACCTTTCCTGAACCTATGTATTTGATTAAAGGCCTTCTTCTATTCACTGATAATATGTATGTATGTATGTGCTGTGCAATTAGCTGAATTTCAAATTTGACTGATTAATTGATTCCTCGAGTACAATTCTGCTAGGTCAGTATGACTCGAGTCATGTGTTCGATACTATTATACATCTGATTTTGGCTACGATTGTACATGTTATTATTAATATAGTCGAGTCGACATGTGTCGTCAATTAGTTTCAGCTGTCTGATCAATAACAAATTGACCTGCTTCTGTTAAGCATTGCCTGAATCTATTAGAAACTGAGTGTAGCTGCTTATAATTGTCAATTTGGATCAGAAATAAAAGGGTCAGATTGTTAGTTACAGTCTGAATTGGAGGGCATGGGCATTGGGGCACAACATGTGCACAAAGGCCCTTTTTTGATTAAAATAGTTTGACAGCATATGCTGTCAGACTACATTCTGCTGCCCATACTCTACTTTAGTTTTAGAAATAATAAACATTATTCAAAAGTAAGTCTGCCAGGGAATATCATGGGGTTTGTTTATACTTAATTAGCTAAGTGGAATCTGAAAATAGGAAAGCACATGGGAGGGGTGTGTTGATTGTCTAACAGGCTGTTAAAGGGTTGATTTTAGGCTATAAAAGAGGGGGACACACATAAAACTAGGGGAGGACATTGGATAATAGACAGACACATGAAGAGATCTGAGATTAGAGAGGGAGAACTCAGACTGAATTTTGAGAACTGGAAGTTCTGGAAAAAACACCGAAAATTGGAAAAGGTTTCTTTCTGATAACTCAAGTATAATCTCAGAACTGAAGACTGATATTTGATTTTGAAAAGAAAGGAGATAGGTAGAGGGATATACAGAAAGCAGAAACTGCTATCTTCTTCTTGCTGTTTGTTCGATTCCCAGTTTGTTCAACCTGTTCAGTCAGTTCTGTTTTCTTTTAAGTGTCAGCTGAGTTTATTGGTTGGTTGGCATTGTTTGATTCTCTTGGAGTTGGTTTGTCTGAATCCTGACCCTACTCCCCTGCTGGTTGCTGTCATTTTGCTGCCTCTTTCCCTCGTCTATAATTGCATCTTGCATTGGAATTTGTCCTGCTGTTGTTCATCTGTTACTGCTGTTGTTTCGCTTGCACTGTTGCTCAACTGACTCTCTTGCTCTCTTCATTGTAAGCATCTCCTCAGGTACGCACTTCGAATCTGTCTGATGTAACTGATGTCACAATGAAAGTTGAATCGAAAGATCTGAAGAATTTTTTTTATCTGTTGCCTTACTTACAGCTTTGCGAATGTTGTTAAAGTTGTATAAATCCTTTAATTTGTAGCCTAATAGAGAATACATTATTAAGTTTGTACTTAATTAATGTTTATGTTGATCTGAAACTGTGGTACTTGATTCGTTTAGAAGCATACAGGATGTAAATACAGTTCATGGAATGTGAAACTATTTAATATGATTGTTAAAATTGAACTCACTCTTTCAGCATGCTTTGAATAGGTAGGGGGCAAATAGCTTTTTAAATCTAGCCAAACATGATATAGTTTTGAGTCACCCAGTTTCGATTTCTTTAGGCAGTTTGTAGGACTAGTTTTGAACATCATCGGTAACATCCTCTAATAAGGAATTCAATTTTCTTCTTCTATTTTAGACTGAACATAATAGAAATGTAGTCACTTTAGGGTATCCTTTCTAAAATAGAGACGAGCCTCGCCAAATAAAAAATGCAACATTGCGCGGCCCTCAATAACTAACCATAATAAATATTTTAGAATTCAGGATAGGCCATTTAGTGAATTTCATGGCCTTCTCCGAAAATAATAACGCGTTAGACTCTTTAGGCGCGGCTTAATTTAACCTTCTTAAACACGGGTGCACATTGATGTGACCCAAACCAAATCTCAACGGAGTCAAAATGTGTCGACGACCGCGGGTGCATTGATTATGACGTGGTTCGAGATGCATTTTCACGACGTTGCAATTCTATAAAAATAAATGATAATAATAAAAGCGGTTTAAACTTAATAAAAGCACATAAGTTACAACATGTATTTAAATCAGATATTTAGCCATTATAACAATTTAAGCGACCGTGCTAAAACCACGGGATTCGAGGGTGCCTAACACCTTCCCTCGGGTCAACAGAATTCCTTACTTAGAATTTCTGGTTCGCAGACTTCATTTGGAAAAGTCAAAAATTTCCTCGATTTGGGATTCAAGATAAACCGGTGACTTGGGACACCAAAAGCCAAACCTTTCCCAAGTGGCGACTCTGAATTAAATAAATAATCCCATTTCGAATATTGTCACTTAAATTGGAAAAACTCCCCCTCGCATTCAACCCTTCGGGCCGGGCGTGCAAAAAGGAGGTGTGACAGTGTAGAAGGCACTGCTTTGGCTACGTGGATCCACGGTCATCCCAACAGAAGATTATACGACACCGCCATATCTATCACTTGAAATTCCATGGTGAACTCGACTGGACCAATGGTTAGTTCCAGTACGATATCACCCACTGTGTCAGTACCGCCCCCATCAAAACCTCGGACATAGACGCTGTTCTTGTGGATCCTATCATTAGCAACCTTTAGTTTGTTCAGAGTGGCCAAAGGACAAATATTGGCACTTTACCCATTATCAATTAGTACTCGAGTGACCACCGAGTCTTCGCATTTCACCGTCAAGTAGAGTGCCCTGTTGTGTTCTGTACCCTCTACCGGTAACTCATCATCAGAGAATGTCACTCGGTTTACTTCAAAGATCTTGTGCATTATTTTCTCCAAATGGTTAATTTGAGAGCTTTTCCGGGACATGGGCCTTTGTTTAGAATCTTCATTAAGGCCTGACAATGATCGCTTGAATGGATCAATAAGGATAGCAACAAAATCTGGGCTGGGGTCTTCCTCAACTGCTCTATAATTGAGTAGTCCTGTGCCTTCATCTTCTTCAAAAACTCCTCTGCTTCTTCCTCAATCACTGGCTTCTTTATTGTTACAGGATTGGTCCTTCTCAATTCTGCGGGAACAAAACACCTTACCGAACGAGTTAACCCCTGGGCCTCGCATACTTCTTCCACAACCTCTTTCCTCTTATGCATCACTGTCACTTGACTGTAGCTCCATGGCACAGCTTTCTCATTTGTTACCGGCAACTGCATTACTGGCCTGATAACAACTGGTTCTACGTGGACTCCCTTTACCACCAACACTGGTGTGCTTGATACTCTCTGCAGCACTGCCTTGACTGACTCTGGCTTCTTTGCAGCAACAGATGAACCTTTCCCCACTACCACAAATGGCTTGTCATCTACTTTCCCCAACTGTACCACTGCCTTTCCACTGGTCGAATTTTCGTTTGGACTGGCACGAATCATCATTACTGTTTGTGAGGGTGTTTTAAGTTTCCCTCCTTCGTGCACTAGTTCGATCATGTGGGCCTCATGGTGCACTGGTAACGGATTTTCATTAATGTTGGGTGCCTCTGGTGCCTGAACCTCGATCCTATTTGTGTCAATAAGATCTTGTACGGTAGTTTTCAACTTCCAACACTTCTCAGTATCATGCCCGGGAGTCCCCGAACAATATTCATAGCTTACTGAGTGCTCCAGATTTTTGGGAAGGGGATTTGGCAATTTGGGTTCAATAGGACTTAAGAGGCCTATCTGCCTCAACTTGTGGAACAGAGTAGTATAGGTTTCTCCCAACGGAGTGAATGTTCTTGGCTTCTGCATCCTTTCATTCCTGAAAGCTTGATTTCCGTGGAAGCTTGGCCCTGAAGGGTTCCTATAGACCCTTGGTGGTGGATATGTGTTTTGTGGAGGTGGATATGTGTTTTGTGGAGGTGTATATGTATGTTGGGGAGCCGGCGCACGCCATTGCGGGCGAGCCGGAGGCTGGGTGTAAGTTTCGGCGTGATGGATGGAGAAATGTGGCTCTTGTGGTGGATAATAGGGTTGTGGAGGGTTGTATGGATTGTGTGGATAATTTGGGTAATGGGGTCTGGGTTGGTAGCGAAGGGAAGGACCTCTGAATTTGTCCCCAGCAGAGTCGCCAGAGCTGTCACACCTCCTTTTTACCTACACTCGCAGGGGCGTAAAGGGAGTTTTTCCAATTAAGGGACAATCGAAAATGGGATTTATTATTTAATTTAGAGTCACCACTTAGATGATTTATGGTGTCCCAAGTAACCGGTTGAATCCCTAATCAAGGAAAAGATTGACTCTGTATTACAATCCGCGAACTAGAAATCCAAGTAAGGAATTCTGTTAACCTGGGAGAAGGTGTTAGGCATTCCCGAGTTCCGTGGTTCTAGCACGGTCGCTCAACTGTCATATTCGGCTTATTTATCTGATTTTAATACATGTTGAACCTATGTGCAAATTTTAACTGTGTACCGCTTTTATTATTGTTATTATTACCGAGAATTGCAACATCGTGAAAATACATCTCGAACCACGTCACATCAATGCACCCGTGGTTATTGACACATTTCAACTCTGTTGAGATTTGGATTTGGGTCACATAAATGTGCACCCGGGTTTAAGAAGGTAATGTTATCTAAAGTACGCGCCTAAAGAGACTAACACGTGGTTATTTTGGGAAAAGGCCATGAAATCTTGCTAAAACGGCCTATCCGAAGTCTAATTAATTATTAACCATTTATTGAGGGCCCCACAGCTTGCGTTTTATTTGGCGAGGCTCGTCTCATTTTTTTATTTTTTAGGGGAATCCTAAAGTGACTACATTTCTATTAAATTTGTCTCTAAAATAAAAGAAAATAATCCTGGTTAATTACATGCTTGAAAAGGTCATCGCTTATTTATCGGATTAAAGCAAGCGCAACTGGAAAACTACAATCAAACTTTGTAAAAGGAGATTATTTCATGCCTTATTCTATAAGTCAATATTACTGAAATTGAAAATACGGAGTTGACAAACCATACATACATTCAAAAGAAAACTAATTATCCTATAGCTAATCTAAACCCACATTGTTAGATGAAATGAACCGTTGGAACTAATTGTTTTGAAATACTTGAAACTAAACCAACCTTGATTACTAATGATTACGAAAGTTTGATAAACTAAATCATTAATTTAAATAACTGATTGGATTAGTGTTTTCAGCCTTACTACATTGAATCGCACTTCAAATATATCAAACCTATGGATTATAGGAAATTACTAACCAATTATACTTACCTAACACTTACGGATCTTTGTTACTAACGAGATTCAAAAAATCACAAACTTCGAGTTACTTCTATTCCAATATTCGCGAGTTTAAAGTTAGATTTTACCAACCAATTAAATCGATCCACCATATTAACTAATTACCAATTCGAGTTGGGTTGTGATTCCGAAGCTACATTATTCTAAATATATGAATTAGCAAAACAGAAGCTGATAACTATGCAATTCCTACAGAAATACGTCCAATAGTTCAACAATCTAACAATTCTGCTAAAATTAAACTTGCATACTATATTAACTAATATTCACGTCATTACAAGGGTCTTGAGTCCGTAATCCAACGTTATGCCAAATTTAGCTGCTAAACAGTGATAAGCAAATCCAACAGTCAAATTATCCGTCCAGCTCTAAACTAACTCACGATTCCCATTAAATACAAAACAATGTGACGACAGGATTACGCTGCCATTTATCAAGATGAATGAGGATTGTGAATAACAATATCGCTTCATGATTTGAATAACTTCTTATTTTTAAAACTTAACTAAAACTAAATGAAATTAAACTAACGCATGTCTAACAAATGACCAAATGTCCCAAACAATCCATGAATTTAACAGTCCAAACCCATTTAAATTATTGTACAAAATTTTAATTACGTACACCTTGGTATTCATAATTCGAGTGTACTTTCGGCTACTATGAGACTACTTTGCTTTCATGCCTCGTTATATCCATGTTTTCTCTACTTGAATGATAATTTGAGCTAAAATTCATGTTAGAATCATATTTATGTTAGGTGCTTAATTGTTTGAGATATGATAGAGCTATTCTTGTTGTTTTAAGTTGTTTGCCTTGATTGTAGTCATACTCTCAATCATAAGAATTATCTTGATTGATGAATAGTACTTGGGGCAAGGATCTGCTCCTCCAAAATCTGCTAATATAGTGAGCGCAGTCATAGTGTTATAGATGTGCTTTGCTGAGGGCCATTTGTGTCAGACACCCGTACAGTGTTGGTGTCAAGCACCGTGAGTGTGCTTAGTGTGAGTATACTTGATGACTTAGCTATGATATTATTGACTTGACATGTAAAATTGACATGTAGGCATAGAGATTTTTCTCATGCTAGATGGTAAATGAAACGTCCTGTCTGTTGTTAAGAATTTGGAGAGTTAAGTTTTCCTGATAAACTCGTGTTTAAGATCTTGGCTTATTTGTAGGATTTGAATAAGTGCAATCCTATACCTTTCTCATTTTTATCGCATTCTTCCTTTATTATTCCATAGTTACTAGAACCACTTAATTCTAATTTAATGTCACATGACTCCATATTCCCCTTTTAAATGAGGACTAAGATTTGGAACCACAATGATCTACCTATAGATATTTTACCTCTTCCTCCTTGGCGTCTTTGCACATCATCGATGACCCTTACCCGCTTTGTGATAATCATTCTGTACTAAGGATAACAAAATTCCTTACCCATGAGGGTGACACTTAGTGTAGATGGCACACATAGTCCCTTACGCTTAATTTTGCTCACATTGCTTGTTTTAGGGAAGCGTCTTCCTGAATGATCTTTAAAGGTTGTTCTTCTATCGTCTATTCTATTATTGTCGGAGCGTAATATCTGAAGTTCTTATGATGTTTATTATTATCAAATTACTCAGTCCCTAATTCATGTTTAGTTTACCTTGTTCACCAGCCCATACTAATTTGTATCACTCTAGGGTCTAACTTTTCCTTCTGGTGATCAAGTTAGAGTCATAGACTTATTTCTTGAAATGAGAATATGACTTTATGGCCTATACTCTTTTGTTATGTCAAGGCATGTCACCTTTTGTCTTTTCCCTCACTTGACTATAGATTCTGTAATACTCTCTCGGTGTCATCCATGTATCACATCTTACTCATAATGCTTCATTATCTCTCTTCTTATTTTTCTGCTAATATTTCTGTCTATCACTTTATTCTGAAAACTTTAACAAGACATTCTTTTACTTTTAGCTCCCCTTGCTCCACCTACTGGCTCTTCGGGTTGCCTAACATTCTTTTTCTACTAGGGACGGAAGCCACACTAAGGTAATATTTATCCCTTCAAGGCTTCCAATGCCTATCTTTGTAGTACTCATATCTAGCTGTACTATTTTAGAGTGCACCAGCTGGTTGTCTCACAAGGAGATCTATTAGCACATTTGCAATATCCTTTGGAAATGTCATCTAATGCTAACAATCCATCCACAATTTTGGTTTACTCTAACCCCAGCCAGATCCTGATATCCGTCCTTCTCTTATACTACTTTTGTTAGCTCTCATAGGGCATAACTGAGTTGGGAGTGACCAATTGCACATACATCTGGTATTGTTGAAGGTAACTCAAAATGCTTATATTTCTCTGCCTGAATTGTAAATAACGATAATCTTCATTAACTTGGTACCTCGTATCTTTCTTCACTTTGCTTCTTTTACTTGTTGAGGCTTGTATCTAGCTTTTGAATCTCTCATTGCCTTTCACCATATGGGCGGATAGATACTCTTGCTTTAAGGCTCCTTATCAAGAAGCTTACATGTCAAAGTACACACATGTTCTACTGAAGACCTTACATTTACTCATCATAAGCATCATGAAAAATTGAGCTCCTCTGACTTAATTCTTCCACAACCACATACAAACTCTTACCAATTTTCTTTCTAGATGTATGTATCGTCGTATTAAAAATAAAATAGAATTTAGGAGTTTGAATCCTTACAATTGAGCTCTACCATACAATCTAGAGTAAGAAAAAAAGTGACAGTCCTAAATGTCATATAGCCTCCTGCTTATAAGTGTGGTGCACAGCACAACCATAAAAAAGACTCTACAATACACGGCTTGTAGACTCCCTAGGACAGAACTGCTTCGATACCACTTTTGTCACGACCCAAATCGATGGGCTACAACGGGTATCTGATACCTTACTCAACCGAGTACCAACGTAATGTATCTTTCTTATTATACTATCATTGGTAAATAGGCAAAAAAAGGTCGTCATGGGTTAACCAGAATAACCACAAGGGTATACTTCATATAGGACGACCCAACCTGATATAAAAAACTTATAAATGTGACATGCGGGCTTATAAGGCCGACATGATTATTTGCAAACTCAAAACATAGACCGATAAGACCTGCAAGTATCCATATTCATGATATCTATCTATAAGCCTCTAAGAGTACATAAATATTATAAAGTTGGGGACAAGGCCCCGCCATACTAATCTATACATAACCAAATCGTACTAACCAATAAGTAACCGGAGCAAATGGAGCGGACCAACACCTTCCGCTAAGCTGATAGCCTACTTAGAGGACTCTCAACCTATCTATGGGGACCTGCGGTCATGAAATGCAGCGTCCCTGGGAAAAAGGGACGTCAGTACAAATAATGTATCGAGTAAGTAAGGAATGAAAATCAGTAAATAATAGACATAAGAGAAACATGGAGTAAAAGACTCAACATGTAAGTCTGAATAGTTTTGTGAATCATTTAATATTTACAATTTCATGCATATGAGTATGAATGTCATACTGTATATGCGTTCATAACATCATCAAGCCTCTGAGAACATCCCATCATATCATCTCGGCCACTGTAGGCAAATTATTAACATATACGAGCTGATCAGGTGGTGCTGCGTATATAACATCGTAACCTTTTCCCATATCACACACACACACACACACACACACACACACATATATATATATATATATATATATGTGTGTGTGTGTGTGTGTGTGTGTGTGTGTGTGTGTGTGTGTGTATAACGCCATCTGATCATAGGTCAATGTGCATGTATAACTGAATGCAATGCATAAGGAGTGAGTTAATAAGATTTCTCGGTATGTCATAAGATCAATATTCCATTGATTAATGTCATGAATTAAACTTTATCAACTTACATATTTTCTAAGACCTATGAACAGATGAAAGAATAATATGACACATGGAGAATCGAGAACATAGGCATCTCTAGTATTTCTATGAATAGAGTCATTCATGGAAATTATGCATTTGCTCGTTTCGTTTGTATTGTATGGATCATACTAAAAGGAAATAAGGGATAGCCTTAATATACCTGAGCCGATTCTCTTGACAATCCCTCTAACACACGTCAATTGAGACAAATCAGGTAATGGTGGATCGAAGTAGGGAAAATCCGTATAATATTTTTTAGAAAGATTGCATCATACTCCCTTAGAATTGCAAATTATCATGTTGCTAAGCATTATAAGGGTTCATATGAATTCCTTGAATTCCATTCGTTACTTAGAAAGCTTTGCCTCAAACCTTAATGAAGTAAAGAGATTTCTTTAAAATTGTAAGCTCCATCTGTTACTTTGTATAAGCATTTCCATTATGTGATTTAGAGAGGCACTTTGTATTAGTGGGTGTGGGCCCCACTTATGTAATGACTTAGCCAAAAGACCCTCTAAATATGCCACCTTGTAATGTAAAATAAGAGTCATTATTTGGGCACGGTTTGCTTCCACGTAATGTTTCCCCCAAACTTTATCCATAAATTTTCAATTACATGTTAATCTCCCATTAAAAATTCATAATTATCCAATTATCCATATAATTAAAAATTATCTCAAATTACTTAAAATACTAATCACCTTTAACATACTTCATACACCTCACTATCATAGCCATGTGGTACCGTGTGTGGCACTAGTCCATAAACACCGGGTATTATAGCTTAGACTGTATTTTATCGCAAAATGTCAAATCTCGGCTAAACTCATTTTCTTCTATTTGCTTACCCTCTCACCTTCACGAATTTACTTATCAATTGTTTGAAATACCATAATACTTATAATCTCCAAATAATTTTGTCCTTGAACTGATGTCAATTATCTTACAACAAATTCAACGTACAATACTACAGGGTGTAACATCCTCTAATATAATATTGTGGAGCGTAATATCGATGTAATACTACGGGGCGTAACATCATCGTAATATAATACTGCAGAGCATAATATCGACGTAATACTAGGGGGGCATAACAACACACTTCTAGGTTTTTTATTATTTTTTTCTCTCTTCATTCCGAGCAGACCAAATTCTCTCTCCGCCGCCTCTCACTTCTTTCTTTCTAACCCACACATATCCCCTCATCCTCTCTTAATCTAGTCCCCGCTATTCCCCCTTCCCCTACCCCCTATGCAGTTCTACCGTCAATGGCTCGAAGAAGGCTCAGGCTCCTCTTCCATCGCCAAAGCCCACCAAGTTTAATGGTGGCAAGCAGAAGAATATTGAAGATTTTGAAAGAAAAATAAAAATAAAGGCATATCTGAAAATAAATAACTCTCAAACTTGATTTGCACCAAAAAATAACCACTAATTTGGAAGATTTTGAAGTATGAAATTCTGGTCATCATTGTTATGACCTTGAAGTCTCGAATCTTAAATTGGGTGTATCTTGTCTGGGTGTTGAATTTCGAATCATTGGCGCAAAATTGTTAACCTATTGATGAGTTGAATCATCCAATACCTTCTACTACTACTCGAAGCTTGGATAAAAAATCATAACTATGTAGCAGTTAGTATCAATATTGTATAATAGTGTATAATTGTATATATAGATATACAAATACCTCTTATACACTATTATAAATGTTTATACAAGTTGATACATTATTTACTGTAAGTTTAGTGTTGGACATACTATGTTTTCTAGTAGAAATATTGTATAAGTGGTATTTATATACACTTATAAAGTATTGTATAATTATGTATAATTGTGTATAATATTGTATCATTATATATTTTTTTAGTTTATAAGGATGTATATACATTGTCAGTGTATAAGAGGCATCTATGGAAGTTTGGCACTTCTTCTCTTCTTCTTTTTCGTGTATGTGATGTATAAAAAAGATCTTGTACGCGCTAGAGGAATTTTACAATTCATTTACTAAGTTTTAATTTTTCTTTTATCCTGTTGGATTGCTTCAGCAATTGCACATAAAAGTATTTGAATTTCTTGCCTTCAGAATTCATATAATATGTATTATTCAGGATTTTTGAGTTGCATTGTGGCTTATTTGCATTTTTTATCAAATGCTTAGTAATCAAAGGAAATCAAGAGAATGAAAATAACTGGTTGTATAAAGAGGGAACAATAATTGTAGTTGATTGTGTAAAATAAGCTATTTTCGGGAACTAGCCTTATGTTTGGGCTATAGATTTGCAAATTGGTATCTAGGCTATTATAATGCAATGCAGGTGTGCGAGTTGTTCTTATGTGAAATTATCCCTATATCTTCTCTCTCTCTCTCTCTTTCTCTCTCTCTCTCTCTCTCTCTCTCTCTCTCTCTCTCTCTCTCTCTCTCTTACGCGTTATGTTTATTCGTTACACTTTCAATAGTTTTTCCTTTTTAGCTTCTTTATGTTTGTTTCCTTATTATTTCGTGTTTGATTTAGTAGCTTCTTTTTATGTATTAGTAGGCAATAAACCTTTAGTTTTCTCAATGTCATAGTTCTTTCCAAAGGTAGCTGTTGTGTGAACCGGGTGACTCGCTCCAACGATGGATGGCGTGAAAACCTTTTTAAAGGAATGAGTCTATTTTTGTCATGACCTCGGTTCGCCCTCCGTGAACCATCGTGACTGCACCTAGTCTCTACGATTAGGTAAGCCTAAATTGCGGAAGAAAACCAAAATTTTGCGAAGAGTAAAACAACTTTAAATAGTAATAAAGTAATAATAGTATTTAAATGTGTCACTCGGCATACACCATATTCAACTCTCAATACAAAAACATAAATCCAAGACCTGGAAACCCATGAATCACAAGCTAAGATCAATACTACATAGCTCTAACTCCGGAATGTCTAATAAGAACAGAAAAATACAGAAGGGCTAAATACTAAAAGTAGGAATAGAAAGGGACTTCTCGGTATGTGGACGCGGCAGATGTACCTCAAAGTCTCTAGAGCAGTCGCCTCCTCAAAGATGATAGGCCTGAGTAGCGGTACCTGGATCTGCACATAAAAACATGCGCAGAAGGGGCATGAGTACACTACAGCGGTACTCAGTAAGTGCCAAGCCTAACCTCGGTTGGGTAGTGACGAGGAAGGTCAGGGCCCTACTGAGGCTAAATAAATAATAAGATAACAGGATAAGATAAACAGTACAATTAAGAACCTACAGTAGGAATCTACACAGGATAATAAGGAGTACAATAACGGAAACAGGAATAAAGGCAAACACCAGGAAGTACCACTCATAACAAGGATGATAGTCGGGGATCTCTTGGTATCCTCAATGTATGCTAGGGATCTCTTGATATCCTCAATATGTACTAGGGATCTCTTGGTATCCTCAATATGTACTAGGGATCTCTTGGTATCCTTAATATATGCTAGGGATCTCTCGGTATCTCGAGGATCTCTTGGTATCCTCAATATATGTGCCAGGGGTCTCTTGGTATCCCGCACCTCAGTTCAAATCTTAAATACGTACAAGGGAATCTCCCGGGATGCCGTCTCGTAGTCCCAAAGTAAAAACACATAGCAGCAACACAAGAATACCTAACTAAGCTAAATTTCATACCAAGTAAATAGTTAATTCTATCCTAACATGCTTCACGTAATGCAATTAAGCAGTTTAAGCAAATAGATAATTAAGTCAACTAAACATGCTTCTCTAAACTAGCAACAGGCTAAATTCACACGTAGAATAAAACAGGAAAAAGAATTCAATTGAAATACTTAAGGAAAATCGGATTTTCAAAAATTAGTTCAAGTACGCACTCGTCACCTCACGTACAAGGCATTTCAATTATCAAATATATCATATCCTAAGGGGAAGGTCCCCCACAAGAGGTTAGACAAGCCACTTACCTCAAATCGGCTAAAAATTAACCCGAAACCACACTCTTGCCATGAGCACTCGACTCCAATTGGCCCAAATCTATTCAATTCAATTGCATAATGTAAATAACACTTCAAGTAACTGATTCTACAATTACATTCTAAGCTAATGTGCGAAATTATGTAAAATAACCAAAACACCCCTCGGTCCCACGCCTCGAAATCAGGTAAAATTTATATTTTCATTATCCTCACGCTCTCACGAGTTCATGCATACCAAAATTATCCAAATCTAAGTTCAAATTCCTAATCAAAAATCGAATTCTATGTCTAAGAACTTTATTCCAACGTTTCCCCAATTTTCATCTCCAATCTGAAATTTAATGATGAAACTAAATATAGATTGATGGAATATAACTAGAAAGGGTTAAAGAATTGTTACCCAATGATCTTCTCTTCAATTTTCTCTCAAAATCGCCCTCTCCCGAGCCCCAAATCGAATTTCCAAAAAACCCTCGAAATTTCATATTTCTACCCAGATGTTTCCGCATCTGCAGTCCCGCTTTTGCGGACCAAAGGTCGCATCTGCGACTTCTCACTTAAGGAGGACTTTCTGCACCTGCGACTACATTACCGCAAATGTGGTGCCGCTTCTGCGGTTACCTGACCGCATCTGCGGACTCTGGCCCCTTCCTCATTTCTGCTTATGCGACTGCTGAGCCGATTCTGCTGCGCCGCACCTGCGGGTGCACCTGCGAACCCAACCCGCAGGTGCGGTTATGACAGAACCAGTAGCTGAAGCGGCAACTTTAACTCCAAAATCTTTTCGTCAACCGTCTGAAATCATCCTGAGGCCTCCGGGACATCAACCAAAAGCACCAACAAGTCACAAACCACTATCCATACTTGTACCAATCCTTAAAACACCTAAAACAACTTCGAAACCTCGAATTAACCATGGACTCAAGCCTAAGAACTCCAAAATTCTCAAAATACACTTTCGATCAAAAAGTCCATCAAACCTCGTCTGAATGACCTGAAAGTTTGCACACACGTCAAATTCAACACTGCAGAGCCACTCCAAATTCCGAAATTCCATTCCGACCCTTGGATCAAAATCTCTCTATCGGACTGGAAACTTCAAGAATTCAACTTTCGGCATTTCAAGCCTAAATTAGCTATGGACCTCCAAGACATAATCTGAATACGCCCCTAAGCCCGAAATCACCCAACGAAGCTAACAGAACCATCGGATTTCCATTCTGAGGCCGTCTTCACACTGTTCCGACTACAGTCAACTTTCCAACACGTAGGCTCTCATTTAGGGACTAAGTGTCCCAAAACTCTACGAAACTCAAAATCGAACATCCAGGCAAATCAAAATAGCAAAAATAAACTCAAGGAAAGTAGTTAATAGGGGATCGAGGCGTTACCTCTTAAGACGACCGGCCGGGTCGTCACATCCTCCTACACTTAAACATTTGTTCGTCCTCGAACGAGCATAGAGACATACCTAATGTAGTGAAAATATGAGGGTAACGGTTGCACATATCCTGCTCGGTCTCCTAGGTTGCCTCCATGATCGGCTGGCCCCGCCACTGAACCTTTATCGAAGCAATGTTCTTTGACCTCAACCTTCTAACCTGCCTGTCCAATATTGCCACTAGCTCCTCAACATAAGATAGATCCTTGTCCAACTGGACTGAACTTAAATCCAACACGTGCGACGGAACACCGTGATACCTCCAAAGTATCGAAACATGGAATACCGGATAAACTCCAGCCAAGCTGGGAGGTAAGGCAAGCTCATAAGCAACCTCCCCAACACGCTTCAATATCTCAAAAGGGCCAATAAATCTTAGACTTAACTTTCCTTTCTTCCTGAATCTCATAACGCCCTTCATAGGTGAAACACGAAGCAGAACCCACTCTCCAACCATATAGGAAACATCACGAACCTTCTGGTTCGCGTAACTCTTCTCTCTGGACTGGACTGTACGGAGTCTATCCTGAATCACCTTAACCTTCTCCAAAGCATCCTAAACCAGGTTTGTGCCCAACAATCTAGCCTCGCCCGGCTCAAACCAACCCACCGGGGATCTACACCGTCTCATATATAACACCTCACATAGTGCCATCTGAATGTTGGACTGATAGCTGTTGTTGTAAGCAAACTCTGCCAATGGCAAGAACTGATCCTAAGACCCTCCAAACTCAATCACATATGCACGGAGTATATCCTCAAGAATCTGAATAGTGCGCTCAGACTGTCCGTCTGTCTGAGGGTGAAATGTTGTACTCAACTCCACCTGAGTACCCAACTCATGCTGAACGGCCCTCCAGAATCATGATGTAAACTGAGTACCCCTATCTAAGATGATGGACACTGGAATACCATGCAGATGAACAATCTCCTAGATATAAATCTCCGTCAACCGCTCCGAAGAATAAGTAGTACACACAAGAATGAAATGAGCGGACTTGGTCAGCCGATCAACAATCACCCAAATAGCATCGAACTTTCTCAAAGTCCGTAGGAGCCCAACTACAAAGTCCATATTGATCCGCTCCCACTTCCACTCCGGAATCTTTATCTATTGAAGCAACCCACCCGGTCTCTGGTGCTCATACTTAACCTACTGACAGTTGAGGCACCGAGCTACAAATCCAACTATATCCTTCTTCATCTGCCTCCACTAGTAGTGCTACCTCAAATCCTGATACATCTTCGTGACACCCGGATGAATAGAATACCGCGAGCTATGGGCCTCCTCTAGAATCAACTCTCGAAGCCCATCAACATTGGGTACACAAATCCGACCCTACAACCTCAATGCCCTATCATCACCAATAGTCACATCTCTGGCATCACTGTGTTGAACCTTGTCCTTGAGGACAAGCAAATGAGGGTCATGATACTGCCACTCCCTGATACGATCAAATAAGGAAGACCGAGAAACTACGCAAGCTAGAACCTGACTGGGCTCCAAAAGATCCAATCTCAAAAACTGGATGGCTAAGGCATGAATATCCATCGCCATAGGCCTCTCTGATGCGGGTAAATAAGTCAAACTCTCTGCCCAGTGACTCAAAGCATCGACCACCATATTGGCCTTGCCCGGGTGATACAGAATAGTGATATCATAGTCCTTCAGCAACTCTAACCACCACCTTTGGCACAAATTTAGATCCTTTTGCTTGAACATATGCTACGAGCTCCGATGGTCAGTATAAATCTCACAGGGAACCCTTTATAAATAATGGCGCTAAATCTTCAAGGCATGAATAATTGCAGCTAACTCAAAGTCGTGAACAGGATAGTTCTTCTCATGTATCTTCAACTATCTGGATGCGTAGGCAATCACCCTACCGACCTGCATCAACACCGCTCCGAGGTCAACCCGTGAGGCATCACAATAGACCGTATAAGACCCCGAGCTTGTAGGCAATATCAAAATTGGGGTTGTGGTCAATGTTGTCTTGAGCTTCTGAAAGTTCGCCTCACACTCCTCCACCCACTAGAACGGAGCACCCTTCCGGGTCAACCTGGTCATAGGGGCCACAATCGATAAAAATCCCTCCACAAAATGATGGAAGTAGCCCGCCAAGCCAAGGAAACTACGGATCTCTATAGTTGAGGATGGTCTGGGCCAACTCTACATGGCCTCTATTTTCTTCGAATCCACCTGAATACCCTCACTCGATACCACGTGGCCTAAGAATGCCACTGAATCCAACCAAAATTCACATTTCGAGAACTTAGCATATAACTTCTTCTCTCTCAAAGTCTGAAGCACAGTCCTCAAGTGTTGCTCATAATCTCCCCGACTGCGGGAATACACCAAAATATCATCAATAAAGGCAATGATGAACAGTCAAGATATGGCCGGAACACACTGTGCATCAAATGTATAAAGGTTGCTAAGGCATTGGTCAGCCCAAATGATATAACAAGGAACTCGTAATGACCAAACCAGGCCTGAAAATAGTCTTCAGGATATCTGGCTCCCGAATCTTCAACTGATGGTAAACTGAGCGCTGATGTGCCGGAGAATTTTGGCACATTTGATACAAATTGCTTAGATTTTAGCGTGTTTTAGATGCCATTGACTTTTATACTTATGTAATTTTAGTGTTTTTGCAATGTATGAGGTTTGAGGACTCAAGAGCATGGAAATGAATTCAAAAAGCCACAAAAAAGACATGAAAAGAGCAAAAAGGCATCACAAATGTGGATATGCTATCGTAAAGCCAATATGCGAGCCGTAGAATGCACAATGAAATCGCAAACCACAACAGTTTTTTGGGCAACATCTAGCGCAAGAAATGTGGTCCAGTCTGCAATCGCATAACCTGTTTGCGAGCCGCAGAATGGACCCCAAACTTAACATAAAGGTTGTTGAAGGTATAAAATGCGATGCAAAATGTGATCGCATTTATACAATGCGGATCGCAAACCATAAATGCGATGAAGGCCTGGAAACTAGGGTTGAAATATGCGATAGTCATGTCAAGAATGCGGACCGCATGTCTATTATACGACAGATATGCGGTTGCATATTTAACCGGAAAGGGTATTTTTGTCCAAATTTTGTCCCGAGTTTTGACCCACTATAAATAGATTTATTGGTGTTTTGTGGGGACAGCTGGTCTGATTTTGGAGCTACATTCCAAGACTTTATTACTCCTCTCTTTTGGAAGCTTTTGGGTGAAAAATCTTGCACTTTGTAAGCTTTATGGAATTAAATATTCTTCTCTTTTTGTATTTTAGCATGTGTAGCTAACTTTAAATACTAAGGTTGTGGACCCTAAATGGGTGTTATGTTAATGCGTGTTTAACATTGAATATATGTATAATGGTTGGTTGATATTTATTTACTTCTCATTCTTCATTTATTGTTGGTTGCAAACATTAACAAGTGCCATTAAATATTTACTTTGCCTAGGAAAGTTGGTTGGAATTTGGTAAAAGTAAATATCAAAGACTCAAGACTTTAAACCTTGTTTAATAGAATTGCTTAGGAATAAGTGGGTTTTATTTGGCATTTACATATTGTTCTTAATCGCAACTCTTTTATATTTGGAAAAATCATAAAGAGGAAATACTACTTAACTATTGGAAAATATTGGGTAGTCATTTAGACATCATTTGCATATCAAAAGAACCTTCCATTAGAAATATATCATATTAACACCGATAGCATTACACTTCATTAAAGGGGACACAACCTTGGTTTCTTTAATCAAATTATTTGCATTATCAACATTACAATTAGCTATTACTTCAAACCAAATTCAGTTCATACTCTTGTTACCATTAACTGAATAGAATTACGACTTTAGTCAAGTAGCACACTATTTGAGTAACATTTTCACACCTATTCCCTGTGGGATTCGATCCCAACCTTGTTGGGTTATTATATTTGACACTGACCACCTTACACTGTTTAATTAAAGTGTAATTTGAGTGTATCAAGCACAAATCAATCTTAGAAAACACCCGTGCGCCCTGAAGCTGGTCAAATAGATCATCAATACGAGGCAAAGGATAACGGTTCTTAAGTATAACTTTGTTCAACTAGTGATAGTCAATACACATACGCATAGAACCATCATTTTTCTTCACAAACAAGACAGGAGCACCCCAAGGTGATACATTGGGCCGAATAATACCTTTATCAAGCAATTCTTGCAACTGATCCTTCAACTTAGGACGAGCCATACGATACGGAGGAATAGAAATGGGCTGAGTTCCCGGCAACAGATCAATGCCAAAATCAATATCTCTATCAGGAGGCATACCCGGAAGGTCATCTGGAAACACATCGGGAAAATCCCGTACTACTAGGACTGGATCAACTGAAGGGGTATCAATACTGACATCTCTCACATAAGCTAAATACGTATCACACCCTTTCTCAACCATACGCTGAGCTTTAAGAAAAGAAATGACTCTATTGGGAGTGTGATCTAAAGTACCCCTCCACTCAACACGCGGTACACCTGGCATAGCCAGTATCACGGTTTTGGCGTGACAATCAAGAATAGCATAATGGGGCGACAACCAGTCCATGCCTAAGATAATATCAAAATCAACCATACTAAGTAACAACAGATCGGATCTGGTCTCAAAACCACTAAGAGCAACCAAACACGACCAATAAATGCAGTCTATAACAAGAGAATCTCACATAGAAGTAGAAACATAAATAGGGGAACTCAAAGAATCCCGAGGTACACCCAAATGCGGAGCAGAATAAGAAGACACATAAGAGTAAGTAGAGCCTGGATCGAATAGAACTGATGCATCTCTGTGGAAAACTAATATAATACCTGTGATGATAGAATCGGAGGCAACAACCTCGGTACGGGCAGGAAGGGTATAGTATCTGGCCTGGACTCCCCCTCTAGGGTGACCTATACCTCCCTGGCCTCTACCTCTAGCTGGTTGAGCAGGTGGGGTAGCAACTCGAGCTATAATCATAGCTTGAGAACTCTACGAGGCATGCTGTGGCTGAGAAGTCTGCGGAGGTGTACTCCTCCCAAGCCTAGGACAATCCCTCACCACATGGCGTATATCACCACACTCAAAATAAGCTCTGGGAAGATATGGCAGTTGTGACTGGCTCGGTCCAGGTCTGCTAGACTGACCTCTGAAAGCACCCCGCGCAGGAGGCGCGCTAGAAACCGGAGGTGCATAATAAGGATCCTAAGGCCTAGGAGGAACTGGAGCACCACTGGCTATTGGAAGAGCTGAATGAACGGGGCGACTCATATAACTCCTACCATGATGACCTGCAGTTGGGGTACGGGTACCAGAATAATGGCCCGACTCTCGAGACCTCTTGGCATCCCTCTCCTCTCTCTCTCCCTAGCATGCATACCCTCAATCCTTATAGCAATGCTCTCCACCTGCTGATAAAAAATATCCATATACAACTCACGAGTCATGCTAGACCTGGTGCTGGGAATAAGCCCCTCAATAAACCGGCGAACCCTCTCACGGACAGTAGAAACCAAGGCTGGTGCATGCCTAGCCAAACTGGTGTAACGGACAGCATACTCTGAGACAGTCATAGCACCCTAGTGCAAATTCTCAAACTCAGTGCGCCATGCGTACCTAAGGCTCTGAGGAACATACTCTCTTAGGAACAGATCTGAAAACTGAGTCCAAGTTAGTGAAGAAGCCTCATCCGGATTGGCTAACTCATAGGTGCGCCACCACTCATAGGCGACTCCTCGAAGCTAGAAAAAAAGTGAATGAAACCCCGCTCGATCCCAATATACCCATGGTACGAAGAATACGGTAACTCTCATCTAGAAATCCTAGAGCATCCTCTGATGCTAGACCGCTGAATACAGGAGGCTTGTACCTCTTGAACCTCTCAAGCCTCAGCTGCTCCTCCTCGGAAGTCGCTACCCTATCCTCGGGCTGAAATGGCACTGCAGGCGATAAAGGAATAATCTCAGGGACCTGCTTAACATGCATTTGCTGCTCAGGATTGCGGGCGGCAGGAGTTTGTGCTCCTCTCCCGGCCTGAGATGTAGCTGCAGCAAGGGGAAGAAACCCTGTCTGAGCCAGAGTTGTGTACATGCTCATGAACTGTGCACTCTCCTGAAGGACTGGAGTAGTAGTAGCAGTAGGCATGTCAGGTGACTGGACTCCGATCGGAACTGTTAGTGGTACCTCGGTGGCAGCTCACGCAGGTGCCCTGGCTACACTACGTGCGCATCCTCGGCCTCTACCCCGGCCCCGGCCTTTGACGGCTGCATTAGGGGGCGCAGGTGCCTGATCATCTCGGGTAGCACGTGTCCTCACCATCTGTGAGAGAATAGAAGACAAAGGTTTAGAGTTGTGATGTCAAAATATCGCACGACAAGGAAATCAAATGAAGTGGAATTTTCCTAACAGTTACATAGCCTCTCGTAGATAAGTATAGACATCTCTGTACCGATCAGCGAGACTCTAATAAACCCGCTTGTGATCCATGACTCCTATGAACCTAGAGCTCTGATACCAACTTGTCATGACCCCAGTTCGCCCTCCGTGAACCATCATGACGGCACCTAGTCTCTACGACTAGGTAAGCCTAAATTGCGGAAGAAAACCAAAATTTTGAGGAAAGTAAAACAATTTTAAATAGTAAAAAAGTAATAACAATGTTTAAATGTGCCACTCGGCATACACCATATTCAACTCTCAATATCAAAACATAAATCCAAGACCCGAAAACCCACGAATCATAAGCTAAGATCAATACTACATAGATCTAACTCCAGAATGCCTAATAAGAACAGAAAAATACAGAAGGGCTAAATACTAAAAGTAGTAATAGAAAGGGACTTCTCGGTCTGCGGACGCGGCAGATGTACCTCAAAGTCTCTAGAGCAGTCGTCTCCTCAAAGATGATAGGCCTGAGTAGCGGTACCTGGATCTGCACATGAAAAATATGTGCAGAAGGGGCATGAGAACACCACAGTGGTACTCAGTAAGTGAAAAGTCTAACCCCAGCTGGGTAGTGATGAGGAAGGTTAGGGCCCTACTGAGGTTAAATAAATAATAAGATGATAGGATAAGATAAATAGTACAATTGAGAACCTACAGTAAGAATCTACACAAGATAATAAGGAGTACAATAACGGAAACAGAAATAAAGGCAAACACCAAGAAGTACCACTCATAACAAGGATGATACCCGGGGATCTCTTGGTATCCTCAATATGTACTAGGGATCTCTTGGTATCCCAAGGATCTCTTGGTATCCTCAATATATGCTAGCGATCTCTCGGTTTCCCGAGGATCTCTTGGTATCCTCAATATACGTGTCAGGGATCTCTTGGTATCTCGCACCTCAGTTCAGATCATAAATATGTATAGGGAATATCTCGGGATGCCGTCCCCTAGTCCCAAAGTAAAAACACACAGCAGCAACACAAGAATACCCAATTAAGCTAAATTTCGTACCAAGTAAACAGTTAATTCTAGCCTAACATGTTTCAGGTAATGCAATTAAGGTAGTTTAAGCAAATAGGCAATTAAGTCAACTAAGCATGCTTCTCTAAACGAGCAACAGTCTAAATTCACAAGTAGAATAAAACAGGAAAAAGAATTCAGTTGAAATATTTAAGGAAAAATCGGATTTTCAACAATTAGCTCAAGTACCCACTCATCACCTCACGTACAAGGCATTTTAATTATCAAATATATCATATCCTAAGGGGAAGGTCCCCCACACAAGATTAGACAAGCCACTTACCTCGAACCGGCTCAAAATCAACCCGAAATCACGCTCCTGCCACGAGTACTTGACTCCAAATGGACCAAATCTATTCAATTCAATTGCATAATGTAAATAACACTTCAAGTAACTGATTCTACAATTAAATTCTAAGCTAATACGCGAAATTATGTAAAATGACCAAAACGCTCCTCGGACCCACGTCTCTGAATCGGGTAAAATTTATATTTCAGAATCCTCATGTTCTCACGAGTTCATGCATACCAAAATTATCCAAATCTAAGGTCAAATTCACAATCAAAAGTCGAATTCTAGGTCTAAGAACATTCTTCCAACTTTTCCCCAATTTTCATCTCCAATCTGAAATTTAATGAAGAAACTAACTATAGATTGATGGAATATAACTGGAAAGGGTTAAAGAATCGTTACCCAATGATCTCCTCTTCAATTTCCTCTCAAAATCGCCCTTTCCCGAGCTCCAAATCGAATTTCCATCTTTTGAAACTTAACCCTCAAAATTTCATATTTCTGCCCAGTTGTTTTCGTATCTGCGGTCCCGCTTTTGCGGACCAAAGGGCGCATCTACGACGTCTCACTTAAGGAGGACTTTCCGCACCTACGACTACATTACTGCAGATGCGGTGCCGCTTCTGCGGTTACCTGACCGCATCTGTGGACTCTGGCCCCTTCCTCACTTCCGCTTCTGTGACTGCTGAGCCACTTCTGCGGCACCGCACCTGCGGAACCCAAACCGCAGGTGCGGTTATGATAGAACCAGCAGCTGAAGCTGCAACTTTAATTTCAAAATCTTTCTGTCAACCATCCGAAATCATCCTGAGGCCTTCGGGACCTCAACAAAAGCACCAACAAGTCACAAACCACTATCCAAACTTGTACTAATTCTTAAAACACCTAAAACAACTTCGAAACCTCAAATTAACCATGGATTCAAGCCTAAGAACTCCAAAATTCTTAAAATACGCTTTTGATCAAAAGGTCCATCAAACCTCGTCTGAATGATCTGAAATTTTGCACACATACCAAATTCAACACTACGGAGCTACTCCAGCTTCCGGAATTCCATTCCTACCCTCGGATCAAAATCTCACTATCGGACTGAAAACTTCAAAAATTCAACTTTCGGCATTTCAAGCCTAAATTAGCTATGGACCTCCAAAATACAATTCGAACATTCCCCTAAGACCAAAATCACCCAACTAAGCTAACGGAACCATCGGATTTCCATTCTAAGGCTGTCTTCACATTGTTCTGACTACAGTCAACTTTCCAACACTTAAGCTCCTATATAGGGACTGAGTGTGCCAAAACTCTCCGAAACTCAAAACCGAACATCCCAGCAAATCAAAATAGCAGAAATAAACTCGGAAAAAGCAGTTAATAGAGGATCGGGGCGTTAATTCTTAAGACGGCCGGCCAGGTTGTCATAGTTTTGTGTTTAGGTAATAATAGTAGTATTAATGAATAAAAATACCTAACTAAGTCATGCTCAAAGAGTCAAACATGCTTCATGGTACCAACACACTTAACTATGCGCTTATGGTTAGATACAAGGTTTTAAAAAGGAAATAGCTCTAGTTAGTGACTTTGTGACTCTTGAGTTGATTTTGGAAATCATCGAGTGGTTTAATTGGACCATAGTGATCTTTAATCTTGAATGTGGTCATTGTGGGACCTCGACTCTATACTCTATTACAATCTAGTTGTGTGAGGGATGAGATGAATTGTTTCTAGTCCAAGTATCCATGCGACGGGTCTAGAATTTGCCCTGAATGTGTTATAAGGCGAAATCTTAAGTTTTGCTTGGCTTAAGAAGTGATTGTAGGCTTTCCTTGGCCCGTTTTGAGTTTTCTATTGCCAAATAATATTGTTATCCCGGATCAACCCCTTCTATCCATTAGCTTTTATCATTTGATAATCATGTTACAAGCCTTTACCCGTTGTATCGTGACCCTCTCTTGGCACCTGAGCTTTCCTTAACACTCTTATGAATCAAATGGCCCTAAAACATAAGTTTGGGGGAAAATGAGGAAGTTGAAAAAGGTATCAAGGCACAAAAGAGAAAAGAAATTATCTCTATGAGAAGAGAATGCAAGAAAAGAAAAAAACAAAAAGAAAAAAGTAAAAAGTAAATAAGTGAAAGGGTTGAACTGATTCAAAAAGAGATAATGATCCGAAGCAATGAGAAATCAAAAAGGGGAGATAAAGAACGAAATGATCAAAGAAGAGTGATGTTAAATCTCTCTAGACCCCAATGAAAAGAAAGTTCCTCTAAGAATTACCCATATTGTATCCAAACCTTAATGAAATATGGAGGGCTTAAAGAATTCCTACTTGATTTCGAGCCGAGTGAGCTTACATTAGTGGTGATCTACATGAGGGGTAAACATATGGTACTTAAAGCCGTACTTGTGACATTCTCTTGAGAGAGATGAGTGAACCTTTCATAAATCTTTGAATTGAGTGCTAATTTCTTAAGTGAGCTTGGAAATTGGAAAGTAGAGGATGAGTGGGAAAGAGTCCTTGATAAGTAAAGTCAATTCTTGAAGCTCAAATGTTACATTAGAACTATATGTGCATGAATGATTAACTTGTTGGATTGTTGATAATGATGAGTAGTTTGGGTAATTGTTGGTCCCAACTGATGTGTGAATGGCTCACCTTTGACTCGCTGAAATGACCTTTAACTTTTGGAGGTGGGAACTAATTTATTTGCTTGAGTACAAGAAAAGACTTAAGTTTAGCGGAGTTGATAAGTGGGGATTTTGACTGCTTATTAGCACCTTTAAGCTCTTGTCTTAGTCCAAAAATTTCAAATTGTGTTCCTGAAACTAACAAAATTGTGCAAATTGACAGAGTGCTGGAAGCTTGGTCTTCTGAGATGAAATCTAACTTGAAAAGGAGTGATTTGAATCACAAGGCAATTTAGGGGCGCAGAAGCACAAATGTGCGATCCATAGAAGGAATTCTACGGCCGAAGAAGAAATTGCGGACTACATAATTCAATATGCAGCCGCAGGCCAATAAGGAAATTCCAACAGGACTTTTAGAAATGTGCGGTCCGCACATGAATTGTGCTACAACAAAACTGGGTTTTCACTGACAAAGATGCAAAGTTAAGAGAGTATGCTAAAAGACCAAGTTGTGAAGCTCTTGTGAAGTGCGAACCGCACAAGAATTGTGCAGACGCAGAAGATTGCCTCGCGCCCACAGTCCAGAAATGTGCGGACCGTAGAAGATTGCCTCGCGGCCGCAATTCAGAATTATGCGGTCGCAGAACTCCTTGTCCTACCAGCTGAAGAAATCTGCGGTCCGCACATGGAATTGTGCGACCACAGAACCTCTTAAGGGGTATTTTTGTCCGCGATTGTTGGATTTGTACAAATAGACGAGTTTCACAAAATAAGGTTAAGTTTGGACCTCTAAAGTTGATGTAGCTGTTTTTCTTTACTACTTTAGGAAGTTTTATATTATTTTGGTGTTTTAACATTATATTTCATTATTTTAAACTTTCATTATGAGTTTAATTATTTTTTCTTCTGTATTTTCTATAATTTCTATTATGAGTAGCTAGATTTCTACTAGGGTTGTGACCCAACCCTAGTGTGTAAACCTTACGGGTGATTAATTTAGTGCTTGTTTATGATTGGGTGTTGATTATTTAGCTTAGTTCATGTTTCAATTGTAGAATTAATGGTTCCAAATGTTGATTCATGCCTATATGACTTAGTCTCTACTTGAGAAAGAGGGACCTAGTATAGGATAACTTAGCTAACAAGGAATTGGGTCAATTGAGAGATTAATAAACCCAATTTTATGGTACTAATATATCGGCTCCTGTTGCTTTTTTGAGCCGAGGGTCTCCTGGAAATAGCCTCTCTACCCTTCGGGGTACGGGTAAGGTCTGCGTACATATTACCCTCCCCAGACCCTACTTGTGGGATTATACTGGGTCGTTGTTGTTGTTGTTGTTGTAATTAAAGGGTTCAACCTATAGATAGTAATAACCCGACTTGAGCTCTTACCAACTATTTTGGTTGATACTTATTTGGTATTGAGAAAGCCAAATTGGTCAAAACCACTCTCTGACCGAGAGGTATTGAGTGGGTAATGTAAAGTCATGAGCTATAATACACCCCAATCAACAAAACAAGCATAATGTCTTTATCCCATTAGGCAAAGACCTAGGTAATAGACACAACCCTAGGCATCTAATCCAATTGGAAAAACCTAAAAAACATTTATATATAATCTATTTTCTTTAGATTGCATACATTAAAGTAATAATAGAAATAAAAAACAAAACCTTATTGTGGAAGTGCAATCAAGATAACCCATTTGCTTGCTTCAAATATATACCCCTAACTCCTATCATAATTCCCAGTGGATTCGACCCCGACTCCTAGTTGGGTATTTATTATTGCATACAACCATTTCATATATCTATTGAGGTGTGTTGTAGACGTGATCAACAGGTGAAACTAAGGACTCATAGGGTATATCAAAATAATAGGCAAAATATGATGATGTGTACAAATAAATGGAACCGGGGTCAAATAATACAGAAGCATCCTTGTGGCATACTAAAACAATACTTGTGATCACTGTGCTGGAAGCAATGGCCACTGACCTAGCAGAGATAGCACAAAATCGAGCCTGATATCCATCTGCCTGGCCTCCCCCTCTAGGGCGGCCTCTAGCTGCCTAAACCCTACCCTGAGCTGGCTAGGCGGGTGGTGAAGTGACCGGTGCCGAAGTCGTAGCCTGACCCCTCTGCTGAACTGGAACTCCTAAGAGACGGGTATTGTACCCTATTTTGCACTAGTAAAGAATAGATTCAACTTGTGGTTTCTCTATGATTGATAAAAAAGAGTTGTCACCTAATATTTGAAGGTATGCTAGGGTACCTATTTAATTAGTAAGTCATGTTCTTTCTGGTCCTCTAACCGGTGAGATTATGGGTAAGGGTTCTTGATCTTCTAAGGGGAAGGTGTTAGGCACCCTTAAAATCTACCTGAGGTAGCTCCATAGGATTTAGGCTAAGTTTGGTGTCAATTATTTGTAAATGCTTTGATTATTAATAAGTAAAATTGCTTACTGTATACCTAAGGACGATATTGATAGAAAGAATTTGTGAAAGGGTTCATAAGAGATATTAAAAGAGTTTTGAAATTGATACATAAGTGGTCTAGATTTTTTTATAAGTTTATAAAGAGATTGAGTTATGAAGACGCTTTAATTTGGGGAATGGTTATTTACATAAATCTAAAAGGATGTTTGTGATAAAAACATATCTAGAATTTACCTTAGATTCAAAGGATTTTCAAAGAAAGGGTCATTTGCTGGAAATTCCTTGAAGGCGACGATTTTTTGAAGTTTTGATTTTCTTTTGAGAAAAATGATAATTGAAATCTAGTTTTCCTTTCTAGAAATAGAACTGTTTCTCACTAAGTTCTGGATTTTAAAATATTTTAAAGAAGAGAAGGTTGATCAAAAAAAACATAATAATTAGCGAGCAGATTACAACTAGCGAACTAAGGAGCTACTATTAGATAATTTTCCCTTTTAAAATCCTATATTGTTTAAGGCTTGCCTAAGTTCATATGATATAAAGCATAAAGAAAAAAGAAAATCATGTGTTCTAATATACGAGTGTTATATACATGAGAGATAAAATAATAACAAATACACGTAACATTAAACTAGTAGAGGCAATAAACTAAATCAACGAGGCAGTAACAATGATAAAATGAGTTGAGTGGAAGAAGAGTGGACTCTGGGAATGAGCCTCAAGAAGATAGGCCCAGTAGTAAAGAAGGGCGAACAGTTGACTTTGGACCCCTGGACACGGCACAACATAGCTGGGATTGGGCCTCAGTTCATCAAGAACTCAGATGCGCAAATAGAGGTACATGTAAAAATAAGAAGTCCATTAGATATATATCCAATACATTTAACATATTCCAACTACAAAACATTTTTTATTCATACGACAAATACATAAATAGTTAATTAAAACAAGAACAAGATTAATTGTGGTAGAGGAAGTTATATATTGATATGGTGGCTTTACTTAGCAAATAATTCGCATTGGAAACTTTTTGTTATCATTAAATAAACCCTTAAAGAAATGAATGTGTCAGTGAATTAAGAGCTAAGGAGGGAACCCCACTCCAGGTCGATGCTCTCTTTGGATCCCCGATACTTCAAAGTTCCCAAGGGACTCAAGGCCCAGGGCGATGCTTGTGTCGGAGAGGGTAGCCCAACCTAAAGTCGAACTCTGCTCCCAAATACCCTTAATCACTAACGACTTATTTTCCTTATGTGTTTAAGTGCTGTCGACGCCCCTTTTTCTCTAACCGTGGGGTCAGAAATCGAGCATACGACATTGGGAGGACAACTCTATTCCCTTTCGAGAATTGGGTTTAGAAGTTGAAGAGTCACCACCTAATGATTATAGTGCATTAGGACACTTTTTAGAAGAGTTTGAGATGAAGAGACCAGAGATTAGGGTAAGGGCTAGAAAATCCCGAGGGGAAGGTGTTAGGCACCCCTCAGGATCCACAAGTGTGCTTCCCGGCCATGCTACAATTGTGACTTTATAAGCAAACAATCAAGGCTCAAATAAGGACTTGCATACAACATTGCAATTAGGTTGAAACTTATGAAAGTAAGTAAGAGAGCAAGGATTTGAAAAGTTTAAACAATTCTAAAGGAAGCGAATAAAGAAAAGGGGGTCCTAGGTTTGTGATTAATATGGATCACTTCAATGCAATATCCAGCAATCACTCCTCAGAAGAGGGATCGCACGTGATATTAGCGCATCGGTCATCATATCCATATTCTACCCTTCCCACCCCGTTAAGGTATTAAACCGCGGAATGGTATCGTTACTTATTGCATGCTATTATCCGTCCCAATCCTATCAATCTTGGAGGCATTGAGACTACTAATCCTGAAGGGGAGGGAGTTGGGGCTTTTATGGTTTTAAAAGGATAAAATTCTAAGGCGACAAACAAAACACATAAAGTAGATATGGGAAAACACATAACAGTTGACAGACTCAAATAAATCTCCTCAAGTCAGAAAAGCATAGAGTTTAGCATGTCTTACATGTACTGATTAGGTCTGAATTAAACTTAAAAAAATGTGTGAGGCAGACTGATTTATTACATACTCCAGATAAGAAATCTGAATCAGACCTGCCTGCTGGTTGGAATTGTCAAAGACTAATGCACTCATCGCTTTTACCCTAAAGCTTGCCTAGGTGAAACTTATAGGCATGATATCTAATAATGCAAAGTATACTGATTTTAAGGAAAAGCTTTACTGATTTTAGAAAAAGGGATCTGCAGATTTTAAGATGGGTTTTAGATTCGAAACGAGGCTGATTCAGTTAACTGATCCTATAGGCAAGGTTTCTAAGTGTCATTGATCTTAAACAGTTGCAAGAATCCTATAGACATGATATCTAGGCGTTACTGATTTTAAACGTTTATAGAAGTGCAGAAGTCCTATAGGCCTGGTGTCTAAAATACTGATTGTTATTTAAACCTATATACATGTTTGCCTAATAATAGATGCATATGCAGAATACAGAAAGTCCTATAGGCATGGTGTCTATATGAGAATGCAGAAAATCTTATGGACATGGTATCTATGTGAGAATGCAGAGTTTCAATGATTTATAAAATGCAGAACTTTAAAACATAGTAATTCCTATAGGCATGATCTCTAGATGAGATGCAGAATTTTATAAATGATAACCCCTATAGGCATGATATCTACCCCTTGCATGCATAGTTCCCCACCCTTTTCCACTAGCCGACCCCAAATGTTTATTACAAGATTATTACAAACCAGAATTGATAAAAGAAAAATAAAATAAAAATTACATCAGAAAACTAAAAGTCCCAACCAAGGAGAGCCTGATTCGTACTTCTGTCTGAAGCATGAAGTAAACCAACTCCAAAGATCAAGTTCCAAAGCCTTTCTCTTATTTGGGATGTGTCAAAGTTCCCAAGAGTCTCAAAGGGGCTCCGGGCAATGCTTACACCCCAAATATATTTCAGAATCAAGGACATAGTGCAGTGTGGAAGGGCCAGCCCTCAAATGTCCAAGTTCAGAGGGAACTCAAGGTCCTAAAGCAAGGCTCATAGGAGGGGGGCAAAACTTAAAATCTAAGAGTAGGTGCAAGTGCAGGGGAGGGGGAGTGATAAGCTAGTGGTCATGCCAAGCAACTTGAAGTATTGGCACACCCCTGACCAACTTGTCATTTCAAGTTGAGGAGTTAGGGCTTATTGAAAGCCAGGCTCAGGCCTGGGCAGCCATTTAAGAGGCTACCAGATCATGAGCCTTAACTCGGCATACATAGGGGGTAAGGGTAGGGGATTCATAACAGAAACAGTAGACAAAGGAAAAGTGAGAAAAGGACATGATCAGCAATAAAACATACTAACACCCTTTACTTGGGGTTAAAATTCCGTTCATGGACAACAAATCATGTTGCCATGCCCTGAATCCCCATTTACAAACACATAGAGGGTAAATATATAGGGATCAAGCATTCACAAGAAAGTAAAGCAAACAACAGCATATGAACATGTCAAACTTTGCAGGTAATAGGCATAGATGTAAAGGTTCTAAGTAAACACATTAATATGATTGCTAGGAACTGAATCAAGACATACCAGTAAAAGAGCAAGAGCAGGATGCAAAGACAAAGTAGTAGTAGTATATTAGCCTTGACTTTCACCCAGCTAATAATAAGCAGGAGCAGAGAATAGCAGTAGAGAAGAGAGCAAGAGGGAATGCAGGTTTTGAAAGTAGTAGTAGTGTGTAAGAATATACAATTCGAAGTGTGTTTTAAAAAGTATTGAATTGTCCCTTTTAAAGTGCAGAGAAGCAAGTAAGAAAGGTAAGAAAATAGTTTACAATCAATCACATAGAATTCCCCTTCAGCTAAGGGATTTGATTTCAAACGGGTAGAAGGTAATGAACGAAAGAATTTGATCAGAATCTTTTCCAAAGTAGTACAAGAAGGGAAAATACATAGAAGCTATTTAAGGAAAGAGTTTGATAGCAACACGGTTTGTGCAAATAAGGAAAGGCAATCAATCAACAGTCAGTAGAATCAGAATTTGGGTTTTGGAATGAATGAACCCAACCAGAAAAGGTGAAGAAAGGTTTAATCAAAGAAAATCAGTAACAATCAACCAAACCCAATTAGAGGATTTCAGAATCAATCAATTAGTAGTTGGCAAAACCCCTTTTGAAGAAAGAATTCCTCATATATAAAGCACACAAACATGTCAAACAAGAAAGAACTGTCATGCTAATTAGAAAGAATCTAGTATAGAAAAGTTCAGAGTTATAAACAAAGAGGCTCAAATTCAGTACATAGACTCAAACTTAGTTTGAGAGAATCCAGGGTACCATAATAGAACCCTAGTCCAATCACGAGAATAAATTCGCCAAAAACCCTAAATCCTAGGGTTTTCGACTCGAATCAGATGTAGAGACGAGAAAACAAATAACTGAAACAGGCTTAGAGGTCTTTTTCAGAGAATCATGAGAAAACAAACATGTAAAATAGCAGGTTCGAAACAAACATAGTGAAAAAGCTGATTTGAAGCATAAAGAACATGTTTTAAGAAAAGCTTGGAACTTAAACAAGTTCAGAAGACAAAGAGGTAGTGTAAACTTAAGGAAACAGTAGATGAAACATGTTTAGAAAGAACAAAGTCCAGAAGAAGGAAAATAAGAACTAAGAGCTTAGTAGAAAATACAGTAAAGGAGCACAGGGGTAAATGAACACATAAGATAAACGTGTGAAAGCATGATATAGAAACCAGTAGAAGAAAGAACGGAGCACAATAGAAGAACATGCGAAATAAGGCAAACATAAAGATACGGGAGAAGAACATGCTAGGTAGAAAAGAGAACATACAAACATAACATAGACAGATTCACACAAAAAAAAAGAAGAGTCAGAAAACATTTTAAGATCTTTTCAGAAACCCTAAATCGAAGAGAAACAAATTTTGAAAGAAAAGATTGGGGAAAACGTTTCAAAACTCCAGTAGAACATAGATGTAGCATAGATATAAGAAAACAAACAGGTAAAGAACCTCGAATAGCTTAGGGTTTTGGAGAACCCTAGAAATGAGAAAGGCTTGGAAGAAAGTCCGATCTAAGTCGGATGAGGTCAGAAACAGGCTCAGAAAAACAAGAGCCACCGGAGCAAGGTCGGAGATGGCCAGAATCTTCGAATCGGTGAAGGTCTGAGTGAAGGCCTTCGAGGTCTGGCCTCGATCCTTCGAGCATCAGGCATACAAGAGCCGGAGGAGGTGAGTATAGGTCGTCCACGGCCTGAGAGGCCATGGATTCCGGTGAGTCGGAGGTTGAAGATGGGATGAGAGAGGCTAGAGTTTTAGGAACCTTTGAGAGAGTTTGAGAGATAGAGAGATGAGGAGTCTCGAAATAATGAGGCGGGGGGAAGGGGGTAGGTGAGGGTTTAATTATGGAAAGGGGGATCTGGGTCGTTGATTTTATTTGATCAATGGCTCAGATTAATTCGGAATTGGGCCGGGTTAATTTAAGGATTGGGCTGGGGTGGATTTGGTTGGGTCTTGGGTTAATTGGGTTGGGGTTAAATTGAGGCTAAAATTAAAATCCGAATGGGCTATAATTGCAATGAAATAAGGCTAAATGTTAAATAGCCAGATTTCCCTTTTTATTTCATATAAAATAGTTAAAATGATTTTAAAAGAAAATTAAAAGTACTGACCCAATTAATAATATATAAATATCAATTTAAAAATATTGGAACCAATTTTACAATTATAAAATGCTATTAATCTTAAAGTAGGCTATAATTGCAATTATATGCAATTTAGCTTCTAAAATACCAAATAAATTTGTAAAAATATACAAAAACTATCTTAACTATATTTTGGTATAACTATGGGAATAAAATAATTATTCACCAAAACGGATGATTTTGGGAATAATTATGGATTTTGAACTGCTAAAATAGACAAAAAATTGATTTCAAAAATCTTAAAAATTAGGGGAAAAATACCAAAACTCTTGGACCATGCTTATATGTGCATGTACATGCTATTTTGAAAGTATTTTGTATAAAAATACATAGGGAAAATTGGGTATCAACAGCTGCCCCTCTTTACCCGGGAAGGATGAAAGAGTTGTCGGGTAAAGATAAGATGGCCAATTTTGACTGGAAGTGGCGATTTGAAAGGAGTTTTGACCGAGCTCTGGTTCCTGCGCTGCCTACATATCCCTGGTCTCACAGGAATCAGGCCATATGTAGTTCAGGATCCATTGACGGAATATGCCGATGGAAATTTTCGAAAGGAACGGACGCGATATTTATGTTGCGAAAGGTGGTTGAAATCTAATAGACTGCGGGAACCGAAGCGGGATCGCTCCTGCTGAGACGGTTGTTGATAGTCGGTGTACCTGCAAGTGAGCAATACAAACATATATCGTGCATAAACTTAAACATGATGCAAGTTCCCGTTGGACCATGAATGTTGTCTTCAGACGGGTAGGATGATGTCCTCGGACCATGATTTCATGGGCCATGAAGCGTATGATAAAGGATTCGCAGGCTATGAAATAACGTTCTCGGGCTATGAGAATGATGCCTCTCAACTATGATGTCTTTGAATAATTATATGCAAAAGATAAAATGGGGTCCTCAGGCCATGGCATGGCGTTCTCGGGCTATGCAAATGGTGCCTCTGAACAATGACGCCTTTGGACAATTTGGCGATCTTTTAGCCCATGAAATGCAGAAGGTGGCGATCTTTCAGCCCATGAAATGTAGGATTCGGTGATATTTCAGCTGATGCAAGACGTAAATAAAAGGTGGCGATATTTTAGTCATGCAAGAAATATAAGGTGGCGATCGTTCAGCCGATGTAGGATGGAGACAGAGCTTAGTCTCGGAAGGCAGAAAGGTAGCCTTATGCAAAATGCAGAAAAATGCAGGATGGAGACAATGCTTAGTCTCAGAAGGCAGAAAGGTAGCCTTATGCAAAATGCAAATGGCGACAGAGCTTAGTCTCGAAAGGCAGAAATGTAGCCTTATGCGATGCAGATGGAGGTAGAGCTTAACCTCGAAAGGTAGCCTTATACAATGCATAGAAATGCAGATGGAGGTAGAGCTTAACCTCGGAAGGCAGAAAGGTAGCCTTATGCAAAACGCAGATGGAGACAGAGCTTAGTCTCCAAAGGCAGAAAGGGTAGCGTTATGTGATGCAAATGGAGGTAGAGCTTAACCTCGGAAGGCAGAAAGGTAGCCTTATGCAATGCAGAGAAATGCAGATGGAGGTAGAGCTTAACCTCGAAAGGTAGAAAGGTAGCCTTATGCAGAATGCAGAATGCAGATGGAGGTAGAGCTTAACCTCGGAAGGCAGAAAGGTAGCCTTATGCAGAATGCAGATGGAGGTAGAGCTTAACCTCGGAAGGTAGAAAGGTAGCCTTATGCAAAATGCAGAAATATGCAGGATGGAGACAATGCTTAGTCTCGGAAGGCAAAAAAGGTAGCCTTATGCGATGCAGATGGAGGTAGAGCTTAACCTCGGAAGGCAAAAAGGTAGTCTTATGCAATGCAGAGAAATGCAGATAGAGGTAGAGCTTAACCTCGGAAGGCAGAAAGGTAGCCTTATGCAGTGCAAGAATGTAAAAGGACGATTAGTAGTAAGATCTCTTAGCTGATTACGACAATATGAATGCTGGGGAAATTGTATACGGATAGCAATTACGGATAAGTGATGATTCTAAGAAGTTGTATTCTTGAGAGTGCATAAATATACCTAATGATATTGTGAATTGAGTACATGCATCCAAAGAAAAATCGTGAGTTCTGTAAGGGGAAAGGTTAGTTCGTTTTCCCCGGGCTCTTGACGTTGTGTGTTATTAGGGTAGCGTCGCTAAACAACAGCAATTCGGATAATAGTTATGCATGCTTTAGTAAATATAGAGTAAGTATATGATCGAAAACAACTTTCTTTTAGATGAACCAACAACTACGACGTGGTTCAAGACATTGCAACCTCTTTTTCTCCGGAATTTTGAGGGTCCTCCTCAAAATTCTGCCCCAGTTTGCTGAGCGAACATTTCTGACGGCTGTGCTGAATGACTAAAAAAACATCTTTGGAGTTTTGAGGGTCCTCCTCAAAATTCTACCCCAGTTTACTGGGCTGGCACTTCTGGCGATGCATGAACTAAAATTAACTTCGGAATTTTGAGGGTCCTCCTCAAAATTCTGCCCCAGTTCCAATAGCGGGGAAAATGGAATTTTTATTAAATTATGACCGAACCCATAGGGTTGCCTACGTATCCCCTCTTAAACGGGAATCAGGTCAGGCATAGTTCAAATTACATCATTAAGGGAATCATAAGTGGTTACTCATAATATCGTTCCACTGTATCTGAATTGATTGGCTTCGGCCAGACTTCTCCATCCATCTCTGCAAGAATAAGGGCTCCTCCAATTAGAACCCGGTGAACCATGTACCGACCCTGCTAATTGGGAGAGAACTTCCCCATGGATTCATCTTGATGTGGGAATATTTTCTTCAACACCAGCTGCCCCAGCGTAAACTTCCTTGGCTTAACCCTTTTGTTGAAGGCTCTGGACATTCTGTTCTGATACAACTGACCGTGGGAAACCGCATTCATCCTTTTCTCATCTATAAGGGCTAACTTCTCGTAGCGACCTTTTACCCATTCTGCATCATCCAACTTTACTTCTTGTATGATCCTTAAGGAGGGAATTTCTACCTCGGCGGGGATGGCCGCCTCTGTACCATAAACCAGCATGTAGGGAGTTGCTCCGGTCGATGTGCGGACTGTAGTGCGGTATCCCAATAAGGCGAATGATAACTTCTCATGCCATTGTTTGTGTCTTTCGGCCATCTTCCTTAGTATCTTCTTGATATTCTTGTTGGCTGCTTCCACAGCTCCATTCATCTGAGGCATGTAGGCTGTAGAGTTCTTATGTTTGATCTTGAAAGTTTCACACATTGCTTTCATCAAGTCGCTGTTGAGATTGGAACCATTATCGGTGATGATTGATTCCGGAACTCCGAATCGACAAACAATATGGTCGCGGATAAAACCCACCACAACCTTCTTAGTGACTGCCTTGTATGATGCTGCTTCGACCCATTTGGTAAAATAATCGATCGCCACTAAGATGAACATGTGCCCATTTGATGCGGCAGGCTCGATAGGTCTGATAACATCCATTCCCCAAGTGGCAAATGGCCATGGTGAGCTTGTTGCAGTAAGCTCGCTTGGAGGTGCCTTTATCATATCTTCATGTATCTGACAGCGATGGCATTTGCGAACATACTGGATACAGTTTGTTTCCATATTCATCCAAAAATACCCTGCTCAGAGTATCTCCTTTGCTAAGACAAAACCGTTCATGTGCGGCCAGCAGGTCCCTGCATGCACTTCGTCCAATAGTTTGGCTGCTTTTTTTGCTTCAACACACCTTAGTAAACCTAAACCGGGAGTCCTTCTGTATAGGATTCCTCCACTGTGAAAAAAGTTGTTGGATAGCCTACGAAGTGTACGCTTCTGAGTAGCGTTGGCAAGTCCTGGATATTCCCTTGTTGTCAAGTACTCCTTGATGTTATGGAACCATGGTTTTCCATCCGCTTCTTCCTCAACGCGGGCATAATAAGCTGGCTGATCATGAATTTTTGTTGGGATGGGGTCAATGAAATTTGTATCTGGATGTTGGATCATGGACGATAAAGTAGCTAATGCATCAGCAAACTTGTTCTGGACTCTGGGGACGTGCTGAAATTCTGTCTTTGTGAACCTTTTCCTCAACTCCTGTATATGATGCAAGTAGGGAAGTATCTTAGAGTTATTGGTTGCCCACTCTCCTCGAGCCTGATGTATGAGCAAGTCTGAATCCCCGATCACTAGCAACTCCTGAACGTTCATGTCAATGGCCATTTTGAGCCCCAAGATGCAGGCTTCATATTCGGCCATATTATTGGTGCAAGGGAACCTGAGCTTGGCGGATACCGGGTAGTGCTGGCCGGTTTCTGATACTAGGACTGCTCCTATGCCAACTCCTTTGAAATTTGTAGCTCCGTCAAAAAACAACCTCCAACCATCATAGGATTTTGTAATATCTTCTCCTATGAAAGATACCTCTTCATCGGGAAAATACGTTTTTAGGGGCTTGTATTCTCCGTCCACGGGATTATCGGCGATATGGTCTGTCAAGGCCTTCCCTTTGATTGTTTTCTGGGTCACGTAAACAATGTCAAATTCACTTAGCAAGATCTGCCACTTGGCGAGCTTGCCATTGGGCATGGGCTTCTGGAAGATATACTTCAGAGGGTCCATTCTGGATATGAGATAAGTAGTGTAAGCACAGAAGTAATGTCTTAACTTCTACGCGACCCAAGTCAGAGCATCGCAAGTGCATTCTAAAAGAGAATACCGGGCCTCGTACGGTGTGAACTTCTTATTGAGATAGTAGATGGCTTTCTCCTTTCTCCCTGTTTCATCATGTTGTCCTAGAACACAACCGAATGCTCTATATGATACCGCAAGGTAAAGCAATAGGGGTCTTCTTGGCTCAGGCGGAACCAAGACAGCGGCGTTGACAAGTATTCCTTAATTCTGTCAAAAGTTTTCTGACAATCATTAGTCCATTTGGTAGCAGCGTCCTTCTTCAACATTTTGAATATAGGTTCACAAATAATCGTGGATTGAGCTATGAACTGGCTGATATAGTTGAGTCTTCCCAGGAAACTCATCACGTCTTTCTTGTTCTTTGGCGGCGGCAATTCTTGGATAGCTTTGACTTTGATGGATCCAATTCTATTCCTCGACGACTCATGATGAAACCCAATAATTTTCCAGCAGGAACCCCGAATGCACACTTGGCGGGATTCAGTTTTAGATTGTACCTCCTCAGTCTGTTGAAGAACTTTCTTAGGTCTTCCATGTGATCCCTGGCTTTCTTGGATTTGATGATGACATCATCCACATATACCTCGATCTCCTTGTGTATCATGTCATGAAATATGGTAGTCATGGCTCTCATGTAGGTGGCACCAGCGTTCTTCAAACCGAACGACATCATTTTGTAATAGTACATTCCCCATGGCTTGATGAAAGTCATTTTCTCTACATCTTCCTCATCCATCCATATTTGATGATACCCAGCAAAACAATCAACAAAAGACTGCAACTCGTGCTTGGCGTAGTTGTCGATAAGAATGTGTATGTTAGGCAAGGGGAAGTCATCTTTGGGACTGGCCCGATTGAGATCCCGGTAGTCAACACAAACTCTAACTTTCCCATCCTTTTTTGGCACTAGCACGATGTTGGCTAACCATGTCGGATACTCTACTACCATGAGAACCTTGGCTTTGACTTGCTTGGTAACCTCTTCTTTGATTTTCAAACTCATGTCGGGTTTGAATTTCCTGAGCTTCTGCTTTACCGGCAGGCATGTTGGATCTGTTGGCAGTTTGTGAGCTACAATGGAAGTGCTGAGACCAGTCATATCATTATATGACCAGGCGAATATGTCTTTATATTCCTTCAGGAACTCCGTGTACTCTTTCTTTTATGATGGTGACTGGTGAACACTGATGCGTGTTTCTTTGACATTCCCTATATCTCCCAGATTAACGACCTCAGTTTCGTCCAAGTTAGACTTAGGCCTATTTTCAAAATTCTCAACTCCTCTGACGACCTCTTCTGGTATATCATCCTCTTCTGAGTCCGTATCCGTTTGTTGTGTCGTCTCGTTGCAAGTCACAATCGTTGGTTCATCGTCAAGGCAAGTAATAGTAATGTTGTGTAAAATAAAGTAAATGAAAAAAAATAATAAGAGCGAGATATATAATAAACTGAAATGCTTTGATTAAATTCTTAATTGTTTTGAGTATCAGAGCTCTTTTCAGAATTAAAGACAATGCAGAAATAAAATCAGCTAGTAAAAAGTAAAGTGTGATGCATGGTGCTTTTGTTTAGCCTTGCTACCCCAAAGCTTTCCAGGCCCTGGTGGTTCTGATTGACCAATTGCTGAGGCGCTCTCCTCGGTTCACAACTTGTATAGAAGGGCCTTCCTCCCCTTCCTCCTCGAAAATAACATAGCAGTCCATATCATCATCCTCCAGGAACAGATTCTTTACGGCTGCCAATGCTTCATCTTCCTCCGACCCATATATAATATCTGCCGGCGGGAAAGTCTGCTCTAGGTGAGGTATCGGATGCTCCAGTGGGTAGTAGGGACCGCGCCATGGTGGCGACGTGTGATTGAACTCCTCCCAAGTGTACTCATACCCCAAACCAAATGTAGTGTCATGTTTCTTCAGCTTGATGGGTTTGGCGATTCCCTGGAGGTTTTTGCCGAGTCCCTTTCCAGGTTCGTATCAACACCAATTCAGGATACTTTCAATCTTGTTATCCCACCATTTATCTTTGTCTACAACGTTGACTCTTTCAATGTGGTGGTATGTTTCTCCGCCTATTCTCCTTCTGCCTCCAATCATCGGGATGGTCTGGCGACTATATATGGGGTTACTACCATCGCCATGAATGATCGCCTCTTGGTGATTCCATTAGAACTTCACTTCCTGATGCAGGGTCGATGCTATAGCTCCAGCGGCATAGATCCATGGTCGTCCCAACAGCAAATTGTAGGTTACTGGGACATTTATCACTTGAAAGTCAATGTCGAACCAGGATGGCCTCATTTGCAAGCATAGGCTGATCTCTCCGATAGTAGACCTTTGGGACCCATTGAAGGCTTTGACATTGATGGCCCCATCTTTGATCTATTGCAGGCTCTTTCCCAATGTTCTGAGAGTTACCAACGGACAGATATTGAGGCTGGAGCCTCCTTCGATCAAGACTCTAGTGACGAAGTAATCCTCGCATTGCACGATGATGTGTAGGGACATGTTGTGACTCAGTCCTTCCGGCCGCAGTTCATCTTCGTGGAAGGTGATTTTGTGGCTTTCCAGTATTTGTCCTACCATATTTGACATTTTGCCCCCAGTTATGTTGCTGGGTACATAAGCTTCGCTCAATATCTTCATCAAGGCATTTTTGTGTGCGTCAGAGCTCTGTAGAAGAGCTAGGATGGAGATCTGTGCTGGTGTTTTGTTCAACTGCTCAACGACCGAATACTCCCTAGCTTGTATTTTCCTCCAAAGATCATTGGGTCCAGTTTCAGTAGTCCGTCATGAGGCTTGCTTACTGGACTCAACTAGGTGCTCTGGAGTGTAAACCCTGCCTGTTTTGTTCATACCCTGCGCAGCAATTGCTTCTCTCGTCTTGGTCTTTCCTTTCCTCCTTGCTTCAGCTGTGTAATCCCATGGTATGGCATTTGAGTGGAACGGTGTTATGTCTGACATTGCTATAGGAATGGGTACCCTCGGTGGTAACACAGCAACTTCAAAGAGTACAGGTGCCTTTGGAGCCCCAAACTCAACCTCAATTGGCCCGGCCACCTTCACAGAAGAAGGTGCTTCAAATTCGAGAGGTATAGACATGTTGACTTCATCGCCCCTGGAGGGCTGGTTCTGTACAACAATCGGGTTAAGTGTGACTGTCGGTTTCTTTGGCTCATTATCCTCAACAATCAATCCTATCGATCCCTTGGGGTCCCAGTCATCTTTGATCTCGATCATGTGAATGTCCCCACCTCTGTGATCAGGTAGAGGGTTGTTGCGGATATTGGGAGTAGGCTTATTTACTACGAAAACCTTATTGTCGATCAAAGTTTGAATCTTGTCCTTCAACGAGCGGCACTCATCAATGGTATGTCCCTACATGCCGGAGTGGTATGCACAGGTCTTATTAGGGTTGACCCAATGGGAAGGATTTTCTGGAGTTATGGTAGGGATAGGGGAGACGTAACCAGTAGCTTTAAGTTTCTCATACAGCTAGTCAATTGGCTCAGCGATGGTTGTATATTGTCTGGGAGGTCTGCGGTCAAAATTTGGTCTGGGTCTAGGGAAACTTTGGCGAGTGGGAGGTGATTGGTAGTGAGGGTGTTGGGCATTATAAGCTTGGTAAACAGGTGCAGGTTAAGAGCATCTGGGTGAAGTAGGTTGATATGCGGGAGGTGGAGATGATTGGTAAACGGGTGGTGGATTTTGGTAAAAGGGTGCGGGTGCTTGGTAATTCGGGATAGGATGATATGTAAGTGGAGGTGATGGGTAAGTGTGGTATTTTAGTGGTGATTTGGCTCCCTATGCGACCATCATGGCATTGACATCCTTCTTCTTGGACGTGCCACCAGACTGTAAAGTCTTGTTGGTGGCCTGCAATGCTTCAAGATTAGTAATCATACCATTCTTAATGCTTTCCTCAATTCTTTCTCCCAGCTTGATGATATCGGAGAATTTCTGGCCCTCGATCAGCATCAACCTCTCATAATATTGTGGGTCCTGAGCCCGGATGAAGAATCTGTTCATTTGTTCCTCTTCTAAGGCTGGCCTGACCTTAGCAGCCTCTGATCTCCAACGAGTAGCATACTCGCGGAATGTCTCGGTAGGCTCCTTCTTCAGATTCTGGATGTAGAATACATCCGGTGCATTCTCTGTATTGAATCGGAACCTATCCATGAAATCCGATACCATACCTACCCAGCTTGTCCATTTCTTGGGGTCCTGAATGATGTACCAGGATAAAGCATCCCCCTTCAGGCTTCTCATGAAGAGTTTCATACGGATTTTCTCATTCCTTCCGACTCCGATCAGCTTATCACAATATGTCCTAAAATGGACTCTGGGATCTCCCGTGCCATCGAACATTTCGAACTTGGGAGGTTTGTATCCCTCCGGAAGTTCAACATCTGGCTGAATGCAGAGATCCTCATAATTCAGCCCATCTATGCCTTTGTTTCCTTCCATGCCCTGGACTCGGCTGGTCAATTTCTTGAGTTTTGCTTCCAAGTTTCTGATAAGAGAGTCCTTGTCATCAGACTCAGGTGCACTTGAGATTGGTTGAGTGTAGTGGGGTATGGTATCTACGTAGATGGGAGTGTTGTGGGGGTGGTCGTTTGTGGTGTTCAGTGGTTCAGGAATGGGTAGTGGAGTGTGGCATATGTTGCAATGTTGAGTATCAGTGGGTTGCATCTGTGGTTGTGGGTGTTCTGTGGAGGTGCGGGATTTTGAGCATTTGAAAAGTTGACATCAGGAGCGGTGAGAGTGAATGATAAATTTGCCAAGTTCCGAACTTGATCCAGTTCTTCTTGGAACTTCAACAGTTTCTGCTCAAGTTGGGCAGCAGTTTCCTTAGCAACCGGGGTACCCTGAGGAATCTCAATTCTTTCAATTTCCTTTCTGGAGCTTGAATCTCCCATTCTACCTTTGTCCTTGTTCCGGATAGGACTCGGAGGAGGAGGAGGGCCCTTGGATCTCGTACTGTATGATGATGGTGCCAGAATGCACGAACTAACTTTTGGGGAGGGGAATAAAAATAAAGAAAAACAAAAAAGGTAACAAGTTAGTGTGGGTTATGAGAAGAAAATGTTGCAATTTAAACACATTGTGCAAGAATATAAATCGCGTCCTAATTTGGGTGCCTCGTTGTGCCCGAGGTAGGCCTAGCGACAAATTAATTTGGAGAACTTATAATGCTAAATGCCTCATTTTATTGATAAAAATAAGACGAATTCACAACGATGCTAAGAAAATAAAATGTTACTAGTGGCCATTGGCCTTATTACATCATTAAAAGCAAAATAAAAGACTCCTAACTACTTGGTCCCAGAAGGACCTTCCCCAAATTTGGCATCTTTATCCCCCTCGAACAGCTTTACCAGCTCGCGTAGTCCTAGCAGCAGATAAGCTTGGGCCAAATGTCCGCATGCATTCCCTTCAGCGTTCCGACAATCTTCAATCCTCTTGAGGAACTTTCCTTCTAGCTCCACTAGACCCCGCTCTAAATACCCTAGTCGTTTGTTGGCGCTGACAGCCATATCCTTCCATTCCTGGATCAACTTTTGATGGGCTTCTTGTATTTCCTGATGCTCACTTTCACACTCTCGAATTTTCTTGCGTAGTTGATTGTACTTAACCCGTGATTCAGCTTTCTCGTTGATGATTCTGTGTCCGTGAATGAACCCGAGCTGACCTATACCATTGTGATTATCCTCCAACCAACCCGAATAGTGCGGCACGCAACCAGCGTGATTCCTGTCTAGCTCAATAGATTCTTTCCCCAAAACGAGCTTGCAATGCCACATGTGTTGAGCTTGGCATTTGTGAGGGTTATCATCGTCCTGGAAATCAGCCCTAAAGTGACTCATTTTGTCAACCCTTGGTATGATTTTCTTCCTTCCAGTCTGTCTCATGGCTCGGAGGGCAATGTAGGGATAAGTTCCTCTTAGACCAATGAGTATAAGAAATGGTGCGTCTCGGGATCGAACAATGAATTCTTCCGTAGGGAACCATTCGACCATCCACTATACCTGGTCTTCTTTTAGATTCTCAAATAGCTCCACCCATCTTCCAGCGTCTTCTGGCTGAGCGAACATGTTAGGCATATAATTCATACGCCTTGGCTGGTGGAAGGCAATGTGATCATCCCAGTCTCTGCGTAAGATCTCTTGTCGGTATTCTCCTTCTGGAGGTGCTCCATGAGCCAGAGCTGAAGTAATAAATTGCATCCCTCAAAATGACTGGCTTTTCGCTGACAGTTGTCCAGAGCCCGGTATATCTCAGCAACAATCATGAGCACTATACTGAAAGGTTGTCCGCCAATTCCTTCCATCAGAGTCTTGGTTACTATGGCCAGTCTAGTGTGGATCCTAGCCCTCTTCATAGGGAACACTATCATCCCTAGGAAACAAAACATGAATACGAAGACCCTTCTGTGAATATGCCCCAGTGAGGTGAGGGCAAATTCATCTGAGTAGGTGCGGTATAACTTGCTATGGTCGTACCTCTCGTACAGATAGTCGAATGGGATGTAGGAGTCTTTCAAACAGGTCAAGTCTGGGTTCTTCTTCAGTCCCATCATCTTAAGGAAACCCATACCCTTGCGATTCTCTGGAATAAGCAAACCCGGAGTTTCCCAAGGAATACCAACTAAGCCTCCTATTTCTTCAAGCAAAAGAGTCATTTCAAGGCCCCGAAGAGGAACACGGACCTGTCACTATCCCATAACAGAGTTTCACCTCTATGATTTTGTTGTCAGGCTGTATTTCTAGAAGAGAAGGCAGATTCCCTAAGTATTTGCGGACGAGTGTCTGATCACTGGAGTGGAGATCTTCCCACCAATTCAGCAACCTTGGATGAATGTTGGTTACCATGCCAAATCTGGGGACTTCATGCCTCATTTTCTGCAAAACAAAGTGTTAGACCCCTACCCCGCCAGACTCGACTATTTAAACCGATAATTAGCATAAAAAGCATTTAGTTCTCCAAATAAATGCACAGAACATGTAGGTGTCCGTTTGGGTTTCAGGAAAACCCGATGGACTTTGGACAAGGCTATCTTAATGAGTCATTATGTGGATAACTGACTCGGCTAGGTTTGACTATGATGCATGCACAATTAGACAGAGTAAGGTTTTTATTGGGGTATTAAACAGGTACCCTTGAGCGGACAACTCAAGAGGGAAAGGCACGGAACCGTCGACTGCACCGCTGATCGACTGGTTTTATCGCAAATATGCCTTTGTCGAATTTAAAGGGTGATAATATTGGAAGAGCGCAACCACTCATTATAAGCATTGCTATGGTATTTGTTTGGCACGAGTGGAATATGATGTTGAAGATGCAGTTTACAAGAATGAAACAAATTGACATGTATTTTCACGTTCATAAGATAAATGATTACAATAATTGCAGTAATTACAACAGTATTGAAATAAAGCAGTAAAGGAAAGCAGCTAAAGGAAAGAAAAGACATGAAGAGCCAAGTCAGTTTCGTAGTGAATAAAAGATAGTAAATAAAGCAATTAAATAGTAAAGTCACAAGCAACATGCAATGGTAAAAGCCTAAAGAATGTCCCCAGCTGAGTCGCTATGCTGTCGACGCCCCCTTTTTCTCTAACCGTGGGGTCAGAAATCGGGTATACGACATTGGGAGGACAACTCTATTCCCTTTCGAGAATTGGGTTTAGAAGTTGAAGAGTCGCCACCTAATGATTATAGTGCATTAGGACACTTTTTAGAAGAGTTTGAGATAAAGAGACCAGAGATTAGGTTAAGGGCTAGAAATTATCCCGAGGGGAAGGTGTTAGGCACCCCTCAAGATCCACAAGTGTGGTTCCCGGTCATGCTACAATTGTGACTTTACAAGTAAACAATCAAGGCTCAAATAAGGACTTGCATACAACATTGCAATTAGGTTGAAATTTATGAAAGTAAGTAGAAAGAGAGCAAGGATTTGAAAAGTTTAAACAACTCTAAAGGAAGCGAATAAAGAAAGGGGGTCCTAGGTTTGTGATTAATATGGATCACTTCAATGCAATATCCAGTAATCACTCCTCAGAAGAGGGGTCGCACGTGATATTAGCGCACCGGTCATCATATCCATATTCTACCCTTCCCACCCCGTTAAGGTATTAAAGCGCGGAATGGTATCGTTACTTATTGCATGCTATTACCCGTTCCAATCCTATCAATCTCGGAGGCATTGAGACTACTAATCCTGAAGGGGAGGGAGTTAGGGCTTTTAAGGTTTTAAAAGGATAAAATTCTAGGGCGACAAACAAAACACATAAAGCAGATATGGGAAAACACATAACAGTTGACAGGCTCAAATAAACCTCCTCATGTCAGAAAAGCATAGAGTTTAGCATGTCTTACATGTACTGATTAGGTCTGAATTAAACTTAAAAAAAATGCGTGAGGCAGACTGATTTATTACATACTTCAGATAAGAAATCCGAATTAGACCTGCCTACTAGTTGGAATTGTCAAAGACTGATGCACTCATGGATTTTACCCTAAAGCTTGCCTAGGTGAAACTTATAGACATGATATCTAATAATGCAAAGTATACTGATTTTAAGCAAAAGCTTTACTGATTTTAGAAAAAGGGATCTGCAGATTTTAAGACGGGTTTTAGATTTGAAACGAGGTTGATTCAATTAACTGATCCTATAGGCATAGTTTCTAAGTGTCATTGATCTTAAACTGTTGCAAGACTCCTATAGACATGATATCTAGGCGTTACTGATTTTAAACGTTTATAGAAGTGCAGAAGTCCTACAGGCTTGGTGTCTAAAATACTGATTGTTATTTAAACCTATATACATGTTTGCCTAATGATAGATGCATATGCAGAATACAGAAAGTCCTATAGGCATGGTGTCTATATGAGAATGCAGAAAATCTTATGGACATGGTATCTATGTGAGAATGCAGAGTTTCAATGATTTATAAAATGCAGAACTTTAAAACATAGTAATTCCTATAGGCATGATCTCTAGATGAGATGCAGAATTTTATAAATGATAACCCCTATAGGCATGATATCTACCCCTTGCATGCATAGTTCCCCACCCTTTTCCACTAGCCGACCCCAAATGTTTATTACAAGATTATTACAAGAAGGGAAAATACATAGGAGCTATTTAAGGAAAGAGTTTGATAGCAACACGGTTTGTGCAAATAAGGAAAGGCAATCAATCAACAGTCAGTAGAATCAGAATTTGAGTTTTGGTATGAATGAACCCAACCAGAAAAGGTGAAGAAAGGTTTAATCAAAGAAAATCAGTAACAATCAATCAAACCCCATTAGAGGATTTCAGAATCAATCAATTAGTAGTTGGTAAAACCCCTTTTGAAGAAAGAATTCCTCATATATAAAGCACACAAACATGTCAAACAAGAAAGAACTGCTATGCTAATTAGAAAGAATCTAGTATAGAAAAGTTCAGAGTTATAAACAAAGAGGCTCAAATTCAGTACATAGACTCAAACTTAGTTTTAGAGAATCCAGGGTTCCATAATAGAACCCTAGTCCGAGCACGAGATTAAATTCGCCAAAAACCCTAAGTCCTAGGGTTTTCGACTCGAATCAGATGTAGAGACAAGAAAACAAATAACTGAAACAGGCTTAGAGGTCTTTTTCAGAGAATCATGAGAAAACAAACAGGAAAAATAGCAGGTTCGAAACAAACATAGTGAAAAAGCTGATTTGAAGCATAAAGAACATGTTTTAAGAAAAGCTTGGAACTTAAACAAGTTCAGAAGACAAAGAGGTAGTGTAAACTTAAGGAAACAGTAGATGAAACATGTTTAGAAAGAACAAAGTCCAGAAGAAGGCAAATAAGAACTAAGAGCTTAGTAGAAAATACAGTAAAGGAGCACAGGGGTAAATGAACACATAAGATAAACGTCTGAAAGCATGATATAGAAACCAGTAGAAGAAAGAACGGAGCACAATAGAAGAACATGCGAAATAAGGCAAACATAAAGATACGGGAGAAGAACATGCTAGGTAGAAAAGAGAACATACAAACATAACATAGACAGATTCACACAAAAAAAAGAAGAGTCAGAAAACATTTTAAGATCTTTTCAGAAACCCTAAATCGAAGAGAAACAAATTTTGAAAGAAAAGATTGGGGAAAGCGTTTCAAAACTCCAGTAGAGCATAGATGTAGCATAGATATAAGAAAACAAACAGGTAAAGAACCTTGAATAGCTTAGGATTTTGGAGAAACCCTAGAAATGAGAAAGGCTTGGAAGAAAGTCCGATCTAAGTCGGATGAGGTCAGAAATAGGCTCAGAAGAACAAGAGCCACCGGAGCAAGGTCCGAGATGGCCGGAATCTTTGAATCGGTGAAGGTCTGAGTGAAGGCCTTCGAGGTCTGGCCTCGATCCTTCGAGCATCAGGTATGCAAGAGCCGGAGGAGGTGAGTATAGGTCGTCCATGGCCTGAGAGGCCATGGATTCCGGTGAGTTGGAGGTTGAAGATGGGATGAGAAAGGCTAGAGTTTCAGGAACCTTTGAGAGATAGAGAGATGAGGAGTCTCGAAAGAATGAGACGGGGGGTAGGGGGTAGGTGAGGGTTTAATTATGGAAAGGGGGATCTGGGACGTTGATTTTATTTGATCGATGGCTCAGATTAATTTGGAACTGGGCCGGGTTAATTTAAGGATTGGGCTGGGGTGGATTTGGTTGGGTCTTGGGTTAATTGGGTTGGGGTTAAATTGTGGCTAAAATTGAAATCCGAATGGGCTATAATTGCAATGAAATGAGGCTAAATGTTAAATAGCCAGTTTTCCCTTTTTATTTTATATAAAATAGTTAAAATGATTTTAAAAGCATATTAAAAGTACTGACCCAATTAATAATATATAAATATCAATTTAAAAATATTGGAACTAATTTTACAATTATAAAATGCTATTAATCTTAAAGTAGGCTATAATTGTAATTATATGCAATTTAGCTTCTAAAATACCAAATAAATTTGTAAAAATATACAAAAATTATATTAACTATATTTTGGTATAAATATGGGAATAAAATAAATTATTCACCAAAACTGATAATTTTGGGAATAATTATGGATTTTGCACTGCTAAAATAGACAATAAATTGATTTCAAAAATCTTAAAAATTAGGAAACAAATACCAAAACTCTTGGGGCATGCTTATATGTGCATGTGCATGCTATTTTAAAAGTATTTTGTATAAAAATACATAGAAAAAAATTGGGTATCAACAAGTGCCAATGAGGCCCTTCCAATGCAAACTAAATACTAAAGTATTACCTACCACAACACACACACACACACACACACACACACACACACACACACACACACACACTATATATATATATATATATATATATATATATATATATATATATATATATATATATATATATATATATATATATATATATATATTCCCCTCAATAAGAATAACACAGAGAGAATACAGATTATTATTATACTAACTACAGGACTTCATATTAATGAAACCTAAATGGAGAGGGACCAAGTTTAGAATATACATAGATACAAGGAGGTTTCATAATTACACCATGTAGGAATGAATCACTAAGGCATAGTATAAACAGATATTAGCAATATTACTTGGTACCTTGAAGACATCAAAATAGATTCAAACCAACAGTCATAGTCTGTAATTGTTTCAGAGATATAATCAAGGTCATGAGACTGAGTTCTTATCATGATTACACACTCACAGATTTAAACATAGTATCATAAGATATCAACAAGATCATGCTTCTAATAGTGTCAGTCAGTTATCATGTTCAAATAACATCAACAAATGGAATTCAATAAGGTTTGAGAGTCAAATCCAGTTTTGGATCAATAGTAGGAAGAAGGACTAAGCATGATTAAAACAGAGTATGGTGTTCCAGAATTAAGCAAAAGCTAGCAACATTCAGTCAACTGCTTATGGGCAAAATAAATGAGGTAGTGATCTCAAATAGATATAGGAACTTTACACATTACAGAATCAAACTAATCAAGCAAGTGGAGAGAAGAGATGAAAACATTATATCAAACAAGTTCAAACTCAACATGAATCTAGCTTAGCATATAGGTATGAAGTAACCATGCTTCAATTCTATCATTTGGTTTTAACAGTAGGCCTAAATTATTTCTTCATGAGAGATAAGCTAACTATAGATGCATGCAGACTTTTCAAAAATCGATAGGGGGATCAAAGACTAAGGACATAGATGTAATGCACATGTATATGAAGATCTCAACTGATTATAGAACAGGCAAATATAGTTATGTAACAATTACTAATTGAATTTATCCAAACAAATCATGACTTACACTAAAAGAGAAAAATAGTTAATCTTACATAATATATATGCAATAAAGATTCATGAGAAGGAAATAGCTTGATGTAAGTAAGATAGTTTTCTTGTGCATACAATAGTTGAGCATGATCATGGGAAAAGTCATAGTGACATCTCAGATATCACTCTTAGAGTTAACAGGAACAGATACATAGAAGAAAACATCTGTCCACTCAGATTCCTTCCAACTTAGTTAAATGACATGGACATATGGAATATCAGTTAAGATTATTAGATAATGAACCTAATCATGAACGTAGAATGAAAGAAAATAATATGCAGATCAGTATCACTGGTGAAAGGAAAGCATGAGCGTGATTGGTTTATCAATAATCAAACAGAATAAGGACCATAGTGATAGCTTAGAGGCAGTTTAACAAACACATACAAACAAGTAAGTATTTAGACATTATAAGTTCAAGCTTAAGGTTAAGAAACAAGAATACAAGTTTTGAACAAGCTCAACTTTTCATTTAGTAGTGACTCTCAAGTAGCAAACTCAGCTTTTAAATCTCATAAAATTACAGAAGTACAATAAAACAGGAATGATCTCATTATGAATCACTAAGTACTGAAGTTTATATTGAACATAATCATATAAAGATTTAGGCATGGAGACTATAAGAGAGTTCAGAACAAGGATCAATAATTATATTTCAATTAATCGATTATCATTTAAGGAATCATAACAGAACAAGTTAATCATTAAGGATTATTGCACTAACAAAACATGACTGTCAAACATGCCAAACATATACGGCAGAATTATGATCTACAGAACGTAACATTGGCATATCTAAATCAGTTAGAGAGATGAATAAATAAAAGGGAAAGAAAGATGTTGAGCTTCTTAAGGGCAACAGACCAAATGAATTCCCTTTGTTGCTCAAAGATCCCAGAAAACCTTAAAGCTTGAACCTGCAAAGAACTTAGCAAAAGAGAAGAAAACAGTAAGAGACCTAATTATCGAAAACCCTAATTTCTTAATGTTTATGATTGTCCAGTGTTTAGGTTGCTCTAGTTTGTTGTGTTAGATTATGTTGGTAAGAACACTAAAGACCCTTTTTTATAGTGGCATCCAATGCTCTAGGGCTTCACGAATTCAATACCAGTAGTGGAGAGTGACGCATGGTAGATGATGATAGCTAATCGAGTGAAAATCAGAAGACAGAGGGTGGAATCCTGTAATGATTTTACATGAGTACTGGAGTGGAGTGAATCTTTGAACGTTGAAGAACAAGAAACCATCGGTCAGAACCCTAATACCCATAGGTCGTTGCATTTGACTTTTGGGTGTCGAATATTGATGATGAAGCCAGCTAACACTTCCTACTAAGAACGATGGAAGAAATAGGCAAGTTTGAAGTTTCACCTTTGGGGTCTGATTTCTTCGACTAGGCTTTTGAAATCAAAAGGCTAAAATGGAAATAACAACGGGATTAGGAGTGCGGAAACAAAAATAATAGCCATGCATGCCATGGATTTGAAAGATCACTAACAATTTGAAGTTTCATCTCTAAGATTAGGATTCGGATTTTAGGAGATTTGATTTGGTGATGAAATAGGCAAAAATTCAGCGGGAATCCTAGATATGGAAGATAGATGAGATGATTTGAGGTTAATTTCACGACCTTGCACAAATTTGTGCAAAATCTATTGATTGATGGGGTTTAGGGCAGATGAGAGAAAGAGAGAATAGGAAAGAAAGGCGCATGGGTGAGTTGAAATGAATTAAGGTTTGGGGGGTGAGACCGGTTGGTCTCTGAGTTAAAACGGGGGAAAAAAATCTGGGTCGTTAGATCATTTGATCAATGGCCCTGATAAATCGGAGCGTCACATATTTAAAAAATTAATTTTCGAAAAATATGGGGACCATTGGATCTATGTGATCCAACGACTGAGATTAGTAGGTTGAGATTTAAATAAAAAATAGGAAATAATTTATGACCGTTGATAGTTTGAATCAACGATTCAGATCGCTTGTATTTGTTTTGTGAGTAGGATCAGCGGGTGACATGTCAGGGCATGATTAGTCAAGAGGTAATGGCAAGGATTGACAAGTTGGAAGGGGATGGGGTGTTTGGACTCGGTAGTTCCGATTTGGGCCCAATATTTGGGCCAAAATTAATTTAATGAATAGCCATTTTATACTTGGTTAAGGAATTGAAATTGTAGCCTTTTATCTTTAAAACCCCTTTTAAAATCTATTTAAATAAAGTTAACAATTTCAATAAAATGTGATAAAATTATAATTACTATATGTTACTAATTATTTTAATTATCTATAAATGACACGTATTTTTCAAATTGTAGAACTCATTTCAAAATATTACTAAAGTAGCCTAATTTTGGAAATTAAGGAGTAATTTTGTCAAGTTATAAAACCTATGTAATGTACATACAAAAGTAAATATATTTGTCATTACACAATATTAGTACAATGTAATTAATTTTGAAATTAATAATTAATTAATTTATAAAAATAGATATTCATTACTAGAAAATACCATTAAAGCATTCATTTTAAATTGCTAAGCGTGAATAAATTCATTTTAAAAAGGAGGTTCAAAATTGGTCGTAAACAACAGGGACAATACCTACTCACATGTCCAAAACTCCCCACATCGTAGCAACTCTGATCTGTCAATGGTGGTGGGGATTGAATCGGACCCCGAGAACCAGAATAACTGCTAGAAGAACCTGGCATAGATGAACCCTAAACAGATGGAGCACGAGATGAACTCTGAGTTCGGAGGGCGCTAAGAGATGACTGGCCTGGACGAGTAATGTACGAAACAAAGCGTAGTACATAGTTGAGGCCATCAATGAACCTCCTAATCCTCTCCCACTCTGTGGGAACCAACCAAACCTCATGATGAGCCAACTCTGGAAATCATGTCTCATACTAGGTCATGGACATACCCTCCTAGCGTAGCTTCTCACACTATCAATGCAACTCTTCCCTGCGGGTCGGTGGCACAAACTTCTCCAAGAAGAGAATGGAGAACTCGTGCTATGAAAGTGGTGCAAAATCGGCTTGCTTGCTCTGCTCATAGGCCTCCAACCATCTAAAGGCCACCCCTGACAGTTAAAAAAGTAGTAAATGATACCCTCGCTAGTCTCCAGAATACCTGCGGTGCAAAGAGCCCGCTAGAACCTATCCAAGAAGTCCTGAGCATCCTCTAACTCAACACCACTGAATGATAGAGGCTTGAGCCTCTGGAACCCCTCTAGTCTTTTCTGATCCTCATCACTCATAATGGGACCCACCTAGGCCTGAGCAATTGCAACCGACTGGGCCGGTAGTACCCACGGTGTCTAAAGTCCCTGCACCACCTGCTATGGAGTACAAGCGGCGGCAGTCTGAGCACTTCTACCGGCTTGAGAAGTGGCTGGTACGGCCGAAACTGAAACCGCCTGAGCAAGGCTAGTACAAATAGTCAATATCTAGGTAGAGCCTCCTGAAGTCTTGGAATCACAATGGGCACAGTTGGTGCCTGAGTTGGTCCCATCGGCTCAACCCTATCTGGAATCTGCTCTTGAGCAGGAGCAACTAGTGGGTTTAGTGTTGCTCTAGTTGTTGTACGAGCTGCACCTCGGCCCCGGCCTCTCGTGACCCTAGCTTGTGTTACCGGTGGCCGTTCACCCAATCTGGTAGCATGCATCCTCAACCATCTGTGAGAGAATAGAATAACAGAAGTGTAGTTTTCAAAATCAACAAATTCGCACGACAAGAATACAAGAAAGTAAAATTTTCCTAATGGTTCGGCAGCCTCTCGAAGATAAGTACAGACGTCTCTGTACCGATCTGCAAGATTCTACTAAACCTATTTATGACTAGTAAGACCTATGTAACATAGGCTTTGATACCAACTTGCCACACACCAAATCTCACATGTTGTGATGGCGACTAACGCAATACTAGGAAAGCCGACAACCATATTAAACCATGCATCTTTAAATTTGGAAACATAGAAAAATAAGCTCAAGAGTAAAATCTCATAAATACTGATAAGAAAATACCGTGACTCAATATAATATCCAACAAAATCTAGGTGTCACTGAGTACATGAGCATCTAACTAACAACATAGTCTGACTGTTAAATAATGTATAGAAATAAACAACAATACAAATAACTAAAAATAAGGAGAATCAAGGTCTGTAGACGCCAAGGCAGCTACCTCAAAAGTCTCCAATAGAAAAAGATCCAAAGCTAGCAACCACCGTGCTCAGAAATACCTGAATCTGCACACGAAGTGCAAAGTGCAGTATGAGTACAATCGATCGAATGCACTCAGTAAGTACAAGACTAACCTTAAGTTGAAAGCAGTGACAAGCTCAATCAATACAGTCCAAATACAGATTTTTAAAAATACGGATATGATAGGAAATATGACAATAATATCTCAGAGAAACGCATAATTTGTTGGTACACAATACAGGAATGTCGACATGCTTCCAGGTTTAACAGTTTAAGCTCAATACGGATGAAATATGCCAAGTATGACTGATATGAGGAATGCTACATCTCTATATCTACATGTCAATGTGCATGTCACATGTGACGTGTCACAATGAAAACCTCGCGTACTCATACTCTCAGAGTATTCAATCTGACTGTCTCAATTCTCGCTCATCACACTCAGTCACTCAACATTGTACAGTACCTGCACTCATTGTTGGTATACCAGACTCCGGAGGGGTGGATCCTGCCTATGCGCTAATATAAAGCTAATATGGCCTGCTGCAGCGTGCAACCCGAACTCATAACAATATATAAAGCCCATAGGGCCTGCTGCAGTATGCAGCCTGATCCGTAATAAAAATATATATAAAGCCATGATGGCATGCTGTGGCGAGCAGCCCAATCCACAAATCTCACTTACAACACGGCTTCCAGACCCTATCTCAGTCATCAATCTCTCCAATCTCTCAGGCTCAAAAATCTCATGCTAATCAGCCCAAACAATGATATATGATACGATAATAAATAGTAACAGAGACCGAGATATGATATGCAAATGATGGATGTGACTGAGTACAAAATTGCCATTTAAGAAAATAATTCAACAACAGCAATGACCCCAGTGGGTCTCAACTGGATAAGCATATAGCCTAAACATGATTTCTAATATGGATTGCAGCTCAATTACTCTAACACATAGGGATGACATGAATAGCAACACCATTTGATGACTACATAGTACCACGAAATTGACCGGGTCACAATTACCACGGTACACGCCCATACGCCCGTCACCTAGCATGTTTGTGCAATATATACAATTCACAATTAGAGCCTATTTTTCATCAATTAACCATATTATGATATTGGAATATTGTAAGCACGTGATTTTTGACCCTCCCCGAGAATTTTCACATTTTTAGCGTGAATATGTGAAATTGGGTCTAGTATAGCTATTTTAACTATTTTTACTTTATTTCGTTGCAAAAAGAAAATTTCAAAAAATATATATATAAATTTTGGTTTATGCATTTCTCATAAACTTGAAAAATACAAAAATTGTACTTTATTTTGGTACTTTATATAAATTCGAAAATTACAAAAAATATAATTCTATTAATGTTTTGTAGTCGTTTTAATTTTGGAAAAATACAAAAAAAAATATATTACTTTATATTTTTGTCTTTATTAAAAAACGAAAATTACAAAAAATATAGTTTTATTAATATTCTATGGTCATTTTAACTTTGAAAAATACAAAAAATATCGCTTCATATTTTATCTTAATATTTAAAAAAACGAAAATTACAAAAATATTTTTATTAATATTTTGTAGCTATTTTAAATCTTGAAAAAATATTTTAAAAAAAGATATAGTTTTGTTTGAATACTAGTCTTATTTTCGGTAGTTATTTTGCTTACATAGGACTAGTTAAGCAACGTGTTCCTATTTTTCGGGTCCGGGCAAAAGAATAATATTCGGGTTCAAACTACCCGGTTTTAGGCCTAATTTTCGGACCTAGCCCATAATAAACCGTGTCCAGGACACGTGGGGAACCCCACCACGCGTGGGGGACATATGCCTTGAACCCCACCACGCGTGGGTTCATTTTTCTGGGCAAACCCATGCTAAATACACGGATGAAACAAAGAAAGGGGGGACTTTTGAAAAAAGGAAAAAAAACTACTGTTCCTCTTTCTTCTTCAAAAAGAAGAAAGAAAGAAACCTACCAAAAAAAGAAGAAAAACCTACTGGGAACAGAACGGACTGGGAATATTTTTGAAAAATGGTACTGTTTCATCTTCTTCTTCACATGAAGAAGAAACAGGAACCCTACTGAACGAGCTCCCCCATCCTCACGTCCAAACCCTACTGTCGCAGCGAGGACTACCAGCCAAACCACTGCTCGTCTCACCACCGCCCAAAGACCATCGCCCAAACACCATTAACGACCTCGCGACCACCACAAAACCATCACCAAACACCACCCCGTCATCCTCCTCAACGCCTAACAAACCCTACTGCAAAACCAACAAAAACGGGACCAAACGAGTTCCCTCCATCCCTTCCGACACCCTCACGGACCAACTCCTCCATCGCCCATAACCACCACTGTCCAAACGAACGCCGGAAAACATGACAAGTCAGTCCCTCACCCCGTCGTAACTAAAACCAGTCGCGACAGTGACGACCATCGCCTTCCTCCTCCTTGAATCCGCCATTGTTGCCGTTGCGAGCTCCCTCCGTCGACCACTGCCTCCCGTCACCACCCAACACCACGACCAACAGTTTCCCCCCGTCGTCAACCTCCAGAACCAGTCCGCCATTTTCAGTCCAACGTCGTCAACCTCCAAGCAGTCATAGCTGCGGTTTGCGAGCAGTTGTGGGTTGCCGCGATCCCGCCTTGCCGAGTTTTCTGTTTTCCGTCGAGGTCGACTTTGGTTCGTCGAGGTCCGGTACGTCGAGATGCTGTCCGAGGTTCCGTCGTTGTTCTTCGTTCAGAGAGGTCCGGCTTGAGTTCCGTCGGAATCGTGTTTGTCGTTCTGAGTTTGTCGAGGTACAAAGGTTAGTAAACCTCGATGTATTAGATAAATAAACTTTACGTTGAATGTTTGAGATGCAATATAAAAATTGGTATGGAAATTTTCTGCCTATGTTTCATTGTCTGCATTTTTGTTCATTTTCATGTTATGTTATTCTTGTTTATTTGATGTCGTTTAATTAAGTTGGACTAGTCGTACTATGACATAAGTTTGACATTAATCTGTTCGTCCTTTCCTTCGGTTAGGTCATTCGAAAAAATAGTATTAGCGCATGCTGTTACTACTACCGAAACACTCATTCACTAAACTCCTTTTATTAAACTTCTAACAAGTCATGGGATTTTAGTTGTAAAGAGGCCGTAAGTTTTAGTATTGTTAAAGACATAAAAATAGCATCCTTTTAAAAATAAAAATAATAAAAAAAATACTAATAATAATAATAATAAAGAATAAAATGAGACAAGCCTCGCCGAATAAAAGGGACAAATTGCGGGGCCCTCACAAAATATATTTATTAAATACTTAGATTCCGGGATGGGCCGTTTAACAAATTTCACGGTCCTCCCCAAAAATAATAATGCGCTAGTTGCTTTAGGCGCGCCTTTAATAACGTTATCTCCCTAAACTCGGGTGCACATTTATGTGACCCAAATCCAAATCTCAACGAAATCGAAATGTGCCTCTAATCACGGGTACATTGACTGTGACGTGGTATGAGATGCATTTCCATGACGTTGCAAATTCCTTTTAAAAAATAAGCAGGAGATGAGCCTCGCCGAATAACAACACAAATCGTGGGGCCCTCAGTAAATACTTGTTTAAAATTACTTAGAATTCAGGAGGGTCGTTTAGCGAATTTCACGGCCTCCGCAAAATAATAATGCGTTAGTTGCTTAGGCGCGCCTTTAATAATTTAATTTTCTTAAACTCGGGTGTGCATTACATGCGACCCAAATCCAAATCCTAAAACGTCAAATAAAATATGTTTCGGATTGTGGGTGCATTTCATGTGACACAGTCCAAAGATATATTTTAAGCGATGTTCACATTCCTAAAAACAATAATAGTAAAGCGGTTAAAAGATAAATTTGCACATAAGTTCATATTGTATTAAAAATCAGATAAATAAGCCAAATATAACAGTTGAACGACCGTGCTAGAACCACGGAACTCGGGAATGCCTAACACCTTCTCCCGGGTTAACAGAATTCCTTATCTAGATTTCTGGTACGCAGACTGTAATATAGAGTCATTATTTTCCTCGATTCGGGATTAAAATTGGTGACTTGGGACACCCTAAATCTCCCAAGTGGCGACTCTGAAATAAATAAACAAATCCCGCTTCGATTGTCCTTTAATTGGAAAAAACTCCCCTGCACCCCCTCGGGTGCGGAAAAAGGAGGTGTGACAGCTCTGGCGACTCTGCTGGGGACGATACACCCAGAACCACTGGTTCAGGGTTAAGAATTCGAGCTTAGAATAATTGTTATTATTTGGCTTTATTTATTATCTAATTATTACATGTTTTGAGCCTAATGTGCTAAATGCTGCTTTTACCGCTTTGATATTATTTGAACTGTATATAAACTGTGCCGAAACCTTTCTCTTCTTACCTCCGGGGATGTGCTTACTGGTTGAGACTCCCTATTCTGTTAGTGTCATACCCTAAATAAAAGAGGCTCGGAAAGTTTCTAAGCCGGCTGGCCTTTTGGTTCCCGGAAAGGAGCTCCTTCCTCAGCTCGAGTTGTCCGCTCGGGTACACTGTCTAGAACACCGACCCAGGTTTTTGAACCTAGTATAACAAAGCCACATGCCGGATCCCTAGTAGGAACGTTTATTTGCATCATGTGCATTTGACTTAGGGGACTCAACATAGGGGTTGGGTCCGTCTAGGACAAGCAACCTGAAAATAATAGACAATCTTTCGGCATCCTCTGTGCTACATGTTGTATTTAGTCAAGGGCGTATGGGTCATTTGGTCATTTCCAGCATGATGTTATTTTAATCAAAGCATGGGGAACATTTGTGGAATCCAAGAAGCCTTGGAATTTCCTATGTCCCCCACGCTTGCTTTTTGGGAAAGCACATGGGGAACATTTGTGGAATCCAAGAAGTCTTGGAATTCCCATATGTCCCCCACGCTTCATATGTTGGGAAAAGCGCATGGGAAGCATTTGCGGAATCCAAGAAGTCTTGGAAATCGTTATGTCTCTCATGCCACATTTTTGAAAGAAATAATAAATATAAAAAAATAAAAAATTACAAATAAAACAAAGCATGAAAATTTAAAAAGATTTTGTATGTTTTCATTATTTTCCACAGATTAAAAAATAAATCGTGAAAAAGAGGAGAAAAATGACAGTGTAGAGATGTAACTACTTATTTTTAGAGAAAAATCAATGTCCGAGTAGTATCGAAACTCTGCCGAAATTTTGAGAAAATGAAAATGAATGTCTTATTAGTTTGTTATATTAAAAGCAAAGGAAAAATAGAGAAAAATCATCATTGTTCTGTCTTGTTTTAAAAAAAATATAGAAAAGAAAATAGTTTGTTTTGCCATAAAAATGAAAAAGGTTTTGTTTTAAAATGGGTTTTTATTTATTTATCTGTTTATGAAAATGTCAAAATAAAAATAAAAATAATAAAATAAAAAGAGTTGGGCGTTGAAAGTAGTTTTACTATTTGTTGCAAATATATATATATATATATATCTTTATCTGTTGCAAGAACATTTGTCTTACCAAAAGTTTTTAGAATCCCAATTTTCAAAACAAATAATCCAAAAATATTTTTTTTATTTTATTTTTTATTTTATTTTTTAAAGAAACAACTAGAAATACAAATAAAAATATATATATATATATATATATATATATAAAAAAAAGAACAAATCCGAAAATATTTTGATTCTTCTTTCAAAAATTGAAAAGAAAATTCAAAATTCAAAAAAAAAACATTTTAGAAGCATTTCTTATATTAAAGGTAAAATTCCGAAAAATATTTTCTTCTTTTCTTTAGAATAAAAAAAAACGAAAATTCAAAAAAAATATTAGTCTTTCTTTTAAAAAGAAAATCAATCAAAAAATAATATTTCCTTGCTTCTTTTAAAGTAGTTCTTTTAAACGAAAATTCAAAAAAGGGTTAGTTCATCTGCGTATTATTATTTGCCTACTTATTCTTATTCAACCGAACTACGCGGGTTTGATTCTCACCAGATGTGAGATACGTAGGCAACCCTCATCGGGTCCAACCCCACCTTCTCAAAAAAAGAAGGAATGTTTTATGTTTTTCTTAATTCGTTTGTTTGTTATAAATGAAAATAATAGAATAATAGTCTATTTGATTGTTGTGAAAATAATAATAAAAAAAAATTATAGAAAATGGAAAAGGGTCCTCTCAAAAACAGTTTATTTGCCCGAACTACCGGGTTTGATTCTCACCGGATGTGAGATACGTAGGCAACCCTCATCGGGTCCAACCCCACCTTTTGCTAAAAAGGCCAAAAAAAAAAACAAATAATAATAATAAATAAAATAAAAAAAACATGTCAAGTTTTTATTCATAAATAAGTCGGGTGATGTCCAACTTCCCCTTTTACAAAAAAATAATAATAATAATAATAGCAAAAATATATATGTCAAATTTCATAAAGAAGTCGGGTGACGTGCTTTATCAAGACATAGCCGAATGTTCCCGAAAGGGACGCCGGAAGGCTGACTGTGCATAAACAGCCACTTTTGGGTCATTTTTAAGACTTGGTCCAGTTGACCCCCACAGCCTTAAAAATCTTCGTCCCCGAGACGTTGAAAGGCCGTGTTTGCAATATTGACTTTTCTAATTTGAAAAACGATGAAAAAAAATTATAAATAAGTCAGGTGATGCTGTTTTGTTATAGATAGTCGAATGTTCCAGAAAGGGACGCCGGAAGGCTGACTTGGCATAAACAGCCACCTTTGGGCCATTTTGAGATATGGACCCACACAGCCTTAAAAAAGGCTTCGTCCCCGAGACGCTGAAGGGCCGTGTTTTGCAACACCAAGTTTTATTATAATTTGAAAAAAAGAGTCGACGGTCAGGTGAATACCTTCTTTTGGTCATAATAAGCCGAGCCAGCTTCGGCCGCGTCTTAAACCGTTCTTGCCGAAATAGCCTTAGAATAATCTTTCAGTTGTCGAAGGGTTATTTTCGTAAAAGAATGGACAAGTTTGTAAAGTGTCGAAATAATCCTCCTCGGCCTCAAAATTCATGTGAGAGTTGGAAAGGGCCACGTTTGCAAAAACAACCATTTGGTTAAAATTAGCAAATGGAAGAAGAAAGTTGGCCATTTGTTTTGAAGTTTGTAAACCTTTTGATTAAAATAGGTGGGTTGTTTGATTTTCAAGTTTGTAGGTCATCTCTAAACCTTTGAAACCCAGTTTGTTTTAATATGAAAGTGAAAAGAAAAAATGTTCATTATTGTTTATTTTATTGGTCCGAACTACGCAAGGTCTGATTCATGCGGGGACATGATACGTAGGCAATCTCCATAAGATTCGACCACCACTAAAATGAAAAAATAAAAATAAAAAATAAAAAAAAAATAAAAAAAAATAAAAAAAAATAAATATATAATAATAAATAAATAAAAGAGAGTGCGGAAGATTTTCAGGGGGGCACAATTGTCTAACTGCTTGGGTACATTTTGATATATGATTGTCTGTCCAATGCCCTAACACTAACGTGATGACTTCCCTTTGATGTGTCCATATATAGAGAGTGGTTGGTTGTGGTAACTCCTCCCTGCAAAGCAAAATCAAAGGACAATGGCTCAGAACCGCAGAACCGAGTGGGTCGGTACTGATGACCGACAACAATTGGTCGAACGGAACAACGGGTTGGTAGAAGAAGTGAAAATGCTGAGACAGCATGTGGCAGACATGTATCAGGCATGGATAACAGGAAAAGCACCACCCCCTCCACCGCCAAGTCTCTTGAACTCGGTCAATTCCCAAGCACCCAACACCATAATGGAAGATCCCCCATACTCTCCGTCCCAACCCACTTATGGCAGCCTTTCCAGCTACCCGAGTAGCTCCATCACTCCTCAATGCTTCTCCGTCCCCAACACCACTTATTTCCCCGCCATACTTCACTTTCCAGGCACCCAGCTCCACAAAATGCCTACCCACCTACACAAGCCTACCAAAAGCCACCTGGATCAGGTTTCCGGCCCTGTCAACATGCAAGAATGAAGAGGTTGCTGAAACGAGGAAATGCTCTTGCCCCCATCGGGGTATCTTATGCCAGTCTGTTTGAAAGGCTAAGGCATGCTGGTTCGATTGAGCCACTCCCCGCATGTACTATAAATCCGCTTGCAAGGAGCTTTGATCCGGCAGCACGATGCGCCTACCACTCCAATGTCATAGGGCACAACATTGAGAGTTGTCATAGCTGGAGAAAGGAAGTAGAGAAAATGATCCGAGAAGGGCGGGTTGCAATTAATAACAGTGACATGGGGCACTCGAACCTCCTCGAGAATTTGCCGACGGAGATTGATGAGGTTGAAGCTGGTAATGGTCTCGGCAGTATTGATGCAAAGCTCAGTGGCTAAAATGCCAATTCTGATAAAGTGGGAGGACGTTTTGTTCCTGGGTCAGCAAGAGAGAAGCTTGTGGTGGCTCATTTTGTTGTCATTTCTGTTGTTCGGATTATTAGGGTGATGAGTCGGATGTTGTCTTGTCCAGTTTGTTTTAGGATTTTGTTCTGGTTTGTTTTGCTTGTTTTGTTATTTAAATCATTTCACCAGTAGTCTAATACAAAGTCCGGTCTTTCATTATTTCCAGTCATTCTTTTGTCCTTTTACCATTTTCTGTTCAATGCCGATTCTAGGGACATGACATACGCACACACTTTGGGCCTAATTTTAAAGTTAATCATAAAACCCTGGAAAGGCGATCAGACCATTTAAAGAAAATAAGGACGGTTTGAGATTATTCAGAGCTCGAGTCATGTGGAACTGGGGCAAGTTAAGCACAAAGAAAACCGTTAAAAGCAAGATTCGCCAAATTGGCATGAGGGTCGGTCATGATAATGAGAGTGTCGCCCAACGGTGCTTAGAAATGACAAAGGAAAAATAAAATGTTTAACATAATTGTCAAGTCCAGCACCATCAGAAGAGACTACAAATTTAAAGTGTGTTGTTTGCACTTGGCATGTTTTGAAGACTGGAATGACGAAGGCATTTTGTTCTGCTACCCAAACACTTTATCCTTCGTTAGCCCTTTGAGCCTTATTTATTTTCTTTCATACCCCTCGTTCGGAATTAGTAGCAGCGAATAAAATACGCAAGCATGGCAGGTAAGAGAAAAGAAAGAAAAGAAAACAACAAAATGGAAAAAGAAGAATAAAAGAAAAAGAGAAAAAAAAACGACAAAAAGAAGGAAAAGAAAAGAAAAGAAAATTGATAACAAAGAAAAAAAATCAAATGAAAAAGAGGAATTGGGAACTACGTTTGACCTGATTCCTCAAAGAGGATACGTAGGCGCTTCACGGCTCGGTCATAGTTTTGAAAAATGAAAAAAAAACAATTAAGATATCCCCAAGCAAGAAACTGGGGCAGAGGTTGCGGTCGTTGTAAATAAATCTAATTCCGAATGTTGTAACTAATAACCCAAAATTAATGCATTTTTGAGCCTTTTATACCTTTTCTTTCTAGCCTATCCAAAACCCACATTACGGTCCAAAGAAAGACCTTCTGATCAGTTTTCAAAAATGCCAAGTCAGACAAATGAAGAGTCTTACCGGCGAACATAACATTCTGTTCCACAACAGAAAGGACTCTAATCTCCAACAGAAAGAGTCATACCAGCAACACTCCAAATCCCCAGCTAGAGAGAGATATAAAACGAGAGAGTCTTATTGGTGAAAACCTTCACAGGCACCATAAGGCGATGAAAGCTGAGAGGAAAACCCAAAAATGAGAGAGACTTGATAGTGAAAACCCTTCGGGCACTACAAGTCGAATAAGATTGAGAATCAGAGGGGGAATCGCCAATTGAAGATCTTGAAAGATGATTGACGGTAAAGGATAGGCCCCATATGCATGTCATGGCTATTAGAGTCGGTATCTGCATTTGATATATTTTTATTTATAGTTTCTTTTGTAAAAGAGTCATCGTTTCCTTTGTCTTTTATTTTGTTTCTGTTATCTTTCTCCTTTCATAAAAAATTTCCCCAATAGAGTCTGTCCGGTCAGAACAAGTATGAAATGACTTCAAAATATGCCATCAGCTTTCCAAATGGTATAGTCAGCGAGGAACAAGCGCGAGGCCAGTGTCAAAAAAGATATCCCCAGCAAAGGGAAATTGACAAAAGGATTGACGAGCGTCAAGAGAGATATCCTTGCCAAAACCAAGGTTATAAACCTCAAAGGCCAAGGCCCATGAACAGAGCAAGGAGAGCAGCGAGCATGATTTGGCGAAATCCATACTAGACTGAAAGGTCGGGGAAAATGCCAGTTTCCAAGCTATGCCACAAAAGAAGAGGGATATCCCCCAGCAGGAAGGGATTATCCCCAGCACATAATATCGTCCCAACAAGTTGTTGAATGCAGAGAAAGGAAGGAGAAAGGGAAAGCCATCCCAGTAGGAGTATCACAACCAACCACCATGTTTTAAACTAACAATTTTGTTTGATTTGAAACAGGTAAAGGAAATGGCATTGATGCCAGAACTGCATGCCACAAGGGATATTATCAAACTGGGGCAGAAAATTTTCCTTCCATTTAGAAAATTTTCTGGAAGCCAGGTACCCCCAGCTGATAACATTTTACCCCCCAACAGGTAAGTAAATCAAGGGAGGTAGTCTTTGAAGGAAGAAGCTATGCAAAAACAAAACAAAAACAAAAAAAAAAGGAATAATAATAATAAAAAAAAAGAATAATAATAAAAAATGGGGAAGGTAGAAAATGAAAATTCATCCCAATCCCCAGCAAGTATTCGAGGTAAGACATTTTCAAGTCTTAAAGATATTTTGGGTTCATCCGCCCTCAAATAGGATATGTCGGGTTCATCCGCCCTCAAATAGGATCTGTTGGGTTAATCCGCCCTCAAATAGGATCTGTCGGGTTCATCCGCCCTCAAATAGGATCTGTCGGGTTCATCCGCCCTCAAATAGGATATGTTGGGTTCATCCGCCCTCAAATAGGATATGTTGGGTTCATCCGCCCTCAAATAGGATCTGTTGGGTTCATCCGCCCTCAAATAGGATATGTTGGGTTCATCCGCCCTCAAATAGGATCTGTCGGGTTCATCCGCCCTCAAATAGGATATGTCGGGTTCATCCGCCCTCAAATAGGATATGTTGGGATCATCCGCCCTCAAATAGGATATGTTGGGTTCATCCGCCCTCAAATAGGATCTGTCGGGTTCATCCGCCCTCAAATAGGATATGTTGGGTTCATCCGCCCTCAAATAGGATATGTCGGGTTCATCCGCCCTCAAATAGGATCTGTTGGGTTCATCCGCCCTCAAATAGGATATGTCGGGTTAATCCGCCCTCAAATAGGATATGTTGGGTTCATCCGCCCTCAAATAGGATCTGTTGGGTTAATCCGCCCTCAAATAGGATCTGTCGGGTTAATCCGCCCTCAAATAGGATATGTTGGGTTCATCCGCCCTCAAATAGGATATGTTGGGTTAATCCGCCCTCAAATAGGATCTGTCGGGTTAATCCGCCCTCAAATAGGATCTGTCGGGTTCATCCGCCCTCAAATAGGATCTGTTGGGTTCATCCGCCCTCAAATAGGATCTGTCGGGTTCATCCGCCCTCAAATAGGATATGTTGGGTTCATCCGCCCTCAAATAGGATATGTTGGGTTCATCCGCCCTCAAATAGGATCTGTCGGGTTCATCCGCCCTCAAATAGGATATGTCGGGTTCATCCGCCCTCAAATAGGATATGTTGGGATCATCCACCCTCAAATAGGATCTGTTGGGTTCATCCGCCCTCAAATAGGATCTGTCGGGTTCATCCGCCCTCAAATAGGATATGTCGGGTTCACCCGCCCTCAAATAGGATATGTCGGGTTCATCCGCCCTCAAATAGGATATGTTGGGTTCATCCGCCCTCAAATAGGATATGTTGGGTTCATCCGCCCTCAAATAGGATCTGTCGGGTTCATCCGCCCTCAAATAGGATCTGTTGGGTTAATCCGCCCTCAAATAGGATCTGTCGGGTTAATCCGCCCTCAAATAGGATATGTTGGGTTCATCCGCCCTCAAATAGGATATGTTGGGTTAATCCGCCCTAGGATCTGTTGGGTTAATCCGCCCTCAAATAGGATCTGTCGGGTTCATCCGCCCTCAAATAGGATCTGTCGGGTTCATCCGCCCTCAAATAGGATATGTTGGGTTCATCCGCCCTCAAATAGGATATGTTGGGTTCATCCGCCCTCAAATAGGATATGTTGGTTTCAGTCTTTACTTTTAAGTGTTGAAATTGGGAGCCCGCCCCGATAACAGAGGCATAAATTCAGTCTTTTTATTTTCAAGTGTCAAAGTTAGGAGCCCGCCCAGATAATAGAGGCATACATTGAGTCCTTTTATTTCAAGTGTTGAAGTTGGGAGCCCGCCCAGATAATAGAGGCATACATTCAGTCTTTTTATTTCAAGTGTTGAAATTGGGAGCCCGCCCAGATAATAGAGGCATACATTCCACGTCTTTACCCATAGGAGATGCATTTCCTCCTAAGTTTTAGTTTTACCCATAGGAGATGCATTTCCTCCTAGGTTTGTTTCAGTTTCACCCATAGGAGATGCATTTCCTCCTAAGTTCAGTTTTACCATAGGAGACGCACTTCCTAAGTTCAGTTCTACCAATAGGAGACGCACTTCCTAAAGTTTATATGTTTCACCATAGGAGACGCACCTCCTAAGTTCAGTTTCACCATAGGAGACGCACTTCCTAAAGTTCAGTTTCACCATAGGAGACGCACTTCCTAAAGCAAGTTTCACCAATAGGAGACGCACTTCCTAAGCAAGTTTCATCAATAGGAGACGCACTTCCTAAGTCAGTTTCACCATAGGAGACGCACTTCCTAAAGTTCAGTTTCACCATAGGAGACGCACTTCCTAAAGCAAGTTTCACCAATAGGAGACGCACTTCCTAAGCAAGTTTCATCAATAGGAGACGCACTTCCTAAGTCAGTTTCACCATAGGAGACGCACTTCCTAAAGTTCAGTTTAACCATAGGAGACGCACTTCCTAAAGCAAGTTTCACCAATAGGAGACGCACTTCCTTAGCGAGGTTCACCATAGGAGACGCACTTCCTAAGTTCATTTCACCCATAGGAGACGCACTTCCTAAGTTTATTGTACCCACAGGAAACGCACTTCTTCAAAGTTAAGTTTTACCCATAGGAGATGCATTTCCTCCTAAGTTGTTTTTGAAAAAAAAAACAAATAAAAATGACCTAGTCTGATGAACCTTCTCCTAGGATCAAAATCTTAGTCCGATGAATTTTTCTCCTAAGATAAAGACCTAGTCTGACGAACCTTCTCCTAGGATCAAAATCTTAGTCTGATGAATCTTTCTCCTAAGATAACCAAAAAACAAAAATGACCTAGTCTGATGAACTTTCTCCTAGGATCAAAATCTTAGTCTGATGAATCTTTCTCCTAAGATAACCAAAAAACAAAAAATGACCTAGTCTGATGAACCTTCTCCTAGGATCAAAATCTTAGTCTGATGAATCTTTCTCCTAAGATACAAATAAAAATGACCTAGTCTGATGAACCTTCTCCTAGGATCAAAATCTTAGTCCGATGAATTTTTCTCCTAAGATAGAGACCTAGTCTGACGAACCTTCTCCTAGGATCAAAATCTTAGTCTGATGAATCTTTCTCCTAAGATAACCAAAAAACAAAAATGACCTAGTCTGATGAACCTTCTCCTAGGATCAAAATCTTAGTCTGATGAATCTTTCTCCTAAGATAACCAAAAAACAAAAAATGACCTAGTCTGATGAACCTTCTCCTAGGATCAAAATCTTAGTCTGATGAATCTTTCTCCTAAGATACCAAAAAAAAATGACCTAGTCTGATGAACCTTCTCCTAGGATCAAAATCTTAGTCCGATGAATTTTTCTCCTAAGATAGAGACCTAGTCTGACGAACCTTCTCCTAGGATCAAAATCTTAGTCTGATGAATCCTTCTCCTAAGATACCAAAAAAAAATGACCTAGTCTGATGAACCTTCTCCTAGGATCAAAATCTTAGTCCGGTGAATTTTTCTCCTAAGATAGAGACCTAGTTTGACGAACCTTCTCCTAGGATCAAAATCTTAGTCTGATGAATCTTTCTCCTAAGATAACCAAAAAACAAAAATGACCTAGTCTGATGAACCTTCTCCTAGGATCAAAATCTTAGTTTGACGAATTTTTCTCCTAAGATAGAGACCTAGTCTGACGAACCTTCTCTTAGGATCAAAATCTTAGTCCGATGAATCTTTCTCCTAAGATGCTAAAAAAACATTTTGAAAAAAAAAAGAGTCATTTTCCTAAATCCAGGCACCCACCTGTATAACGAGAGGAATACATTTCAGTCTTTTTCATTACAAGTGTTGAAGTTGGGAGCCCGCCCATAGAACGGAGGAATACATTCCAGTCCTTACATTTCAAGCATTGAAGTTAGGTACCCACCTGCATAACAAGGGAATACATCCTAATCTAGTGTTTAGTTCACTCTCAGCACTGCATCAGTAGTATCAGTGGGCTACGATTTTGCTAACGACTCACAAACCTTCCCAGTGCAAACTGGGTTAGGAAATTTTGTTTGTTTTGTTTGTTTTGATTGTCAGGGGCCTGCCTGTAGAGCAGAAGATTGTTATATGTCAAAGATTGAAGAAGTTAGGGGTCCGCCTGTAGAACAGCGGGATCGTTCAAAGTCAAGCCGTAACCCATTGGAAGGCAGAAGGCTACAACAAAAATCCCCAGCACTCAATCCAAGATAGAAGCAACAAGAAGCTCGCCCCAAGAATGCGAGTCAACAGTCTGAGAGGGTCAACAAAAGCTAGTCACAAAAACAAAAACAAAAAAAACAAAAAAAAATGAATGAATCCAAAGCACGGAAGTGGAGAACATATGTGATCTGCTCAAGAACTAGCGCCTACAACTAGCAAGTATCAAGGTTCAAATCCAAAGTCTGTATGAAGCACCATTCAAGACTCAAGACCAAGTTTCAGAAGACTTAAGAGATAGGAATCCTTGTAACTAGTAGCTGATAGGCTTAGTTAGTCTTTTTCAGTTTTCATTTTTGTTGTAACGACAGGACCGCGGACCAGAACCTCGATGGAACGGCACCTCGATCGGCTCTCCACCTCGGTACACTTCACTATCTCTCTCATTCCCGAACTACACGTGGCCTGATTCCTGTATAACCAAGGATATGTAGGCAGCTCAGATACCAGGGCTCGGTCACATTCCCTCCCTTTCCTTAAGTGTAGTCCGTCCAAGTAATGGTCGGGTCAAAAACACGTCTAGTCGTTCTTTGTCGGAAAACTCTTCGTGTTTCCAGTCAAAGAGGGGCAGCTGTAAGCACGTGATTTTTGACCCTCCCCGAGAATTTTCACATTTTTAGCGTGAATATGTGAAATTGGGTCTAGTATAGCTATTTTAACTATTTTTACTTTATTTCGTTGCAAAAAGAAAATTTCAAAAAATATATATATAAATTTTGGTTTATGTATTTCTCATAAACTTGAAAAATACAAAAATTGTACTTTATTTTGGTACTTTATATAAATTCGAAAATTACAAAAAATATAATTCTATTAATGTTTTGTAGTCGTTTTAATTTTGGAAAAATACAAAAAAAATATATTACTTTATATTTTTGTCTTTATTAAAAAACGAAAATTACAAAAAAAAAATAGTTTTATTAATATTCTATAGTCATTTTAACTTTGAAAAATACAAAAAATATTGCTTCATATTTTATCTTAATATTTAAAAAAAACGAAAATTACAAAAATAGTTTTATTAATATTTTGTAGCTATTTTAAATCTTGAAAAAATCTTTTAAAAAAAGATATAGTTTTGTTTGAATACTAGTCTTATTTTCGGTAGTTATTTTGCTTACATAGGACTAGTTAAGCAACGTGTTCCTATTTTTCGGGTTCGGGCAAAAGAATAATATTCGGGTTCAAACTACTCGATTTTAGGCCTAATTTTCGGACCTAGCCCATAATAAACCGTGTCCAGGACACGTGGGGAACCCCACCACGCGTGGGGGACATATGCCTTGAACCCCACCACGCGTGGGTTCATTTTTCTGGGCAAACCCATGCTAAATACACGGATGAAACAAAGAAAGGGGGGACTTTTGAAAAAAGGAAAAAAAACTACTGTTCCTCTTTCTTCTTCAAAAAGAAGAAAGAAAGAAACCTACCAAAAAAGAAGAAAAACCTACTGGGAACAGAACGGACTGGGAATATATTTGAAAAATGGTACTGTTTCATCTTCTTCTTCACATGAAGAAGAAACAGGAACCCTACTGAACGAGCTCCCCCATCCTCACGTCCAAACCCTACTGTCGCAGCGAGGACTACCAGCCAAACCACTGCTCGTCTCACCACCGCCCAAAGACCATCGCCCAAACACCATTAACGACCTCGCGACCACCACAAAACCATCACCAAACACCACCCCGTCATCCTCCTCAACGCCTAACAAACCCTACTGCAAAACCAACAAAAACGGGACCAAACGAGTTCCCTCCATCCCTTCCGACACCCTCACGGACCAACTCCTCCATCGCCCATAACCACCACTGTCCAAACGAACGCCGGAAAACAAGACAAGTCAGTCCCTTACCCCGTCGTAACTAAAACCAGTCGCGACAGTGACGACCATCGCCTTCCTCCTCCTTGAATCCGCCATTGTTGCCGTTGCGAGCTCCCTCCATCGACCACTGCCTCCCGTCAACACCCAACACCACGACCAACAGTTTCCCCCCGTCGTCAACCTCCAGAACCAGTCCGCCATTTTCAGTCCAACGTCGTCAACCTCCAAGCAGTCGTAGCTGCGGTTCGCGAGCAGTTGTGGGTTGCCGCGATCCCGCCTTGCCGAGTTTTCTGTTTTCCGTCGAGGTCGACTTTGGTTCGTCGAGGTCCGGTACGTCGAGATGCTGTCCGAGGTTCCGTCGTTGTTCTTCGTTCAGAGAGGTCCGGCTTGAGTTCCGTCGGAATCGTGTTTGTCGTTCTGAGTTTGTCGAGGTGCAAAGGTTAGTAAACCTCGATGTATTAGATAAATAAACTTTACGTTGAATGTTTGAGATGCAATATAAAAATTGGTATGAAAATTTTCTGCCTATGTTTCATTGTCTGCATTTTTGTTCATTTTCATGTTATGTTATTCTTGTTTATTTGATGTCGTTTAATTAAGTTGGACTAGTCGTACTATGACATAAGTTTGACATTAATCTGTTCGTCCTTTCCTTCGGTTAGGTCATTCGAAAAAATAGTATTAGCGCATGCTGTTACTACTACCGAAACACTCATTCACTAAACTCCTTTTATTAAACTTCTAACAAGTCATGGGATTTTAGTTGTAAAGAGGCCGTAAGTTTTAGTATTGTTAAAGACATAAAAATAGCATCCTTTTAAAAATAAAAATAATAAAAAAAATACTAATAATAATAATAATAAAGAATAAAATGAGACGAGCCTCGCCGAATAAAAGGGACAAATTGCGGGGCCCTCACAAAATATATTTATTAAATACTTAGATTCCGGGATGGGCCGTTTAACAAATTTCACGGCCCTCCCCAAAAATAATAATGCGCTAGTTGCTTTAGGCGCGCCTTTAATAACGTTATCTCCCTAAACTCGGGTGCACATTTATGTGACCCAAATCCAAATCTCAACGAAATCGAAATGTGCCTCTAACCACGGGTACATTGACTGTGACGTGGTATGAGATGCATTTCCATGACGTTGTAAATTCCTTTTAAAAAATAAGCAGGAGATGAGCCTCGCCGAATAACAACACAAATCGTGGGGCCCTCAGTAAATACTTGTTTAAAATTACTTAGAATTCAGGAGGGTCGTTTAGCGAATTTCACGGCCTCCGCAAAATAATAATGCGTTAGTTGCTTAGGCGCGCCTTTAATAATTTAATTTTCTTAAACTCGGGTGTGCATTACATGCGACACAAATCCAAATCCTAAAACGTCAAATAAAATATGTTTCGGATTGTGGGTGCATTTCATGTGACACAGTCCAAAGATATATTTTAAGCGATGTTCACATTCCTAAAAACAATAATAGTAAAGCGGTTAAAAGATAAATTTGCACATAAGTTCATATTGTATTAAAAATCAGATAAATAAGCCAAATATAACAGTTGAACGACCGTGCTAGAACCACAGAACTCGGGAATGCCTAACAACTTCTCCCGGGTTAACAAAATTCCTTATCTAGATTTCTGGTACGCAGACTGTAATATAGAGTCATTATTTTCCTCGATTCGGGATTAAAATTGGTGACTTGGGACACCCTAAATCTCCCAAGTGGCGACTCTGAAATAAATAAACAAATCCCGCTTCGATTGTCCTTTAATTGGAAAAAACTCCCCTGCACCCCCTCGGGTGCGGAAAAAGGAGGTGTGACACTACTTACCTCAAAATCGTGCAATTCTCCACTCCAATAAGCCCTTGCCGCGCGGATCGGCCTCCGAACGCCTCGAATCTAGCCACAAACAAATCGATACAATCAATACAAGCTATATGAATCAATTCCATATGGCAAAGCTAAGTTCTTTAACATAAGTCAAAAGTCAACATCGGGAACATGTCTCGGAATACGACACCATTAATAAATTTTGAAAAATCACTCAACCACTTGTCCAACCATATCAAAATTACTCGATTCCGATCACAACTTGACCCTCAAATCCTCAAATTATAGCCTATGAAGTTTCTACAATTTTTCCTAATTTTTTCAACCCAAAACATTAATTAAATGGTAAAAACAATGATAGATTCATTTATAACAACCAAATCCGAGTTAAAATCACTTATCCCAAATCTGAGGTCTCTAGGTCTCATTTTCCTTCTTCGCTAACACGTCACCTACCACGCGGTAGCGTAATACAACTCCCTCAAGGCTTCGTGATCGCGGCATTAACCATGTGATCGCATAGAACAAAAATCCACCAGCCATACCTTACTCTCTGCGATCGTGTCCCTCTCCTCGTGTTCGCGTAAGAGGAAACCAAAAACACAAGCATCAGCAAACTTCAACAACTCTTCAAGTCAAATTTCAATTTGTTAACCATCCGAAATCCACCCGAGGCCTCGATACTTCAACCAAACATACCAACAAGTCCTAAACTATGATACGAACTTAGTCGAGGCCTCAAATAATATCAAACAACAATAAAAATACGAATCGCACCCCAATTCAAGCCTAATGAAATTAATGAATTTCCAACTTCTACAATCGATGCTGAAACCTATCATATCAACTCCGATTAATCTCAAATTTTGCGCACAAGTCATATATGACACAATAAACCTATTCCGACTTTCGGAACCAAGATCCAAACCGGGTAACTATAAAGTCAACTCTCGGTCAAACTTCTCAACTCTCCAAACCTCTATTTTTCTAAATTTCGCCAGTTCAAGCCAAAATCATCTACGAACCTCCAAATCAATATCCGGACACGCTCCTAAGTCCAAAATTACCATATGGAGCTATTAGAAGCATCAAAACTTCATTCCAAATCCATTTACTCAATTGTCATCATCCGGTCAACTTTTTCAACTTAGGCTTCCAACCTTGGGACTAAGTGTCCCAATTCCTTCCGAAACATCTCTGGAACTAGCCCAAAAAGTTACATAACAATAAATAAGCATGGAATAAGCAATAAATAGGGGAACGGGGCTGTAATACTCAAAACTACTGGTCGGATCGTTACAACTTCTTATTTGATTCCTCAGATGTTGTTGATTCCTCCTATGTGTAACACTGTTAAACTAAGTACTGTGAAATGTGTTATATGAGACTTGAACAGTAAACGACTGAGTTTGGGCCATAGAGCCGATTTGGTATTGATTTTGAGGTGACGTCTACACCAGAGCCATATTGGCTAAGTGTTATTGATTTGGGGTGACGCGTGCACCAAGCCCCACTATTGGGTTAATTAATTATGATTAGCGCTTGGACGGGATCCACCTCTCCGAAGTCTGACATGCTAGCGTGGACTCAAGCACAGTATTTTATATACGTGCTTGATGATGGGAAGACATGTCAGGCACCTGTACAATGCTAAGTGTGAATGTTTTGATAGATCCCCTATGATATCGTTAATTTTACATGTATACTTGACATGTAGGCATGGAGACGTACTTTCCTCATGCTAGCTGGTAACTGAAATACTTTATATTTGCTGGCTTTAATTGTTGTACTTGAAAGTACGCCTAAATTTCTAAAATGTGAACAAGTTGAACATAATATCATCGTGCTATCTGTTTCTACTATTTTCCCTTTATATTCCAAACTGTTACTAGTTGTTGATATTCGCATCTGACTACTGTTTCTGAGCTTGTCACTGCTTTCAGCCAAAGGTTAGTGTTGTTACTTATTAATTACATGGGGTTAGTTGAACTCATGTTACACTCTGCACTTTGTGTGCAGATCAAGTACATCCAGTCGAGGCGATTTTCAGAGTTGATTTGCTATTAGTTTTTGGGAGACTACGAAGTAGCTGCTATGTCATCCGCAATCCTTGAAGTTCTCTTTCAGTTATTTCTATCTTTACTGTTCTATTTTTCATACAGTTGTATTAGAGGATTTTGCTTGAATCTTGATATTCTGTAGTGCTCGTGTACTTGTTGACACCAAATTTTGGGGATGGTTGTAACAGTATTATGGTTATACTCTCAGATACTTCATGATATTTTTCTGTTGTTGAATTATTGAACCATGATTATTCGATTTTATTGTTATTATGTGACTGTCGGCTTACCTAACAGGCTGGATTAGGTATCATCACGACTAATAGATTGAGTCCTGACATTACAATTAATCTTTTAAGTCTTTTAATTGTTACCGTTGAACTTTTCACTCTTGATATGCTATTGACACTATTCTTGAAAGCAGTAGACATGGTATTTTATAGAACACAAAAGTTCAACTCTTACAGAGAGTTTTACATATTAGACTAAAAGCACGCATATTTAATATTTTGTATGCGCTTAAATGTAACTTTAGCAAATTGACAAAGCTAATAAACACAAACATAAATCCTAGACTAGATTCAAAAGTTCTTATATTTCCAATCATCGTCTAAGGATAAATGTTAAGTATAAATAATTAACTAAATCAACTCAAGTCAGGTCACCAAATAAAAGTACTTCAAAAAGTATTTTTATTTTTCAATTAAATAGGTAGTATATATATGCAAAACATATACATTATAATGGTAAATCAGACATTATTCTAGATATATATTAAAATTAATAGAATATTTCACTTAGATATGAAGTCAATTTTCACATATTTCCAAGAACAAATCAAGAAAAAATTTAACATCTATACTTAATTTAACTTAGAAAATGGAATATTTATTTTTCATAAATATCTAGGGAGAGTGAGTCATATAGACACGTTTTCTGGATCATATATTATTTTTTGTATTTTTATTTTCCAAAAATACCACAAAAATAATTATTACAAAAATTAATAATTTCATAAAGGTATAAATACGAAAAAAAAATATTTTCCAATTTGTCTAAAAATTAAATAAAAATATAAAAAAATCAAATTTTATTTTCTAGCAAAACCACGAAAACATCATCGAAAATAAAGTCCAGGGTGGACCACACTCTCCAAAACACACTCACATGTGAGAGTGAGTGCTTCGTCTAGGCTAGACAACCAGCGTTCTTCCCCAATTCAAGTACGACCCAGATTTTGAAAAAGGATTTACCGCGACCCGAATAAAAATTTCTCTACTTCTGGGCTATTTTGATCCAATTAAAACACAAAATTTTACCATAAACGTATTTTAGAATTGATTTTAAGCACCTATTGCTCAAGAAATCATCGAAAATATGCCAAAGTACATCAAAATATTAGAGTTTTTGGATGGCGGGTTTGTCCAAGATTTGTGCAAAAAATCGTATTTTCGGTTAAAATTCTTTGGTTAGAATACTGATTAAAGTAATAATTTTAGCTGAAGTAATAGCGGGATTGTGCAAGTCATTTTGATTAATTAATTTTCTTTTTTCCGGTCTTTATTTATTTTCTTATTCAAGTCTTTTTTTAATTGAGTCCTTTTCATTGATTTTCTTTATCCGCGTCGTTCAAGAATTGATTAATAGGGAGTAGTTCCAAAGGGGGCTTAGTCTTCTTTTCATATTCAGTCAAATAAAACGAGTGTTACCTCACCTTCGCGATCTATTATTTCATCGGTGTCAAAAAAATAGAGAAGAAGTAGTTGGTTAGGTAAGCATTGCATTGAGTTCCGTCCAAATTATTATCATTTTAATTTTAATATGCGCGTCTTGTATCATTTATATAAAAGAAAAAAAAGTAAATTTATATGAAATAGATTAATGCACCACACTATTTGAGTTAATTTATAGTATTTAAGCTTTTGTTTGTGCAAAAATTTTGAAATTTTGCAAGAGAATTTCCAAAAGCGTAATTTGTTTTCTCAAGACGTTGCAAAAAAGATAATTATAAGTGTTTTTAAAAGTAATTAAATTCTTTTTCCACTCATAAAAACCCACAATTCTTAAGGAGACTATAGCATCTAACAATATTTTGGCTTTCTTTACCTTGGATTTCTACTTGTTGTATTGCTCAAGTGGTGAGCAAGTTGGATTTATAGTATTACTAATCTTTGGGCACTACAAAAATTAAGAAAATAGTGTAACCACCTAAAATGACAGACTACGGATCCTATTTAGCTAACTAAATAATCGGAGAAAAACTCTATTCCTAGAAGTCTTCAATGATCTTAGTTGAAATATTCAATTTAAATTTGATTTATAATTTTAGTTAATTTCACTTTTTTAGTTTCAATAAGAATACATAATCCTCGAAGATCTTAGAATTTCTTTGAATATGTTTGAAAAGAAATAATCATGCCTCAAATAGTCTGTAACCATGGGCATCGAGAATCCCAGGGTATGATCCCAATTGATAGATTTTGGTATTTTATCTGCCTCGTGTGTACATCACGAGAGTGAGACGCTAAGGGTTGTAGCACAAATTGAATTTGACATAAATTTTTGAGTAAGCATAATTTGATGGAAATTTTACATCCCCTAAGCCACTTTACAAAGCCATATATATACTACTGTGTCTTCTCCTTAGCCAACCTAAATCCTTAGGTTTCAATTTTTCTAATTAATAATTTTTTAATTGGGTTTTCGTAATACTATTAAAACAAGCACAAGAAAAATATTCTTTGGCTTTTCCAAACCAGTGGGTATAACCACTCCGCCGCCACCACCAGCCATTCACCTCTTCTTATCCTTTTCTTTTGTTTGGTATTAATTTTATCTCTTTGCAAAAACAGTAAAAATTGTGGGGTGATCACTTTTTTAAGTAGTATTTACTTTTTATGCAGTATTTTTAATGCTTAGCAATAGTAGCCACTAATATATTAAAATTAATATGAAAAGACTGTATTACCCTTTCTTCTATCTCTTTCATATTAGGGAGAAGAATTGTGCCGGAAGGATTTTCTTCTTTAGTGTTTCTTGGTGCACCATTTAACGAGATGATTGCTCTTCGAGGGCTAATTTCTCTTTACTTAACTATAAATCAGAGGCTACCATTTTTCGATAACACATTAGATTTGATTCATACGACGAGGTTTCTTGATGGCTGGATTGATTTTGTGTTGCTAGATTTTGTGTTGTATGATTTTGATAGAGTTTTGAGGCTTGGTGGGCTTTTATGGATTGATAGCTTTTTCTGTTTGAAGGAAGGATTGAATGATTATTTAGAAGCATTCAAGATATTGAGGTATAAGCAACAAAAGTGGCTTGTTGTTCCTAAATTGGCAATAAAGATGATCGTGAAGTGTTCTTTTCTGCAATCCTAGAACAGAAAACTTTAGAAAACAAACTTTTCGAGTTTTATTTATTTTTCTTTTTCTTTTGGTTGGTTAGGTTCTGCAGTCTTTATTTTTTTTAGTTGTTTCTTTTTGTTATTAGCTTTCTGTTGTATAATTTGACATCAATCTTATATGTAAATTGCAATTATTATTATTTTTATTTTTTGTGTGAAAAGATACAAATAACGTTTGGTTTTCTGTTACGTTATAGATCCTGAACTTACAGTTACAAGTTCAAAAGTTAAGGACATCTGGTCTTGAACTTCGAGTTCCAAGTTCAAAAGTTAAGGATACTTGGTCCTGAATTTAGAATTACAAGTTCAAAAGTTAAGGACAGACTAACAAGCTCAAAAGTTAAGGACAATAGGTCCTGAACTTACAGTTACAAAAAGTTAAGGAGAATAGGTCCTGAAGTTAAGTTCAAAAGTTAAAGGACATGTAGTCCTGAACATAGAGTTCCAAGTTCAAAAGTTATGGACATGTAGTCCTGAAGTTAAGTTCAAAAGTTAAGGACATGAGCAGAAGAGTATTTTTATCCGGCAGTTAAAGTTTATTAAAGCATTGGCTAAAGACTAAAGACATTTTAAACAGTAGCTTAAAAGTAAATACATGTATTATTAGTGGCTAGCCGTTCACTTCTCCCGCAAAAACAGTGGAATCAAATCTACTTTTCATCAGTTTTAACAAGTGGAATCGCAACTGATACGGCAAACCCGTGTCGGAAACGTATAAATATAATCAACACTAAAGAATGATCTTAATATCATTATAATTGTTTTAAAACTTTACTTGACTCCATATTCATCGTTTGGCAATTATTGCAGTTTCTATGTAAGAATCTCGACTTGGACATCACAACTAATGTCTTATCCTGTTGCAACACCAAGAAATATATGCAATCCCTTAAACTTGTCCGTTTTTTTCATTTACACACTTAACCTAAGCTTTGTTCCTATTGAATATTTGAACTCATATTAAAATATGTCAATTCGATATAGCAAGAGGCAAAGCTAGAATTTGAAGGTCATGAGTTCCCTAGTTCTAATTATTTTAAGTTACTGGTTTTAAGATTAATAATTAGTACATGTTCAATAAATTTGACAAGACAAATACAAAGTTTGGATCAAAGTTTTGGGTTCGATCGAACCCGTAGTTGATGAGCTGGCTCCGTCCCTGAGTATAGCTCACCTCCATCGTGAGCGTGAAGTGCCAAGGCTTTTTAATTTAAAAATCTTTTTCTTCTTATCCTTTCTCCATCTCCAATCGCTGTCATATACTATTAGTATTTTAAAAGGCGTTTTCGGCCAGCGGCACACCAAAAATGCCCTGAAGGCAATGGTGGGGATGACTGTGGCGTACGCAGGATTTTTCATAAGTGGTGTCACTATTTCTAGTAAAAGGGCCGTAACAGTCAAAAAATATTTTGCAGAGCCAAGGAAGTTCGAACCCAAGACCTCTCACATAATACTTGAAGCTAACAACCACTAAACTACTGAGATGTTTTGTTGCAAGTGGTGTCACTTTTAATAGTTTTATCTTGTATTTCTGTTTTACTTATTATTTTTATATATATAAATAGTAAAAAAATTCGATGAAGCGGTGTCCTGTGACACCGCTTGCCACCATGTAAATACGCCCCTGGGAAGTGAGAGTCTCAAGAGGCGTACGCCCAAAACCAAATCAAATTTGATCGGTTTTTATAATTCAAAACCAAAACAAAAACAAATCTAAAAAATATCGATTTTTTGGGTCGATTTCATTGGATTTTTCAGATTTTTCGAATTTTTATGAACACCTCTAACAACCATCTTGCCCACCTCCACATTTTTGATCCACCAAAAAGGGCCCGCCGTACACCAACTATGGAAACCCCCGGCCAACTCCACTATCACCCTTTTTATTCATCATGTGTCAGAAAATATAAAAATAGAAGCAAAAAGTGGAAAAAAAAAAAACAAGCAGCAAAATTTAATATGCAAATGTGTAGTTTGAATTGGGGAAGCCACGTGAATCCAATTTCAACAATATATGCACTGCAACCAAATTGGAACCTAAACAGAACCAAGTTAAATGCACCAAAAATTTGTTTTTATAGGACTATCAAAAATCTAATTGAAGAATTGCTGCTTTATTATCCTTTACGCTGCTCCATCAGGTGCCTTTGACGGTGGCGTGGCGTCGTCGCCTCTCAAAACTTATTATCACCACCATAACAACAACGTCGACCATAATGTTGGTTGTATTCCCTAAAGAAGAAGAGCCACGTTTTTCCTTATTTTTTAAAAATATTTTCTTTTTTGCTGACGTATCTTCTCTTTATTGGCCTTTATTCCACGTCATCCGTGTGTATTTTTCACACCTTTAGATTTTTGGGTTGGTTGTTTTTAGGGGTTTAGTAGGTACATTTTCTAACAATGTAAAGTGTTCAATGGAAACAAAGTATATATGTATCTAAATAAATAAATAAAACAAATTTAAGGGGCCGCATATGTATTCTGCGGAAACTTATTTCAGGGGACAATTGCCAAAATCTAAATTTTCATTAAGATTGTAACCAACTTCCTCTACCAAAATTTTCAGGCCTTCTGGAAATTCCTTTTTTGCTTCTTTTTAGGGTTGTATGGTTCGTGGTATCAGATGAGATATCCTTAGATTTAAGTTTGGAATTAAATTTATACTTCAAACTTGATACTACTTTATCCCTTATCTTATGTGGAATAACTAAGAAAAAATTTCACATAAGAACAACTGGGCTCCCAACTTTTCAATTGTATAGCCTATATTTTAATTTACAACCAACTAGCCCAAAAATAATAGGCTAAGATTCAACATCCAACTCCAATAAGTTTTCAAAATTACTATTTAATTTTTAATAAAAATTACTCAAACTTTTGAGTTTATTTTCGAATCAATAACTGTGACTCAAATATTAGTCCGGCAAACCAAATCCATTTGAGTGGTGAAAATTAAATTTTCAACAAGCTTAAGTACGTGAGTTTACATTTCGAATATGATTTTATGAGAGATTTGGAGTGGGTGTTATTTAGACTTGTTAGAAATAGTATAAGGAGGTTGTATATAATTTAAAGCCATTTAATGGAGATTTGGATTGGTTTTGAATAAGAATTGCAAGTGAAAATCGTGGAAGAAGTTTGTCTACAGATGCTTGTATAAAGTGTATAATAGTATATAAGATGTGTTTAACCCCCTCATTCTTTCATTTTTACTCACAAAATCATCAATCTCTCTTATTTCTCAAACTCAAATTGAAGTATTCAAGTATTCACTCATTTCTTAATTCTTAAGTCTTCAAGTTTTTCTTTACGTTTTAACAAATGTCTGAACCCCTTTATGTGCCAAGGCGCGAGTGTGGCAAAAAATACATGATTCAAGACTGTTGGGATGATGGTGAAGCTGGATGCCGCTACTGGGCGTATATGAACAAGTTTTATAGGGTTCCCGACGAACCTGTTTGCAATTTTGAGGTATGGATTGATGAACCCTGTCAGCAGGAATACTACAAAGAAAAGTTGCAGTATCTTCATTGTTTGTGTTTGAAGCAGTGGGAAAGAGAGCGACAATCCAAACGAGAAGTTGCGGAGTTGAAGGAGAAACTCAAAGAGGTGGAAGAAGAAAAATATAAGCTGGAAGACAAATTTAAGTGGTTGGAGCTGAGAATACTAGGCGGTCGTGATTAAACAATGGCATGTACGTGTTGAGCCTAGTAGTGTATCTTTATGTTTCCTGTGTCATGTGTTTTCATTAGTTGTATTGAATTTAAGTTATGTTAAGTTTCTATGTTTGTGTTTGTGTTGTACTATTAAAATAAAGAAGAAACGGGCCTTGACTATTTTTTTAATTTTTTTTTTTATTTAAGACAATTTCTTGTAAATTATATATATATAATTTACAAGAAATTGCTTTAGATAAAAAAAATTCAAAAAGAAAATAGCCCGGAACACTTAGGCCCGTTTAACCCGTTTAGGCCTGTGGGCCCGTCCCATTTAGCCCGGGACCATATGGACTTAGGCCCGTAGTGGGCCGGATCCACCCTCCAGGACCGCTAAGCCCGGGACCGTTTGACCGGGGACCGCCAGAGACCGGCCCGCCAGAGCTCGGGCCCGTTTGGCCCGGCTCGTTTAGCCCATTTAGGCCCGAGCCCGACCCACAATACAGCCTTACCCATAATGTTGGTTGTATTCCCTAAAGAAGAAGAGCCACATTTTCCTTATTTTTTTAAAATATTTTCTTTTTTTGCTGACGTACCTTCTCTTTATTGGCCTTTATTCCACTTCATCAATGTGTGTTCTTCACACCTTTAGATTTTAAGGTTAGTTGTTTTTAGGGGTTTAGTAGGTACATTTTCTAACAAGGTAAAGTGTTCAATAGAAACAAAGTATATATATGTCTAAATAAATAAATAAAACAAGTTTAAGGGGCCGTATATGTATTCCGCGGAAACTTATTTCAGGGGACAATTGCCAAAATCTAAATTTTCATTAAGATTGTGACCAACTTCCTCTACCAAAATTTTCAGGCCTTCTTGAAATTCCTTTTTTTTGCTTTTTTTTTTTAAGATTGTTTGGTTCGTGGTATCAGATGAGATATCCTTAGATTTGAGTTTGGAATTAAATTTATACTTCAAACTTGATACTATTTTATCCCTTATCTTATGTGGAATAACTAAGAAAAATTTCACATAAGAACAACTGGGCTCCCAACTTTTCAATTGTATAGCCTATATTTCAATTTACAACCAACTAGCCCAAAAATAATAGGCTAAGATTCAACATTCAACACCAATAAGTTTTCGAAATTACTATTTAATTTTTAATAAAAATTGCTCAAGCTTTTGAGCTTATTTTCGAATCAGTAACTGTGACTCAAATATTAGTTCGCCAAACCAAATCCATTTGAGTGGTGAAAATTAAATTTTCAACAAGCTTAAGTATGTGAGTTTACATTTCGAATATGATTTTATGAGAGATTTGGAGTGGGTATTATTTAGACTTGTTAGAAATAGTATAAGGAAGTTGTATATAGTTTGAAGTCATTTAATGGAGATTTGGATTGGTTTTGAATAAGAATTGCAAGTGAAAATCGTGGAAGAAGTTTGTCTACAGATGCTTGTTAAAAGTGTATAATAGTATATAAAATGTATTTATACACTCATATAGAGTCAGTCCGCAACTTGTTATAAATCGAGTGAGTAAATTTGTTTACGTAATACCTCCGATCAATCAATCAAGCTTAGTAGATAATTATATTGATTTAGTGAAACACCTAGGTAAAAAATATAACCCTAGGCCTTTAATCATACATGTCAATTTCATAGCTGAATTGTCACTTACTATAATAGTTAGGGCAGAATAACTTATGAGACACATATACTTATTCCGGTTTGACATTCCGTTCTCTATATTCCACAAAGTTTCATCCAGACATCTCAACACGTTCAAAATAACTCTTTTAGACCCTCTGATCTCGCGTGCTCGTCAACGATCCTACGTGGATGACACATCCATCTCAACCTCAGATTTTTTTTATACAACATCATTATTTTTTTCACTTCATTTGAAAAATTTAACTCCATTTTTTATTTTATTTTCACTTCACTCCTCCCCACATCTCTCTATTTCTGGTTATTCTCACTTCTATGTCGCTACCTTCAACACCCCAAACAATCCTCCCTCCATTGATCCACCTTCACAATCCTAAAAATTCCCTAGCTCTATTACCTCAAATTCACCAAGAAATCATTTTTCAAAAGCTCATTAACAAATGAAAACAGAAATAAAGAAATAAAAAAAAGAAAATCAAATAGTTAATAGATTTAACACTTCCTAAAGTCTTACAAATCGTAGCCACCCCATCTAAAATAAAACACTTCGGAATCATGCAGTTCTCACTCTTCCGTGGAGATCTCAATCCTACTTATGATGATATCAAGATATTGTTTCAACAAGAAAACCCATATGATTTTTACCATTTTTATGCACAAAAATTATTTATAAAAGAAAAAAGAAAACCCATGTTCATTTGGGTCTGCAGCTTCTTTTATATTGTTAGCAAATTACATATTGTTTATTGACTTACCTTTAAATTTGATTTTCTTCTTTTACAAACAAAATGAAAGAAAAGATTGGAGGTGAAACATAATTTTTTTGCGATATCGAAAGGGCAAATCTTTAGACTGAAAACTATAGGAAGGCAAGTATGAAGGGGGAAGAAGAAGAGTATATGAAGGAGGGAGGGATTAACGAAGAAGAGCACTGAGGAGGAAATAATGGAGGGTAACTGGGTTAAGGTAAGAAGAGTATATTGAAGGGGAGGGGAACTTTTTAATAATAAAGTAGTAATTTCTTTTTTTTAATTAATCATTTTTTAAATCAAATTCATTGTTTACACTCGTTTTATACGCGTGCATTTTACACATTTTGTTCAACTCAGCAGATTTAATTGTTTAACCAAAAATCTGAGTTTCTGGTCAAAGCTAAAAAGAAATTCGGGTTACTGATAATCAGGAGACGAAAATAAAATACTTTTGAGAATGATGGTAAAGCAGCAAATAGTTTTGTATTTCAATAAGTTCCCAATAGTATTCCGTGTTCTTACAAATGATGATACTTCTTCCTTTTATAGGTAATTCTAGGTAAAGGAATGAAGCCTCAGCTTTAATGATATAATTATGAGTAATAAATGATATTAAATAAGCCGTTATACAATCATTCCTATTAAATACCAATTTTCTAACGTATCAGGTATTTAATAATGAATTTGGACTCCTTTCTGTCATCAGATCTTTGTCTTTAATGCCTTCTAATCCGTTGGCTTTAAATGACTTGAATTGGTACGAGACTCGTATCTGCACTTCGTCTCGTGCCTATTTAAATTCCTCTTCCCGTGGCTGTCTCCATCCGTGCCTCTTAGTCAATTGTTGCGCTTTGACCATTTAACCAAACCACGTGTCATGCCACGTCATCTTTAATATAAACTCAGTTTTTTCCCAATACAGATAGTCCCCCCACTTTCCATTTATTTATCAATTAAATAATTGGGAAGTGGATCTTCATAAAAAAGGAATTTTCGCCACAATTAATGCTTATGACAGTATTAACGCCTCAGTCTTCTTTTCCATTTAATGTTCTGCCAATGTGTCATTTTCTGATTGATTCTGCTATTTACACCCTTTTTCAAGACTTCTTCATTCTCACTATTCACGAAGTGATAATTGCCTTTATTATAGGCTTTCCATCATTACACTTCTAAGTTTGATGGTTCCCATTATATACATAACTTTTTCTTCCTTTGTCTTCTTCACAAATCTTCAGCAAACATCTTCTTCTTTATTTCTACTTTCTTTTGACTTATCCTTCCTAACAATGTCATCTTCAAACCCTAACCGTAAAAAGTTCCGATTCTAGACCAATTCCTCAACGCCCCTATTAGACACAGAAGAGGCGGATGAGGTAGGCTTCAAACAGGGTTAGAATCTACTCGAGGCGGCTTCTCTGGTTCTTCTTCAAGGAGTTCTATCCCAAAGGCCCCCTCTTCTAGAAGTAGAGAAATTCTTGATTCTTCTCAAGAACCCTTAGTTGATGAGATAGTTCCCAGCGATTTGTCTTTTGAAAGTGACAAAACGTCTCTTCAAAAGCAAATTGCAAATTTGGAAAAAGCCGATACTTATCCTACAATAGTAACCGAGCTTACAATCCCCACCATAAGAAGAGATTGTAACTGGAAGGATAGTCTTCGAATGTCAATTCCTTCCCCAAATCAGAGAATTTCCTCCTTTAGAAGTGGGTATTCTTTTGCTTATACTTACCCCTTCACTTTAGGTTTTAATCCTCCGATTGACCCAGTTATTCTTGATTTTTGCCGTTTCTTTAAAATTTGTTTGGCCCAAATCGGTCCCCTAGTGTGGAGAATAGTGGCTTGTTTGAGATACTTATCTTCCAAAGCCAATGTCAATTTCACCTTCTCTCACCTCATTAATTTATACCACCCTAACTTAATACGCCATGGGGTTTTTACCTTAACTGGAAGGAGCAAAAAAGTTCTGGTAAATCCTGAAGATGACAAAGATCGCAGATGGTATATCCGTTACGTTGCTGTTCGTACGGTGGACTTGATTGGCGAAACAAATACTCCCTTCCCTGAGAAGTGAAATTTTGCACGTAGGTTTCCTTTTACTTACCGTACCTACTACTGAGAATTTCAAAAGAAATTTGTTTTTAACCTCGTCTCTTCTTGGTTTTTTATAGCAACCATGGGAGATGTGGAACCTATTCCCAACTTCCGTGGTTGGGTAGACTCAATTTTGAAGATTGCTTCTAGGGAGCAAAGAACTTGGAAATCGATTTCTTCCTTACATGGCTGGAAGGTGAAAATACATGGTATGCCCCTTTTTATATGTTTTTTTTACATGTTAAGCATTTTTTCCTCAATTTTGATCATGTATATCCTTCCTTTAATCAGGATTTGGCGTTAGAAGAATGACGGCTGAAGTAGCTATGGCCATTCGCATGTCTGCTAATGCTGCTCTTGATTTGGATAAGGCTCGAGCTTTGCTTCCAAAAAGGAAAGCTATAAAAGAAAGTTCTGAGGAAGAGGAGGGTACCTCCCTAATTACCAGGCCAAGGGTCAGGAGGCGAATAATCATTGATGATGAAATTGAAGACACTCCTGCTCGAACCTCAACCACCGAGCCTGTTTTGATTCATTCTGACGAGGACACCGAACCAAGAGATAGTAATGAGTCAATTCAGCATCTTTTTGACAGTGGTTTCGAGAATGGCGAGCTCGGCCCTGTTTTTGATGAAGCTCCTCTTTCCTCATTCGTTCCTATTTCCTACATTCCACTGCCAACCGTAAGTATTTCTTTACTAGTTTTGACGACTTCCGTTCTTTTGCCAGTTTCTACCGCTCCTATGTTCGTTCCCTTGGCAGTTTCTACTGCAATTGCTTCCGTTCCTGCGTTGGTTTCTACATCTTCTCCTTCCATTCCTGTTTCTACATCTTCTCCTTCCATTCCTTCCATTGCTCCTCTTCCCTTTGTTCATCATATAGAGACAGGTTCTAGCAGTGGAAGTATGACTATGAGAAGTGTTACTCTTGAAGTTCCTGCCAACCATAGCCTCTTGAGAAAGACTGGTAGAGCCGATGTTTGGCTCGAGCCCCTAATTGGAGATATTGAGAAGAAGAAGATGGAGAGCCATAGCTGCTTGACTCTGATGAATGACATAGTTCATTCTACTTTGAAGGTATTTTTCCTCTTCTTACCAAAAAGATTTTTTATTATCTTCAATCCCTCATTTCTATGAGTTGTCTTTGTAGGCTTACCTCATTGGTACGGAATTAATGGGAAGAATTTCCCTTCTGGAAAGGAAAGCTCGTGAGTCTGAAAAAACTGTCCACGAGGCCGAAGAAATAGCCAGGGGAGCCCAGCTTGAAGCAGCCAATTGGAAAGAACAGTTTGAGAATGCTCAAGGGACCATAGAGGAGTTGCAAGAAAATAAAAACTTCCTGGAGTAGCAAAACCGTGGTTTGACTTCTGAACTGGCAACTGCCAAGGCTTCTTCAAGCCAATTAAAAAGAGACAAAGAGCTTTTGGAATGCTCTTTGTCAGAAAAATTATCAAAGACTAGTGAAGAAGTTAGGGAGCTTAAGGCACTTTTGGCTAAGAAAGAAGAGTATGCAGGAGAGTTAGTGCAAAGCTTGACTCAAGCTCAAGCTGACTTACAGACCTCCTCTGACGAGATTCATGCTTTGAAGAGTTCTCATGCCTCTCTTGAAGCTTCCCTTGATTCCCATTTAGCTGAGCACCAAATCTTGAAAAACGATCTTTCAATGTGGGAAAAGGAATATGGACTTCTGGAGGAGAACTTCAACATAGAGGTGAGTTGGGCTTTCCTAAAATCTCGCCATGATGCTTTGATGGAAGCTGCTCAGGAAGGCTTTGACTTGCAGTCTGAACTGGACAAAGTCGTAGATACCATCGAGAAAAGTCAACAATCTACTGATACTCCTTCTCCTGTACTTGAAGCTCCTGGAACGGAAGAGCTTTTAAATGAAGAAGTGGCTACTGCAGCAATTGGGGTTGCAATTCCTGCTCCCGAGGGTGAAACTTCTGATGTTCCAAACCCTTTAGTGACTAGCTAAAAATGAAATTGCTGTTTTTGTTTTTATTACTTGGTGGTGTTATCCCTTGGCAACTTTAAGGGATCTTTTGACGAAGTCCTCAGTTATCATAATGGGGCATTTGTAAAAACAAATATTTTGCTAACTAAGTTTGTACTTAGTCTTTTATATTAAGAAGTTTTTATTGGTACTTCCATATATTTTATTCTTCCCATTTATCTAGGACTTATAGAATAGCTTAGCATTTTTATTCTTTTAAAATGGTTTATGATTCTTCTCATGGATTATCAACATGAGGCTTATAAAAGAGGGCCCTTTTATTTTATCGACACTTAATGAAGAAGACGTCTCAACTTCATAATGGTGTTATAATACGATGAAAGAAATAGGAATACACATGTTTTGTATGAAACAACTTTGGCAAGTTCTTATTCATAAACTTTAACAAGTGATTGACTATTACATGTATTACAGTACATTTACAACTTTCTCGTAACTGTTTTTTATGTAACAGATTTGTACATAACATAGAATAAACAAGGTTTTTCTTCATAACCTGTTTTAGTACAAAGTCATGACCCTATCTTTATATATTAAGAAGGGTTTGAGAGGTGACTTTGTTTATGAGTTTTGAGAGATGACTCTGTTATTCTCATGAATGATGAAGACTTCGTAACTTTTAGTCAACATTTGTCTCTTTGTGGCCGACTTTTGTTCGATATTCGTATCTGTTTCTCTACACATATCTGTGTACAATATGTAGTCCCCCAAGTGTTTGAGCGGTGAAGTATGAAGCCTTGAGCACTTGTTTATTTCTTTTACTTTGGCCCTTTTCCTGAAACAGAAAGATATACGGGACCCGGAGGTGCGATTATAGATAAAGACTGCCTAACTTGTGTGTATTTCCATCAAATTAAATGTAACCCTGGGCTAGGATTTTAAGAATACTCCATTTTGCCTTGCAGGTTGTGACTCATCATTTGGCACGAGTTAGGGTTTTTTGCCTAGCATCTAAAATCGTTAGTAAAACATTAATAATTCAAGAGAAATTTTAACATGATGATACCTGACCGTGGGTACTTTCTCAGAAGTAATATCTTTTTAAATGGACGACATTCCAATGTGAGGGTAAAACTTTGCCGTCAATTGTCTCCAACTGGTATGCTCCTTTTCCCGCAATGTTACGGACTTTGTACGGTCCTTCCCATGTTGGACTTAGCTTCCCTGAGTTAGCAGCCTTTGCAGATTGGAACACCTTTTTAAGCACGAAGTCCCCAATTTTGAAAAATCTAAGGCGTGCTTTCCTATTGTAATATCGTTCAATTACTTGCTTTTGTGCTGCCATCCTTATCAATGCAGCTTCTCTTCTTCCTTCAAGTAAATCAAGGTTGACCCGCATCTCTTCATCATTAGATTCCTCCGTTGCCTGATCGTACTGTGGGCTTGGCTCACCTATTTCAACTGGAATTAAGGCTTCCGCACCATAAACCATTGAAAATGGTGTTTCTCCAGTGCCTGTTTTGGTCGTTGTACGATAAGCCCATAATACTCCAGGTAACACCTCAGGCCAATTACCTTTTGAATCCTGTAACCTCTTCTTCAAGTTGTTGATAATGACTTTGTTAGTAGATTCTGCTTGTCCATTACCTACTGGATGGTATGGCGTAGACGTTATCCTTTTGATCTGCCAACTTCGAAGAAATTCTGTGATTTGAGCTCCAATGAATTGTGGTCCATTGTCACACACGATCTCCTTTGGTGCTCCAAAGCGGCATATTATATTTCGCCATATGAAGTCTTTAACTTCCTTCTCTCGTACCTATTTAAATGCCTCTGCTTCTACCCATTTAGTGAAATAATCTGTAAGTACAAGTAGAAACTTTACCTGACATTTTGCTTGTGCAAGTGGACCTACGATATCCATTCCCCATTTCATAAAGGGCCACGGGGCTATAACAGGATGTAGTAACTCAGCTGGTCTGTGCATATTGTTGCCGTACCTTTGACATTTATCACATTTGGACACGAAACTGGTTGCTTCTTCTTCCATCTTAGGCCAATAATATCCTGTGCGAATTAATGTTCTTACCAGTGACCGTCCCCCTGCGTGATTCCCACAATGTCCTTCGTGCACTTCTCTCATCACATATTCTGTTTGAGAGGGTCCGAGACACCTTGCTAGTGGTCCACCGAACATCTTTCAATAAAGATTTCCTTGATATAAACAATATCGAGCAGCTTTTTTGCGAAGCGCGTGAGCCTTTCCTTTGTCATTAGGCACGGTACCGTGCTGTAAAAAGGCAACAATTTCGTTTCTCCAATCCCATGTTAAATGATTAAAATTTACCTCGTTTTTATCAAATTCGAGAACGGAATGAAATAAATGTATGGCTGAAGCATTTGTATCGTTTGCTACGTCTGCTGCAGATGCGAGATTTGCTAAAGCATCTGCCTCTACATTCTCATCTCTTGGATCTGCACTACTTTCCAAGTTTGGAATTGCTTTATTAACTCCCATACCTTTGCGAGGTATTCTTGCATTTGTGTCTCTCTGGCTGTATAAGTCCCCAGCATTTGATTGACCACGAGTTGAGAATCACTCTTGATTATAATCTGTGTTATGCCGAGTTCTCGTGCCAATTCTAAACCTGCAATTACAGCCTCATACTCTGCTTCATTGTTAGTTATAGAATGACATTTTATAGCCTGTCTAATAGTCTCACCCGCAGGTGGTACGAGGACTATCCCTAGGCCTGCCCCTTTTACATTAGATGAACCATCAGTGAATAAAACCCAAGTCCCCGGGTTTGCACCATTAAAAACTAGTAATTCTTTTTCTGCTTCTAAATGCATCCCCTGGCTAAAATCAGCCACGAAATCAGCTAGTACTTGAGATTTTATAGCGGTCCTGAGTTGATAAACAACTTCATATTCACTTAGTTCTATAGACCATTTTGCTAATCTTCCTGAAAGTTCGTGTTTATGCAAAATATTTCGAAGCGGAAAAGCAGTAACTACATTAATGGGATGACATTGAAAATAAGGTCTTAATTTTCTAGATGCCATGATCAAAGCTAATGCTAATTTTTCTAGCTGTGGGTATCGTGTCTCAGCTTCCAATAAGGACTTACTTACATAATAAATAGGAGATTGTTTACCTTGGTCCTCGCGGACTAAAACAGCACTCACCGCGACTTCAGATACGGCCAGATAGATGAGAAGTTTTTCCCCCACCTTTGGTTTTGCCAACAACGGTGGTTTTGACAAATAAGCTTTCAAATTTCTAAGGGTTTGTTGACAATCTTCATTCCATTCAAAATGATCTTGCTTTTTGAGTGCAGAGAAAAACTTAAAATACCTTTCTGAGGATTTGGAAATAAATCTCCCCAAAGCTGCAATTCTTCCCGTTAATCTTTGTACTTCCTTTTTATTAGTAAGAATATCAGGGATTTCTTCTATTGCTTTGATCTGAGAAGGATTCACTTCAATACCACAGTTAGAAACAACAAAATCCAAAAATTTACCTGATGCAACTCCAAATGCACATTTTTCTGGGTTGAGTTTCATATTAAATTTTCGTAAAATTTCAAATGTAACAGATAGATGAGAAATATGATCATGAGATCGCTGGGTTTTGACGAGCATATCGTCTATATATACCTCCATTGTTTTCCCTAAATGTTCTTGGAATATTTTGGTGACCAACCTTTGATAGATTGCCCCAACATTTTTGAGACCAAAGGGCATTACTGTATAACAGTAAGTCCCCCTGTCTGTGATGAAAGAAGTTTTTTCTTCATCACCAGGATCCATTTTAATTTGATTATATCCCGAGTATGCATCTAAAAAACTTAAAAGTTCATGACATGCGGTTGCATCAATTAGTTGGTCTATATGCGGTAAGGGAAAGGAATCTTTTGGACAGGCTTTATTTAAATCGGTATAATCCACACAAACACGCCACTTACCATTTTTCTTGGGTACGACCACCGTGTTAGCTAACCAATTAGGATACTTTACCTCACGGATCGATCCGATTTTTAATAATTTTTGGACCTCATCCTGAATCACCTGGTTCTTGAAAGCACCTTGCTTTCTTTTCTTTTGCTTTATTGGTGTGAAAGAAGGGTCCTCATTGAGTTTGTGAGTCATCACATCCGGTGGTATCCCTGTCATATCAGCGTGGGACCAAGCAAAGCAGTCTAAGTTAGCTTTTAAAAATTCGATTATCATACCTCGCATGTTTAAGCTTAAATTGGCCCCGACATAAACCTTCCGTTCAGGCCATTGCTCAAATAATATCACTGCCTCGAGCTCTTCAATTGTCGTTTTGATGCTTTCATTTTCTTCTGGTTCCTGAATTGTGTCAGGCCTTGAGTCCAAATCTGTCTTTTCTTGTTCAGCTGAAGTTTGATCTTTTTTACCTTCAACTATTTCCTGTAATTGCTATTTTTCTTTATTTACGGTGCTTGTACTTGTTACAGCGTTGACACTTCTAGCCATCTGCTGATCCACACGAATTTGGCAAATTCTCCATGGTGATGGGAATTTAATAACTTGATGTAAAGTTGATGGGACAACATCCATATCGTGTATCCATGGTCTCCCCATGATCATATTGTAGGCCATTTCCATATCAACTACCTGAAATTTAGTTTCTTTAACAACACCCGTAGCAAAAGTTGTTGGAATTACCTCACTTTTTGTTACTACACTTGAATTGTCGAAGCCTGACAAGGTGTGCGCTTTGGGTATCATTTTGTCTTCAGCTTGTATTTCACGTAATACCCTTAGTAATATAATATTTACAGAACTCCCTGGATCAATCAAAACTCGTTTTACATTAGTATCATGTACAAGTAAAGATATTACCAGTGCATCATTATGTGGAGTTGTCACTGCTTCGGTATCTGCGTCATCGAACGAAATACTTTCATTTTCTAGAACCTGCCGCACCCGTTTCCCGTGTGTAATTGTTACCTTAGAAACCTTGTTGGAGGTTGTGTAGATTATGCCGTGAATATCTTCTCCCCCGCTTATGACATTCACTGTCCTCTTGGGTGAAGGAGGTTGTGGTGGCTCTTGCCTGTTTTTCATATAAGCTTGTTTTCCTTTCTCGCTAAATAACTCAGTGAGGTACCCTTGCTTCAATAGATGATCCACTTCACTCTGCAAGAATCTACATTCTGAAGTTTTGTGCCCGTGATCATTGTGGAATTCGCACCAATGATCTGGATTGCGTCTATTTGGATTTGACCGCATCTTTTTTGGCCACCGTACCTTATCTCCCATGCTTCTTAAAACAGCTACGAGCTCGGAGGTAGAGACATTAAAATTATATCCGCCGAATCGTGCCTTTAAACTTCTGTCATCATCTCGTGATTCTTGTCTGTTCCGATCATTCCTGAACTTTGAAGAAGAACCAGAGTCCCTGTTCCTTGATTTTTGATCATATTGCTGGCTATCTTGTTTCGACCGTGGGTCTTTTCCTGCAGGTCCCATATATGGATCGTACCTGTTTTTACCTGATCTTTTTTCGGTTTCTGATCTTCGAGGACCACCCCTTTCTTCATGATGAAACTTAGGTACGGTATCTTCTTCAATTCACAACTTCGTACTATACCTGTTGTAAACATCATTCCACGTGGTTGCAGGAAATTCTCGAAGGCTTTCTTTGAGTCGTCTCGTGGCTTCAGAACTTTTGTCATTTAAATTACTTGCAAAGGCTATTGCAGCCCAATTATCAGGCACACGAGGTAGAGTCATTCTTTCCCGCTGGAATCTATCAACAAAATTTCTAAGCAACTCCGAATCCCCTTGTTTGATTTTGAAAATATCTTCCATTCTTTTCTCAACCTTTTGTGCTCCCGAATGTGCTTTAATAAAAGAATCTGCAAGCTCAGCAAAAGAATTAATAAAATTTTCAGATAAAAGAGAATATCAGGTTAATGCACCCTTGGTGAGTGTTTCTCCAAATTTCTTGACCAGTACTGATTCAATTTCTTGTTGGTCAAGTCGTTGCCTTTCACGCCTGTTGTAAATACAGTCACGTGGTCACGTGGGTCTGTAGTACCATCATATTTCGGGATGTCAGGTATTTTGAACTTTTTCGGAATTGGAAGGGGAGCAGCACTTGGCTTCCATGGTTGTTGTGAGTATTTGTCCATGTCTACTCTTTTTATTATAGGCGGAACTCCAGGGATTTGTTCAATACCCTCATTTTGTTCCTTAATCTGTTTCTGCAAGGTTAGTACCAAATTTTGCAAATATGAATTATTTGAATTACCTGGTCCCCCTTCCTGTGGTTCACTGGGGGTTGCTCCATTTCCAGAATTATCAAGACCAGAACGGGGATTCTCCAATGTATTATTATTAGGAGTTGGTGTGGGTGGTGCAGCAGACAATCGACTAACAAGTGCCTGAAGAGCTTTGCCGACCTGTGCATCAATTAGCTTTTGTAAAGCTTCAGTTGTAACTCCTTCAAAGTGTTCAGATTGTTCTTATTGATCAGCAAGGGATTCAGTAACAGGAGTGCCTTCACGAGATTGACGTGGTGAATCTGGAGGGGAGGGAACCACGTCATCTTGATTTTGATGTATTTGATTCTCATGGTTTCCCAATGTGTTATTACTATTATTGTCGGTGTTGTTGTTTGACATGGTGACGACAATGGACAAGATATAGCTTAAAAGAAAAGATTATCAGATTCCCGGTAACGGAACCAATTTGTTTAACCAAAAATCTGAGTTTTTGGTCAAAGCTAAAAAGAAATTCGGGTTACTGATAATCAGGAGACGAAAATAAAATACTTTTGAGAATGATGGTAAAACAGCAAATAGTTTTGTATTTCAATAAGTTCCCAACAGTATTCCGTGTCCTTACAAATGATGATACTTCTTCCTTTTATAGGTAATTCTAGGTAAAGGAATGAAGCCTCAGCTTTAATGATATAATTATGAGTAATAAATGATATTAAATAAGCCGTTATATAATCATTCCTATTAAATACCAATTTTCTAACGTATCAGGTATTTAATAATGAATTTGGACTCCTTTCTGTCATCAGATCTTTGTCTTTAATGCCTTCTAATCCGTTGGCTTTAAATGACTTGAATTGGTACGAGACTCGTATCTGCACTTCATCTCATGCCTATTTAAATTCCTCTTCCCGTGGCTGTCTCCATCCGTGCCTCTTAGTCAATTGTTGCGCTTTGACCATTTAACCAAATCACGTGTCATGTCACGTCATCTTTAATATAAACTCAGTTTTTTCCCAATACATTAATGTCACGTAAGCTTGGTCAATGATTAGAATCATTTAAAGTACTAGTTTTGATCGAGTTGAGATGTTTGGATGGAACTTTGTGGAGTATATGGACCGAAATATCAAACCGAAGCAAGTACAAGTATCTCCTAGCCTATTTTGACTAATAGTTAGTGTAATTCTTAGATTTAGTCACTAAAGCTAATTTAAGGTATATTTAGTCGCCTTCTTAGATATCTATATATACCATAACACCTATTTAAATTTCTTGTGGTTCGACCTCGGTTCTTAATTGGATTATTATTGCAACGACCGTTGTACTTCTCCTTTGGAGGTGCATGAGTGGTTTACTTAAAAATAAATTTGTGCAAGAGTTATAATTCAAAACTTAATTAAACATCATACTTCGAAATGAAAAACTTGACCAGTAAGCTATTGCACCATGGACAACTGCCCTCTTCCTCTAATGTGGGGCTACAGTATTTTATTTATTTCTAAATAAAAGCAACAAGTCATGCGAAAAGTAAAATGTAAATTTCTACATAAAGAACTTGAAGACGATAAAAAAGAAGACAATGATAAAAGGAATCACGGAATAGAAATTGTCGGACCTTGATGCTGGAGGATCACCTGCCGAACGTGTTGGTGTCACCTCATAATTTGAATATGAATTATAATTGCTAAATGATGGTGGATCCTGACGAATTTGGTTTGGTGATCGCTCATTATAATTATTTCTTCGTTTATTATTTCGATTTGATGCAACGCGGTCTGTAGATGGTTTATTGCTCCTAGGTAAACGTGGAGGATCGTTGAATATCTTTCCTTCTTTTTGGATAAATACAGATGGACAGTTCTCCTTCCTGTTTTGATGTCGCAAATTGCCTACCACAGCCATAATTGACTGTTGTGTTGTTGAATTTTCGGAATCCATCTTTCAGATCTCTGCGATTATTTCCTTTTCCGATTTTCCAATCCCTGATAAAACAAATACAGCTTCTAAATCAAAATTATAAATCATCAAAATACAACAACAATTCAGTGAAATCTCATGACTAGTGGAGTTTGGGGAGGGTAGTGTGTATCCGAGCCTTACCCCTATCCCAAAGAAGAGAGAAGTTGTTTCCAATAGCTGAAGGTAAATCATCAAAATAAAGTGCTGATATTACGTAAAAAGTTTTATTATCAAAATTTGTGGTCTAAAGAGCGCAAGAAGTTTATATGTTTGCAATTTTGGCTCAAATCTTGAAAACACAATAATAACTGAAAATACCTAAGTGAAATATCCGTAGAGAGAACAAAAGTAGTAACAGTAATAAGTAATAGCAGTAGTACTGTCTTTACAAACACAAAATCTTTTGCTTTTTCACTACAAGCTTTGTTTAATAGTAAGAACGAAGCTTTTAGGAAAAAGAAATCTAGCTTGCTTTTACAGCCAGAAAAAATAGCAGAAAAATTTCAGGAGCGAAAGAGGAAAATAGGAAAAACCAAACCCAAACTAATTACCTTCTTAGTATGAGTAGACAAAATTGCACACGGAAAGGACTTGAGGCTTGTCATTTATAGTGTCAGATCTGGCTTTACGAAACAACGAAAGAGTTGACCGAAAACAAAAGGGAAAAAAGGACGAGATACGGAATAAGGAGTGCGAAAAATTTCCGCCATCCTTGTTTGAAGTCCGAGTTATTCCCTTAAAAAAAAATGATCCTACGTTTATGGTGCAAATAGATGTTTTTATATTTTGGGAAATTTTCAGGAAGGGTGAAAATCATCTATACCCCCGAACTTTATTTTAAAAATCAAACTCTCCCTTCTACTTTGAACAATTGTCATTCTCCTCTATTTCTCAGTTGACTTTTTTAAAATACCTATTTTAACTTTTATAATATCAACATTTCTTTCTTTTTGTTTTTAATCTTTTACCTCTTTAGCATCATGATATTTTTTTCTTTTCTAATATTTATGATATGTACCTATATAACAACTAAATTAATTTTCAAATTGAAAAAAGTAAAAAAGATAACCAAGCATATAATTTAATAACGTTCAATAATAAAAACAACAACAACAACAACAGTCCAGTGTAATCCCACAATGTTGAATAATAAAAAGGACACGACAAATAAAAATTAAAATAAAATAACTAAGATAACTAGTAGTTATGCTATATACCTATATAACAGCTAAATTTAATTTTCAAATTGAAAAAAGTCAAAAATGATAACCAAGCATATAATTTAACGACATTGAATAACCAAAAAAAAAAAAAAACCCAATGTAATCCCACAACGTAGAATAATAAAAAGTACGAGAAAAAAAAATTTATGTTATTAATAGAAATTAAATTTAAAAAAATTATTTACACAATCGAGAATAAAAAATTGGAGTTTTGAGAATGCCCCCTCTCTTCTGAACGCCCCTTCACGTCTTCTATAATTCATCTAAACCAGCATTGTCACCGATGGCCACCAGGTAATCGCTCCTCTCCCTTCTCTTTCTCCTCTCTCTCTCTTCTCTTTTCCTGCATCACCTTTTTTCTCTTCCTTGTCTCTTTTTTTACCCTCTTTAAGTTTCTAAACCCTAGATAAGGGTAATCCGGCACACTGCCGACGACTCTTTTCCTGCGGCCTTTTCTCTTTTCTCCTCCCTCCTGTCTCTTTCTTCTTTCCCATTTGCAGTCTCTGTGGCCACAGGTAACCGCATACTAGGTCACCGCCGACGACACCTCCAAGCAGCTTTCCGATGACCACTACCCAGGATTTTCTGGCGGAACCAACCACCCATCTTCCGGCCAACTCTCTGATTTCTAGGTTCTATCTCTCCATTTTTAGTTGCAGTTTTTAGTCGATTTGTTCTCTGTTACATCTGTATGTTTCTGTATTGGTAGTGCCGTATATTAAATCCAATCTTGCTTCTTACATCTGTTTCTTTAGGTAGATTAATTGCGCTAGCACGTGTTTGAGTTTTTGTTCTTGTTTTTGTACTTGTTCTTGACAACTTTAACTTATTATGTTTTCATATTTCTTAGCATATTTTCTTTATTGGTAGTGCCTTGTATTCAATTCAATCTTGCATGTTACATCTGTCTCTTCAAGCAGATTAATTGTGCTAATACTTGATTGAGTTTTGTACTTGTTCCTGACACTTTTAACTTGTTATGTTTTCATATTCTTAGCATATTTTCTCTCTGTTGGTTGAGTGGTAGCGATTAAGTAGTACACTAAGTCTATAGTGGCTGTGGTTTAAGATGTGAGAGTAAAGTCATGTCCTCAGGTGGGGCGGGAGGTAGGGGCAAAGGTGGGAAGAAGGACAAGGAAACTTCTAGGCTAAGAGTTGGGTCCTAGAACATAAGGACGTTGACGGGTAAGACTAGAGAGTTGGGTAGGATTCTTCAGAGAAGAAGGATCAACATAGCATGTGTCCAGGAGACCATGTGGAAGGGTACTAAGGCACATGATGTTAACGGTTATAAACTGTGTACTCTAAAGGTGATGGGGCAAGAATGGGGTCGGTATCTTAGTTGACAAAGATCTTAGGAAGCTAGTAATCGAGGTTAGGGTTGATGGTTGTTAAGCTTGTGGTTGGGGGGCTTACTTTAAGAGTGATTAGTTATTATGTTCCTCAAGTAGGCTTGGGCGAGGAGGTCAAGAGGCAATTCTGGGAGGACTTGGACAAGGTGGTGCATAGTATTCTGGGCACCGAGAATATTTTCAATGGAGGGGAGTTCAATGGCCATATCAGGGCTAATGCTGGGGGCTATGACAATGTGCATGGAGGGTTCAGATTTGGAGACATGAACGAGAGAGGTACTTCGCTATTGGATTTCGCTAGAGCTTTTGATTTGGTAGTAGCTAACTCGAGTTTTCCAAAGAGGGAGGAGCACCTGGTCACTTTCCGGAGTACGGTGGCCAAGACTCAGAAAAACTATCTTCTCTGCAGGAAATGTGATAGAGGTCTTTGCATGGATTGCAAGGTCATCCCGAGTGAGTGTCTCACGACCCAACATATGCTTTGTTGATACCCAAATATTTCCTATATATTTTCAATATGCAAATACCTTCAAAATAGCATATATATGCATATATAAGCATGAACAAAGATTTTATTGTTTTCCCATAATTTTAAAGGTTTAAATTAATTTATTTTCTCCCTTTTTATCCATAAAATCCCCAATAATTATTTCCAAAATTATTATTTTGATAATTCATCTATTGTATTTCTATATTTATGCCAAAATATGGCTAAAGTATTTTTTTTTACATATTTTCATAATTACATTTAGTATTTTAAAGCTAAATTGCACATAACTGCAATATTAGCCCTTTTAAGATTTAATTATGTTTTATACGCATAAAATTGGATCCTGTATTTTTAAATATCTAATTATGTGTTATAAATCATTTTAGTACTTTAAATTATTTTTCAGAAAACTATTTACCATTTTTATAAATCAAATAGGAAAAAATGGCTATTTAAAATATAGCCAAATTAGCTTTCAATTGTAGCCCAAATCAAACCCCAATCCCAGCCCAATTTTGAATTAAAAAACCCGACCCTAACCCAACTAAAATCCTACCTGACCCAGACCCCTTCTCATCCTGGCCGTTGATCTCTAAGATCAACGACCCCTATTCCCTCTTACTATTTTTAACCCAAACGACCCCCCTACCCTAATTCATTCTTACCAAACCACTTCCCTACAATCCCCTTTCCTCTCCAATTCTCTTTGAGACCTAAACCTAACCCTAGCCGCCGCCACCCAAACCAGCCCTAATCCCTTCGATCCTCACTCAATCCATGGATTCCCATGGCTGTTTGAGACGTATACTTGTCTCCTACGTCTCTTGGTTACTCGTTTTTGTGATTTCATGGAAAGATCTCGAAGAGATCTAGTCCAGATCTTTTTCAACTCCTATCCATGGTCTTTTATGCCATTTTCCAGCCATCCATGGTTGTTCGAGTCAAATCCATGAGTTTTCCAGCCAAAAGTGGTAACATTTTAAAGTCCTCTCATCTTCTTTGGGTTCTCTGAAACCCTAATTCTTGAGATTTTTCACTTTTCTTTAGATCTGTCTTAGATCTAGGTGTATCCATGATTTTTTAACCAATTTTCTTCTTCGTCTCTGCTATTTTCTGAAAAACCTAGCTATAAATCCTCCAATCTTTTTAGATCTGTGATGGATCTATGGGTTTTTAAGGTTTTCACCTATTTTTCTCAAAATATTTCTCCGATTTCAAACGATTTCTTCATTTTCCAGACTAGGGTTTCAAAACCTTTTTTGCAAAAATGATTTCTTTCTGATTTTAGCAATTACTTTGATTTTTAGCATGTTTAAACATCACCTGAGTCTTTCCTTTTTGCTCGATTCATTTTTTTTGAAGAAACCCTAATACTTCTGGGTTCGATTCGAAGTTTGAGTTTGTTTGCGATGTGTTTGCATGACTATCATGAACATTCTAGGCTTCATGTGTGTTCTATATGCTCATGTGCTTCTTACACTAATTTGTTCTTAAGGTTTCTTTGATTTTGTCCAAACACGTGTTATTTATCGTTTAATAGGTCCGACTATTTATTTTATTGATTGTTCATATATTTTATGTTGATTTGGTGTAATCTCCGTAAACCTACATCTGTCATTTTGTGTATTTTCCTTGTAATTCTTTACTAATTTTTCGAAATTGCTTCCTTATTTTTTGTGACACTTTCCTTAGTTAGTGCTGATTCCCTGTGATTTTTCATCTCATCCGTGATTCTTTGAACTGACTTTCAAAATTGAAATTGTGCTCTACCTTATTTAGATGCCCAATATGCTGTTAATATACTTTCCTTACTTTAATAATATTCCGTACTTAGTCCTTATTACATGCTGCATGCTTTTACTACTCCTATTATGGTAAAATCAGTTCTTTTCCCTGCTTGATACAACTTGTACCCGTTTGAACTATGACTCCCTAATTGAAGGGAGACCGGGTCTTTAATTGATTTTGATTTGTATTATTTCTATAATTATGCTAAGTGAGTACTTATTACCTTATTTTCATGCATGTTCTAAAACTATAAATAATCTACCCTCTTTTTACCATAAGACACGAACAATTAGTTCAGAACATATACATACACACTCAAACTTTCTCTTCTTTCTCTACTACTTGTGCTACTACTTGTCTAGCCGGCTGAAAGCCAAGGCTAGACTGTGGAACTCTACTTGCTTTACTTTTCTGCACTTTGCTTCCTTAACTGGTATGTTCCTAGTTCAATTCTGAAACTCAACTCTATGTACTCCATTGTTTGCCAATCCCTGTCTCTTTCTGCACTGACCTAATGGCTCATGTTGTTTAACTGCACTTCTTGTTTACTGCTTTATTCAGCATGCTTAAGTTCTGCTCTCTCTTGTTCAAATATAATCAACATGTCTACTTGAGTTCCTGTTTATGTCCCCCAACTAGTATGCCTCCTAATGTACTTGATTAACACTAAGTCATGACTAATTATATGTAATAAACCCCTGCATGACTACTCCCATACCCTGTCCCTATGTCTTTTTACTATTCTAATTTCAAGCATGATTTCCTGTCAACTCTTTGAAGTAGTAGTTTGTAGGCCAATCAGTTGCTACTTCTTTTTGTGCTTGCTGGTCTAAATGCTTCTCTTCTCATCCTTGTTTTATGCGTTTTTGATTTGGTCCCTCTATATCCCCAACCCCTTACTCCCCTACTTGTGACTTTTGAAATTGTACTATCCTTCGAACTTGCTCTATGTGTGCTATCTTGTTCCAAGTTATTGTTGCTCATATTCCCTTCTCCTTTTTTCAAAACTGTTACGTTGTTTTGCAAACTTATTTCAAAAATGTTGTTTTAAAACTGTTTTCCATCTCAACTCTTTTAAATCTATGACAAGCACTCTCACATATATTCTTAGACCACTAGGTTCTGCCCCTTTTGTGTGAGCCTTGCCTTGGGATCTTTGAGCTTCCTCTGAACTTGGACACATAAAAGCTAGCCTTTCCACACTGCACTTACTCTGTCTTGGTTATGCAATCTGGGTGTGAGTACTGCCCAGGATCCCTTGAGGTCCTTAGGGAACTCTGACACACCTAGATATGAGGAAAAGCTACGAAACAACCTTGGCACTTGAGGTGATTGATTACATAACTCAGAGAGGAAGTCCTAAACATGCTTCCTATAATGTAACTTCTTATTTTCATTGCTACTTATGTAATTCATTTCAAGGTTGGTCTGTAATAACATGTTGTAAACAAGTATTGGGGTTAGCTAGTGAAAAGGGATGGGGTAAATATGCATGCTATAGTTGTTAAAGGGTAGAAAACATGTTGTTAGGTTTATATTCCTAATTGCACAATAGAAATCATGCTTAGGGTTCATACATGCATTAGAAATCATGCTCTTAGGATCCATGTTTCTTGCTTCAGCATCTCATCCATCACTAATCCATGTTTTATGTCTATCACTTAGAAATTCTGCTCCTAGGACAATAACAACATTGGCATAAAAGCTGATACTCTTGTACTTTCAGAAGTCATATTTCAATAATTCTGCAACTCTTGTGCGCATTTAGAAATCCTGCCTTAGGGGTTCTGTTTTTTTTTTTGCAATCCTGTCATTTGCATGTGCATATTAGATATCATGTCCTAGGATCCTGTTTGTATTTTTGTTTAAGACGCCTAGGTAATTACTAATTCATGAAAAGGTAATAAAAATAATCTCACATCGTGATTTTTTCTGAATTATATTGGTCATAATCTCTACATTCGTATCAATTAGAACAACATGCTCTTAGGTAAAAAACCATCTCCAAACTATTTTAATAATTCTGAATAACTTCTGCATATTGCTTTACGCCTAGGCAAGCCTTAGGTAATTGCTTAAATAAAAACAGAATTGTCCTTGTTTAATTGCCAACACGCTAAAATTAGTACACAAGCCTGATTCAGACTTTTTTTCTGAGTCATGCAATAAATCTGGTTCTGCTGTTATCACTTAGATATCATGCTTTAGGATTCTGAATTCAGGCCTTATCTATGTATGAGTCATGCTGTTCATATGCACTGTATGTGGAGATATATTTGAGCCTTTCATTTGTCTTCCATGCTCCCTTTAAATGCAATCATATGTGTTCTTGTTTGTCGCCTAGCATTTTGCCTTTAAACTTGAGGGTCTGGCTAGAACCTCCCTCATAGGATATAAGTCCTAAATTCCTCTGGGACTGATAGGAAGGGACGGGTAACATCATGCAATAGGGGTCGAGACCAACCCTCGCTTTAATTACCTTCATGGGGCGGGAAAGGGTAGATATGGACATGATGACTGGTGTGTTAATACCATGTGTAGCCCCTCTTTGAGGAGTATCATACCGGGTATTGCATTGATGTGATCCATATTACAAACAAACCTAGGACACCCCTTTACATTCATAAGCATGCTTTAGATCGTAATTCTTTTCAAAATTTCACCTTTCACTAATTGTTTTCAAACACTTGTGTATTTAAATTTAAATCCCCTATTATTTGAGCCATACTTGTTAATTTGCTAATTGCACAAATTCACAAAACTTATTTGGTCGGGAACCACACTAGTGGAACTTGAGGGGTGCCTAACACTTTCCCCTTAGGATAATTTCAATCTATTACCCTATCTTTGGTTACCAAACGTAGTTATGAATGAACCCTATAGGTGTACTAACGTATCTTAAAATCGTTAGGTGGCGACTCTTCAAAATTGTAAAACTCCTTTCCCAAAAGGAAAGAGTTGTCCCAACCAAAATGTCATGAATCCGATTTCGTTGAAGGAAAAAAGGGGCGCGACAGCATGGCGACTCTGCTGGGTATATTTAGGCTTTTACTATTTCATACCGTTTTTGTGAATGTGTACCATCCCTGTATTCAATTACTTGTTTAATTTCTTTAAGTATTTAATTTCTACTTCTAAAGAAAAACTGACATATCTTTCTTGTTTCTTATAACTGCTTTAAATTGTGAAAGTGCTGTATTTATCGCTTTCTTAACGTGCAAATAACTGAAAACATGATTTTAATTATTGCATCATCATTCTCAACATCATACTCCACTCGTGCCAAACAAATACTATAGCAACGCTTGATGAGTGGTTGCGCCCTTCCTATATCATTACCCCTAAATTTGGAAAGGCTTATTTGCAGTAAAACTAGTTGATCAGCGGTGCAGTCGACAGTTCTGTGCCTTCGCCCTTGAGTTGTTCACTCAAGGGTACCAGTCTAAAACCCCATAGAAACCTTACTCTGTTTAAATTGTGCATTGTCTATACCTCTTGAGTTTGATGCAGCGCCATCCGCAAAGGCACCGGTACCAATTGAGGTTGATATCGAGTCTCGGCAAATGCACCCGTACCATTTGAGGTTGCAGTCTTTCCACCAAAGGTACATGTTCCATTCGAAGTAAGGATAGCCACGCCGATCCCAGTGGTGATGTCTACCATGCCACCATTCTATACAAATGTTGTACCTTGGGACTATGCAGTCAAGACGAGAAGGAAAGGCAAGGTCAGGATCGAAAAAACTATCGCAGCACAGGGTATGACAAGAATTGGTAGAGTCTATACCCCTGGACATCTAGATGAATCAAGCAAGTAGGCCTCCAATTGACCGCCCTCATTGAGACAGATCCGGATGACCTTTGGAGGAAAATACAAGCCAAGGAATATTCGGTCATCGACCAGTTAAACAAGACGCCAGCAAAAATATCCATTCTCTCTTTGCTGCAAAATTCTGAAACGCACAAGAATGCTCTGTTAAAGGTACTTAATAAAGCATACGTACCAAGTAATATCACTAGCGGGGAAATGGATAATATGATAGGTCAAGTGCTAGAAAGCCATAAGATCACCTTTCATGAGGATGAGCTGCCACCTGAAGGGCTGGGGCAGAACAAGGCACTGCACATCACCGTGCAATGCGAAGATTATTTCATCACCAAAATCCTGATCGATGGAGGTTTCAGTCTTAATATTTGTCCGCTGGTAACACTCAAGAAGTTGGGTAAAGGACTGCATGAGATAAAGGATGGAGCAATCAATGTGAAAGCTTTCGATAATTCTCAGAGGTCTACCATTGGTGAGATTAGTCAATGCCTACAGATGGGACCGACCTGGTTCGAGGTCGATTTCCAGGTGATAGATGTACCAACGTCTTACAACTTGCTGCTGGGACGGCCATGGATTTATATCGCTGGGGCCATAGCATCAACGTTGCATCAGGAAGTAAAGGTCAAATGGAATCACCAGGAAGTGATCATTCAAGGCGATGGTAGCAACCCCATACACAGTCGCCAAACCATTCCGACAATTGAGGGAAGAAGGAAGTTGGGTGGAGAAACTTACCGCCACATTAAGCGGGTAAATGCTATCAACAAAGACAAATGGTAAGATAGCAAAATCGAAAGTATACAGAGTTCGAATAGGTACGAATCTGGCAAAGGGCTCGTCAAGAAGCTCCAAGGAATCTCTAAACCCATAAAACTCAAGAAACATGGCACTACTTTCGATATGGGATATGATTACACCTAGGAAGAATTCAATAACTAGTCGCCACCATGGCACGGTCCTTACTACCCGCTAGAGCAACCAATACCGTATCTGGAGCAGACCTTCCAATAGGATGACATTATTTATGGGTTGGATGAAGAAGAAGCACTTGCATCAGTGAATAACTTGTTTCTAGAGGACAGTGATATGGACTGTTATGTTATTCTCGAGGAGGAGGGGGAGGAAGGCCCTTCCATACAGGCTATGAGCAGAGGGGCACATCTCAAGAATTGGACCATCAGGACAACCAAAGCCCGACGTGCCTCAGGGTAGCAAGGCTAAAACAAGCAATATTCATTGTTTTTACTAAATGATTTTCTTTTTGCATTTTTCAATTTTCGCAATAAGATCTTCGATGTTCAAAACAGTTATTCAATCTATCAAAAACATGTTTGATTTTTCTTATGATTTAATATTTATTGATATCTCTCCTTACTTTACCTATACAACATTACTATTACTTGTCTTGATGAACCAATGACCGTGACCTGCAATGAGACAATGTAACAAAAAGACATGGATTCACAGGAAGATGACATACCTGACGAGATTGTCAAAGAAGTTGAGAACTTTGAGAACAGACCTAACTCTAACCTGGACGAGACCGAAATTGTCAACCTGGGAGATGCAGAAAACGTCAAGGAAACACAAATCAGCATTCACCTATCGCCCTCAGAGAAGAAAGAATATACAGAATTTCTAAAGGAGTATGAGGACATATTTGCCTGGTCGTATGATGACATGACTAGTCTGAGTACGTTTATTATGGCCCACAAACTGCCGACCAATCCAATATGTCCACTAGTGAAGCAAAAACTCAAAAAGTTTAAGCCTGATATGAGTTTGAAAATCACGGTAAGAGGTCACCAAGCAGATCAACGCTAAGGTTTTCAGGGTAGTAGAATACCCAACATGGTTAGCCATTATTGTGCCAGTGCCAAAGAAGTATGGGAAGGTCAGAGTCCGTGTCGATTACCAGGATCTCAACCGGGCCAGTCCGAAAGACGACTTCCCTTTGCAAAATATACACATCCTAATTGACAATTGCACCAAGCATGAGCTACAATCATTCGTAGATTGCTTCGTTGGTTATCATCAGATCTGGATTGATGAGGAAAATGCTGAGAAAACAGCTTTTATTACGCCGTGGGGAGTGTACTATTACAAGATGATGCCATTCAGCCTGAAGAATGCAGGGGCCACCTACATGAGGGCCATGACTACCATCTTCCATGATATGATATACAAAGAGATAGAGTTATATATGGATAATGTTATTATCAAATCCAAGAAGGCCACTGACCACATAGAAGATCTGAGGAAGTTTTTCAATAGGCTGCGGAGATACAACCTGAAACTAAACCCTGCAAAATGCGCATTTAGGGTTCATATTGGGAAATTACTTGAGTTTATTATGAGCCGCCGAGGAATAGAACTAGATCCATTGAAAGTCAAAGCCATTCAAGAACTACCACCGCCAAAGAACAAGAAAGACATGATGAGTTTCTTGGGAAGGCTTAACTATATCAGCCGATTCATAGCACAGTCTACAGTTATATGTGAGCCAATCTTTAAGATGTTGAAGAAGGACGCTACCACCAAATGTACCGAGGACTTCCAAAAGGCCTTCGACAAAATCAAGGAGTACATGTCAACACCACCAGTCTTAGTCCTGTCCAAGCCAGGTAGACCTTTATTACTCTACCTTGCAGTGTTAGATGGAGCTTTCGGCTGTGTTCTGGGCCAGCATGATGAAACAGGGAGGAAAGAAGAAGCCATTTATTATCTCAGTAAGAAGTTCACCCCGTACGAGGCCCGATATTCTCTATTGGAACGCACCTATTATGTTTTGACTTGGGTAGCCCAGAAGCTGAGACATTACTTCTGTGCCTATACTACATATCTTATATCGAGAATGGATCCCTTGAAGTACATCTTTCAGAAGCCCATGCCCACCGGCAAGTTAGCGAAGTAGCAAATCCTTTTGAGTGAGTTCGACATTGTTTACGTAACTCAGAAAGTGGTCAAGGGATAGGCACTAGCTGACCACCTTGCCGAAAAACCCCGTGGATGGAGGATACAAACCCATGAAAATGTATTTTCATGATGAAGAGGTATCATTCATAGTAGAAGACATTGCGGAATCCTATGATGGTTGGAGAATGTTCTTCGATGGAGCGACAAACTTCAAAGGAGTTGGCATAGGAGTAGTCCTAATATCAGAAACTGGTCAGCATTATCCAATGTCTTCCAAACTTAGGTTCCCCTGCACCAACAATATGGCCGAATATCAATCCTGCATCTTAGGACTCAAAATGGCCATTGACATGAATGTTCAAGAGCTGCTAGTGATTGGAGATTCAGACTTGCTTATACATCAGGTACGAGGAGAATGGACGACCAAGAACTCCAAGATACTCCCGTATCTGTATCATGTACAGGAATTGAGAAAGAAGTTTACGAAGACGGAATTCCAGCATGTTCCCAAAATCCAGAATGAGTTCACCGATGCATTAGCTACCTTATCATCTATGATACAACATCCAGACAAGAATTTCATTGATCCCATTCCAGTGAAAATCCATAATCAACCAGCTTACTGTGCCCATGTCGAAGAGGAAGTAGACGGAAAGCCTTGGTTTCATGATATCAAGGAATATTTGGAAAAAGGAGAGTACCCGGAGCTTTCTAATCCTACTTAGAAATGCACACTTCGGAGATTATCCAAAAACTTCTTTCACAGTAGAGGAATCCTGTATAGGAGGACTCCCGATTTAGGATTATTAAGATATGTCGACGCAAAGTAAGCATCCATGCTACTAGAGGAAATTCATGTTGGGACCTACGGTCCACATATGAACGGTTTTGTCTTAGCAAAGAAGATACTCTGGGATGGTTACTTTTGGATGACTATGGAAACGGACTACGTCCAGTATGTCTAGAAATGCCACCATTGTCAGATACATACAGAAATGATAAAGGTACCTCCAAGCGAGCTTAGCACAACAAGCTCACTATGATCGTTCGCCGCCTGGGGAATGGACGTTATTGGACCAATCAAGCCTGCTGCTTCCAACGGACACATGTTTATCCTGTTAGCCATCGACTATTTCACAAAATGGGTCGAAGCAGCATCTTATAAAGCAGTAACTAAGAAAGTCATGGCAGACTTTGTCCGCGATCGCATCGTTTGTCGATTCGGAATTCTAGAGTCAATCATTACTGATAATGGCTCCAACCTCAACAATGACTTGATGAAAGCTATGTGTAAAACTTGCAAGATCAGACACAAGAATTGCACAACCTACCGACCTCAGATGAATGGAGCTGTAGAAGCCGCCAACAAGAATATCAAGAAGATATTGAGGAAAATGATAGACAAGCATAAGTAGTGGCACGAGCAGTTATCATTTTCTCTATTAGGGTATTGCACCACAATCTGCACATCAACTGGGGCAACCCCCTATATGCTGGTTTACGGAACAGAGGCTGTCATTCCCGTTGAGGCAGAAATTTCTTCCCTAAGGATCATACAAGAAGCTGAGCTCGACGACGCCGAGTGGGTAAAAAGTCGTTATGAGCAACTAGCCCTTATAGACAGAAAGAGAATGAATGCAGTTTGTCATTGTCAACTCTATCAAAACAGAATGGCTAGAGCCTTCAACAAAAGAGTCAAGCCAAGACAGTTCACACCGGGACAGCTGGTGTTAAAGAAAATTTTTCCGCATCAAGATGAAGCCAAAGGGAAGTTCTCTCCCAACTGGAAGGGCCCATACATGGTTCACTGGATTTTGACAGGAGGAGCACTTATACTTGCAGAATTGGACGGAGAAGTCTAGCCAAAACCAATCAATTCAGATGTAGTCAAGCGTTACTACGTGTAAACTTTATGATTTCCTTATATAATGTAATTGAACTACGCCTGACCTGATTCCCGTTTAAGAGGGGATACGTAGGCAACCCTATGGGTTCGGTAACAATTCAATAAAAATTTCATTTCTCCCCGCAATTAGAAATTGGGGTAGAATTTTGAGGAGGACCCTCAAAATTCCGAAGTAATTTTAGCCGATCGCTGCATGAGCAACAGTCAGAAATGTCAACCCATCAAACTGGGGCAGAATTTTGAGGAGGACCCTCAAAATTCCGTAGCAAGATAGGTTGCATTGTCTCGAACATGTCACAGTCGTCAGTTCATCTAAAAGCTATTTTTAATTTATGTCATACTTTTACAAAATCATGGATGTTATTATTGAAACTGCTTTGTTTAGCAATGCTACCCCAATAATATAGACGGTATCACCAGATCAAAGCCGAACGAGTCAAGCAAAAGTCAGCGGGAATACGAACTAACCTCCCCCTTACAAAACTCACGATTTTTCTTTGGATGCAGGCATTAGGATCGCGAAATTATTAAACACACTGTATTCCCATGGGACAAACATTGGTCAAAATATGACTCCCAGAGCCGTTGCACTTGCCAACACTTGCTATCAGCACACCAGTGATGTTCTGTATGTCACAATGCTCCCAGTAATCACAACGCCACAATCTGTTATCAGCTAAGAAAACTCTACCATCATTTGTTATTTTATTTCTTGCAGAAGGCTACCATTCTGCTTTCCGAGACTAAACGATGTCTCCATCTGCATCTGCATTGCATAAGGCTACCATTCTGCCTTCTGAGACTAAATGCTGTCTCCATTTGCACTCTTGCATAAGGCTACCATTCTATCTTCCGATGTTAAGCTCTACCTCCATCTGCATTGCATAAGGCTACTATTTTGCCTTCCAATCTGTATAAGGCTATCATTCTGCCTTCCGAGACTTAATGCTGTGTCCATCTGCATTCTTGCATAAGGCTACCATTCTGCCTTCCGAGACTAAACGTTGTCTCCATCTGCATCTGCATTGCATAAGGATACTATTTTGCCTTCCAATATACATATGGCTACCATTATGCCTTCTGAGGTTAAGCTCTACCTCCTCCTGCATCTGCATTACATAAGGCTACCATTCTACCTTCTGAGGTTAAGCTCTACCTCCGCCTGCATCTGCATTGCATAAGACTATCATTCTGCCTTTCGAGGTTAAACTTTACCTCCACCTACATCTGCATTGCATAATGCTACTATTCTGCCTTCTAATCTGCATAAGGCTACCATTCTGCATTTCGAGGTTAAGCTCTACCTCCATCTGCATTGCATAAGGCTACTATTCTGCCTTCCAATTTGCATAGGGCTACCATTCTGCCTTCCGAGGTTAAGCTCTACCTCCACCTACAACTGCATTGCATAAGGCTACCATTCTGCCTTCCGAGGTTAAGCTCTACCTCCGCCTGCATCTGCATTGCACAAGGCTACCATTCTGCCTTCTAAGGTTAAGCTCTACCTCCGCTGCATCTGCATTGCATAAGGCTATCATTCTGTCTTCCGAGGTTAAGCTCTACCTCCACCTACATCTGTATTGCATAATGCTACGATTCTGCCTTCCGAGGTTAAGCTCTACCTCCATCTGCATTTGCATTGCGTAAGGCTACTATTCTGCCTCCCAATCTGCATAAGGCTATTTTTCTGCCTTTCGAGGCTAAGCTCTGCCTCCAATTTCCTTCAAAACTAAGCGCTATCCCAAGCACTATTCATCTCGCTTCTCTTATGGGCTAAGCTCTTCCCTTCAATTTGCAAGACTAGGCTCTATCTTGTCCGTATCATACTACTGCATCCTTCATGGGATGAAATATTGCCAACTCATCCAAAGGCATCATCGTTCGGAGGCACCATCTTCATAGCCCGAGAACACCATGTCATGGCCTAAGGATCTCTTTCAATCTTTTGCATATCATTATTCAAAGGAGTCATGGTTCGGAGGCACCATCCTCATAGCCCGAGAACATCATTTCATGGCTTGCGAATCCTTTATCATACGTTTCATAGCCCAAAACATCATGGTCTAAGGACATCATTCTCATCGTCCGAAGAAAACTTTCATGGTCCGACGGGAATTTGCATCATGTTTAAATTTATGTACAGTATACACTTGTATTGCTTCTATTTGCAGGTAAGCCGGTGAGCAACAACTATCCCAGTAGGAGCGATCCCGCTCCAGTTCCTTCAGCCATATCAAACCTAACAATTCCCGTAAACCTTTCATTCACCCAGCCCTAGATATCACGTACGTTCTTGAAAGGTCTTCATCGGTATACTCCGCCGATGGATCCTGAACTACATACGGCCTGATTCCTGTAAAACCAGGGATATGTAGGCATCAAAAGCCAGGGTGCGGCCTAAATCCTCCCAAACTGTTTTGCTCGATCAAAATTGGCCATCATTTCTTTACCCGAAAACTCTTTCATCCTTTCCGGGTAAAGAGGGGCAGCTGTTGATACCCAATTTTTTCCTATATATTTTCAATATGCAAAATACCTTTAAAATAACATATATATGCATATATAAGCTTGACCAAAGGTTTAATTATATTCCATAATTTTAAAGGTTTAAATTGATTTATTTTCTCCCTTTTTTATCCATAAAATCCCTAATAATTATTTCCAAAATTATTATTTTGATAATTCATCTATTGTATTTCTATATTTATGCCAAAATATGGCTAAAATAATTTTTACATATTTTTATAATTACATTTGGTATTTTAAAGCTAAATTGCACATAATTGCAATATTAGCCCTTTTAAGATTTAATTATATTTTATACGCATAAAATTGGATCCTGTATTTTTAAATATCTAATAATATGTTATAAATCATTTTATCACCTTAAATTATTTTTCAAAAAACTATTTACCATTTTTTGTAAAATCAAATAGGAAAAAATGGCTATTTAAAATATAGCCAAATTGGCTTTCAATTGTAGCCCAAATCAAACCCCAATCCCAGCCCAATTTCGAATTAATAATACCCAACCCTAACCTAATTAAATCCTACTCGACTCAGACCCCTTCTCATCCTAGCCATTGATCTCTGAGATCCGACCCATATTCCCTCTTACCATTTTTAACCCAAACGACCCCCTATCCTAATTCATTCTTACAAAACCGCCGCCCTAGAATCCCCTTTCCTCTCGAATTCTCTCTGAGACCTAAACCTAACCCTAGCCGCCGCCACCCAAACCAGCCCTAATCCCTTCGATCCTCACTCAATCCATGGATTCCAATGGCTATTTGAGACGTATACTTGTCTCTTACGTCTCCTGGTTGATCGTTTTTGTGATTTTGTGGAAAGATCTCGAAGAGATCTAGTCCAGATCTTGTTCAACTCCTATCCATGGTCTTTTATGCCATTTTTCGGCCATCCTTGGTTGTTCGAGTCAGATCCATGACTTTTCCGGCCAAAACCGGTGACATTTTAAAGTCCTCTCATCTTCTTTGGGTTCTTTGAAACCCTAACTCTTGAGATTTTTTACTTTTCTTTAGATCTGTCTTAGATCTAGGTGTATCCATGAGTTTTTAACCGATTTTTTTCTTCGTCTCTACTATTTCTGAAAAACCTAGTTATAAATCCTCCGATCTTTTTAGATTTGTGATGGATCTATGGGGTTTTAAAGGTTTTTACCTGTCTTCCTCAAAATATTTTTCCGATTTCAAACGATTTCTTCATTTTCCAGATTAGGGTTTTAAAACCCTTTTTGCAAAAATGATTTCTTTCTGATTTTAGCAATTACTTTGATTTTTAGCATGTTTAAACATCACCTGAGTCTTTCCTTTTTTCTCGATTCATTTTTGTCAAGAAACCCTAATACTTCTGGGTTCGATTCGAAGTTTGAGTCTATTTGCGATGTGTTTGCATGACTATCATGAACATTCTAGGCTTCATGTGTGTTCTATATGCTCTTGTGCTTCCTGCTCTAATTTGTTCTTAAGGTTTCCTTGATTTTGTCCAAACATGTATTATTTATCGTTTAATAAGTCCGACTATTTGTTTTATTCATTGTTCACATAATTTATGTTGATTTGGTGTAATCTCCTTAAACCTACATATGTGATCTTGTGTATTTTCCTTGTAATTTTGTACTGATTTTTCAAAATTGCTTCCTTATTTTTGTGACACTTTCCTAAGTTAGTGCTGATTCCCTGTGATTTTCCATCTCATCCGTGATTCTTTGAACTGACTTTCAAAATTGAAATTGTACTCTACCTTATTTAGATGCCCATTATGTTGTTAATATACTTTTCTTACTTGAAAATATTCCGTACTTAGCCCTTATTACGTGCTGCATGCTTTTTCTACTCCTATTATGGTAAAATCAGTTCTTTTCCCTACTTGATACAACTTGTATCCGTTTGAACTATGACTCCCTAATTGAAGGGAGCCCGAGTCTTTAATTGATTCTGATTTGTATTATTTCTATAATTATGCTAAATTAGTACTTACTACCTTATTTTCATGCCTGTTCTAAAACTATAAATACTCTACCCTCTCTTTAGCATAAGACACGAACAATTAGTTCAGAACACACACATACACACTCAACCTCTCTCTTCTTTCTCTACTACTTGTCTAGCCGGCTGAAAGCCAAGGCTAAACTGCGGAACTCTACTTGCTTTACTTTTCTGCATTTTGCTTCCTTAACTGGTATGTTCCTAGTTCAATTCTAAAACTCAACTCTATGTGCTCCATTGTTTGCCAATCCCTGTCTCTTTCTGCACTGACCTAATGGGTCATGTTGTTTAACTACACTTCTTCTTTACTGCTTTATTTAGCATGCTTAAGTTCTGCCCTCTCTTGTTCAAATGTAATCAGCATGTCTACTTAAGTTCCTGTTTATGTCCCTCAACTAGTATGCCTCATAATGTACTAGATTAACACCAAGTCATGACTAATTATGTGTAATAGACCCCTGCATGACTACTCCCATACCCTGTCCCTATGTCTTGTTACTATTCTAATTTCAAGCATGATTCCCTGTTAATTCTTTGAAGTATTAGTTCGTAGGCCAATCAATTGCTACTTGTTTTTGTGCTTGCTGGTCTAAATGCTTCTCTTCTCATCCCTGTTTTATGCGTTTCTGATTTGGGTCCTCTATGTCCCCAACCCCTTACTCCCCTGCTTGTGACTGTTGAAATTGTACTATCCTTCGAACTTGCTCTGTGTGTGCTGTCTTGTTCCAAGTTATTGTTGCTCTTATTCCCTTCTCCTTTTTTCAAAATTGTTCTGTGGTTTTGCAAACTTATTTCAAAAATGCTGTTTCAAAACTATTTTCCAACTCAACTCTATTAAATCTTTGTCAAGCACTCTCACATATATTCTTAGACCACTAGGTTCTGCCCCTTTTGTGTGAGTCTTGCCTTGGGACCCTTGAGCTCCCTCTGAACTTGGACACATAAAAGCTGGCCTTTCCACACTGCACTTACTCTGTCTTGGTTATGCAATCTGGGTGTAAGCACTGCCTGTGATCCTTTGAGGTCCTTAGGGAGCTCTGACACACCTAGATATGAGGAAAAGCTATGAAACAACATTGGCACTTGAGGTGATTGATTACATAACTCAGAGAGGAAGTCCTAATCAGGCTTCCTATATTGTAACTTCTTATTTTCATTGCTACTTATGTAATTCATTTCAAGGTTGGTCTGTAATAACTTGTTGTAAACAAGTATTACGGTTGGCAAGTGAAAAGGTATGTGGTAAATATGCATGCTATAATTGTTAAAGTGTAGAAAACATGTTGTTAGGTTTATATTCCTAATTGCGCAATAGAAATCAAGCATAGGGTTCATACATGCATTAAAAATCATGCTCTTAGGACCCATGTTTCTTGCTTCAGCATCTCATCCATCACTAATCCATGTTTTATGTCTATCACTAAGAAATCCTGCTCCTAGGACAATAACAACATTAACATAGTTACTCTTGTACTTTCAGAAGTCATATTTCAATAATTCTACAACTCTTGTGGGCATTTAGAAATCCTGCCTTAGGGGGTTTTGTTTTTTTGGCAATCCTATCATTTGCATGTGCATATTAGATATCATGTCCTAGGATCCTGTTTACATTTTTGTTTAAGACTCCTAGGTAATTACTGATTCATGAAAATGTAATAAAAATAATCTCACATCGTGATGTTTTCTGAATAAAATTGGTAATAATCTCTGCATTCGTATCAATTAGAACAACATGCTCTTAGGTAAAAACCATCTCCAAACTATTTTAATAATTCTGAATAACTGTTGCATATTGCTTTATGCCTAGGGAAGCCTTAGGTAATAGCTTAGATAAAAATAGAACTGTCCTTGTTTAATTGCCAGCATGATAAAATTAGTAGGCAAGCCTGATTCAGACTTCTTTTCTGAGTCATGCAATAAATCTGGTTCTGCTGTTATCACTTAGATACCATGCTTTAGGATTCTGAATTCAGACCTTATCTGTGTATGAGTCATGCTGTTCATATGCACTGTATGTGGTGGTATATTTGAGCCTTTCGTTTGTCTTCCATGCTCCTTTTAAATGCAGTCCTATATGTTCTTGTTTGTCGCCTAGCATTTTTCCTTTAAACCTAAGGGTCTGCCTAGAACCTCCCTCATAAGATAGAAGTCCTAAATTCCTCCGGGACTAATAGGAAGGGACGGGTAACAGAATGCAATAGGGGTCAAGACCAACCCTCGCTTTAATTACCTTCGCGGGGCTGGAAAGGGTAGATATGGACATGATGAGCGGTGCGTTAATGTAGCCCCTCTTTGAAGAGTGTCATATCGGGTATTGCATTAATGCGATCCATATTACAAACAAATCTAGGACACCCCTTTACATTCATAAGCATGCTTTAGATTGTAATTCTTTTCAAAAACCTTTCACTAATTGTTTTCAAACGCTTGTGTGTTTAAATTTAAATCCCCTACTATTTGAGCCATACTTGTTTATTTGCTAATTGCACAAATGTACAAAAACTGTCTGGCCGAGAACCACACTAGTGGATCCTGAGAGGTGCCTAACACCTTCCCTGTAGGATAATTTCAAGCCCTTACCCTATCTCTGGTTACCAAACGTAGTTATGAATGAACCCTATAGGTGTCCTAATGCACCTTAAAATCATTAAGTGGCGACTCTTCAAAATTGCAAAACCCCTTTCCCAAAAGGAATGAGTTATCCCAACCAAAATGTCATGAACCCGATTCCACGAAAGGAAAAAGAGGGCACGACATGCTCCATGTAATAGATCTGGGGATCAAGAGGAATAAAAGAAGAGAGCAGTGTGCAGTCAACCTAGAGTCAAGTGGGGAAACTTGACTAAGGACAAGGCCCAGGAGTTGGGAGAGAGGTTGCTTGCAATGGGGTCCTGGAAGAATAGTGGGAATGCAACTACGATATGGGCCACGACAGTGAACAACATTAGGGAAGCTACGAGAGAGGTTTTAGGGTTTACAAAGGGATACCCAGGGAGACGTATAGGGGACTGGTGGTGGAATACGGAGGTCCAAGGTAAAGTTGAAGTCAAGAAAGTGACTTATTTGAAACTTGTAGAGTGTACAAACAAGGAGGAAAAGAGGAAGAATTGGGAATGTTATAAGATGGCAAAGAAAGAGGCGAAGTTAGCGGTTACGACGGCTAAGACTACTGCCTTTGGATGCATGAATGCGAAACTTGGGAGCAAATACGGGGACAAGAAGTTGTACAGGTTAGCCAAAGTGAGGGAGGGGAATGGTCATGACTTAGACCAAGTGAAGTGCATCAAAGATGAGGACGACATAATATTGATGAAAGATGCTCATATTAGACAAAGATGACAGACATACTTCCATAGACTATTGAACAAGGAGGGGACAGAAGCATTGTGCTGAGTGAGTTGGAGCATTTCGAGAGTCTATGTGATTTTGGATATTGTAGGCGTATTAAGGTCGAAAGGTTATAGGAGTGATGCGTAAGATGAGCAGGGGACGAGCGACTGGGCTAGAGGAGATCCCGATGGAATTCTGGAAGAGTGCAGGCCGTGCAGGCGTGGAGAGACTTACTAGGTTGTTTAATGTTATATTTAAGACGAAGAAGATGATTGAAGAATATAGGTTAAGTATGATGAGTCTCTTATACAAGAACAAAGGTGATATCCAAAACTGCAATAACTATAGGGGTATCAAGCTGCTGAGTCATACTATGAAAAGTTGGGAGAGGTTGGTGGAAGTCAGGGTGAGGAAGAGTGTGTCCATTTCTGAGAATCAGTTTGGATTCATGCCGGGGCGATCGAATACGAAAGCCATTCATCTAGGGGAGATTTGTAGAGCAATATAGGGATAGAAAGAAGGACCTACACATGGTGTTTATAGACCTAGAAAGGCGTAAGATAAAGTCTCGAGGGAGGTTCTATAGAGATGTTTGGATGTTAGCTATAATGACCTGATCGGTCATTTTGAGCTCTAGCGCGTTGCCTGGCGGTTTGAGTCCTTGATTAGCTTCACTTTATGCATTATGACTTGTACGTGAGGTCGAAATTGAATTTCGGGAAGTTCAGAGTAGTTTCAGAAGGAAAAAATTCTAAATTTGGAAGCTTTAAGTTGAAAGAGTTGACTAGGGTTTGACTTTTGAGTAATTCACCTCGGGATTGGGATTTGAAGATTTCTATATGTTCGTATGATGATTTCAGATTTAGGCGTATGTTCGGGTTGGGTATCGGGTGGTCCGGGAGTATTTCGGCACTTAATATCAAAAGTTGGCATTTTGAAGGTTTTAAAATTTCCTAAGTTTGGTTCAAAGTGGATTTTTGTGTTATGGATGTCTGTTTGGGGTTCCAATCCTTGAAATAGGTTCGTATCGTGATTTGTGACTTGTGCGTAAAGTTTGGCACCATTCCGATATACTTAAGTATGAATCGAACGCGTTCATCAAAGCTTGAATGTTTGAAAGTTTGGAATTTTTCCTAAGTTTGACCGTGGTTTGAATTTTAGGCTATTGGGTTCGGATTTTGGATTCGGGACTTGGAATAGGCTTGTTTTGTCATTTGAAACTTTCCTGCAAAATTTGGTGTCATTCGGGGATGATTTGATATGGTTCGGACGATCAGTCGAAATTCTAGAAGTTCTTCAAGTTTATTGTGATTTTTATGCATTTTGGCGTCTGATTCGTGATTTTAGAAGTTATTTTGGTGTTTTGATTGTGCGAGCAAGTTTGCATTATGATTTTTAGACCTGTGTGGATGTTTGGTTTGGAGCCCCTAGGGCTCGAATGAGTTTTGGATGCGTTCCTGAGGAGTTTGTAGAGGTTCAGCTGGTTCTTGTGGACTGTTCTCGCATTTGCGAGGTTTGTATAGCATATGCGATGTCCGCATTTATGAGATAACTCTCGCAATTGCGAAGATGGGAAGGGGCAGGGAAGTTCGCAATTGCGAACAATTTAATCGCAATTATGATTGAGGTAGTTTATGCATTTGTGAGGTTCTAGTCGCATTTGCAACTTGGTTAGTTTTGGTCAGCCTTTGCATTTGCGATGCCTATTTTTCAATTGCGACCTTCGCATTTGCGAGCCTCATGTCGCAAATGCAACATCTGAGGCTGTTATCAAGACTCCATTTCGGGACTTAGCCCATTTCTCTCACATTTTCATTTGGTTGGGCAATTGTTGGAGCTCTTGGAGGCAAAACTTTCATCATCCATTCCAAGGTAAGTGATTCTCACATATTGTAAGTTAATTACATGGATTCTATAAGGATTTAGCATGGAAATTTTGGAAAATTGTGGGATTTTTAAGAAAAAACTAAAAATTGTATTTTAAGATTTTGACCGCGAAATTGGACATGAAATTAGGAATAATTTATATATTTGAGTTTGTGGTATTAAGGGCAATGTTTATTTTCGAAATTTTTTGGAATCTGGGCACTTAAGCCCAAGGGTTGACTTTGTTGACTTTTCGAGCAGAGTTGAGGATTATTAAAAATTGTTAAATTATAAGCATTGGAGTATATTTTGATTAAATTTCACATTGTTTGACTAGTTTTGGATTGACGGGCATCAGTTTGAGGCGATGGAGAGGCATCTGGAGCCGGTTATGAAACTTTGAAGCAAGGTAAGTCTCATGTCTAACCATTTGAGGGGGAATTTACCCCATAAGTGTCATTCTTATTAATTGCTATATGTTGTGGGAGCTGCACACGTGTTAGGTGACGTGTGCCCATGCGTATGATATAATTCCCGATTATGTCTAGGTAGACTTAGGTTCACGCCATGCTTTAAATGTACTAATTGAGTTACTCTTGCCTTTTTAATTGCTTTATTTCGCATCACAACTTGAGATTCTACTTGTGTAGAGTAATAGACTCTCTATTTTACAAATTTTACGAGCTACTTGATTATCCGCGGAATAATTGTGCTTCCCTTACAAACTTCTCCCGCGTTGTACGTATTAATCGAAAAGCTTCCTTAAAATTTCATAACTCACACATACATTTGTGAGTGGAGTCGATGACCCGTTAAGCTTCCTATTCTTATGGGATCGGGCTGTTCGCCTCAGCAGTATCATTATTCTTATGGGATCGGTCCGTTCACCTCGCCAGTATCATTATGGGATCGAGTCATTCGCCTCGGCAGTATCATTATTCTTATGGGATCGGATCATTCGCCTCTGCAGTTTCATTTTTCTTATGGAATCGGGTCGTTTGCCTCAGCATTTCTGTAAAACACTCTAATGGGATAGGTTTGTTAGCCTCGACAACTTTATAAAAACACTCTTATTGGATTGGGTCGTTCGCCTCGGCAGAATCGTGCGTAATATCTGATAGAAAGCCACTGTATCTGTGAGATTTTCTGGTTTGAGTCGTGATGACCCATTTAGTGGGGATTATATTACATATACTCCGGTTGAGGAGATAACCGATATTTGAGAACTTATATTCACTATTCAGAGGAGGATCGTACCACGTACCTATATTCGTTTACACTATTTATTTACCATGCCTCATACTTATTTACTTTCTACTGTACTTTATTTATTGACCTCTAGTAAGTGTTAATGTCTACCACTCGTCACTACTTCTCTAGGTGTCACACCCCAAACCTGAAGAGGCATGGCCAACACCCGATGCCATACTCGATCTAAGTGTACCACTCTACAACTGTGAACTCTAGAGGGTAACCCTCAACTTAGGCCGATGAGGACATATTCTGAATCGTCTGAAAATAACGTGTCTCTCATCTATGGGGTAAACATACCCAAAAGCTAATATATATATAACTATGCAGGGCGATGAAGCTGCCATGAACATCTACTGATATACAAAATATACAGGACTTGTCTACAAGCCTCTAGAGATAACTGAACTGTACCATGGTCGGGACAGGGCCTCGACCTACCCATGAAATCTGTATATATAAAATGGACTCCAAGGTCTAGACCTGGTAACACCAGGAAGTGGAGCTTACCAACGAAGATGATGTTTGACTCTATCTGCTGGGAGGGTTTGTCTAACTGTCAATGAGGACCTACAGACATGGAATGCAACATACCCGGCAAAAGGGACGTCAGTACGAAATAATGTACCGATTATGTAAGGAACATAATAACTGAAAGCTAAAACTGAACTGATAATATAATAACCTAAAGTAATTGGGAGTCAAAGATAATCTTAAGATATGCTTACCTGCTGATACTGAGTCAACTCTCTCAATATAGTAAGTAAAATAGTTGCCCGGCCTCATACGGCTCGGTATGTGTAACTGATCTTCCATAATAGGCTCGCTCATAGGTACTCAACCATACAAGGCTTAGGGTATGCTAGAGACTTGGAAGGGAATATAGGCGAATATATACACTTGTTGGACACTTGTATGAATTATTTTGAACATAAATGTGCCTTCATGTGTTTTCTTGATATTAATTGATATTTGTGGATCGGGCCGATCACCTCGGTAGAAATAGATGCATCTATGGTTCGCACCATTCGATCCTCTGGAAGTGCACAGTTTATTTTCTGTTGTATCGGGGTATAATGTGCGCATGATATCTATGTAAAATCTTATCCATGACTTGATCTGCTAAATATTTGAGATGTAAATGGCTAATTGTAAAATTGTTAAGAATATGACTTATTTCCTCTTGCTACAAACTGTTGATTATTTGAGACTCCCATGCTGAGCATAACACTTCACTATATTATTTGACCTTAGTAAGTATCAAACCGACCTCTTGTCTCTACTTTTTCAAGATTAGACGGGATACTTACGGGGTACATATTGTTTATGTACTCATACTACACTTCTGCACTTAATTGTACAGGATCTGAGGCAGGTACATCTGGCTATCCGTCTGGTGTGCGCCCAGGATTCATAGTCTGAGACTTCCACGGTGAGCTGCCCCTTCCTGTGCCATTCAGCAGCTTGATGGAATCTCTCTTTATTTATTTTTTTGTTGTCTATTCTATTTCGGACAGTAGGATAGATTTATTCTTTTGTATATTCTACTAGTTGCCCACAACTTGTGATACCAGGTCTTGGCACACACATTAGTAGACGTTTCTTTTGGGTTGTATAATTATTTTCGAATGTTGCATATTATCACCTGTTTTTAAATTGCAAATTAAGAAAATGTTGTAACTGTTTTGGGTAAGTAAAATAAGAATTTACTAATACTTCCGCGTTGGCTTGCCAGACAATGGTGTTGGGCACCATCACGATCTGTTATGGAAATAGGTCATGACAGTAGTTCTCCCACACGAAGTTAGGCAGCACACTTAACTCAACTAGGACAATTCAACACTCGAAAATAGATTTTCCCTTAAAATCAGCATCCACACGGCTCAAATCTAAACCAAAATCGACTCAATACCATTAAACAATGCTAAGAAATTTAATTGCAATGGATAAAGTTAAGATCTTTACACATTTTCCAAAAATAAAAATCAACCAGAGGCCTGCCCGGTCAAAACCCGGGTCCAGTGGTAGATTACATTTACCCATGACCCCACAAGTTCATATAAGTGATTAGTTTCAAAATCCGAGTCCAAATCGACTCTCAAAACTCAATTTCTTATTTTTTAAAAATTTGATAAAGTTTCAAAAAAATTTACTTTGATTTACATGATTTTGATATTAGAATATAAGATATGTTGATGGTGTATGATTAGAAATAGATTAGAATCACTTATCCAAGGTTTGTAGGTGAAAATCCCCTCCTCAAATCGCCTCCTACCGAGTCTAGGGTTAAAAAATGAGAGAATGAGAGATAAAATCCTAATTTTCAGGCCTTATATTCAGCTGCAGCTATCGCAATTGCGATATGGGTTCCTCGCAATTGTGATTAGAATGGCCTGGTAAGCTTATTCGCAAATGCGAAGATGCAGTTGTTGCCCTTGCAATTGCGACATAAATAATTGCAAATGCGAACCTAGCCAGCCTAGACTTGCTTCGAAAATGTGACCAATGCATCGCATTTGCGATACCTGAAGGTCCCTGCTATTGTCGCAAATGCGACTCTGGTGTTCACAATTGCGACACCAAAGGGCACCAAACACCATATTTCAGTTTTCAGTTCAAAAACCTTCAAAAACATGTCTGAAACTTGTCCGAGCCCTCGGGACTCCAAATCAAATATCCACATAAGTCTAAAAATATCATACAAACTCGCTCGTGCGATCAAAGCACAAAAATAATATCTAAAACTTCAAATTGAACTCTAAATGCATGAAATTCAAGAAAATTTTCAAAAACATCTAGAATTACAACTAAACGTCTGAATCCTATCAAATCAACTCCAAACGACACCAAATTTTACATACAATTTCTAAATGCCATAATAGACCTATTCGAAGTCCCGTACAGATTTCCTCATTCAATTTGTACAACAGATTGCGTGAAGCAAATTCAAATTACAGTAATTTCATTTTATTGCAAACATACTGCAACTTTGTCATGTAAGAAAAGTGTTAAAGAATTACAACTGTAATGGACACACAGGCAGGTGGCCAGCCACTTTTGGTGGCTGCGCTGCCTACACAACTTCCTCTAAACATGGCACAAACATCAGGGATCACAAATAAGCCGATGGATTACTCCAAATTTCTGAAACCTTGCACTTTAAATGCTGCAATGCAGGAGCAACAGGAAGTTGAGCCAATTACTATTCGTAACCTACAATATTAAATGGAGAACATGTTATTCAGTTCACAGAAGCAGAAGTAGAAAGGATGGATATCATCGAAGGACTACAATATGCAATAGTTGGTAAATGTTCTTATGGGAGCCCAGAAATTCAACAACTGCGTAAGTTAATACCAATTCAATGCGGAATTAAAGGTGAATGTAACATTGGATTTCTAAGGGATAGACATATTTTGATTAGATTGGCATTAAAGCAGGACTTTCTTTATTTCTCATCAAAAACTCATTACATAAAGGACAGGGATGGCTATCAATATCAGCTTAGGCCTTTGATTTATGACTCAAAGTTTAGAGCAGATGAAGAAACACCCAAGGCAATGGCTTGGATCTCATTCCCAGGTCTATTGCCAACCTTTTTTGTAAAGGAATGTCTATTTTCTCTAGCTTCAGCCGTAGGTAAACCTATGCATCTAGACATGGCTACAATTAACAAAACTAGACCTAGTTGTGCTAGGGTGAAGGTACTAGTTGATCTACTTGCAGATTTGCCTAAAAAGGTGAGGATGGACATATTCAATGAAGCTAAAGGAACAACAAGAACTGAATGGGTGAGAATTCAATATGACATGATGCCTAAATATTGCAGACATTGTAAACTTCAAGGACATGATCAATGTGAATGCTGGAGGATACACCCTGAATTATATGTGGAGAAGGAGAATGATAACCAAGCAGATACAACTAAGAAACAAGACATAAATAACTCACAGCCTATAAAGATGCTATCTAGTGGAAAGGTCGTGGGTAATGTGATTGTTACAGCAAAAGAGCAATGGAAGGAAGTGAAGGACAACAGAGTTAGAATTGTAGTAAATCAAAATACTAGTCTTAGTAATAATGGAATGGAGATGTCACCAGCTAAGCAGCTTGAAAACAATAACAATAAAGAGGGTACAAGCATTGTAGAGAGACAAGCAGAACCACAAAGCAACAGTGGTAAGGAATTGGAGGCTGTAGACAATGAAGATAATGATCATGTTCAAGTACCTAACAAGTTTGCAATATTACAAGGTTTGGAGGAAGAGGAAGAACATATTAATCAATTGGCAAAGGTGACAGATAATGCAACAACAAGCAGTACAACACTTCATAACCATGCATCTACAAAGCAAAAAACAAAAAATACGGTCAATAATGAGGGAAAATTAAATCCGGCAACACAACTTTTTCATCTTAATTCATCAGGGATTAGCTCGACTAATGGTCTAGTCAATGGAAATGAGACATCAAAAGCAAAAAACGATACTGCACAATGGGTAGAAAGAAGTTTCAAGAATAAAACAGGAGAGGGAATAGAGAAGATCAATAAACAATGCCAGCAAATCCCATCACAAGATACATTAGTGAACAAGGTACCTAATAAAACTCCAAATTCTCAACCAGAAGGGTCAAAATCAGCTACATTTAAAGAAAGAATGCAAGGCTGTGGAGGCAGGCTATGGGATACACAAAGGGAATACGATTCAGAGGAGAACGAAGTACCACAAGGAGCCCAAGCTGATGAAGAACCAAATGAGAAGGACAAAGAAGAAGATGAACAAAGTGTAAATGGAGAGCACCAAGCCAATGACAACAATACAACTGAAATCACAGAAATTAAAAACTATGAAGGAAGAGATCCAGAGGTAAATGATCCTGGAGGAACAGAAGATGATCAAATTTAGATATCACAAGAAGACCCACAAGGACACAACATAACAGACAAGGAGAAACAACTAAGACATAAAAAAGAATTATTAAATATTATTGTCACAATGGAGAAAAATCAGTTGCAGCTGTTAAAAAGAGGAGAAGAGAAGGCCTTGGTCCCTAAAAGGAATGCATTTGGAGATACATCAGGAAGTAAGGAAGACAATGAAGAAGGAGAACCTGGTAAATCAGGATACGACATGGATCAAGAATCAACTACCCAACACCTTATGAATGCGGCAAGGCAAGGTTGACTTATCACCTATGCAAGTGGAAAAGGCAAAATCAGCAGCAAAAAGGTAAGAAAAAGCAACAAAAAGATAATTTTGCAGTACCAAAAGCTGGGGTGCACACAAGGAGAATGCTGACTAAATCCAACAATCAGTAATGAATGCTCTCATTTGGAATATAAGGTCAGTCAACACACAACACGCCTTTGAAAGGTTGACAAAAATGCACAGGAAAAATCACTATGATTTTGTAGGATTAATGGAGCCAAAGCAACAAGCAAAAAAAATGGAAAGGTACAGAAACAAGATAGGACTTGCACAAGCAATTTCAAATGTTTCCAACAAGATCTGGGCATTCATAGATGAAGTATTTGAAGTAACTGTCATGTACAATATGGTGCAACAATTAACACTACGATTGGTTCATACTGAATCGCATGTGGAGTTTGTTATAACTTTGATATATGCTAAATGTGATGCAATTGAGAGGATAGAATTATGGGATTCATTATATGAAATGACAAGGGATATGAATGCACCATGGCTAGTAGGGGGAGATTTCAATGTAATATGGGACGAAGAAGAGAAGTTTGGGGGGTTACCTGTGTCATTGAATGAAATTGATGATTTTCGACACTGCGTCAACACTTGCAATCTCTTCGATCTTGGATTTAAAGGTAGCATATTCACATGGTGGAATGGAAGAGCAGAGGAAGACTGTATATTCAAAAGACTAGACAGATGCTTGGCCAATTTACAATTCCAACAAACATTTCCAGGAATAGAGGTGCAACATTTGGCAAAGACTGGTTCCGATCATAGTCCAATGTATCTGAAGTGTGATACTGAGACTCCACCAATAAAAAAGCCTTTTAAGTTCTTAAATTTTTGGGGGGAACATGCAACTTTTAAAGACGTGGTGAGAGACAACTGGACAGCCGATTTCAATGCAAATCCTTTTATTATTCATAATCACAAGTTAAAAAAATTAAAGAAAGCCCTTTCATTGTGGAGTAAGGCTACTTTTGGAAATATTTTCCAAAACATAGAAAGCATGGAGGAGGTAGTGATGGTTCACGGAGCAGAATTTGAAGCAAATCCTACAGGGATGAATAGGGAAAGACTACAAAAGGTTCAGGCAGAATTAATCAAATGTCTTGCACTAGAGGAGAAATTTTGGCAACAAAAGGCGGGCATGACTTGGTTCAAGGAAGGGGATAGGAATACTAATTTCTTCCACGCACAAGTGAGAGGTAGGAGGAAGAGACTTCAGCTTAACAGAATTCAAGGTAGTGGAGGAACATGGATTGAAGAAGAAAAAGAAATTACAGAAGAGGCTATCAGATTTTACGAGGAACAGTTCACAGAAACAGCTTCTCCCTCTTTATTTGAGATCGTAGACCATGTTCCTAATCTGATGAACAATGATCAGAATGCAGAATTGATTAAGCAACCAACAAAAGATGAGGTTAAAGAGGCAGTATTTGGACTTAATGGTAATAGTGCTGGAGGGCCAGATGGTATGACAGGCAAGCTATATCAGTCTTGTTGGGACATAATAGGGGATGACTTGTTCGACATGGTGAGGGCTTTTTTCAATGGTCATGAGCTACCAAAGTGCGTAACACACACAAACCTAGTTCTGATACCAAAGAAAAAAGAAGTTACCACTTTTTCTGATCTAAGACCCATAAGCCTAAGTAATTTTTCAAATAAGGTCATATCGAGGGTCATACATGAAAGGCTTGTGAAATTTCTCCCAAATCTGATATCGGAGGAACAATCAGGTTTTGTTAAGGGCAGGAATATAGTAGAAAACATCCTTTTAACTCAGGAGATAGTCACTGACATCAGGCTTAGAATAAAGGCTGGACCTAATGTCATCCTGAAGCTAGATATGACCAAAGCTTATGATAGATTATCTTGGCTATTCCTAACAAAGGTAATGAGAAAGATGGGATTCTCAGAAAGGTTGATAGGGATTGCCTTTGGATTAGTTTCAAACAATTGGTATTCTATTCTAATCAATGGTCAAGCTCATGGTTTCTTTAAATCCTCAAGAGGAGTAAAACAAGGTGATCCTGTATCTCCAACTTTGTTTATCTTGGCAGCGGAAGCATTATCTAGGGGCCTCAATGCACTTCATACTAACCTGTATTTTTGTGGATTTGGAATGCCAAAGTGGAGTCCAAAAATAAATCATTTGGCGTATGCAGATGACATGATTATTTTTTCATCATCTCATGAAACTTCTCTGTTGCTGATTATGCAAGTGTTGAATGCATATGAAAATGCATCTGGGCAGCTTATTAACAAGACCAAATCAGCTGTGTACCTGCATCATTTAACACACATGGATGTGGTCAGCAAGGTGGAAAGGATCACAGGCATTCATAGAAATGAATTTCCGATCACATACCTAGGTTGTCCTATTTTTTATGCAAGGAGAAAGCTGGAATACTATCAACCCCTAATTAATAAGGTAATGGACAAAATGCAATCCTGGCAGGGCAAATTATTATCAGTAGGGGGAAGGGCAGTTCTCATATCCCATGTGCTGCAAAGCATGCCTATGCACCTACTATCAGCTGTAAACCCTCCCAAATATGTGATAAATAGGTTGCACAAATTGTTTGCACAATTTTTCTGGAGCAGCTCTGTAGGAGGAACTAGTAGGCATTGGGCTTCATGGAATACCTTATGCATGCCAGTTGAGGAAGGAGGAATAGGTTTCAGATCACTACATGATGTAACAAAAGCATTATTCAGCAAGTTATGGTGGAATTTCAGAACTAAACCAAGCCTATGGAGCTCTTTTGTATGTCAGAAATATTGTAAGAAAATGAATTCAGTAGTTGTTCCATGGAAAAGGGGGTCTCATATTTGGAGAAAAATGCTGGAATGCAGAGATCTTATTGAACATCAAATCTTTTGTCAAACAAAAAAGGGATCCTCACTTTTTTGGTTTGAAAACTGGACAGGTCTTGGGGCACTATATTTTTTAGTTCCTCATGACTTTGGCATAGATGAAACAATACAATATGTACATGAAGTTACCTTAAATGGTGGGCGGGATGTGGACAAGCTATTTGAATTGCTTCCTGAAGACTTAGCAGTACACATTCTAGAGAAAATCAAACCACCTTCACCTCAGCAGGTTCTTGACGTGCCTTGTTGGATGCTGGAAACAAGAGGACATTTCAGTGTTAAGTCAGCATGGGATTATACGAGAAGAAGAGACGAACCAATAACGGCTTATAGAATGATATGGGTAAAGGGATTGCCTTTTAAAATAGCATTTTTCATGTGGAAAGTGTGGAAAGCAAAGTTACCTTTAGATGATTTCTTGAAAAAGGTAGGCTACTGCATGCCATCAAAATGTTGGTGTTGTGCACATCCTGATGAGGAATCTCTTCAGCATTTATTTTTTAGATCAGAAACTGCAAAGACAGCTTGGAAGTATTTTCTATCGAGGGCAGGAATAGCTGTGGAAGGGCTTACACTACACCAAACAATCACAAAATGTTGGACTGCAAATGTTTGCTTAAGGCTTAAACTGGTAATGCAAGCACTCCCTTCATGCGTAGTATGAGAACTCTGGAAAAGAAGAAATAGTATGAAGTATGGTGAGGCTGTGACAACCAGCAGGGTGATTTATCAAGTGTCATCAAATCTCCAGGCATTGGTGAAATTGAGAAAGCCAGGGATGGACATGGTACCTCACAAATGGAAAGACCTTCTAGTCATGATGGAAAATTTCACTCCTAAACTTAAAGTTACCAAAGTCATGTGGGAACCACCAAGTACAGGATGGCTAAAGGTTAATACAGACGGGGCATCGAGGGGAAATCCAGGCAGGAGCTCAATAGGTTTTTGCATAAGAAATGAAAATGGTGACATAGTCAAGTCTGTAGGGAGGGAGATTGAGGAGACAACAAACACAGTAGCTGAAGCGAAGGCCATGTTAGAAGCACTAAGGTTCTGCAGATTACAACAATACTCTCATGTATGGCTTCAAACTGACTCAATGTTATTAAAAAAGATAATGGATGGGATTTGGAAACCACCATGGATCATATCTGAGCAGGTAGAGGAAATGATGCAACTAATGAGTGGGGGCAATTACACAGTTACACATATTCATAGAGAGGGCAACAAGCTAGCTGATCATTTGGCTAATTATGCTTTAGATCATGGAGAGATCGAGTGCCAACAATTCTGGCAGCTAGATGCACAAGGAAGGAGGTTGGTTAATGAAGATAAGATGCAATGTCCAAGTTTAAGGATAAAGGTGGACAGAAGATAAGAAGCAAAGAGAATAGAAATAGCAAGAGGCATGTCATCTTGATCGACCATCAAATCCAAAGGGAGGAGGGTGTCTCTAGCGACGAGGTACAATTATGCTATATTAAACAACAAAAACTTTCCAGTAATCAAGATGGACACGTGATATTATGCTCATTAAAAGATAACAATGCTATTGGAATATGCACAAGCACGCTAGGGACTAGGCATGGAGGGATGCGAAAAAGATTTCATGAAAGCACATGGTTTACTCTGAAAAACGAGAAGAATGTCGTTTGGTTGGGGATGCGCAATCGAGCAAACAAATGCAGGAATGAAAAAACAATGCACAAGCATGGAGGGTAGCAAATGATGCAACAAGAGCATTTGGGGAACACGCATGCTAACACATAGAAAAGAACGCTGGAAGGTAAAGCATGCTGGACATAGAGGAGTTTGTTACTTGAACATGCGGCTGATGTATATGGTAGACCGTGTCCATGAAATAACAAAAAATGGAATTGAATCCAACGAGAATGGATTGGAGTGGTCCAGCAAGAGCATGTGGTCTTGCATAAAAAAAGAGGGCATATTTTAATGGAAATTCACAAAGCATGCTATGGCTAGGCAGCTTATCGATAAAGGAGGCAAGGCTGTCGAACATGAATTGTTCACCAAGAGTACTCACGTGCTTTTGGAGTGCAAAGCACAAAGATGCCCCCATTGATCAACCCAAGGAATCAAAAGGAGCACAGATAGGAAAGAAGACGCAACTACCGCACAGAAGACATTAATCTTGACGAAAGATTAATGGGAGATGGAGAGTGATCGAACGCGGAGGATAGGAAGTGCCAAAACCTCATGCACATGCTTGGATAAACATATTTTAATGGAAGTTCTATAAGCTTGCTGTGTACATTCTGGCAGCTTATCGAACAAGGAGGCAAGGTCGAACAGGAATTTGCTCACCAAGAGTAAATGGAGCTCACGTGATTCGGGAGTACAAAACACAAAGCTTTCTCCATTGATCAAAAGGAGTGCAGCGAGGAAAGAAGACAAAGTTAGCGCACAAAATCACATGCACATGCTTGGATAAAGTCTTATATTTCAAATTTTAATAGATTTAATGTTTTATCAAGGTTGAGTGCAACACTCAATTTTGATAATAGGATATTTGTTAACTGCAAACTTTATTTCGTTCATTCCGTAGGATAACTAGACATTGTATTTTGTCGTTTATCATGTTATAAATAAAATTAACCCTAGGCGTCTGCCTAGCGGATTATTAAAAAAAAAAGTCACTATACGATCAAACTTTTCAACTTTAAATTAATTTTGGGCATACGCCCAAGTTCGAAATCACGATACGAAGTTATCAGAGCCATAAAAATACAGTTCCAGGATCGTTTTCACAAAAGTCAAAGTTTGGTCAATATTTTCAAATAGAAACTTCTAAGTTAAGAATGAAGGGTCCAAATCAATCAGAAAGCTTCCCGGAACGAAACTAACCAACCACCAAGTCGTTACACAAAAATCATTTTACTTTGCTCTAGTTATCACAAAAGTCACATTTTTATTTGAAAAGTCTATTATGCTCTTGATATTATATAAACCTCATATTTATGCAATACCTTCTATATTATATACTATATAATATATTTTTACCTAGGTATTTTACTTATAATTAAAATAACTTTAAATTATTTTATTTATTATTTTTATAATATATCCATACATTTAATTTTTTTCATGGCACTCAATTTGTTTAATCATATTCAAACATGAACATATTTTAAATATAAAAATGATAAGAAAATATTTATTTTTTAATATTTATTTAAAATAATAAAAACAAATTTGTTTATCAAATGATAATTTTTTAATAGTCAATAAAATTTTTAAAAGAAGTTCCAAAGGTATTTGTGTTTAATATTAAGTTTTGAAAGCTTTATCTATTAATATTATTTATTTAAAAGTATTAATTTGATGTGTCTGTTTGCAAAAAATTTATGCAGAGAAAAATAAAATTGCAATCACAAACAACTATAAAGAAAAAAAGATTTTATTGATAAACATTGCAGGTTACAATTCTGTTTATCCCTTGATTCTTCCCTTCGATTTATTTTACGTGATTCGAGAGCCTAAGCGGCGTATTTCTCGAATGTAGGACTTTGAGCAAGACATCTCTTAATGAATATTCCAAGAGTTTCATGGAATTTCGAGGATCTCATATTTGATCTCTTTGTGCATATTCTGAAAATTTATGAAATTGCTGAGATTCTCTTTGAAGGACATATGTAGCCTTATTTATAGGCATGGATTAGGGTTTCGGGTGGAGTAGCCACCAAGTAACCCTAATAGACTCCTAATATTTCAAGAGTTGTCTTGAATTTAGGATTTATCTTAATCTGTTAAAATTGTAGTGCCTACAAATGCCCCCTACTTCAAGGTTTAATGAGGTGTTAGTGAAACTTGAAGACGAGACTTAAAGTACCCGACAATCACAACAGATAATCTTGAAACTTGAAGTTTTTGATTTGTAGGAGGAAGAGATGAAGGGCAGAACTGGTCCCATTGGGCGTGCAAATTTGTTTGCAACAAATTTATGCAGAGAAATAAATCTGCAATCACAAACAACTATAAAGAAAAAAAGATTTCAGTGATAAATATTGCAGGTTACAACTATGTTTATCCCTTGATTTTTCCCTCCGATTTATTCTACGTGATTCGAGGGCCTAAGCGGTGTATTTCTCGAACGTAGGACTTTGACCAAGATATCTCTTAATGAATATTCCAAGAGTTTCATGAAATTTCAAAGATCTCATATTTGATGTCTTTGTGCATATTCCGAGAGTTTATGGAATTGCTGAGATTCTCTTTGAAGGACATATGTAGCCTTATTTATAACATGGATTAGGTTTTTGGGTGGAGTAGCCACCAAGTAACCCTAATAGACTCCTAATATTTTAAGAGTTGCCTTGAATTTTGGATTTATCTTGATCTGTTAAAATTTCAGTGTTTGCAGTGTCATTTGCTAAATGTGGGTATATTATTTATTAAATTAATGGGTATGCTGATAAATCTATAAGCTTTGATTTTTTAATTTTTATAAAGTATATTTCATTAAGCATAATTAAGAACGTGTGCTTGAGATGTTTCACGGTAATGTTATTGAAAAATTTAATAATACTACTTATATATCTTGAAAATTAATATTAAGAAAAAAATTAAATGTACTAATATATTATAAAAATAATAAATAAAATAATATTAAATTATTTTAATTATAAGTAAAATATCTGAGTAAAAGTATATTATATAGCATATAGTATAGAAGGTATTACATAAATGAGAAGATTTATAATGTCAAAGGCATAATAGACTTTTCAGGTGAAAGGTTTGTAAAATCTGGTCAAAATGATTATTGTCAAAACTAGAGCATAATAAAATAATTTTCATGTAACAAAATAAAAAAAATAACTTTTGGGCAACAAACACAAAATTGAGTAACTTTTATGTAACAAAAGAAAAAAAGTGACTTTTGTGTAATGAACACAAAGTTAGATAATTTACTCTAAGTAATATGTATCGTCAAGGGAACATGAATATTCGTGCTTTTTCCTAAGCACTGAGGACACTCTGGTCATTTCGGTTAATGTTTGTGCATCGTCTGCTTGAATTGTTGTCTTTAATAATTTGTTAGGGACCCAAAATGACGAAATTATCATGTCGCACCTTTTGAAATACGGGTTCAGGAGGATATTTCTGTAAATATGCTATAGTAGAGCAATATTGTTGGCATAGCTTCAGTACGAGTCCAAAACTTAAATAGTGCTAAAAATAGCACAAAATACATTTCTACTATTAAAAAAAGTTACATAAATACATAAAACGTAATATAATACTGCGTTTTACTTTAACGGAAAGTTAGCCGTTAAAGTTAAATACTGCGTTTTATTAAAAAATTAATTTTTTAGGAAAATGCACTACAATACTACATTTTCCGTAAACGCAGTATTGTACTGTGTTTCCCTATAAAAAACTATAAAGTTTGGGCCCACCTTAATAAACTTCTGCAGGACTGCAGAGAATATTTGTTTTTTTAGTGTAAAACGTAGTATAATACTGCATTTTACACTGAAACGTATTATTATACTGTATTTTACAAATTTTTGGGTCCACGAAGTGTTATGCGGAAAACTGACATAACAATATTGAAATACATAAAACGTGGTAGTATACTGCGTTTTGCATAAAAATAAATTGCACCCCAAGCTCGAACTTGCCTTATTTAAAGGCGTTTGAATTTTATGAAAATCCATTCAAAACTTTCCTTCAAACTTCCGTTCATACTTCTCTCTTCTTCTTATCAATCATTTTTTTATAATGTCTGAAGAGCCAAAAATAAGGGTTTCATTATATTGGGGGGTGAGGTTGTGCTGGAGAATAACTTTGTGCTAGAGAATAACTCTTTGAGGTATAGCTCACCTCCACAATGTAATGTTAAATTGCCGCTTACAATGGAGTACGATAAATTAGTATCATTGTTACGTAAAAAAATGTGTGTGAGGAAACATTCGGTTAACCTTAAAGTAACCGATAGATTTCTGTATTCAGTGTCTCCGTAGGAGTTTGCTTATTATTCTGAGTTTAACATCGAAGATGATGAAACTCTTAGAGATTTTTTGCAGATTCCGGATGAATACAGGGATTTATTGTAATAAAATTATTGGAAATGTATGCCAAGGTTGAAGACGTTCCCAATAATGAAGGCGTGCATAGTAGGGATAACCCCCAGTCATCGGATGGTTATTCTGGAGCAGTTTTTGCCAGACAGATTGCTGATGAAAGAACTTGCCTTGATTTAAACTTGACACCACCGACGAATGAGCAGCCACAAAATAATTTTTCGACTTTATATAATCCACAAGACGACTGGTAAACTTTAATTTTTCTACGATTCAACAATGTTTATTTTATGTTTTAATAGGATTTGTATTAACACTCATATTTTTCATAGGGGGTACCGTCCAGATATGAATTTTACAAGTTATGACCCCGCCCCTATTTGGAATATACGTAGTTCTGGCGTATTGGACCACGGTGATCCATCCGGGAGTTATCACCAATAAGAAAATATACATCATGAAACGACAAGACAGTACGACTTGTAAGTAAAGTGATATAGCTATATGTAAAGTATTTATCTAGTTGGGTAGCTTATCATTTTGTTCTTTTTGTGCAATAAAAATGAGCATATTGATGTTCCTGACCACACACAGCTGCCCATAGACGACGTACTGACTCGTGATTGGGCAAATGTACAGAGTCAGGAAGATGATGGTGATTATGACAACAATGTTGATGAGTCTGGAGATGACACACCCTTCCATGATGAGGGTGATGATGAGGAGGAAGTTAATGTTGAACCTGAGCTGACGAGGGAACATGTTCCTCCACCTCCCGCTAGACCAAGAGTGTACGAGTCCCACGTGCCATTTCATGAGCAGAATATTCCCTACCTTGATAATTTGCCAAGCATGCCTGACGTGGATGCCCTCACAAGGGATGATGATGAAATTCGATCAACAATGTGGGATGAGTCTAGAATAGCAGTGCTGGCAAAGAGCATGTATTTCCCTGGTAAAGCTCATCTAATAAGGGCTGTAAAAATCTACAGTGTAAGAGAGTGCCGTGAGATGACGGTAAGTGAGTCAACTACGGAGGTATACAAGGCTGTATGCCGTAGAGACTTTACGGGTTGTCACTGGATGTTGCGTTCCAGCAAGAAGAAATCAGGTTTGTGGAAAGTGGGTAAATTTATTAGCACCCACAGATGTGAAATGGACACATCAATGAGAATCACTTCAACCTGGATGTGGACTTGATTTCCCTAGTATTGATTCCATATTTGGAAGTGTCCATTAGGTTCAAGATTAAAGAGTGTATTATAGCCGTCCACCAGGAGTATGGTTGTACTATAACCAAAAGAAAGGCATATCTCGGTCGCAAATGTGCCTTTGAATTTATTTATGGCGACTGGGATAAATCTTTTTCATCTCTGCCCAGGTACATGGCCGCACTGCAACACTTTAACCCCGAGACTGTTGTTGAATAGAGGCGTGAGCGGAGTCTGGACAGACTCGAATATATTTTCAACTATGTGTTCTAGTCATTTAAACCAGCAATTGATGGTTTTGTGCATTGTCGTCCTGTAATTTCCATAGACGGTACTCATGTCTATGGAAAGTATGATATTAAGCTTTTGATTGCAGTTGCAGTAGATGTGTGACGACCCAAAGGGTCATCACCATAATTCTTCCTTGTTCTGTACTTCCGAGTCCTTGAAAATCTCGCTTTTAGTTGCCTCGATATTGCGTGCGCAGTCCGGGCGCGAAGCCGGAAAGCTTTTATGTTGAAATATGCGAATTTTGCGAGAAATTTGATGAATTTTGATATTTAATACGCATAATATTGACTTCGGTCAACATTTTGGGTAAACGGACCCGGGCCTGTGATTCGACGGTCCCGGAGGGTCCGTAGAAAAATATGGGACTTGGGCGTGTGCCCAGAATTAAATTCCGAGGTCCCAAGCCCGAGAAATGAATTTTTGTGTGGAATTGTTTTCTGAAATTAATTAAGGAAAATGAAGAAGAAAATTGATCAGAAAACTGTGGTATCGGGCTCGTATTTTGGTTCCGACACCCGGTACGAGTCTTAAATATGGTTTAAGCACTATCTGTAAAGTTTGGCTGAAAACGGACGTCATATGACGTGTTTCGGACGCAAAATGGGGAATTTGAGTTTTTATAAAAGTTGAAAGAAATTCATGTGTGTGAGGCTTGATCCTATGTATATAATATTATTTTGGCGAATTGATCGCACGAGTAAGTCCGTAAGATGTTTTTAAGGTTGTGTGCATGTTTGGTTTGGAGCCCCGAGGGCTCGGGTGAGTTTTGAATGGGGCACGGGAGGTCTTGGACTTAAGAAAATGCAGGTTCAGGTGTTGCAGACACCAGCGCGGCCGCGGTCATTTCCGCGCGGTCCGCGCTGGAGCCGCGCGGCCGCGATGCCTTTCTGTGCGATCCGCGTGGCTGAGTCTGAGGGCTAGGGTTTCAGGTTAAACAGTGCGGCCGCGCACCAAAATAGTGCGGTCCGCACTGGAAGGGTCCAGAGAAGCCCCAATTTTTCTCTCACTCGGCGCGGCCGCAACACATTTTTGTGCGGTCCGCGCCAGGTCCTCAGAAAGGTATACAAGTTCGGAAAATCTCAGTCATTTTTCACTTTTCAAAAACCCAAAACCTAAGAGGCGATTTTCCAAACAACTTTTCTTCTCCAAAATGATTGGTAAGTGATTTCTAACTTAATTTCTTTATTCCTTAACATCTTTTAACATAATTTCAACTTCAAATCAAAGATTTTCCGGGGTGAAATTGGGTGTTTTGGGTAGAACCTAGGTTTTTACAAATTGAGGAGTTGGACCTCAATTTGAGGTCCGATTTCAAAATAAATCATATATTTGGACTCATGGGAGAATGGGTAACCGGGTTTTGGTCCGAACCTCGAGTTTCGACCACGTGGGTCCGGGGGTATTTTTGACCATTTTGGGAAAAACCTTGTAAAATTTATTTTCATGCATGGGGAGTGATTCATTTAGTAATTATTAATGTGATTAAGTAACTTATGACTAGATTCGAGCGGATTGGTGGTAGAGTCAAGAGGTAAAGCTATACTAGAAGCGTGAGTTGAGTTTGGAGCATTCAAGGTAAGTGTTTGTTCTAACTTTGGCTTGAGGGATTAGGATTTGGATGTTATTTGCTACGTGTTAACTGTGGAGTACGGTGTATAGGCATGGTGACGGTTATCTATGCACCGGAGTCTAGCATGACCGTGAGTCGTAATTGCTTTTAAATTCGAAAGATGCGAAACAGTTGAGCTAATTACTTGCTAATATAATTATGAAGTGATAGTTGAGAAGCAGATGAGTTAAAGAAGGAAGTGTGGTAATTTTCCCTTGCCGGGACTTATTGTTAATTTGTTCTCCCTTGCCAGGATGTTTAATCTTGTTGTATATTCCCTTCCCCGATTGGTTGTGACCGATGATTGGGTGAGGAAGAGCGATTATGCACGAAGGGTCTTTCCGTGCTATGTTTTGATAATGATGCACGAAGGGTCTTTCCGTGCCATGTCTCTAATTATTTGAGCACGAAGGGTCATTCCGTGCCTTGATGTGAGAGTTATGTGAGGAAAAAGCACGAAGGGTGATGCCGTGCACTATATTTGACAGTTTCGGTGAGAATTGAGAGTAAAAGCACGAAGGTTGGTGCCGTGCAGTTGTTGATTCACTTGCTCTCTTTCATAGATATTAATTATTCAGTTTCCATCTCTCTGTTCGTTGGTCTTATATCTAAATTGTTACACCCCACAGCATGTCCCCTCCCTATTATCTGTTTAAATTCTGTATATCTTTCCGTTGTTGCACATATATCTGTACAGGTTAATTGAGGTAGGTCCGGTCTAGCCTCGTCACTACCTCGCCGGGGTTAGGCCAGGCACTTACTAGCACATAGGGTCGGTTGTGCTGATGCTACACTTTTGTGCCTTTTTTGTGCATAGATTCGGGAGTAGCTTACGGACCGCAGTAGCAGTAGATTGGGAGCGTGCCTTCAGTCCAGAGACTCCTAGGTAGTTCGCTGGCGTGCGTGGGCGCTGAGTCTCATCTATTTCATTTCTGTTTGTTTTCATTGTATCGAAGCAGACTCCTTATGTATTTTCTTTCAAACTCTTATTTGTAGTATCTTATAGTAGTCCGTGAGTATTGTAACACTAAATCTTGGGTAGAGGATGATGTTAATTTTTCCGCATTTTCGTTCATTTAATATTAAATTAAGGCTTCCGCTTGAATTTATTGTTTTTTATTATTATCTTGTTGAAAATTAGTCGAAAAGGTATGTTAAGATTGGCTTGCCTAGCTCCGACAGTAGGCGCCATCACGACTCCCGATGGTGGGGAATTCGGGTCGTGACAAGTTGGTATCAGAGCACTAGGTTACTTAGGTCTCACAACTCACGGACAAGCTCAGTAGAGTCTCAGGGATCGGTACGGAGACGTCTGTATTTATCCCGCAGAGGCTACCGAGTTAGGGAAACTTCACCTTGTTCATTCTTGTCGTGCGATTCTTTTTCTCAAGTACTGATTGTCTTTCCACTCTGTTCTTTCGCAGATGGCGAGAACACGTGCTTCCTCTTCTACCACGCAGCAGCTCGAGCCCCCAACGACAGCTCCTATTAGGGGCAGAGGGTGAGGCCGTGCCAGAGGCAGAGGCCGGGGCAGAGCTCCGCCCCGAGCGGCAGTCCCAGAGGTGGAGCCTCATATTGACTACGACGAAGGGGTTCCAGCTCTAGCAGCTCCTGTGGGCCCAACTCAGGTCCCAGAGGGTTTCATAGCCACTCCAGTGCTTCAGGATGCTTTGGTCCGACTGGTAGGCTTTATGGAGGGCATTTCTAGGGCGGGTTTGCTTCCCGTAGCTCCAGCCACATCTCAGGCTGGGGGAGGGGTTCAGACTCCCGATACTCGTAGTCCAGAGCCAGTAGCTCCTCAGGCTCAGGTTCCAGCAGTTCAGCCAGCTGTGGCAGCCCAGCCAGGTATTGCGGCTCAGTCCAGTAATGGTGCGGCTATGTCCGCGGATGCTTTGTGGAGGCTTGATCGTTTCACCAAGCTCTTCACTACTACATATAGTGGCACTCCCTCAGAGGATGCTCAGGATTTCATATTCAGCTGTCATGAGGTTCTACGGACTATGGGCATTGTAGAGACCAATGGGGTCGACTTCGCCACTTTTCGCCTGGCAGGATCCGCCAAGACTTGGTGGAGGGATTTCTGTTTAGCCAGGCCAGCAGGGTCGCCATTATTGACCTGGGATCAGTTTTCAGAGTTATTTCTGGGGAAGTTTCCTTCCAGTTACTCAGCGAGATGCTCTTCGCAGGCAGTTTGAGCGTCCCCAGCAGGGTCCTATGACGGTTACCCAGTATGAGACCCGGTTCATTGATGTCGCTCGTTATGCCATTATGATACTCCCCACCGAGAGAGAGAGAGGGTGCAGAGGTTTGTTGATGGGTTGGCCCAGCCGATCCGTGTTCAGATGGCCATAAGTGTCGGTGGTGAGATTTCATTTCTGGAGGCGGCAGATGGTGCCCGCCGGATAGAGATGGCACTTGCTCAAGGAGGTGGTCATGGGTCTGATAAGAGGCCCCGTTATTCTGGTAGATTTAGTGGTACCTCGTCTAGATGTAGGGATTCATATGACAGAGGCCACTCTCAGAGACCCTTCCAGTCGACACTTCAGGTTTCTCATGGTACTCCAGGCGGTGGTGGTCCTCAGCAGTATTATTCGGGTTAGCAGACCTTCAGCGCACCACCAGCCCCCATCAGTGCACCGCCACTTCAGAGCTTCAGGGGAGGACATACAGGTCGACAGGGCCAGCAGTCCCAGCAGCCGAGGGCATGTTATGGTTGTGGTGACCCGAGTCACATTGTCAGGTTTTGCCCCCGAGCCTAAAGTAGTTCTTAGCAGCAGGGTCCTCGCCCTACGATTCAGGCAGTAGGTGATCCACAGGCCGCCCAGCCAGCTAGAGGCGGGGGTAGGGATCATAGGGGTGGAGGGAGAGACCGTAGAGGTGGAGCTCGGACCGCCAGAGGCAGGGGTCAGCCAGCAGCCGATCGCCTCAGAGACACAGTTCAGGGAGGTGGGGGTCAGCCCCGTTGTTATGCTTTGCCAGCCAGGCCAGAGGCCAAGGCATCAGATGCTGTGATTACAGGTACTATTATGGTATGTGGTAGGGGTGCTTCTGTGTTATTTGACCCGGGATCTACGTATTCTTATGTGTCGTCCTATTTTGCACCCTATTTGATCATGCCTAGTGAGGCTTTGGGTATTCCTGTATATGTGTCCACACCGGTTGGTGAATCTATAGTGGTCGACCGAGTGCATCGTTCATGTGTGGTGGTATTTGACGGTCTTGAGACCCGTGTCGACTTATTGCTTTTAGATATGGTGGACTTTGATGCTATATTGGGGATGGACTGGTTGTCCCCGTATCATGCTATTATGGGTTGTCACACCAAGACCGTGACCTTGGCCTTGCTAGATTTGCCCAACTTGAGTGGAGAGGGACCCCAGGCCATGCCACCTGCAGTGTTATTTCGTATGTCAAGGCTCGACGTATGGTCGAGAAGGGGTGTCGAGCATATCTAGCGGATGTTCGCGACTCTAGCGCAGAGGTTCCATCAATTGACTCTGTTCCTATTGTTCGGGAGTTCCCCGAGGTTTTCCATTCAGACCTGCCGGGTATGTCGCCCGACAGGGATATTGATTTCTGTATTGATCTGGCTTCGGGCACTCAGCCTATTTCCATTCCGCCATATCGCATGGCCCCGCCAGAGTTGAAAGAGTTGAAAGAGCAGCTTCAGGACTTGCTTGATAAGGGTTTCATTAGACCCAGTGTATCACCTTGGGGTGCACCAGTGTTGTTCGTGAAGAAAAAGGATGGGTCGATGAGGATGTGCATGGATTACCGATAGTTGAACAAGGTGACGATAAAGAACAAGTATCCACTGCCGCAGATTGATGATTTGTTCGACCAGCTTCAGGGTGCGAGGGTGTTTTCAAAGATAGATTTGAGATCTGGCTACCACCAGCTGAGGATTAAGCATCTGATGTCCCCAAGACAGCATTTCGCACTCGGTATGGGCACTATGAGTTTTTGGTCATGTCATTCGGATTGACTAATGCCCCAGCAGCGTTCATGGAGTTGATGAACCGAGTGTTCAGACCTTATTTGGACTTGTTCGTAATAGTCTTCATTGACGATATTCTTATATACTCCCGCAGTCAGGAGGAGCATGAGCAGCACCTCAGAGTGGTTCTTCAGACCCTGAAGGATAGTCAGTTGTATGCTAAGTTCTCAAAGTGCGAGTTCTGGTTGAGTTCGGTTGCATTTCTGGGTCATGTCGTATCAGCAGTAGGTATTCAGGTAGACCCGAAGAAGATAGAGGCAGTCAAGAACTGGCCTCGACCAGCTTCAGCTACGGAGATTCGGAGTTTCCTGCGGTTAGCAGGTTACTACCGTCGGTTTGTAGAGGGGTTTTCATCCATTGTAGCCCCTATGACCAGATTGAACCAGAAGGGTGCCCAGTTCAGGTGGTTAAATGAGTGTGAGGCGAGCTTTCAGAGGCTCAAGGCAGCTCTGACCACGACACCGGTGTTGGTTTTGCCCACAGGTTCAGGGCCCTATACAGTCTATTGTGATGCATCTCGCATTGGACTTGGTGCAGTGTTAATGCAGGATGGCAAGGTCATTACCTATTCTTCTAGGCAATTGAAGGTTCATGAGAAGAACTATCCAGTGCATGACTTGGAGTTGGCAGCCATTCTTCACGCATTGAAGATTTGGAGGCACTATATGTATGGTGTGGCGTGTGAGGTGTTCACTGATCACAAGAGTCTTCAGTATCTGTTCAAGCAGAAAGAGTTGAATTTGAGGCAGAGGAGGTGGTTAGAGTTGCTAAAAGATTATGACATCACTATCTTATATCACCCGGGAAAGGCCAACGTGGTGGCCGATGCCTTGAGTAGGAAGTCAGCCAGTATGGGCAGTCTTGCTTATATTCCGGTTGGTGAGAGACCACTTGCTTTGGACGTTCAGGCTTTGGCCAATCAGTTTGTGAGGTTGGACATTTCTGAGCCTAGTCGAGTATTAGCTTGCACGGTCGCTCGTTCTTCGTTATTGGAGCGTATCCGTGATTGGCAATTCGATGATCCCCATTTGTGTGTCTTGAGAGACACGGTGCAGCGTGGAGGTGCCAAGAAAGTAACTTTAGATGATGATGGCGTATTGAGATTGCAGGGGCGAGTTTGTGTGCCCAATGTTGATGGGATTCGAGAGTTGATCTTAGCGAAGGCCCACAGTTCTCGGTATTCCATTCACCCGGGCGCCGCGAAGATGTATCAGGATCTGAGGAAGTACTATTGGTGGAGTAAGATGAAGAAAGACATCGTTGTGCATGTGGCTCGGTGTTTGAATTGTCAGCAGGTTAAGTACAAGCATCAAAGGCCCGGTGGTCTATTTCAGAGGATTGCACTTCCCGAGTGGAAGTGGGAGAGGATTACGATGGATTTCGTTACTGGACTTCCGATGACTCTGAAAAAGTTTGATGCAGTTTGGGTCATTGTTGATAGGCTGACCAAGTCAGCGCATTTTGTTCCTGTTGCAGCCACCTATTCGTCCGAAAGGTTAGCCGAGATTTATATCAGGGAGATTGTTCGCCTTCATGGGGTTCCGCTATCTATCATTTCGGATCGGGGTACGCAGTTTACCTCGCATTTCTGGAGAGCGGTTCAGCGAGAGTTGGGCACCCAGGTTGAGTTGAGTACAACATTTCATCCCCAGACGGACGGTCAGTCCGAGAGGACTATTCAGATTCTTGAGGACATGCTCCGAGCCTGTGTCATCAATTTTGGAGGCTAGTGGGACCAGTTTTTGCCTTTAGCAGAGTTCGCCTAGAACAACAGCTACTAGTCCAGCATTCAGATGGCTCCGTATGAGGCGTTGTATGGTAGGCGATGTCGGTCTCCAGTTGGATGGTTTGAGCCGGGAGAGGCTCGATTATTGGGTGCGGATCCGGTTCAGGAGGCCTTGGACAAGGTCAGGATTATTCAGGATAGACTTCGTACAGCTTAGTCCAGACAGAAGAGTTATGCAGACCGCAAGGTCAGAGATGTTGCTTTCATGGTTGGTGAGCGGGTATTGCTCCGTGTATCGCCTATGAAGGGCGTGATGAGTTTTGGAAAGAAGGGCAAGCTCGGCCCTAGGTTCATCGGTCCATTTGAGATTCTTGATTGTGTGGGAGAGGTGGCTTATAGACTTGCCTTGCCACCTAGCTTGTCAGCTGTGCATCCCGTGTTTCATGTATCTATGCTCCGGAAGTATCACGGAGATCCATCGCACGTGTTAGATTTCAGCACTGTCCAATTGGACAAAGATCTGTCATATGAAGAGGAGCCAGTGGCTATTCTAGACCGGCATGTTTGACAGTTGAGGTCGAAGAGTTTTCCTTCGGTGCGTGTTCAGTGGAGAGGTCAGCCTCCTAAGGCATCGACCTGGGAGTCCGAGTCCGATATGCATAGCCGTTATCCTCATTTATTTCACGACTTAGGTACTTCTTTCTTTTGTCCGTTCGAGGACGAACGGTTCTTTTAGAGGTGGAGAATGTGACGACCCAAAGGGTCATCACCGTAATTCTTCCTTGTTCCGTGCTTCCGAGGCCTTGAAAACCTCACTTTTAGTTGCCTCGATATTGCGTGTGCAGTCCGGGCGCGAAGCCGGAAAGCTTTTATGTTGAAATATGCGAATTTTGCGAGAAATTTGATGAATTTTGATATTTAATACGCATAATATTGACTTCGGTCAACATTTTGGGTAAACGGACCCGGGCCTGTGATTTGACGGTCCCGGAGGGTCCGTAGAAAAATATGGGACTTGGGCGTGTGCCCGGAATTAAATTTCGAGGTCCCAAACCCGAGAAATGAATTTTTGTGTGGAATTGTTTTCTGAAATTAATTAAGGAAAATGAAGAAGAAAATTGATCAGAAAACTGTGGTATCGGGCTCGTAGTTTGGTTCCAATGCCTGGTACGAGTCCTAAATATGTTTTAAGCACTATCTGTAAAGTTTGGCTAAAAACAGACGTCATATGACATGTTTCGGACTTAAAATAGGGAATTTGAGTTTTTATGAAAGTTGAAAGAAAATCATGTGTGTGAGGCTTGATCCTATGTATATGATGTTATTTTGGCGAATTGATCACACGAGTAAGTCCGTAAGATGTTTTTAAGGTTGTATGCATGTTTGGTTTGGAGCCCCGAGGGCTCGGGTGAGTTTTGAATGGGGCACGGGAGGTCTTGGACTTAAGAAAATGCAGGTTTAGGCGTTGCAGACACCAGCGCGGCCGCGGTCATTTCCGCGCGGTCCGCGCTGGAGCCGCGCGGCCGCGATGCCTTTCTGTGCGATCTGCGTGGCTGAGTCTGAGGGCTAGGGTTTCAGGTTAACCAGCGCGGCCGCGCACCAAAACAGTGCGGTCCGCGCTGGAAGGGTTCAGAGAAGCCCCAATTTTTCTCCAACTCGGCGCGGCCGCGACACATTTTTGTGCGGTCCGCGCCAGGTCCTCAGAAAGGTATACAAGTTCGGAAAATCTCAGTCATTTTTCACTTTTCAAAAACCCAAAACCTAAGAGGCGATTTTCCAAACAACTTTTCTTCTCCAAAACGATTGGTAAGTGATTTCTAACTTAATTTCTTTATTCCATAACATCTTTTAACATAATTTCAACTTCAAATCAAAGATTTTCCGGGGTGAAATTGGGTGTTTTGGGTAGAACCTAGGTTTTCTACAAATTGAGGTGAGGTCCGATTTCAAAACAAATCATATATTTGGACTCGTGGGAGAATGGGTAACCGGGTTTTGGTCCGAACCTCGAGTTTCGACCACGTGGGTCCGGGGGTGTTTTTGACCATTTTGGGAAAAACCTTGTAAAATTTATTTTCATGCATGGGGAGTGATTCATTTAGTAATTATTAATGTGATTAAGTAACTTATGACTAGATTCGAGCGGATTGGTGGTAGAGTCAAGAGATAAAGCTATACTAGAAGCGTGAGTTGAGTTTGGAGCATTTGAGGTAAGTGTTTGTTCTAACTTTGGCTTGAGGGATTAGGATTTGGATGTTATTTGCTACGTGTTAACTGTGGAGTATGGTGTATAGGCATGGTGACGGTTATCTATGCACCAGAGTCTAGCATGACCGTGAGTCGTAGTTGCTTTTAAATTCGAAATATGCGAAACAGTTGAGCTAATTACTTGCTAATATAATTATGAAGTGATAGTTGAGAAGCAGATGAGTTAAAGAAGGAAGTGTGGTATTTTTCCCTTGTCGGGACTTATTGTTGATTTGTTCTCCCTTGCCGGGATGTTTAATCTTGTTGTATATTCCCTTCCCCGATTGGTTGTGACTGATGATTGGGTGAGGAAGAGCGATTATGCACGAAGGGTCTTTCCGTGCTATGTTTTGATAATGATGCACGAATGGTCTTTCCGTGCCATGTCTCTAATTATTTGTGCACGAAGGGTCATTCCGTGCCTTGATGTGAGAGTTATGTGATGAAAAGCATGAAGGGTGATGTCGTGCACTATATTTGACAGTTTCGGTGAGAATTGAGAGTAAAAGCACGAAGGTTGGTGCCGTGCAGTTGTTGATTCACTTGCTCTCTTTCATAGATGTTAATTATTCAGTTTCCATCTCTCTGTTCGTTGGTCTTATATCTAAATTGTTACACCCCACAACATGTCCCCTCCCTATTATCTGTTTAAATTTTGTATATCTTTCCGTTGTTGCACATATATTTGTATAGGTCCGGTCTAGCCTCGTCACTACCTCGTCGGGGTTAGGCCAGGCACTTACCAGCACATGGGGTCGGTTGTGCTGAAGCTACACTTCTGTGCCCTTTTTGTGAAAATTAGTCGAAAAGGTATGTTAAGGTTGGCTTGCCTAGCTCCGACAGCAGGCGCCATCACGACTCCCGATGGTGGGGAATTCGGGTCGTGACAATATGCCAACAGACAAATATTTCCACTTGCTTTTGCCATTTGTGCCAACGAAAGCGAAGAGACGTGGACGCTTTTTTTGAACCACTTGAAGCAACACATTGTCAAACAACATGCAGGTATCTGTCTAATATCTGATCAACATGGTGGTATTTTAAGTTCTGTACAACACTTTCCTGAATGGCAGGAACCCTGTGCATACCACCGTTACTATGTGAGGCACCTGAAGGCCAATTTCCAGAAGAAATATCCTGACAAGGCCTTGCATGACTTAATGTGGATGGCTGCAACTGAGCACCAGCAGTGCAAATTCATGAGGCGCATGGAAGCGATCCGGCTGTTAGATCCACGAGCCTATACTTGGCTGATGGGACATGAGCTTCACATGTGTACATTGCATGCTGATGGCAGCAGACAATGGGGAGCCCTGGCTACAAATATGTTGGAGTCGTTCAACGGCTTGTTGAAGTCTGCCCGTGGATTTCCTGTTACTGCCATGGTCCGCATGACATTCAAACAGAGTGCAGAGAGGTTAGTTGAAAGGCATGGAGCTGCATCGGCATTGATGGACATGGGTGTTCAATTTATGCCAATACCCATGAGAAGATTTGAAAGGTACAGGAGGCGAGCACATTGGCATTTATTTTTACAGTACGATCACGACCGGGGTGTTTTTGAAGTTAAGACCGCTATCCGCGGACACCGTGGGAATAATCTACAGACGGTGAATGAAGCCAGGAGGTTGTGTTCATATGTGAAAAATGGACCATCTACCACATACCGTGCGCACATGCCTTGAAGTGCTTTCAACAAGTTAGTTTAGGGGCAACCAACTATATTAATAGGAAATATAGTGTTGTTGCATACGTAGACACATATAGTGGGCAGTTGCAGCCATTAGGTGCTGAGCATTATTGGCCGCCGGAACCTTTTAAGATGGTGTGTAACAAGGACTATTTGCGCAAGCTGCAAGTGCAAAAGAGAACGCGTATACGGAACCAAATGGATGTTGGTGACACCGTTTATGCGCGTTAATGTAGCATATGCTCTCAAACAGGACACGACCATCGTAAATGTCCTTCAGGTGGTGTGCGTGGCGGTGGTAATCCAACTACTGGTGCAAGTTTGTTGAATGCACCCAACTATCAATGATACCCCTAATCTTTTGTTTTCATTTTGTTATTTATAATACGTGTCTGTACTTGTGTATGTTGCAATATCTATAAAATAAAATTATGTTCCACAATCTTGTTACATCTTATTTTTAACATGATATTTTGATATGGTTGTTCAAACATTAAACTTATTAGTGTTAAAAGAAGACCAAGATTATGGAATTAAAAAAAATTACATATTAAAAAAAACTTTAATATGTAAAGCGTGGTACAATACTACGTTTTATCAGTTGTCTTGTCGTTCTGAAAATAGCTGAAACGACTATGAAAAAGTTGTTTTGTTGCAGAAAAACTTTAATATGTAAAGCGTGGTACAATACTACGTTTTATCAGTTGTCTTGTCGTTCTGAAAATAGCTGAAACGATTGTGAAAAAGCTATTTCGTTTCAGAAAAACCTTACTATGCAAAGCGTTGTATAATACTATGTTTTATGTGAAATCTTGCCTCTAAATAACGGGCACATTGTAGTTATTTTCTGCGCTTAACAATAACCTATAGCAAATATTTGCATAAAACCAAAGTTTCTCTTTAAGAAATGTCTGAACAACCCCTTTATGTCCCAAGGTGCTATTGCGAAAAAAATGCAGTATGTACGATTGGTGGGAAGAAGGTGGACGCCGCTACTAATTGTGTATGAACAAGCTTGATAGGCAACCTAACGAGCCTACATGTGATTTTGAGGTATGGATGGATGAACCATGTAAGCAGGAATACTACAAAGACAGAATTTATGATCTTCATAATTTGTGTACGAGGTAATGGGAAAAAGAGTGTCGATCCAACCAAGAAATTGAGGATTTCAAGGCGAAACTCAAGGAGGTGGAAGAAGAAGAAAAAACTGGAAGACCAACTCAAGTGGTTGGAGCAAAAAGTACTAGCCAGTCGTGACTAAACAGTGGCTTGTACGTGTTGAGCGTAGTAGTGTATCTTTATGTTTCCCTTGTCAAGTATTTTCATTACTTGTACTGTTTGTGTTTTCATGTTAAAATAAAATTGTTGAAGTCTTTTCTGTTACAATAAAAATGTTGTTAAAATAGAATTGTTGCCATTATTTACATAAAGGGAAATTTTCTTCATAGAATTGTTCAAATATTCAACTTATTGGTGTTACTAAAGAAGACCAATCTAAAAATTTAAAAAAAACTATATGTAAAGCGTGGTATAATACTACGTTTTGTGAGTTGTCTTGTCATTCTCAAAAAAACTGAAACGAAAAAAGCTGAAATGACTGCAGATAAAGCTGTTTTGTTGCAGAAAAATTTAATATGTAAAGCGTTGAATAATACTACGTTTTCTGAGTTGTCTTGTCGTTCTGAAAAAGCTGAAAACCATATGAAAAAGTTGTTTTGTTTCAGAAAAATTTAATATGTAAAGCGTGGTGTAATACTACATTTTGTATGTATGTAAAGTGTGGTATAATACTACGTTTTATGTGAAATCTTGCCTATAAATAACGGGCGCATTCTAGTTATGTTTAGCACTTAACAACAACCTATAGCAAATATTTGCATAAAACCAAAAATTCTCTTTAAGAAATGTCTCAACAACCCCTTTATGTCCCAAGGTGCGAATGCGGAAACAAATGCATGATGTAAGATTGTTGGGAAGATGCTGGACGCCGCTACTGGGCGTGTATGAACAAGTTTTATAGGCAACCTGGCGTACCTATATGCAATTTTGAGGTATGGATTGATGAACCATATGAGCAGAAATACTACAAAGACAAGTTGTATCATCTTCATAATGTGTATACGGGCCAGTGGGACAGAGAGCGCCAATCGAAGCAAGAAATTATGGAGTTGAAGGCGAAACTCAAGGAGGTGGAAGAAGAGAAAAAAAAGCTGGAAGGCCAGCTCAAGTGGTTGGAGCAGAGAATACTAGGCGGTTGTGACTAAACAATGGCATGTACGTGTTGAGCGTAGTAGTGTATCTTTATGTTCCCTTTGTCAAGTGTTTTCATTACTTGTATTGTTTGTGTTGTGTTAGGTCTGATATGTTTGTGTTTGTGTTGTACTATTAAAATAAAATTGTTGTTCAGCCGTAGTTAAAATAAAATTATTGTTAAAATAGAATTGTTGTCATTATTTACATAATGTAATATTTACATAAAGTACAAACATAAATAAATCAATAAGTCCCGCAGCCTGTGTGCTTCAGTGCTGCTGCTGGCTTGAGTCGCATCCCCTGTTTCCCGGGTACAATATCAGGATCATCATCATCAAGTCTCCTCTTTATGTGAGGATGCACAGCAGTGTCGACAGTACAGTTGGCATGATCGGTAAAAGAGGTTGTCGGGCCGTCAGCAACCTACAAACAAGTACTACGCTTAGCATGTGAAAATGTATATTAGTATTGTACGTGTTAAGTCAAAAACATTTTCTCACTGTGGTCTCGTCGGCCTCCTGAGTATATGCATCTGTGGTATCCTCATCAGCGCATACAATGGCCTCCGTGATGGGCTGGGACGAAACCTTAATAAGAAAATTAAAAATTAATTAATGACAAATCATTAAGAAAAAGAAAACAAATTGAAATTTTACAGTAATAAAAGCATACATGTGTCTGTGGTAGATCTGGATCAACCGCCAGGGATGAGGCATAACTCAACCTGCGCCCGCCATCCATGTCCTGGGTCAGCCGATCCTCAGCTGCAGTAGATGGGCCTGAAAAGAACTGGTCTACATCTCCGTCGAATGTACCCGTGATCAACAATGCATCTGACGAGGTGACCTGCGATGCTGGCAGAGATAGCTGAAGGCTGTACGGCAGCATGCTGCTGGAAGGCTCATCTAGCTGAGGGAAATAACCCGGCTGATCATCTCCAAGATCCTCATCTCCAAGATCCTCATCATATGCCTCAACAGGTGGGTCGACAGGTGCCTCAACGCCCCCTTGCTGAGGACCACCTCCTCGCCGTCTTCCGCGACCTCGTAAGGCACCCCTGCCTCATAGGACAGCCCTGCCTCATGAGGCACCCTCCCTCGTACCCTACCCCTGCCTCGTGGGACAGCCCTACCCCGATGGTAATCCTCTGGCGCGGCATACTCAGCCTCGTAATCCAACCTCACGCCATCTCTCACTTGATACAGGGTCCGACGAGCCAGCTCTTCCACCCGCCGGCCATACTCAACGACTATAGCACCGTCGCCATGCTGCTGCATCTCCTGTCCCAACTGGTAGAACATGTGATGCCCAATAGCCTGCGCAATATTTAAAATATTAATTAAATAATGGTGTATCACAATTATAAGATATTAATAAGTCACAAAAACATACCAGTTCCTCGTGCCTCCCGGCGTATGGTCTGTACCGATCACCAAGTACATAATGGGGTTCCTGATCATCAGTCGGGTGTGACGGTGGTAACATGACGTATGCAGCTCAATAGTGGCCTCCTGGATATGTGGTGGTGGCGGAATACGGTACTCTCGCTGGTCCCAAATATGGACCTGCTGCTCTAGCCATCCTACAAATGCATTGTCCACCCTGGTACGGTCATCCCGCTGATAATGTGTAGGCACCCATGCAGGCTCCCCCGATATAGGCTGGGGACGGTGAAACTAGTGAAGCACACGCTCTGTGGCAGGATGCTCAACCACATCGAAGAAGATCATCGGGGAGTGCTCCAAAGCAGTCGGTCGACTGAGCAATAATCGAGCAGCTGAGCTAGCAACTCGTTTGCTGTATGGCATCCAGATGAACTATCAAATAATAATATAAAAGTGAGTATGCGCAACACAACTCAATTTATAACAAGTAAGTTTAGGTACATATTTACCTGTCCGGCCACCAGCATATCTAACACATCCCTGACAAGGGGGAGATTATGATAAGCATCAGTCCCTCGGTAGTTCCCACGCCGGAGAAGCCACCTCGTAGCTAGAGGGAGAGATGGAGGTGCTACACCCGGCTCTAGTGGTGGTAAAGGTGGCTGCAACGGCAGGATCCGCTGCTAGGCCCAAACCTAAGATAAAAGATTGACGTAAAATTTAAGAGTCATTTGGACCATATAGAATTGGAGTAATGAACAGAGTATTCGAAAATGTTGTCACCTGTAGAAGTGGCAGAAAGCCACATATGTCCACCTGGCTGCCCATGCTCACCCGACACATACTCATGTACAGGTATGCTAGAATAGCAGCACCCTAACTGTACCGGGGTAACTTATCTAGCTGCTGCAGATGATGTAGAAAGCGCATACTCACTAGATTTCCCGAAGTGTTCGGGAACAAGACACCCCCAAAAAGAAGGAGCAACGCCAACCTCGTGTACCGCTCAATATGGATAGCCTTTGTCTCGCCGGTAATGTTTGGGTGCAATACCTTCATATGCTCTCTGATAGCTGTCATAGAAATGCGACTGCCCCCTCTAAGTGCAGCCTCACCCTGTGGTCTGTAATCAGTATACTGCCCCATCAAATCCAAATACTAGGGACGCGCCATATATATCATGTACTGGGGCAGTGCAATGGCCAGTCCATCTACACGCAGCCCATACAAAAACTTAACATCCTCAAGCCAGTGGGCAAGTGAAAAATGTGTGTCTCCGGTCGCCACCGCTCTATCAACACCGTGATGAGAGACCAATTGAGCTGCATCCTCCCAATCTAAAAAATCCTAAGGAAGCCCATAGCCTCCAGGCGATGGACTACGCGGGCATGGAAATGTCTCTGCCTCGAAAACTCCCACAAATCGTCAGGTCTCCTGTCGCGGAGAGTCTGATCCAATAGATGTCCCTCCCATACATAGGAGGACCTATGGTCTCCCTGCAACACTAATATCTGATCCTCGGCTGGTCCGGGATGCACAGGCGGCAAGTCCATATCGTCTACTATAATTTAAACAATATTAATTGTGTGTTTGTGTTATAATAATTATTTAATTGGACTGAGTAATTATCTATAGGTTCCAGAATCGATATTTGAGGCCCGATTGCACCAAGTTATCCTTAAATATTATGTGTGTCAATTTCAATATTTTTAGAATTTTGTTAGTTTAATAAAGTAAATAATTAATTATTTAATAGGACTGAGTAATTATTTATGGGTTCCAGACTCGATATTTGAGGCCCGGTCGCACCAAACTATCCTTAATTAGTAATTATCTATGGGTTCCAGGCTCGATATTTGAGGCTCAGTAGCACCAAGTTTTCCTTAATTATTATGTGTGTCAATTTCAATAAGTTTAAAATTTTGTTAGTTTAATAAATTAAATAATTAATTATTGAATTAGACTGAGTAATTATCTATAGGTTCCAGGCTCGATATTTGAGACCGGGTCGCACCAAACTATCCTTAATTAGTAATTATCTATAGGTTCCAGGCTCGATATTTGAGGCCTAGTAGCACCAAATTATCCTTAATTATTATGTGTGTCAATTTCAATAAGTTTACAATTTTGTTAGTTATAATAAATTAAAAAAGTAATTATTTAATTGGACTGAGTAATTATCTATGGGTTCCAAGATCGATATTTGAGGCCCGGTTGCACCAAGTTATCTTTAATTATTATGTGTGTCAATTTCAACATTTTTAGAATTTTGTTACTTTAATAAATTAAATAATTAATTATTTAATTGGACTGAATAATTAACTATGGGTTCGAGGCTCGATATTTGAGGTCCGGTCGCACAAAACTATCCTTAATTAGTAATTATCTATGGGTTCCAGGCTCGATATTTGAGGCCCAGTAGCACCAAGTTATCCTTAATTATTATGTGTGTCAATTTCAATAAGTTTAAAATTTTGTTAGTTTAATAAATTAAATAATTAATTATTGAATTGGACTGAGTAATTATCTATGGGTTCTAGGCTCAATATTTGAGTTAATTTGACAATATATATTAATTTGTTATTTTTGTAAGTTTATTTTTATAAATTAAATAATTAAATTTGTACCGAGTAATTGGATAGAGTTTGTAGTTAGTACATACTTAAACTACAGAGACTCTACGCTAAAAGGCTCTATATTTTACTACGCTAAAAGGCTCTATATTTTACTACGCTAAAAAAAGGCCACTATTACATATAAGAAACAACAAACATAACATACAATGAACAACGAATTAAATAAATAATTCAAGGCTAATAATTAACTATTTTTTGTCCCAAGGCTAATAATTCAATCAGGGTAAAAATAACATACAAATTTAAACACAAACACAACACAAATCAACGTGAAAACACATTCAATAAAACAAATATGCATATGCTCTACGAGTTTCGACATAAACAAAATCGAAATACCTCGATTTAAATTTTCTGAAATAGATCCAAATTGAATTTTTCAACCCGAAAGAAGGAATCCAAGGCTTGTGATGTATGCGGGACCTACACTCTTCGCTTTTTGTGTACGGTTGGGAAAACACAGTATTGTAATGCGTTTTCTTATAATAAATTATAGGGATTTAAATGTCCTGTATAAGTGGGCCCAAATATTATAGGGAAACGCAGTAAAATACTGCGTTTCCCTATAATGCGTTTTCCTATAAAAAAATCATAGGGATTTAAATGTCCTGCAAAAGTGGGCTCAAATATTATAGGAAAATGCAGTATTGTAGTGCGTTTTCCTAAAAAAATTAATTTTTTAATAAAACGCAGTATAATACTGCGTTTAACTTTAACGGCTAACTTTCAGCTAAAGTAAAATACAGTATTATACTGCATTTTATGTATTTATGTAACTTTTATTTAACAGTAGAAATTTATTTTGTGTCATTTTTGGTACTATTTAAGTTTCGGACTCCTTCAGTAAAAGCTTTTGCATGTCTTGACCAATTTGACCTTTTTCCTTTGTCAGCAATCATCACCGTTCTTTCTCATCAACTCATTGGTCATTACCAAGAATCATAATTATACTTCTATTAACTAATGGGACATTTAACTTAGCAAGAGGTCGTTTGGTAGGAAGTATAAAAAGGTATATGAGTGATATAAAAATTTAATATTATTTTATTACTCTATTTGGTTAACAAAATAAGGTATAAGTTATCTCGATATTAATTTTAACACCGAGATAATTTATACCTTATAGAGGATGGGGTAATTAGCACCGGTATAACTTATATCTTCTTCTTATAAATTATACAATTGTCATTCTTAATACAACATACCAAACAGTAAATAAACAACAATCCCAGCATAACTAATCCCAGTATAACTTATCCCAATATAATTTATATCGGCATAACTTATATCGGCATAAGCCCTATTCCAACTAAACGACCCCTAAGAGAAAAAGACGATTGCCAAAATTCAACGCGCTAAAACTCGTTATTAGTCCTAGAAAGCTTAATTGATTGAATAATATAAATCATTCGTTTTGCTCTTTTTATCGTCACCTTTAAATTTCGTTCTAAGAAAATAAAAAACATTACTCCCTCGTTTCATCTTATGTAACTTATTTGACAGGGCACGATTTTAAGAATAATTTTTTTTTTGAACTTATGGTGTAAAATAAGGTACATATATATTTTGTGTCTATAAATTATTATATAAATATAAAGGCAAATTATTTTTAAAAATATAAAAAGGGATCATTTTTTTGGCACGAACTAAAAAGAAAATAGATTTACGTAAATGGAAACGGATGAAATATTATTTTGCCTATCGTTTTCTATGTTAGGTGCTTTCTGGAGATCAAATACGATAACTATTTAACTGTTCAAGTCTTCTTTTAGTATTATTTGGTTTATTCAGGTCCTCTTTTTTCTAGCGATAGAGACAAAAACTTGAAAATTCATGAAAACAATTGAAATAATGGTCATGTCCATCAGCTATCGTTGAATATGGCCTGCTATTCACACAAGGATCACATTTTCATTTTCCCCATCCATGTGAATATTTTTCTTGGTTACCTCCACAATTTGGGTTCATAACTACTGGCTTCAAAATAATTTTTTATACTGAGTATTGAGATAAAGTCTTTGATTGTGAAGACAAAATTTAATTTAGGAAACTTCCATCTAAATATACCTAAAAGAGCAAATGTAACTATGTACGCCAGCAAGCTCCTCGGTGCAGGCAAAGAGTGTCACGACCCGGATTTTCCATTCTCGGGAGTCGTGATGACGTCTACTCGTAGAAGCTAAGTAAGCCATGAACTTAGAAATCATTAACTCCTTTATTTTAAAATTTCTTACCAATTATATTAACAAGAAAATAAACAGTTATATAACAGCGGAATATGAGATTTAAGCGGAAGACTTAAATAAGTCTAAAACCAGAATGTTTCGAAAGTCAATACATGCCTCTACCCAGAACCTGGTGTCACAACATCCACGGACTACTAAGAGTACTAAATACAATCGTTTGAAAGAAATATAACATTGTTTGTCTCGAATACTTGAGATAACAGAATATATAATAAGATAGAGGAGACGCCGGGCCTGCGGACGCCTACAAGGCTACCTCGGTGTCTCGATGGACTGAAGGCTGGCTCCCGAGCTACTGCTGTTGATGTAGTGTCGCTCCGGTATCTGCACAGAGTGCAGAGTGTAGTATCAGCAGAACCGACCCCATGTGCTGGTAAGTGTCTGGCCTAACCCCGACGAGGTAGTGACGAAGCTAGGACCAGACTCCAGATAAACCTGTGCAGTTATATAATATACAACAGAAATATAAACAGGTAACAACAGTTTTAAAGGGAGGGGGAAACATGCTCCGGGGAAACATATCAATTCTATCAGAAACTTAATAAAGTATGGAAGAACACTCGATGTCTACAATCAATACGATAACAATACTGTTGCGGCGTGCAACCCGATCCAATATAATATATGTTGCGGCGTGAAACCCGATCCACATATATAACTGTTGCGGCGTGCAACCCGATCCAATATAATATCTGTTGCGACTTGCAACCCGATCCACATATATAACTGTTGCGACACGCAACCCGATCCAATATAATATCTGTTGCGGCGTGCAACCTGATCCACATATATAACTGTTGCGGCGTGCAACCCGATCCAATATAATATCTGTTGCGGCGTGCAACCCGATCCAGTATAATATCTAATAATGTTGCGGCTAAGGCTGTATTGTGGTTCGGGCCTGGGCCAAACGGGTTTGGGCTTGAGGCGGGCCGGGCTGAGGCGGTCCCGGGCCAAACGGTTCCGGGCTTCATAGTCCCAATGTATGGAACTGGCCCACGGTGGTCTTAAGCCCACATGGTCCCGGGCTAAATGTGTCGGGCCCGCTGGCATAAACGGGCCTAACAGGCTTTTTTTGTACCGGGCTATTTTTTTAATTTTTTTTATCTAAGGCACTTTCTTGTAAACTATATATGTATATACTAGTATAAATTGCTTATATATAGCTATATAAATATATATAGTATATATAGTATGTATAGTATGTATATATAAGGGTGTATTATGTGTATATATAATTATATATTGCCTTATGTAATATATATTGCCTTATATATATGTATGTGTGTATATATATATATGTATAGTTTATATCCCAGGCTAAATGGGCCGGGCCAACGGGCCTAACGAGCTTTTTTCGTTCCGGGCTATTTTTTTTTATCTAAGACACTTTCTTGTAAACTATATATATATATATATATATATATATATATATATATATATATATATATATATATAAAAGAAATAAGGGAGGTTTGTGATGATTTTTCAATCTTTTCTACTAGGTAATCTAGTATCCTTATGCATGAAGATAATCAATTCGATCGTTGTGGTATATATATATAGTGCAATATATAGTTTATATGTATTAGATATATAATATATATACTATATCAAATTTAAACACAAAATAAATTGCAAAGAAATATTCAAGGGAATGTCTTATATATTTTACTATTACGACATTAACAAAGAATGACAATATATTTCTTAGTCTTCCTCCCCCTAATGGAATGAGCACAACAAGGTACTAATACTACCATTAAAAGGAAAAAAAACTAAGGAAGATGTGCCTATATAAATATATATAGTATATATTAGATATATATGTAGTTTATATGTATTAGATATATATATATAGTTTATATGTATTAGATATATAATATATATACTATATCAAATTTAAACACAAAATAAATTGCAAAGAAATATTCAAGGGAATGTCTTATATATTTTACTATTACGACATTAACAAAGAATGACAATATCTTTCTTAGTCTTCCTCCCCCAATGGAATGATCACAACAAGGTACTAATACCACCATTAAAAGGAAAAAAAACTAAGGAAGATGTGCCAAAATACAAGTTACATGTTAGTCTATGTATTATCTCTAACATATCTCATAAATCCTTCAAGGTCTGGAGGAATTTTCGTTGGTAGTGGTGGAAAAGAATCTTGTTCATCACCACTTCCGGGAGAAGCAGAATCCTGCGCAAGTTCCGCTAGCATTTCTTCATAAGCTTCATCTATCTCCGGTTGTGATTCTGCAAGTCCAAAATTTCTTCTTTCCGAACGGATCGAATCTCTGAAGAGTACTGATTTTTCCAAGCTCTCCCTCATAGACGCTCTATGATCACCGATTTGAAGTCTCGCTTGACTGAATGCGCTCTCCGATGCCACTGTTGAAGCTTGAACACTTAAAATATCTCGAGCCATCCTTGAAAGAACCGGATAGTGTTTTTGTTTGTCCTTCCACCATTCCAAAACATCGAAGGAGCCGTCGGGATTCTCTGATTCAAGTCCCTGCGACAAATAAACTTGAAGCTCATTTAGTTGTGAACTATCACCAAAATATCACCTTGAGAACCCCTGAACTCCATCCAAAATTAAGGGCTTTTAGGCCCGCAGTTCTTTTAGATGCGTGCGAACTAGACGAAGTAGGAATTCGAACATTTGGTCTAGCTTGATCTAAGACAAGTTGATAAGCATTAAAAATTGTTTGAGCATTTATTTTAATTGAGGCTTTTGCATCTCCAAGTGTAGCAAATTCCTCAGCTGAAAGTTATAAACCGTTATAAATTTTTGAATACCAAAAGTGAGGGCCTCCTAATTTCATTGTAGGATTTAACAATGCAGCAACACCAAAAATAGGGGGGATAGGGAAAAAATATTTTTTAAACTTAGCTTTCATAGAATTAATAGCTTCTTGATAAATTACTCCACCTTCTGAAAATTGAGTAAATAAATCTACAAATGCTGCAATATAAACTAAACAGTTAGAAATAGTAGGATAATATTGGCCAGATAATTCATTTGTAGCAATATGAAATTGTTCTAAAAAGTCTACAAGCATTTTAACATTACTCCAATCTTGATTTGTAAGGTGCTCATCATCATCATCATCACCATCACCTACACGAGCATTATACGTTGCGCTTATTGGGTTCCTATATTCATATGCAACAACTAAACTTTCATACATGTAATTCCATCTAGTTGGACAAGGTTTAGGAACCTTTCTTTCTCTAAGGCCAAATTCATCACATTTTTTAAAATAGTCTCTAAGTCTACTTCTACGGTTTGAATAAAAAAGCCAATTAAGAGCCATTTTAACCTTTTCAATTTCTATATTTAAAACTTTCATACCAGCACCGATGATTAAATGTTAAATATGACAAATACATCTAACATGAAAAATATTATTAAATGCAGGATTTAGTGTAGTTGTAAGCAAGCCTATAACGTTAGTGTTACTAGAAGCATTATCCATTGAAACCGACATAATTTTATCTCTAATGCAAAAATATCAACAAATATCTGCAACTGTGTTAGCAATAAACTTACCTATGTGGCATGAATTAATTATTCTATAAGCAATAATGCGCTTTTGCATTATCCACTCCTCATCTATCCAATGACTTGTAATAGTTAGATAATCACAGTCATTACCACTTCTACCAATATCAGTAGTAATAGCAACGCGACAATCTATATGAGTAAATAAATAGCGCAAATATTGTTCATATTCATATTTATATTTATAAATATCGCTCTTTACGGTTGCGCGAGGCCATATTTTATAAGTAGGATTAAAAACTCTTCTAATATAATGCACAAAATGAGGGTTAGAAGGAAAACTATAGGGTAAGCACATAACAGTAACCATTTTTGCCAATTCTTCACGATCTTTATTTGGATCATAATATAAAATGCCACTGGCAATAGTGTTAATTCCCGGTTGAACTAGATTTAAACATGTACTAGGGTTAACCGTAGTATCTACACTTGTCCCCTCTTGCGCAGCTTTCATTTGTAAAAATCTAGCTTTATCTCTAGGGTGTTTCAATATGTGTCTAGTCAAACTCCCCGTACCGCTATGGTCTCCAGTAAATTTATGAACTAGTTGAGACCCACAAGTTTTACACTTAGCCTTATTTTGTTCTCTTAGTTGAGTAAAAAAGTGCCAAACAAGAGATGTTTCAGGCCGTTTAGCAGCTTGTCTATTAAAAGTAGGGGTTACTACAGGAGGGTCAGGCGGGGCATCATTTGGGTTATTAACAGGACTAGTAGGTGTATCATCTAAATCCGGTTGCGTTTCATCTAAATCATCATTTTTCTCATCATTTTCAAAGATCGTTTCATTAGGATAAAGAGCATTCATAACTTCTTCATTTAATTGTTGACATGGTGCAACATCATGGCAAAATTGACTATCGAAAAATTGAAAATAAGGGTTATCACTATCAAGAATAACAAGTGGAGGAGGACGGGTAATAGGTCTGGGTCGGGGAGCTGGGGGAAGAGTAGTAGCTTGGCTACTAGATTCACCAATTTTAGATTTTCCCTTTCCATTACCACCAAAAAAAAAATTCAAAGAAAATGCCATATTAATTATAATTATACTAAATAAAACTAAAGTGTAATTATAAAAAGTTTGGGATTAAAACAAAGTTTTGGGGCCAAATGGATATTTTTTAAAGTGCCAAACGGTTGAATTTTGATGGCCAACGACTAGATTTTAAAAATCTGACCGTTGGTCATTTTTAAAAAAAAACAAAAATTTAAAAATAGTCGTTGGGGCTCGTTGGGCCCGGTTGAACCAGCCCAGGCCCACTTGCCGGTCCCGGGCTTAACAGTCCCGGGCTCACGGGCTATTTGGGTTGGACTGGCCCGCTACGGGCTTATGCACCACTAGAGATCGGGCCTGCTTGAACCGGCCCTTTTGGCCCACGGTCGTGGGCCGGGCCTGGACCACAATATAGCCTTAGCTACAGGTCATTTTCCCTTTTTTTTGAACTACTGTTTTCTGGTGTCTGATATCCTCCTTCGCGTTCGCGAAGAGTCTCTGCCGGTCGCCTCAATTTTCCTTCTTCGCGTTCGCGTAACACGCCTCGCATTCGCAAAGCTCTGTTTCTCCCTTCATCGCGTTCGCATTTGTCCTTCGCATTTACGTAGTTAAGCCATTTCACTCTTCGCATTCGCGTACTAGTTCACGCATTCGCGAAGAGAAATCTTGGGCAATCATACTTTCCGTCTTCGCGTTCGCGTACGTGTTGTCACATTCGCGAACCATACCTGGGCAGCCTTCATTTTTCTTCTTCGGGAAAGCGATCCTTCCTCCGTGTTCGTGATGCACAAATGCCTGGGTAGACAGAATATATCCCAAAATCGAGGGTTAGACCATTTTGTTAAAGATTGAGACTTTATGATCCGGAATAGTTTCTTATGTGTTTTATTATTGCTTTGAAGTTAATTTGGTTAGATTTGAGCCATCCGGAGGTCTTTTCACCCGAGAAATGCATTTTTGAGTATCGGTTTGTCCTCTTTGAGGTAAGTATCTTGCCTAACCTTGTGAGGGAGACTTCCCCTTAGGATTTGAGTCTTCTATGCTAATTGTAGTATGTGCATGCGAGGTGACGAGTGTGTGGGAAATTTGCCTTTAGGGTTCTTAGGTCCTTATGTTCATTATGTGGGAAGTATTCCGTTATGATTGAGTTTCCTAATTGCTTAAATTACCCCTATATGCTCCATATGATGTTGTTAGCTTTTCACTAACTCTTACTTGTTAGTTGACCTTTATTTGCCTTAATTGTAGTGATTGCTTTCCTTATTGTTTTGATACTTATTGATTATGAGTTCCTCTATGACTTCGTACAAATAGGTTACATGTTCAATTGTTGTGGTTACCGGTGCAGTTATCACATGCTATTTATGACTTGTTGTTTTGTTAAGGTTATTGTTCTTTTTGGTTTTTCCGCGATTCTTACAATGTACTATTCATGCTTAAATTGACGATTATTCATGTTAAACAAGACTTATGATATTCTCTTGGTAATTGACCATTGTTGAGTATTGACTCAAGTTGAGATCTATATTGCGAAGCTAACTGTTGAAACAAGATTGATTATTGTTGATTCGCTTGCCGGGATGTTATTGTTTCTATAGTTGAATTCCCTTGTCGGGATGTATTGTTTCTATTGTTGAATTCCCTTGCCGGGATGTTATTGTTTCTATTGTTGATTCCCTTGCGGGGATGTTATTGTTTCTATTGTTGATTCCCTTGCGGGGATGCTATTACTGCTATTGTTTGGGTGAGGAAGAGGGTAAAGCACGAAGGGTGATGTTGTGCATGATATTGTGAGTGAGTGTTAATGCACGAAGGGTGATGTCATGCCGATATTGTGAGTGTTAATGCACAAAGGGTGATGTCGTGCCATATTCTATGAGTGTAAAAGCATGAAGGGTGATGTCGTGCCACATTATTGAGAGTAAAAGCGCGAAGGTCGATGCCATGCCACATTATTGAGAGTAAAAGTACGAATGGTGATGTCGTGCCATGTTATGAGAGAGTTAAAGCACAAAGGGTGATGCCATGCTGTTTCTTTTAATTTCTATGGTGAGGACGAGATTAAAAGCACGAAGGGTGATGCCATGCGTTTGTTACTGTTTTTGCTATTTCCGTTGGTTCCAAAGTTGATATTTACCTTGCTTCTCTGCTTATTAGCAATATCGTGATTTAAAATAAAGGAATTTATACTATGCTGCTTGTATGAACTTTTCTTTTTTATTTGAACTTGCCGTAATTATATATATATATATATATATATATATATATATATATATATATATATATATATATATATATATATATATATATATATATATATACACATCGAATTTCAATACTTCAAATTTCAATAATTGTTACATTTTTAATTCAATTAGTTTCTCAATTAAATCTCCTCAAACCGTTTGAGTTATATTTTACTTAAAAAGAAATTTCTACTAAGTTGTGATTTATTAAATCTCATGTTAAAGGTAATAATTCATTTGATGTTGTATTTTAATTAAAAAGGAAACTTTCTTCATTCAAATGATTTCTGAAAATAACTTCATCTGTTCTTGCTGATTTCCTAAATGGTTTAGAAGTTGTACTCTACTTTATGTTATGTAAATGAGACTCTTTGAACATCTTAGTTAAATTGATTATGGACCATATGAACTGTGTAACATGAGAATGTTATTGTGCAAAGTGAGATTGAAACATGTGGGCACAAGTGCCGGGTGTGCTAAAGGTTTGGAAGTTGAGGTTATGATATGAGACACCGAGTTCTGAGATGTCTGAAATTGCGCATCAGAAATGATATGATTAATTGAGTTGACAGTGTTTTCCTTATTTGAGTGCATTTTACTTGTCTGCGTCCCAACTATGTTAGTGTTGAGTTACTTAGTTATCTTTTGTTTTCATCCATGATTTCCCTTTATTGTTTCTACTGATTATAGGTTTTTTCCTTCCTGCTGTTGATATTACTTTGTTGTCTTTATGTTGATAGTTTATTATCATATCCTCTTCAATTTAATTGACCAATAGGTGTCTTGATTGTTCCTCATCACTACTCTACCGAGGTTAGTCTTGATACTTACTGGGCACTACCGTGGTGTGATCATACTACACTTCTGTACATTTTTGTGTACAGATCTAGGTATTCAATCGGTAGTAGCTGTGCGGGTCATTGCAGTGGAGACTCAAGGTAAACCTGATGTTGCATTCGCAGGCCTCAGAGTCACCTTCATTTGTACTTATTTTCATTTGTTCCTTTGTTTCGAAACAGTGATGTATTTATTTTGTATAACTACTCTTAGAAAAGCTTATGACTTGTACTACCAGTTTCGGAAAATTATAAATTTTCAGAGTTATTTAACTTAAAGTTAGTAAATGTCAAGGTTATTTCAGTTAATGTTTGGCTTGCCTAGTTTAGAGATTAGGTGCCATCACGACTCCTTCGGAGGGATTTTGGGTCGTGCACCTACGGATTGGGTCGAATGCACCGACAGTATATTAAGATACATCTCTGGTTCGCGTCGGTCGAACCTTGTTAGTGTACACACCACTCTAGATCGGGTCATACGACCTCGGCATAATCTTGTGTGATATAGTTAGCAGTCCAGATATTCATAAGATTCCCCTTTTATTGAGGCCTAGCATTTATATGGTATTCCTTATTTGTTTGAGATTGCATTTGATAGTTCTGACCTGTTGAGATAGCATAGTAGATTTGAGATATTTATCTCGTCAAAAGAAATATTAATGAATTATGGTAGTTACTTTTACCCTATTATTACTGTTGTTCTTTATATCTATTTATGATTTGTCATACTAATTTATTAAACCATTAGTAAATGTCGATGTCGACCCCTCGTTACTACTTCTCGGGGGTTAGGCTAGATACCTGCTGGGTATATGTTAATTTATGTACTCTTGCTATACTTCTGCACTAAATGTGCAGGATCTGATAGGTTCATTTGATGGTCATCTTGGCGTGTAGGCGCAACAGCTGAGGAGACTTTGTAGTGAGCTGCATTCCAGGCTACATATCGTAGCCTATAGAGTCCCCATCATATTATTTACTTTATTCTATCTAACTTACATTCCAGACAAATGTTGTATTATTAGTATACTCCTTAGTGAATGCCCATGCACTTATGACACCGGGTTTCGACATATTCTAGTAAATGTATACGGATTTGCATATTATCATCACATTTTATTTTTATGCCTTACTAATTATTTATGCATCTATAATTTTAAATGTGTAATTTCTTTATTTAATAAATTTATGATTTTTTCAAAGTAATAAAATGAATAATTAATGTGATAGTTCACCGTTGGCTTGCCTAACGGCGGTGTTGGGTGTCATCATAGCCTATAGTGAGTTTTGGATCATGACAGCTTGGTATCAAAGCTCTAGGTTCACTTGAGTCTCACGAGTCATGTATGAGTCTAGTAGAGTCTTGCGGATTAGTACGGAGACTTCTGTACTTATCTTCGAGAGGTTGCAGGGCTATTAGGAGCATCTCCCTTCTTGATTCCTCGTTGTACGATTTGATTCCATTGGAACTTATGCCTTTATTTCCTTCCTACTCAACATTATACGACGTGGACCGCTTGTTATCAATTGGGCATCGAGGAGTTGTAATGATACTGCAGATGTGGTGTAAGATGTTTCTCCCTACATAATCGAGTGGGCTATTATCGTCTCCTTGTGGAAGGGTGCTCTTGTTGTTCTGCCCACTACTAGTGTTGCCTACAATTTTGAGGCTATACAACATGTATTATGAGGTTCATACGTTGTTATCACACGATGTTGGTGTGAATGGTAGGTTGCTTATTTATGTGTCGCGGTAGTGAATGACTCGAAAAGAGGATTTCTTGGGTCATGGTTTAGAGGTTCGGCATTTAATTCTGGCGGAGGAAAGCAATCTGACTATGGATGTTCAGACCTTGGTTAACGGAGTAGTGAGACTTAGTATTTTTGAAGGCGGTGGAATTTTCATTTGTGGTGTGGTGTCGTCGTCCTTACTGAAATGTATTAAGGCCCATTGGTATTAGGGTCTCCTTTTATTTTCCTTCTGACAAGGTGTTGTAGAATAGTGCCTAATTAGTGATTATCAAAGATGACGGTGTATGGCAGTTTTAGAGTCGAATCAGTGCTTCTAATATTGGTGGCTCAAGGAAGATGATCTTTGTGGAGGCTTAGAGTTGGTAGAAATTTATCCGTTTGGGTACTATAAAGATAGATTACGATTTGAGGCAGTATTTTGGCAGCAAAGGAGGAGGAAGGACATGATTGGAGGTGTCTCACAGTGATTAAATTGCTAGCAGGTCAAGTATGAACAACAGAGGTTGAAAAGTTGCCTAAAGAGATGGTTTAACCGAAGTGGGAATGCTAGAGTAACATATGGATTCTGTAGTAGGATAGCCACATGCCTTAAGAAAGTTTCGAGCAATTTGGGGCTCATAGTGGACAGTGACTAGGTCTACGGATTTCATTTGGGGATGGTGGCTACTGTGCTGAGGAAGGTTGAATATGACAGAAAGGAGTTTGCTTGGAATGAAGAGGGGTCTAAAAGCTTATTATCCTTATGGGATGCAACGTGACTTTGATTTTGGAATGTATTGTCGGACTTTCAGTTGGTGTCAATGGGAAATGAACAGACTATTACACCTGGCGGGCGAGCATGGGCTCAAGAGGGTTTACTGATTTCATGGTGGTTGTACCCAGGGCAACGTTGTTGGAAGATGTCGGTATAGAATCCACATGTGGGATATCTCCTGTGAGCAGGTTGGCAGTTGCGTGATTTTGATGAAGTTTCTACAAAGAATTCTACTTACTACCCAGTAGGAGGTCAAAGGTGCAATTGTGGCTGATAATTTGGAATGTTCATGAAAAGTTTAACAAGTGATTATAAGAAATTCAGCGGGTTAACAGTGCGAGATCATGGTAATTGAGAAGGAGGAATCATTGCGGGTTCTAGATTTATGTGATGGTAGCTTAAAGCTAAGTTGGGGAGCCCAGCATCTATGATTAGGTCACGTGGTTGTGTGCCTGTGCAATTTTTGATCATCGGTACACTGGTAGATCAGTTGTGAGTAAGGAAAGAGAACATCATGAGTAATTTGAGTAAAGGATTTTATAGGCGTGTGTTATACTTTTGCCTTATCGGTTTATAGGAAGGTTGGGGAATGACTTATAATTGTTATTTCTTTGAGAGTGTGATGTACAAGGGAAAGGATTCTTTCGGTTGCTTCTTTGGAGCATTCATGTGCTAACGGAGCACTAGTTGTCTGGTTATATATAATCGGGACCGGATTATAGTGGGTGACTCTCAATAAAGGTATTAGTGGATTCAAGATTTAAGGTGTAGTGCTTATGGATTTGCGGGCTCGTTTTGTGTCTGAGGATTTAGGTCTTGCAGTAGAGTGTTAAGGGTACTTGGAGAATTTCTATGTTATTGTCGGGTTTGAGGTGTTAGGAATATGGAAAGGAAATAGCTTCATATTTTCAGAAGGTCTTTGAGAATAGGTGTGTCAGTTGGAGGTACTATTGAGTGCATGAGGAGGATATGAGATGGCTTAAGTGTATTAAGATGATATGGTCTCCTGATTTGGGTCACTCGAGATGAATGTTGTTTGAGATCCGTTATGTTTTTGAATAGAACTATTATTTCAAAGTCAAGTCAATAGTCAATTAGAAGAAGTTTAATCAGCTGGTAATGGTTTGAATCAGCATGGTTGTGGAAATGATCAGTTCCTTCGGTGTGTTGAGCTATACAGGTGATTCATGGCTGTATGTGGGAGCTTGACAGCCACTGTAATTTGATTGATTTGGAGGTATTTGATTTATATGGCCTTGTTATGTGTAAATGGATCGTGGAAGAGTTATGGTTGTTTAAACTATGATTTGAGTTTTGCATTTTCTGCGGTCATAGGAATTTTGTTGCGTGTTGCAATTGTCCTTCTGAAATGTGTTGAGTGAAAGGAGTTCTATTCGATGAAGTATTTATTCTATTGGTGGTTCGGGAGTTATAATGAAATTCTTTTACTCTCATGTAATAGCATGTTAGATGTAGTGAGCGGTATGGAATTGGGATTGAAAAGTCAAGGTTGTGATTTAGTTTAGTTGAGTATGTCACGAGTTCAAAGAAGTGGCAGAGATTTTAGACTTTTAGAGTAGGCTGGCGCTATTTGAGTGTCACTTGAGAATGGTGTTCTATGGAAGACGCATTAAGTATTTACATTGCGGGTTCATGATTTGCATTACAAAAGTAGTGTGGTTGGTAGCCATTAATATGCAGATTTTTACTAGCCGGTGTGGAAGGCTTTGGGAGTATATCCCATGGGATGATCGTATAAGTTAGAGGTGCTAGTCATTTAAGTATTAGAGATTGAAATCAGGTATGAAGATTCTGGTACTGTGGTTGGTTGGAGAGTTTATGTCTGAGAGACGCTCTATTCCTTTGGTTGTGGACTGAAGAAGTTTGTTCCTAATTTGATGTTTGATAGCATGCATCATGTATAAGGTCATTGTGGATATTTGGAAGGTTATTGACCTATTTTGGGATGACCGGAATCGACTTTAAGGTCTTTTGGTAGGCCTTATGTGAATGTATATTTTATACCAGATCATATATGCTTATTCAGCATAGCATTGCTTATGGATGAATCTTCGGGCGTGGTGGATGATATTCCTGCCTTAGTCTATTTTAGGTGCTACTCTTTTATACCACATGGGTTGTGAGACGACTTGATTATTCACAAGTATGTTGTGGTCCTGTGTAGCTTGTGGTGTTATATGAGTGAGATGGTTCTCGAGATGCAGGTCGTCTATTGCACCTTATTCGTGCTTGGTATTTTGTACTGCATGACACTATCTATCTCCCTAGGACTTATGTTTATGTACTGGCATGTTTGTGGTCAATATTCGGGCATTTCATGGGTATAAGCATCATGATTGATGGGTATTTCCTTATTTATTTTTATGTGAGAACTGGGTGGCACGCTACCATATGTATGATGTTTGAATCGGGTTGCACGCCACAACGATGTCATGTTTGGATCAGGTTGCACACCGCAAAGGTATTATGTGTGTATCGGGTTGTACTGCGCAATAGTGAGATGTTGAGTATTGTTCCTTATGCTCATTTTGTGTGTCTTGTTCCTCATCTCTGAGATAGGTTCATAGCATTTGTTTGGCCGCGCTATTCATTACGCGTGCTGGGTAGTTCTTGCTAGAGTTCGTTCTTCCTTAAGGGTCATATTCGAATTGTAGCTTGTAGGCATGTCGTCATATGAGGTTTTAGATGGTGCTTGAGGTGTCTTATTGCCCGAGCAGCTTGTACTATGCGAGACGAGGTTATTGGACCTGAAAACAGTGAGATCAAATTTATGTAAGGTATATTAAAGAGAAAATGTCAATATTAAGTTCATAATGAGGTAATAGTTCTTGTCAAGCAGAGAGGCTCCATGATTTATTGATTTGGCAAGTGGTTATGAGCTTATACATGTCGTTTTCGTCGTTGTAGTACTGCTAGGGTTGGATCAGGGCTCATGCGCATTATGAGGTTTACTATGGGCATTATGTTAGTGAATTTGCAGCTTCTACGGTTGGAGGATGTTATTATGGTCATACGAATTATGAGGTGCATTGTGTGGTTTTAGCATGGGTGCATGATTATATCTGGTACATTGAGTCGAGGTTGATACGGTGTTCGTATGTTAAAATCAGGTCTCGTGGAGAATTCCGAATGTTGGAATTTAATTCTAAGGCTTGTGGGCTAAGGTAAAAGGAAGGATCTTCAGTCTGCGTCGAGCTAATGTGCTCACATGGGTTTTGGTGGCACGGTTAGGTTCACGAGGTGTTAAACAGTAGATTTGGGCAATTCAGGAGCAGTTCTTGGTACGTTCGAGGACAAATGTATGTTTAAGTGGGGGAGAATGTAACGACCCGACCAATCATTTTGAGCTCTAACGCATTGTTCGGAGGTTTGAGGCCTTGAGTAGCTTCACTTCATATTTTATGACTTATACGTGTGGTCAGAATTGACTTTCGGGAAGTTCGAAATTGATTCGGAAGGAAAATTCTCATTTTGGAAGCTTTAAGTTGGAAGAGTTGACCAAGCTTTGACTTTTGAGTAAACGACCTTGGAATCAGGATTTGAAGGTTCCAATAGGTTCGTATGATAATTTTGGACTTGGCGTATGTTCGAGTTGAGTAACGGGTAGTCCGGGAGCATTTCAGCTCTTATTATGGAAAGTTGGCATTTTGAAGGTTTTAGAAATTCCTAAGTTTGATATGAAGTGGACTTTTGCATTATCGATGTCTGTTTGGAATTACAACCCTTGGAATAGGTTCTTATCATGATTTATGACTTGTACGTAAAGTTTGAAGTCATTCCGGAATGTTTAAGTATGAATCAGACGCGTTCGTCGAAGTTGGAATGTTTGAAGCTTAAAAAAAGAATTTTTTGATCGTTGATTCGTAGTTTGGATACTGTATGGTGTGATTTGAGGCTTCGATCAGGTTCGTGTCATGTCTTGGGACTGGTTGGTGTGAGTAGACAGGGTCGCGGGGGCATAGAGTGTGTTTCGGGAGGGTTTCAGATAATTTTTTCATTAATTTGCAACTACTGGTGTTGTTGTCTGGTGTTGTTCTTCGCGAACGTAGAAGGAGTCACATGTTCGCAAACAAGGAATTGGGGCTGGTGGAATTTGTGCTTCGCGTTCGCATCTGTGGTTCCACGTTTGTGAAGGTTTGAAGAGCAAAGCAATGCGCTCGCGAAGGGAAAACTAGGCCTGAGATTTTTTAGCCTTTGCATACATGGAAGGTGCAATGCGTTCGCGAAGGTTCGCCCGGTAAAGCATCACTTTTGCGTCGCGTTCGTGTAGAAAAGTTTTGGAGCTGGTTGTGCTTCGTGAACGTGAAGGGATTGCCGCGTTCGCGAAGAAGGTCATCTGGGCAGTGTATAAGTTGCAAAAAAAATGGGATTTGCTCATTTCATCTCATTTTTCTCTCTTAGAGCCGACTTTGGGGTGATTTTGGAGAGCTATTTCATTCACCTCTTGGGGGTAAGTATTTCTAAACCACATTTGATTATAATTTATGAACACATATGGAATTTTAACGTGAAAATTGGTGGAAATTTTGGGATTTTGAAGAAAAACCTAGAATTGGTATTTTTGGATTTTGACCACGAAATTGAACATAAAATTAGAAATAAATTATATATTTGAGTTCGTGGTGTTATGTGTAATGCTTATCTTCAAACGTTTTTGGAATCCGGGCACGTGGACCCGAAAGTTGACTTTGTTGACTTTTCGATCAGATTTGGGAATTGTTATAAATGAATTGATTATGAGTGTTGGAGTATATTTTGATTGATTTGCACGTTATTTGACTAGTATCGGGTCGATGGGCATTTGTTGAGGTGTTAGAGAGGCATTGGAGACGGTTATTAGAACTTCTAAGCGAGGTAAGTCTCCTGTCTAACTTTGTGAGGGAGAAACCACCCTGTAAGTATTAAAATTTATTATATGCTATTAGTTGTGGGTGCTACGTACGCACGAGGTGACGAGAGTCCGTACGTAGCTAAAATCATATTTATGTCCGGTAGACTTAGGATTTTACCATGTAATATTTGAATTATTTTAACTCATTATGTTAGCTTAACTAAGTGAATTTATAATTGAAATTTGATTTGGGAATATATTAGGCTGAGCCTTATTACCTTGAGTTGTTTGGCGAGATATTTGATAAACAGTAATAATCATATTTCTTTTATGCTCCTACGCCTGTGTTGTAAGCACGTGACTCGTAATTCGATAAGTTTCTTCCTCTCATATGGATTGGGCCGATCGCCTCGGCGGTATATTGAGATGCATCTCTGGTTCGCGCCAGTCGATCCTCCACAGTGTAACACACCACTCTAGATCGGTCCGTACGACCTCAGCATAATCGTGCGTGATCCCGCTAGCAATTCAGATATTCATAAGATTCCCCTTTTATTGAGGCCTAGCATTTATATGGTATTCCTTATTCATTTGAGATTGCATTTGATAGTTCTGATCTGTTGAGATAGCAAAAGAGATTTGAGAGATTTATATCGTCAAAAGAATGTTGGAGGATTATGTTAGTTACCGTTTTACCCTACTATTACTGTTGTGCCTCATATCTGTTTATGATTTATCATACTCATTTATTGGACCACTAGTAATTGTCGATGCCGATCCCTCGTCACTAGTTCTCTAGGTTTAGGCTTGGTACTTACTGAGTACGCGTTGACTTACGTACTCATGCTACACTTCTGCCCTAAATGTGTAGGATCTGACATGTTTATTTTGTGATCATCTTGGCACGTAGGCGTAATAGCCTAGAAGACTTTGTGGTGAGCTGCATTTAAGACTATATATCACAGCCTATAGATTCTCCATCATATTATTTAATTTATTATGTCTAACTTACATTCAAGATAGGATGTTGAATTATTATTGTGCTCCTTAGTGAATGCTCTTGCACTTGTGATACCGGGTTTTGGGATATCTAGTTAATGTATACGGATCTGCATATTGTCATCACTTTTTATTTTTATGCCTTACTAATTATGTATGTTTCTATAATTTTAAATGCGTAAATTTCTTTACTTAATAAAATTTATGATTCTTTCATAGTAATAAAATGAATAACTAACGCGATAGTTCACCGTTGGCTTGCCTAACGGCGGCGTTGTGCACCATCACAACCTATAGTGGGTTTCGAGTCGTGACAGAAGCTTTATTATTTGAAATTGATTCATATAGCATTGTTTGACTTTATTGAGTTCTTTTTGGCTAGAATCGAGCCGGTTGGAGGTGATTTCTAAGGAAAAGTCAATTTTAGAGAGTGAGTTAGACTTGTTGAGATAAGTATCTTGCTTAATCTTGTTTAAGGGAATAATCCTTAGGATTCGACCTTAAGTGTTTTATTTCTATATATGTAAAGAAACATATATGCGAGGTTATGAGTGTATATGTTGGTGCTATATATGAAAAAATGACCGGATTAGACTATAGTCTTCTATTATGCCTTAATTTTTATTGTGTGCTCTCTATGATACATGTGTAATCCTTTGTATGACTACGTGATTATTTTTTCATACTAGAAATCATGTTTTAGGATTATTTTCTCCTAATTTGCCAATATGGTCATTTGACGAATCATTTCTATGTTGATTTAGCCGTAGTAATACTTTATATCTTGAGCACACATCCGCACTTTGTTATTATTATGTCCTTATGCACCTTATTGATGACTTGTGAGCATATGTCTCTTTGATGATAAATTGTTAAATCATTATTATTATGGCACATATGGATATGATAACAGATTGATTTGGTGATGCCATGAGGTCTCTTCCATTCAGATATGTCATGCCCCGACCTCAGGGAGAGCGACTGGCGCTCAATCGAGATAACCCGACTAAACAAGCCTGTACAATACATTCTATCCAAACTCACCCATGAATAAAGAGAAGATCTATTTTATTAATTAGACTATGAGGAGGTCATGTGATCAACACCAGTTCATTACCATTAATTACGTTATTTATAAATCTCAAAATACACATAGTTTTATAGTTTGAAGTGGAGCAAGTGATTCAAATACAACATTACTAGTCTGGCTTTTCATACAACTCACACCATGTCTACGGAGCCTCTAATAAATACAAGAGAGTAATATATTAGTGCTGACAACAAGACCCCGGCTATACCTCAAACATAATACACAACGTACAAAAGATAAGCGACCCCAAAATGAAGTGCGGCTCACCAAGCCAGCTGGAAAGAGGGTGTACTTTGTGATTTCGTTTTGCTATTGCACTTATACTATTCTAGTGACCTTTGGTCGGCTAAAAGCGAAGACCAATTTTTGGTGTTGCTCGTTTACCCTCGGCAGATGCACTGCTTAGTTTTGATTGAAATTCTTGTGAACTCTGACTTGCCGGGGTTTGAAGGTTCCGGGAATTCATATTTGGAACTTTTTTTAGTTCTTTTGCTCGTTCTTGCTATCTTCTTAATTGGTTAGTACTCTTAGTTCTACTCTCTCTTTTCCTGCACGCTTAATTTTAAAACTTGTTGGGAATGGTCTTTTAATTTATGCATTTTGCCCGAGTTTCTTAGTCAAAAGAATTCCTGCTGTGATTCACCTTGTTGAAGATTTACATGTTTTATTTTTACTTTATAAAATCATAACCAGGCTCGATAAATATTTGTATGATCAGATTTCGGCTAACTGATTGGTTGTTAACCTAGTTTAAGGAGGTTAATTGGAATTAAGTGTTCACTCCACTATGCCCTCGATTGCACTTTCTTACTACTTTACCATGTTAATTGCTGTTAATTGATGTAAAACTTATATAACTAATGGATTATCGAGAACTAGTGAGCATGTGTTCCATACTTGTTTTTATTGTTTGATTCTTTCAACGTGACAAGGTCTTTCATGTACCTTTTTATTATACTGAGATCTACCTTGAATTTGCATAGGACCATGCTCATCTTACTCTAACCTTTATTTAATCATATAATCCCGGGGCATCCCTAATTTTACCAAATGCGATTGCATCTACTTTTTCCTTTACTTGCCTATATCCCTTCCTAAGTTCATGTAATAAGATTGGATGTCCATGAATTATTATGGAATTTCATCCTTCCTGTTAATCTGGATGATGTTTGGTATTAATGAACTTGTCCATATGTAACGATCTGATCGGTTGTTTTGAGAATTAGTGTCATGTTTGGCGGCTTAAAGTCTCGAGCAGCTTCGTATTATGTGTTATGACTTGCGTGTGTGGTCGAGTTCAGTTTTTGGATGATTCGGGATCAATTTGAAAGAAGGATTCTTGTTTTAGAAGCTTAAGTGATAATAGTTGATCGGAGTTTGACTTTTGTGTAGACGACTCCGAAATGACATTTTGACGATTCCTATATCTTTGTATGGTGATTTTGGACTGAGGCATGTGTCCGGATTTTGATTTGGAGGTCTGTAGATTAAGTTGATGCAATTTGGGGAAAATTAGAAGAGTTGAAGTTTTGGAAGGTCGAGAGCTTTGATCGGGAGTTGACCTTATTGATATCGGGTTCAGATTTTGATTTTAGGAATTGGTATACCTCTATTGTATCATTTGGGACTTGCATATAAAATTTGACGTCATTCCGGGTTGATTTGATATGTTTTGGCACGAGTCTTAGAAGTTGGAAGATTTGAAAATTCATAAGTTCGATTCGAGGTACGATTCGTAGTTTCGACGTTGTTTGATGTGATTTAAGGACTCGAGTAGGTCCGCATTATATTATGGAACTTGTTGGTATGCTTGGAAGGGGTCCTGGGGGGGGGTGTGTTTCAGACGAGCCTCAAATCATTTTCATGCTTTGGGCAGGTCTGGTTCTGGTGCTTCACACCTGCGACATTTTGGAGCGCAGGTGCGGCTCCACTTCTGCGTGAGTCTGGTCGCTTCGGCAATGATTGAGGCCTGGGCGGAGGTCCGATTCTGTGAGTGGGGGTGCGTAGGTTGCACCCGCATGTAAATGGTCACAGGTGCGAGAGTGTCCGTTTCTGCGGTTGTGTTAGCGCTTCTGCGACATCACAAATGCGACTTCTTCTTGTGCATGTGTGTCCACTGGTCTGGCAAGTTGGAACCGCAGATGGGAGCCTTTTCTCAAAAATTTGAGGTCTGTCTGCAAATGCGAAAAGCCTTGACAGAAGGTTATAATTCTAGGGTTTGCAATTCTTGGCATATTTTGAGTTGTAGATCTTGGATTTGAGCAATTTGTGAGGGGTACTTCACGTGTTCTTTCATGAATATATTTCATGATTTCATCTTTATTTTTATCGTTAAATTAGTGAATTGAATGAAAGAAAATGGGAATTTTGTAAAATCTTTCAAAAATATAAAATGAGGATTTGAAGGGTCGGAAATTGATAATTTTTGTATGGTTGGACTCGTATTGAAATGGATGTTTGGATTTTTTAATTTTGGTCAGGTTCCGAGGTATGGGCCTAGGTTGACTTTATATTTCTCTTTCAAGATCGAAGTTTTATTATCCGAAATTGTTTCCTATGAGTTTTATTTATGATATGAAGTTATTTTGGCTATATTTGAGTCGTTCAGAGGTTGTTTCACATAAGAAGGTCATTTTAGAATATCGGTCTAGCTTCTTTGAGGTAAGTATCTTTCCTAACCTTGTGTGGGGGAGTTATCCCTTAGGATTTGAGCCATTTGTGCTAATTGTGTCATGTGAAGGCCGTGTACGCGAGGTGACGAGTTCGCACTCGGGATATTTGTAGGAACTTGACCATTATAGGCTCTTAGGTTATTTTTCTCAATTAAAGATGAAGTTGTATTATCATGTTAAATCCTCCATTTACTAAATTTACCCTTATATATCTTAATTGGAGTTGATTGATTCATGTTTTACCCTTGTTTCCAATAAACTCTTATGTGCCTTAACTAAAGTTGTTGCCTCTTTTATTTCCAAGCTATCTTTTTCATAGTTGATTGACCTTAATTGAAGTTATTATTATCTCTTCCATACTTGCTTAGCCTTAATTGAGGTTTTTTATCCCTTTCATCGTTGACGTATTCTTATTTAGGATCATTGATTCATGTTATCTCTCTCATCGTCGAATTGTATATTTTTGGAATCATTGTTACACATTATCTCTCCCTTGTCAAGATATTCTTGTTGAGACCAGTATTCCCTATTATGTCTTTCTTTGTGAGCTTGTTCTTCCGTTTCTTTGTGTTCTGAAGTTCTTGTATTGATTTACTTTTATTACTCTTGTGTTATTGTAGTAGTAGTTGTTGTTGAGCTGTGAGCTATGCGTAATTGTTGTATTGAAATTGTTTGAGGAAAGGTTGTAGCATATGGGCACATATGGTGAAAGACCTTATATTGTGTTGTTATGTTTTGGCACATGTGATAATATTGAGAGGACTGTCAGGGTGTTCGCACGTGAGTTGTTTGTGCTATTGTTATTATTGATATTTGCACATGTGGCGTAACAAGGAGGGCTATATATGTGGGCTTGCGCATGTGGAGAGACAAAGTGGGAATATTACTATGCGCGTGAGGCGAGACAAGGCGGGCATTAACTTCATCATTGCGCACGTGGCGAGACAAGGTGGCTTATATCAGAATTATTTGTGATGACTTGTGATAGCTTGGGGGCATTGTTATTGTTGATATTTGTGTAGCAGTGTGCCTATCTTGTGCGAGTTATACCTTGTACATTTTGTGATGATCGTTCTTATGTGTCATTCATTGTCTCTAACCTTACTTGTGGACTTGAATTGTGATAGAATACTTGCACAATCATACACGTAATTAATCACCCATATTGGTTTAAGAAGATGAATCCTAATGTTATTGACCATTTACATGTACTCATGTTTACTTGCCTTCTGTGTGAGAGTTTTTCCAATGGCACGTGAGTTGTCAGTGTGGTCATGAGTCATTATTATTGTTGGCATGTGAGTTGTACGTCTGGATATTTAATAATATCACTCCCTTGGCACGTGAGTCGTCCGTGTAGTTATGAATTGTAATGTGGGCACAAGATTCCAAGTTATTAGGGTTCGCAAATCGGGACGCCTAAAGTGTGACTAAAAAGTGAAGTACCTCGCTGAAATGTTTGAACAAATCTTGTGTGGAATCGGTTGCTCTTATTGAATTGTTACTTGTTTCCTCTACTTGATTTCACCGGACTTAAACTGTGTTCAGCTTACTCTATGGTATTATTACTTGTTTTGTCCCCTGTTGCTAATCATTGTTTCTAGTGCTTTATTGCGAGTATTGTTTTTTTATCTTTACCATGCTTAGCTTTATATTGATATTGTTTTCTTGTTAGTTTCACATTTACACTTGTACAGGTTATTTAATCTAGTAGGTGTCTTGACTGCCCCTCATTACTACTTCACTGAGGTTAGTCTTGATACTTACTGGGTACCGCTGTGGTGTACTTATGCTACGCTTTCTGTACATTTTTGTGCAGATCCAGATACCATGGAGTTGGTTTATCATTAGCTAGTTGTTTGAACTTTTCTATGGAGACTCAAGGTATATCTGATGCCGCGTTCGCATGCCTTGGAGTCACCTTCTAATATTGTAGTTGTATATTTATTTCTATTCCGAAATAGTTGCACATAGAAGACTTTCTAGTAAACTCAGTAGTGCTTATGACTTGAACTACCGATTTTGGGATTGCTGGCTTGTATAGAAAATTTTTGTTTCATGTTTAATAGTTTTTGGTTGAGTTTGCCATTAATTTAGTAAGTGTTAGGCTTACCTAGTCCCTAAGATAAGTGCCATCACGACATCTACGAAGGGAAATTAGGGTCGTGACAAGTTGGTATCAGTGCTCTAGGTTCATAAGCGATACGAGTCAAAAGCGAGTTTAGTAGAGTCTTGCGAATCGGTACGAAGATAACTGTACTTATCTTCGAGGGGCTACGGAATTATTAGGATAGTTTCACTTCTTTCATTCCTATCGTGTGAGTTTATAGATATTGGAGTTTGAGCCTTTTTCATTCTATTTCCTAGTAGATGGTGAGGATACGAGCTACAGTTACTCATGATGCTGCCTCCAGAGCCTGTGTTGCTAGGGGCATGGGCAGAGGTAGAGGCCAAAGAAGATCACGTGCCGCAGCTAGAGCAGTAGTTGAAGAACCGCCGGTAGCTCCCGTTAGGGAATTGGTACCAGAGGCGCCTGTGGTTACCCCTGGACTTCAAGAGACTTTAGCACAGTTCCTGAGCATGTTTGACACATTAGCTTAGGAGAGATTCATTTCGGTTGTTCCAGCTATTTCACAGGCTAGGGGAGGAACTCAGACTCCTGCCTCCCATACTCCAGAGCAGCGAGTCCACGTTGGTCAGGTTTTAGGGGTCATGCTAGCACAACCTATTGTTCCAGTTCACCCCGTGGTTAGGGAAGCAACATCTGAGAGGAACAACTTAGACTTTCGAGGTTCAAGAAGTATCACCCTCCTACTTTCAATGGTTTGGCTTCAGAGGATGCATATGGTTTTCTAGAGGAGTGCCACCGTATTCTCTGCACTATGGGTATTGTAGAGACAAGTAGGATTGCTTTTACAACATTTCACCTTAAGGGAGTGGCATATCAGTGGTGGCGAGCATAAGAGTTGGGTAGCTTTGCCGATGCAGCTTCATTTTCATGGGCTCAGTTTTTAGAGATTGTATGCGGCGAAATCAGAGGACTTAATTTCTCGCTATCAAGCCACTTTAGAAGAATACCTCGAGACCCTGAGGATGTGGAGTTGCGACCGAGTCCCCTCCCTCGGGGCTCGTCGACGCCCGACTCAAAGAAGATGAAGATCACGGCTAGAGCAAAGGGGGAAACTACCAAGGCACGCGGCTCAGTCTGACAGAGCTGGCCTATCCAGAGCCTATGTCGAAGCGTCACATCTAGCCGTCCCATCTCCACGCTTTGCAATTAATTTATGATGTACTATAATCGGATTCCCCCTCTTATATAAGGGGAACCCACACTACTTTGTAAAAGGGCGGATGTTGCTCCAACTATTCCACAAGATCAATAATATCCCTCTCTCTCTCTCTCTTTCTTCTCTCTAACTTGCTCATTTTTACTAGCTCGAGGCCACTCTTAGCATTTATTACCTTCATATTTGTTCTTCATTTATTGTTTGATATTGGCCATAAAAAGCTTTGTTTAATCTTATCTTAACTTTTATCCCATTACCGATTATCCCCGATACCTCGAGCTCGAGCCGGATATCGACCCCGAGGCTCCTTCATCAACCAGTCCGAAGCTAGGGCAATAAGTCTCCTGGTTTGATTACTGCCCCATTTTGGCTTGTATCTCTTCATCAAACTTCATACTCTTAGCATCAACTACTCTAAACAGCTAGCTTAAAAATAGATCACGTATTTTTAAAATCCCATTTTACAAATTTAATTATTGTTACCATTTTCATGGTAAACAGTTTGGTGCCCACCGTGGGGCTAAAAGAAATAGTGATTATTTTCTTGCTGGTTTCATTGCACAAACGCAAGTTATCTTTCACACTTTTTCTTATCCAAGATCTATTGATTTCAGGTCGAAATGCCTGGCTTGGTAAATAGGATCGAGAACGACTACCTCGAAAATCACGGCAAAAATGATGTGGCTATTCCAGTTGTTGGCGCACCACCGCAGAACCCCAATAATGCATCTGGACCGATTCCAGCAGACACGGGTTTGCAAGACGCGCAACAGGTCGATGAAACCTCACACACCGACGGAAACAAACAACATGGCGACCAACAGAAAGCCCAAAAGACCCCAGCCCGGGAAGACTAGGAAGTTAGTCGTCATGTTATTTTTGAAATGTTGCAGGCACAACAGTTGGCCATCGCTTAGTTACAAAGCCATCCAAAGACTTCCAGCATAGCAGCGCTGGAAACAGCTCCCCTTGCCGAAAAAGTGCCCAAGAGATCAAGCAATAGTTGATCGGTAGTCGACCCTGCCATAGCAAAGATGCTTAGGGATCTCGCCAAAAGGATCGAATTAGGTGAGAAATTGGTAGCAGGCAATGATAAGAAGGCCGATACCTACAACTCTAGGGTCGACCAAATCCCGAGCTCACCTCCGGCCCTGAAAGGTGCAGATTCTAGGAAGTTCGCACAATGATCGTTCCCCGAGGAAGCAGCCCCAGAACCCATTTTAAAGAAGTTCAGAATGCCAGAACCGCAAAGTACAACGGGGCCTCAGATCCCAACGAACACATCACTGCCTATGCATGCACGGAAAAAGGCAATGACCCAAAAGATGATGAGAACAAGTTCATCTTATTGAAGAGGTTCAGGGAAACACCCCCGAAAAGGACCATGATGAGGCGTCATAACCTAGCGCCCAATCCCATAAAATTACTTACCATACCGACAGATTCCTCCATAAAGGCATACGCAAGTGCCATCGAAACAACGACGAGAAAACCCGATACACCCAGGGCTGAACAAAGGGAGAATGAAATGGTACATGAATTCTCACCTCACTCCCTGATGGAACGAACGAGATTACCCCCGGTCTCGGATGACTGGGCAATACAGGCCTTCACTGAAAGCCTAAACAAACCAAGCCCAACGATTTTAGGGCGGTCCAAAAAACTTGACGGGTACCCAGCCAAGATCTGGTCGGATGCCCCGTACCCGGCACCAGTTGCAAATCAGGGTTGTGGATGACCATCCGGGAGCCTCCACGGGCTCAGTATGCCCAAGCAGGCTCCTGGGAGAGAAACCTATGCCAAATAGAGAAAGGTATAGCCCGTACGCTGCAGATAGGAGGAACGCTCTGAGATGCAATCTACCTCACAACAAACAGAGAATGGATCGAGGATGATATCCTCAAGGAGTCATTGATAGAGCTAGATTCGGTGGGGACACAAAGCCAGCGGGGGTGCCTCGCCCATCAGAGTACAATTTCAACATCGCTATACCAAACAACGTGCTCACCGTCAGCGAGACCAGGGACGTCAAATGTCTCAAACCAATTTAGTAGAATCCCTCTCAGAGGAATCACAGCGTGGTGTGTGAACTGTATAACGCGCGCGACCGTAGAGTCAAAAATGGCCACCAGCTCAGGAGGAAAGCAGTTGTGCTACTCAAGAAAATCACCGCCGAGAAATGTTGAGCGATCAGGCTCGAGTTCAGTTCCGAGTGAGGAAGGCGGCCAGGAAGAGCGAAACAAATGAGCCGCGACATATTGCCACGATAGTGGAGGAGCGGAGCACCCTCCGAGGACCCATAAAAGGGAGAGTAAAAATGCTCGTCACCAAGGAAAAGTGGATCCAGGGATAAGTTCCCGAGGATGCCCTCACATTCAGCAAAAACGACACTAAGACCTTGTCTCGACCTCACACTAACGCATTGGTAAACTTCTTCCTCATTTGATCAATTTTAAATAAAACATGTGCTCATGAGTTCAGGTAGCTCGATCAATGGTATCGGGCCGAGGATGGTAGGGCGGTTCAGACCACTACGTCAAAACAACGACCACCCCTCGAATCCTTGGTAAATTCCAACCGGCGATCGCTACGACAAGGAGAAAGACCATTCTCTCAGTACGGCATGTCTGGCCCAAACTAGTACGTTGAGTTCCATATTATTAAAGGAGGCGCAAGGCGCAGACGCCTTATTCAGACGGTCGCGGACACGCCGTATGAAAATGGTACTTTCCCCATTTTGCCAAAGAATGAAACCTCCAATGAAGGACGGGATTGAAACCATCTGCAGGGAACGACACGCAGTAAGGGGAAAGTCCGCATCACATAACGTATTGCCGGCACCAGTATCTCCGCTCTCGAAAGATCCAAAGGGTAAGAGAACCACATCTTCGACCAAGCCCATCTAAACACGGCGGAGGGCTATACTAGAGTCCTCACCCCGAAACAGCAGGAGCATAACAAACCTCAGAACATCTCCTGCACATCCCACGGTAAAGAAAAAATACCTCCTTCCATCGTTATTTTTCACTAACCTGTATGTCACGCCTCCTTTTTACCCGCGCCACCGCAAAGGGGCGCGGAGAGAGTCTTTTCCAATTAAAGGACAATCGAAACGGGATTTATTATTAAAGGATCAGAGTCGCCACTTGGGAGATTTATGGTATCCCAAGTCACCGGTTGAATCCCGAATTGAGGAAGTCGTGGGGAAGCTGTGGTGTGAATTTGGTGGCATTTGAACGGATTAGGGTTCCGGTCTGATTTTCGATCTACTATTCGAAGCACACGGCTAGGATTCGAGGGATAAGAGTTAGGGATTCGGAATGGGGAGGTCGAGGGGAATCAGTGGTGAAAAGATGGGGTCGTTTGGACTACCGGAACCGCTGTGAGGCGATTTCCGGTGGGCGGTGGGCGGTGGCAAGAGGCGGGGGATCTGTTTGGTCTCTGAAGCTCAGAGACCAAGAGGTATGGGGGGTTTGGTTTAGGGGGCGGGGTAGGATTTAGGAATATATACGACATGAGGGATTTAATCCCGACCGTTAGATCAATTAAGATCAACGGCTATGATCAAGGAACTAATCAAATACGGTGTCGTTTGTTTTAGTGTTGGGGTCGGGGTCGATCTGGGGGCGAGTGGGTCGGGTTGTGGGAATTGTTCTGAGGCGTTGGATCAAAACCAATCAATGGCCCTGATCAGGGCTTCCCCAGAATGATGCCATTTGAAGTGTCTTTGAAATGGACTAGACCGGGGTCGCTTGGGCCTGTTGGAACGGGCAAAACGGGGTGGGTCTAGGCCCAATCCGACTTTTTTCCTTTTCTTGTTTTATTTGTTTCTTTTTCTTCTCAAACTAATTTTCCAAATTAAAAACCAAAATACTACATTGATTTATAAATCAAATTAACTTAAAAAAATGCTAATTAATTATCACACATAATTGACTAACAAATGGGAAAACAAAATCGCACAATCGGACATCAAATGCTAAAAATGCACAGTACATCATTTTTGTGATTTTCGTTCTCGCAAAGCCAAAATTGTTTTAATTAGTTCCTAATTATAACATTAAACCCTAAATGCACAGGCAACACATATTTTTGTATTTTTCTTAACTAAAGTAAAAATAAACATGCATAGACAAAAAATACAAATAAATCACAAACAACACAAAACCATTTTATTTTGAATTTTTGGGAGTTGTTCTCATAGGGCAAAAATCACGTGCTCACATCTGCCCCTCTTTGTCCGAAAATACAAAGAGTTTTCGTACAAAGATAAAGCGAGCGGATACGAACAATTTTTGCCCGTTGGAATACTTCGTGTGAAGCATTTTTGAAAAGATTTAACCGAACCTTTGCTTCAAAGGTTTCCTACATATCCCTGGCTAGAAGGGAATCAGGTTAATATAGTTCGGGAAGTTTGGGTAGCTGGGACTACCATGGGACTACAATGTTGTTGCTGTTGGTGCATGTTGTTACTACTGCTTTCCGACCTCCTTATTACACCGGGCCAAAAGAAAACAAGAAGCTAGACTAAACTGGGAATTACAACATCTTATTTATTTTCAACTCGCTCTTGTAGTCTTCCTTCTGATTTCTGCGATGGGATTCATGCTGGGGGTATTTTGTTGTAACCCTCCGCATTACTGACCTCTGATTTGATCCTGAAACGTATTCCTCTGTTCCGCAGGCGGGCTCCTGACTTTAACAACTTAAAAAAGTAACACCTCCGTTCTATGGGCGGGCTTCTGATTGCACAACTCTAAAGTTTAACAACCTCCATTCTACAGGCGGACACCTGATTTCATCAACTTAAAATTTAACAACCTCCATTCTACAGGCGGGCACCTGATTTTCTTTGACTTGAAATTATAACAACCTTCGTTCTACAGGCGGGCTCCTGACTCCAACAACGACTTTGAAAGTAAATCAGCCTCCATTCTCCAGGCGGGCTCCTAACTTCATCTACAACTTAAAGATAATTCAGCCTCTATTCTCCAGGCGGACTCCTCACTTCATCAGCAACTTTGAAATAAATCAACCTTCATTCTCCAGGCGGGTTCCTGACTTCATCTACAACTTAAAAATAATTCAGCCTCCATTCTCCAGGCGGGCTCCTGACTCCAACAGCAACTTTGAAAGTAAATCAGCCTCCATTCTCCAGGCGGGCTCCTGACTTCATCCTGAAATTGTAACAACCTTCGTTCTCCAGGCGGGCTCCTGACTTCAACAGCTTCTTAAAAATATAATACCTCTATTTTTAGTCGGGCTCCTGATTTCAACAACTTCTTAAAAATATAACTCATATTTTTCAGGCGGGCTCCTGATTTCAACAATTTCTTAAAAATATAACTCCTCTATTTTTCAGGCGGGCTCCTGATTGCAACAATTTCTTAAAGACATAACACCTCCATTTTTTAGGCGGGCTCCTGACTTCAATTTATGACTTAAAATGTAACATCTCCGTTCTTCAGGCGGGTTCCTGACTTCAATAAACTCTAAAATGTAACACATCCGTTCTTCAGGCGGGCTCCTGACTTCAATAAACTCTAAAATGTAACACCTCCGTTCTTCAGGCGGGCTCCTGACTTCAACAACTTCTTAAAAATATAGTACCTCTATTTTTCAGGCGGGCTCCTGATTTCAACAATTTCTTAAAAATATAACTCCTCTATTTTTCAGGCGGGCTCCTGATTTCAACAATTTCTTAAAGACATAACACTTCCATTTTTCAAGCGGGCTCCTGACTTCAATTTATGACTTAAAATGTAACACCTCCGTTCTTCAGGCGGGTTCCTGACTTCAATAAACTTTAAAATGTAACACCTCCGTTCTTCAGGCGGGCTCCTGACTTAAACTATTTCGTAAAATGTAATACCTCGATTCTCCAGGTGGGTTCCTGATTTCGATAAACAATTTAAAGATAATACCTCCATTCTCCAGGCGGGCTCCTGACTTCAACTACGACTTAAAAGATAATAGCTCCATTCTCCAGATGGGCTCCTGACTTCAACTACTTCTTAAAAATATAGCACCTCCATTCTCCAGGTGGGTTCCTGACTTCGATAAACAATTTAAAGATAATACCTCCGTTCTCCAGGCGGGCTCCTGACTTCAACTACGACTTAAAAGATAATACCTCCATTCTCCAGGCGGGCTCCTGACTTCAACTACTTCTTAAAAATATAGCACCTCCATTCTCCAGGCGAGTTCCTGACTTCGATAACTTCTTAAAATGTAACACCTCCGTTTTTCAGGCGGGCTCCTGACTTTGACCACAACTCAAAAATGTAACACCTCCATTCTTCAGGCGGGCTCCTGACTTCAACAAACCTTAAAATTTTAACATCTCTGTTCTTCAGGCGGTTTCCTGACTTCGACTTGAAATTGTAACAACCTCCGTTCTACAGGCGGGCTCCTGACTTCAACTACAACTCAAAAATGTAATACCTTCATTCTCCAGGCGGGCTCCTGACTTCAACAACAACTTAAAAATATAGCACCTCTATTCTCCAGGCGGGCTCCTGACTTCTTCAACTTAAAACATAACAACATCCGTTCTACAGGTGGGCTCCTGACTCTTTCAACTTGAAATTATCTTCTTTCAGAACTTCTTCTCTCAAAGCTGGTGTTTCATTCCTCTGAAAACTGCTGGGGAAACACCGGTGTTTTATTCAAAAATATGTTATTTTCCTTCTTCAAAGACTACTTCCTTTAAAGCTGGTGCTTTCCTTCCACTGGAACTACTTCCCTCAAACTGGTGTTTTCACTTCTCTGAAACCTGCCGGGGATAACACTACTGGGGAATTATCTTCCTTCTTTAAGACTAGTTACTTTCCTCCTTTTAACAATGGTGGGTATGGCACTAATTCAAAAACCACTACCCTTAAAACTTGGGTTATCTTGCTTCTTCCAAGATTTCCTTCTTTAAAACTTGTATTGCCTTCTCCTGTATACTGCTGGGGACTCCACTTCCTTCAAAACTTGTGTTATCTTCCATCTTCCCCAAGTGGGTATCTGAATTCAAGAAAAATTTCGCAATGAGAGAAAATTTTCTGCCCCAGTTTGATAATTTTCTTTGTGGCCATGTCTTCCCGATGTCAATAACATTTCCTTTCCCCGCTTCAAATCAAAGAAAAATTTGTTAGTTTAAAACGTGGTGAGTGGTCGTGCCACTCCTGTCGGGGATGGTTTTTCCCTTCTCCCTTTCCCTGCTTTGCGTTTTATTACAAAACTTGCTGGGGATGATATTATTTGTTGGGGATGATACTCCTGTTGGGGATGGTTTTTCTTTTATCTTCCTTCCCGCTCTATGTTGTTCGACCATCGTGGAACTTGGTCGATAATCTATCGGAGTTGTTCCTGCATCTCGCAAGTTTGCTAGGGATCCTTTTGGAATCTAGACCCATTCTTTATTTGGTCTTGCCACGAACGTCTTTCTCGTTCCATTGCATAATATTTGGCCCATCCTATCCACAATGTGCTTTTGCACCATCTCGGCAACTGGTAATAAGCTCTGAAAATCCTTTTCAAAAACAAACTACTGGGGAGATAAAGTCTTTAGACTAAAAATGAAAAAGTGATGATTTCAAAAGATAGAAAAAAGAAGAAATCTTTCTGAACAAATGCTGGGGAAAAGGAAAGAAAAGAACTTATCTGAATGATATAACAGATCCCAACGATCATGTCATGCATTCCGGATTAATCAACCCAGTCTATTTGTATAAATCAATCTTTCGGACGACCTCATCTTGCTGGGGATAAACAGGCACTCAACCCTTTGCCAAATGCGGATCCTTTCCGCCAATCTTGTCTTGTCGCCTCATAGTGCCCTTCGAGGGGTTTTCACTAATAAGACTCTCTCAACTCCCGTCGCCTTATGGTGCCTGTGAAGGTTTTCACCGATAAGACTCTCTCATTTTATTTCTCTCAACTTACGTCGCCTTATGGTGCATGTGGAGGTTTTCACCGATAAGACTCTCTCATTTTATTTTATTTTTTCTAGCTGGGGATCGGAGTGTTACCGATATGACTCTCTCTGCTGGGGATTCTTTCGGCTACCAATTCATTTCCAGCTTATGATCTTCTTCTCTGCTAGGGATCAGAGTGTTATTCCCGACTTTCGTTTGCATGACTTGGCACTTCTCGGATACTGATCGGGAGGTCTTTATTGGACATCAATATGGGTTTTTGCGTATGGCTAAAAGAAAAGGGGTATCAAAAAGTTCAAAATAATTTTGGTGGGTAAAACATTACAACTATTGGAATCGAACTTTCTTTCCAAAATTAAAAACACAAACTTCTGCCCCAGTTTTTCTCGTTTGGGGATTTTTTTTGTTTTTTGTTACACTATGACCGAGCCGTGAGGCGTCTATGTATCCTCTTTGAGGAATCAGGTCAAACGTAGTTCCCAATTCCTTTGTTTTTCTTTTGACTTTTCTTTTGTCTTTATTATCATTATTTTTCTCTTCTCTTTTTCTTTCATTTTCATTACTGATTCCAAAAGAGGGGTATGAAAGAATAAATAAGGCTCAAAGGGGGAAGCAAAGGTTAAAATGTTTGGTTACAAGAAAGAATTGCCTCCGTCATTTCATTCTCCGATAAATGCCAAGTACAAACAAACAACAATTACAATCAAAAGAAATCATACCTAATATCTTTTAACTGCGTCCGAATTGATAGTCATGTCAACACATTTCCCTTCGATATCTGTTAAACATAAAGCGCCATTGGACAACACTCTGGTTACAATGGATGGCCCTTGCCAATTCGGGACGAACTTGCCTTTTGCTTCGGCCTGATGTGGCAGGATTCGTTTCAACACCTGCTACCCCACTTCAAATTTTCTGGGGCACACCTTCTTGTTATAGGCTCTTGCCATTCTCCTTTGATACAATTGGCATGGCATACTGCTGCCAATCTTTTTTCATCAATCAAGCTCAACTGCTCCAATCGGGCTTTGACCCATTCATCGTCATCAATCCCAGCCTCAGCGACAATCCGAAGGGACGGGATTTCAACTTCCGCCGGTATTACTGCTTTAGTTCTATATACCAACAAATAAGGAGTTGCCCCTACCGAGGTACGGACAGTAGTGCGATAACCCAACAATGCAAATGGTAATTTTTCATGCCATTGCCTCGAACCTTCTACCATCTTTCGAAGTATCTTCTTTATGTTTTTGTTGGCTGCCTCAACTGCTCCATTCGCCTTGGGACGATATGGGGTGGAATTGCGGTGTGTAATTTTGAACTATTGACATACCTCTTTCATCAAACCGCTATTAAGATTAGCACCATTGTCCGTGATGATCACCTTTGGGATTCCAAATCTACAGATGATATGGGCGTGAACAAAATCTACCACTGCCTTCTTGGTTACCAACTTGAAAGTTTTAGCTTTAACCCACTTAGTGAAATAATCAATGGTCACCAGAATGAACTTATGCCCGTTGGATGCTACTGGCTCAATTGATCCAATGATATTCATGCCCCAGGCGACAAATAGCCATGGTGCTGACATTGTATGCAATTCTGTCGGCGGAGAATGAATCAGATCTCCATGTATCTGACACTGATGGCATTTCCGCACGAAACTGATACAATCACGCTACATAGTGAGCCAATAGTACCCTGCTCGAAGAATCTTCTTTGCCAATACATATCCGCTCATATGTGGCCCACAAACTCCAACATGTACCTCTGTCATAACTGTCGTGGCTTGACTAGCATATATACATCTCAGCAATCCCAAATCTGGCGTTCTTTTGTACAACACTCCTCCACTGAGGAAAAATCCATTTGTCAATCGCCGAATGGCTCTCTTTTGATCTCCGGTGGCTTGCTCCAGGTATATCACCATCCTGAGGTATTCCTTGACATCATAAAACCATGGTTCGCCATCCAGTTCTTCCTCTAACATGTTGCAATAAGCATGCTGATTACGAACCTGAATATGAAACGGGTCAACATGAATTTTGTCTGGGTAGTGCAACATCGATGCTAAAGTGGCCAAAGCATCGGCAACCTCATTATGAACTCTTGGGATGTGTCTGAACTCCACTGATCAAAATTGTTTACTCAGATCAAGCAAGCATTGTCGATATGGTATGAGCTTCAAATCCCTTGTTTCCCATTCACCCTGAATTTGATGCACCAGGAGGTCCGAGTCTCCCAAGACCAAGACGTCCTGGACATCCATGTATGCAACTAGCCATAGACCCAAAATGCATGCCTCGTACTCAACCATATTGTTGGTACAATAGAAATGCAGCTGAGCCGTAACAGGATAATGATGTCCCGTTTCAGAAATAAATACCGATCCTATTCCAACTCCTTTCGCATTTGCGGCTCCATCAAAGAAGAGCTTCCAACCTGGTTCCTCAGGTAATTCTAACTCATCTATATGCATCACTTCTTCATTAGGAATATACGTCCTCAATGGCTCGTATTCTTCATCAACAAGATTCTCAGCCAAGTGATCAGCCAATGCTTGGGCCTTCATGGCCGTCCTCGTCACATAGACGATGTCGAATTCTGTGAGTAATATCTGCCATTTCGCCAATCTCCCTATGGGCATAGGCTTCTGGAAAATATACTTCAGTGGATCCAAGCGTGAAATGAGATAAGTATATATCATCACAGATAATGCTTCAATTTCTGGGCCACCCAAGTGAGGGCGCAACATGTCTTCTCGAGTTGAGTGTACTTAACCTCATAGCCTGTAAACTTCTTGCTGAGATAATAGATGTCTTGCTCATTCCTTCCTGTAATGTCGTATTGCCCCAGTACGCAGCCAAACAAATTCTCCAAGACCGTTAGATAAAGAATTAACGGTCTTCCCGGCTCAGGTGGAACCAACACAGGTGGATTTGATAAATATCCTTTGATTTGGTCAAATGCTTCCTGAGATTCTGCCGTCCATTCTACCGCGACATCTTTCTTCAGTAGCCGAAAAATGGGTTTGCAAGTTGCTGTGAGTTGAGTAATAAACCTGCTGATATAATTCAACCTTCCCAACAGACTCATTACTTCTATCTTGTTCTTCGGTGGTGGTAGATCTTGGATGGATTTGATCTTTGACGGGTCCAACTCAATGCCTCGCCTACTGACGATGAATCCCAACAGTTTTCCAGATGGAACACCAAATGCACATTTGGTCGGGTTGAGCTTAATATCATACCTTCGAAGTCTTTGGAAAAACTTCCTCGAGTCTGCTACGTGGTCTTCCTGATGCTTGGATTTTATGATCACATCGTCCACGTACACCTCAATCTCTTTGTGTATCATGTCATGAAACACAGTAGTCATTGCTCTCATGTACGTTGCTCCAGCATTCTTCAAACCAAATGGCATTACCTGGTAGCAATAAGTCCCCCACGGCGTAATGAAAGCCGTCTTTTCCGCATCTTCTTCATCCATCAGAATCTGATGATACCCAACATAGCAATCCACAAAAGACCCGATCTCACGTCCGGCACAATTATCAATCAAGATATGGATGTTGGGTAATGGAAAGTTATCCTTTGGGCTTGCCCTATTCAGATTGCGGTAATCGACACACACCCTGATCTTCCCATCTTTCTTCGGCACTGGCACCATATTAGCTAACCAATCAGGATATCGAGTGACCCGAATAACCTTTGCTTGCAGCTGCTTGGTTACTTCCTCTTTAATCTTCACACTCATATCTATTTTGAACTTCCTCAATTTCTGCTTGACGGGAGGGCATGCCGGGTTAATAGGCAATTTGTGAACCACTAAATCCGTGCTTAACCCCGGCATGTCATCATACGACCATGCAAAAACGTCTTTGAACTCAATGAGTTCTTTGATTAGTTCTTCCCTGATATTTGGTGCAATGTGGATGCTTATTTTAGTTTCCCTGATGTCATCTGCATCCCTTAAATTGATTGCTTCTGTGTCATTTAAGTTGGGCTTGGATTTCTCTTCCAACTGGCTTAACTCTCTGTTTATCTCTTCGATGGCTTTATCCTCATCGTATTCCGATTCATCATCATAATCTACCTCTTGTACAATTAGTTCGGAATCAGATTGATTTTTTAGACTGGGTTGAAGATCCGTTACGCATGTCATGTCATTAGAACCAATATAAAGAGAACTATTCAGAAAGGGAAATGAAGAAAACAAAGTTAAAACAAAGTAAGAAAAGAAAAGCTTTCACTTTATTAAAATACGGGATAACAGAGTTTCACACTTTGCCGAATACAAAACAAAACTGGATTACAACCCTGGAATAATCCAAAAATAAGAAAGAAAAATCAGAGCCCACTACCAAGACTCCCTCCGGGTAGGAAGGGGAGTAGCCATCCAATTGTTGATATTGGCCTTAGGCCCCACAAACTGTATGTCTGCCTTACTGGAACCTTCTCCAGCTTCTATCATGTTGACATCAGCAAACAGTCTTTCAAAGCCTTCATTCAAATCTCCATCTGGTCCAATCAGTGGTCCTAGAACTTTCGGGACCGACAACTTTCTGATACATGCTCTGACAAATGATCTGGATAGGTGCGGGATTGGCTTGGGAAGGACCCAGACTCTTTTCTTCAACTTTCGGGCCCATCTCATAACCGCCGTTGTAGGCTTGAACCCCTAACCAAAAGTATCCAGATTTTGGACAAAGAAACCGGCTGAACAATACCCTGAAGATCAGCCCCTAAACCTTTGCCTGGCACAAACTCGTTCTTCAACATCTCTGAGGCTACCATGACAGTTGCAACTGCGATCCTGGGAAGTGGAAGGTCCTCGCCTTCAGAAATGTTATCCACTGAAACCGTATCGAAAACCTGGTAAACCTACGGTCCCTTATCATCATCAGTCTCTATGAAGGGAACGATGGCATCACTTACGGTGCTTACATTTTCTTCCCCATGTACTATGATCTCTTGCCTATCTCACTCGAGTTTGACCATCTGATGTAATATAGAAGCCACTGCTTTGGCGGCGTGGATCCAGGGTCGCCCCAGCAGAAGATTATATGACACTACCACGTCTAACACTTGAAACTCCATGGTGAACTCGACTGGACCAATTGTTAATTCAAGTATGATGTCACCTACTGTGTCTGTACCACCACCATCAAACCCTCGAACTGTGTTTGTTCTTGTGAATCCTGTCACCATCGACCTTCAGTTTGTTCAATGTGGCCAAAGGACAGATATTGGCACTGGACCCATTATCAATCAGTACTCGAGTGACTACCGAGTCTTCGCACTTCACGGTCAAATAAAGGGCTCTATTATGTTCTGTACCATCCACGGGCAACTCATCGTCTGAAAAAGTGACCCTGTTGACCTCGAAAATCTTGTTTGCTATTTTCTCCAGATGGTTCACAGAGATCTTATCCAGAACATGGGCTTCGTTCAGAATTTTCATCAATACCTGGTGATGCTCATCTGAATGGATCAACAACGATAACAATGAGATTTGTGTCGGGGTCTTCCTCAACTGCTCCACAATGGAGTAATCTTGTGCCTTCATTTTCCTTAAAAATTCTTCCACCTCTTCCTCGGTAACTGGATTCTTTGTCGCTACTGGATTGGCCCTTCTTAACTCTGCTGGAGCGAAACACCTTCCCGAACGAGTTAACCCTTGTGCCTCACATATTTCCTCCACAACCTCCTCCCCCTTATGCATTACCATTACTTGACTGTAGCTCCATGGCACAGCTTTCTTGCTGATTATTGGCAACTGCATTACTGGCCTGATAATAACTGGTCATATGTATGCCCCCTTCACGGCTACTGGCTTGCTTGATATCCCTTGCACAGCTACTTAGACCGGCTCTAGATTCTTGGCAACATCAGACGAACTCTTCCCCATCACCACCACTGGTTTTCCTTCTACCCTTTCTAACTGTACTACTGTTTCTCCACTGATCAACTTTTCTTTCGTACTATCACGGATCATCATTACCGTTTGTGAGGGCTTCTTGAGATTCCCTCCTTCGTGCACTAGTTCGATCATGTGGGCTTCATGGTGTGCCGGCAAAGGGTTCTGATTGATGTTAGGTGCCTCTGGCTCCTGGACATTGATCCTATTTGTGTCAATAAGATCTTGTGCGGCAGTCTTCAACTTCCAACACTTCTCAATATCATGCTCGGGAGCCCCCAAACAATATTCACAGCTTACCGAGTGGTCCAGATTTTTGGGAAGGGGATTTGGCAATTTGGGCTCCACAGGACTCAATAGGCCTAGCTGCCTCAATTTGTGGAATGGAGTAGTATAGGCTTCTCCCAGTGGAGTGAATGTTCTCTGCCTCTGCACCCTTTCATTCCTGAAAGTCTGATTCCCATGGAAACCTAGTCCCGAAGGATTCTTGTAGGCCCTTGGTGGTGGATATGTGTTTTGTGGAGGTGGATATGTGTTTTGTGGAGGTGGGTATGCATTCTGGGGAGCCGACACATGCCATTGCGGGCGAGCCGAAGGCTGGGTGTAAGTTTGGGCGTGATGGACAGAGAAATGTGGCTCTTGTGGTGGGTAGTAGGGCTGTGGAGGGCCGTATGGAATATGTGGGTAATTTGAGTGATGGGGTCTAGGTTGGTAGGGAGGGTGGGGACCTTTGGATCTGGACCAAGTAACTGCCTCGACTGTTGCGACATCTTCCCTTTTCTTTTTTCCGAGCGCACCTCCCGTGCCGCTCTGGATGGCCTGAGTGGTTGCTTTAATCGCCGAATAGCTCAAGATTTTGTTGGACTTAAGTACCTCTTCAATCAAACCACCCATTTTTACTACTTCGTTAAAAGATTTGCCAACTGACGTCACCAAGTGACCAAAGTAAGTTGGCTCTAGAGTTTGTAGAAAGTAGTCCACCATTTCCCCCTCTCTCATCGGAGGATCAACTCTTGCTGCCTGTTCTCTCCAGCGGAATCCAAATTCTCGGAAGCTTTCCCCGGGCTTCTTCTTAAGTTTCAGCAATGTGAGACGGTCAGGGACGATCTCAAGGTTGTACTGGAAGTGACCTGCAAATGCTTGTGCTAAATCGTCCCAGGTGTACCACCTGCTCGAATCCTGTCTTGTGTACCATTCCAGTGCAGAACCGCTCAAACTCTGACCAAAGTAAGCTATCAGCAGCTCGTCTTTTCCCCCGGCCCCTCTCATCTTACTGCAAAACCATTGTAGATGTGCCATTGGATCACCGTGCCCCTCGTATAGATCAAACTTTGGCATCTTGGAACCCTGCCGACAATTGAATGTCTGGGAATGGGCACAGATCATTGTAGGCCACACTAACTTGGTTGCCTAACCCATGGATATTCCTGAAGGACTGCTCCAGGCTTTTAAACTTTCGAATCACTTCGTCTTGCTCTGGGCTCTTAGCCGGATTTTCAGCCTCTACCGGTATCTTGAAGTGAGTGTTATAAGTATGAGGCTTGGGTGCTTTGAAGGTTGGTTCAGGGGGTAATATTGGTTATCATGAGCCTGAAACAATGGCTCGCTGGATGATCTTTGCAACGTGGCTGGTGGGGGTGCCACTAAAACAGGAACATTTGGTGGAAGAGGGTTCTGATTGGGTTGTGAAGCTTGGGGATCATAGGCATTTCTTCCCTGATAGTATTGGTGACTAGGGAAGCTTGTCAAAGGGCTGAGGGGAGGGTATTCCGGCGTGTATCCTGGTGGGAGAGTGGGAATAATGGGAGGGTTAGGCACTTTTTGTACCCTAGCTAAGGCCAGCTGCATTTCTTTCATCTCCCGTCTCATCTTATCCATTTCCTCTTTCAGCATTTGATTCTCTGTCCTTTCATCCTCGACACTTTGGTCTAAACTAGTCATGCTTTTTAGTACGGGCCCTTAGGATCTTGTTTGGTAATGGTAATCTGCCAGAATGTTCTAACAAACTAACTGGTTCGAAATCTCTCTCTGGATAAATATAAAACTTGTTAGTGTTAGAGTTTAACACATATTGCAATTTCACGTTGGGGGATGAAATGTTCCTAGGCAATTTAACCATTTCTAACATGTCTTTACTTCGACTGCATGCGTCACTCTGGCTTACTTTGTTTGTGCCTCGTTTTGAAACTTTCTTTATCTCTCTTTTTATTTCTTTCTTTTCCTTTATTCACTTTGCCTTTTCTTTTTTCTTTTTAGTGGTGGTCGAATCTTATGTGGACTGCCTATGTATCATGTCCCCACATAAATCAGACCTGGCGTAGTTTTGCCTTATAAGTGCGAAAAACAAAAAGATAATTTTTTGGAAATTTTAATTTTTCATTAATAAACATTCAATTACAAACCAGACGCTTCTTGGAAAGGAAAATAATAGACTCGGAACCAAACCAAGTACGAACTCAATAACTACTGACATACTCTGATGCGAAATAAAGACAGACTCTAACAGACAACAGACTCTAAGAGAAAGAAAATGCAGATTCAAACTATGAAAACATTAATGTTTTAAATTTGGGTTCCCGCGGGGCGTCATTCGGCCTCGCCGCGGGGCGTCATTTGGCCTCGCCGCGGGTTTAGGTGCAAGGTTCCTCTCCAGCTATTCCAATTCATACGTGAAGTGCTTCACAAATATCGTCACCGCCGAGAAGAAGGTAGTACGGGTCATATTTTCACACTCCCGACATTTCATGGTGATAGCACGAGCAATAGTCAGAATCATGTTCCCGATTCGATCTTTCTCTAGGAGTAGGCGTTCTATCTGATCCCCTCTAGCCTTCAAAACTCGAGAATCGTGCAGATGTTGTTTTCGTAACTGCTGTATTTCGTCTTCCATCGAGACCATCAGATTATAGCAGTGTTTACTCTCGGTTTCAAAAGCCTTGGCTTGTTTAGCCGTCTCGCTCTCTAGGGTGGTCACCTTCCTTTTTAGACTGACAATGATCTTTTCATGATCTTTCCTTGCCTGCTGTAAGTACTGTGTGTGCTCTTTTGTTCTCTTCGCCCATTGTGCTTGGAGTTGTGATATGGTATCCTCAGATTTCTTCAAATCATCCCGGCACTCACCGATTTACTTTTTTAACCCTTTTATTAACCGTTCATCCGACCGACTCCTTTGTTGTTTGTCAGCATCTCTCCTCATCTGTCGGATTTGGGCTTTCATCGCCTCGTTTTCTTGGGCCAATTTGCTCTTTTCTCCCCAATCGGCATCAACTTGCAGACTATTTTCGAATTCCAGGTCTCTAATCTGTTGCCTCAGCTTGCCTATTTCTGCCCTGTAACTCTCTTCTTTAGCCAACCAATCCCATTGTTCTTGCGACGCCTGGACGAACTCCTGGAGATGGGGCCTTTTGGCCGGCCTCCCAAACTCAATTTCTTTCCTAAACCAAGCAAGGTATCCCGGCGAAACTTCACCCTTGGACCGATCACGTACACATGTATTGGCCGTTAAGTATTGACACTCGCTCCAAATTTGTCGGACTGCTGCTTCAGGAAACTGTCCGTTAGGCCCGATCTCGACTACTTGGTCACTAAGATCTTCATCTTTCAGAACTATTTGGCATCTCCCCAACTGTCTCAAGACTCGATACGGGGCATAGGGCTGAATACTCCGGAGTCCCATCAAAAGGAAATGGGGTCCAGTGGCTGGCATAAATATGATTTCATCCACAGGCAACCATCCTAGTGTCCACTTATTTGGCTGGCGGTGAGGGTCCAAAGAATGATGTCCACGCCGTAACTCCCTCGGGTAGACTGACCCCCTTGATTCTTGTGTAGAACTCTTCTATGCAAGTTTTCTTCGAGGAACCATAACTCAAGAGCTGGGAACGGTGGCAGAGAAGCTCAGTCATCCATATTTGTAGCAACAAGTTACACCCCTCGAAAAAGTTCCCTCTGGCTTTGCAGGCTGTGAGAGCTCGGAAGATATCAGATACTATCATAGGCGCAAGAGTGCTTTTATCTTGAGTGAGCAAGGTACTGACGACCCCGGCTATTTTCATATCAATGTTTCCGTCTTTCCTTGGAAATACCAAAAGGCCCAAAAAGGTTATCATAAAAGCCATTCGTCTATACTCGTCCCATTTCTGACGGCTACTTTTGCTGCATAACTTGTTACCCGGGTTGTTGAATTCTCCGACATGACCGTATCTATCATATATGAAGCGCGGATTACAAAAACCTGCGGCCAAATCTGGGTTATGGACCGTCCTGGGTATCTTTAACGAATCTAAAGACCGATGCACAGTGACAGCTCTTGGAGCAACCAGGTACTTTTGCCTCAACGGAACTTCAGCATTTCCGATGTACCCGACTATTTCCTCCAAAGTCGGAGTGAGTTCGAAATCGGAGAAGTGGAAGACATTGTGTGTCGGGTCCCAGCAGGTGACCAAAGCTCTTATGATATCCCCACGAGGCTGGATTTCCAATAAACCCGTAAGACCTTTTAGATATTTCTTGACCTCATCTTGCCCTTCACCACCCAAATCATCCCACCATAGCCGCAACTTGAAAGGAATTTTAGTCATAATTGAAAAAGGTTCATTTTGCATCGTGCTCATCCTGCACATTTATTAAGGTGATTTAAGAAATAAAATTTATTTGACTCAACAAATTGACTATTTTTAATTTCTCACAGATTAAAGGGAAGATCCGGCTCCGCACACGGCCTTTCAGCTCTTCGGGAACGAAGATATTAAAGTTGGGTGAGTCAACCGGTCAAAATCCAAAAATGACTAAAAGTGGTCGTTTATGTAAAGTCAGCCCTCCGGCGTCCCTTTCGGGAACATTCAGCTATTCGTGCCAAAAACGGCATCACCCGACTTATTTATGTTGATAATTAAAATTTGACATTTTTTCGCTATTTTTGTAAAAAGGGAGGTTGGACCCGATGAGGGTTGCCTACATATCCCACACCTTGTGAGAATCAAACCGGTGTAGTTCGGGTTGATAAACAAACTTCTTTTTTAAATCAAGACTCTTCTCAATGGCAAATAAAACCATTTTTCATAAACAAAAACCCCTTTCTTCTTTTTTTTCATTTTCTCAAAAAATTCGACAGAGTTTTGACTCTATTTGGACATTGATGATTTTTTAAAACAGGCAATTAGCTACCTCTATCTCTCTTTCCTTAAAGTATTCAAGAGCCGGTCAACATGCAAGTCCGAAGCAAACAAATGCACAGGTAGCAAGCTGGATGCATCAGGATCTTTTGTCGTTTTGGTACACCTGTCCTAGACAGACCCAACCTCTGTGTTGAGCCTCCAAAGTCAAATGCACATGATGCAAACAAACGTTCCTACTAGGGATCCGGTATGAAGCTGAGTTATTCTAGGTTCGTAACCTGGGTATTTGTTCTAGACTGTGTACCCGAGCGGACAACTCGAGTCGAGGAGGGGGCTACGTACCGGGAACCAAAAGGTCATCCGGCTTAGTAACTTGTCCGGCCTCTTTCTTATTTCATGTATTGACACTAACAGAATAGGGAGTCTCGACCAGCAAGCTCATCCCCGGAGGTAAGAAGAGAAGGGTTTCGGCACAGTTTATATACAGTTCGGATAATATCAAAGCAGTAAAAGCAGAATTTAGCACATTAGGCCCAAACATGTAACAAAATCAGATAAAGTCAAATATAACAATTCATCTAAGCTCGAATTCTGAACCCTGAACCAGAGATTCTGGGTTATCTCCCCAGCAGAGTCGCCAGAGCTGTCACGCCTCCTTTTTACCCGCGCCACTGCAAAGGGGCGCAGAGGGAGTTTTTTCCAATTAAAGGACAATCGAAACAAGATTTATTATTAAAGGATCAGAGTCGCCACTTGGGAGATTTATGGTGTCCCAAGTCACCGGTTGAATCCCGAATCGAGGAAGTCGTGGGGAAGCTGTGGTGTGAATTTGGTGGCATTTGAACGGATTAGGGTTCCGTCCTGATTTTCGATCTACTATTCAAAGCACACGGCTGGGATTCGAGGGATAAGAGTTAAGGATTCGGAATGGGGAGGTCGAGGGGAATCAGTGGTGAAAATATGGGGTTGTTTGGACCACCGGAACTGCCGTGAGGCGATTTCCAGTGGGCGGTGCACAGTGGCAAGAGGCGGGGGATCTGTTTGGTCTTTGAAGCTCAGAGACGAAGAGGTAGGGGGGTTTGGTTTAGGGGGCGGGGTAGGATTTAGGAATATATGCGACGTGAGGGATTTAATCCCGGTCGTTAGATCAATTAAGATCAACGGCTAGGATCAAGGAACTAATAAAATACGGTGTCGTTTGGTTTAGTGTTGGGGTCGGGGTTGATCTGGGGGCAAGTGGGTCGGGTTGTGGGGATTGTTCTGAGGCGTTGGATCAAAACCAATCAATGGCCCTGATCAGGGCTTCCCCAGAATGATGCCATTTTAAGTGTCTTTGAAATGGACTGGACCGGGGTCGCTTGGGCCTGTTGGAAAGGGCAAAATGGGGTGGGTCTAGGCCCAATCCGACTTTTTTCCTTTTCTTGTTTTATTTGTTTCTTTTTCTTCTCAAACTAATTTTCCAAATTAAAAACCAAAATCCTATATTGATTTATAAATCAAATTAACTTATAAAAATGCTAATTAACTATCACACATATTTGACTAACAAATGGGAAAACAAAATCGCACAATCGGACATCAAATGCTAAAAATGCACAGTACATCATTTTTGTGATTTTCGTTCTCGCAAAGCCAAAATTGTTTTTAATTAATTCCTAATTGTAACATTAAACCCTAAATGCACAGGCAACACATATTTTTGTATTTTTCTTAACTAAAGTAAAAATAAACATGCACACACAAAAAATACAAATAAATCACAAACAACACAAAACCATTTTATTTTGAATTTTTGGGAGTAGTTCTCATAGGGCAAAAATCACGTGCTCACACTGTATACAGACACCCGATCAGGGCATTCGGAAGTGATAACTCTACCCAAAGATCCCAAGGCCTTGACAGAGCCCATCGCTCTCTTTCCCCTCGGTCGGACTTCCGCCCCGAAGAGGGTCTCGCCAGCAAGTTTCTCAACAAAGCATTGTACCCCCTAAGGAGGATCCAACAAGAACACATTCCTTCTTTTGCAACCAAACGATGAAGGGCACCCCCTCTGAAGGCGTCGTCCGCTCGGAAGGGCCGGGGAATGGCAGACTGAGTTTCGATAGGGAATCATGTACCGGACCAAACGGCCCAAGGTGCCGCGCCCGCGTGGGACGAGCTCACAACAATGAAATGACATGTATTTATGCCAACCAATAAAAGAATATCTTTCAGCATCTCGTACTCCAAAAAAAGAAGTTTCAGCATCCTCACGGTAGGGGTCCCTCCACGAAATGCGTCCCTCCACCCACATGACCCCAAGGTCTGAACTCCGCGCTCATAAGGCCCCAACAAGGCAACTCTGAGCTCACAAATAATGGCCCTCGAGCTTAAGCAAACTCGATGACTCGGAGACTATCATCAATCGTCGTACACTGGAAAACCCGAGGTCGTAAGACCCCGAGCGGGCAGACTCGGTAGAACCAGATCTATTTTACATAGCATGACAAACTGTAAGACCTCAACAGGCATGACAAACTATAAGACCTCAACAGGCATGAAAATTTTGTAAGACCTTACTACAGGCATAAAACTCAATCCCGAAGTTTAGGTTATACGTAGAATTTGTAAGAATCCCGAAAGGGCATACCCTCGGTGTAGACGCCTAAACTATCACTCGGGATCAAAAATGGCTCTGGCCAAACACATATGACTACTGTCAAAATGGCTGCTCCAGCCAAATTAACGTGACTCGGGGACGCCCGACTGTCGCTAACAAAATCACAGGTCATTACTTCGAATATACTTCGAAAAGAACCGGTTAAAATAGGCTTCCCTCAACAGGCAAACGAGCTTCGACCATGTCAGCTCTAAATCATAAGGCTTCGAGCTATTCAGCCTAGGAGATAAAAACCTTCGAAGGTGCTCGAACATCACCGCTAACGACTTGAAATCAAGGTTCTTCCCGAACAGACGACGGGTCAGGAAACATTATTTCAGAAAGACCTTAACGAGAGGAAAACAAAGCCTACAATATGCCCACGAGCAAAAAGTGTAAGAGTCATTGTCGCCAGCCAAACAAGCCTCCAGGCCACACACTAAAAGGTCGCAACGACCGACAGCATAAGAGCCATTGTCGCCAGCTTGAAAATTGAAAACTTAAGGATTAAAATGAGCTCGAGTCGTAACCCGATTCGGAGACCGGATCCAAAATAGTTAACTACACATGCCTAAGGGCACAACATAAGTGCCATTGTCGCCAGCCAAACAAGCCTCTGGGCCACACACTTAAAAGGTCACTTCTACCCGAGGCGCAAGAGCCACCATCATCCGGCCATGCAGGCACAAAAAAACTTGAGGGTCAATTAAAGCTCGAGTCGTAACATGACTCGGAGACTGAACCCAAAATAGTTAAAATACAAATGCCCAAGGGCAAGGAACAGGAACCGTCATCATCCGCCCCTACAAGCACAGGAGATTGAAAGTCAGGTAAGCTCGAGTCGAAGCCTGACTGGGAGACTAGACCTAAACAGCGGGGCAAGGCACAAAGGACCTAATGCCTACTCGTGCCAAAAATCATACTTGAGAGCCTCTGGGTCTGTCTAGTGAGCTCTGGACCCATAGGGCTCCCGCCAAACACCAAAACATGCCTTCCTAGTCGAAAGCAATGCAGAAAGAGATACAAAAGAGCTAAAGCTTCAAGTTTTCTCTTATTTACATACGCAAAAGGCGCGCTCTCCATCTATAAACATGCTCTGCACATGTCATATACAAAATGGAAAAGCGGTGAAATCTACGCTCCGCTCCAGAAGGCTACAGCCTACAAGCCCCAGGTTCGCTCTCCGTGACATCAGCAAGAAGTGACCGAGCATCGCGCTCGTCCGCCCTTGCTCAAGCCAACTCCTCCGAGAGAATGAACCCCCTAGCACCGATCTCTTCGAGTACCTCTCTTTGGGATCTACAACGAACATGTTCCTCGATCTTCTTCTCACGATCGAGGGCCCACTTCAACTCGGATTGGGAATCAACAGCGTCCTTCGTATAAATTGTTGTCTCCTGATCGGCCTTAGTCTGACTTAATGGTGCTTCAGACCGGGCATCGATTATCTCAGCCCTGACATTCAAAAGATCATACTCGAGCTTCGCGATCATATCCGCTTGAACTGAAACATTGTCACGAGCCACGCAGAGTTGGGCCTCGAAGGCGGGAACCTCAGCCAACGCGCCCCTCTCCTCTAAAGCTTGAGCCTGCACCTGAGCCCTCAGTTCACCACAAACACTCCTAACTCGGTCGGCTCGCCCCTAAGGTACTCCGAAGCCCCCATCTTTTTTTGCAACAAAAATAGGCAAAAGGATTAACCTCAAGGGTTAAAAGGGTGAAACGCACATTACGGAAGGTTACCTGCTCCATCAAACAACTCTCGTAATTCGAGATCTGATACTCCTTTTATCGCTAGTGCATCAACTCAGCCTCCTTCTCCTCGCTAAGGAACCTAAGGGACTCACCATCATTCAGAGCTTTCCGAAGACTAGCCCCACGATAGAGCAGCTCAAACCTGAGCCTATCAAAGGCCTGCAAAAGAAAAATTCGATAAAGAAAGGAAGGCACGAAATACAAAAGGACTACGACGAAACTCACCACGAAGTGAAGCCGGAAGACTTCCTCGAAGGTCGAGCACACTCCAGTTGGTCCATCCCCTTCGGCCCTGGAAGAACCAACCTCGGGCGAAGCATATTCACCCAGAGAAACCACTGTTCCGGAACCAAACACTCCGGGAACAGCAGGCTCGAGCAACGTCCTCTTCTCGAAGATACGGGCCCATTTAGCCCAACTAAAAGCTCCATCGCACTACGAGTGTGAATCCCATTTTATCGCAATTGCCCCTTAGCTCAGAGGCCGACGACTCCTCCCCCTCTCTGGAGGAACATAGCCTCGCCCCCAAGGGACCGCCCGATACCTGCAACGACAAAGTCGATATGAAAGAAAGAGGAAAATGTCATCTCAAATATCCGAATACCAAGGTAAAGGCAGCGTATGCGCATACATTGGTATTTTGCTTCCCATCTGTCACGGGACACAACTTTCCACCTACGCTAATCGTAGGTCGAATGGGTTACCAACCTCCGGACCCGGCCGGGCAGATCGCGAACTTCGCCCGACGTCCATGAAGTTGCTTCAAAAAGGGAAGAAACACAATTACTCAACTGGTTTTTGCTATAAGCAAAATCTAAGAAAGCACGAGACACTCCACCCACGCGTGTAGTTCCATCCCTCGATAAATGGCATGAGCTCTACGGGGATAATGTCAGTCGTTCGAACCCAGACGAATTGATTGAACCACTCTTGATCCTCATCTTCCTCATAATCGACAACAAAGGACGTGAACGAACGACACCGCAAGTTTAGCAGGTCTCGATGATGAAAGAGCTGGTACAGCCTAACGAGGTGGCTAAGCATGAATTTAAGCCCATCCTTCTCCGCAAAGCACCTCATCATCAGCACCGCTCTCCAAAATGACGGATGTATCTGCGCCAAAGTAACCCAAGTAGAAATCAAGCACGACCCTATCAAGGGGGCCTAAAGCGAAAGGATATGGGTATACGTTCAAGAATCCATCAGCAGAGTCTGTAATACTCCCATCCTAGGAAAGCACCTGCAGCGTTATCCCCTCGCCCCATCCGCAGTATCTCCTCGCTGTCTCCAGATGTTCCTCTCTTATCAAAGACACAGTCTTTGGAGTGAGCTCTCGCAGATCCTGAACACGAGGAGTGGAACTCTTCCCTCCCTGCTGGTTCAGCCCCGAAGTAGCTGTCATGGCTATGGTAAGATTGACCGACTAAAGTAGGGACATGCACCAATGATTTTTGCGCTTGACGAAACGAAGGTCCCAATGCCAAGGCGGAGGGATAACTGTCCAAAATGATGAGATCTTCCAAAGAAGCAAAAGCCGCCCCCACATATATGTGGGAAACAACAATGATTCGCCTACCCATAGTAATCCCCTGGAGGCCATCGACCTCGGTACAGATCCCGGGGTGGTACCCGACCTTTGACGATAAGAAGTTAGGCTTCAAGGAGACAACTATATCATCTCCGTTCCTGAGGTGATGCCCGACCTCGAGGACCTTTATCCAAAAGAAGTCAGGCATTGGAAAGTTTTTAACGCCATCATAAAACTCGAGGCGGCACCCGATCTCGTGGTTTTCCTCTCTACAAAGGAGAAGGAAGCGCTTAAATCTCCGCCCATGAAGACTCGAGGAGGGCTCAAGGCTTCGCCTAAATATAGGCAACTCCTCAACGGAAGTCTATCTATTACGCTTTAAAAGGCTATCTACATCAAGTTCAAAATAGAACCCTAGGTACCCGAAGCTGACCTTTGCTCAGGATACCACTCTCAAAAACTCCAAAACTCAGCATACTATCTCTATGCAACTCGAGGGGCCCGACGGCCCGAGTCTATCGGACCAATTCAGGCTTGATCCGAGGAATGATAATGGTCTCGAAAAAAAGCCACGCCAGTCAGTAGAAGATCAAAAAGATAGCTCACATACGTGTTAAATATCAGCGGTTGATAACAAAGGAAAACATTCGAAAAACTCTAAGCACACATGAACATGCAATAATAAGGCAAGTATCGAGAATAGGAATCAAGGAAGTATATTTATATTCATGTGTATTCATGTACAACAGCCCTTGAAAGGTCCTTACATACAATTACAAAAGCCCGCAAAGGGTTCTTACGCATAAAGGAAGAAACAAAAGGGTGCACACGTGTGATAAAAGCCTAGAGACTGGTCTACCTTCAAAGGTTCGCCTCCTGCAACAGGCACCTCCGGGCACACATCCTAAGAAGACTCATCCCGGTCTTCCACACTGATATCCCCAAAGGATAAGGCGAGAAGCAGAGAGGGATGAAAAAATACCATAGCTTCCAAAGGTCGAGGACCCTCGCTGGCCAAGAGAACCTCGGAGAGACGACAGAGCGAGCGAGCCTCGGTCCCGCTTGTGCGGCTACTTAGAGTCCACTTCTTGGAACACCTAGCCGTGCAAGTTACCAGCTCATGGCAGAGCACCACGTCGAGCTGGGGTATGAAGGTGAGAAGTGATATATAATTCGAGCCCCCTTTTGAGCAGTGATATATAATCCGAAAAGATTTTTGCGAGCAAGGAAAGTTGACCCCCGTATGTCATCATTTCGAGCCAATAAGGGCAGCAACAGCAGATGTAACAGCAACCACAGTGGCGACAGGATGGCATAGTCGTGCTCGACAAAAGGAAGCTCTGGCAAGAGGCCACAACACAACCTACGAGAGATCTGTCAAATGGCCTTGAGGCCACGAGCCCCAAACATGATGTTCAAAGATGGAGGAAGATGATAAGAAGAAATGGGCAAATGAGCTAATGAAGGAACTTTGATAGAAAAACAATGCCAAAGCGCCCCCATTTATAAGGGGTAACGACACGGTCATTGAGGCTTTGGAAGACTGACTGACAGACACAATTACTGCATTCTTGAAGAACTAAATCGATGGCAGTGCATTCATCTTAGAGAACGGTAATCGACAGTGCGTTGAATGTTGTCAAATACACAAGTCCATGGGACACCCCGGTTGCCACAAAAGCTTGCGCCACAGGTTTCATTGTTGGTGTGATGTCACCGTGAGAAGCTCGTGGAGTTAGGTGTTAGTATCATTTCCCATCGTTTCATTCTGGGAAACGCAGAGACTATCTGTATACGGCAAAATCAAAGGACTTAATTTCTCGCTATCAAGCCACTTCAGAAGAATACCTCGAGACCCCGAGGACGTGGAGTTGCGACCGAATCCCCTCCCTCGGGGCTCGTCGAGGCCTGACTCAAAGAAGACGAAGACCGTGGCTAGAGCAAAGGGGGAAACTACCAAGGCACGCGACTCAGTCTGACAGAGTCGGCCTATCCAGAGCCTATGTCGAAGCGTCATATCTAGTCGTCCCATCTCCATGCTTTGCAATTAATTTATGATGTACTATAACCGGATTCCCCCTCCTGTATAAGGGGAACCCACACTACTTTGTAAAAGGGCAGATGTTGCTCCAACTATTCTCCACAAAATCAATAATATCTCCCCCTCTCTTTCTTCTCTCTAACTTGCTCGTTCTTACTAGCTCGAGGCCACTCTTAGCATCTGTTACCTTTATATTTGTTCTTTTTTTATTGTTTGATATTGGCCATAAAGAGCCTTGTTTAATCATATCTTAACTGTTATCCCATTCTCGATTACCCCCTATACCTTGAGCTCGAGCCGGATATCGACCCCTCGGCTCCTTTATCGACTAGTCCAAAGCTCGGGCAACAAGTCTCCTGGTTTGATTACTGCCCCATTTTGGCTTGTATCTCTTCGTCAAACTTCATACTCTTAGCATCAACTGCTCTAAACAACTAGCATAAAAATAAATCACGTATTTTTAGAATCTCATTTTACAAATTTAGTTGTTGTTACCATTTTCACGATAAATAGAGATATTTTTGAGAGAGTTTGTTCCCTAAACCTTTCGGGATGCATGGCGCGTGGAATTTGAGCAGTTGCGCTAGGGCACTACATCAGTGTTAGAATATGCCGTTAGATTCAGTTATTTGTCCAAACATGCACCTGCTTTGGTTTCTACAGTTAGAGAGCGAGTCTGCAGGTTCATTGAGGGGCTCAGTCATAGTATCCGATTCAGCAAGGCTCGAGAGTTGGAAACGAATGTTCCGTTCCACCAGGTTGTAGAGATCACTCGCAAATTAGAGGTCATGTTGGTTCAGGAGGGAGAGGTCAGGGAGCATAAGAGGCCTCGTAGACCAGGAGGTTCTACTAGTCCCTATTTTTTAGGTAGGGTACGGCATGGTAGAGGTTTTGTGGGTCAGCCAGTCCAGTTGCACTTCACTTTTTGCACGGTGTTTCAGATACCCATGGATCTCAGAGTACCCATACCGGACAACTTCTATAGCCACATCAGTTGAGTGGTTGATTTGAGTGTGGATATACCATCCACATGGTGAGAGATTGTCCCATACTCCGGACAGATGTGTCACAGTAGGGTACTCAGGCTATGAGTTCTACTCCAGTTGCTGATATACCTGTACCGCTAGCTTGGGGTACAGGTCCGGCAGGTAGAGAGCGCCCAAGAAAGGGAGTCCTGGCCCGTTGATATGCTTTCTACGGTAGAGCGGAGGCCGCAACACTATACATATATGGTTTCAATTTGTTATAAAAGAAAATCATTCATATTTTGCTTTGGTTCTGCTTATCGGGCTGAGTCCTCCTATTTTTCTTCACATAATAGGTGAGTTTCATTATTTTGTACTTTGCTTATGTGTTTGTCCCTGTTGGGAGATTTTATAGTGGTAGTCGGTGTTCGTCATTTTGTTTTGAGAGCTATGAGACTAGAAGTGACTTTTTGTTTCTCATTGCGGTAGTTTGATGTGATTTCTGGATGGCTGGTTACGATTTGTGGTTTAGGTGCTCTACCGGCATGGGGAGTTCGTTACGTGTTGTGATTTTTTATCGCGGAATGGAATTAGTCAAAGGCTCCGATTGGTAGGATGTGCATTCTACTTGCGCTTCAGCGCTGAGGATTGTATCCTCCTGTTTTCACGTGGTTTGATATGTCGAACTGGGATCAGAAACATCCAACCTCATGAATTGATTGGCCAAAGCCTGAACATCTAATGCAAGCAGTCTCTCACCGACTGGAATGTACGCAAAGATGCCCATACTCACTAACTTTCTACTCAAGGCATCGGCCACCACATTAGCCTTCCTGGGGTGATACAAGATGGTGATATCATAGTCTTTTAATAGCTCCAACCACCTCCTTTGCCTCAAATTGAGCTCCTTTTGTTTGAACAAATATTGCAAGCTCCGATGATCCGTGAATACCTCAGACGACATGTCGTAAAGATAATGCCTCCAAATCTTTAGCGCATGAACAATGGCTACCAACTCTAAGTCATGAACGGGGTAATTCTTGTCGTGAACCTTTAGCTGTCGCGACGCATACACAATCACCTTGTCACCCTGCATCAATATCGCACCAAATTCAATACGATATGCATCACAATATACCTTATAAGATCCTGAACCTGGGGGCAACACCAACACTGGCACCGTAGTCAAAGTAGTCTTAAGCTTCTGAAAGCTCTCCTTACACTCGTCTGACCATCTGAACGGGGCACCCTTCTAGGTCAACTTGGTCGACGGGGTTGCTATAGATGAAAACCCAGCTGAAGTAGGTCTAGGCCAGTTCTGAACTGCTCAATCTTCTTAGGATCCACCTAAATGCCCTCTGCTGATACAACGTGCCATAAGAAAGTGACCGAGTCCAACCAAAACTCCTATTTTGAAATTTAGCATATAACTGGCTGTCTCTCAGGGTCTGAAGTATGATCCGAAGATGCTACTCATGCTCCACTCGACTACGGGAGTAGATCAAGATATAATCAATAAACACAATCACAAAGGAATCTAAATAGGGGTTGAACACCCGGTTCATCAAATCCATATATGTTGGGGCATTTGTCAGCCCAAATGACATCACTAGAAACTCATAATGCCCATATCGAGTTTGAAAAGCTGTCTTAGGGACATTGGATGCCCTAATCCTTAACTGATGGTAGCCAGACCTCAAATCAATCTTTGAAAACACCTTGGCACCCTGAAGCTGACCATATAAGTCATCAATCCTCGGTAATGGATACTTGTTCTTGATGGTGACTTTGTTCAACTGCCGATAATCTATGCACATCCTCATCGATCTATCCTTCTTCTTCACGAACAACACAGGCATACCCCAAGGTGAGACACTAGGTCTAATGAAGCCCTTATCAAGTAAATCTTGCAACTGCTCCTCCAATTCCTTCAACTCTAGCAGGGCCATGCGGTACGGCGGAATAGAAATGGGCTGAGTGCCCAGAGCTAAATTAATATAGAAGTCAATATCGCTATTAGGTGGCATCCCCGGCATGTCTACAGGAAACACCTCAGAAAACTCACAAACAACTGGTACTGAATCCATGGAAGGAACCTCCGCACTATAATTGCGGACATAAGCCAAATAAGCTAGACACCCCTTCTCGACCATATCTCAAGCCTTTACATAAGAGATAACACTGCTGGTAGAATGGCTAGGAGTCCCTCTCTACTCTAATCGAGGCAACACCAGTAAGGTTAAGGTCATCGTCTTGGCGTGACAATCCAATATAGCATGATAAGGTGACAGCCAATCCATACCCAATATGACATCAAAATCAACCATATCAAGGAGTAGAAGATCTACATTAGTCTCAAGACTCCCAATAGTAATCACACACAAGAGATAAACACGATCTACAATAATAGAATCTCCCACAGGCGTGGACACATACACAGGAGCACTCAAAGAATCATGAGGCACAACCAGATATGAAGCAAAATAGGATGACACATAGGAATAAGTAGAGCCTAGATCAAATAACATTGAAGCATATCTATGGAAAATTAAAACAGTACTTGTGATAACAGCGTCAGATGACTCAGCCTCAGGCATGGATAGGAAAGCATAACATCGGGGCTGGGCCCCACCACTCTGAACTACATCCCTAGGGCAGCCTCCTGTTGGTTGGCCTCCACCTCTAGCGGCCTAACCTCTACCTCTAACGGCCTGACCTCCACCTCTAGCGGCCTGACCTCTGCCTCTGGATACCTGACCCCTACCTTTAGCTAGCTGAGCATGCAGTGGTGCAACCGGTGCCGAAATCATGGTATGAGAACTCTATTGTGGCGTGCCGCCTAATAATCTCAGACAGGTCCTCCTGATATGCCCAAAACTACCACATTCAAAGCATCCATCCTAGTGTTGTGGCTACTGAAACTGAGACTGACTCAAACGAGCCGGATGACAATGGTAGTAACTCTATATAGGAGGTGTACTGATAGGAGCTGGCGATGCACTATAGGTTGGCTTCCTAGATTGACGCACATAAGGACCACTACTCCCTTAAGCATTGTGGGTGCCTAAAGTGTTGATTGATATGGCTTGGGAGGATGGCCCCTACCTCTGGATGAGGCACCACTAAAACCACCGGAATGACAAGGCCTCTTATCAGACCCTTACCCTCTCTCCTGTGAAAGAACATCCTCGATCCGCCTAGCAATATTAGCAACCATCTGAAAAGAAATCTCACCCTAGTCACCTTGTCCATCTATAACTTAATAGGATGAGCGAGTCCCTCAATAAACCTCCTCACCCTCTTTCTATCTCTCTCTCTCTCGGTAGGAAGCAGAAGAATAGCATGTAGGCTAAACCCACAAAACGGGTCTCATACTGGGTGACTGACATATTGCCCAACTGGAGATGCTCGAACTACCTGCTGTAACTCTCTCTTAGTGAGATAGGAAGGAACTTCTTAAGAAATAGTTGAGAGAACTTGTCCCAAGTAAGAGCAGGCGACCCAGCTGGTCTGGTAGATGCATAAACCTTCCACCATCTCTTAGCAGAACCTGTCATCTGAAACATAGCAAAATCAACCACATTGGTCTCAATTATTCCCATGTTCCGTAGCACCTCATTGCAGTGGTCAAGATAGTCATGTAGGTCCTTAGAAGTTTCTCCACTGAAGTGATCTGGGAAGAGCTTGGTAAACGTGTCCAATATCAATAAGCCCTCAGAAGACATGGCTAAACTACCCCAACTGGTGGGGCTGCTGGAGTCTGATATTGGGGAGTCATCTGCTCTAGAGTGTGAGTAGGGGGAGTCTGTGTTCCTCCCCCAGTCTGAGAGACTGCTGGTGCTATAGGAAATGTACCGGCCTTGGCCACACTCTCCATAAGGCCCACCAAACAGACCAAAGCGTCCTGAAGCACTGGGGTGGCGATGAACCCCTCTGGGACCTGAGTTGGTCCCAGAGGGATAGTCTGGGCAGGAACCTCCTCATCAATCTCCACCTGAGGCTCCACCACTGGTGCTGCTACTCTAGCTCTAGGCTGAGCTCTACCCTTGCCTAGGCCTCTGGTGCGACCTCGACCTTGACCTCTGCCCCTCGTAAGAGCTGCTACTGGGGGCTCCGGTTGCTTTCCAGCTGAAGATGCGGTGCGTGTTCTCGTCATATGCGAGAGAACAAGAATAGAAGGGTTCAATCAGCAATGATATAATAAAATCATACGACAGATAAGAATAGAAGTGAAATTGTTCCTAACTCCATAGCCTCTAAAACAAGTACAGGCGTCTCTGTACCGATCCTCTAGACTCTACTAAGTTTGCTCATGACTCGTGAGACCTATATAACCTAGTGCTCTGATACCAACTTGTCACGATTTAGAATTCCCACCGTCGAGACCATGATGGCGCCTAACATTTTACTTGCTAGGCAAGCCAACGTTAGAACATTTTATCCATTTAACAGTATAAAATTAAATAATGAAGAAGAAATGAATTAACTGCGATAATCCAAAGTAATAATGCGGAAGCTAAATCAACCAATGTTTAATACATCCCTGGACCCGGTGTCACAAGTGCACGAGCTACAAGAAAAGTACAAACAAGGGTATGAAATAACATAAAGTTGTCTGAAAAGAAAGTACACATCTAAATAGAAAGGGAAGGGGACTCCAGGAGTTGCAGGCGCTGAGAAGCCGTACCTCAAGTATTTGCAATTGTCCGATCCGAGCATGCTAATACTCACCGTTGGGATAGACTCCAAAATCTGCACAAGAAGTGCAGAGTGTAGTGTGAGTACAACTTATCCTATGTACTCCGTAAGTGTCGAGTCTAACCTCGACGAAGTAGTAACGAGGCTAAGATAGGTCACCTGCACTACAACTTGTACGCAGTATATAATAAAGACAAAAAAAGGAAATAGGAACAGAATAAGGCACCCAACTGAAAACAATAACTATAGTCTCAAGAAATATGCCAGTGTCGTCCAGAATTACCAATCCTTAGCATTTCAAATGAGAATATCAAAAACCCACAAAGCTTAGGGAAAATAGAAACAAATAGGTCATTGTGGCGCACAACCTGATCCCACTATACAACATAGAGTCCTCCCTTATTTTACCGTAACAACATCAACAACAGTAAATAATATATACAGTTTGAGGCGCGCAACCCGATCCCAACATATATCAATATCAGTATCATGATTCGCCCTTATTTCACCATAACAATTAACCCTTATTTCACCTATTGCGGCGTGCAACCCGATCCCACCGTACAACACAAATTCAACCTTATTCCACCATATCAATCCACCTTTATTTCACCTGTTACGACATGCAACCCGATCCCACCATATCAGTACCAGATACTCATGTGTACAGTCAAATTAACAATTCAAACCATGAAAACCTTTACACTCAATAAATACCAAACTGAACCAAAAAGATTCCTTGTACAACATAGGAATCTACATAAGTAATACTACATAGCAAGACCAATCTAGTAATTGAATATTAGAAGGTGCAAGTAAGTCAGTTTATGCAAATACCAGGGAATCATGAAACTATGAAAAGATATTATATCATTAATAGGAGAAGACATTGATTAACAAGTAGCAAATAAGCATGGAAATCATTTAAGGCATATAACATTTAAGACAGTGAAGCAGATAATTAAAGAACAACGGAAAAATCAGGGAAAACAAGTAATCCGGCGGTATAAGCACTCGTCACCTCGCATATACACCGCTCACAGGAAATTCACATAACACATAGTCCGAGGGTTCCTAAGTCCCTCAAGTCAAGCTTAGACACAACAATTACCTCACTCTGTAGTCAATTCAGAGCTCTACCGGGGCCTTCCCCCAGAATCCGCCTCCAAACCACTCGTATCTAGCCACAATTAACTCAATATTATCAAATATTGCTAAAGGAATCAATTACAATGCATAAATTTAGAATTTTCAAGCTTTCCCCCAAAAAGTCAAAAATCGACCACGGGATCGCTTGGTCAAAATTCGAGGTTCGGACCAAAATCTATTTACCCATTCAACCCTGGCCCGATTATGTAATTAGTTTCGGAATCCAACCTTAAATTGAGGTCTAAATCCCCAATATGCAATCCCCTCCCCCCTCCCCCTCAATTCTTCCTAAATCCCTAGTTTTCTACCATTAAGAACAAATATTAGGGCAAGGAATTAATGGGTGATGTTAGAAATGAAAGAAAATGAGTTAAAGTGTACAAACCTATGAATTGATGTTGAGTTTTCACTTCAAAATCGCACCTAGGCCGAGCTCTAATGGAAGGGTTATGAAAAATGGGAGAAATTCCCTTTTTGAAATATTTTAAGGCCTGGGCATCAGGCTTTCTTCGCGTTCGCGAGCTAGCGCTCGCGTTCGCGTAGAAGAACGACTATCTCCTCCCCTAGGTCCCTAATGCTACGCGTTCGCGAGATGCTGGTTGCGTTCGCGAAGGGTAAAGCCCCCATTGCTCTGCGTTCGCGATGAAGAAAATCCACCCAGCCCCAGTTCACTCTTCGTGTTCGCGAGAGTACTTCGTGAATGTGAAGAAGGAAACCAGAAGACACCTGAATCTAATGAAAAACCAAATTTTCTAAGTTCAGAAACATCCGTAGCCTATCTGAAATTCACCCAAGCCCTCGGGGCTCCAAACCAATTATGCACACAAGTCCAAAAACGTCATACGAACTCGCTCGTGCAATCAAAACACCAAAATAATGCCTAGAACTACGAATCAGATACCAAGTCAAATGATATTTTCAAGAAAACTTTAAAACTTCTATTTTAACAACCGGACGTTCGAATCACGTCAAACCAACTTTGTTTCTCACCAAATTTCATAAACAGGTCATAAATATAGTAATGGGCCCATACCGAGCTTCGGAACCAAAATACGGACCTCGTATCAGTACAATCAACATCAGTCAATCATTAAACCTTTAAAGTTTTAAGTTCATTGAAAAAAATTAATAACTCGAGCTAGGGATCTCCAAATTCGATTCCGGGCATATGCTCAGGTCCCAAATTATGATATGGACCCACCGGGACTGTCAAAATACGGATCCGGGTCCGTTTTCTCAATAAATTGACCGAAGTCAACTCAAATAAATCTTTACGGAAAAATTCTTATTTTTATCAGTTTTTAACATATAAGCCTTCCGAAAAAATATTTGAACTGCGCACGCAAATCAAGAAAGGCTAAAATGAGATATTTAAGGCTTCGAAACACAAAAGTAGGTTCTAAAACATAAGATGACATATCATCACACTAGGCATTAACATGAATATCCAAGAACTACTAGTGATTAGAGATTCAGACTTGCTAGTACATCAAGTACTTGGAGAATGGGCTACTAAGAACATCAAGATACTACTATATTTACATTGCGTGCAAAGGCTTATCAAGAGATTCATGCTTTATAAAACCCACAAATTAGCAGCCATTAAAGTGTTAAGTTAGAGGATGAATTGGCAGCAGCTGGGATGATTGGTCAAATAAAAAAGTTCTAATAAGTTAAAAAAATCATAAGTTGAGGCTGACCACGTTATGATTTATGATTTACCACGTTATGATTTATGATTTATTTTGACTTGTAAGCATTTTTAGTATTTACTAAACGTGTAAACAAGTTAAAAGTGCTTATAAGCTTACCCAAACACTTTCAATGTTTTATTCAACTTGATTGTTCTTTCAAAGAGGATATATTGTACTTCTTGTGATGTCATTTATGACTATTATATAATATTGATACATCATTATCAAAAAAAGTAAGAGAGTTATGGACACAATCAAAATAAAATTAGAAAGATATAAAGAGATCAAATTAATTAAGACTCTAAATTAGACAAGTTCCCGAAGCAGGAAGGGAGACTATAACACTCTTTCCACTTTATATCACCCTTGCTATTTGGGAAGTTGCAACTATTTTTAGTAATTATTACTTATTCACATATTTTTTATTTATAAAAGATACTATTAATAGTACTTTTATGTAATTTCTATTTATGTTTATTTTACTATATAAAATAGAGAATATTAGTAGTAAATTGTAATTAAGGAGAACTAGACATACCAAGGAGGGATTATCAGTATCACAAATTATTTTTCCCTCTTAATACTCTCATAGTCCCATTTTACTATTTGGGAAATTGAACAGTTTTTTCTTTAACTATAATTTTCTCAAGCTTTTTAAAAATATTTTTGAATCATTAGCTATATACCTATACCAAAAATTTAATATTTTGATCCTCGTGCTCCAAACTTTCACATAAATTGAAACTGAGTATATCTCCCAACGAGAAAGTACCCATGATTCACAACAAATTTAAAATAGTAGTAGTGCTTACGAGGTTGCCAATGCCCAATTGCCATACGAAGGTTCCTTCAACAGAGTCGCAATCCGCAATTCACCATCCAAGCCTTTTTAAAAGGAAAAAATTGTTTTTCTTTTTCTTCTCCCACTCATACATTCTTTTTCTTCTTTTTTCCTTTACTTTATCTCAAATTATAAGTGATCAATATTTAAAAACTACATTAGAAACTTTACAAAATGTTGTAACCAACAAAACTAATATTTATTTTACGAGGATTCATCATGAATTGACAAGTTTTACGCTTTGCTGCCAGCCTATAACAATCTTTTTCTTTTACCAGGGCTTTGGACCAACATTGTAAGCAAGTTCACATTGGTAGAGTTAAATATACTGTAACCAAAGGAAATTAATTGAATTCTCAAATAGGAATCATTTTAGGTATCTGTTAAAAGCTGGATTTTTATTATGTAGCCGTTTTAAATACTTTGTATGTTTGGGAACCCTTGTTCCCTTATATGGAGGCGAAGGTGGTAATAGAGATGACGAGGCAGACGCCAACTCTAGATAGACTGGAGGTAAGTTAAATGGCCATTTTATTTTTTATTTATTTGAAATGGTAATAGATTTCATTGATATATAAATAAAGTCTCAGCACCAAGATAGTGCTGAGAGAAAAGGTTCTTAGTTATATTTTTATTTTTATACAGGGGTACACCATTATATTTTAACAAAGCGAGACTTATGAACAATAATCACATGTTTTCTTTAATATGTCATAACTGTATTTGAAGTAATGTTGTATATCACAGTCTGATGTCTAAATTTTTGAAGTTATGATTGTCTTATCTTAATTGGCATCTGGCTTTAGTTGTCAAATCAGGCCTTATCGATTTACAAGTCCTGCCATATTTTGATTGTCAATTGACAAAAGGATGAAACTGAAGGTACGATGGTTGGTTGATTGGTGGATTATTAAAATATTAGTTTCTATTGTTTTCAAAGAATGGTTAATGATTTAGTAGTCTCTGATAAGGATACTTGCTATTCTTGTTGTGTTGGAAGTGTAAGCAACACTTCACATGCTTCTCCTTTTCTAGTCATGCTCCACCTCATGATCCCACCTATTTCCATTTATTTAGGGTAATGACAGCATCGTCATAATCTTGCTCATTCTCTTTTCTCTTGCCAAGCTAATTTTACGCTTATCCTGAAACCTTGGGAGTTGCTGCAGAAGTCCCTTCACTCACTTTATGTGTATGCTTTGTTTTCAAATTAACTTTTTAAGGTTAAATATAATTGCGAAAAATATATAGTCGAAAGATTATTTAGGAACTTCACGAAAAATCTAAGAAAGTAATGAGGGGAGATTAGAGCTGTCACTTGGGATAACCAAGCAAGTAAAAAAGGGTCCCTTGTGGACGAGGAAGTGTATGGTTTGAAATGCTTGCTATTACAAACAACACTATTGATCAGGGTTATTGTCATGTGCAATTAATGCCCCTTCTCCAACCCTAACCCCGAATTCCTCTTTTACAAAAATTTCAGTTTACTTATTTATGATTATCTCTTGACACTATTGATCACAATAAAAATTATGCTTGCAGGATTGCTGTCAAGTTTAAGAAGGGAGGAAGAATAGAGAACCCTTTCGTTCGTCTCTCTCGCTCTTATATATATATATATATATATATATATATATATATATATATATATATATATATATATATATAGATAGATAGATAGATAGATAGATAGTGCAGTACATGAATTTTTACTTTCGTTTCTGCAAAACAAATAGTGATTTTGGTTGGAATATTCTTTCATGTATGTGCTTTTATGCTATCTGTTATAGGCCTCTACAAACAACCAAATGAAGTTGGGGATGAAAAAAACTAGTAAGCTAACTGAATCTTTACCCACTTATTAATTGATAGTCTTTTGGCTGCTGGAAATCTCACATTTTGTGTGGCCAATATTTTGCCTTCTGTTTTTAGTGTCACGAGTTCATTCGAGTTCATGGTTCTACTAAGAATTTTTTTTTTGGGTGGGGGGGGGGGGGTGGGGGGATGTGGGGGGGGTATAGATAGTACTAACAACCTCGTCCACTAAGAATTGGCCATCAGTTGGGCCTCCTCTAGCTGCTGCATATCACAAGCAGCAACACTATCAGATTTCCCAATCACTTGAGGCATTGTACTGGAATTTATTTTTTGCTTTCACTAGAAAAAATAGCTTCTTTTACTTTGTTTTATTCAATAAGAGATATATTCACTAGTTCACACTAGCATTCATCTGTAGGAACAAATAATAAATCATGTCCATTGCTGAACTGATGTTGTTGACTCAAACTTAGATTCGACAGTAGCCTTGTTATTTTGAATATAATGTTGAGGCAATAGGTATTTCTAGTGCAGTCTATAATATGATTTGACTTCTAGGATTAGAGGATTTAAATTAACAGGATGCACATTGCTATGTCCATTAACATTATTAGACAGCCCTGCAAATTGTTTCGTTTGAACCCAAACTGCTATGACACACCTTGTCCTGCTCACTTCCTTAACCTTTCCCTTATATTTCTAGTTGACAAGCTTTCTGAGTTTAGGGTTGTGCATGGATCGGATCGGATTTAGCACATATCAGATTTCAGATTTCGGATTCTACAAAATGCAATCCGAATCCGATCTAAATTAATATTGGATATCGGATCGGATTTTAAAGTTTGGATTGGATCAATATTTCGAATTTTGGATTGGATTATACGAATTATTAAAGCTATTACTAATCTAATCAGCTAATGCATCTGCCTTATCTGCTTCTTCAGTGTTCTGTGCTAATACAAACATCTCTTTGTTTTTCATCCCTTTTATTAGCATTGCATCTCTAAGAAAATATTTCTCTGGAGGTTCGAGTTGTTGTGCCTCAAAGTTGCAAACTCATATGTATATTTTCTTTGTAAAAGAGACAATACAACAAGAAAAATTTATGTTTCTGCAATTATGAGGGTACTATAGTGTCGATATAGCTAAACCTAGCAATTGTAAAGTTAAAAACTTGGAGGAAGATGTAAAGGAAGTACTAACTATCCGAAATTAAAGTTTATGTTATAAATAGAATTGTATTTATGGTGGATGTCTATATTTAAAGAGATTTTAGGGTTTGTTACTTGGTGGGAAAGTCACTTTCCCCCTATAAATAGAGGGGTTCTATTCCATTGTAATTGATCTCAAAAATCAATAAGAATTCTCTCTCGCTACTTTTCTCTGCAATATTCTTCTTCTTCTTTTATTGTTTTATAACACATTATCAGCACGAGACTCTAACCAATTGAGTAGAAGCTTTGGGATTGAGCATAATGATTGTCAATTGTTCCATGAACTTCCTTCATGATTAAATTCTAGAATTTAAGGTAAGTATTTTACTTTATTTTCTCTTTTAAATTCTTGAAATTCTATTAATTTGATTTTAAATACAAGCAAAGACGATAAATTTTGATTGTAACTCTAATGGAATTTGAAAGAAATTATAACCACCCAAAGTGGTAAAATTTCTATGCTTATCATGATCAAATTCATGTATGATTGTGGGCAAGGAAGTAGAAACTCATCCCATTGATTTGCTTCATTCTCATTCCTTTAAGAGAATATGGTAGCAATATAAAATAAATCTAAAAGAAGACAAAATTATTAACATGAAGGTATCAATGGATGTGGGTGTGAAAATAGACAAAATTATAATCGCCATCATCATTATGATAATGAGAATATTCTCAAAATAATCTTTCAGTCTGTGAAAGTAATATTTGTCATCGATTTGGCATGAGATTGTGTAAAGCACATATAAATGATTATGTTCCATTCATGATGTGAATATGACAACATCTAATTTACGAATACATATTCATTCTTCGAAGAATACGAACGTGCTAGTGGTAGTGGATATACAACACTCACCTCTAGAAGGAGGTTTGAGATGATATAAGAAAATAATGTCATTACTATGGCATGAATGGTCATTGGTCACGTACCTATTGTACGCCAAAATATTTTGGCAATGTGATTACTAAAGGATAACAATAATGCAAGAAACAGATCTTCTATATAATTTTGACAATGACCATAATTTATAACTTTCTCTTTAAAAGAGATATTCACCATATGGATGTTGATGAATATGTGGTAGTACCAAATTAATTGAGAACTATGGAAGAACCAATTATTATTATTTTAGAGGAATACAATTGATTATCATGTTAATTTATTGTGTTGTAGTAAGTCTCAAAGAAACTTATTTGACTTTCTAAAGTATTCGCAAAAGCAGTTGGTTATATTGGACTATAAATAAGGAAAGATTTAATATCTTTTATTACCAACTTGTAGCGAGATAATATGTATGTGAAAAGATACCCCCTTTATTCTCCAATTTGTACTACATAAATAAAAGAATGTCACAATAAAGTAGATGTTTATAGGTATAAAAATCCATTTCATAATAAACTTGGAGTTTATCGATAATTGCATACATCATGGTGTAAACCTGAACTTTATCAATATTGATAATTTATTCAGTTGGTATAATTGGTTTATTCATGATAATTTAAGTATGATGTGCAAAAATAAATAATTCACATGGGTAAATATTAAAGAACTAGAAAGTTCTTTACGAATTCTCTTACATTGCTTGTTCTTATTAATTAATAGACCAACTAAAATTGGGATTAAATCCCATGAATGCTGGAAATATCAAAAGTGAATATGGGCCCCTTCACATGCCATGTATACCACATAAGATGCATCTATGAGATGGTTACATGTGCGATTATTATTAACCCGCAACCTGGACGGTGTTTGCGAGGTAACTTGCTCAGTAATTTAATTTCGAGCATAATTTCTATATTTTCCGTTCAAGATAGTTTATCTTGATTGGTTTAGCAAAATGATTTAATCAATGCCTTCACTTAATAGTTAAACTATTTCTTATGAGAATAAAGTTTATATATATAAATCAGTTTGATATACGTTATATACGAAAGTAAATTATTTTCTCCCCTCACAAGTGGTTTAGTCAGGAACAAAATAATTCCATCTTATTATTATTGATGTGCGATGTATATTTTGATTAACACTATAATGTACAAAGATGGGTTCTCAAAGTTGAGGAAACAAGTTAGTTTTTCTAACATGAGGGGGAGACATGATAAACAGTTGAGAAAAAGTTATGTGGAATGAATTATCATGTGTACATCTAGATCCTCGAATAAAATAATATGAACTTGAAGTTCATAAAAGGATAATTCATTTGCAATATATTGCAAAGCATGCCAGACGCATTTGCTGATCCAAAAAAAGTAACTATATTCTCATTGGAAATGCTCCTATTAAGTCCTAGAAGGACAAAGTCTATGGTACGCTTAAAGCATATAGACAAAGCATTTTCAAATATACTTCTTGATAAAGAAGATGAGCAAATAATCATAATAAATAAGGCAAATGATCTAGAAGATCACATGACATAACACTTCATAAAATCTCATGAGAGATTCAGGTACCTGAATATATGAATGAAGAGATCTCTATGTTATGTCTTTATAAAAAATAAGGAGGTTGGAATCGATATAAAATATTTGTAGATGACATCTATAATAGCGCTAAATATATATGAGGATCTTAAATCTGAAGAAACAATTCAAATAGAATTGGTTTCATATGAAAGACATATAGTACAAACACTTGAAAGTATAAAGTCAATGATATGTGCAATCAGTTTTCGATATCTTATTTGTATAACATGACATGAAAACTTGATATGCATCTAATTAAAGTCTATTATATGACTTATGTGACTTAACTTATTTAACAATCCTTGAAGGATTTAAATCGCTTGAAGCATATACAATTCTTGGTCCTGAATTACCACATCCTAAGTGCAATTTGTACACATATGTATCTTGCTATAACTATAAGCATGATAATATGATAGTAAGAGTCTTTACCCCTATGTGAAGATATTGAAATGACGATTCCAACAAGATCATATGAAGAGAATACATCTCTTTGCACGAAAACTCTTCGTGTCTTCGGGCAAAGAGGGGCAGCTGTAAGCACGTGATTTTTGCCCTATATGAGAATTACTCCCAAAAAATTCAAAAATAAAATGATTTCCCTTGGTGTGCAATTTTGTGATATTTTTTTTGGATAATTATTTGTGTTTGTCTGTGCATGTTTATTTGTTAAATTAATAAAAATACAAAAATATGTCGCATTTTGCATGTAGGATTTAATTCTAAAATTGTTAGTAATTAAGTTTGTTTTACAAAAAATAAAAATTACAAAAATAGGCATCGTTTGCATTTTTAGCATTTAATGTCCAAATATACAATTTTACGCTTAATTATTACTTAAATGTGCGTTAATTGTTATTGGGAGTTAATTTGCGCTTTTATAACTTAATTTAGTTCTTAATAATAATTTAAGTATTTTTATGATTTAGTTTTAGAAAGAAAAAAAAAAGAGAGCAAAAATACAAAAAAAATCGGATTGGGCCACTTCTTCAATTGTAAGCCACAGGCCCAGAAAATTGTCCAATCTTCCCCATGACCCGGTCCATTTTAAACCGGGTCGACCCGGTCCATAACCCAAAACCCAACACCCCTATTATCTTACATTTTTACAAAACAAACAAAAACCCACACCCTAAAAACCTAAACCATCCCCCCCCTCCCTATCTTCTTCTTCTCCAAGCTTCACCAAGCTCCAACCATGGCTGCCCAACGTCGACCACCCTCCAGTCCACCAGCCTCCGCCTCACGACCAGCTCCTCCGCCGCTGCTTCGTCTTCTTCTCCGCCGGAAAACCCTCGACCAAAAAACCTGAAACCCCATCGCTGCCTGCTTCATCTTTTTCCTCGACGAGCCGCTACTGCTTTTGTTTCTTCTTCTTGATTGCTTCTGTTACGTCCAAACAGACCCCGTCACTCCAAAACCAAGTTGCTTTTTCTGCGTCAACCATCACTGCTGCGTTCGTCGTCCATGGCTGCTCCCCGTCGCTCGTCAACCCATCGCCATGGATTCCATGTTTGGTTTGCTGCTGCTCCTCCACATCAACCAGACCAACAGCTGCAGAACACAACACAAACGAACCCTGCTGCTTCTTCTGCCTCTTCCCATTCACGATAGCGTCGAACCCGCCGGAAAACCTTCCCAAACCATCATCGTTTTCATCTCCAAACTCCACTGTAACCCAAACCCCATCGCTTCTGTGGTGTTTGTTGCTGCTTCGTCAGGCATACCGTTCCTGCTCGCCAAAATTTTTGCCGGGCAAATTCGAGTTAGGTTGGTTTCAAGGTTTTCGGGCAGATTTATTTTCATCCAAAGTTCGTCTTGAAGGTCCGTCGTTGTTCGTCGTTTCGATCCGGTTAGTGGTTTTGAGTTTTACATTTTGTCCGTATTTTGTTTTTGATATTCTCAAATCTAAAATCGGAAAAATTTTGTTTTGTTTCGTGTTCATTGTTTTGTTAATTTTTCAGTTTGTTTCATGTTTGTTTTATTTTTCTTGTTTATTTTAGATAAAAATAGATTAGTTTAATTATAATGTTGTTAAGATTTAAGTTGAAGATTCAATTAAATATTTTCCAGTTTGTTTTATTAATTTAAAAGGATTTAATGTTAATATAAAAGAATGTTAGTTTAAATCGCTTGAATCCGTTGTTTGTTGTAGATTAAATTCGTGTTCATTTTGTTTAAAGTTCAGTAATTTAATGTGAAGTTATGTTTTGTTTTTTTTTTAATTTTAGTTTGAATCATGTATCTTTGTTATATTTTATTGGATTTAATTTTTTTAAAAAAATCAATTGATTATTTGAAGTTTAGTGATTTGAATATGTTTATTTGTTTTGTTTAAGCTTAATTCAAGTTTAATTCGAATTTGAATAAAACTTGCTTGTTATTATTGTTGAATCTTTTCATTTATGTCCATACTTTGTTTGATTGTTCTTGAATCCGAAATTAGTATAAGTTTGATTTTCTTGTTTATTGTTTATCATTTATGATTATTTCTTGAGTTTGTTTCATAATATTGTTTAAGTTTAATATAGGAATTGTTGGTTGTAATGTTGTTAGAGTTGATTTTATGAGACATCTGAAAATGATGCAAACAGGACAGTCCGTTGCCACTGCGGGTCCAGGCCTAACGTGTATGACAGAAATCTATCAGGAGTGATGATTTCAAGGTGAAACAAATTCATTCAAGTTAATATGACTGATTTGTTTATCAAATCTCTACCAACGATTTTTTGAAGATGATGCACAAGATTGGAATGCAAAGACTCAAATATCTGAATTGATACTCTCATTAGGGGGAGTTAAGATGTGTTGTACTCTTTTTCCCTTATAAAGTTTTGTCCCACTGATTTTTCCTTGTAAGGTTTTTAACGAGGTAACCAAAAGGCGTATTTCTAAACATGTGTACTCTTTTTTCTTCTCTAGAATTTTTCCCACTAGATTTTATTTTAGTTAAGGTTTTAACGCATGCTGTTGAATAGACATTCTGTCACGACCCTAAAACAGACCCGGTCATGATGGATCCTATCGTGAAACTAGGACAACCAACACAAACCCTAAAACCAACCAAACAATTATAATAAGTCATTTAAAGTCACTAATTAGCTAAAATCCCATAATATAAGGTAGAATAAACAGTGCAAAAATATAACACAGCCTGACATCGAAGTGTCACCAGTCATGAGCAACTACAACTCATCTAGGAATAAAAAAAGACAACATAGTCTAATAACAAATACTAATACAAAGCTGAATAAGATAGGAAGAAGAAGCACTGAGCTGCGAATGCCAAACAGCTACCTAGTCGATTCCGGAGACCTGCTGGAAAGCTGATCAACACTCGTTATCACGACTCGAGACTCCTAGATCTGCACACAGGGTGCAGGGAGTAATGTGAATATGCCAACTCAGTAAGTAATAAACGTATAGGCAGCTAAGTAGTAAGAAAATACGCAAACCACATCATAACGCTACAGTAAAACAATACAAGTCCAAAACAATGCAGTAAAGCAGTAAAACTCGTAAAAACATCTCAGTTCAATAAAACTTTTTAAAAATATTTCAATAGTTTCAAACGAGTGATGAAAACAATGAGAAAAATGATAGAAATGTAAACAACCCCTTATGCAAAACATATACCACAATCGCCTCTCGGGCAAAATATCAATAGAACCAGCCCCTCGGGCTATCTCATAATCACTCATAATCAGTCCTTCGGGCAATAACATGAAACAACAACAGCCTCTTGGGCAATATTACATCTCACACTGGGTACCCGCACTCACTCCGTAGGGGCTCCTACAGCCCAAGCGCTATCACAAGCCATCTCGTGGCATAATAAAATCAGGCTCTCGAGCTCTCATATATCACAATCAGAACAAATGATGCGGCACACAGCCCGATCCCATGATATCTTCACAATACAGGCCCACAGCCTCACTGAGTCAAAAATCTCTCAAGCCCCTCGGGCAACAGTGAAACATGATGCTTAACACAAAATATCATTTAAAATATCAAAAACGGAGTAAACATGGCTGAGTTATGAAAAGAGTAGAATACAATATGACTAAGTACAATTATGAAGTCAAAACAGTGAGGAATAGCAGTAAAAAGCCCCTAAAGGTCCAAAACAGTTGGCACGAGGCCCAAATATGGCATCCAGCCCAAAATATGATAATACTTTCCAATCATAATGATATCAAGCAATTTTAAATTAAATACGCGACTTAACAGTCATACGGGACAGACTAAGTCACAATCCCCAATGGTGCACGACCCTACGCTTGTCATCTAGCGTGTGCGTCACCTCAAAGTAGCACAACAATGTGAAATACGGGGTTTCATACCCTCAGGGCAACATTTACAATCATTATTTACCTCAATTCGGCGCAAACTCTAGCCCGCGATACCTTTGCCTCCCGACTCGGCATCTAGATCCTCCAAATATAACCAAAAATAGATTTATACCATCAAAATATGCTAAGGGAACAAAGCCCGCTCGAAAACAACCAATTTACATAAAAATCCCGAAATTGGCCAAACCCGACCCCGGGCCCACATCTCAGATTCCAATAAAAATCACAAAACTAGAATCCTCACACTCTCACGAGTTCATACTTATCAAATACATCAAAATCCGACCACAAACGGCCCCTTAAGTCCTCAAATCAAAGTCTCCAATTTCAAGACCTAACTCCCCAATTTTAGACTTTAGATTCCACAAATTTCATGTCTTATTAGGTATAAATCACAATAGGATCAAGTATTGAGTCCAAAAATCTTACCTCCAACAGTTTCCCTTTGATTCCCTCTTCAATCCTTCTCAAAAAGCTCTATAATCGCTCAAAAATGATGGAAGATAGACCAAAAATCGCGAACATGGCTATTTAAACATTCTGCCCAGGTGAAACTTCCTTCATCGCGAACGCGGTCAAAGCTTTGTGTTGGTGAAGCACAAAACTCATTGACCAAAAATCCTCTTACGCGAACGCTCCTTAACGCGAAGCTTCAGCTTCCCAGATGATGAACTTAAGGTCTTTTAATCTATGTTTTGATGATCTAACAAACTTTTTATATAGAACCAAATAAAGGACCTGAAGCATGCCCGGTACAATCATTTAAGTTAATCAACTCAAGATAACCTAGGCAGTGTGCCTTCAGATTCACAAGAACCAGATTAGGGACCTGATCCTTTGGTGTTCCCCTGACGGAAGTATAAGTCAACTATACAGCTGGAAAGCAAATGCAGAAAGTAACTGCCTGCAACTGTACACGCAACAGTGCAGCAGTCACTTCCCATTGGGAAGAGGCATGTACTAACCAAGAATTGACATCACCATTGTGAATTGACATCACCATGGTGATGTCTTTTGTAGTATAACAACCTAGTGCAAGGCACAAGATTTTGACTTGAGCATTTTTAGTTATATTCTTTCAAGTGCTAGAAACACCTCTCTCAAGAACAAAGTTGCTGCAACCTCAAGGACCGGATCCAAAGATTGAAGATATCTTAAGTCCTTAGGTTTGTTGAGTCTTTGTTATACATTCTTCATTGTAACTCCTATCTTGCTTTATTAGAAGCTTTGTTTTAGGAAACTCAAAATCAGAAACCATCTGAGTTTGTGTTGTGACTAGAGTTAGTCATAGGTTGAAATCTTTGTAACTAGAAAACCTAAGCAAAGAAAAGAATGCCCTAGAAGAGAAAATTATTGATACTGAGCAAGCAAGGGATGACTTTTTGGTAGTTATCATAGATCTAGAGGAAAGGGCACATTGTGTGGAAGGAAATGTTCATGTGCTATTCAATGAGACACCTTTCTCTAACAAAGGAGGAAACAGTGATGATCAAGATAATGAACTACTTTTAGTCCCTGGGAAATATCTGATGTTTCAAATGGGAAGGCTGATATGATGAGTCAGATAAAGGAGACTGGTGAAGACAATGCAACATCCTCTTCCACTTCTCAAGAGAAACCTGGTACTTCAAATACTACCACTGAAGCTGAAGAAAGAGTTGAAGATGTAGCGCAAGGCACTCTACAAGTAACAGAACAAAGAGTGCAGGGAAATCCATTGCAATGCAAGAGGAACTACATCAATTTGAAAGAAACAAGGTATGGCACATAGTACCTAGACCCTCAGATAGAACCATCATAGGTACCAGGTGGGTATTCAGGAATAATCTGGATGAACATGGAAATACTACAAGGAACAAAGCAAGGCTTGCTGTCCAAGGATACAATCAGGAGGAAGGAATCGATTATGATGAGTCTTTTTCCCTAGTAGCTCACATGGAAGCTACTAGGATCCTTATTGCCTTTGCTTCACAAATGGACTCAAGGAAGAAGTCTATATCAAGCAACCTCCAGGTTTTGAAAGTCATGTACATCCTGAACATGTATTCAAATTGGATAAGGCACTGTACGGATTGAAGCAAGCCCCTAGAGCCTGGTACGAGAGACTATCCAAGTTTCTCTTAGAAAATGGTTTCACAAGAGGAAAGATTGACAATACATTGTCTTTGAAGAAACGGGGAAGGAACCTGCTCATTGTTTAGATTTATGTGGATAACATCATATTTGGAGCTACATCTGACTCATTATGTGAAGAATTTGCTAAATGCATGGGAAGTGAATTTGAAATGAGTATGATGGGGGAACTGACTGTCTTCCTGGGCCTTTAAGTGAAGTAGTCCATAAAGGGAACGTGTATCAGTCAGCAGAAATACATCAAAAAACTCTTGAAAAGGTTTGATATGGAAGCATCAAAGGTGACCGATACCCCTATTGTTGCTGCTACTAAGCTGGACATGGATGATTCTAGATAACCTATAAATCTAACAATGTATAGGGGAATTATTGGATCTCTACTCTACCTTACTGCCAGCAGACTAGATATTGTATTTAGTGTGGGATTATATGCAAGGTTCCAATAAAATTCTAAGGAATCTCATTTGAAGGCTGCTAAGAGAATTCTGAGATATTTTAAGGGCACATAGAACTTGGTTCTGTACTATCCTTCAAGTGACAATTTCAACCTTATTAGTTATGCTGACGCTGAGTATGCAAGCTATCTGGTGGACAGGAAAAACCCATCTAGAATGGCTCATTTCCTTGGATCATGTTTTATCTCATGGGGTATAGGGAAACAAAACTCAGTAGCTCTCTCAACAGCTGAAGCAGAATATGTTGCAGCGGCCTCATGCTGTGCTCATTTACTATGAATCAAGCAACAATTGGAAGATTTTGGTGTGTACATTGATTGTGTACCAATTCTATGTGACAACACCAGTGCTCTCAACATGGCAAAGAACCCGGTTCAACACAAGAGAACCAAGCACATTGATGTCAGACACCATTTTCTCAGGGACAATGTGGAAAAAGGTCTTATTTGTATAAGATTTTGTTGCACAGAAGATCAAATTGCAGAAATCTTCACCAAAGCTCTGAGCAGGGAACACTTTGAGAAACAGGATGGCACTGGGGTTACATAAACATAATTAAGAACCTGGTTCTACTGACATGACTATGTTAGTCACACTAAGGTAAAATTGGCTAAAGTGTTTTCTGACTAGGCCTAACTCACATCTATACCGTTGCAGGTAAACACGCATGATGATCATAGAAGCTAAAGGTACAGTGTTGAACTTCAGAGGAGAGCTGCAAAACCCTTTTACAAAAACAGGTCAGGAACCTGGTTCCTGTACCACAGGTTAGTAGTAATGTGTTTTTCGCATGCTTATTCAAAAGGATAGAAAAATTAATTCAACTATCACATCATCCGACTTTTCAGAGTCTGCATAACACTTCTTGTCTCTCAAATCCTTTCACTTCCTCTGCACGTTACGTATTCCCACAAACCTACTGTCGTTTCAAAACTCTTCAGAACTCGTTCCTCTCCCCTCTCATCATTAGCTCTTTATTCCATAAGACCCTCACACTCCCAGCAGTTCTGAACAATTATCTCCTTTTGTATCTCTTTAATTTTTCCTTCAGAACTCTCTACCACTTCTCTCACCATGGCCAACGAATAATCATCTCCTTCTCCTGCCATCAACACCACTCCCACATCTCTACCTCCCTTAACACCACCACCAGAAACCCACTTCTTCACTATCCCTAATACTATTGTACCTATACTAGTTTCCTCTTCATCTCTAGTCACCTCTAATCCTCCGTCAAAACCTGTCTCACTTCCATGTGTTGCAAACCCTACTTCTCCTCCTTTTTCTGAACAAACCAAAAGTGCTACTCCTCAGGCGTCAGAGGTCTTTGAGGAAGATCCCGATCAGTACTTGAACTCCTCCATTCTAGGCTCAGTAGATCCCACGGAGACACTAGAAAAGGAAGCGACACTAAATATTATGGCTATCACTGCTAAGAGTCTTATGAATGAAGGAGCCTCCCCTCTGCCTGAATCTCAGGGGGAAGAAACTCCATTCTTAGGGGATGAAAAGGACTCTGGTGCTTTTTGAGTCTCCGGTTCATGACACCGTCACAAAAAAACCTGTTGAAGAACCTGATTCTCTTTCAGCTGAAAAAAACCAGGAGGTTGTAGAAGAAAGAGGCTTTTGAGTCTGCCTTACAGAAGAGTAAGCAGAGTATTAAGAAAAAGAAGAAGAGGTTGATGAAATAGGGGGAAGTTGTGGCTGATAAACACATTCAAGTGGTTGAGGTTGATAAAGATGTTGTAGAGGAACCTAGTTCCTTAGTGAAAAGATCTACAAAAGTCCAAACATTTGTGGTTGAGAAAGATTTGTTTGAAGGTGACATTATGGCTGTTGCAAGCAGGAATGGGAAGTTTGTTGAAATGTCTAGAAAACAAAAGTGGAAAACTGTGGGAGGACCTGGTTCAATGAAGACCATTCCAAGTGACAGTGGCCTGGGGCAGCAGAGTTTGATAACTAAGAAAAGTCTTATGAGGTCGCACGTTTGACCCAACAATCTCGGAGATGGCAGGTATGAGACAAGTTTTGGACTTAGGCAACAAGTAGAGAACCTGCGGGAGAAACTTCTTGACTAAACGTTGTCTGCAAATGCCCATATGGACCTAGTTCTCAAAGCCATTTCTGCTTCCTCTTCCAAGCCTCCCTCTTTTAGTACCCCCCAAGATCCTCCCAGTGGCCAGTTATCTTTTACTCTGATGTTTTGTGGCTGTTATTTTTTTTATTTGTCTTTTTGTGATGGCATGTTGGATTACACTATTGTTGCTCCTATTGAAATAGTCTAATTTATTATCAATGAAATATCTCTTCTTTTGCTTGTACAATGCTTGTTTTCCTCTTTGCTTCTCTTTTCTATCATGTTGTGTGCAAATATGTGGCATGGGTTAGCTTTGTTAGACTTCTTTATGCTGTTTTGTCTGACTTTGTCTTTTTGTTAATGCTAAAAGGGGGAAGAATCGATTAAACTGAATTGTAGCAAGTAATTAATGGGGAAACATAGAGTCAGGGGGAACATATGCTGTTGCTGGTACCTTATCTGGTTAAGTCAAATAGTCATCAATGTTAAAAGTTTGTCAGCATCAAAAAGGGGGAAATTGATGGGCTTAAGGTCTTTTAATCTATGTTTTGATGATCTAACAAACTTTCTGTATAGAACCAAATAAAGGACCTTAAGCATGCCCGGTACAATCATTCAAGTTAATCAACTCAAGATAATCTGGGCAGTGTACCTTTAGATTCACAAGAACCAGATTAGGGACCTGATCCCTTGGTGTTCCCCTGACAGAAGTATAAGTCAACTATACAGCTAGAAAGCAACTACAGAAAGTGACTGCCTGCAACTGTACACGCAACAGTGCAGCAGTCACTTCCCATTGGGAAGAGGTATGTACTAACCAATAATTGACATCACCATGGTGATATCTTTTGTAGTATAACAACCTAGTGCAAGGTACAAGATTTTGACTTGAGCATTTTTAGTGATATTCTTTCAAGTGCTAGAAACACCTCTCTCAAGAACAAAGCTACTGCAACCTCAAGGATTAGATGCAAAGATTGAAGATATCTTAAGTCCTTAGGTTTGCTGAGTCTTTGTTATTTGTTCTTCATTGTAACTCCTATCTTGCTTTATTAGAAGCTTTGTTTTAGGAAACTCAAAATCATAAACCATCTGAGTTTGTGTTGTGACTAGAGTTAGTCATAGATTGAAATCTTTGTAACTAGCGAGTGACAAAGTGGCTTGTGATAAGTGTATTACAAGTTACAGTGATTAAAGTCTTTGTAACTAGTAAGTGACAAAGTGGCTTGTAATAAGTATATTACAAGTTAGAGTGATTAAAGTCTTTGTAATTAGTGAGTGACAAAGTGGTTGTGATAAGTGTATTACAAGTTATAGTGATTGAAGTCTTTGTAATAGAGTCATTACAAAGTGGCTTGTAATAGTGTAGTTACAAGTTAGTGAAGTTGAAATCCTACCAGTATAGGTCGTGATTTTTGTCCCCTTGAGTTGGGATTTTTTCACGTAAAAATCATGTGTCTCATTTACATACCGGTTCAGTAGTTAGCACTATGGAAACTGATATAGGACCAGATCTCTATACAGTTTGGTTCATTAGTATTTTCAGTGGAAACTCATAGAGGACCAGGTACTCTATAGCATGGTGGATCCATATAAACTAACACCAGACCATCGCGAACGCGACCTCCTTTATGCGAACGCGAAGAACAAACGGCCAGGGCCCCAGCTGCTCCAATTACTCTGCGTGAATGCGGGACCCACATCGCGATCGCGATATACACTCAGCCTCACCCTTCGCGAATGCGGGACCAACATCGCAAACGCAAAGAGTAAATCTCCTGCCTCACTTCACATCCCTTTGCGAACACGAGAGCCCTCTCGCGAATGGGAAGGCCAAAACTCTGCAACAGAAACAACAGAAAATTTGCAACTTTCAAAACAAGGATTTGATCCGTTTAACCACCTGAAACTCAACCGAGGCCCTCAGGACCTCAACCAAACATGCCAACACATCCTATAACATCATTCAAACTTGTTCCAACCCTCGAAACACTCAAAATAATGCTAAACACCAAATCACACTCGGATTCAAGTATAAGAAATTCTAAACTTTCAAATTTCACTTTCGATCAAAAAGTCTATCAAACCTCATCCGAATGACCTGAAACTTTTTACACACATCACAAATGACACAACAGGTCTACTCCAGCTTCCGAAATTCCATTCCGACTACTATATCAAAATCTCCGCTACCAACCGGAAAATGCCAAAAATTCTAATTTTGTCAATTCAAGCCTAAATCTACCCTGGACCTCCAAAACACATTCCAATCACGTTCCTAAGTCCCAAATCACCTCCCAAAGCTATCCGAATCATCAAAACCAAATTCCGAGATTGTTTACTCACAAGTCAACTTCCGGTTGACATTTCCAACTAAAAGGCCAACCTAAGAGACTAAGTGTCTCATTTCTCTACAAAACAACTCCAAACCCAAACTAACCAACACGATGGGATGAAATACAGCTGAACAACAGAATAAGAAATAGGAAATGGGGGAAACGGAGCGATAACTCATGAAGCGACCAGCCGGATTGTTACATCCTCCCCCTCTTAAACAAATATTCCTCCTTGAACGAGTCAAGAAACATACCTGAATCCTCAAATAGGTGAGGATATCTGCTCCGCATCTTCTGCTCGGTCTCCCAGGTAGCCTCCTACACGGGCTGACCCCTCCACTGCACTTTCACTGAAGCTATATCCTTTGACCTCAACTTCCGAACCTGACGCTCCAAAATAGCTACTAGCTCCACATCATAAGTCAAATCATCATCTAACTGAACCGTGCTGAAATCCAAAACATGAGATGAATCACCAATATACTTTTGGAGCATAGAAACATGAAATATCGGATGCACACTCGATAAACTAGGTGTCAAAGCAAGCTCATAAGACACCTCCTCAATCCTTCGAAGCACCTCACAAGGCCCAATGAACCAAGGGCTCAATTTACCCTTCTTCCCAAATCTTATATCACCTTTCACGGGTGAAACCTTCAGTAGAACCTTCTCCCTAACCATGTAGGACACATCACAAACCCTTCTGTCAGCATAACTCTTTTGTCTCGACTACGCTGTACAAAGCCGCTCTTGAATCACCTTCACCTTGTCCAAAGTATCCTGCACCAAGTCTATACCCAATAGCCTAGCCTCAACCGGCTCAAACCAACCAACTGGATATCTACACCATCTCTCATACAAAGCCTCATATGGAGCCATCTAAATACTTGACTGATAAATATTGTTATAAGCAAACTCCGCGAGCGGTAGATACTGATCTAATGACACTCCAAAATCAATGACATAATCGCGCAACATGTGCTAAACTCAACCTGTGCTCAACTCACCCTGAGTACCCAACTCTCTCTGCACGGCTCTCCAAAACTATGAAGTAGCTAAGTACCTCTATCTAAAATGATGGAAACTGGGACATCATACAAGCGAACAATCTCCCTGATATAGATCTCTGCCAATCGCTCTGAAGAATAGGTAGTACACACAACAATGAAGTGCACAGACTTGGTCAGCCGATCCATAATCACCCAAATAGCATCGAACCTCTTCAAGGTCCGTGGAGCCCAACTACAAAGTCCATGGTGATCTGCTCCCACTTCCACTCTGGGATATCTAACTGCTGAAGCAAGCCACCTGGTGTCTAATGCTCATATTTCACTTGTTGATAATTGAGACACCGATCTACAAATCCCACAATGTCCTTCTTCATTCTCCTCCACCAATAATGCTGTCTCAGATCCTGATACATTTTCGCAGCACCCGGAAGGATGGAATCACGAGCTATGGGCCTCCGCTAGAATCAACTCCTGAAGCCCATATACATTGGGCACGCATATCCGGCCCTGCATCCTCAACACCCCACCATCACTAATAGTCACATCTCTAGCATCATCGTGTTGAACTCTGTCCTTAAGGACAAGCAATTGAGGATCATCATACTGGCGCTCTTTGATGCGATCAAATAAGAAAGACCGAGAAATCACAAAAGCCAATACCCAACTAGGCTCCGAAATATCCAACCTCACGTACCGATTGGAGAAGGACTGAACATCAACTACAAGACTGCCCATACTCACCGCCTTCCTACTCAAAGCATCGACCACTACATTGGCCTTCCCCGGATAGTACAAAATAGTAATATCATAATCCTTTAGTAGCTCCAACCATCTCCGCTGCCTCAAATTGAAATCCTTCTGCTTGAACAAGTGCTGGAGGCTACGATGATCTGTAAACACCTCACAAGACACACCATACAAATAATGCCTTCAAATCTTCAACGCGTGAACAATGGCAGCCAACTCTAGATCATGAATATGGTAGTTCTTCTCATGGGGCTTCAACTAATGAGAAGCATAATAAATAACTCTACCCTCATGCATCAACACACACCCAATACCAACTCTCGAAGCATCACAATACACTGTATATGAACCTAAAGCTGATGATAAAACTAACATTGGAGTTGTGGTCAAGGCAGTCTTGAGCTTCTGAAAGCTCTCCTCACATTCATCTGACCACCTTAATGAAGCCTCCTTTTGAGTCAATTTGGTCAAGGGTGATGCTATAGATGAAAATCCTTGAATGATACGATGCTTTTAACCCGCCAAACCAAGAAAGCTAAAAATCTCTATGGCTGAGGACAGTCTGGGCCAACTCTAAACTGCCTCTATCTTCTTTGGATCAACCTGAATACCCTCACTGGACACCGCGTGACCCAAGAAAGCCATTGAACTGAGCCAAAAATCACATTTGGAGAACTTTGCATAAAGCTTCTCCTCCCTTAGACTATGCAACACAACTCTCAAATGCTCCGCGTTCTCCACCTGACTACGCGAGTACACCAGAATATCATCAATGAAAATAATCACAAATGAGTCGAGATAAGGTCGAAACACGCTATTCATCAAATGCATGAACGTTGCTGGGGCATTGGTCAGCCCAAAAGACATCACAAGGAACTCATAATGACCATATCGGGTCCTAAAAGCTGTCTTAAGAATATCTAAGTCCCTGATCTTCAATTAGTGATAACCTAAACGGAGATCAATCTTGGATAACACACTCGCTCCCTAAGCTGGTCAAATAAATCATCGATACGAGGCAAATGGTACTTGTTCATGATTGTAACTTTATTCAACTACTTGTAATCAATGCACATCCTCATCGCGCCATCTTTCTTCTTCACAAATAGAACAGGCGCACCTAATGTGACATACTAGGCTGAATAAACCCCTTATCAAGGAGAGCCTAAAGTTGTTCCTTCAACTCCTTCAACTCCGTTGGTGCCATACGATACAGTGGAATAGAAATGGGCTGAGTGCCCAGCACCAGATCAATACCAAAATAAATATCCCTATCCGGTGGCATACCCGACAGGTCTGTAGGAAACACATCGGGAAAATCCCTCACTATAAGAACAAAATCAATACTAGGAGTCTTTGCACTGACATCCCTCATAAAGGCTAAGTATGAAAGATAATCTTTCCCAACCATCCATTGGGCCTTCAAGAACGAAATAACCCTACTGGGGACAAAATCAATCGAACCTCGCCACTCAATCCGTGGCACACCCGGTATAGCCAGCGTCACTGTCTTAGCATGACAGTTAAATATAGTACGACACAGAGCTAGCCAATCCATGCCTAATATCACATCAAAGTTCACCATACAAAGCAACAAAAGGTCCACTTGGGTCTCCAGACCCCCAATAGTCACCACACATGATCGATACACACGTTCCACAATAATAGTATCGTTCACCGGAGTAGATACACAAACAAATGATATAAGAGACTCACGGGGTGTATCAAAATAACAAGCAAAATATGATGACACATATGAAAAAGTGGAACCGGGATCAAATAACACAGAGGCATCTCTATGACAGATTGAGAAAATACCTGTAATCATAGCATCTGAAGCAATAGCATCGGGTCTAGTTGGGAGTGCATAGAAACTGGCTTGACCACCGCCTAATCGGCCTCCCCCTCTAGGGCGACCCCTAGCTGACTGTCCTTCATCCCTAGTTGGCTGGGTAGTGGGTGGTGAAGTGACTAGCGCTGAAGTCGATGGTTGACTCCTCTGCTGAGATGAACCCCTAAGACGACGAGGACACTGCCTCCACATGTGACCCAAATCTCCACACTCATAATAACTCCCTGGTGCTGGAGACGGGATTTAAGGGAACTCCTAGCACTGGGATGACTAGCAGAAGAACCTGGCAGCCCTGAACTAATGGAGCATGGGACAAACTCTGGGCTGGAAGGGCACTGAGTGATGAATGAACGGCCTCTGTCGTGCTGAAACTGACCCCCATGAGGAGTACCACTGAATCCACCTTGACCATGAGGCTTATTAGCCTCTCTCTCAATCATTTCATGGCCACAAACCATCTCAATCTATCAAGCTATGTCAACAACCTCTTCAAAAGTAGCACCAGATACTCTCTCTGATCATAAACAATCGAAGCTAAAAACTGAGGTTATCTATAAACCTCATAATCCTTTCTCGATATGTGGGAACCAACCAGACCGTATGACAAGCTAACTCAGAGAACCGCATCTCATACTGTGTAACAGATCTGTCACCCTGCTGAAGCTGCTCGAACTGCCTGCGTAGCTCCTCTCGGCGAGACTCAGGTACAAACTTCTCCAGAAAGAGAACAAAGAATAGCTGCCAAGAAAGGGGCGCTGCATCAACTGGCCTATGCCTCTTGTAAGCCTCCCACCAACTGAGTGCAGCCCCAGAGAACTGAAAAGTAGTGAATGAGACCCCACTGGTCAGAATACCTGTGGTTCGAAGCATCCTCTGACACTTGTCCAAGAAACCCTGGGCATCCTCGCCCTCTACACCACTGAAAGTCAGAGGCTGAAGTCTACCAAGTCTCTCCAATCTGTGTTGCTCGTCATCTGGCATAACATGATCTACATAGTCCTGAGCAGCTGTAACTGGCTGGGTTGGAGGTGCCCCCGGTGTCTGAAGTACCTGCACGACCTGCTCAAGTGTGCGAGCGGCGGGAGTCTAAGTGCCTCCCCCGGCCTGAGAAGTAGCTGCGGTTGTAGTAACTGAGACCGCCTGAGCTAGGCCAGAGCACACTGATAGAATCTTTGCTAGGGCCTCCTAAAGGACTGAAATCATGATAAGCACAGCCGGTGCCTGAGCTGGTGCTGCTGGAGCGTCAACAACTGGGACCTCATCATGAATTGGGGTGGCTGGTGGATCTGCAGGTGCTGCCCTAGCTATTGTGCGGGCTACACCCCTACCCCTACCAGGGCCTCGACTGCGTCCTCGGCCTCTGGTGGCCCCAGTTAGTGGTACTGGTGGGCGTCCATCCTGACCGGTAGCACGTGTCCTCACCATCTGTGAGAGAATAGAATAGAAGAAGTTTAGTACTAGGATCAACAGATTCGCACGACAAGAATTCAAAAATATGAAGTCTTCTTAAAGGTTCTGCTGCCTCCCGAGGATAAATACAGACGTCTCTGTACCGATCTGTGAGACTCTACTAAACTTGCTCATGACTCGTGAGACCTATGTAACCTAGGCTCTGATACCAACTTGTCACGACCCTAAAACGGACCCGGTCGTGATGACGCCTATCATGAAACTAGGCCAGCCAACACAAACCCCAAAACCAACCAAACAATTTTAATAAGTCATTTAAAAGTCACTAATTAGCTGAAATCCCATAATATAAGGTAGAATAAACAGTGCGGAAACATAACACAACCCCGACATCGGGGTGTCACCAGTCATGAGCAACTACAACTCGTCTAGGAATAAGAAAAGTCAACATAGTCTAAAAACAAATACTAATACAAAGCTGAATAAGATAGGAAGGAGAAGCACTGTGCTGCGAATGCCAAACAACTACCTAGTCGAATCCAGAGACTTGTTGGAAAGCTGATCAATACCTGCTATCGCGACTCGAGACTCGAGACTCCTAGATCTGCACAGAGGGTGCAGGGATTAATGTGAGTACGCCAACTCAGTAAGTAATAAAAGTGAAGGCAGCTATGCTGTAAGAAAACACGCAAACCACAACATAACGCTACAACAAAACAGTATAAGTCCAGAACAATGCAGTAAAGTAGTAAAACTCATAAAAACATCTCAGTTCAATAAAACCTTTTTAAAACATCTTTCAATTGTTTCAAACGAGTGATGAAAACAGTGAAAAAATGATAGAAACGTAAACAGCCTCTCAAGCAAATCATATACCACAACTGCCTCTCAGGAAAAATATCAATAGAACCAGCCCCTCGGGCTATCTCACAATCAATCATAATCAGCCCCTCGGACAATAACATGAAACAACAACAGCTCCTCGGGTAATATCACATCTCACATTGCGTACCCGCACTTACTGGGGGTGTTCAGACTCCGGAGGGGCTCCTACAGCCCAAGCGCTATCACAAGCCATCTCGTGGCATAACAAAATCAGGCCATCGACCTCTCATATATCACAATCAATACACATGCTGCGGCGCGCAACCCGATCCCATGATATCCTCACAATAGGCCCTCGGCCTCACTTAGTCAGAATTCTCTCAAGCCCCTCGGGCAACAGTAAAACATAATGCTCAGCCCAAAATATTAAAATATCAAAAACGGAGAAAACATGGCTGAATTAAGAAAATAGTAGAATACAGCATGACTGAGTACAATTATGAAGTCAAAACACTGAGGAATAACAGTAAAAAGCCCCTAAGGGTCCAAAACAGTTGGTAGGAGGCCCAAATATGGCATTCAACCCAAAACATGATAATACTTTCCAATCACAATGATATCAAGCAGTTTTAAATCAAATACGCGACTTAACAGTCATACGGGACGGACTAAGTCACAGTCCCCAACGGTGCATGACCCTACGCTCGTCATCTAGCATGTGCGTCACCTCAAAGTGGCACAACGATGTGAAATTCGGGGTTTCATACCCTCAAGACAACATTTACAATCATTACTTACCTCAATCCGTTCCAAACTCTAGCCCGCGATGCCTTTGCCTCTCGACTCGGCCTCCGGATGCTCTAAATCTAACCAAAAACAGATTTATACCATCAAAATATACTAAGGGAACAAAGCCCACTCGAAAATAACCAATTTACATAAAAAATCTCGAAATTAGCCAAACCCGACCCCCGGGCCCACGTCTCGAATTCCGAAAAAATTACAAAACTAGAATCCTTACACTCTCACGAGTTCATACATATCAAAAACATCAAAATTTGACTACAAACGACCCTTCAAATACTCAGATCAAAGTCTCCAATTGCAAGCCCGAACTCCCCAATTTTAGGCTTTATATTCCACAAATTTCATATCTAATTAGGTAGAAATCACAATAGGATCAAGTATTGAGTCCAAAAATCTTACCTCCAAGTGTTTCCCTTTGATTCCCTCTTCAATCCTTCTCAAAAAGCTCCAAAATTGCTCAAAAATGGTGGAAGATAGACCAAAAATCGCGAACATGACTATTTAAACATTCTTCCCAGGTGAAACTTCCTTCTTCGTGAATGCGGTCAAAGCCTCGCATTCGCAAAGCACAAAACTCATTGACCAAAATTCCTCTTACGCGAACGCGACCTCCTTAATCTTATCTCTAACCCTTAGTATCTTTAATTGTTACATTTACTATTTTAATCTGTTAGTTAATTAGTTAAACACAAGAATCTTAATACTATAAGTTAGGAATTATTCAAGCTTGTATTCTTGGTGATAGTGAACAACTGTAGCTTATCTTTAGTTCTCTGTAAGATTCGACTCCGGACTTGTAAACCAGATTATATTTGCAACGATCGCTTAATCTTTTTTATAAGGCATAGTTGGACGAGATCAGCACGCATCACTAGAATTTAGAAATGTGATTAGTGCGTTGATAAGTATCTAGGATAGCTGCACGTTAGGATGGTTTCTATGTTCGAAACAGATTAGGGGTCTGTGGCAGTGTAGAAATAGCAACTCCATCCAATGGCCCTAAAATTACACGGATGGACCTTTTTGGAACCATTGTTTATGTTCTGACCGTGTTAAGACAATTTTGGGAAAAATTCGAATGTGTTAAGAGGAGAAATTGTATAATTTTTGCCGTTCTCAAAAATAATGGACACGATAAAATGTATATTTTTGGTATGCATCTGTGTTAGATACATATAATATAGATATTTTATATAATTTTTAGCTAGCAACGAATGTAATTAGTTTCGATCGACCGGACAATTTTTGTATTTTGTGCAATCAAATGTGGTGGCCCAAAGACTCTAACTGAATATTTATTTTCCTTTTAAACCCTGCAATTGTCCCAACTTGAATCTCCAAAACTTTAGACCAACTCTTTTTTGCTTATTATTAGTCCAATAGATGTTAAAGGAGAAAGAAAAGAGTCCTTGGATATGAAAAAGCACAAGTAGAGAGCCTACTTTGTCTTTCACTTTGAACTTTGGAGAGAGTACCATCTTGGTCTTTACACATGCCTTAACTTTCCTTTTCTTTTTCTTTTCTTCTTTTAAACTTATAAATTTTGATCGCGATGCTCGAGAATGATGGAAGTTCTGCAACAAGTTTGAACGGATTAAAGACCAAAACAGTGTTCACATCCCCCACTAAAGAATCTAATGAAAAGGACTAACACAACTTTTCCTTTTTACCACAACTTCTTAAAAATAGAATTTTTTTGCAAAAATAGCGGGTCAATTCATTGTTTACTTTTCTTAATCGATACAAATAAATTATACATTAATTATACATAATTATATATATATATATATATTATATTAATTATATGTATATTATACATTTGTGGACTATTTTTAGTTTAAGTGGTCGGGTGAACGGCTATTTGGGGTTAAGTCTTCTTAAAAATACCTTCAAAATGGTGGATTTGCTTTGTTTTGGAACACATGCCACTTCTTAAGAAAATTAACAAACGCAATTGAAAATAAAAGCTCCTTTATTTACATGTTAAAGCTACTGAGAATTTGACATAAAGATAAACATGAGATTCGTACTCTATAAAATGCATGGCTGCTAACACATGCAGTTCCTGTCAAACATTCTTCATTATCTTTTCTTCTTAATTATCTAAATTAATATTTTCTTTCTCTATTTCTTTTTCACAATCCATGCAAATTTTCGTATGTTTCTGTCTTCCCTCCCAAACAAGTACTCCACTCTATATAGTAGTCCCATTTCTTGTTTCATATGGTATCATTGGACACCTCATCGTCCAAATTTTTTAATTAATGTACGTACGTACGTACGTACGTACATACATACATACATACATTTTAAAAATTATATACATATACAACATTAGTAAAATAATGTAAAATAAAAATTAATTTTAGACGGAAATAAAACTTTATATATACTCCATAACTTCAAGTTCAAATTCATGTACTAGCTCAATTTTGACATAAATCGACACTGCTTGAGTAAAATCCTATCAACCACTGACTCTACCTGGCCTCAATTAGATACCAGATTTAGAAAGGAAAAAAAAAGGGAAAAAAAAAGCATATCACAAGCCTTATCTTTGTCCATCGGTTCATGGCTCGCTGAGTTTTCCTTTGGAAGCTTGACCTGGTGGCCGACGAGAACTCCTCGCTCTTCTGTTGAAAATTAAAATAAATAAATTCACTTTCCTGCATAAATTTACCAACTATTGAATATCTTTTCCCATTGATTTTACAGAAAAATTATATTCTCTATTAAGAAAATTTAAACACACTAGCTAATCGTGTAAGAATTTCTTTTTATACTATCAGTATATTTAACATGTTGTCATATGTAGTCCGCCTTATTTAATTTCTAGGGCATGTATTTATAGACAATAACTTGTAGTTATATATATTATAGGTGATATGATATTGCAAAAAAAAAAAAAAAATTATTGTGTTAATCTCATTAAGAAAGTATTCTTGGAGTGCATAAAAGGGCAGCTTGATACACTAAGCTCCCGCTATGCGCGGTGTCCGGGGAAGGGCCGAACCACGAGGGTAAGAGGCGGATCCAGGATTTCAAGAGGATAGGTGCACTATTGTGAAGAGATAGTCTCGAATCACGTGTTTAACTTTAGTCTCGTACAATAAACTCACTACAATTTTGAAATTATAGGTTTAAAATTATATTCTTTTTAAATTTTAGCGATTTTCACGTATATATCTATGCTCTGTGCCGAAAACAAGACCGTCTGAAGTAAGATTTGAACCGCCAATTTTACTCGTAGAGGTGCACCCAATAATTATTGCACCATGGAAGTCCTTGAGTATGGGTGCACGCACATATATTTAAGTAATTTGAAAATATATAATATTATTATATATAGTTTAGGGAGAGGAGTCACGTGAACCCATACCCTAAGGCCTAGATACGCCCTTGACGAGGGTCTATTGTATGCAGCCTTACCCTGTAATTTTGCAAGAGGCTGTTTCCACGGCTTGAAGTCGTGACCTCCTGATCACATGACAACACCTTTACCAGTTACGTCAAGGCTCCCCTTCTATTCTTGGAGTGCATGTAAGGTGAAATCTAAAGCACAGTAAACAATTGCTAGCTAAAGATATTTATATGATTTGCATCTCTTTAGTGGTAATGGAATTTCATGAAAGTACATGATAAAGGAGAAAAGAAAGCAAAAGGAAAAAAGAGAGATGGCATGAAAAGGTTAAGGGGCCTCGTAAATTGTAAGAGAACGAAACGAAAGGTTAATTAGCTTTGATAAGTTTCATTTATTTATAATTAGAGAATAAAGTGAAAGACAGCAGAACAAATGCTTTTTCTTTCTCAGAATTTATGCATTAACGTAAAGTTACATAACTTCAGTAAACTATAACTTTGATATATGGAACAGAATCTAAAAGTAGGAGCTGATGTAACAGTTAAGCATGCAAACGCTACTACTTTAATTTGTCTCTACTTAAAATATACATACAAGTAGAATAAATATCTAAAAACTGAATTTGAACTTCCACAATATTGAAAACATAATTGAATAAAATAAAGGCGGGCTCTTTAATTTCTAACAACTTAAAATTTTGAATAAAATGATCATACACTTCAACGCTTAATTTGCCCTCATCATGAACAAACTGAGAACTAACTCTTTTTTCTATAGGGAAGGAGAATTAATATGAAAATTAACCAATTAAACCCAAAACAAGTAAAATATTCCCCATAAAGAAGAAGAAGAAAATAGATATAATATGAAGAGACAAACAAAATATTGGAACCGCGCCTTTGATGAATCTTTTTACGAGAGAGTTACGTTGTTTATATTATTAAAACTTCAAATTTGGCTACAGAATTACATTGTTTATATTATTAAAATTAAACTTCAAATTTAGTTATAGTTGATATTTTATAAGATCTCTTGGAAGTCTTAATTACTCGGTTTATTGAATTTTTCAACTTGCTTCCTCTTTTACTTTTCAGGTGAAAAAATGAATGAATTTTAGAGCCACTCCGGTCAATTGAAGTTAAAAAATTGTCCATTAGTTGATCGTAACTAGAGTTTAAATCATTTACACAATCAGGTAATTTAAAAAAATAATAATTACATGTACACAATTCCTTATAATTAATATTGAATGATAACCTAAAAAAATAGGTTAGTAACAGGTTAAACTGCATTGATAGTATAAAAATTTTTTGACCTAGTTTATTAAAAGTAAATATTTATGACTATAAGACGTGGTTTATATATTTAGTATGATATACAGTCAAACCTCTCTATAACAGCCTCATTTGTTTAGAAATATTTTGGTTGCAATAGTGAAGTGTTGTTATAGAGAACATATATTATAACATAACATAAAAATCGGCTTTGAAAAAAACTTAGATTTTATAGTGGATGATTGTTATATATGAATATTGTTATAGAGAGGTCTATGAATGCTATTACAGAGAAGCCTCAATATATATGCTACGAGGGTGTGTATATAATTACTATTTGCATAACATGATGGAAACAAAGAGTGAGGAGGCAAAAGTAGAAAATTACAGAACAAAATCAAAGGCAAACCTGTTATGGATGGGGTCAGGACCATTTGGAACTCTTCTTCTACTCACGAAGTTGAGATCTATCTTGGAATGAAAACTTCTCTTTTGTGTTTTCATAAGTTTGGTATTCTTCTTCATAATTCCTTCATTTTCATATACTCCAACCAACAATAACCAAACAAATCCTAGCAGTACCAAAAAACCCAAAAAGCCCTTAGAGAACTTTCTAATATTTTCCATATATAAACGTTTAAAAACTTCTCACCCCTCTATAAGAAAATACAGGGAAGAAGAAAATTGAAATTAACCAGTGATGTTTTGCAAATGGAAACCTAGTGAAGAGAAGGAAGAAATTGAAAAAAAAAAATAAAAAAATCGAAGGAATCAAGAATGGCTAGAGGCAAAGAAAAGAGAAGGCAAAAATATAGTAATAGGTTTGGCTTAAGCCAGGATTTTACTAAATGGGCTAGGGGTGGTTGGTTATCTTTATAGGTTGGAGTGATTCTGTTACTTTCTCGAAGCTAGAGAGGGGGGAGAGAGAGACACAGGCGGCTGCCATATAGTTTAACCGACTTAACTGAATTCAATATTTTTTTTACGTAAAATATAAATAAATATGTAAAAAATAATAACGTTTAGATAGATATCAAACCAAAGTGCAATGATTAAATTCAATGGTAACAACATAACTAGTTATAAAATATCAAATTTAATTATGAATCTGCCTATGAAAAAAAGTAAGAGAGAGAGGAGCTGGTTTGAACGTGACAAGAAGGGAACCAATTGCTTTATACTCTGCTATAAGGCTTCTATACGACAATCTTTTTTTCTTGCTTTTTTGCTTTGAAGGGTTTGTGTATTTTCATGCACTATACGACACCAGCTGCATGCCTTAATTACTATAATTCCTTACGTACGTTAAAATGATAACTGGATTCTGTGGCAAACTACTTATACTGAGTATCAAGTATTATTTTTTTGGTCTCTTATACATACATTTAGATAAAGGGTGGAGGGGTGGTCACGTTGTTATCATAAACTTGGACAAAGTACAAAAAAGGAATTAGATGTTGGAATACAAGAATACTATTTGTTTAACAACTTGTTGGGTACCTTAATTATGGTGTAATTGTTGGATTGCACAAATGTCGCATTATTGATAGTTTATATGGTGTGGATCCCATCACTTGAAATGATTACGTAGTTGTTTAAACTACTAAATATAGCAAAATAGCATATCAAAGCCTGCTCTATTTTCTTGATTCAATTAATTTTTTTCACGGTCCTCGACCTCATGTTTTTGTCCTCTTAGGCTAACCCAAAAGACGTGCCTCAATAATTGAATAATGAATTAACCCTAATATGACCCTAACTTTCCATCATAATTTTGTTCAACGCAAGCGATTGATCTCTTTCTAGTTCTTATTTCTTACATGTTTGTTGAGAAAAGATACATCACCTCCCTCCCGAGAATTAGTAACGTAAGGATAGACCCCTAACTTGTACTTCTCTTTGAGGTGATATATGTAAATAATGTAAGGTGCACCTTATAATCAATTTTTGATTTATATTAGGATCACGTAGAAATGAATTTAGTAAAGAATTTTAGTTAGTACACTTAGATAATGTAGCAAACCTGTTCTATTCCATGTAGAGCAGTTCATTTGGATCTATTTGCTGATGAAATAGTCCTAATCAACGAGACACGACGCGGCGTCAGCGAGAGGTTAGAGGTTTGGAGACATACCCTTGAGTCCAAAGGTTTCAGGTTGAGCAGGACAAAGACGGAATACCTTGAGTGCAAATTTGGGGCAGAGCCGACGGAAGCGGGAGTGGAAGTGAGGCTTGATTCTCAAGTCATCCCTAAGAGGGGTAGTTTCAAGTACCTGGGGTCGTTTATTCAGGGGTCCGGGGAGATCGACGAGGATGTCACACACCGTATAGGGGTGGGGTGGATGAAATGGAGGTTAGCGACGGGAGTCCTGTGTGACAAGAAAGTGCCTCTGTTACTGAAAGGTAAATTTTATAGGGCAGTGGTTAGGCCTGCTATGTTGTATGGGACCGAGTGTTGGCCGGTGAAGATCTCACACATCCAGAGGATGAAAGTTGCAGAGATGAGGATGTTGAGGTGGATGTGCGGGCATACAAGGAAGGATAAGATTAGAAATGAAGATATTCGAGAGAAGGTGGGTGTGGCCCCATGGAGGACAAGATGCGGGAAGCAAGACTCAGATGGTTCGGGCACATTCAGAGGAGGAACACTGATGCACCGGTGAGAAGGTGTGAACAACTGGCGGTGGTGGGTACGAGGAGAGGTAGAGGGAAACCTAAGAAGTATTGGGGAGAGGTGATCAGGCAGGATATGGCGCGACTTAGGGTTACTGAGGACATGGCCCTAAACAGGGAATTGTGGAGATCGAGCATTAAGGTTGTAGGTTAGGGGAAATTGTGATGTCTTTTTTACAGCGCACTAGAGTGAGACTAGCCAGTTAGGAATTAGTCTTAGGATGCTATTGATCAACTACTGATGATGGGCTTTATCTTCTGTGTATTAATACCTTACATATTCTCGTATTTCCTATATCTCTTATATTGTTGTTACTTTGTTTTTATGGTATTTATGTTATATTATGGATTTTATGGTATTTTATGGTATTTTATTATGAGTCTATTGATAGTACTAATATAGTGTCTCTTGTTGCCTTTTTGAGCCGAGGGTCTCCTGGAAACAGCCTCTGCCCCTCGGGGTAGAGGTAAGGTCTGCGTACATATTACCCTCCCCAGACCCCACTTGTGGGATTACACTGGGTTGTTGTTGTTGTTGTTGTAGTACTTCATTTACATCTTTCTTCAAGTTATTACCTTTACAATTGCAGAAACATAAATTTTTCTTACTGTATTGCCTCTTTTACAAAGAAAATATACATATTAGTTTGCAACATTGAGGCATAATAATCCGATCTGATCCAAACTTTAAAATCCGTTCCAATTCGATATTAATTCAAATCGGATTCGAATTGCATTTTGTAGAATCCGAAATCCAAAATATGCTAAATCCGATTCGATTCGATCCATGCAAAGCGCTAATTCCATGATCAGAATTCAGAACACTAGAAATCCTAAAAAAAAAGGACTTCTCTAACAATTGAGAACATTTTTTTCTTAGGTTGTGTTTGGTACAAAGGAAATTTTCATGGAACTTATTTTCCCTTTCAGCTTGTTTGGATGATTGTTACGTATCGTTTTATAATGTATCATATTGTATTGTATTGTATTGTATTGTATTGTATTGTATTGTATCGTTCGATAAATACAATATTTGGATAGATTGTGTCATTTGCCATTATTTCATGATATCATGCACCATCAATATGAAAAATAAACTTGCAATATTATAAAAAAAAATTATGATACTGGTAAAATTATTATATAAAAAGGTAGGGTAGATGATAAAATAAAACTATTTAATAATAATAAAGGGTGAGATTGAAAGAAAAAGATAAGGTAACGATGTGACCACACCAAATCGGTCGTTACATAAAGTGACACATTTCGTCGTTATGTAACGACAGATTTAACGATACGATACAATAAAATTTAAGTAACAATCAAAACAAACATTGTATTTAAAGTAACAATACGATACGATACAATGCGTAACAAACATCCAAACAAGCTGTTATTTGGTTGATGAGTAAAAAAAAATTCGGAAAATAGTTTCTAGTATTTGGTTAGAAAGAAGAAAATATTTTTAGAAAAATAAGTATTTTTTATGCTACTATCCACACCATCTTTCCTAAGTCTCCATGTTTCATGTGCTCCCCCCCTCCCAAAAATACCCAACATTTTCAAAACTCTATTTTCTTCAAGAATTTAATTATTGTTTGTAACGATTCGACTTGTCATTTTGAAAATTAGCGTTCTGTTCGGTGGCTTAAGGTCTCGGGCAACTTTGAAATGTGTATTATGACTTGCGAGGGTGGTCAAGTTTGGTTTTCGAACGATTTAGAATTTAATTGAAAGAACAATTCTTGTTTTAGAACCTTAAGAGCATGTTTGGAAAGCTACCTTGGAAATGGATTTGGGTGTAATTGGGTGTAATTACACAGTTTGGCATGTTTGTTTAGCCAAGTAATTACTTGGTCAGCATGGAATTGGGTGTAATTACACTCTTCAATTCTCAAGGGGGAGGTGAGAATTGGTGGTAATTACACTGTGTAATTACAGGGTTGGTTTTTAGTTTTTTTCCTTTTTGTTTTTATTTTAATTTATTTTTTATAACTTTTTATTTCTATTATTTTAAATTTTAAATTTTATTTTTACTTTTTAATTTCTTTTGAAATTTTAAAATATATTTTTCTTTGTACATTAGTTATTATTTATTTCTCTATCTTTACTTCTTGTGATTCCATGTAATTGCTTATATTTTATTATTTTATTTTTCGAAACTACACCTCCTAATATTAGAAATAATGAGCCATTAACAAACTTGGCATATAATGAGTGATGAAACTAAAGTGAAATTTCGTTGTTGAATGTGGTTATAGACTTATCATGTTTCCTAATCTTAAGTTGTAGTGGGACTTACTAATATTATGTTGGAATTTGACATATGTTAAACTATTTTATTTTATTTTTTTGAATTTTAAAATTGTGTTATATTCATGTTTCCAATTTACTTGTTTTAGTAGTATTGGATCACATTGCATGTTGTTCATTTTTTAGTTGGAATTGATAGATTAGTTTTGTCAAACATTTGAATAATGTTATGACACTATATTTATGAATATTAATTTATTTTATCAAACATGAATTCCATGATGTTCTTACAAAATATATTTTTTAGTTTTTGCAATTAATTAAACTAAATATTATTAATTTGGAAAATATATATAATTATTTTTACAATATTAGTTATAAATATATGATTACTAATTAATGTATATTCACGAAAAAATATACATCTTAAATACCAAATATAATATCATTTATACTTAAAAAATTTATAGGCATATATTTATTATATTAACTTTTAAGTTTTGTTAATTACTTTATTTAAATCTAATCTAACTGTGTAATTACACTTGTGGAACCTAAACAGTAAACTTATAATTACACTGTAATTACACTATGACAAACAAACAAGTCGTCGTAATTACACAACTGTGTATTACTAGACTGTGTAATTACTACCCTAGTAATTACACCAATTCCAATTACAGGGTGGCTTTCCAAACATATTCTAAGTTAAAATAATTAACCAAATGGTGAATTATGTGTAAACAACCCCGGAATGGAATTTTGATGGTTCCAATAGCTCCGTATGGTGATTTTGGATTTAGGAATATGTCCGGATATTTATTTTGAGGTCCGTAGCTAAATTAGGCTTGAAATGACGAAAATAAGAAATTTAAGTTTGGAAGTTTGACCGGAGAGTTGACTTTTTGATATCAAAATCGAAATCCGATTTTGGAAATTGGAACAGTTCCGTTATATCATTTATAACTTGTGTGCAAAATTTGAGGTCAATCGGAATTGATTTAACAAATTTCGACATCGAATGTATAATTTGGAATTTGTAGTTTTGAATAAGCTTGAATTGGAGTGCGATTCAGGTTTTAGTATTGTTCAATATAATTTGAGGCTCAACTAAATTTGTGTCGTATATAGGACTTGTTAGTATACTTGGTTGGGGTCTCATATGGCTCGGATGAGTTTTGGAAGAGTTTTTGGTGTTTTGAGGAAAAGCATGTAATGATCCAAAAGTCCATTTTTAGTTCTAGAAATCGAAATTGTATTTCGAGACTTCCGGGAGTTTGATAATGAATTATAGGAATGATATAGAAAGTTTGGTCTAATTTCATATAGTCGCAATTGGGTTTTTAGGGCGAAACATGAGTTAATTATTTAACGAGCGAAATGGGTCTCGCATTGAGCAAATGAGTTCCGAATTGAGTTTCGACTGAAGGACTAGGTTCATATTATTATTATTATTATTATTATTATTATTATTATTATTATTATTATTATTATTATTATTATTATTATTATTATTATTATTATTATTATTATTATTATTATTTGTGACTCATAAGAATAAGAATCGTCGAATTCTGAGTTCGTATGATGGAGTTAGAGCATTTTTAGTGAAAATAAATATTGTTGGTGCAACAGGATCTGGTGCGCACCTTTAGCGACCAAATTGGGCCCTTTTCACGACGGAAGTGGGCTTTTAGCGACCAAAATCGTGTTTTTATTGAGCAGTTTCGTCTTTTAGCTCATTTCAATATTTTTGGAGCTAGGGAACTCGGATTTGGGCGATTTTTTAGAGGATTTTTTCCAAATGGATTGGGGTAATTATTTCCTACTCGGTTTTCATTATATTTCATGATTCCATGATTATTTTCATATTTTATTAGTGAATCAAATGGAAGAAATTGGAGAAATTTGTAAAACTTTTCAAAAACGAAAATTTTAGATTTGGAGGTCGATTCGTTATCGGAATTTGATAAAATTGGTATGGTTGAACTCCTATCGGAATGAATGTTCATATTTCATAACTTCCTCGGATCCCGATGCGTGGTCCCCACGGGCGATTTTTTAGTTAAATTCAGATTTTTTGTGGAAAATTAGTATTTCATATGGAATTAATTCCTATAACTTGTATTGACTGAATCAAATTAATTGTCGCTAGATTCGAGGCGTTCGGAGGCCGATTTGCGAGGCAAGGGCATAGCGGAGTAAAAGAATTACGCAGTTTGAGATAAGTAACTCTTCTAAACTTAGTGTTGAGGGTATGAAACCTCGAATTACATGTCGTGTGATGGGTTTTGAGGTGACGCACATGCTAGGTAACGGGCGTGTGGGCGTGCGCCCTGTGAATTGTGACTTTGTGACTCTATTGTTTCCATGGCACTGTATAGTGGTCCTATTTTATTAATATCATTATTTTCACTATGTGATAAAATAATTGAGCTGTCAATCATGCAAGATATCATGTTAGGCTTTATGCTGATATTGTTTGGACCCACAATGGTCGTTTCTTGATGTCATCTCACTGATTTCATTGATATTTCATACTCAGTCATATTCATGCATTCATATCATATCTCAGTCTCAGTTGTTATTTATTGATACATCATATCATTGTTGTCGGCCTAGTTTCATGACATTGTGAACCCGTGAGTGAAACTGGAGAGATTGATGGCTAAGTGAGGCCGAGAACTTGATTATGAGCGACAGTTATGGGATCGGGTTGCACGCCGCAGGGGATATTCTGATTTATGATAGCGCTTGGGCTGAAGGAGCCCCTCCGGAGTCTGTACACACCCCTAGTAAGCGCTATTGATTATATTGAGTGATGGATCTTCCATGGACATGGATATTGTCCGAAGTATTTATATACCTGGAGATGGATCTTCTCCATAGGGCCGGATTGTCCTTCCTCGGTACTGAGTGACTGATGGTCAGTGATGTATATATTATGAGATGGATCGTCCCTGGGCCGTATGGGCCATATACAGTACCAAGTGGTTGATCATGATGAGTGGAAAGTGTGAGACAGTGACATTATGTATTCTGACAGTATGAGTACATGATTCATCTTTGAGATACATGGCATACAGGCATAGAGATGCATTTTTCCTCATGTTATACGGTATCACGCCATTCATTATTTTTAACACACATTAATATGTGGGCATAGAGAGGTATTTCACACTTGTTATTTGGAAGGAAAATGAAATATCTTATTTATTGTGGAAAGGATTTTCGAAAAAATTATAGTTTTCAAACTATCTCATATTTTTCGACTATTTCAGTAAAGGATTTAGGTTTTCATTAATATTCTTGAAAAGCGGACAATTTTCGGAAAAACTGTGAAAAAGTTGCGTTTTTTATATCTGAGTTACTTCCTTATTTATATATTTTATGTTGTTATGAATTGTTGTTGGCTATTGGTGTTGGACCCGACCTTGTTCCAGCTCGTCACTACTCTCAACCTAAAGTTAGGTTTGTTACTTATTGAGTACATAGGGTCGGTTGTACTCATACTACACTTCTACACATTGCATGCAGATCTTGGATGCTGATGTTGCTGTGCATGGCGGGAGTTAGTATGGAAGATGTACTTGCGATCCAGTCACAACTGCCTCTTGTTCTTGGTAGCTTTAGAATTATTAATTTGTTCATGTATATTTCAAATAGATGATGTATTTTTGTTTCACACCAGATTTGTAAATTCTAATCTAGAAGCTCATGATTGTACTATCAGTCCTTGGAAAGTGTATTAGAGTCAGTTAAATATTAATTAAATTAGATTGTTTTTATTCAGCTTACCTAGCGGGTGAGTGGTCGCAGCAAACTCAACCTCACACAATGGTAGGAAGAGCGGGCGCTAAGACTTTTACCCGAATAGTGGTATTGGGGTCAATTTTCACAGGGAGCTTGGAATGGAGTTAAGTATTTGTTCAAACTAGGAATGCGTGTTTGCTCCTAATTGTACTTCTAACATTTTTTGGGATTTTTGTTTAATAACTACTATTATCAACTACAAGTTTAAGCTAATTTATGCTGAAGGGATATGTTCTAAGTTGTGATTAATATAGAGAAAGGCACTAGGGTTGTGGCATCACCTAGGTGGTTAACTAACGGGTAGAGACTACTAATAATAGATTGATATATTTGGGATCAATATTATAACCGTTGCACAATTGTACCCACTCTCACACCTCTCGGTAGGGAGAGCGAATTTGCCTAATTGACTCTCTCGAGACCAATTGGGTAGGCCAATTAGACCAAGCAACTTGGGTTCAAGTAGGGTAATTACTCTCTCGAGGATTAACCCGTTAATTGGGACTACCATTTCTCATGGGTCCACCCCAATTCCTTGTTGGGTCAATTTTGGGGTCATAGACTCTCTTTCTCAGGAAGAGTCAAGACCCACTAAGCTAGAATCAATGTTTGAAACCATCTATCCTTAATTAAACATAAAATTAACCCAAATAACAAGCACCCAATATCAATCTAATCATTAAGAAGCAACACCCATTAATTACCTACACTAGAGTTGAGCCACAACCCTAGCTAATGGGTTTAGCTAGACATAATTAAAGAAGAAACTGAAGAAATAGAAGATGAAACAACCATATTAATTAATTACTAATGTTAAACTACAATAATCTATGATGAAACCCAGCTATAAACGCCCAAAATAGGCCAAAACATAAGTCTCACGAGTGCAGCAGCTATCAGATGTACAAAACTTCCTCTAAAAATGGTAAAATGTTCTATTTATAGTGGGCTGGAAAAACTGGACAAAAATGCCCCTGCGGGGTTAGTGCGGACCGCACAAAGTTGGAACGCGACCGCACTGGGTTGCTTGACCTCTGAATCTTGCTCTCTGAAGATGGTGATGCGGACCGTACAAAGTTGGAATGCGGCCGCATGAAGACTGGCGCGGACCGCACAAAGTTGTTGTGCGGCCGCATGAATAGTTTTGGCAGCTTCTTTGAACTTCTTGGACGCGGACCGTGTGACCATAGAATGCGGTCTCATGGAGAGCGACGCAGGCCGCATGAAGTGGGACGTGGCCGTGTGGTTTGCTTCTGGAATATGACACTCTCTGAACTTCTTGGACGCGACCGCATAGCAAGATTGTGCGGCCACATGAGTGAGACGCGGGCCGCATGAAGTGGGAAGCGGCCGCATGAGTTTGACTTGTAGTTTCACAGTCTCTGAACTCCTATGGTGCGGCCGCATGACATGATGGTGCGGTCCGCACCAAGTTCTGAATGTCCATACTTTAATGATCTTTGACACTTGAGCAGGTTTCACTCCGATTTGAGCCGATCTTTGACGATTTGTCACTTTATAGCTCAAACCTGCAATCAAGTGCAATCTGTAAGCATTTTGGGACTATTTTGTAGCAAATTACACTCAAAGCGCAGGCAAGTATGGGTATAAAACATGTTAAAATCCTACTTATCAACTCCCCCAAACTTAAACCTTTTGCTTGTCCTCAAGCAAACAAAATAATACCCACCCCTCAAAGGCAACATCCAAGCAATTTCAGCTTATCCTAAAGTAACCTCAACAAGCATCAATTGGGACTAACAATTGCCCTCAATGCGAATGCATCATTAACACATTTAAACTTTGAAAACTTGTGGATCAAGTGTGACACAAGAGCATCAAGAGTTGACACATTTCATCAAAGAACTTTTCTCAATTACTTTGGTCATTGTGGAACCCAAACTCACACATCCTCAACTCTCCCTAAGTGAACCTCACCTTTTAGAGTATTGACACACAAACCGAGGTTGATGGATTTTCACTCATCTCTCTCAAGGAAGAGGCCACAAGTCCGGCTCTAAGTACCATATGCTTGCCCCTTATGTAAGTATCCACTAATGTAGGTTACCTTCAACTCAAAATCATGTAGGGCTTTTGTGGAGTCATTGTGAAGGTTTTTGGGTAAGGGTAGGACATATTTTTGTTCAAGTGAGTTCAATCTTCCCTTAAGCACTTCTTTTGATTCATTTTGGCACACTTTCTTGACTCATTTGAGTATTCACTTCTTTTTCAAGGGGTTAGAGAGACACATTGTCACCCTTTCTTATGCAATTCAACACATTTCTCCTTTTTCTACTTTTTCCACACCCTTTTTCACTTTTGTTTTCTTTGAATCCCCTTTCTGACCTTATTCAATTCGGTCTTTCTTTTTGTCTTATCTTTTCTTTCTTTTTCATTACCTTTCTTTTCTTTTGCTTTTGTACCTTTTACCACATTGTTTCCTTTCTTATCCCCCCCCCCCCCAAACTTAAACATTTGCCATCTACTCAAAGAAAGATTTGGGTGCCAAGAGAGGGTATCATTAAGAACGGGTATAGGCTTGTAGCTTTGGTTCTTGAAAGAAGAAGGTTCAAGGCTCAAAAGGGTTAACTAGGGATCATTTCATTGGTAGGTCATGGAATTGTTCAATCTTAGCATTTTGGATCAAGGAGAGCCTACAATCACTTCTCAAGCCAAATTTCACCTAGGATTTCGCCTCAACAAACATTCGGGGCAAGTTCTAGACTATCGGCTTGGGACTTGGACTCGCAAATCGAATTCTCACCACACACACTCAAGGATTGCTAAAGATATCGAGTCAAGGGCTCACAACGACCTTAGTTACGATTCAAGCGCACAATGGTCCAATACGACCACATGATGACTGTTTGGTCAACACAAGAGTCTCAAGGCCACGACTTTCACCATCCTGAGCACAACATTATGTCTTTAACCATGGGATCAAAGTCAAATGTGTTAGGCCCAAGTGAAGCTTTGCCTGAGGTACCCTTGACTGCAAAACTTGAAAATCAAAAAAAGAAAAATCAAAAACGGACTCAAACCCTTAAGAAGGTTGTCACGCCATCTATCATTGGGAAGAGCCACCCTGTTCGCATAACACTCTACCCTTAGAAAGAACCGTGGCATTAAGAAAACCAAGGGCTTATTGCAAACGCCAAAACAAAACAAAAAAGCTACGAGCCTACTATGAAGCTAAAAATGAAATATTTTAACGAAAATAGAAAAACCGAATGAATATGTACAATGGGGGAGTAGAATATACAACGGGGGGAATGGATATGTACATAAAGTAGAAAAGTAACTAGAATGAAAAGTTATATACAGGCCAATTATCAACTAGCAACATAAGCTAAGAGTCAAATAAATATGTACAGTCATCCCAAATGTATCAACCATCAAAATAGTAGGGCGCACCCCCACGAATAAAAGTTAGCATTGTCCCCAATGCCAACTACCAAAATAAGCATATAAACAGAGAAAGGATATAGAGTGGCTCATCAAGCCTGATCCATCGTCATGGGCTGATCAGTGGTCCCCTGGTCCTCTATACTAGCGGGAACCTCAGACTGGTTCCCGGCCTGCTGCTGCTCTGCTGCTGGGACAGGGGCTGGGTCATGGACCGGCTGAACATCTGGTGGAGCACTGGAAGTATCCTCCTAAACCTGTGCTACCTCTATCACAACACCCTCAGTGCTAGGAAGCTTACTCTTCTTCCTTGGGTGCCTAGGCTCTTCCTCCTGCTGTGGCTCCGGTACAACTACTACTGGTGGAGGTGCTGACTCATCAAAGAACAAGTCTAAAGGCAGTTGGTCTGCCTTTAGCTTGTCAACCTCAGCTCGGAGCACCTTCACCTCTTCCTTAGATGCCCGGGATTTTCTCATCTTCTTGTGGTTTCTGGAAAGCTCCTTTAGAGCTTTGCCCAATGCATCAACTGCCTTTGTCAAGGCAGCCTGAGTAGCCAAAATCTTCTCCTGGTTGGCCAGGAGTGTCTTCAATCTCCTCAATAGACTAAGGAATCTCAACGGTGGCTGGAACAGACTGGGCCGCAACTGTGGTAGCCAAAGTGGACAACTTGGATGTCGAGACTGACATCCAGTTGTTCAAATTGGCTAATGTCTTTGCTAACTGCTGGGCCGTGAAGGGGTTGGATTTGGAGGTGGGAACCACTTGTCTAGTTGAAGAACTGGGACCCGTAGAGGAGGATGGGATGTCCGGAACAGTAGTGGCAGCAGAAGTAGGTGGCTCAACAGAAGCCTCTACCGTAACTGGCTCCTCAGACTGGCCAGTCGGGGCAGAGGTGGATGCTTTTCCCTTCTTATCCCCCTTCGGGTTGTTTGGCCCCTGAATACTAAACCATGAAAATGGGGACACCGGCCGAACTCCAACATCGAAGGGGTATTTCGTCACCTTTGCATCTTCAAAGTACATTGTGAGGGTGTTCGGGTAGGGGTAGTTTCTGTCCGTATCAATGGCAATGGATGTGATCACACTGTACATAACATTCCCCACATTGATGGGGAAACCTGCCATAATGGACGCAATGAGAACCGCTCGGGCGATTGGAATGGTCTGGTCATGGGACGAATGGTCCAACCTGTTGCATACAAAAGTTAACCATCCTCTCGCCTCAAAATTGAGGTCCTTTCGCAGTATTTTATTCCCCACCTGAATCCACTCCGGAATAGTACCCGGCTGAGCTAAGAATTGTGCCACCCAAGGACGAGCTTCCTCTTTCAACTCTAACTTCTCTCTGTATAGAGAGTCATCCTCCTCATTGAAACCCAAATACTCGTTCAATGCCTCTCCCGAGAACACTATCTTCTTATCCCGCACTTTGGTTGCAATTGACCCTTCTTTGGTGTGGGACACATTGCTGTAGAATTCCTTCACCATATGTTCATTTATATCGACCAGCTCATCTTTGAAGAAATCCCACCCCACTCTAGTAATAAATTGTTCATGGACTCGGGGAAGGTAGGGTAACAAATCCCGGGTGACTACTCTTCTTTCTGGAATCACCTTCTTCTTGGGCCACACTTCCCGGAATTTATGAAAGGCCACCTCGCTGACAAATCTGTCCTGCCAGACAACTGGGTTTCTAGTTCTTTCAATTCCCCCAACTCCAAGTACCCCACTGTCCGGGACCTCATCATCACTCTTGTTTTTATCTTCTACACCCTCCCCGGATTCGGAAGCTGTGGGGGAGGTGGAGTATTTGACACTGCCTGCTTTTGAGCCCTCAGACGACTCAGGTTGTATAACAGTTGGAGCTTTAGCTGGGCCTGCAGGGGCTTTCCCCGAATAAGTTGAGACATCCTGGGAGGGGAGGTACTCACTCCCCGACTGCTCCTCATCACTCACCAACTGCTTTCTTGTTTTTAGCTTTGGTTGGGGAGTGAGTTTCTTCAATTTTGATTTACCTCCCCAGGATGGGTCACCTCCTCGTCCCAGTTGTTTAGCTCTACGCCCTCGTTGTTTAACCATTTTCTGCACACAAATAATTCTAACATTATTAGTTCAGGCAATTGCAGAGTTTAAGTACAGAACAGAAACACATATAGAGAACAGATGATAGCAGTGTGGACCGCACAAACAAGGCATGCGGACCGCACTAACCAAGTTGGGAAATGAACACCTCTCTGATTAGGAACCATGCGGACCGCATGAACAAGGGGTGCGGCCGCGTAGGGGCCAACGCGGTCCGCACAATCTGGTCATGCGGCCGCATTGGCCATACTATTAAAAACTGGTGCCCTCTGAACCTCACCCACGCGGACCGCGCAAACATGGGATGCGGCCGCGTGGGGGATGGAGCGGACCATACAAACCAAGAATGCGGCCGCACTGGGAAGTATCGACCTTTAGGCTCAAGGCTTACGCGGACCGCATAACAGAATGATGCGGCCGCGTAAAAGGCATGCGGACCGCATAATCAGGGAGTGCGGCCGCGCTGGGCTTTCATTACAGGGGAAATTAGGGTTTTACAAAAAAAGTCAAGTCTTTCACGTTTTAGCATCCTGCTTTGTCCCTACTCATTTATATCATGCCCATCATTCAAAGAACAACAAGAACAATATAAAACTATCCTAATCATGAAACGACGAAGAACAAAAAGAAAAACGAAGAAGTTATGACTAGGGAAACATGTATAAAGTTTAAATTAATACTAAGTAAAGACAAATGTGAGAGATATGTTACCAAGAAAGTGAAGAAATGCTCTTGATATTAACACTAAGAAGGGTCTCTGATGTGAACAGTAACTTTTAGGGTTTAGGGGTCAATTTTTGCGAAAAGTTCTAATGAAGACCCTAATGGCCTTTTTATAGGAAACACAGCGGGGCCCAGCACTTACCGTCCAGTGCGGCCGCATGAACACGACCGCGGGCCGCGCTGAGACTTTACCATTTACCTGGTGCTGAAATGAAGCCATGCGGATTGCATGAGACGGGTTGCGGCCGCATGAGAACCACGCGGGCCGCTCAAAGTAGGATGCGGCTGCGTGAACGCAGTTTAGAGACTGATCATTCTTGGACTTTACCGGTGCGGACCACACAAGCAAGGGTGTGGCCGCACTAGCCATCATCAGAAACTTGGCAATATTTTCTTTGGCTGGTGCGGACCGCACAAAGTGGGATTGCGGCCGCACAGTCACTTTTCAGAGATTGTGCACTTTTTGCACAGTTGTTTTGCACTGGTTCAATCACAATTCCTGCAACATCTTACAAACCATTAACTCAAAAATCCTAATCTACAACAGAAATCAAAAATAAAGAAAAAGATATGGGTTGCCTCCCAAGAAGCGCCTGATTTAACATCGCGGCACGACGCATGTTACCATCAAAGTCACTTCAAATGAATGAGTGCCACCACGTGGCTGTCATCAAACTTTCCCAAGTAATGCTTGACACGATGCCCATTGACCCGGAAAACTTCACCATTTTTGTGCTTGATATCAATAGCACCAAATGGGGTTACACCAACAACTTCAAATGGACCACTCCACTTAGACTTAAGCTTTCCCGGGAATAACCTCAACCGGGAGTTGAACAGAAGAACCATGTCACCAACTTTGAATTTCTTCCCTCGGGCATACTTATCGTGAAGGTACTTCATCTTGTCCTTGTACAAGGACGAGCTGGAGTAGGCATGAAATCTAAACTCGTCTAGCTCATTGAGTTGCTCAACCCGGAGATTCGCAGTGACATCCCATTCTAAGTTCAATTTTCTCAAGGCCCACATAGCCTTATGCTCCAATTCCACCGGAAGATGACAAGCTTTCCCAAACACCAACCGGTATGGAGACATACCAATCGGGGTCTTGTAAGCTGTATGATAGGCCCAAAGAGCATCATCTAATTTCTTCGACCAATCGGTCCTATTGGCATTGACAGTTTTGGACAAAATACTCTTGATCTCTCGGTTGGAAACCTCAACTTGGCCACTCACTTGAGGATGATAAGGAGTGGTCACCTTGTGATTTACACCATACTTGGCAAGCAATGAATCAAAAGCCCGGTTGCAAAAATGAGAACCACCATCACTAATGATAGCACGTGGAGTGCCAAACCTTGTGAAGATACTCTTTTTCAAGAACGCCACCATACTTCGAGCTTCGTTTTTGGGCAAAGCGATGGCTTCGACCCATTTTGACACATAATCAACCGCTACCAAGATATAGGTATTCCCACAAGAAGTCACGAACGGCCCCATAAAGTCGATACCCCACACATCAAAAATGTCCACCTCTAGAATTGTGTTGAGAGGCATCTCATCCTTTTTTGAAATCCCACCGGCTCGTTGGCATTCATCACATATCTTGACAAAATCACCGTCATCTTTAAACAAGGAGGGCCAAAAGAAACCGCAACTAAGCACCTTAGAAGTCGTCCTCACCCCGCCATGATGGCCACCATAGGGAGAGGAATGACAAGCCTCCAAAATACTCAATTGTTCTTCTTCCGGGACACATCGGCGAATCACACTATCGGTGCAAATCTTGAACAAATATGGCTCATCCCAATAATAATCCAAACTATCCCGCTTGAGCTTCTTCCTTTGGTTAGAAGGGAGCTCATACGGGATTATACCGGTCACAAGTTAATTTGCCACATCGGCGAACCACGGCATATCATGCATAGATACCACAAGGAGTTGTTCATCTGGGAACACATCATTAATCTCAAGGCCGTCAGAAGGACTCCCCTCTTCCTCCAAGCGGGACAAGTGGTCCACCACTTGATTTTCACTTCCTTTTCGGTCCACAATTTCTAGATCAAACTCTTGAAGAAGTAGCACCCATCTCATCAACCTTGCTTTTGAAACTTTCTTGGTCATCAAATACCTAAGGGCGGCATGATCGGTATGGATAATCACTTTGGCCCCCATAAGGTATGGTCGGAACTTTTCCATGGCAAACACAATAGCTATCAACTCCTTCTCGGTGATTGTATAGTTTCTTTGAGCTTCATTCATCGTCTTGCTTGAGTAGTACACCGGATGGAACATCTTGTTGATTCTTTGGCCCAAGACCGCCCCTACCGCAACATCACTAGCGTCGCACATGAGCTCAAATGGCAAGCTCCAATTGGGTGCGGTAATGATAGGGGTAGTTGTCAACTTGTGTTTTAGAAGTTCGAAAGCCTCCATGCATTTCTCATCAAAGACAAACTTGGCCTCCTTCTCTAACAACTTGCACAACGGGTTAACTACCTTAGAGAAATCTTTGATGAACCTTCGGTAGAAACCCGCGTGCCCCAAAAAGCTCCTCACCCCTTTGACCGAAGTAGGGGGAGGTAACCTTGAAATGACTTCAATCTTAGCTTTGTCACCTTCAATACCTCTCTTCAAAATCTTATGACCTAATACAATACCCTCTTCTACCATAAAATGACATTTTTCCCAATTGAGAACTAGGTTTGTATCTTCACATCGGGCCAACACACGGTCCAAATTTGTCAAGCATTCTTCAAAGGAGTCCCCCACCATGCTAAAATCATCCATAAAGGCCTCCAATATATCTTTCACCATGTCGGTGAAAATTGCCATCATACATCGTTGAAAGATCGATGGGGTATTACACAATCCAAACGGCATCCTCGAAAATGCGAATGTGCCGTAGGGACAAGTAAAGGTCGTCTTTTCCTGATCTTCTGGGGCGATGAGAATCTGATTGTACCCTGAATACCAATCTAAAAAGCAGTAGAACGACTGACCCGCAAGACGATCAAGCATTTGGTCGAGGAACGACAACGGAAAATGATCCTTTCGAGTCACCTTGTTAAGCTTTCTATAGTCCATACAAACTCTCCATCCCGTCACCGTCCGAGTAGGAATCAACTCATTGTTAGCATTTGTTACCACAGTCATCCCGCCCTTCTTCAGTACGCATTTCACCGGAGAAGTCCATGAGCTGTCAGAAATAGAATACACCACACCGGCGTCAAGCCACTTGATAACTTCCTTCTTGACCACTTCTTGCATAGCTTCGTTGAGTCTCCTTTAGTGTTCAAGTGAGGGCCTCGCTTCCTCCTCCAATATGATCTTATGTATGCAAAAGGCGGGGCTTATACCCCGAATATCCGCCAATGTCCATCCGATCGCCCTCTTGCGCTTTAGTAGAACCGCCAAAGTGGCGTCAACCTGCACGTTAGTCAAGCAAGATGAAAGAATAACAGGCAAAGTGAAATTAGGGCCCAAGTATTCATACCTGAGGTGAGGAGGAAGTGGTTTCAACTCCAACACCGGCGGCTCATCAATAGATGGCTTGGTTGGGGGAGTTTTGTGATTCTTAAGATTCAAGGATAACTTCCTAGGCTCATAAGAATACGAGCCCATACCATGCAAAGAGTTTGCACATTCAACTCTCCCGGCATCATCATCAACATCCATGTTCAAGAGCACGGCCTCAAGTGGGTCCTCAACATTCACCATTGCGCTTGTGTCATCCACTATCACCGCCGTGACAATGCCAACAAACGAGCACACCTTGGTGCTATTCGGTTGCCTCATAGATTTTCACACATGGAACACCACCTTTTCATCACCAACACGAAAGGTCAACTCTCCTGCTTCGACATCTACCAAAGCCTTTCCAATAGCTAGGAAAGGTCTTCCAAGGATAATTGGCACCTCAAAATCCACCTCACAATCCAAGATAGTGAAATCGGCCGGCAATATGAACTTATCAACACGAACAAGGACATCATCAATAATCCCCAAAGTCCGCTTCATTGACCGGTCCGCCATTTGAAGCCTCATAGAAGTTGGACGAGGTTGTCCAGTTCCCAAGGTCTTGAAGACCGAATATGGCATTAAATTGATACTTGCCCCTAAGTCACAAAGGGGTTTTGCAAAGTCGGCACTTCTAATGGTACATGCGATAGTGAATGCACCGGGGTCCTTAAGTTTCGGAGCCATAGAATGCACAATTGCGCTCACTTGATGGGTCATCTTGATTGTCTCACACTCCATTGATCTCTTTTTTGTAACCAAATCTTTCATGAACTTTGCGTACCCCGGCATTTGCTCGAGTGCCTCCACCAAAGGCACATTGATAGTCAAAATCTTCATCATCTCAATGAATTTCTTAAATTGGTTGTCACCTTTTTGCTTGGCCAACCGTTGAGGATAGGGCGGAGGAGGCCGAGGTAAGGGTGCTTTGGCTTTGGGCACCACCAGCTCGGGCATATCAATCACGTGTTCCCTAGACGGGTTCATGGCCTCTTGTGTCTCCTCTTCAACCTCATGAATATCAATCCGCACATCATCTCTCACACTTGGTTCAACTACATCTTCAACCACCAAAGGCATTTCATTATCTCGTAACTCATCTTCATCCACCATAACTTGGTTTCCTCTTGAGGCATGCACATCACCGCCTCTTCCACTTCGCGTTGTCACCTTCATCACATGATTATTGTGCCCACCCTTGGGGTTTACTACCGTATCACTTGGTAGAGCACCCTTTTGGTGAGTATTTAAAGACTGAGAAATTTGGCCAAGTTGTGCTTCCAAGTTACGGATAGAAGTATTGTGGGAGGCCAATTGAGCTTCGGAGTCTTGGTTCTTCTTCATCATTTGCTCAAAGATAACTTCAATTCTACCAAATTCATTTCCTGAAGAAGTAGACCCTTGAGATAGAAACGGCGGCGGGTTGTTCGGTTGTTGAAACATCGGAGGCCTTTGAAAGCCTTGCCCCCGATTTCCTTGGCCACCATTGTTATTCCACCCACCTTGCCCATTGTTGTTGTTCCAATTGTTGTTGTTGTTTCCGCTCCAATTCCCTTGATTACCCGAATTGGTGTTCCACCAATTTCCTCCTTGGTTGTTGTTATTGTTCCAATTACCACCTTGTTGATTGCCCCAATTTCCTTGGGGTCTCCATTGTTAGTTCCCTTGATTACCTCTATTCCCTTGATAGTTGTTGACGTATTGGACTTCCTCACTTTGATCATCATAGCATTCATTCGAATAGCCACCACCATTATCATAATTATCAAAATTTCCTTGAGGTTGTTGCCCTATTTGCCTCATTTTCATCATATTCACTCCTTCCATGGCGTTGACTTGACGCGGGTTTTGAACTTGTTGTAACTATGCTTTAGCCAACTGATTCATTATTGTTGTAAGTTCGGCAATGGTTTGGCCGTGATCATGTAACTCCTTATGCAAATATATGACATTAGGATCACCTTGAGGCACATTAACCCGGCTTTGCCATGCTGACGATGTGTCGGCCATCTCATCTAACACATCACAAGCTTCATTGTAAGGAAGCTTCATAAAATTTCCTCCCGCTAGTTGGTTCACAATACATTGGTTGGTTGTGTTGATGCCCCTATAGAATGTTTGTTGGATCATCACATCAGTCATATCATTGTTAGGGCATTCTTTCACCATTGTTCTAAACCTCTCCCATATCTCGTGTAATGGTTCAGTCGGCTCTTGTTTGAAGGCTAGAATCTCGTCCCGTAGAGCCGCCATGTGACATGGAGAGAAAAACTTAGCAATAAACTTGTCTGACAACTCATCCCATGTAGTGATGGAATGATTGGGGAGCCTCTCCAACCAATCTAACGCCTTCCCCCGAAGTGAGAACGGGAAAAGTCGAAGTCTCAATGCATCCTCCGAAACATTTGTCTGCTTGCTACCCCAACAAGTATCCATGAAGCCCTTCAAGTGTTTATAAGCATTCTGATCAGTAGCCCCCGTGAAATAACCTCGTTGTTCGAGCAAGGTGAGTATCACATTTGTAATCTGGAAGTTCCCCGCCCGGATTCGGGGAGGAACTATTGCACTTGCGTACCCTTGATTGGGTAGAACTCTTGGTGCCACTCTTGGTGGAGGTGGAGGAGGGTCTGGTATATTCTCATTTGCATTGGCATTTCGACCTCTCCTAGGAGTTTGAGGTAATATGTCTTCTTGTTCTAGATCCTCAACCTCCTCCCCCACGACCACGTTGCCAAGAGGGTCATTTGCGTTTAAAGCCATGTGTACCTAAGTGAATTGACACAAATAAAATTAGTAAAAAGAGGAAAGAGAAGCAAAACACAAAAATAGCTACACAAATAGTCAACACCGTAAGCTCCCCGGCAACGACGCCAAAAAGTGGTCGCAGCAAACTCAACCTTACACAACGGTAGGAAGAGCGGGCGCTAAGACTTTTACCCCAATAGTGGTATCGGGGACAATTTCCACAGGGAGCTTGGAATGGAGTAGAGTATTTGTTCAAACTAGGAATGCGTGTTTGCTCCTAATTGTACTTCTAACATTTTTTGGGGTTTTTGTTTAATAACTACTATTATCAACTACAAGTTTAAGCTAATTTATGCTAAAGGGATATGTTCTAAGTTGTGATTAATATAGAGAAAGGTACTAGGGTTGTGGCATCACCTAGGTGGTTAATTAACGGGTAGAGACTACTAATAATAGATTGACATATTCAGGATCAATGTTATAACCGTTGCACAATTGTACTCACTCTCACACCTCTCGGTAGGGAGAGCGAATTTGCCCAATTGACTCTCTCGAGACCAATTGGGTAGGCCAATTAGACCAAGCAACTTGGGTTCAAGTAGGGTGATTACTCTCTCGAGGTTTAACCCGTTAATTGGGACTATCATTTCTCATGGGTCCACCCCAATTCCTTGTTGGGTCAATTTTAGGGTCATAGACTCTCTTTCTCAAGAAGAGTCAAGACCCACTAAGATAGAATCAATGTTTGCAACCATCAATCCTTAATTAAACCATAAAATTAACCCAAATAACAAACACCCAATATCAATCTATCATTAAGAAGCAACACCCATTAATTACCCACACTAGGGTTGAGCCACAACCCTAGCTAATGGGTTTAGCTAGACATAATAAAAGAAGAAACTGAAGAAATAGAAGATGAAACAACCATATTAATTAATTACTAATGTTAAACTACAATAATCTATGATGAAACCCAGCTATAAATGCCCAAAATAGGCCAAAACATAAGTCTCACAAGTGCAGCAGCTATCAGATGTACAAAACTTCCTCTAAAAATGGTAAAATGTTCTATTTATAGTGGGTTGGAAAAACTGGACAAAAATGCCCCTGCGGGGTTAGTGCGGACCGCCCAAAGTTGGCACGCGGCCGCACTGGGTTGCTTGACCTCTAAATCTTGCTCTCTGAAGATGGTGATGCGGACCGCACAAAGTTGGAATGCGGCTGTATGAAGACTGGCACGGACTGTACAAAGTTGTTGTGCGGCCGCATGAATATATTTGGCAGCTTCTCTGAACTTCTTGGACGCGGACCGCGTGACCATAGAGTGCGGCCGCATGGAGAGGGACGAGGGCCGCATAAAGTGGGACGCGGGCCGCATGTAGTGGGACGCGGCCGCATGAGTTTGACTTGTAGTTTCACAGTCTCTGAACTCCTATGGTGCGGCCGGATGACATTATGGTGCGGTCCGCACTAAGTTCTGAATGTCCTTACTTTAATGATCTTTGACACTTTAGCAGGTTTCTCTCCGATTTGAGCCGATCTTTGACGATTTGTCACTTTATAGCTCAAACCTACAATCAAGCGCAATCTGTAAGCATTTTGGGACTATTTTGTAGAAAATTACACTCAAAGCGCAGGCAAGTATGGGTATAAAACATGTTAAAATCCTACTTATTAGTGAGGTTAGGTGCCATCACGGCTAGTTAGATTTTGGCTTGTGACATATTGGTATTAGAACCCTAGGTTCATAGGTTCTACAGGTCTTGAGCAAGTGTCTAGTAAAGGTTTGTGGATCGGTATGATGACGTCCTTACTTATTTTCGAGAGGCTACAGGGCATTTAGGATAAACTTCACATCTTTCTTTCCTTATCGTGTGACATTTATTCAGCTTGAAGCGTACCTCTTTGAATTTGTTTCACTCACTCGTATGCGTATGTGAGCGCTCAGTATCGGATGTGCATCGACGACTTGTGATTCTATGAACGAGGTATGGGATGTGTTTTCTGTGCTTTGGTAATGGGTCAGCCTAGAGGACTTAAGGCTAGGATTAGACCGCAACTTAGGGTTGGTAGTTTCAGTTATGAGAACTTGTATAATTGGACTCATATGTCTGGTAGTGTCCCTATGAGTGAAATTTATGGCTCGATGAATGGATGGATGACCATATGGTGATTATATTGTGATTGCAGGATGTGTTCAGATGGTTTGAAAGTGAAAAAATAGTTTGCTTGAGATGTAAAAAGGACTATTGGGTATTTGACTTCTGTCTCGATTTGACGTAGAGTCTCGAGTTATGAATATGTTGAAGGATCTTTCACGTGGTATAATTACTGAACAAACTAAATTTTCATGACTTGTTGGTGAGTTAAAACTCGAGAAATTTAAGCGATTATGTAGTGGTTGCAACAGTACAAAGGGTGTAGAAAGATGCTAGTATGAGGCTAAATAGGTGTGTTATCACCTGCATAACAAACTACAGAGGTGTGATCCTTACAATGTTGTGTGGAGAATTTTCTTTACTACTAGTAGGGTAGATGTATAGGGATTTGAATTTGAATTCGTCAAGAAAGTTGACCTGTCCGTCACGAGAATGAAGGCGAGCTTAGTAGACGATTTGAGGTATCATATAGGTTGTGATGCATGAGCTTGGGAAGAATTTAGTTAAATCTCACTACGGTGTTATGGATGTACTTGAATATGGGTATTGTGAATTATTGAATGTTTTGATCTATGGCTTTGAGCTAAGTGGGGGAGCCTGCAATAAACAATTCGATTTCATGGTTATATGTTAAATTTAGGTTTTGGTTCGATACATACTTGTGAGTTAGTTATGACTAGCAGAGGTTGAGATCGAGAAAGACTAGAATAAGGAAATTCCTGAATACAGGTTATATTGCGCTTTATGAGTATATGAAAATGATGGAATGATTAAGTTATTAATTGCGAAGAATGTAGTGCGCATGAACATGAATTCCACCGATGGTGTTAAGGCAGAGTTACTTCTTTGAGTGTTGTTGTGCTAATGGGGCATGTGTCATTTGGCTTGTTTGGGCGGTGCAATTTAGGTCTGAGAAGAGTAGATGACTCTTGAGAGATTTCTAATGGATTCAAAAATGTATATGTAACAATTGAATTTTTTTTTGGATTTGTATACCGCTAGAATCAATTATTTACATTGAAAGGTACCGGAACTGTCACAATCCCAGTTCGCCCTCTGTGAACTGTCGTGACAGCACCTAGTCTCCACGACTAAGTAAGCCTAACAAATGCGAAAATAAAAAATTTGCGGAAGAAATAATCAAAAACCAAAATAACCGAATGAAACAATATTTAAGATGTCGCTCGACATATACAGTACAACTCTTGAAACTAACAACATTTCCCAAAACCCGAAATCTCATGAAACCACAAGACTTTGAATGTCTACAAGTTCTAAATCCAGAATGTCTAACAAAAGTAAGTACAAACGGGCTAATACTTAAAGAGAGAATAGAAAGGGACTCCTTGATCTACGGACGCGGCAGATATACCTCGAAGTCTCTGGAAAAGTCACCTTGCCTCAAGGGTGATAGGACTGAATCGAAGTACCTAGATCTGCACATGAAAAACATGCGTAGAAAGGGCATGAGTACACCACAAAGATACTCAGTAAGTGCCAAGCCTAACCTCGGTCGGGTAATGATGAGGAAGGGCAGGGCCCTACTAAGGTTAAATAAAATATAAGGTTTAACAATGTAGAACAAAATAGTATAAGTAACACAGGATAGAAAGAACAACAACAACTACTACAGAGGCAAAGTAAACACAGAAAGAAAATATAGGTCAACACAAAGATAACAACCGGGGATCTCCCAGGATACCGTCCTATAGTCCCAAATATTAATATCTAGTGGATCTCTCGGGATATCCTCCCGTAGTCCAACTCATAATGCGAGGGGATCTCCCAGAATACCGATCTGTAGTCCCAAATGTAAATACTTAGTGCAGGGGAAAATCTATCGGGTTCAGTCCCATAGTTCCAATGTAAATGTACAAGGGGATCTCTCGGAATACCGTTCCGTAGTCCCAACGTAAACATACAGGGGGATCTCCCGGGATACCGTCCCAAAATAAACACACAGCAACAACAAGAAGGATACACAGTGCAATTCAAGTTCCATACCAAGGTAAAATAGGTATTTCTAACGTAGCATGCTGCACGTAATCCAAATAAGGCAGTTTGAACAAGTAAGGAAATTAAGTCAATTAGACATGCTTTCCTAAGCTAACAACAGGCTTAAATTGCAAGTAGTGTAAACAGGAAAAGAGACATAACTGTAATTACTTAATGAAAACCAGATTTTCAACAATTCATACAAGTAAACACTCATTACCTCACGTACAAGGCATTTCAAATATCAAAAATACCAAATCCTAAGGGGAGGTTCCCCCACACAAGGTTAGACAAGCCACTTACCTCGAACCGGCTTAAAATCAACCCGAAACCACGTTCTTGCCACGAGTACTTGACTCCAAATGGCCCAAATCTATTCAATTCAATTGCATAATGCAAATAACACTTCAAGTAACTGATTCTACAAAGAAAGTCTAAGCTAATACACGAAATTAGGTAAATGACCAAAATGCCCCTCAGGCCCAAGTCTTGAAATCGGGTAAAATTTACATTTTCAGAATCTGCATACTATCACGAGTTTAGTCATACCAAAAGTACCAAAATCGGACCTCAAATGGTCCTTCAAATTATCACTCAAAACTCTCTAATTAACCAAGCCTAACCCCTAATTTACCATTGATTTTCCTTAAATTTTCATGCCCACAATGATAAAAACCACCTCAATAACGAGTTTAAGGACAAAAGACCTTACCTCAATGAATCCCTCTAAAAATCTCCCTTGAAAATGCTCCCCAAAACTTCTTCCCATTTGAAAAGAGGTGAAAAATAACTCAAATTCGCGAAGGAAACTATTTATATGTTCTGCCCTGCGAATCCGCTTCTGCGGCCATGGGACCGCACCTGCAGTCCTGCTTTTGCGGAACAAAGGTCGCATCTGCGACAATTCACCAACTCAGATTCCGCACCTGCAGTTTCCCATACGCAGATGCGGTGCCGCTTCTACGGTGAAGCTCCCGCTTCTGTGGCTCCTGCTGGCTCTCCCCCCATTTCCGCTTCTGCGATTCTAGCACCGCTTCTGCAGCTCCGCACCTGCGGGACCCAACCGTAGGTGCGGTTATGACAGAAATCAACAGCTTCAACTGCAACTCCAAGTTCCAAATCCTTTTGCCAACCATCCGAATCATCCCGAGGCCCCCGGGACCTCAACCAAAAGCATAAACAAGTCTAATACCACTGTCCAAACTTATACCAATACTTAAAACACCTAAAACAACATTGAAACATCGAATCAACCACGGATTCAAGCCTAAAAACTCCAAAACCCTCAATTTACGCTTTCGATCAAAAAGTCTACCAAACCTCGTCCGAATGACCTGAAATTTTGCACACATGTCATATTCAACAGTGTGTAATTCCAAATTTTGGAATCCTATTCCGACCATTAGATCAAATCTCACTATCGAACCGGAAACTTCAAAAATTCAACTTTCGGCATTTTAAGCCTAAATTAGCTACAGACCTCCAAAACACAATCCGATCACGCCCCTAAGCCGAAATCACTCAACGGAGCTAACGGAACCAACAGAATTCCATTCCGAGGCCGTATTCACACTGCTCTGACTACGGTTAAATTTCTAGAACTTAAACTCTCATTTAGGGACTAAGTGTCCTGAAACACTCCGAAACTCAAAACCAAATATCCCAGTGAATCAAAATAGTAGAAACAAACACGGGGAGAGCAATTAATAGGGAATCGGGGCATAAATTCGTAAATCAACCGGCCGGGTCGTTACATCCTCCCACACTTAAACATTTGTTCGTCCTCGAACGAGCATAGAGACATACCTGAAGTAGTGAAAAGATGAGGGTAACTGCTGTACATATCATGCTCGGTCTCCCAGGTCGCCTCCTCGACCGGCTGACCCCGTCACTGAACCTTTATTGTAGCAATGTTCTTTGACCTCAGCTTTCGAATCTGCTTGTCCAATATTGCTACTGGCTCCTCAACATAAGATAGATCCTTGTCCAACTGAACTGATCTGAAATCCAACACGTGCAACGGATCCCCGTGATACCTCCGGAGCATCGAAACATGAAATACCGGATGAACTCCTACCAAGCTGCGAGGTAAGGCAAGCTCATAAGCAACCTCCCCAACATAAAAGGGCCAATAAATCTCGGGCTCAACTTCCCTTTCTTCCCAAATCTGATAATGTCCTTCATAGGCAAAACCCGAAGCAAAACCCGCTCTCCAACCATATAGGAAACATCACAAACCTTCTGGTCCGCATAACTCTTTTGTCTGGACTGGGCTGTATAGAGTCTATCCTGAATCACCTTAACCTTCTCCAAAGCATCCTGAACCAAGTCTGTGCCCAATAATCTAGCCTCACCAGGCTCAAACCAACCCACCAGGGATCTACACCACCTACCATATAAGGCCTCATACGATGCCATCTGAATGCTGGACTAATAGCTGTTGTTGTAGGCAAACTCCGCCAATGGCAAGAAATGATCCCAAGACCCTCCAAACTCAATCACACACGCACGGAGCATATCCTTAAGAATCTGAATAGTGTGCTTGGACTGTCTGTCCGTCTGAGGTTGAAATGTTATACTTAACTCCACCCAAGTACGCAACTCATGCTGTATGACCCTCCAAAATCGTGATGTAAACTGAGTACCTCTATCTGAAATGATGGAAACTAGAATACCATGCAGACAAACAATCTCCCGGATATAAATCTCCGCTAGACGCTCCGAAGAATAGGTAGTACACACAGGAATGAAATGCGCGGACTTGGTCAGCCGATCCACAAACACCCAAATGGCATCGCACTTCCTCAAAGTCCGTGGGAGCCCAACTACAAAGTCCATAGTAATCCGCTCCCACTTCCACTCCGGAATCTCTATCTGCTGAAGTAATCCGCTCGGTCTCTGGTGCCCATACTTCACCTGCTGATAGTTAAGGCACCGAGCTACAAACCCAATGATATCTTTCTTTATCTGCCTCCACCAATAGTGCTATATCAAATCCTGATACATCTTCGAGGCACCCGGATGAATGGAATACCGTGAGCTATGGACCTCCTCTAAAATTAACTCCCCAAGCCCATCAACATTGGGTACACAGACCCGACCTTGCATCCTCAATACCCCATCATCACCAACAGTCACATCTATGTCATCACCATATTGAACCTTATCCTTGAGGACAAGAAAATGAGGGTCATCAAACGGACGCTCCCTAATACGATCAAATAAGGAAGACCGAGAAACCACGCAAGCTAGAACCCGACTGGGCTCCAAAAGATCCAATCTCACAAACTGGCTGGCTAAAGCCTGAACATCCATCGCCAAGGGCCTCTTTGCTGTTGGTAAATAAGCCAAACTCCCCAAACTCTCTGCCCGGTGACTCAAAGCACACATTGGCCTTGCCCGGGTGATACAAAATAGTGATATCATAGTCCTTTAGCAGCTCTAACCACCTCCTCTGGCGCAAATTTAGATCCTTTTGCTTGAATAGGTGCTGCAAGCTCTGATGATCAGTATAAATCTCACAAGGCACACCGTACAAATAATGATGTTAGATCTTCAGGGCGTAAACAATAATAGCTAACTTAAGGTCGTGGACAGGATAATTCTTCTCATGAACCTTCAACTGTCTGGACGTGTAGGCAATCACTCTACTGTCCTGCATCATTATTGCTCCAAGGCCAATCATCGAGGCATCATAATAGACAGTGTAAGAATCCAAACCTGTAGGCAATATCAAAATTGGGACTGTAGTCAAAGCTGTATTGAGTTTCTGAAAGCTCGCCTCACACTCTTCCGTCCACTAGAACGGAGCACCCTTCTGGGTCAGCCTGGTCATAGGGGCTGCAATCGGTGAAAACCCCTCCACAAAACGATGGTAGTAACCCCCCAAGCCAAGAAAATTGCGGATCTCTGTAGCTGAGGATGGTCTGGGCCAACTCTGTACTGCCTCTACTTTCTTTGGATCCACCTGAATACCCTCACTCGACACTACGTGGCCTAAGAATGCCATGGAATCCAACCAAAACTCACATTTCGAGAACTTAGCATATAACTTCTTTTCTCTCAAGGTCTGAAGCACTTTCCTTAGGTGCTTCTCATGATCTTCCCGACTTCAGAAATACACTAGAATATCATCAATAAAGACAATGACGAACGAGTCAAGATACGACCGGAACATACTGTGCAACAAATGCATAAAGGCTGTTGCGACATTGGTCAGCCCAAATAACATAACAAGGAACTCGCAATGACCATACCGAGTCCTGAAAGCAGTCTTCGGGATATCTGGGTCCTAACCTGAACACAAGTCAATCTTAGAAAACATTCGTGCACCCTGTAACTGGTCAAACAGATCATCAATATGAGGCAAAAGATAGCGTTTCTTCATTGTAACTTTGTTCAAATGGCGATAATCGATACACATACGCATAGAACCATCCTTTTTATTTACAAACAAGACAAGAGCACCCTAAGGTGATACACTGGGCCGAATAAAACCCTTATTAAGCAATTCCTATAACTGATCCTTCAGCTCTTTAAAAAATTCAGGAGGGGCCATACGATAAGGAGGAAAAGAAATAGGTTGAGTGTCCGGCAACATGTCAATGCCAAATCAATATCTCTATCGGGCGGCATGCCCGGAAGGTCAGCTGGAAACACATCAGGAAAATCCCGTACTACTAGGACTGAATCAACTGTAGGGGTATCAATACTGACATCTCTCACATAAGCTCACTGATGTTTAGCTTAAAGCATATATATTTCTATATATATCGCCTCATATTTTACTTTTGTTTCGTGAATTTGGGATGTTAAATGCTATGATTTATATTAATTTGAAGTGTTTTTACTTGTAGGAATGATTCAGAAGCAAGTAGGGCAAAACGTGTAAGATTTGAGCTAAAACTAACAAAATCGGAAAAGGAGGCCATTTGGGCGCCACAGTCAGCGCCTGACGCCACCTGTGGCACTGAAAATAGTATGTGCAATTTGGGCAGTGGCCTGGTGGGCGCCTGGCGCCGGGCTGGGCACCTGGCGTCGTGCTTGGCGCCGTTGATGCAGATTTTGTCCTATTTTGCCCAGGACACGGTTTATTCGTCCCTAGACCTGCCCAACATGTATAAAAGCAAGACTAAACCCATTTTTTGGAGGGGGACGCCACTTTGGAGGATATCTAACATACTTTGGAGGGGAATTCACGTGGAAGAACACACACCACGCTTGGAGGAGGCTTCTAACTAGTTTTTCTTCTCTTCTCTTCCTTTAATTTCATAGTTCATTAGTTCTAGAGTTTTGGGTGCTACATGAACATTGTAGTTTGAAGCTTGAATTGTTCTTATTATTTTATCATATTGGATTATTTATTCAATCTTGTGCTTAATTATTTGATTGTTTGATCACCAATTGAATACTATCTACGAATCTAAGATTGAACTCGGGAGACAGAATTCTAGATTGCATATAAGATTGAGTAGAGCAAGATCTTAACTCTGGGGGGATTTGTGGTTAGGATAGGAATATACCTAATCGGCTTGCTTGGTTATTATACGGGAATTATAAATGCATTCTTGTTAATTCTAATTCCATAGAAATATAGGTGTTAGGTTAGCTTGAATAGGCGAGTTGTACTTCGGGAGAAGGCTACGAGCAATATTAACTCTGCCAACTAATAAACCAGATAAATTAATTAGGCGATTTAAGTGGAAAACTCAACGGGATTGCTAGCTAACCCATAGATCTAGAATATTCACTCACATTGAATTGCCTCTATAATTCTCCAACTTGTTTTCTTTAATCTCTTAATTTGTTACTCTAGATTAATTTTAGTTAAATATTCATACGTTAGAATTTGCTTGAATAGATTAATTGTTTGGTTTAATTTAGTTGATAGTTAATCACAAGTCCCTGTGGGTACGATATCTGGACTTATAATCCTATATTACTTGTCGACCACGTATACTTGCGTGTGCATTTGGGAGCAACAAGTTTTTGGCGCCGTTGCCGGGGACTTAGAAATTAACTATTCTACTAGATTGGATTTTTACTTTTTGCCTATTCAAGTTTTTATTTTTTTTTATTTTTAACTTAGTTATATTTTATTATCTTTGTTGACATGGCATCTTGGAATGATAATTGGTCGAATATTGGTTATTCTTATTAGGAGTGATCCTTGTCCATAATGTAGAGGGCTACACTTAGGGAAAAATTGTGCATCTCAATCTGATGTGTGGAATTTTTGTAATGTGTGTGGTTGTCAAGGTGGTCATGGGGATGGTTGTCCTAATTCTTATTATCCTTCTTAGAGTTCTTATTATAATGTTTCTAATAATTTTTATGAGTTTGATAGGAGCAATGATGTGGAGGATATGGAAAGCGTGGCCCGTATTATGGACATGATAAGGCAAATAGCCGCGCAACAGAACATGATGAGGCAAATAGTCGAGCAACAAAGTCTTGATGCCTTAACGATCAAAAGACTCCAGGCTAGAATGGACGAATTAATGGCCAATTTCCAAGAAGAACCTCAATTCGATGAAGAGAGCGAGTTCCCACAAGAAGATTATTTTGAAGAAGCAGATATAGTGAGCCAATCTTGGCTAGAGGAACAAGCTCAACTGATAAAATCTCAGGAGTTTCTCCGTGATGGTCTTTCAAATATGAGAGAACAACTGATAGAAGGAAGAACTAAGCTCAGGCAAGAGATAGACCAATTTGGCTCAGATATCCATGACCTGCAGGCTCAATTGAATAAGAAGGTTGAGGCGTCTGATGCCCTACAACCAATTGTCGTGGATATTGGCCAGCTTGTGGAGTGGAAAGAGGAATTTTAATAATTCGACCAAAATATTATTAATGATGCCAAGGTTGACGAAGAGTGCAAAATTGAGGATGTCAAAGATGATGCAATTTTAGAGTTTAAGCATACTGGACCTCATTCTAAACATTTTACAATATTGTGTTTGGTTGGTGACATGGGAATTGATCCAGTCAAGCATATGGAGGAGTCAATGGATGAGGAACAAAGTGTTTATATTCTGAAATTTGATACACCAAGGAGATAAAATGACATTCCTCACTTAAAGGCCAAGAAGTGCAAGATGCGATACCTATTGCTTGGTTCATTTATTTTTACACCACCGCCCCAGGAACGTGACATTAAAATTGATGCAAAATTGGGGGTGCAATTCATATCTTCAAAGTGGAAGGAAAAGTGGTGAAAGTGATGGAGTCGTACCACAACTATAAATAAGGCGCTTGTTGGGAGGCAACACAGCCTGTATTTTTATTTTTATTTTTTTATATAGTGTCAAGTTTCGTGTTTGTTTTTGTTTTGCAGAGTAGGGAAAGTTTGAGTACCCGAAGTTGAAGCTGAGGAGCATGTTTGAGCTTAAGTGTGGGGTCGCCCCGACCCTTAATATTGAGGATCATGTCCGAGCTAGGCCCGAGAGGGCCTCAGGGAGTATTTCTTACCCTTGTTTTAATATTTTTCTCTAAGATCATGCATCGAGGACTATGCATAATATAAGTGTGGGGTGTGGAAACTACTTTCTGAAGTGTAATTGTATAAAACTATTTTTTTTTATTTAGTTTCCTTTTAGAACTCGTAGAAGACATAGTCTAGGTAAAAAAATTAGAAAAAGTTCGGACTTTTCTTGACGATAGATCTTTTGGACAATTTTCTTGAGGGATAAAGTCCAATTAAAAACACCAAAAAGATTTTTTAGGATAGTTAGGTAGTATCCCTTGGTGTTTCTTTGAGCGCCGGTTCTTTTCCAAGGGTGTAGCTCCAACCGGGCACTTTAATTTCTTTTTAGGAGTAGTTTAGGAAGAAACTGAGTTGCTCTGAGATACTCATTGACATGGTTGATGCTGGCACATTAGGCTATGACATACATTCTGTTTTCCCGTATATTTGATTTGAATTTTGAAGCCTAAGTGAAGTAAATAACCTATTTTGTGACGTCTTTTCTCAGTTGTTTGACTTGTATGCCATATAGTGCAATATTGCTTAAATTTCTCAATTATGTGTGCTTGCTTGATTTGAGAGTTGAACAGAACCGTCTTAATTAAGTCATGTGCAATGTGTGTGTGAGGATTTGTAATTTTCTGTGTTATCCTGTGTAGTCTAGAACTTTCCCCTTGTGTTAATTGAAGTGAAATTGTAAGTTGTGCTAATCTAGAAGATGACGTAGGCATTTTCTTGCTTGATCATGGATGTGCTTGTCACATAGAAACAAAATTTTCCGTTGCTATCCCCTTTAAGCCTATAGACCTTTCTTTTGGCACCTACATTACAAGTCATACTCCTATTTTGTTCTTCATTTGAGATAGAACCTTTACCTCCTAAGGCACTTAGTCGCTAAAAGAAGTAAGGTTAGAGATTGGGGAGTAGCTTTTGAGTGGAATCATGGAAGGGCCCGTTGGTGCTCTAGAGTTGAAATCAAAAGTCACTAGCCAATGAACCTTAATGTATGGAGTGTGTGAAGAAAAGAAAAAAAAAGAGAAAGGAAAAGAAAAATTGCAAGAAAAGAGAAAAAAATATGATAGTTCAAATAATGGAGAAAATACACACCTCCAATTCTTATTGATTTGTGCTAGTGGAAATATATAAGTGCTTAATTGAAAAGAGGGCTATGTTATATATGGCAAGTGAATTGGTTGAGAAGAATATGTGCTTGAATCATGAATGTAGTACATTAAAGTGCTTAGGAGGGTTAGCCACTATTTCTAAATGTATCATACCCATCCCATAGCCTATATACAACCTTAAAGTCCTAATTGATCCTAGATTTGGCTAGCTTAAATTAGTAGAGATATACACTACGGGCAAGCTTATGGTACGATCACAGGATGCATATGAATTCTTTGTGAGAGTGAGCGAATTTTGTTCAATTGTGTGATGTCCTTAATCTATATTCAAAAGTATATTTGAATGTGTGGGCTACTATATTTACTCTTTTGTTTGTTGGTAAGGGCACATGATCTCATGAATGATTGGTAATGTTGTAAACTTTCGTGATGGGTAAGTGCATGAATTGAGGGTTCTTAGTGGTTACAAGTCAGCTTTTGAGGTTGGGTGGTGACAAATAGGTTGTTGAAATTGATTATATTGAAATATTATACTTGAGTATGCTTAAACGGGAAGAATGTGAATTTTTGTGTGTTCATGCTTGTGTGCCGGTATTGATCGTAGTCAAGGGTATAGTGTGTGGTTAAAAGTTAAGGTGCTCCTCTATAATTGATACTTGTACGTATTTGGGGGTTTATTAGATAGTCCCATTGCTCAAAGACGAGCAAGAGTCTAAGTATGGGGTGTTGATGTTTAACTTAAAGCATATATATTTCTATGTATATCGCCTCATATTTTACTTTTGTTTCGTGAATTTGGGATGTTAAATGCTATGATTTATATTAATTTGAAGTATTTTTACTTGTAGGAATGATTCGGGAGCAAGTAGGGGTGAAACGTGCAAGATTTGAGCTAAAGCAAACAAAATCGGAAAAGAGGGGTCATTTGGGCGCCACAGGAAGCGCCTGGCACCACCTGTGGCGCTGAAAACAGTATGTGCAATTTGGGCAGCGCCCTGGTGGGCGTTTGGCACCGGGTTGGGTGCCGTTGATGCGGATTTTGTCCTATTTTGCGCGGGACACGATTTATTCGTCCCTAGACCTACCCAACATGTTTAAAAGCAAGACTAAACATATTTTTTGGAGGGGGACGCCACTTTGGAGGATATCTAACATACTTTGGAGGGGAATTATCGTGGAAGAACACACACCACGCTTGGAGGAGGCTTCTAACTAGTTTTTCTTCTTTTCTCTTCCTTTAATTTCATAGTTCATTAGTTCTAGAGTTTTGGGTGCTACATGAACGTTGTAGTTTGAAGCTTGAATTGTTCTTATTATTTTATCATATTGGCTTATTTATTCAATCTTGCGCTTAATTATTTGATTGCTTGATCACCAATTGAATACTATCTACGAATCTAGGATTGAACCCGGGAGAGGGAATTCTAGATTGCATATAAGATTGAGTAGAGCAAGATCTTAACTCTTAGGGGGTGGATTTGCGGTTAGGATAGGAATATACCTAATTGCCTTGCTTGGTTATTATATGGGAATTATAAATGTGTTCTTGTTAATTCTAATTCCATAGGAATATAGGCGTTAGGTTAGCTTGAATAGGCGAGTTGTACTTCGGGAGAAAACTACGAGCAATATTAACCCTGTCAACCAATAAACCAGATAAATTAATTAGACGATTTAAGTGAAAAAATCAACAGGATTGTTAGCTAACCCATAGCTCTAGAATATTCACTCATATTGAATTCGCCTTTATAATTCGCCAACTTGTTTTCTTTAATCTCTTAATTTGTTACTCTAGATTAAGTTTAGTTAAATATTCATACATTAGGATTCGCTTGAATAGATTAATTGTTTGGTTTAATTTAGTTGATAGTTAATCACAAGTCCCCGTGGGTACGATATCTGGACTTATAATCCTATATTATTTGTCGACCACGTATACTTGGGTGTGCGTTTGGGAGCAACAATACGCGTCACACCCCTTCTCAACCATACGCTAAGCCTTAAGAAATGAAATAACTCTACTAGTAGTGTGATCTAATGTACCCCTCCACTCAACTCTCGGAACAGCTGGCATAGCCAGCATCACGGTTTTGGCGTGACAATCAAGAATATCATAATGGGGCGACAACCAGTCCATGCCCAAGATAACATCGAAATCTACCATGCTGAGCAATAACAAATTGGCTCTGGTCTCAAAACCACTAAGAGCAATGAAACATGATCGATAAATGCGGTCCACAACAAGAGAATCTCCCACAGGAGTAAAAACATAAATAGGGGTACTCAAAGAATCCCGAGATACACCCAAATGTGGAGCAAAATAAGAACACACATAAGAATAGGTGGAGCCTAGATCGAATAAAATAGATGCATCTCTATGACAAACCATGACAATACCTGTGATGACAGAATCAGAGGCAACAACCTCGGTACGGGTAGGAAGGTCATAATATCTGGTCTGGCCTCCCCCTCTAGGGCGACCTCTACCTCTCCGACCTCCACCTCTAGCTGGCTGAGCAGGTGGGGTAGCAACTGGTGCTGTAATCATAGCCTAAGAACTCTGCGGGGCATGCTATGGCTGAGAAGTCTGTGGAGGTGCACCCCTCCTAAGTCTGGGGAAATCCCTCACCATGTGGCGTGTGTTACCACACTCAAAACAAGCTCTGGGAGGACGTGGTGGCGGTGACTGGCTCAGGCCAGGTCTGTTGGACTGACCATTGAAAGCACCCCGCGCAAGAGGCGCACTAGATACTAGAGGTTCATAATAAGGCTCCCGAGGCCTAGGAGGAGCTGGAATATCATTAGATGCTGGAAGAGCTTAATGAACGGGGCGACTCATATGACCCCTACTATGACGAACTTCAGCTGGCGCACGGGCACCAGAATAATGGCCCGTCTCTCGAGGCCTCTTAGCCTCCCTCTCCTCTCTCTCCCTAGCATGCATACCCTCAATCCTCTTAGCAATGCTCACCACGTGCTGATAAGAAATATCCATCTCCAACCCACGAGACATGCTAGACCTGATGCTGGGAATAAGCCCCTCAATAAACTGGCAAACCCTCTCGCGAATAGTAGAATTCAAGGCTGGGGCATGTCTTGCCAAGCTAGTGTAACGGACAGAATACTCCGAGACAGTCATAGTACCCTGGCACAAATGCTCAAACCCTGCGCGCCATGCATTCCTGAGGCTCTGAGGAACAATCTCTCTCAGGAACATATCTGAAAACTGAGTCCAAGTCAGTGAAGCTACCTCATCCGGACTGTCTAACTCATAGGTATACCACCACTCATAGGAGGCTCCTCTAAGCTGTAAGGAAGTGAAAGAAACCCCACTCGATCCAGATATACCCAGAGTGCGGAGGATACGGTGACACTCCTCCAGAAATCCCAAGGCATCATCTGATGCTAACCCACTGAAGACAAGAGGATCATACTTCTTGAACCTCTCAAGCCTCCGCTGCTCATACTTTAAAGCCGCTTCCTTGTCCTCGGAATGACATGAGACTACGGGCGGAATAATCTTTGGGACCTAATCAACATGAAATTGCTGCTCAGGAGTGTAGGTAGATAGAGTCTGTGCTCCTCTCCCGGCCTGAGATATGGCCGCAGCAAGGGGAAGCAACCCTGCCTGAGCCAGAGTGGTGTACATGCTCATGAACAACGCAAGAGTCTCCTGAAGAGCTGGAGTAGTAGTAGTAGTAGACATATCAGGTGCCTGGAATCCGGCTGGAACTGCTGGTGGTACCTCGGCGGTAGTTCGCGCGGGTGCTCTGGAGTGCGCGTCCTCGGCCTCTACCCCGACCCAGCCTCTGACAGCTGAAGTAGGGGGTGTGGGTGCCTGATCATCTCGGGTAGCACGTGTCCTCACCATCTGTGAGAGAATAGAAGACAAAAGTTTAGAATTGTAATATAAAAATCTCACACGACAAGGAAATCAAATGAAGTGGAATTTTTTCCTAACAGTTACATAGCCTCTCGCAGATAAGTACAGATGTCTCTGTACCAATCCGCGAGACTCTAATAAACAGTCTTGTGATTCATAACTCCTATGAACCTAAAGCTCTGATACCAACTTGTCATGACCTCAATTCGCCCTCCGTGAACTGTTGTGACGGCACCTAGTCTCTACAACTAGGTAAGCCTTACAAATGCGGAAAATAAACAATTTGCAGAAGAAATAATTAAAAACCAAAATAACTAAATGAAATCGTATTTAAGATGACACTCGGCATATACAGTACAACGCTCGAAACTAACAACATTTCCCAAAACTCGGAATTTCATGAAACCACAAACCTTTGAATGTCTACAAATTCTAACTCCAGAATGTCTAACAAAAGTAAGTACAGAAGGGCTAATACTTAAAGACAGAATAGAAAGGGACTCCTCAGTCTACGGACACGGCAGATAAACCTCTAAGTCTCTGGAAAAGTCGCCTCGCCTCAAGGGTGATAGGACTGAATCGAAGTACCTGGATCTGCACATGAAAAACATGCTTAGAAAGGGGATGAGTACACCATAGCGGTACTCAGTAAGTGTCAAGCCTAACCTCGGTCGGGTAGTGACGAGGAAGGTTAGGGCCCTACTGAGGTTAAATAATAAGGTTTAACAATGTAGACCAAAACAATATAAGTAACACAGGATAGAAGGAATAGCAACAACTACTACAGAGGCAAAGTAAACATACAAAGAAAATACAGCTCAACACACAATAATACCGATCGGAGATCTCCTAGGATATTGTCCTGTAGTCCCAAATATAAATATCCAGTGGATCTCCCGGGATACCCTCTTGTATTATAACTCATAATGCGAGGGGATCTCCCGGAATACCGATCCGTAGTCCCAAATGTAAATACTTAGTACATGGGGAAATCTACCGGGTGCAGTCCCGTAGTTCCAATGTAAATGTGCAGGGGGATCTCTCGCAATACCGTTCTGTAGTCCTAAAGTAAACATACAGGGGGATCTCCCGGGATACCGTTACCTAGTCCCAAAATAAACACACAACAACAACAACAAGGATACACAGTGCAATTCAAGTTCCATACCAAGATAAAACAGGTATTTCTAACCTAGCATATTACACGTAATCCAAATAAGGTAGTTTGAACAAGTAAGGCAATTAAGTCAATTAGACATGCTTTCTTAAGCTAACAACAGGCTTAAATTGCAAGTAGTGTAAACAGGAAAAGAGACATAACTGTAATTACTTAATGAAAATTGAATTTTCAATAATTCACACAAGTACGCACTCGCGACCTCACGTACAAGGCATTTTAAATATCAATAATACCAAATCCTAAGGGGAGGTTCCCCCACACATGGTTAGACAAGCCACTTACCTCGAACCGGTTCAAAGTCAACCCGAAACCACGTTCTTGCCACGAGTACTCGACTCCAAATGGCCCAAATCTATTCAATTCAATTGTATAATGTAAATAACACTTCAAGTAACTGATTCTACAAAGAAATTCTAAGCTAATACGCGAAATTAGGTAAAATGACCAAAATGCCCCTCAGGCCCACATCTCGGAATCGGGTAAAATTTATATTTTTATAATTCTCATACTCTAATGAGTTTAGTCATACCAAAAGTACCAAAATCGGACCTCAAATGGTCCCTCAAATCATCACTCAAAACTCTCTAATTAACCAAGCCCTAACCCCCAATATACAACTGATTTTCCTTAAATTTCCATGCCTACAATGATAAAAAATCACCTCAATAATGATTTTAAGGACCAAATACCTTACCCCCAATGAATCTCTCTGAAAATCTCACTTGAAAATGCTCCCCAAAGCTTCTTCCCGTTTGAAAAGAGGTAAAAAATAATTCAAATTCGCGAAGGCAACTATTTATATGTTTTGCCCAGCGAATCCGCTTCTACGGCCATGGGACCGCACCTGTGGTCCTGCTTTTTCAGAACAAAGGTCGCATCTACAACAATTCACTCATTCAAATTACACACCTGCGGTTTCCCATACGCAGACGCGGTACTGTTTCTATGGTGAAGCTCCCGCTTCTGCGGCTCCTGCTGGATCTCCCCCCCCTTCTGCTTCTGTGATTCTAGCGCCACTTCTGCAACTCTGCACCTGCAAGACCCAACCGCAGGTGCGGTTATGACAGAAATTAGCAGCTTCAGCTGCAACTCCAACTTCCAAATCCTTCCGCTAACCATCCGAAATCATCCCGAGGCCCCCAGGACCTTAACCAAAAGCATAAACAATTCTAATACCACTGTCCAAACTTATACTAATCCTTAAAATACCTGAAACAACATCAAAACATCAAATCAACCACGGATTCAAGCCTAAAAACTCCAAAACTCTCAATTTATGCTTTCGATCAAAAAGTCTATCAAACCTCGTCCGAATGACCTGAAACTTTGCGCACACATCACATTCAACACTATGGAGCTACTCCAACTTCTAGAATCCCATTCCGACCCTTAGATCAAAATCTCATTATCGAACCGAAAACTTCAAAAATTCAACTTTCAGCATTTTAAGCCTAAATTAGCTACGGACCTCAAAAATACAATCTGATCACGCCCCTAAGCCCGAAATCACTCAATGGAGCTAACGGAACCAACTAAATTCCATTCCGAGGCCGTCTTCACACTGCTATGACTTCGGTCAAATTTCTAGAACTTAAACTCTCATTTATGGACTAAGTGTCCCGAAACACTCCAAAACTCAAAACTAAACATCCCGGTGAATCAAAATAGCAGACACAAACATGGGAGAGCAGTTAATAGGGGATTGGGGAGTAAATTCTTAAAACGATCGACCGGGTCGTTACAGGAACTTGCGGTAATTCTATATGACTATGGATTCTACATTTCAGTATAAGTGAGATAAAAGAACAATTTTAAACTCATATATGATAATTTCAGAGTGGGCATTTCAGTTGTGGTACTTACGGGGGTGCTTAAGAAGAATACAACAACTTATGGGCCTTAGGGTTGTGTTGTTTTATGTTAGGATCTCTGGTAGTAAGTTGGATCAACACGATAATGGATATGATCGATTCTTGGTAAACTTATGATGTGGTGAGACTCTACAAAGGTTTTAGTGGCAATATTCTTGGATATGGTAACCTACGTGGCTTGGTCGAGTTAGAGGAATTCAGTTTTGATAGCTTGGTTATGTGCAAAAGAATTTCAAATTGTTCTTGATGGCTTCTACCATGGTTTGAGCCGGATATTTTCTACCGGTATAAGGAACATGTTGTGTATTATGATTTTCTCCTGGATGGGAGGAAATAGAAAGTTTCTAACTAACCGGGTATGTAATTGCTGGTAACTCGGAATTGATAATGAGATTTGTGTGCTTGTCATATGATGGCATGATGGACGTGGTGTGCTGTGCGGGATTAAGATTTTCATGTACAGGGTGGCAGTTCATTCTTGAAGGGAAGGTCATGAATTCTGGATAGAATAGTCAGTTTCAGATATTTAGATGAATGTTATAACTGCTTGGTAATTCCTAAGAAGGGTGCGCATTTCAAAAGGCTCATTATGTTTCGACTAATGGATGTTCATTGGTATTAGGGTACTCGCCTGGTTGATCGACTACTGATATTTAGATTTTTGCTATGTAGCACGGAAGAATTATGAAAATATTTCTCATAAGATGATCGTGCGTGAAGATGTGTTAGTCATTCAAGTGCTAGAGTTAGGATCAATTACGGTGATTCATGTGTTCCATGAATTTGGAGACTTCGATTTCTCAGATGTATTCTATCTCAGGATTTGTGGCATGTTTGATATAAGTATTTTATTTAAAATCAGTGGAGGAACTAGTTTCACTAATTGATTGTGATGACTACGCGCTGTGAGTGCGCATATATATGAGGTTCGAACCCATGTGTGAACACCGGGGCAATTATTCATGCTTGGGAAGATGCTTAAGCTATGATATGCCTAGAGTTGACTGTTAAGATTGAAGTTATAATGGTTCTCATAATTGTACATTTGTTGAGAACCATTTGGGCTATACTTGAGGTTACAAAGAGGCTAATTTCTAGCACAAACTTGGCAGTTGTTGATACCCAATTTTTCCCTCATATATTTTAAAGTATGCATGCATACTTTCAAAATATTGTACATGCATGCACAAGTGTTTTACAATTTTTTCTATAATTTTTAAAGACCTTAAATCAATTTATTTCTGCATTTTTAATTATATAAATATTCAATAATTATCCCATATATTACTTTACAATGATTTAGTTATCTAAATTCATCATTTATGTTCATATGAGCATTCATATATTTTAATTGCATTTTTTTCAAATACATTTGCATTTTTTCAGACTATAACTGCATAATTTGCAAAAATAGCCCCTACATATGCATAATTACATTAGCTATACAGAAAATAACTTTTTATATTTGTATAATATTAAGTAATTATTTTAAATCATCTTCATGCATAAAAAATCATTTTTATCATTTAATTAGCTATTTTGATAAATTATTTTATTAATTAGTTGGGTTTTTAACAAAATAGCCCTTTTATTAAGCTTAATTTCAGACCCCCCCCCCCCAGCCAAACTTAATTTAACCTAAGCCCAAATCCCCCCAGCCCAAAGACTAAAGACCTCTACCTGACCCAAACCCCATCTAATCTTAGTCGTTGATCTCTGAGATTAACGGCCCCCATTCCCCCTTTCCTTTTTTAACTCAAACGACCCCCTAGACCTAGCCATTATCCAAAGATAGCTGCCCTTGAATCCATCTTCTCCTCTAGTTCTCTCTGAAACTAACCCTAACCCTAGTGTCGTCACCTAAATCTACCCCAAACCCTTCGATTATTACATGTTCCTTGGTGTTCCCTGGTGATTTGAGGCCCCTACCAGCCTCTTACCTCTTCTGGTTGTTTGATTTTGTGGTTTCATGAAGGGATATTGAAGAGATCCAACTCAAAATTTGTTTGAAATTGTTTAAGAATCCAGCTATGGCCATCTCCGTTTGTGAGTACTATTATCCTGTGTTTATGGCTCGAATCTCTGGTTCCAAACCAGATTTTCTTTTATCTCTGTCACTTTCTCAAAACCCTCATCTCTTACACTTTGAATCTGTTCAGATCCTTGTAGATCTGAAATATTTTTGAGTTTATACGGTAGTTTTCTTTAAAAAAAAAATTATGTTCTCTTTATCATCGAATGATTTTAATGTTCCTCCAAATTAGGGTTTTGATTCTTTATTATTTGTTATGGATCTAAAGTGGTTTCGAGTTCCTATAGCCTTTTTCTTTAAAGGTTTTCTGCTTTTTTTACTGTTTATCGATCCTTATGTTCCTAATAACTAGGGTTTTCACCTTGTCTGTTTCTGCGAAACTTTTTCTAAAACTGCTATGTGTTTGATTAACCTTTTTCCAATGATTTCTTTCATAATTGTGTTCCAGTCTTAGTTTGTTTGATTGCTTCACTACTCGCTTCAATATTTGCCTATTATTTTTTAATAATTGAATGATTAACCAAACCGTCTAGGGTTTGAAAGGGTTTCGTTTTACTGAGATGATTATTTACTGTAATTTTGTCTGATTTCCTTATTGTGGGACTCCTAATTGAAGCTACTTGCCTTAATTGTTCCTATTAAGCTTAATTTGTGTAGTGACTACCTTACCAACCTTAAATTAGTCTTTATTTAATTGTGTTACCTTATTTGTGTGATTAATTGCCCTGTTGCTTGCCGGATTTTCAGTGTTCTGACTCTAATTGGCTATCAGACTTATCATTTGCCTTATTTAGGCCTCAATTCCGAGTTATTTTGGATACACTCCCATGATATTTTGCGTATTGATTGGCCCTGTCATGCCTAATTGATTGACTGATTATTTTCTTGCCTTATTTGCAAGCCTTTGAACTGCTTTACCTTATTGACTATACTCTATTAAATGCTATATAAGTTTCACCCCTTTTCTTTAACATACACACACACACAAAAACATAGGAAAAACAGACCTAAAAGTCCTGCACTCCATTACAATCATCTACTATTTGTTTGTTGCACTATCTAGCCGGCTGAAAGCCAAGGCTAGATCCTAGAATCCTGTTTGTTTCGCTCTTCTATTACCAAATTCTTAACTAGTATGCCTCCATTTTACTATCATTCAAATCTCTGTATGATTTAACTTGTGTACTTCCTGTTCTCAGCATGTCTACTTTCATGTTATTAAATCAGTATGTTCTTTATTATCACTCTGCCTATTTCTAACTAGACCTATGTGCTTCATATTAATACTCTTAATCAGCATGCCTACTTATATATGATTAGACCAAGAGGGTTTCTATTTCCAACACGTCAGCCTGCATGCTTCTATTAACTAGACCTATGGGTTTTCCTACTTTCAACATGTCTACATGTCGGCCTTTATGCCATTAGACCTATGTCTACTTGCCCTGTTCTAAGTTCTCATCCTTAACAAACTCCTGATTAAGTCATGGTCTCTATACCCTCAACTTTGCTTGCTTTCCTGTCTGATTGTCTGATCCTAGTATGATGTCCTATGATTAATACATGTATGTATGTTAACCTAGTAATAGCTAGGGGATCAAGACCATGAGAAACCTTGTTAAACTAATTGATCCTATATGTTGTTAATTGATAGAGTTCAGGGCTAAGCTTCTTCTATTAAATCTAGGCAATATGGGACTTTGTTTTGTGACTATGTATCTACTGAGACCCTTTGTTTCAGAATGATTCTAACTATTTTAATACTCCTGAGCGGTTTTCACTCCTGAACTGTTTTACTTCTGGACTGTCTTACTTCGGAACTCTTTTCTTAAAACTATTTCTAAACTTTCAAGCACTATCTTCCACTCCTACTCTTAGAATATCTAGGATCTTCCCCTCCAGTGTGAGCACTACTTAGGAGTCCGTAAGACTCCTCTGAACTCTGACACACTAGGGCTGGCCCTTCTACACTGCACAAATACTGTTTCTCTTTAAAGATAGCCTGGGTGTGAGCATTGCCCGGGGGTCCCTGAGGCCTTTAGGAACTTTGACGCACCAGAATACTCTCTTGGATACTATGAGTTGTTGGGGTATTGCATATTTAGTTGAAGGCCTGGTTTTCTAGGTTTACTGTTTGGGCATGTTCAGGCTCCCTATAGTTTTAGCAGTTTCACTTTTGTAATTCATTAGTTATGTTTGGTTTGTAATAATAATATTCTTATAAAACAGATATTGGGGATATTAGTAAAACTGGGAGGGGTTCTTATATATATTTTGTTGGGAAAGGGTAGATACCATGCCTATAGGGTTTAAAATCAGTCTTCCATTCTAGATACCATGCATATAGGTTGTTGCGATGTTTGTTTGCTATGTACATTTAGATGACATGCCTATAGGGTTTAAAATTAGTCATGTATTCTAGATACCATGCCAATAGGTTGTTGCGATGTTCGTTTATTTAGACACCATGCCTGTAAGTTAAAATCAGTCTCTGTATGACAACAAGGCTTAAATCAGTTTCCGCATGCAAATAAGGTTCGAATCAATTTCTGCATTTAGATACCATGTCTATGAGGTTTTTAAAACCAATTTCTATATCTAGATACCATGTCTATAGGTTTAAAATCAGTTTCTACACCTAGACAGCATGCCTATAGGACCTAATGAACCAAACTGCCTGCTTAAAATTGTTTACTGGTTTATCGCGGTTCTGATTAATGATTAGATATCATGTTCATAGGACATCTCTGATCCACGACTAAGTAAGCCTGTAGGGCGATTAAAATCTGGAAATTATAAAATTGTGCTTTGTTTGTGAACTGCCCAGATTCAGCTAGTCCTAAAATCAGTATGAAACTGATTAAGTACCTTGTTGCCTCATTTTAATAAGACATTGCATATGTTCTGCTTTGTGCTCACCTAGATATCCTACTATAGGACCTTTTTTTAAGTGTATAAGACACTGCTGTTTGAGACGTGCAATTGCCTGCTTAGTTGTGGAGGTAAATGTGAGCCTTTAACTGTTCCTTATCTGTCATGTCCTATTTGTTTTGCTTTTCACTTAGATTTTTCTACTTTAAGTGCTATAGGAGAGTCTAGACCTACCTTAATTAGAAGTGTTAAACACCTCCAGAACCATAAGTAAAGGGACGGGTAGTGCACGCATAGGATACGTACTTGATGTTGCTAGAACGCTTTAGGTAATAACTAAGAGGAGGGTAATTGGGTAGTAAATAATATGATGATCTGTGCACTAATTCTATGTGTAGCACCCCAACTTGGGGACAATTACCAAGCATTGCACAAAAGTGATCTTATAGGCTAAAAACCTAGGACCTCCTTTACCCCTTGTTTTTAAACAAAATGTCTATTTGTCTAAATTACTTTGTTTGCTTAAGAGTAATTCACCCAATTCGAGTTTGGCCGGGATCCACCATTGTGGACCTCGAGGGGTGCCTAACACCTTTCTCTCAAGGTCATTTCGAGCCCTTACCCAATCTTTGGTAATACAAATCAGTTTATGAGTTATTTGTTTTAGGTGCCCTAACGCACCTTAAATCTGTTAGGTGGTGACTCTTCAAAATTCAAATACCCAATTCCCAAAAGGACATGAGTTGTCCCAAAAAAGATGTCGAAACCCGAACTCCGCGAGGAAAAAGGGGCACGATAGTAGTTGCTTGTCACACCTCCTTTTTACCTACACCCCCGCGAAAGGGGTATAAGAGAGTTTTTTCAATTTAAGTGACAATCGAAACGAAATTATTTATTTATTAAAAATTCGGAGTCGCCACTTCGGATAATTTTGTGGTGTCCCAAGTCACCGGTTCAAATCCCGAATCGAGGAAAAGATTGACTCTGTATTACAGTCCGCGAACCAGAAATCCGGGTAAGGAATTCTGTTAACCCGAGAGAAGGTGTTAGGCACTCCCGAGTTCCATGGTTCTAGCACGGTTGCTCAACTATTATAATTGGCCTATTATCTGATTTTAAAACACTTTTAAACCTATGTGCATTTTTAACTTTTGAAAAACTGCTTTTACTTTTTAAAGAATTAATTCAAGGTCACTTAAAACATATCGCAAGCCACACCACATGAAATGCACCCGTGGTTCACGACACGCTCTATTTAACCTTGTTGAAAATTAGAACCGGGTCACATGAAATGTACCCCCGGATTTTAACATGCTTATTTCATTATTATTATCCAAAATTATGGCAGGGTCACATGAAATGCACACCCGAGCCCCTTTAATCTAATTGACATAGTTTAGCAATTCAATTTCTATACTGTGACAAAATCACGTTCATCTATAACCAATTCGAGTAAACACGAATATATAACCGAGCAAGCAAATTCAAAATCACGGAGAATAATTACAGAAAAAATGGGGTCGCGTCACCAAACAAATAATTAATAAGAGCTTGCTTAAAACGAGTAGAGGATGAAAGAGTTGAACCTCAATATAGCCGAAAAATTGATTATTTCACTACTTTGAACTCGAGATGTAACGAACCGCGGACGGAACTCGAATTAGCACTGGGAAACTAGACACCAAACTCGAAACAACTGGGCTAAGCCTTCTACTACAAATTCTAGTGACATGAATGTGCCAGTTGACCCATCATTGACAAAGATCTCCCATTTGCTAAAATCTATCAAATACCTCCTCTAAAATTGAAGCTTCTACAAATTCAACAACCACATCTAATACCAAAACGACAAATTTCCCAAACACTTCCCTGCCTTTGTCAGTCACTAGCATGATGGCGGGAAAAGGGATGAGGGAAATGGCTCATGTCCAAATACGATTGTTGCTTCTTCAACTTAGTTCAAAATTTAAAAATTAGTCAAAATTTCAAATGTACTTCTCTTCCTATGCAAAATGAAATTGTCCGTAGAGCATAGTAGTCAATCGCCCTTTTGGCATTGAAACTGTAGAAAAATAACATGTCCAGTCCTTACCATTACATAATCTCAAACTTTGGCAAGTAAACTGCGTGCAATACGTAATCCCTATAACAAGAACATCATCAATATCTCCTAAGGCTACTCAGAAGCTCAACAATATGGGAAAATAACCAAAACCCACAAAGAAAATGTCTTCAAATTAAACATCTTGATAAGATTTTAATATTATGTCTCTATTTAGAAAGTATATACAAGCAAATGAACACCGGGATTCAAACAACCACAGAGATGCAGCAACTAGAACTTAAACGGAAACAATGGATGACATTAGACCGACATCAACGAACGACGACATAGTAGTGAGAAATGAGAGAAAAAGGGTGAGATATGAGAGCGACATGATCAGTTGCATTCGCCAGATTCAATGGTGAGTCGCCGGATTCAATGGAAATCGCTGGTTGTTGTTCATTTTTTTTAGCTGTGTCAATGGAGAAGAAGAAGCTTTGGCTTCATGGAAATGGTTGTTGCTCTTGTTTCTTGTAGGTTTTTAGGTTAGTCCTTCATGAAGAAGAAACCCAGCGTTCTTTTGTGAAGAAGAAGCTCAAGTTCTGGGGGGCTGGTTTGTGTTCGTTTTTAGTTCTTGAGGACGAAGAAGAAAACCAGCGTCTATGGGGGGAAAGGTCGTGTTCTGCGACTGTCTAGGTCCCTAGGGTTTGTTTTCTCTCAAGGTTGAAGAAAAGATAGAGGGATTTGGAGATGGGTCACGGCTGAAAGGTCTGTCATTTTTGTTCTCAGTGGCTCGTTTTTTTTGGAGAGTCACGAAGAAGATGATCTGGTCCCCCTGTAGCGGCGCTCACTCTTGTGTGTATATAGGTCTAGGGTGTATTTTTTGTTTATCTGTCAATTAGTCCCTAGGTCCTTTTGTGTCAACTCCTTAGGGTCTTTTTATTTATTTTTGTCCCAAAGAAGAGTCTAGAAGTGTCCCTAGACTATACAATGTCTTTTAAAATAAGATAGAAATACTACACAATGCCAAAGCTGATCCTAATTACTTAAACTAAACATGACACTATTTTTGTGTTTATAAAGATAAAAATAAGGTACTATTTTTATATATTTTTAAATTTATGAAAAATATATAAACTAAAATATTTTTTTGTAATTTTTATTTTTCTTGTAATAAAATAAAGTAAAAGAGTCAAAATGAGTTGAAATAGCTATATTAGGCCTAAATTAAATATTTTACGCTAAAAATATAAAAACTCTTGGGGAGGGTCAAAAATCACATGTCTACAGCTGCCCCTCTTTGACTGGAAACGCGAAAAGTTTTCAGACAAAGAATGACTAGACAGGTTTTTTGACCCGACCATTATTTGGAGGGACTAAAACTAAGAAAAGGGGAATGTTACCGAGCTCTGGTATCTGAGCTGCCTATATATCTTTGGCTATAAAGGAATCAGGTCACGTGTAGTTCAGAAGTGAGAATAGTGATGGAGTACCGATGTGGAGAGTCAGTCGAGGTGCCGTTCCGCCGAGGTTTCGGTCCGCGGTCCTATTATTACATCAAAAATCAAAAGATGAAAAAGATTAGCTAAGCCTGTCAACTATGAGTTACAAGATTCCTATCTATAAGTCTTCTGAAGCTTGATCTTGAGCCTTGAATGGTTCTTCTTGCTGACTTTGGATTTGAACATTGACGCTTGCTAATTGCAGGTGCTAGCTCGTTCTGCTTCAGAATTTCGGATCAAGACCGGACATGTAGTGCTTGTGACCTCAACCATGTCTTGAGAAGCTCATATCTTTCATCATCTTCTGTATTTGGATTAACTTCTTGCCTTTTTTTATTATTATTCTGGATTGTGACTAACTTTTGTTGATCATCTCGGACAGTTGACTCGCATTCCTGCCGCGATCTTCTTTTGTTGCTGACTTGAATTGCATTCTGAAGTGAATTCCCTGTTTTCCAGGTGGGTGCCTGATTGCCAAATCTTGAACTGCCTTCCTTCGGAACTACTTTCCCTTGAAACTTGAACTGTCTTCCCTTGTTCTCCAGGTGGGCGCCTGATTACTGAAACTTTCTGTGTTCCCTTGTTCTCCAGGTGGGCTCCTGATTGCTGAACTTGAAATGTATTCTCTTATTCTCCAGGTGGGCGCCTGATTGCTGAACTTGAAATGTATTCTAGGGGTGTCAATGGATATTTAAAAACCGATTAAACCGACCGAACCGTACCGTACCGAACCGATTTTTAGGTTTCTTTTAATAAAATCGTAGGTTTTTATATAAATCTATAACCGTACCGATAATTAGGGTAGGTTTTTTATTTTATAAAAATAAACCGAAAAATTACCGAACCGTACCGAATAAATTTATATGTGAAAAATATATTTATATAGTAAGTTTAAAAATAATAAGTTATTAAATTTTCCTTGTGTCTTAGAATTATGAAAACAACTACAAGCCAAAAAGTAATAAAATCAAAATTATAATTCCCAAACCTATTATGCTATCCCATTGAAACTAAATTATTTCCAGTATATTCACCATCAAGACATAAGGTATTTGTAGCGATTATGAGTAGCAAACTATGATGTATTGACTATGTTTTCTTTCGTATAATTTAGATTTATCTTTTTGAATATTTAATCTTCTATAGACTTTATTCTTGAGTCTCAGTCCCAACTTGGTTAATATCTTTCCACTCGAGTGATTTATATTTTTTTTATATTAATTTATTTAATTTCTTTTATGTTGTTGTAGAGTAGTTGATGGATCTATATTCTAGTCATATTTCATATTTTCTTAATTCATCACCCTTTAAAATGTAAAAATATTTAGAAAGTTTTGCTAAGTCCTATAAAAGTACGTATGTTATTCCACTCTACTTCTACTAGTGACTTTTACATGACATATAAAAAAAATACCAAAAATTAACAGAACCGTACTGGTACCGAAGAGAAACCGATATGATTGGGACGATTCGAAAAATCTAATTTTGGTTATATATAATAGAATAACCGAAAAATTGGTATGGTACAAAAATTACAAAATAACCATCCGAACCAAACCATTGACACCCCTAATGTATTCCCTTGTTCTTCAGGTGGGCGCCTGATTGCTGAACTTGAAATGTATTCCCTTGTTCTCCAGGTGGGCGCCTGATTGCTAAACTTGAAATGTATTCCCTTGTTCTTCAGGTGGGCGCTTGATTGCTGAAACTTGAATGTATTCCCTTGTTCTCCAGGTGGGCGCCTGATTGCTGAATTTGAAATGTATTCCCTTATTCTTCAGGTGGGCGCCTGATTGCTGAAACTTGAAATGTATTCCCTTGTTCTCCAGGTGGGCACCTGATTGCTGAACTTGAAATGTATTCCCTTGTTCTCCAGGTGGGCACCTGATTGCCACAAAATAGACAAAAACAAAGAAGACTTCTGCCCCAGTTTGGCACGTTACCAAATATCAGTAAGAACTTGAAAACTGAAAACTTGAACTATACTCCCTTGTTTTTCAGGTGGGCGCCTGATTGCTGAATTTGAATGTATTCCCTTGTTCTCCAGGTGGGCACCTGATTGATGAACTTGAAATGTATTCCCTTGTTCTCCAGGTAGGCGCCTGATTGCTGAACTTGAAATGTATTCCCTTGTTCTTCAGGTGGGCGCCTGATTGCTGAACTTGAAATGTATTCCCTTGTTCTTCAGGAGGGCGCCTGATTGCTGAAACTTGAATGTATTCCCTTGTTCTTCAGGTGGGCGCCTGATTGCTGAATTTGAAATGTATTCCCTTGTTCTTCAGGTGGTCGCCTGATTGCTGAACTTGAAATGTATTCCCTTGTTCTTCAGGTGGGCGCCTGATTTCCACAAAATAAACAAACAAAGAAAACTTCTGCCCCAGTTTGGTGTTGGGCGCATCTGTGAGTGTTAATTGAATCATGTTACCAGAAAATCTCAAAGAATTTTAAAAGCTAAATCTCATTATCCAGGAGGGTCCTAAAAACTCCTAGTTATATGACAGTTTTAAATTTAAGTTATATTTCCTAAATGTACGACTTCCACTAAATCTTGTTATCTATAAAGACCTTAAAACTAAATCTCATTATCTAGGAAGGTCCTGAAACTTAAAATCAAATCTCATCTTAAGGGTGAAAATTTCAGAGCTAAATTCAACTTCCTAAAGGTGAAACTTATGCTAAATCTTAGCATCTAAGGGGGGTATTAAACTAAGTCCCATTATTCAGGAGGGTCCTTAAAATTTCAAATTTAATCTTATCTTAAGTATGAAAACTTCAAAGCCAAACTTATATTTCCTCAAGGTAGAGCCTAGCTAGATCTTGTTACTCATGAACGTTTTGAATTTTAACTAAGTCCCATTGTCCAGGAGGGTCCTGTGAATTTTTAAGATTAAATCCCATTATCCATGAGGGCCCTGAAATTTTAAAATTAAATCTCATTATTCAGGAGGGTCCTGAAAATTTTAAATTAAATCTCATTATCCAGGAGGGTCCTGAGAATTTAAAACTAAATCCCATTATCCATGAGGGTCATGAAAACTTTTAAAATTAAATCCCATTATCCAGGAGGGTCATGAAAATTTTAAATTAAATTCCATTATCCAGGAGGGTCCTGAGAATTTAAAAACTAAATCCCATTATCCAGGAGGGTCTTGAAAACTTTTAAAATTAAATCCCATTATCCAGGAGGGTCCTGAAAATTTTAAATTAAATTCTATTATCCAGGAGGGTCCTGAGAATTTAAAAACTAAATCTCATTATCCAGGAGGGTCTTGAAAACTTAAAAACTAAATCCCATTATCCAGGAGGGTCCTGAGAATTTTAAATTAAATCCCATTATCCAGGAGGGTCCTGAGAATTTTAAATTAAATCTCATTATCCAGGAGGGTCCTGAAAACTTAAAAACTAAATCCCATTATCCAGGAGGGTCCTGAGAATTTTAAATAAAATCTCATTATCCAAGAGGGTCCTGAAAATCACAAGTCAAACCTGTCTGGTGCTTGCCTTTCCCCAGTGGAGGATTTCTCCGGAACAAACGAAATTTTCTACCCCTGTTTCAAATCAAAGAAAAATCTTGTCAATTTAAAATATGGTGGTTGGTTTGTGGCCTTGACTTTGAGGGCGATTGCTCCTTCACTTCTCATGATAACTGATTTCCACCCAAAGACCTTGCTTGTTCCTTGACTAATCACTTTCTCTGCCATCCTTATCACAGAAAATACCTCTTCTCCGTTCAGACCCAATACCCTTTATCTGTTGCATTACTCATGAACAGACATTTACCAACTTTTGTGTCTCACATGAATTCCAAAGCACGTCAATTACCGTCCACTCAATGTGCATGTTGTTCTTTCCTGACTTAACCCACCGGCATTGGCCTTGAGGTCTATTGCTCCTTCACTTGCCCTGATACCTTTGATTTCTGCTTGGAAGACCTTGCTTGTCACTGGTTAACCACTTTCTTTGTTAATCTTATCACAGAAAATACCTTTGATCCGTTCACCCTACCCCTTCCATCTGTTGCATTGTTCATGAATTGATATATACCAAACCTTTGTGTTTCACCGAAAATACCTTTTATTCGTTCACCCAACACCTTCCATCTTGTTGCATTATTCCTGAATTGATATGTACCAAACCTTTGTATTTCACAATTATCCCAAAGCATGTTGATTATTACCAGCTCAATGTGCTTGTTGTTCTTTTTTGACTTATGACATTTGATGTGTTAGCCACACCCCGTTTTGTGCAATTGGACAGCTGGTGGCAAATTTTGAAGTCATTTCTCACTTGTTCTAACCGCACAGACTCAGGAAGAGGAAGTAAACAAGACAAAAAGGAACGGAGTAAAGGACAATAAAAAGAGATGATTCCTAACAAGAAAAATACAAAGAAGAAACCTATCAGATGTGGACACCAACTCTAATGACCGTAACATGCACCTGTGGCCAATTCTGTCAAGCAGGTCTGATGCTCAACTCCTATTATACCCCCAAATCGTGAAACTGGGCTTCCATGCCCCGATTATCCAATCTAATTCACAATCCTTATTCGACATGTAGTGCCCGAGGGGTTTTCACCATCAAGCCTCTCTCGTTTTGTTCTTTTTCTCAACTTACAGTCGCCTCAAGGTACCCGTGAAAGTTTTCACCAATAAGACTCTCTCATTTTTTATTTCTCGCTGCTTTCATCGCCTTACGGTGCCTGTGAAGGTTTCCACGAATAAAACTCTCTCATTTTGATTTCTCTCAGCTCCCGTCGCCTTACAGTGCCTGTGAGGGTTTTCACCGATAAGAATCTCTCATTTTCATTATTTTTCCTGCTTGGACCAGAGTGTTTCCCCTGATATGAATCACCTCTATTTGCTCGACCTGGCATCTCTCGAAGACTGATCGAAAGGTCTTTCTTTGGACCGTAACGTGGGCTTTTGGATAGGGTTAGAAAGAAAGGATATCAACGACTCAAAACAATTCGAATGGGTTCAAAATTACAACTTTCGGAATCAGATTTCTAACAACAACCACAACTTCTGCCCCAGTTTCTTGTTTGGGACTTTTGGATTTTTATTTTGACGGGACCGAACCGTGAGGCTGCCTACGTATCCTTAAAAGGAATCAGGTCGAACGTAGTTCATGGTATAGGAATTACTTTGTTTGTTGTGATTTTTCTTTTCTTTTTCTTTCTCTTCTTTTTGTTTTTTCTTTTTGTTGTTTTTTCCTCTCTTTTTCTTTTTTTTTCTTTTTATTTCATTCTTTTCTTTCTCTCTTTATTCTTTTCTTTCTCTTTTCATTCTTTTCTTTCTTTCTTTTTTCTCTTTTTTTTCTTTGTCCTTTACTTACATTTTGCACTTGCATTTCTGAACTTTACCACTGATTCCAAAAGAGGGGTATGAAAAAGAAATAAATAAGACTCAAAAGGGTAACAAAGGATAAAGTGTTTAGATAGCAGAACAAAATGCCTTCGTCATTCCAATCTTCAAAATATTTCAAGTACAAACAAACACAATTAAACAAACCAAAGGAATCATACACAATATCTTTTGACTGCATTAGAATTGATGACTATATCCATACATTTGTCCTCTACATCTGTTAAATACATACCAATTTGGGGCAAACTTGCCTTTAGCTTCAACCTGATGCGGCAGGATGCGTTTCAATAGTATTTCTTTTGTTCTATCTGCCTCAGTTTCACATGGTTCGGGCTTCAAATGATCTCAAAGTGTCCAAATCTGTTCTTATTTCCATCAAGTGCCCCTGTCATCTTCAAAATTGATTCAATGCTTCATGACAAAACTAACTTTTGAGCTCAGGCTGAGAATTACGCATGCATGTCATGTCACTAGAGCCAGCAGGAAAAGAATTGTAGAAAGAAAAGAGAACTAAACAAAAGAAAATGGCTAGAAATAACAGAAAACATAAAATTGCATTAGACAGGCGCTAAAACGGTTCAAACAACAAGACAAGCAAACTAAACTGGGATCACAAACCTGGAACAAACCTAGACAACACTAAACGAGCTACTACGACTAAACAAACTAGGCAAAATAAAAGGATAGAAGGGTTTGAGTCACAAGACAAAATCCGGATTACAACCCTAAAGATAACTCGGACAACAGAATGACAACAAAATAAACCACCAAGACTCCCAGCTAGCCAAGAGATGGAGCATCTTTCCAATCACCAAGCACAACATCTTAGCCACTGAGTTCCTCATCAATATTTCCAAGACCATCACCGACTTCAACATTATCAACTTTAGTCAACAAGTTCCCACGAGAATTCGCATGCTTCCTATCACTGTCATTGCTCACAATTACCCCTTCCTGAATCATTCTTTCTATTTCCCTTTTCAAAGATCGACAATCTTTAATGCTATGCCCTTGGGCATTAGAGTGGTACTTGCATCGAATAGTAGGATCAAAGCCTTTCGCATATGGGTCTAGAGTATAGTCGAGGAGCGGCTCAATCAGGCCAAAATGCTTTAACTTTTCAAACAAACTTGTGTAGGATTCTTCGATGGGCATGAAATTGTCCTTTTGCCTTTGTTCCCCTCTATGCCTCAGTTTCCTAGGATTGTTGGATGCTTGAAAATGCTGTGAAGGCACACGTGAATTTCGGGATGCTGGTGCTCGCCCTAGGGAGTGACCCGGTAGTTGGACAGATGGACAGATGTTGTTTGATAGATAATACTGGGGTGACTTATGTGGAGTTTGGGGATGTTCACGGGGTCGGTATTGAGGCTGAAAGCGTTTAGCAAGAACGACCACCGGACCATGTCGTTGGCGGAGGGAGTGACCTAGTAGTTGAACATATGACCGGTCATTGTTCGGAGGATAATGCTGAGGTGGATTATGTGGGGCTCGGGGATAGGTTTGGGGTTAGAATTGAGGCTGAGGACGTTTGCCAAGAACGACCACTGGACCCTATCGTCGGCGGGGCTCAGCGATATCTTTTCTATCAATGGAAGGACTATCCCGAGCAACTTGTTCGTTCCATCTGAGCCAAAAGTCCCTAAAGCTTTCCTTGGGTTTCTTTTCCATCTGAGATAGGGAGGAGTGGTCTGGGACAACATCTATATTGTACTGAAAGTGTCGCACAAAATCTTGAGCCATGTCGCCCAATGTATGCCACTTCCCGACATCTTGACGATTATGTCATTCCAAAGCTGCCCCAGTCAAGCTCTCACTGAAATACGCCATTAACAAATCATCTTTCTTGCCAACACTTCTCATTTCACTGCAAAAACCCATCAGATGGGTTACTGGATCTCCACTCCCATCATACAAGTTAAACTTTGGCATTTTAAACCCTGCGAGTAGGCAAACATCAGGGAACATACATAACTCTTTGTAAGATATGCTAACCTGGTTTCCCATCCCTTGCATGTTCTTTAAAGACTGTTCTATGTTTTTTAGCTTCCCAGATATCTCATCTCGCCCTTCTTTTCCTGTAACCTTTTCATTTTCAGCATGAAGCTCATCCCGAGAGCTCTTCTTGTGTGAGTAAGGAACCTTGTGGGCCACCTTTGAGGGATAATATTGGGCACCATGAGCTATGAGTGAGTATTCATTATTGGGAATAGCGGATATGGCATGAGGGCCATTTTGGGGAGAGGTAATTGGAGGAAGAGTGATTGAGATAATGGGGTAGTTGGGAAAGTTGTGATAAGCGGGTGGATCTGGAGAGTATAGATGATCATCTGGCATTGTGTCCGGAGCTTGGGTAAGGGCAACATCTAGGAAGCTAGGTGGTGGTATGGTGGTGCCTTCCCAGTCATCCAAGCCTGATACATGTCCACTATGTGTTGTCTTAGCAACTTTACCTCTTCAACCAACTCATTGTCCTGTTCAACCGACTGCTTTCGGGCACCGGTATCAACCAACTCAGTTTTGTTGTTGTCTGCCATTGCCTTTTGACTTTGTGTTGTAGAGAAGAATTATCACTTTAAAACCCACAAACCAACCACCCTTCTGCTATGAATATAACAAAATGAAGTCATCACATTAGCGTTAGGGAATTTAACATAAGATAATCTCACTTTATGTGCAATGCACCTAGCCACAGTTATCGGTTCTAAAATGACTTCGAGGGTACAAAGGTCAGTTGGCATCATCCCAATTTGTTCATTTCAACCTCTCTTTTCTTTGCTTTTCTATCACTTGCTTGATCATTTTCCTTCCTCTTTTTCTAATTTCACACTTTTCTTTCCTCTCATTTCTCACATCCCACAATTTCATCTCTCTTTTTTTCTCTATTTTTTCCCTTTTTTCCTTTTTTTTCTTTTCTTTTAATAGTAAAAAAAATGATTCGATCGAACCATATGTAGGTTGCCTATGTATCATGACGCCGCATGAATCAGATCTTTGCGTAGTTCTGGAAGATTGAGAGTAAAGCAAACAAACTAACATTTCCTTTTTCATTTTCTTCTTCTTTTTTTTCTTTTTACCTTAGTGACTACTCCGATGAGAAAAGATTTTTTTTTTTGAATTTCCTAGACTGAATGCTCTATAACCTATTCTAAACTCAAGCTTAACGAGCATGTGTTTTTTTTTAAACAAATACTCTATTAAGGAAAATTCTAGAAGAGAAAAACTCTTTTTTTAATTTTTTTTTTTAGGAAGAAAATCTAAAGAATAAACCACAGCAAAGTATTTAAATTTTCATTTGATATCCTGACGCATGATTTCGAAACAAGCAATAAACAAAATAAAAAAATGAAAATAAGAAGATTTTTTTTTCATTTTTCATTAATTTCCCAAAGAAACGCCTCAAAAGAAAATCTTTTGGATTTTAAAATTAATACCTTAAAGAAAATTTTTAAAGAGGAACTAAAAGAAAATTCACTTTTTTCTTTTGAATTTTGGTCCCAATATAGTAAAGGAAATATAAAAATAATTTTTATTTTGATATTAATTGCCTAAAGGAAAAACAATCTCAAAGAAATTTTTTTAAATTTTCAGAATTAGTATTCTAAAGAAAACTTATAACGAAAATATAAAAACGTAAAATTTCTTTCTTTTTTTTGGATTTTTGACTTGTAACACATTTTCAAATGCAAAAACAAAAGACTAGGCAAACTTAACTAGACAATACAAACTTTAAGATTATCTAAAAGACTGAATACTACTATACAGGACTAGAAAATAAAACAAAAATAATTGACTCAAAAACATAAAATGGCTTCTCGAGCAGCTCCTGAATGCAATGATCCTGGGATATCTGTCATGCTCAAACTCCGGTAAGTAAATCTTCACCTGTATAAGAAAACTTAAACCAACACTATGTGAGACAATAGCATTCCCTACTAGGCACATGCAAGACATGATTTAGGCTATTTTTGCAAAATAGCTTATTTGGCCAAAAGGTGGCTAGAAGTGCAAAATTTGGCTAGGACCCCGCAAAGTCAAGAACCTAAGATTTACTAGAAAGACCGGACCCTATGTAGGTTGCCTACATATCACGCCCCGAAAAACGAGAATCAGGTATGCGCAGTTCAGGCAGATTGGATACGGGCGACAATAAAAAAATAACTAATTTAGAGAAAATATTTTTTTTTTTGAAAAATCATGAAACATGTAAATTCTTTTGGATTTTCTTTCTCCTCTTTTTTTGATTTTCGGAAAATGATGAAAAAGTGCAAAATCTTTTTGAATTTTTCATGCTTTTTCCTTAATAAAATGTGACAGAAAACATAATCGGGTCCTACTTGCTTTATTTTCACACTTCACCCTCTTTTTTTTCTTTTTCTTTTCTTTCTTTTCATTTTCCCTTAACTATCATTGGTCCGCCAAATGACCCTTTTAACCTTGAAGAAATGCAACATGTAGCACATAGGATGCATCAAGATGGTCTTTTCATTTCGGGTACACCTATCATAGACAGACCCACCCCTGTTTTGAGTCTCCAAAGTCAAATGCACATGATGCAAACAAACGTTCCTACTAGGGATCCGGCATGAGGTCTTGTTGTATTAGGTTCAAAACCTGGGTTTATTGTTCTAGACCTGGCTTACCCGAGCGGACAGCTCGATCCGGGGGGCAGCGTACCAGGAGTACAGAAGCCTCACCGGCTTTGCAACTTGTCCGAACCTCATTCTAAATTTGGGATATGACTCTAACAGAAAATAAGTCACACAAAGTGCACACTTCTTCATGATTTAGAAGACTCGGAGAGAAGAGGGATTTCGCAACAGTTTATATACAGTTCATGGAATATCAAAGCGGTAAAAGCAATCAATTAGCACATTAGGCCCAAATCATGTAACAAATTCAGATAATGGATAAAGCCAACTATAACAATTATTCTAAGCTCGAATTCTTGAACCCTGAACCAGAGATTCTGGGTTCAATCCCCAGCAGAGTCGCCAGAGCTGTCACACCTCTTTTTTACATACACCCCCGCGGAAGGGGTATAAGGGAGTTTTTCCAATTTAAGTGACAATCGAAACGGGATTATTTGTTTATTAAAAATTCAGAGTCGCCACTTGGGATAACTTTATGGTGTCCCACGTCACCGGTTCAAATCCCGAATCGAGGAAAAGATTAACTCTGTATTACAGTCCGCGAACCAGAAATCCGGGTAAGGAATTCTGTTAATCCGGGAGAAGGTGTGAGGCACTCCCGAGTTCCGTGGTTCTAGAACGGTTGCTCAACTGTTATAATTGGCCTATTATCTGATTTTAAAACACTTTTAAACCTATGTGCATTTTTAACTTTTGAAAAATCGCTTTTACTTATTTAAAGAATTAATTCAAGGTCACTTAAAACATATCGCAAGCCACACCACATGAAATGCCCTCGTGGTTCACGACACGCTCTATTTAACCTTGTTGAAAATTAGAACCGGGTCACATGAAATGCACCCCCGGATTTTAACATGCTTATTTCATTATTATTATCCAAAATTATGGCAGGGTCACATGAAATGCACACCCGAGCCCCTTTAATCTAATTGACATAGTTTAGCAATCCAATTTCTATACTGTGACAAAATCACGTTCAGCTATAACCAATTCGAGTAAACACGAATATATAACCGAGCAAGCAAATTCAAAACCACGAAGAATAATTACAGAAAAAATGGGGTCGCGTCACCAAACAAATAATTAATAAGAGCTTTCATAAAACGAGTAGAGGATGAAAGAGTTGAACCTCAATATAGCCGAAAAATTGATTATTTCACTACTTTGAACTCGAGATGTAACGAACCGTGGACGGAACTCGAATTAGCACTGGGAAACTAGACACCCAAACTCGAAGCAACTGGGCTAAGCCTTCTACTACAAATTCTAGTGACATGAATGTGCCAGTTGACCCATCATTGACAATGATCTCCCATTTGTTAAAATCTATCAAATACCTCCTCTAAAATTGAAGCTTATACAAATTCAACAACCACATCTAATACCAAAATGACAAATTTCCCAAACACTTCCCTGCCTTTGTCAGTCACCTAGCACGATGATGGGAAAAGGGATGAGGGAAATGGCTCATGTCCAAATACGACTGTTGCTTCTTCAACTTAGTTCAAAATTTAAAAATTAGTCAAAATTTCAAACGTACTTCTCTTCCTATGCAAAATGAAATTGTCCGAAGAGCATAGTAGTCAATCGCCCTTTTGGCATTGAAACTGTAGAAAAATAACATGCCCAGTCCTTACCATTACATAATCTCAAACTTTGACAAGTAAACTGCGTGCAATACGTAATCCCTATAACAAGAACTTTATTAATATCTCCTAAGGCTACTTAGAAGCTCAACAATATGGGAAAATAACCAAAACCCACAAAGAAAATGTCTTCAAAATAAACATCTTGATAAGCTTTTAATATTATGTCTCTGTTTAGAAAGTATATACAAGCAAATGAACACCTGGATTCAAACAACCACAGAGATGCAGCAACTAGAACTTAAACGCAAACAATGGATGACACTTCGACCGGCATCAACGAACGACGACATAGCAGTGAGAAACGAGAGAGAAAGGGTGAGATATGAGAGCGACATGATCAGTTGCATTTGCCAGATTCAATGGTGAGTCGACGGATTCAATGAAAATCGCTGGTTGCTGTTCGTTTTTTTTAGTTGTGTCAATGGAGAAGAAGAAGCTTTGGTTTCATGGAAATAGTTGTTGCTCTTGTTTCTTGTAGGTTTTTAGGTTAGTCCTTCATGAAGAAGAAACTCAGTGTTCTTTTTGTGAAGAAGAAGCTCAAGTTCTGGGGGGGCTGGTTTGTGTTCGTTTTTGGTTCTTGAGGACGAAGATGAAAACCGGCGTCGATGGGGGGAAAGGTCGTGTTCTTCGACTGTCTAGGTCCTTAGGGTTTGTGTTCTCTCAAGGTTGAAGAAAAGATAGAGGGATTTGGAGATAGGTCACGGCTGAAGGGTCTGTCGTTTTTGTTCTCAGTGGCTCGTTTTTTTTTTGGAGAGTCACGAAGAAGATGATCCGGTCCCCCTGTAGCGGCGCTCACTCTTGTGTGTATATAGGTCTAGGGTGTATTTTTTGTTTATTTGCCAATTAGTCCCTAGGTCCTTTTGTGTTAAGTCCTTAGGGTCTTTTTATTTATTTTTGTCCCAAAGAAGAGTCTAGAAGGGTCCCTAGACTACACAATGCCTTTTAAAATAAGATAGAAATACTATACAATGCCAAAGCTGATCCTAATTAATTAAACTAAACATGACACTATTTTTGTGTTTATAATGATAAAAATAAGGTACTATTTTTATATATTTTTAAATTTATGAAAAATACATAAACTAAAATATTTTTTGTAATTTTCATTTTTCTTGTAATAAAATAAAGTAAAAGAGTCAAAATGAGTTGAAATAGCTATATTAGGCCTAAATTAAATATTTTACGCTAAAAATATAAAAAATCTTGGGGAGGGTCAAAAATCACATGTCTACATTGCTAATTCTACATTAACATTGCGTGAGCTATTTGAGTCATGATTGATGCTACATAGGAGTTAAAATCCCTGAATGAACTTGATAAATGCATCAGTGATAAAAGATTTTTGATTTGAGCTACGATAACACACTTTGTATATGACTACATTTTAGCATGTCATTTATACCAATCCAGGAATGTGAGAATCTTATCTCACTCATCATATACATATATACCTATTAAAAGTTCTCGTATAATATGTTTGGACTGGAGGCTTGTGACTATGCTAGGTGGATGATGTTATTGGGACGTGAGTTATCTGTGCAGATCCATATATTGATATTATTGGCACGAGAGTTGTCTATGCGGGTTCTAATGTTAGCACGTGAGTTTTACATGCAGCGTGTGGAAACCGCGTTTCCTTGACCGTCTATCAGATTAATGGCTTCCTTCCCCTACATGCTATGATATTGTCTAATCAGGGCAATTTGAGGAAATTATGCACATGAGCGCACATATGTTCTTCTCACGGAAATTGATGAGTTAGTTTTAATAATATTCTATGCCGGAAAGTCAGGATTACAACAGAATAGCTGGAATAGTTATGTTTGGTGATATAAGGTCATTGGACCTAGAATGGGTACTATGAAGTTTGATTACAACGTGTTGGAAGAATAATTTAGAATTTAGCTTAAATAATTATCTATAGTACTTGTTAAACGAGATAAAGCTCTACGACATATTGATCTAGTGAGTGGTTGTGAGTTCCTGTATGTTTATTTCATTTCGGCGGTGTACAAAAGTTTTTGAACGAGGTCTTGTTGATATGAGGTTTATTACCGGCATCAGTTTAATTTGAGCCGCTACCGTGGTTTGAAATCATTGCTACTAGCATTGAGTTATGTGGTAGTTGAGTTTTGAGTATTTAAGTTATGGTTACGGCTTGGTACAACTTCTTCAGAATTATACAGTGCATAGATGCGAAGTTCAGATCTTGTAGGAAATTCCGGAGGTTGGAAATTTGGATTCTAAGGCTTATAGGCTAGGTTGAATTAAGAAATATCAGTTATGCGGTGTTATCAGAACTATATAGGATAGGGTGAGGTGGGATCACCCCCGGTTATGTACCTGATATGGCGACATGATAGTTTGATGGCTTTCGGAACAAGTATTGGCACGTTTGAGGATGAACGTATGTTTAAGTGGGGGAGAATGTAACAACCCGACTTGTCATTTTGAGAATTAGCGTTCCGTTCGGTGGCTTAAGGTCTTGGGCAGCTTTGAAATGTGTATTATGACTTGCGAGGGTGGTCAAGTTTTGTTTTCAGATGATTCGGGATTTAATTGAAAGAACAATTCTTGTTTTGGAAGCTTAAGTTGAAGTAATTGACCGGATGGTGAACTATGTGTAAACGTCCCCGGAATAGAATTCTGATAGTTCCAATAGCTCCATATGGTAATTTTGGATTTAGGAGTATGTCCGGATATTTATTTTGAGGTCCGTAGCTAAATTAGGCTTGTAATGGCGAAAATAGAAAATTTAAGTTTGAAAGTTTGACCGGGGAGTTGACTTTTTGATATCGGGATCGAAATTTGATTCTAGAAATTGAAAAAGTTCTGTTATGTTATTTGTAACTTGTGTGCAAAATTTGAGGTCAATCGGAATTGATTTGACAGGTTTCGACGTCAAATGTAGAATTTGGAATTTGTTAGTTTTGAATAAGCTTCAATTGGGGTGCGATTCGTGTTTTAGTATAGTTCAATATAATTTGAGGCATCAACTATATTCATGCCATATTATGGGACTTGTTAGTATACTTGGTTGGGGTCTCCTAGGGCTCGAATGAGTTTTGGAAGAGTTTTTAGAAGAGTTTGGTGTTTTGAGCAAAAGCATGTAACGATCCAAAGGTCTATTTTTAGTTCTAGAGATAAAAATTCTATTTTGAGACTTCCGGGAGTTTGATAATGAATTATAGGAATGATCTGGAAAGTTGGTCTAATTTAATCAAGTCGCGATTTGGTTTTTAGTGCGAAACATGAGTTAATTGTTTAACGAGTAAAATGGGTTTTGCATTGAGCAAATAAGCTTCGAATTGAGTTTCGATTGAAAGACTAGGTTCGTATTATTATTTGTGACTCACAGGAATAAAAATCGTCGAATTTCGAGTTCGTATGATGGAGTTAGAGCCTTTTTAGTGAAAATAAATATTGCTGGTACAACAGGATCTGGTGTGCACCTTTAGCGACCAAATTTGTCACCTTTAGCGACGGAAGTGGGCTTTTAGTGACCAAAATCGTGTTTTTATTGAGCAGTTACGTCTTTTAGATCAGTTCGACTTTTTTTGGAGCTAGGGAATTCGGATTTGGGCAATTTTTTAGAGGATTTTTGCCAAATGAATTGGGGTAAGTGTTTCCTACTCGCTTTTCATTATATTTCATGATTCCATGATTATTTTCATCTTTTATTAGTGAATCAAATGGAAGAAATTGGAGAAATTTGTAAAACTTTTTAAAAATGAAAATTTTATATTTGGAGGTCGATTCGTTATCGGAATTTGATAAAATTTGTATGGTTGAACTCGTATCGGAATGGATGTTCATATTTCGTAACTTTCGTCGGATTTTGAGATGCGGGTCCCACAGGCAATTTTCGAGTTAAATTCGGATTTTTTGTGGAAAATTAGTATTTTCATATGGAATTAATTCCTATAACTTGTATTGACTGGATCGAATTAATTGTGGCTAGATTCGAGGCGTTCGGAGACCGATTCGCTAGGCAAGGGCATAGCAGAGTAAAAGAATTACGCGGTTTGAGGTAAGTAACTCTTCTAAACTTAGTGGTGAGGGTATGAAATCCCGAATTACGTTGTGTGATTGATTTTGAGGTGACACACATGCTAGGTGAAGGGCGTGTGGGCGTGCGCCCTGTGAATTATGACTTTGTTGTTTCTATGGTACTTTATAGTGGTCCTATTTTGTTAATATCATTATTCTCACCATGTGATAAACAGGGGCGGCCCGACATTGTTGGTGGCCTAAAGCGAAATTTCAATGAGAGGCCCTAATTTGTTAAAAAAATAAATTATATATTTTTGTTTGAAGCCTATTTTTTAAAACCTTTTTAGATATAAAGTTATTAATAATTTCTTATAATGAGTTATTCTCCTAAAACATTGTTGATCCTGTGCAAAATTGTTGATCCTAAAATATTTGGAAAAAAATTAAGTCTTGTTATCTTATTGAGTATATCAATCAAAGTATTATCTTCTACTATTAGTATTTCCTTTAACATTATATAATTTAAAAATAAGTCTAAACTACCATATCAGACTATTATGTTTTTATCGAGGCTAAGGCATTTTTTTTTAATTTTTAGTATCTTTTGATCTCAAATTTTACCCACTAAATAAAAAATTAAAGATATATGTATACCCTTTAGATTATTCAAATCTCAACGATCAACGTGAATAACAAATTAAAATTTCCTTTTCGTTTTTGTATTAAATTTTTTACTTTTTAACTTTAAGATACTCAATTTTTTACTAAAACAAAGATATAAAATTGAAAAAATGATATTGTATAGCAGCTGTAAAAATAATAGCCGAAAAAATGTATAAAATTTGTATATATTCTATATGTTATATACCAAAATTATACAAATTTTATACACTTTTTCGTCTACCACATGTAAATAGTTTCTGGCGTGGGCAAAAAGTGATAATACCCCAATAAAATTACTATCCATGGAAAGTAGGGCCGCCAAAATTTGGGGTCCCAAAGCCATTGCTTGAGCTGTCTTACCCTTCAGCCGACATTGGTGATAAAGTAATTGAGCTGTCAATCATGCTAGATATTATGTTTAGGCTTTATGCCGATATTGTTTGGATCTACAGTGGTCGTTTCTTGCTGTCATCTCACTAATTTCATTGATATTTCGTACTCAGTAGTATTCATGCATTCATATCATATCTCAGTCTCAGTTGTTATTTATTGATACATCCTATCATTGTTGTCAGGCTAATTTTATGACATTGTGAGCCCGTGAGTGAGATTAGAGAGATTGATGACTAAATGAGGCCGAAAGCCTGATTATGAGTGACAGTCATAGGATTGGACTGCACGCCGTAGCGTATATACTGATTTATGATAGCGCTTGGGCTGAAGGAGCCCCTCTGGAGTCTGTACACACCCCTAGTGAGCGCTGTTGATTATATTGAGGGATGTTCCCTGGACATGGGTTTTGTCCGAAGCATTTATATACCTAGAGATGGATCTTCTCCATGGGGCCAAATTGGCCTTCCTTGGTACTGAGTGACTTTTGATGTTCAGTGATGTATATATTCCGGGATGGATCTTCCCTAGGTCGTATGGGCAATATACAGTACCGACTGGTTGAGCATGATGAATGGAAAGTGTGAGACAGTGAAATTGAGTACTTTGAGAGTGTGAGTATATGATTCATCTCTGAGATACATGGCATACAAGCATAGAGATGCATTTTCCCTCGTAATATACGGTATCACGTCATTTATGACTTTTTACACACATTATTATGTGGGCATAGAGAGGTATTTCACACTTGCTATTTTGAAGGAAAATGAAACATTTTATTTATTGTGGAAAGGATTTTCGAAAAATTACAGTTTTCAAACTATCTCATATTTTTCGATGATTTCGATAAAAGATTTGGATTTTTACTGATATTCTTGAAAAGCTGACAATTTTCAAAAAAACTGTGAAAAAGTTGAGCTTTTATCTCTAAGTTACTTCCTTATTTATATGATATACGTTGTTATGAATTGTTGTTGGCTATTGGTGTTGGACCCGACCGTGTTCCAGCTCGTCACTACTTTCAACCTAAGGTTACGTTTGTTACTTATTGAGTACATGTGGTCGGTTGTACTCATACTACACTTCTGCACATTGCGTGCAGATCTTGGATGTCGATGTTGTTGTGCATGGCGAGAGCTAGCATGGAAAATGTACTTGCGATCCAGTCACATCTGCCTCTTGTTCTTGGTAGCTTTAGAATTATTAATCTGTTCAAGTATATTTTAAATAGATGATGTATTTTTATTTCACACCAGCTTTGTAAATTCTAATCTAGAAGCTCATGATTTGTGCTACCAGTCCTTGGGGAGTGTATTAGATTCAGTTAAATATTAATTAAATCGGATTGTTGTTATCTGGCTTACCTAGTGGGTGAAGTTAGGTGTCATCACGGCTAGTCGAATTTTGGGTTGTGACATTGTTCTAAAAATTCACACAAACCTAAAGGATCGTACCACTTTACATTTTTACACAAAAAATAACGTTAAAATTTGTGCTTCATGACTAAAAAATATTCTTTTTTTTGGTTTAAACTTGTATGTATATTTTAAGTTATTTATTGGCAGAATAGTCTAAAAGGCACTTATACTTGCGCCACTTTGTCATGTCGGTCCCCAAATTTATCATTTTGTCAATTGAACACTTACACTCGTTCAAAACTAATTTTCTAAATCCCTCTGACCATTGACCGAGCTTATGTGGCATTGACATGTACCATTGACCGAGCTTATGTGGCATTGACATATCTGAGGTGGACAAATTATGTGTAACACACGCGTGTAAAGAGAGTGATACTAGTAATTTTGATTAAAAATAAATTAAAATAAAAAAAAAGTAAAGTTAATAAGTTAATCGAAATTACCACCCTCCCCCTCCCAATTTTCTTTTCTTTCTCAGTTTCTCTCACCTTTCTCCTCGCCCCCAATCCCTCTTCCCCCTCTATCTTTTTCCCTCCATACTACTGTAAAATAATGGATGGCCTTCAAAATCACAAAATCAGGCAGCAATATACTAATTTTCTCTATTTCTTTAACTAAAAAATCTTTTAAATTTCTTATTTTTTTTGTTTAATCAAAACCCAATTGATTAGGGTTCCGGCGAGTTTCGTTCCTCTTATGACGCTGCTCCAGCGTCCTACCCGTGGTAGTGGCGTCACCGATTCCCACGACTCTTTAGGTTGACGAACAGATCTATTTTGATTCTGACGACACTATTTTGTTTAATCAAAACCCTCTCACTAATAAAAAATTCCAATGCCTTTTTGTTTGCTGCACTTAGAGCTCCAGTCATGGTCCCTCCAGTGCGACCATCAGCGTAAGCTAGCTCCATGGATGGATATTTCACATTATCAGGGGCATTAAATGTCATTGAAAGGGCAATCTTTGCTGGAAATGAAAGGACGATCTTTGATGGGTGGGATTTTGAAAGGACTATTTTTGCTGGTGGTTAAAGAATGGTTCACGGTGGTCAGATAAAAAAAGAGGTTGTAATGTGGCTATGAGGTTGTTTTGAGGTGGAATAATCGATAGTGTAAAATGACAGAAAATATTAGGCTTGGGTGGCCAGTCCTATTTTTCAATAGTTTATTTTTCTATGTGACACTAGTAATGATGTGGCGTCCTACGTGTAAAAGATTGTATTACACACGTCTGTAGTCTCCTGTCATAAGCGTTAATTATACACGATTTGAACGAGTGTAAGTGTTCAATTGGCAAAATGATAACTTTAGGGACCAGTATGACAAAGTGACACAAGTATAATGTCATTTAGGCTATTCTGCCTTATTTATTTGATTATGTTCTCCATGTTTATGTTAGATTATTACTTTAATTATACGCCTCATATTTATTGTTTATTTTGAAGATAATGGGAATTTTGAAACCTACGTTGTTATCATGGTACTATAATTGAAGTAAAATTATTTCCCGCCTTGCATTTATTATTTGGATTTGTATTGTTGCTTGGTTAGGAAGATTGAAAAGTAGGAAGGGTGTTGTCATGCCTTGTTTGCATTAATTATCATATATTGAGAGATTGTGAGGATTAAACCAAGAAGGGTGATGCCGTAGGTGATGTCATACCATTTTCTTTATGATATTATATGGTGAGGATGAGAGTAAAAGCACGAAGGATGATCCCGTGCCATCTTTATTTTATTGCCTTATTTGATTTCCGAATTTGTGCTTTACTTGGTTACATTGTTACGTACTTCGAAAGATGTTATTTGATGATCTTGTTCTTACCATTCTTATGATATTTTCCCCTTTCGTATGTTCCCTCCCAGTTAATATTTTACTGTTCTACTATTTATTTTGTTGCTTTATGTATATATCTGTATAGGATTTTACAGAAGTGTCTTGTCATAGCCTCGCCACTACCTCATCGAAGCTAGACTCGACACTTACGGAGTACATTGGGTCAGTTGTACTCATGTTATACTTCTGCACTTCTTGTACAGATACTGGTATTGGTCTTAACGGTGTTTAGAGGTGCGTCTGCTCGGATCATATTTGCTTCGGAGACTTGAGGTAGAGCTGTTGGCATTCGCAGACCTTGAATTTCCCTTCCCTTTCCTTTTCCTTTCCCTTTCCTATCCTTACTGTTTATCTCATTCGAACATTTGTATTTATTTCAATTATACTTGTAGACTTCTTGTTGCTCATGTACTCGTGACACCAAACTTCTGTTATTGAGTTAGACCGTGTTATGTTATGGGTTTATTTCATGTATTTCAGTTGTAATCATCGTTAATAATTGTTGTTATTCTGTTTTGAATTGCTTAATTATTAAATTAGTTACCAACGTTGGTTTACCTAGCAAGTGGACGTTATGCGCCATCACGGTCTCGAGTGTGGGGTTCCGGGTCGTGACATTGAAAAAGAATTTTGAAAAAATATTTTCGCACTTTGGTTGGTTGTTGACTAACGGAAAGCATGGGAGATGGACGAAGACAACAAAAAGGGACACTTCCCTGTACTAAGTGACATCAAAGTACTCTTTAAGCGGATTTGAAAGCATCAGATTGAATCAGACAGAAGGTTCATCCCTCACCTAGTCTCCCCCATTCCAAAAATAGCGAAGAAAGTCATGATAGGGAAAAATATTTTCCTTTCATACCAAGCACACTTAACCAGTATAGTTTTTGTCTTTTCATAAATTGAATAATCGGATTTAGATCCTTTTGGTAATTTCTACCAAAAGCTTTCCAGTAGATTTTATAAAAAAAACTTTCTCAAACCTTTCCCGTGTGACAAGTAATTCCAACTTACGGGAAGAAGGGGGATCGTTCAATATTGTTATTTTGTGTTATAATTGTTCTTTTCTTCTCCTTTTTGGTTATATAGAAGATTTTGTGGGAATCCGAACAAAAAGACAAACTAGTACTAGTAGACACCAAGCTTCAACAAAAAGTGCACAATAATGCATCATAGCGAAGTAAAGTTGTATGTTAAAGCTAAAGTTCAACCGCCAAAACTAATTTGGAAATTCCATTTCAAATAATTAAGGCTGCTTTGAGCTTTGTGTACTTCCAAGTAAAATATCTGGATAAGCTGCTTAGCCTTTACTTACACCGTTACCAACTTATATAAAGACTACCTTTTGACCACAAATTTTCTTGCTCATGCTGGTTTGACCAAATTCAAGGCAAGAGACACTAAGCTGTCAACGTATGGTAGCTATAATTTTAGAACAATATCTTCAAGGGTTAATAATTATATTTTAAATTTAATATTTATAAATATTTAATAAATTTATTAATATAAAAATAACGGAAAAGGGTCATATTTATCTCTGTACTCTTTAAAAATGGTTATATTTGTCCTTCGTTATACTTTTTTGATATATTTATCCTTACCATTATACTTTAGGATCATATTTGTCCTTGTACTCTTCAAAAAAGGTTACATTTGTCCTTCGTTATAGTTTTTGACATATTTATCCTTACACTTATACTTTAGGATCATATTTGCCCCTCATCCATTAAATCCCCATGTCCCACCTTTCTTTTCCTACATGGTGCCTATGTGGATTTCTTTTTCCTCCAATTTAAATATGATCAACTATTTAAGATAATTTAATTTAACCATAAATCATAATTTGGTTGTCTGCACTTATTTGTGTCTTTGGGCAGCCAATATATAAAATATAGTGGCTTCATTCTGATAATTCACATTACTCTAATATTATTCGTCATTGTAGGTTTATGTTAAACCAGGTCGAAGATAAGGGGTGGAGCTAGAGTATTAGGTATGGTTCGAATGAACTCTATAGCTTTTGTTTAGATTTGTGTTCTATTAGGAAATACATTAAATATGTATAAATATTTAATTACGAACTTAATAACTAAAATGAGCTATGAGCAAGATCAGAACCCATAAACTTTAAATCATGACTCTGCCATCCAGAAAGTTGAATTTTTTAGATATACTTTTTTAAATATGTAATTTTATTTTATTTTTGAAAAACATGAAAATTATATACCCAAATCACAAAAAAAACTAGATGTTTTGACCCTTGTAATCGAATTCTTTCATATAAAATGAGAGGAGGGAGCAATATTTTCTTTTCGAGAAAAAATATGTTTGAGGAAACCATCCTAGACAATATTAGGCTTCTGGCAGTGCTCTATTTTAAGCACGGACCTTTGTCATTAATTCCATTGTTATGCAACTTCTCGTAATTTAATTTGGTTACTGCAATAATTGTAAGCTGTATCGGATTAGTGATTTTGAGTTCAAAGTTCTTGTTTGTCAATATGTTGCCGCTTCTATCCGAAAAATATGGAGCTGAAAAAGAACATTATCTTAAATAGGTGACCATATTTAAATTGGGTGCGCGGATTAAATTATCTTAAATAGTTGACCATATTTAAATTGGAGGAAAAAGAAATCCACATAGGCACCATGTAGGAAAAGAAAGGTGGGACATGGGGATTTAATGGATGAGGGGCAAATATGATCCTAAAGTATAAGTGTAAGGATAAATATGTCAAAAAGTATGACGAAAGACAAATGTAACCCTCTTTAAAGAGTACAAGGACAAATATGATCCTAAAGTATAATGGTAAGGATAAATATATCAAAAAAGTATAACGAAGGACAAATATAACCATTTTTAAAGAGTACAGGGATAAATATGACCATTTTCCGTAAAAATAATATTTGAGCGACACCAAATAGGGCACAACTTCGAGGATTCATTATAAAATGGATAAATATCCTTTTAACCCCTAAAGTTATTCGATCGTCAAAATAAGATGGGTTTAATTTTGACTGTAGCACCCAATTGTATGTTTGTTTAATCACAATGGTGCATCCATGGAGTTTGTAAACCCAATTTAGTTAGAAATAAAATACGTATAACCAGGGGCGGAGCTAGAGTGCCGGAAGCGGTTCTGTCGGACCCAGTAGCTTTGGTTCGAACTCTGTATTTATCTTAAAAATTCCATTGAATATGTATAAATTATTAATTTAGAACCCAGTAACTTTAAATGATTAGAATCCCAAACTCATAAACTTAAAATTCTAGCCCGCCTCTGCGTATAACAAAAAGAAGAAAGAGGCATGAAAATCACTTTCTTAAACAGACATTATTTCGTGAATAACTATTTAAAGCTGTATAGTGTTGAGAAATACATCCAAAATACAACGAATTAGAACTTATTTTTTTGAAGAAATATTGTTTCGAAAAAAGAAGAAGTTCTTTTTAATTATTAATATATATATATATATATATATATATATATATATATATATATATATATATATATATGGATCATCTTCAATATATAAAGCCTTCAAGTCGCTAATTAATGTCGGGTTTCCCCACTTAAATTACAAACTACACAACACCCAAATCACCACAAAAAATCCTTGAAATATTTGACACATGGAAATAATGCTCGTGAAAATAGGAGATATATAGGGAAGACATATAGGGAAAGGGAACGTGGTATTTATAGGTGCATAAAATATTTATACAACTTCGTAAAGTCTAAACGTTGACATGCATATACATATACTTGTTCTTACTTCTTAATTACGGCTGCTGCATGGTCCACACATATGCCTCAAATCACTTGAACCACTCTTAGTTGTTGGCAGTTAATCCATTCTTTAAATGGATCATATGCTCTCTTTCACAATAGAATATTTATGTACACACAATCATATATAAAGGTGAGAGCAATAAAGGGTTGTTCATGAACTAGGGTTGCACTAGCTAGTGTATAGGAAGCTTTAATCATTGAATTAAAGCCGGATTCATAATTTGCAATTTATAAATTTCTACAATAGCTTCAAATCAACAGTAAAATAATTGTTAGGTTAATTACACTCAAACATATATAAATATTTAGTGATTTTTTTAATATATATAAAATCTGAGAAATAATTATTAGATTCACGTGAGCTTGTATCTGACCCTCTAAATCTGTCCTCCGTTAAAATAGGTTGATGGATTGCACATCGCATACCTTGAATAGAGCATAACGCAAACGCACATTTGTATTTTGTCCCATGTGTAGTGTATCTAATACTTTGAAAATGGTATTAACAATTATATTTGATTTTGTGGTTCTAAAAATATGTGATTTATTTCAATACTAGTTGTTAGGCAATAGATGCTAAGTGTAAGTAAAGAGAATAAGATATGCAAACTAATGTTGTCGCAAGACTGAGCCTCGAGCTGACTGGAACAGGGGGCCTTGGGGTCTAGTTAGGGCAGTTAGCAATGAACAATTGATGAAAAAACATTGATATCGAAGGCTACGAAGATAGCCTTTTGCGGTTAATAATGGGCAATAAATGAAGAACAATAAATGGACAAGCAATAAATCTGTAGAGTTATCGTTGAGCACGTTTAGGCAAGAAAAACAGAGAATGTTCTATTGTATTGAAGATTCGTCCTCCTTACAAAATGACAAGGGTCCCCTTTATATAGGAGGGAGGGGGGAGTCCCAACATAGTATATGTCTAATAATAATGAGGAAATGTTATTGGTACAACTGTAGAATGGCTCAGTACGGATTTGTACTATTCTTGCAGGCCTGGTCAGCTCTAACCACGTGTCCTTGGGAGTTTTCTCGCATTTCCATGACGATCATCGGTTTGTACTGCTTCGAGATTGACCACAGTAAACCTTCGATATGCTCCCTCGAGGAACGCACCTCGGGTTCACACTTCAAATTCTGCTTTGAGCTTTTCGAGGTCGGGCGTGGAGTGCCATAATAGCTCCAAAGTCGAACTCCTCGATTTTAGCCCGTATACAATTACAAACATATAAAAATAAGGTTGTGTTGGAGAATCGAATTTTACTGTTGTGTTGATTAATGATATATTAATTGAAAGATACTATGCAGATGTTTCAGTATCATTCCCTACTAGAAGCAAAGACCATTTTTTGAGTTAGAAACAATGAGTGTGTCTCATTGAAGAGTCAATTGAATTTGAATCTGTTCTTTGGAATCATATTTTTTTGGATGTGTCTTCATTACTGCTTCACCTCACTATAAGCAGAATGAAAGGGTCACTAATATTCCCTAATCCTTAACTAGATTATCTAGAGTAAAATATTTTAAAAATTCCATATTTAGATTTCCTTGAAGTACTTTGACGATTTGCATCAACAACCATATATACCAAATAAAATTTCACTAGGTTGTATATATATGCTTGTATACAAAAAAATAAAAATAAAAAGATCTTATCCTCTCTTTTCTTGATTCGTACACGACAACTTTAAACATTGTTCCCTCCCCTACCTCCCTTTTGCGGTTAATAATGGGCAATAAATGAAGAACAATAAATGGACAAGCAATAAATCTGTAGAGTTATCGTTGAGCACGTTTAGGCAAGAAAAACAGAGAATGTTCTATTGTATTGAAGATTCGTCCTCCTTACAAAATGACAAGGGTCCCCTTTATATAGGAGGGAGGGGGGAGTCCCAACATAGTATATGTCTAATAATAATGAGGAAATGTTATTGGTACAACTGTAGAATGGCTCAGTACGGATTTGTACTATTCTTGCAGGCCTGGTCAGCTCTAACCACGTGTCCTTGGGAGTTTTCTCGCATTTCCATGACGATCATCGGTTTGTACTGCTTCGAGATTGACCACAGTAAACCTTCGATATGCTCCCTCGAGGAACGCACCTCGGGTTCACACTTCAAATTCTGCTTTGAGCTTTTCGAGGTCGGGCGTGGAGTGCCATAATAGCTCCAAAGTCGAACTCCTCGATTTTAGCCCGTATACAATTACAAACATATAAAAATAAGGTTGTGTTGGAGAATCGAATTTTACTGTTGTGTTGATTAATGATATATTAATTGAAAGATACTATGCAGATGTTTCAGTATCATTCCCTACTAGAAGCAAAGACCATTTTTTGAGTTAGAAACAATGAGTGTGTCTCATTGAAGAGTCAATTGAATTTGAATCTGTTCTTTGGAATCATATTTTTTTGGATGTGTCTTCATTACTGCTTCACCTCACTATAAGCAGAATGAAAGGGTCACTAATATTCCCTAATCCTTAACTAGATTATCTAGAGTAAAATATTTTAAAAATTCCATATTTAGATTTCCTTGAAGTACTTTGACGATTTGCATCAACAACCATATATACCAAATAAAATTTCACTAGGTTGTATATATATGCTTGTATACAAAAAAATAAAAATAAAAAGATCTTATCCTCTCTTTTCTTGATTCGTACACGACAACTTTAAACATTGTTCCCTCCCCTACCTCCCTTTTGCGGTTAATAATGGGCAATAAATGAAGAACAATAAATGGACAAGCAATAAATTTCTTGCACCAAATCCAAATTTGGTGCAAGAAATGGTGTTTTTTTGCTCCAATGCAACACTAAATCTTGCACCATTATAGAGCATGAATAGTGTTGCACCAAATTTGGTGCAACACTATTCATCACTCCAAATTTGGTTTATTATTATTTTATTCAATCTTTTTATTTTTTGGGACTTTTAATTTATCATATATTGTGTATATAATTAATTTTTATATTAAGATCCTTATAATTTTAATTTTATATCCTATTTTTTGATATATTAATTTTTGTATATATTATATTTATATAAAATTATAAGTTAATTTTATTATTATTATTATAATTGTTATTCAAGGAAAAGAATATGACATCAGTTATTATTTAGCTGACGGTATATATCCAAAATGGTCTACTATTGTGCAAACTATTTTAAAAAAGAAATTAACAATATATAAAATAAAAATACATTATAATTAAAGTACATAAAAGGAGGATACATTAAAATTAAAATTACATTAAAACATAAAACATAAGTTTAGTAATCTCCTATGTCATTCCAGGTGCACCAAAATTACCAAAATACTGAGAGAACGGGGTAGAAGATTGTTGTGGTTGTGGTTGTTGAAATTGTTGACTTCTTTTATCGATTATTCGTTTTTGTTCTTGTCGCTAAAATTCACGAAGATTTGGATCGTCAATGGAATTCAAGTTCGTCAATAAAATTTGGATCGTCAATGGAATTCAATTCCAGCTCCTACTGTAGAAGTGGTAGTAGATGAAGATCACCGATTTGAATAATTTTTAGCTCGACACAAAAAAATTAAGGATAAAGATGCGCATTTCGCCCTTCGTAATGCATTAATCGAGCATTTATGGGAGAATAAAGGCGAAAGTTAAATATTTATGTGGTACTTAAATTAAATTTGACTATGATGTAATATTTATCTAATTATCTTTTATCAATGATTTTAGTTAATTTATCCTTTAAAATAATTTGTAATAAATGATTATATAAGTGGTAAGTGTGAATTATATATAATGAATATGGTAAAAAGAAAAAAGATAGTATTAGTTTGAAGGAAATAAAAAATTAAAAGTAAATAGAAGATAATAATATAATATATAATAGAGAGAAGATTTGGTGTAAAAATGATATAATGATGGGAGTAAATTTGGTGTTACACCATTTTGATATGAAATTTGGTGTCAGGGTTGAAGATGGAACGAGAGCAAGAAAAAATGAACAAATCACACAAAGGTGGTCTTAAAACAAAGATTCTATACCAATCTAAACCAATTATTTATTAGCGAGGAATATATAAATAGATAGGCACTTTGATGTCTAATCACCCGACGATTTACATTGATTATTAGTAGAAACTTGTACTTCATTTTTTTTATGCTAATTATTTATCAAAGCTTCATTAATATTTATATCATTTTACAAAAGCGTATATTACATGACTAGATATATACTCAGAACACATGTACCGAGAAATTTAGTTATATAAAAAGAAGAAGGATCAAAATTGCTAAAAAAGTACACAATTCCTCTGAGTTTGCCTTCACTGAATCATTGACTGTAGGGTGCGTATCCATTATTTTACATGTTTGAAAATACTATATAAGCAAGAAAACGAAAAAGAATCTTATCCTCCTTTTCTTGATTCGTACACTGCAACTTTAAACGTTGTCCCCCCTTCCAAAATTCGACTAGATTTAAGGGCTTAAAAGCAAGAACAAATGAACATCTCACTAAAAGGTGGTCTTAGAACGAAGATTCTAGCCAATCTAAACCAATTATTTATTAGTGAGGAATATATAAATAGGCACTTTGATGTCTAATCACCCTCTCTACTCAGGTTCTTGCCAAAAAAAGCACTCTTACGTGCGCAACGAATGGGCTCCGGCCTTTCCATTATTTGTGGTACAAGCTTCATAATTTCAATTCTTACTCTTTTATATCAACAGTAATAACATGATAAAACTTTCGGAAAAAAGCGAGATATGCCATTAAACTATACAAAATTGTATACATTTATATGAAATTTTAGACAAGGAAGGTCACATTCAAATGTGGATCAGTCAAAGAGTAAGATTCAAAGAGGCACATCTTGGGTCAAATCCCTTAATTAAAGATCTTGTGCCTCCAGTTTCCAAAAGGACTCAACGACTCTTTTCTCTTGTATAAGAAGGCTGCTCTCTCAAGAAGAAGATCACGTAACTACAAAAAGTGTATTCCAAATCTGTCTACTTCTTAGTTCAAACACTGTAATTCTGAGTTATCAGTGTCTCAAAAGATAGAGAGATCTAGAGTACAAAAGAAAGTTGTATCAATTGATTAGAACTCAAGTGTTGATTCTATACGTTGGTGGTAAACACAAAAACCAACAATTTTGTAACTTTATTCAAAGATCTTAAGGGAACCCTTGTGACCCAAGGGAAACTGGATGTAAGTACCACAAGCAACGGTACCGAACCAGTATAAATCGTGTGTGTCTTACTATTGCTCTTTACTGCTTTTACTCTTTCTGTCTCGTGGTTAGTCAACTAATATCTATATTAGTCGACTAAATTTTAACTAGGCAACAATTCACCCTTCCCTCTCTTGTACTTTCAATTGGTATCAGAGCAAGACTCATAGTCTGTGCTTTACCGCTAGTGAGAAAAAGATCAATGGGATCCAACACTGTTGCAGGTGCTCTCTTTCAAGAAGGAACCTCTCAGGTTCGACCTCCTTACTTCAATAGTCATCATTTTTCTCATTGGAAGGTTCGCATGGAAACATATACCATGTCATACGACATCAAAGTATGGCGTGTGATAAAAAATGAAAATCTTCCAATTCCTCCCACGAAAGATGCAAATGGTGAAGTCATCACATCAACTAATCCTCTGGATTTGGACAATCACACTGATGAACAAGCTGTTGTTATCACTGTAAATGCAAAAGCAAAAAAAACTACTGTACAACGCTATCAGTGGAGAAGAATATGAAAAAATATCCAGTTATGAGACTGCAAAAGAAATGTGGGATAAATTGGAAGTCACTTATGAAGGAACCAACAAAGTGAAAGAGACTAGAATTAATCTCCCGGTTAGAGAAAATGAATTATTTCAAATGAAGAATGGAGAATCTGTTGAAAAAATATTTTCCAGATTCAGCAAAATCCTTGGAGACCTCAAATCATTTGGAAGATCTATTAAAAGTGGAGAACATGCTAGAAAGATCCTCAGAAGTCTACCTATAATCTGGTAACCAAAAGTTATTGCTTTAGAATGTCAAGAACTGGACAAAATCTCTTATGATGAACTTAGAGGTGACTTGATTGCTTTTGAGAAAACTCATTTTGACAGACAATTCAAGAGAAAAAGAAGACCGTTGCTTTCAAGGCAACTATAGCTGAACCTGAAAATGAAGATGAAGTAGAAGGAGGAGAACAAGATAAAAATATTGCAATGCACTCGCAAGTTGTGACCATCATGATGAGAAGAAACAAAACTACAGAAGAGGTAAGTTTAATTTCAGAAAAGGAAAGGCGAGCAATGAATCGATAAAAATAATGGAAGATGTTACGAATGTGGAAAGCTCAAACACGTTCAAGCTGATTGTCCTGAATTAAAAAGGAAGCTTAGCAAAAACGTGCAAAAGAAGAAAGCTTTTGGAGCATGGAGTGATGAGGAGAAATCTGATCATGAGGAAATTGCCAACATGTGCTTTATGGCTCTTAGCAACAATGAAGAAACAGATAAACTTGGACTAATGGCAGACATCAACGATGAAGAAGATGATTCAAGTAGACCTTGTTCACCGTTGGATGAAGGAACTAGTGAGGTACTTACTCCTTTATGTCCATCTTATTATGAACTTCAAGAATTTGTTGATATTGCTCTTGCAGACATTGAAAGAGTAGTAAATGAACTCAAAAAAGTCAAGAGAGAAAGAGAAAGATAAAAGAAGGATTGGGCCCTGAAACTAGAAGTATGCGAAATTGAACGTGATATATTTCAAGAAGAAGTAAACAAACTCAGGATCCAATTGAATGGTCTACAAAAACCTCAAGTTCTAGTTCAGTCAAACCTGATCAGAATGTCCCTGTTAGAAATAAAATAGTGTGTTCCTTTTGTGGTATAAATGGTCATAGCACTAACAATTCCAGGAACAGAATTAGAGCTGAGTATAATTCTAAAAACTTCAACAGCTCATCTCGCACCTACTGTGGTAAAAGAGGTCACACCTCAAATCATTGCAGGTTCAAAAACAACATGAGGTGGATTTGGAGACCAAAATCTTCAAATCAAACTAACTCTCAAAAATCTAACCAGTCAGGACCCAAGAAGGCTTGGGTACCTAAAAATAAGTAATCTTGTTTTGCAGGAACACCGCAAGAAGAATAAAAAAGGAAAATGGTATCTTAACAGCGCGTGTTCCAGACATTTGGCGGGTGCCAAACAATTGTTCAAATCAGTCACCAAGCTAGATGGAGGAACAATTACTTTTGGTGACAAATCCAAAGGAAATGTTATTGGTGTTGGAAAGGTTCCTTTAAGCTCTACATGTGACGTGGATGAAGTTTACTTAGTAGATGATTTCTCTAGATTTACATGGTTTATATTTCTTAGTCATAAAGATGATGCCTTAAAGAATTTTGAAGTCTTTTGTAAGAAGGTTTAACGTGAGAAGGGTTACTACATCTCTACAATCAGGAGTGATCATGGAGGAAAGTCTGAAAGCAGAGCGTTTGAAATTTTTTGCAATGATCAAGGAATCTCCCATAATTTCTCTTCATCTAGATCTCCTCAGCAGAATGGTGTAGTAGAGCAGAAAAACAGAACCTTGCAGGATATTGCAAGAATCATGATAGTGGAAAACTCTTTACCTCATCATTTCTGGGAAGAAGCTGTAAGTACATCATGTCATATTATTAACGGATGTCTCATTCGTCCTATTCTCAATAAGACTCCCTATGAACTATGAAATGGTAAGAAACCAAAAATCAGCTACTTCCACCCTTTCGAATGCAAATGCTTTGTTCATAATAATGGTAAGGATAATCTGTGTAAGTTTGATCCAAAGAGTGATGAAGGTATATTTCTTGGTTACTCTCCGTCAAGTAGAGCTTATAGAGTTTATAATAAGAGAACCTTATGCATTGAAGAATCTATTCATGTTGTTTTTATTGATACTAACCCTCGCCCAAGGAATGATCCTGAAGATGAGGAAATTTCGTGTGCTTCAAAATCTGTTATTGCAGGTAAAGATCATCAAAGTGAGTCAGCTAATCAACAGACTCAACCAGCTGAAGCTCCTTCAGAAGATCATGACTTGTCTCAACCAGATCAGTCAACTAACATGAAAAAGATCTCTTCAGTAATACTCCAAATGAATGGAGGAATAAACCAGGATATCCTCACAAATTTATTATTGGAGATCCACAAGAAAGAATAACTACAAGGAGATCACAAAAGAACAAGTCTCATGTAGCTCTCATTTCTCAAATTGATCCCAAAATAATTGATGAAGCTCTAAATGATTCTCATTGGATCAACGCTATGAAAGAAGAATTAGATCAGTTTGAGAAAAATAAAGTCTGGGAATTAGTTCCAAAACCTTAAAACTCCTATGTTGTTGGGACTAAATGGGTTTTCAGAAATAAATTGGATAAATCAGTCTAAGTCATTCAAAATAAAGCAAGACTGGTGGCTCAAGGTTACTCTCAACAAGAAGGAATCGATTATGATGAAAACCTTTGCACCAATGGCAAGACTTGAATCCATCCAAATTTTACTTGCCTTTACCGCTCACAAAGGATTCAAACTGTATCAAATGGATGTCAAAAGTGCGTTCCTAAATGGTTATATATTTGAAGAAGTATACGTGAAGTAACCTCCTGGGTTTGCAAATGCCACTCTTCCAAACCATGTATACAAGCTGACTAAAACCCTGTACGGCCTCAAACAAGCTCTGTGAGCATGGTATGAAAGGTTAAGTTCTTTTCTTTTGAATCAAGGTTTCAAACGAGGTAACATAGATACAACTCTTTTTATTAAGCAATCAAATTCTGGTGATCTCATTACTCAAATTTATGTTGATGATATTATCTTTGGTAGCCCTAACACTACTCTTTCTGAAGAATTTGCTCTTTCCATGAAAGGTGAATTTGAGATGAGCACGATGGGAGAACTAACCTTCTTCCTTGGACTTCAAATCAAGCAGTCTCCTAAAGGAATTTTCATCAGCAAAACTAAGTACACCAAGGAGCTTATCAAAAAGTTTGGAATGGAAAATTCTAAGGCTATTGGCACTCTTATGAGTCCAACTACTGTGCTAGATGATGACAATAATGAAAAAATGGTTGATGAAACCATGCATAGAAGAATGATTGGATCTCTACTTTATTTAACTGCTAGTCGACCAAATATTATGTTTAGTATATGTAAATGTTCTAGATTTCAGTTAGCTCCTAAAAAATCCCATTTGACTACTGTTAAACGCATTATTAGATATTTAATTGGTACGACTGATTTCGACCTATGGTATGATCATTCTAATAATTTTTCCTTAAGATGTTTTTCAGATTCTAATTTTACAAGAGACAAAACTGATAGGAAAAGTACCAGTGGGACATGTCAATTGCTGGGAAATACCTTAGTATCTTGGCACAACAAGAAATAAAATTGTGTTTCTCTTTCAACAACTGAGGCAGAATACCTAGTTGTTGGAAATTGTTGTACACAAGTTTTATGGATCATGCATCAACTCCTTGACAATGATTTATGTCTTACTGCTACTCCTTTTTTTTTGCAACAACACCGGTACTATCTGTCTATCTAAAAATTCTGTGCATCATTCTAGAGCAAAGCATATAAAAGTTAAATATTATTTTATTCTTGATCATGTTGCAAAAGGTGATATTGCATTAGAATTTATTAGCACTGATTCTCAGCTTGCTGATATTTTCACTAAACCTCGTTTAGAAGAAAGATTTTTGTATCCTTCGAGAAAAGATTGGCATTCTGCCAAATTTATTTACTTGTTCAAGTGGTTAAATTATTTTACACGCTTTCAATATATTTTATTTCCTTACTTATCCGTGTACTCATTAATTTTATTGTGGAGGTGTAATTATTACTTGCAGTCATTCAGAACCATCACCTCCATCTGTACTTGACCTTTCCGATAACCAAGATGCCCCTTCACTTATCTTAAATCCTTTATAAAAAACCGCCCTCTTCCAAATACTCTCTTCATTCTCTACCAAATCTCCAATTTCTCCATGGCCAAAAGAAACCCTTCCTCTACAACCAGACGAAGCCGTAGGTTTCAAAAACCTCTCAATACAGAAGAAACGGTGGATGTAGAATCATCTATTAATTCAGACATTCTCAAGACTAACAATGATAGCAGTGTCTCATCTGAAAATCACCCCATTAGCCAAAAAAAGGCCGAAAAACGACCCATGGAGTGAACCCCCAAAAAGGCTGCGTGCAAAAAGGGCAAGGTAGAATGCTTTGATTTTGGTCCGAAAGACAAGTTGATCTTCTATGACCCCGTGAAAAGTCAAGGTTTGAGTCCTATAAGTCAAATCCATAGCTTATGGACGTTGTGTAAGTCTCTCTCTTATGCAAAGACTTCATTGTGATGTGACTGCAATTTTTGATTTTCAGCACCTTTCCCCTGTGTTTGACACTCTTTGAAATTCTGTGTATGAAGAACCTGTGAGAATGTTTTATGCAAATCTATTTGTGAATGATAAGGATAACTTAGAATCTATGGTCCTAGGTACTAGAATTATGTTGGACTCCTACCAATTTGAAAAGATTTTTTCTGCCAAATTTAGTGGGTATGATGTGTTTGTCCAAAATTCTTGTCCCAAAGACTTTGAAGTGTCTCTTTAAGAAGCAAAAATTTTCTTGTCTGATAATCCCCCTGACATTGGCCCCAAAAATCTGAAGTTTGAACATCGTGTTTTAGCCCACATGATTGCCACTACTCTTCTTCCCAGGTCTGGGTCCCTAAGTTCGTTGTCCACTAGAGATATCTTTGTCCTCTATTGTCTGGTCAACAACAAATGTCTTAATTTGTTTGTATGGATTCGTCAATATATCCTTGAGAGTATCAGGAATATTTCCTCTTCTGCTGCTTGTCTGCCCTATGGTATTCTTATCTCTCATATTCTGGAAGTTATGAAGGTTGACTTGGCACCCTTTACACCCAGGCACATCTCCACTACCTATAATAAAACTGATTTTCTATGATGGGTTACTCATTGGGTGAAAATGGATGGGTTAAGAGGGCCAAGGCTGAAAGTGCTCCAGCTCCGGTTGATGTTCAAGTTGATCAACTAGTTCCTCAATTGACTACCTCCCATAGACTTCCACACATTCAACAACACCTTGATGAAGTCAAGCTGCTGCTGGTGGTAATGAAAGAACATGTAGATAAAATCAGAGAAGTCATTAAGGAGACAGGTTCAGACGTAGCAAAGCTACGGATAGACATAGGAGCTACAAGGAGACATGGAACTTGGGCCTTCAATTCCATGATTGAAAAAATGGACAAGCTCGTCAAGGATGTTGACAACTCCTATGACTCCTTTTGCACCAAAGTTATCAACACCCTCAAATACTTTTTGGGACGTCATTAATTATCTCTGGCTGTTTAGTGACAAATAACTTATGTTTTTTTGCTGTTTTTTTGTGGTGGCCTTTAGACAATATTTTTTGGTTTGTACTAACTTAAGCCTCTGTTGAAGGCTCTACTGCTCTAACCCCTTTTAGTGTGTACATTATATTGCTCTGTGTTTCTATATATTATATTACTCTTTCCTTTTTGATTGATGTCAAAGTAGGAGAAAGAAAAAATGTGAGTAAATACTCAGGGGAAGCACTAGCTTAGGGGGAGCAACTCCTTAAAAGGGAAGTACCTTAATTATAAACTTATTTACTCCTTAAGGAAGGTCACATTCGAATCTGGACCAGTCAAAGAGCAAGATTCAAAGAGGCACCTCTTGGGTCAAATCCCTTAATTAAAGATCTTGTGCCTCCAGTTTCGAAAAGGACTCAACGACTCTTTTCTCTTGTATAAGAAAGTTTCTCTCTCAAGAAGAAGATCATGCAACTACAAAAAGTGTATTCCAAATCCATCTACTTCTTAGTTCAAACACTGTAATTATGAGTTATTAGTGTCTCAAAAGATAGAGAGATCTAGAGTACAAAAGAAAGTTGTGTCAATTGATTAGAACTCAAGTGTTGATTCTATACGTTGGTGGTAAACACAAAAACCATCAATTTTGTAACTTTATTCAAATATCTTAAGGGAACCCTTATGACCCAAGGGAAACAGGATGTAAGTACCACAACGGTACCGAACCAGTATAAATCGTGTGTGTCTTACTACTGCTCTGTTTGACTCGCGGTTAGTCAACTAATACCTATATTAGTCGACTAAATTTTAACTAGGCAACAATTCACCCCCCCTCTTGTACTCCCCATTGTACTTTCACAGTAAACTATACGAAATTGTATACATTTATCCATCGTTAAAAAGTGGCCCAGTCCTGCCCTTGCCGTGCATAAGCTGGGTCACATATAGGGCTATTCATTTGGATCGGATATCCAAAATCTGAACCGTTCCGTTCAATTTTGCATTTCGAATTTCGGATTGGATCGAATTTCGGAATGTGTTTATTAAAATTTTGGAATTCGGATCGAATTCGGATTGGTATAATTTTAATACAATCCGATCCGAAATCTGAAATTATTAGGGCATGCATAAATACTAAACTTTAATTTCGAATAGTTAGTACTTCTTTTACATTTTTATCCAAGTTATTACCTTTACAAGTAATGGATTTAGATATATTGGCACCATAGTACTCTCATAATTGCATAAACATGAATTCTTTTGTCACGCCCCAAAAATCGAGGAGCGCGACCGGTTCTCAACCGATTTAACTCGACTGAGCAAGCTTGTTAGGTTTCATTCTACCCAAACTAATTCATGAATAAATAGGATATGGACTCCATTAATCATACTTTGTAAGTATTTCATTAACAACTTCCATTTTATTTCCATTAGCATCTTAATTCATAATTATCAAAATATTACAAGTTTTTTAAATCTTTGCCAAATATCAAGAGTTCTAACTCAATTCTCCATTATCAAACACCACCCGCAACCTGTATACGGAGCCTCTAAATACAACTGAAGAGTAAAATGGAAATGCCGGCAACAAGGCTCCGGCTATACCTCAAAATATAAAGTACATGATAAACAATTGATACAGGACCCCAAAATGAAGTGGGGCTCACCATGCCAGCCGAAAGGAAGATGCGTCACTAGCTGCGACCACCACTTCCTGCTATGGAACCACCTACATCTATTTAAAGATGTAGTGCCCCAGGCAAAAAGGGACGTTAGTGCCATCGAATAGCACTAGTATGCATAATTAAACACCATCTCATTAGGAAGAACAACCATACAAGAACAAAGAAATCATAAAGATTCAACAAAAGCTTTAAACAATCACCACATCATCAAATAAAAGGAATCACATAGCTTTGATATAATTTCCATAGCTTTAGTTTGGGGCATTTAATACTGTTCATCATCATTCACAATGCTACCGCTTTCTTGAGCGGAGTCCGATCACGACCCGATTGGCTAGGTTGCCTCATTTGAGATATGTACCTCAATCATAATCTCATTCTCACTTTCCGAAATTCAATATCAGCACAAATACCACCATGTGTGCGGCATAACGTCCGATCATAGCCTGATCGGCTAGGCTGCCTTACCAAGGCATTTTTCCTTTCTCATTAATCATCTTATTTCAATCTTTATTTCATATATATCAATTCATAGGCACTTAGGGCCACAATTATCACATCATACTTGGCATTAGGCCACATTTCATAACTTACATTCCACATCACTTTCACTTTCAACATCAAACTTGCAATTTAAGATAATGGGCACATACAAGAGCAATTTAAGTTGTAAGCATAGAGAGTAATTCTCATGATTCGGCATAATAATCACAATTTAAACTTGACACAAAATCTAGGCAATTTAGCAAATAGTTCACATTCTTCACGTATCCCAAATTTACCAAGAATAGCACATTGAGACACACCTTTCACATATATTTTTGCAACACCAAATACTTTGAAATAACAAATACTACATAAATCAAATTTCGGACTTACAACATATGCGGGGACACCATGGGAGCTTAATTTCTAAGAATATGGGGTTTTAGCCATACATACCTTGTTTAAGCTTTTCTTAAGTTTCTACAATCCACCAACACCTCTAGCAATAACAATCTATAAGGAGAAAGCGAAATCAATTAATAATTTAGAAGGATTTCCCATGGTATAACTCTCTTAGGAATTTCATCAAACGCCTAATCATGTGAAATAGACTACAAGGTTCTACAATAGAAATTCCTTCTTCCCTCATCCAATTTCATCAAGAACTACCCAAAATAGTTCATTAATCCCATATACTATAGCTTAGTGTCACATACATGGCCCATTTTTAACCCCACAATATATTTTTGAACTCATAATCTCATATATGAAATATTAGAAGTAGGACTTACCCGTAAGATAGTGAGCTAGAGATTAGCATGCTTGATTCTTGAGGGTTTGTGCAAGATTGATGATTAGGAGGCTAGGTTCCCTCTTTCTCTCTCTAAAATGCTCTCACTTCTCTCTAGATTTAGTGTAAAATGGTCCTAAATGAAGCCCCAAAGCTTATTTATCAAAGTGGATTCAGATATGAAAATTTTCAAAAATAACCCCCGAAGTCAAATATGTGGTGCAATTATGCTATAGCATAATCGAAATGTGGGCAGCATTCTTGCAGCATAATCATTATGCGATAGCATAATCATTATGCGATAGCATAATCGACATCATAATCAACATGCGACAACATAACGTTTTGCCTGACACTGCTTCATTATGCGACGCATATGCGGTCCGCATAGTCGTTTTGCAATCGCAAAATTGGTCGTAAATCCAGCCTTTGGTAATTTGATCATAACTTTGTGTAGGGATGTCCAAATGACAAACGTTTTGAAGCGTTAGAAACTAGACTCGAAGACATTTCATTTCATTGGTTGTTAACCACATAAAACAGTTTATATATATATATATATGCTCGTCCAAAGTGTGGACTTGTGCTAACTCATTTGGAATTTTAGCCTAGTATGAAATTTTCCAAGTTGACTTAGACTTAGGCCTCCCATTAGACCCCACATTACACATTATAAGGATTATACACTTATTTACCAAATCTAATTGATTCCCATCATGTTAATATCACATAAAATATTATAATTAGCCTACCTGGTACCATGAAATCCTAAATTACTTGGCAAAATTTCTGGGGCCTTACATTCTCCCCCCCTCCCCCCTTTTAGGATCATTCGTCCTCGAATGAGGAGTAGAGTCCACCCTAAATGCTTAACATAATATATCTCTTTTCTCCTCACCTACCTCAAGTCCCTAAATTTTGACTAACTCCTAAAGTTTGCAGAAATTTTGGTAGAGTCTCCTTTGTAACTAGGCCTATCCACCTGCCAGAGAATCACCAAAACCATCCTAACAACACATCCATAACGATACAAAGCACCACAATGTATATATCAACAATACTAATCTCACAATTACAAGCACTACATTATCATAAGGGTACATGGACATGAACTGCACATTTCTAAATCATAATACCTAGAAGGTACCTTTCAAGTCAAAACCAATTGCTATACAATCAAGAGAAAATACCTTATTTCCACAACACTCTCGATCTTCAATGTGGCCTCTTATACTTACAGGATTTGCCATAACACATTCATGGAAACAACCCCAACCTCCAAACTTATCTAACAAGGATGACAGCTAGATACCTCACATAAATTAACTATCCATTAACTTCACCCTCAATAATTTCCGCCAGAATGATACACAAAAAATATCCAACTACCTTCTTAGACATAGACACTTGAAAACACAAAATATATGGGGAACAACTATGGGGAAACTCTCTTAGTGCGGCCTAATGTGAAATACACTTATGCAACCTTCATTATCAACTAACATAACATCTTCAGGGGAAAGTATTGAGAATAACCTTTTCACCCTCCTCAATTCTAAATCTCTATACGAACACCCACGCTAAACCTTTGATGACCTTCAACAATTACTCTAAGATGTGCTATCATAAACTGACCATAAAATTAGCTATCGAATATATGTGATCACATGGGGATGCTTCCTCTTTGACATGTTTGAACCTTCAATACCCACTAGATTTAATACAATGAGGAGCAACGGAATTCAAGATCAGGCTGGAATTATCCAGGAATCCATTAATGTGCTGAGCAAAGTATTTCATGAGGTTATATGCTAATAGACACGAAGATTACTACTAACAATACTGACATGGTTAATTATTTTGACGACATTAATTATTAGACAAATGAGGCATATGGGCAACTAGTACATTGGCAATAGAAATCATTAAGGAGGAATATTCAAGTACGTGACCCAGTCATCTCCTAGAGTGTAGGGAAAGACAGTTTATCGGGAAGGAGAATACTCTGGCACCTTGAATGCGATATGGGTTTCAAAGTACATGAAGTTGAATTACACTCCGATCGTTAACTGACACAAGGAATCTATACCACAAGTCCATGAGGATGAAAAGGAGTTGAACACTTATGATATTATCATGTTTCAAACTGCTTAACCCTTCTTGATAATTGATCCTATATGAGAGAACTAAAGATACGACAACTTGTTTTCCAAATCAATATGCTCATGATATGTGCAAAAATCTGAAGGCATCTAATCTCAACCTTTCACGAGTGAAACCACATAGTTAGGACATCTTAATATTGAGACGAAATCATATATTGGTTAGAGGGGTTCTAATGGTTAACATGATGCTCCAGGGAGAAAGACAAATAACACTCTTATCCACCCAGGAAGGTGGAATACCAAGAGTAGCAAAACTCCCCGCACATGACAATGACATCGTCAATAATCCTAGAAGCCAGATGAGTTGAAGGCTACGTAACCCATACAATCCGATCCATTTAAGACTTTTGAAAAGGGGACGCACTTTGGTTTGAAATCATGGCAATATAAGCCTGAATTTAGGGGAAATCATTACTTTTGGAACCCATGAGACAAGCCCACGTAGCCCTAGAAAATCGTTAATAATGGCGAGAAAGTACTTAAAACCATTACGAGTTGGTGTAGAATAAAGCCTCAAAGTGTCCACATGAATAAGTTTGAAAGAATGAGCCATCTTAATGTATTTATCGGAAAAAGTAACATGGGTTATCTACTCACAGGGACAAGCAGAGCAGGTAAATGGTTGTTAGAAGAACATCTACAAGGAATACCAGTAATATTTATTTATTCTAACAAAAGGAATATGTCCCTATCCTTGATGCTATAAGACTTCATCTTTGATGCCATAAAACATAAATGAATTTTACAATGAGAGTTATCAGATTAAATAGATAGTAGGGCAGCAAAACTAATGAGCACCATTTGGAACCAACAAGCTTAAACTTAGTTGAAGACATTAGAAGTCTATAGTTAAGGGGAATTTACCCACTTCCAGTGTCCTTTTTTTTAAAAGGGGGCTTGTAGAGTACATAAAAGTGAGGTGAATTGAATCGAATCATATAGTTGGATAGCTAGTCGAGAAAATGAGATAAGATCGTATTGAAAAATATGGAGAAACGACACATGATGCAAGGTAAATGAAAAGAAAGTGAGAGAGCCTATGGAAGTATCCTTTACATTGTAAACACTAGGAAGGGTGGTAATATAAGGGATTACGAGAAGCTAAATTTTTTAAAGAAGATCTCTGTATGTATTCACGTGATGTATAGCTCTAGAATTCAAAAATCCAATTATGTTTAGCAACTCTACTTCACAATGAAGCACTACAACACACTTCTACACAACCAGCTATTACCAGCCACATTGGGAGATGCTATAAGACTTGACTGAGAGAAAGGCTTTGACATATGAATGTGTTACTAGGTGTATTGCTCCTTGGTCAACCCAAAACCAAAAGGCGGGAGTTAGACTGATAAACTGATCGTTGGACTAGCATATGTGTAGATAATCCATTATCGAAAGGAGATAATTCAATCTCAGCAATTGCGACATGCTATCAACCCTTAATGAACTTGAAGTGATGTGGGAACCCAATGAGATAGTATAAAATAATCATGGAAGGTTTACAGGTGTTCATAATGAGTTCTCCATGGATTTTGACTTGAGAAATACCTAGATGCTAATAAAAGACAAAAAAACATGAGAAATAGGCGGTGTGCTATGATAACCCCCAAAGGTGCGCTTGGTCTTGACGAAGAGCCTAGTAACGGTCCTTATGAGAAAGGAAGTGTTACAATGACACATAGAAGGATATGTTCTCTCATGGTTATCGAGCAAGTATTGGGAAACTAGAACAATGAATTCACTAACTAAGGAACACAATTAACACATGTTGTGGAGGTGTAAAGAGAAAATAAACATTTGTTATGAGCTGGACATGCTTCTGCTATATTAACTCCCAATTGCAATACACGACCACGCCACGGGCATCCACAATACTAGAAACAAAGTGAGCTACTTATTGAGGGATGTCCCAAGTTGACACGAAAGTTATACTAAGATGGCGACACAAGATCTTCCTATGACGGGGATGTGAGGATCTCAATTTTCAGAGAGACTTTATGCACACGGTGACCATTTAGATTGGCATGCACTCATGTGATAGGTGTTAAGGTATGCTCTTATGTTACTCGACAGTGAGAAGCTCTCATGATGATACTCGAAAAAAAGTAGAGTGACTGTTCAGACTATAGAAGCCATATACACCAGTGAGTAAAAGAGTGACTCGAGAAGGATCGCAACACTGGAATGCTTTACATGGAACTTGACACCACATATGTAAACTTTACGACGGAGCATGCATAGGCACAAATGAGCATATATTGTCCATTTAAATAAAAAGATCCTGTAAGAAATTTATCAGGTATAGTCCATTGTTGAGAATTTAGGAAAGTAAGTGGAAAGTGTTAATCCTAGAGTTATAACTCAATTCAAGGACATAATTATAGAACTTAATTCCATAAGAGCATGTAAATAAGAGAATTTGTGATAGAGTGGATTCATGAATAATACGTCTTGTTCACGGAGTAGGTACATGAAATGTTTTATGACTCAACATCTTATTACGACCATGTTCATGAGAACTCTTCAATATGGGTGCACATATACAAAAAGGAAATTGTGCGGTGTTCATAGTGGTATAGCAAGGAGTGACTTACTTGGTAACTTTATATTGGTAGGGCAGTGCCTTAACTGATGCACCCTGACTCCACACCTGTAACATACATTGGTAACATACTGATATACTACATGATCCGGTGGTGCAGTGACATTAATAGGAACAAGGGTGCTCCCCTTAGCAATAAATCTACTAATCCCTCTATCGCTCGATACATTCTTCTTACAAACTCTTGGGCAATCTCCCTCAGATTCAATGGTGGGGTCATTCCCTCTTTACTTCTTCAAACTCGTGGATTATGGTTTCAAGATTACTCATCTTGAGAGTAAGATATAGCAAGGAAATTAGCTCCCTATCTTGGGTTCTATTGCACGATCTGGAGTATCAAAGAAGGGTGAAATTCCTAAATGTCCAAATAGCCTCTAAATTATAGATGTGGTCGACAACACACCGATAAGAAGGACTCTACTAGACACGGCTCCGAGACATTCTAGGACACTTTAAAACCTTAGGCTCTAATACCAAGTTTGTCCTGCCCCAAAAACCGAGGAGCACGACCGACGCTCAACCGAGTAAATCTGACTAAGCAAGCCTGTTAGGTTTCACTCTACCCAAACTAATTCATGAATAAATAAGAGATGAACTCCATTAATCATACTTTGTAAGTATTTCATTAACAACTTCCATTTTATTTCCATTATTTCTTAATTTATAATTATCAAAATATTACAAGTTTTATAAATCTTTGCCAAATATCAAGATTTCTAACTCAATTCCCCATTATCAAACACCACCCACAACCTGTATACGGAGCCTCAAAATACAACTGAAGAATAATATGGAAATGCCGGCAACAAGGCTCCGGGTATAACTCAAAATACAAAGTACATGATAAACAATTGATACAGGACCCCGAAATGAAGTGGGGCTCACCATGTCAGCTGAAAGGAAGATGCATCACTAGCTGCGACCACCACTGCCTGCTATGGAACCACCTACATCCATTTAAAGACGTAGCGCCCCTGGCAAAAGGGACGTTAGTGCCATCAAATAGCACTAGTATGTATAACTAAACATCATCTCATTAGAAAGAACAACCAATCAAGAATAAAGAAATCATAAAGATTCAACAAAAGCTTTAAACAATTACTACATCATCAAATAAAAGGAATCACATAGCTTTTACATAATTTCCATAGCTTTAGTTTAGGGCATTTAATATTGTTCATCATCATTCATAATACCACCGCTTTCTTGAGCGGAGTCCGATCACGACCCGATCGGCTAGGTTACCTCATTTGAAATATGTACCTCAATCATAATCTCATTCTCACTTTTCGGAATTCAATATCAGCACAATACCACCATGTGTGTGGCATGGACTCCGATCGGCTAGACCGCCTTAACAAGGCGTTGTTCCTTTCTCATTAATCATCTCTTTTCAATCTTTATTTCACATATATCGATTCATAGGCACTTAGGGCCACAATTATCATATCATACTTGGCATTAGGCCACATTTCATAACTCACATTCCACATCACTTTCACTTTCAACATCAAACTTGCAATCTAAGATAATGGGCACATACAAGAGCAATTCAAGTTGTAAGCATAGAGAGGAATTCTCATGATTCGGCATAATAATCACAATTTAAACTTGACATAAAATCTATGCAACTTAGCATATAGTTCACATTCTTCACATATTCCCAATTTACCAAGAATAGCACATTGAACACATTGAGATACACCCTTCACATATATTCTTGAAACACCAAATCCTTTGAAATAACAAATACTACATAAATCAAATTTCGGACTTACAACATATGCGGGGACACCATGGGAGCTCAATTTCTAAGAAGAGGGGTTTTAACCATACATACCTTGTTTAAGCTTTTCTTAAGTTTCTACAATCCACCAACACCTCTAGCAATAACAATCTATAAGGAGAAAGCGAAATCAATTAATAATTTAGAAGGATTTCCCATGGTATAACTCTCTTAGGAATTTCATCAAACGCCTAATCATGTGAAATAGACTACAAGGTTCTACAATAGAAATTCCTTCTTCCTGTTGCGACCAAAACACTCACGCAAGTGTATGCGATCGACAAGTAATATAGTAGTAAGTAAAGTATCGTTCCCACGAGAAATTGTGATCAACTTATCGACTGATGTAGACTCAAACAATTATCAATTCAAGCTAAATTATCACAAAATATATAAAGAACCAATTTACAATTTACTTAGTAATTAAACAATAATTCAATACAAAATTACTACACCAATTACACAATATTTTGATAACAATTTGGGTAAAGATATTCCCGGGTCATGGACTTGCTAGAAATTATGCTACTATTTTAGCTTAAAATGGATTTATTGAATTATCCGGGTTATTGATTATATGGTTAATAATATTCATAAGAATCTTTCGAGTTCTTATGCATCTATTCAAGTTAAACTAATACCTATATGTCTATGGTATTAATATTAGCAAGAATGCATTTACAACTCCTATTTTTCAACCAAACAAGGCAACTAAGTATATGTCTATCTTAATTGCGAATTCTTCACCCGATGCCCGAGATTCAAAACTTGTTCTATTTGATTCTATATGCAACCAAGAATTTCCTTTTTCAAGTTTAATTCAAGATTCGTAAATAAATTTCACTGTTAGCTACGCAGTAAAATAATTAGAAGCAGAATCAAATAAACAACCCATAGCAATAAATTCAATATCTTCAATCTAAGCTTCAAATAACATAATTATCTAACATCCATGGCCCAGGAATACTAGAGTTTTTAGCTACTCATAATCATACAAAAATCAACAATAAAAGTTTTAAACATAATATAAACAAACAAATAGAAGAAAGTTTAGAAGAACTCTTTGAATCCTTGCTCCAAGATGTTGTTCTTCTTCTCCTCTCTTAGCTCCAAGATGAGCTCCTCCTTCTTTTTCTCTCTCTAAAATTATTTCTTCCTGTAAAAATCTGATCTTTATCTCAATAATGGAGCTTTACTTTATGTAAGTTGAGTGGATCCTCTCAGATTTCCCATTTTGCCCCTAAATAATTGATTTCTCGGACAGGACTAGCGCGGGAGCGCATGACCAGCGCACATCCCGCGCATATAGAGTTTCTTTCTGTCTAAATCACTGAACTAGCGTGGGAGCGCATGACCAGCGCATGACCAGCGCTAGTGGGGTTTTCTCTTGTTAAGATGTTGCTGCTCAACTTTTTCGTCATTTGACTCCATTTTTCACTTGATTACCATCATAAATCCTCATTTATTTATTGAACTCCTGTAAGACATTAAAGTCATGATTAGAGCTAATTTTTGCATTATTTGAACATTTACAATAGTAAACCATCCTTAAGTTGAATTAAAACATAGGCTATATTAAACAATTTAGCCGATTATCAATACCCCACACTTAGCTTATTGCTAGTCCTCGAGCAATCCACTATATTCTTTTTAGAGAATTCTTCACTCAACCATTTCCCCTCACGCATTACACCTAGAACATTGTACATACTTAACACCTAGCAGTGAACAATCCTAGCCTTAAAGTTGTCTCTCAAGTGCTATGCAATATTCAAACTTCCTCAACTTACTCTTCACAGAAGTCAAGATTTGCTTTTCTGTCACAAGTCATATGCCCTCACCATCATGCCAACAAGAAATATTTGGTAATTACTCTGCACATTCAAGTCATATACTTATAATAATCAATTAAAGCACTCACTCTCATAATAGAAGTCACATGCATGCAATGGGTACCATAAGCTTGCCCGTAATATAAATCTCTACTAAGGTAGGCTTGCTCGATCCAAAATCAATTAGGACTTTTTCATGGTTGTAATGTGGGCTAAGGGACGGGTAGGATGTATTTAGGAATAGTGACTCAACCCCTAAGCACTTTAACACATCACACGAGTAATTTTCAACGCAAATTCTTCAACCCACTTCTCATTCATACACAATATCATCCCACAAATATGCCCTTCTTCTTTAAGCATTCTATTAATTCATTCCCACTAGCTAGAGCAAAACACAATGTAATCATCTTTTTTTTTCTTGTCACTCAATTTCTGCTAGTGGTGTATTCATTTACAACATAAGTGCACCTTTCATCCTTTTATTGGTTCCACTCAAAAGTCACCCCACACTTATTTCTTTCTTACTTCTTTTAGTGCTCTTCTCATAATTAAAGTGCTTTAAGAGGTAAAAGGATCAAAACAATGTCAATTAAGAACAAAAGGGTATAGGCTTGTAATGCGGGTGCCAAACAAAAAGTCTGAAGGCTCAAAAAGGTTAACTAGGGACAAATTTTATTTTTAATAAGCAATTAAGCTCAAAAAGGTCAAAGAAAGCCTAACATCATTTTTCAAACCGAGCATCACCTCAAATTTCGCTTCAACTCACATACCGGGCAAGTTCTAGACGCAAGTACAATACATGGACTACACAAATACTCACCACACATGGCATATGACTCATTCCAGATCAGCTCATCAAGACACTCCATTACGAGCATTCAATTCAGTACAAACATACAAATTAAGGCACTTTCAATGAGATTCAACAATTAAGACTAAGCGCGTTACACTCTAGGGTCTAATGTGTACAGGTGTGTCAACGCTATGAGTTCTCTTCTATAGCTTGCATCCCTTTATTTAATATACAAATCAAAAAAATTGAAAACAGAAATTAAAAACTACATATGCTCGGTTCAAAATAAACCCTTGGAAAAGAACCGTAGCTTAAAGAAAAACCAAGGGGGATTTGTTATACTACCTAAAAATAAAAAATAAAAACAAAAATCTTTTTTGTTGTTTTCTATAAGCTCAGTTCCCTCAAGAAAATTCCTCTAAAAGATCCGTCGTAGGGAAAAGTCTAATTTTTCTACCTTTTTTTTTCACAAATTAGAAAAATTAATCTTCTAAAATACTACACAACTACGAAGAAAAGAAATAAGAAGCTAAAATACTAAAAAACTAATTATCCAAAGGAATTCTCTCACCCCACACTTAAAAGAGTGCAATGTCCCCAATGCACAAATAAAAGCAAAAAAGAAAAAATAACAAGGGTGGACAAGAAACTCCCTGAAAGGCCAAAGACCGAAACACTGACAGCTCACGGGGTACTCAGACTTCTCCCAAGGATGGTCCTTTGTGCGGGTACCTAACACTAGTTCCAACCAGCTGGCTCGCCTTTGCACACTTTCAGTGGTTTTTCTTCTATGCTCATAATCCTACAACAAATGCTACAAAGGTAGAAAACTAAAATAAACAAAAATAAATAAAAATAAAAGAAATTAGTCTATTTTACAAAATTCAAAATTATTATACAAAATATACTACACAGGCGTATATACAAATCCTACATAGACAATATACAATGTGAACCACTTTTTGCTTCCACCTTGAACTTATGAATTGTACCCCTAACAAGGCATCATGTCTGTCGTTATGCTTCTTTGGTGGGGCTACAAAGATAACCAGGCCAAGTAATAAATTTTTCACTCGACACTTCTCGGCCTTTGGATGAGGAATGTAATTTTTGCTTTTTGGCACAATAAATTCAAGAATATAGACACTTTCATCCTCACTCTTTGACTTCCACATAGGGTCAGGTGGCTCGATTACTATCTTACTATCTAAACACAATGTGGAAAAATGATTGGAATGAGGTCTAATGCACCACAACTCATGAATTTTACTACTATTTACATCCCCATTTATACAAACACTCAATTCTTCTAAAGTAATGTTATCTACTCCCTCACATGACTCTAGAGCACTCTTCTTAACATGGACATCCTCAAGAAAAATATGATCTAATGATTGGTATTCTTGTTTTAGCTCCTCTATTTGGTCTAGAAGATTTTTTTCAGCTTTATACAACTCATCATTAAATTGTTGGGCGTTACACGCATCAACCTTTGCCCTCAAATCTGAATCCAAGTTATGCACAACTAAGCCAAAATTATCACTTTTTTGTGCAAGCTCATCTCTCTCCTTAGACCAATCTTTCATCACCGTTGTTAGTAAACAACATTGTTTCGCAGAATCCACTAATTGAGAATATCCGTCTCAATACCAACCCTTACTCCCATATTCAAATTCAGATGTCCAAAAGGTGAGGTCATGACTAGCCAAAAAATACGGGCCATAAAAATCTTTGATTAACCAAGTGTCTTCATCATTAACCTTACCTCTGTATATTTCATCCTCATATGTCATCCTGAGAGAACTAGAAACATACTAAGAGAAAAATCAAATATTTATAAAAATAACATATTCACAAAATGAAAAGAAAATAAACTTGTAAAGATAATAATAAAAGTCTAACCCAGAAGAATAGTTAATGTCTAATTCCCCGGCAACGGCGCCAAAAACTTGTTGCGACCAAAACACTCACGCAAGTGTACGCGATCGACAAGTAATATAGTAGTAAGTAAAGTATCGTTCCCACGAGGAATTGTGATCAACTTATCGACTGATGTAGACTCAAACAATTATCAATTCAAGCTAAATTATCACAAAATATATAAAGAACCAATTTACAATTTACTTAGTAATTAAACAATAATTCAATACAAAATTACTACACCAATTACACAATATTTTGATAACAATTTGGGTAAAGATATTCCCGGGTCATGGACTTGCTAGAAATTATGCTACTATTTTAGCTTAAAATGGATTTATTGAATTATCCGGGTTATTGATTATAGGGTTAATAATATTCATAAGAATCTTTCGAGTTCTTATGCATCTATTCAAGATAAACTAATACCTATATGTCTATGGTATTAATATTAGCAAGAATGCATTTACAACTCCTATTTTTCAACCAAACAAGGCAATTAAGTATATGTCTATCTTAATTGCGAATTCTTCACCCGATGCCCGAGATTCAAAACTTGTTCTATTTGATTCTATATGCAACCAAGAATTTCCTTTTTCAAATTTAATTCAAGATTCGTAAATAATATTTCACTGTTAGCTACGCAGTAAAATAATTAGAAGCAGAATCAAATAAACAACCCATAACAATAAATTCAATATCTTCAATCTAAGCTTCAAATAACATAATTATCTAACATCCATGACCCAAGAATACTAGAGTTTTTAGCTACTCATAATCATACAAAAATCAACAATAAAAGTTTTAAACATAATATAAACAAACAAATAGAAGAAAGTTTAGAAGAACTCTTTGAATCCTTGCTCCAAGATGTTGTCCTTCTTCTCCTTTCTTAGCTCCAAGATGAGCTCCTCCTTCTTCTTCTCTCTCTAAAATTATTTCTTCCTCTAAAAATTTGATCTTTATCTCAATAATGGAGCTTTACTTTATGTAAGTTGAGTGGATCCTCTCAGATTTTCCATTTTGCCCCCAAATAATTGATTTTCCGGACAGGACTAGCGCGGGAGCGCATGACCAGCGCACATCCCGCACATATAGAGTTTCTTTCTGTCCAAATCACTGAACTAGCGCGGGAGCGCATGACCAGCGCTAGTGGGGTTTTCTCTTGTTAAGATGTTGCTGCTCAACTTTTCGTCATTTGACTCCATTTTTCACTTGATTACCATCATAAATCCTCATTTGTTTATTGAACTCATGTAAGACATTAAAGTCATGATTAGAGCCAATTTTTGCATTATTTGAACATTTACAATAGTAAACCATCCTTTAGTTGAACTAAAACATAGGCTATATTAAACAATTTAGCCTATTATCACTTCTCTCATCCAATTTCATCAAGAACTACCCAAAATAGTTCATTAATCCCACATACTATAGCTTAGTGTCACATGTGTGGCCTATTTTTAACCCCACAATATATTTTTGAACTCATAATCTCATATATGAAATATTAGAAGTAGGACTTACCCGTAAGATAGTGAGCTAGAGATTAGCATGCTTGATTCTTGAGGGTTTGTGCAAGATTGATGATTAGGAGGCTAGGTTCCCTCTTTCTCTCTCTAAAATGCTCTCACATCTCTCTAGATTTAGAGTAAAATGGTCCCAAATGAAGCCCCAAATCTTATTTATCAAAGTGGGTTCGGATATGAAAATTTCCAAAAATGACCCTCGAAGTCAAATATGTGGTGCAATTATGCTATAGCATAATCGAAATGTGGGCAGCATTCTTGCAGCATAATCATTATGCGATAGCATAATCGATTATGCTACAGCATAATTAACATGCGACAGCATAACATTTTGCCCAACACTGCTTCATTATGTGACGGATATGCGGTCCGCATAGTCATTTTGCGATCGCTAAATTTGTCGCAAATCCAACCTTTGGTAATTTGATCACAACTTTGTATAGGAATGTCCAAATGACGAACGGTTTAGAGAATTAGAAACTAGACTCGAAGACCTTTAATTTGATAGGTTGTTCACCACATAAAACCTTATACATATATAGATATGCTCGTCCAAAGTGTGGACTTGTGCGAACTCATTTAGAATTTTAGCCTAGTATGAAATTTTTCAATTTGACTTAGACTTAGGCCCCCCATTAGACCCCAAGTTACACATTATAAGACTTATACACTTATTTACCAAATATGTCCATCATGTTAATAGCACATAAAATATTATAATTAGCCTACCTGGCACCACGAAATCCTAAATTACTTGGCCAAATTTCCTGGGCCTTACATTTTCTTACTGTATTGCCTCTTTTACAAAGAAAATATACACATGAGTTTGCAACTTTGAGGCATAATAGTCCGATCTGAAATTCGAAAATTCGATTTGATCCAAACTTTAAAATTCGATCCGATTCGATATTAATTCGGATCGGATTCAAATTGCATTTTCTAGAATCCGAAATCCAAAATCCGATCCGAAATGTGCTAAATCCGATCTGATCCATGTACAGCCCTAGTCACATATGCCTTATATTTAACAGACTTTCCCAACCCACATAATAATCTCATTAACAAAATATTTAGCACCAGATTTTGACATGTGTCACAATCTGGTGCATTTCATATATACTTCAATTTTAAAAGAGCCACATATAGACCACCACATCTAATCCTTCTTATACCACTCAACCATCCACAACTAATCATGATTACCATAAACCAGATCCATTTTCAGTCTCCATCACCCATTATTCCCTAGTTATCACCGCGCAATTAGTATTTTTGTCTACCACCACGCAATCACCAACCATCACTATGAGTCGCCTCCATCAAACACAAGCCAACACCTCACAATCATGAGTATTGATCATTGACGACCACCGATAAATTATATAATTATGATTTTTGATGATTTCTCAAACCTCATTGGAGAACTAAATAGGAATTTGATACAAATTAGTTCCTTTGCGCATGGTGGACATGCTATGTATGGTCAAACTCTCGAGAAACTAGAAAAGACAACAGATAAGGGAACATATAGGATCAGTTCCCTTAACTATCGTTCAATCAACTCTACAGTTATAAAAGTTATTTCATTGTACCGATTGGCAACAGTGCAACGGCACAATCGCTGTTGCTACAGACCAAATCAAAAGTTGAAGTGTCTCTATCCCTTCACACATGCTCTCTCATATATAAACAACATTATACAAGATTTGACCTACACTTGAGAATCTGAAAAACCCTATCATTCAAGTGCCATCCGCCACTGTTTTCTTCAGGTGCACTCAAGAACAAACCTGCTACAAACCAAGGACCAGATCCCAACACTGAAGATGCTTGAGTCCTTAAGTTTGTTGTGTCTTTGTCTTTTGTTATTTACTTGTATTCCTACACAACTTTTTAGATGTATTTCGTAGGACAACTTTTAACCATTATTGTTTTGGTCGTTTGACTAGAGTTAGTAAAGAGTGTTGCTTTGCAATAGAATTATTGCAAAGGACTTACAATAGAGTTATTTTAAGGGGTGATGGATTAAGAGTTTAATTTCTAAAAAGCAATAGGTTGTAATCTGAAGTTTGCTCAGTTTTAGTGGGGTTTAAATCCTACTGGGGTAGGTCATGGTTTTTAATCCCTTGAGCAGGGAGTTTCCACATAAATATCGTGTGTTCTTTATTTATTGTTTGTTTACTATGGGCATCAAACACAAGCCAACACCTCACAATCATGATCGTCGATCGTCGACGACCACCTTCGCGAATTGCTTCCACTGCTAGCTTTAAAAGCTTGTTATTTTTTAAATTTTATATTCATTAGTTATAAAAGTAAATTACACACATTCAGATGCTTATAAAACAAATAATTTTAATTATTCTTTTTTTGATCTAGACACAACATCATATATATATATATATATATATATATATATATATATATATATATATATATATATATATATATATATATATGAGTGTTGCTAACATACTACATGAAGGTAGTATGTTAGAATTGTACTCATATTAATTTTTCCTTAAATACCCTTAACAACAAATCAACGATGCACAAATTAGAGAGATGCTTTTGTCTTTTCCAATTATCTTGCAAACACTGGCTATATTTCAATTACCCGATTAAAAACTGATTAGTCCATGCTATTTTTCCATGCAGGTTGGAGTCGTAGTTGAACATAGGGCTTATTGCTTGATGGGCTTGGACTGCGAATCAGAATTTACCTCTTATTATAGTGTGTGCTTCTTGGAGGTAAGCTACATTATAGGCACATTAAGAGCGGAGATAATTGAGATTCAGATAATTGGAATTAAGAAGTTGAAACTACATCTCTACCATTAGTAGGTTTAGCCGGGGGCCAAATCTCCGATATCCATTGAAGACTTTGCTCGTTAAGTAATAAAGTTGCACCATTGTTATCACCTATAGTCTTTGGCATAATGGTAAGCACTTGAATCAAGCGTTCTTTGATATCACAGTTCTTACGAGTTGAGAAGCTAATAGGTACTTCCTCAATAAGCCAATATGGAAGGTCATCCCCTGGAACACAGAGGTACTTAATATGCCTTAGACAATCCTCGCATTCAGAGTCCTAGTCAGCTTGATATAATCTTGATGTCTAAGAGGGGAGAAGGAGAAAGAACCTTAGAAATCCACCTTTTTATAGAAGCAAAGCACGCGTTGCAACCGATGATATACAACCTTTTTTCAAAGATTTCAAGCTTTCAATGCCAGGAATATCTATTGCTTTCTTGCAATTACTGAAGTGGAGTTCTACCAAATATTCCCAATTTGATATGCTAGTTACATGTTCCAACGCGGAGCCAAGAGCATCCTTCCATAAAGCAAATAAAGCAACCGCCATTTTTTGTTACATCTAATAAACTATGTATAACTTTTAAAAAAAAAATTGTAAAGTGAAAAAGTTTGATTTATTTCTTTAACAAATATAGATAAGAAGGATTTTGCAACTGCTATGATTTCTACTAAGGAAATTGCACTTGAAATGAATATCGAATCCGAATTTCGTAAGAAACGTGTGATATATAGGAAGTAACAATTTGATGCGAATGTTGATAATGAAATCTCAAAATCTTTGAAAAAGTACGTTAAAGTTGATTATTTTTATACATAATAGACAAGGCTATTTTTTCACTTTAAAATAGATTTGAACAATTCACAACATATGAAAATATCTTTGGTTTTCTATTTGGTGGTAAAAACTAAGATCACTAGATGTTGAAAATTTAAAAAAATATTGCCTTAATCTTGAATGTTTCTTAAAGCATAATAATCAATTCGTATTTAATGTTTTAGATTTATTTTCTGATAAAAGTATTAAGGAAAATAGTACAATTAGAAGATAGCAGTTTAATTGATACACTTAGCAAAATAAAAAGATTTAATTCTTTTCCAAATGCCTAAATTACTTATGGAATAATGTTTATAACTCATGTTACCGTTGCTTCAGCGGAAAGAAGTTTTCAAAATTAAAATTGATAAAATCTTACCTAAGATCAACAATGTCACAAGAAAGGTTAAATGGATTAGCTATATTGTCAATTGAAAAATACTTATTAGGAGTTATTGATTATAAGAAAATTATTAACAACTTTGTATTTAAGAAAAGCTATAAAAAAAAGACTTCAAATAAATAATAATAATGAAATTTTAAAAATTAAGGCCCCTTATAAAATTTGGCTTTAGGCCACAAAATTCGTCGCCCTGCGCGGAGCAGTTTGCTTTAACCATTCCAAACTCGAGGGAAATAGAGGGAGAAACTTGAGCTTTCTGCAGTTTGGGAGAAGCAACGCTTGATAAAACAAAGTCTTCATGCTAGAAGGAAGGATGCAAATCGCCTAAAGAGAAGGTACTTTAAAGCACGGAAAATCTCCTTAACGAAACTAAAACAGTTATGCCTTCTTTCCTCTTCTCCATCTTCTTGAGCTGAGTTCGAGCTGAAGACATTGCTCTCTCTATTAGAAGCTCCAATAAACCTTGTTAATCTTTCTGATACAGATTGTTGGCTTTCATCCAATGATTCTTCATTACCTTCATAATCATCATCACTTTCGTAAACTAAATGTATTCCACACTTCTTTAGTTCAATCCCTGTAATGGGAAAGTTGCCCAATCCCACCTGTATTATATCACCATCCTCGAGTATAGATACTAATGGATGATAATCTCGATACCTGCACAAGTAAACTTGATCCTCGGGCGTAGTTGGGACTCCTACCAAGTACATACCAGTAGTATATACTGCTCGATTTGCTCTAACGATTTTTGCATGGATGTTAGCTATTACAGGCAATTCATCCCTTAAATCATCTAGTTTAGCACAGTTCACTGACACAACTATGGCAATAACCACTGCTTTAATTTCATTGTTTCTGTGCCTTGAGAAATGCACCTCGCTTGGAGTTAACCAACTTGGGATTTCACTGCCTGGAATGCTAAAATTATACAAGTTTTTCACAGCAACCTGACAGTGAAAAGCTTTTCATTAGCCTAACAGGTAAGTACTGTTTTGGCAAGAAATTGAATGAAACATAGAGTGTGTTCGGTACAAGGGCAGCCCGGTGCACTAAGCTCCCGCTATGCGCGGGGTTGGGGGAAGGGCAGGACCACATGGGTCTATTGCACGCAGCCTTACCCTGCATTTCTGCAAGGGCCGGACCACACGGGTCTATTGTCCAGGGAAGGACCGGACCACACGGGTCTATTTTCATTATGACAGATTTTTATTTTTTTGGGGAGAATTTTTTTTTCTGAAAGTAAGTTATTTATTTGGTGTTTTATTTCCGAAAGAAGATATTCATGGGAAAAAAATTCTACCAAAAGAGAAACAATAACTTCTGTTACATTTGGATGGAAGTAACTTTCCTTCTCAATTATCATAACTCTTAACTTCATATCACTGCTTTAACCTACACTTACACATTATTATCAATCTTTAATACTCAAGAATTTCATCAAAATACTGTACAATTTGCAAATACTATTATCAATCTTTGATATATATATATATATATATACACACTCTCCAGTTACCAACCAAACACCAGGAAACATTTTTCCACGGGAAATATTATTGGTAGAAAATAACTTCCGTCATACCACACACAGTTAAATAGGAGAAAACAGTACCTTATCAAGTTTGCTTCTAACAATAGAGGCACAGGAGACATTGCAACCAGCCATATGTAGCATTCTTAAGGATTTCAAGCATTCGATACCTTGGATGTCTACCAAACTCATGCAATTTGCAAGGTTTAGCTCGCGCAAGAACTCTAATCTTGAGATATCGTACATACTCTCTAGGGCTCCACAGTTTGCAGCATTTATCTTGAGCAAACTTGAGGGAAGAGGAGGAATAGCTTTCAACTGTTTGTAGTGGGGAATAAGGAGCTCTTTCAAGAAAGGTAGTCCTTTCAGACTAGACGGGAGATGGGAAAAATCATTGAAACCAAGATTGATGATCTCCAAAGATGATAGTTTCTCAAAATCATCCGGTATTTTCCCAACTATTCTCCATGCACGGGCATCAAGTTCTTGTAACATGGATAGCTCTGAGAAATACGAAGGAAGCACAACAGGTGCTGTTTCCCTTTCTGTGTAGGTAGCTGGTTTTGTGGTTTCAGTACTTTGTGATACCTGCAAAGGCAGATCCAAAGTTTAATCTTTATGAGTTCAAGGTTCTTTGAAAATATGGGTTCAAAATATAACATTTATACTAGTTTTCATAGTTTCCATACACAAATACATATATCCATGATTTAATATAACTATGTATTCACCTAGCTAGGTACCTGGCAGAAAGGCTTCTTTCCCATCTTCAGAATCATTAAGCTCGATAGCATCCCGAATGTTTCAGGTAATTTTGTTACTGAAGTCTCCTCCATTAGCAGGTGTACTAAGTTCTTTAGTTTCCCAATTGAAGCTGGCAATTTGCAAAGTCGCTTACATCTGGTCAATCTCAGTATGACAAGATTCTGCAAATTCCCAACTGATTCTGGCAGCTCCTTAATAGCATCATTTCTGGTAAGAGTCATTGTTCTAAGAGCTAACAATTCTCCAATGGAGTGGGGAAGCGAGCCAAGGCGCTCACAGTTCCTTATCTCAAGATTCTTCAGTGATTTAAGTCCACCAAAAACATGATCTGGAAGACTAATAATTGGAACCTTTTCTATTTGAAGCTCAACCAAAGAAGACAATCCTTTAATTGAAACAGGCAATGCATTCAAATGCTGACTATTTCCGAGCGATAAGGACCTAAGATAATACAGAGACCCAATAGATTCTGGCATCATTTTTATTGCACTGCCATAAAGCCAGAGATTTACTAAAGATTTGAGGTTGCCAACACAACTGGGAATAGCAGAAAGTGACTCACACCTAATTAAGTTTAATGTATGAAGGTTCTGCAAATGTTCAATAGAATCAGGTATTTCTTCCACAGCAGAACCATTAAGAGAGAGTTCCTTCAAAGCACTTAGCTTTCCTATGAACCGGGGAAGTTGTTTCAATGAGTGGCACTGGATTAAGCTTAACTTCTCAAGTTTTGTTAAGCGGAAGATACTTTCAGGCAACTTCTCAATAGCAGTTCCATCTAATAGAAGTTCTTGTAAAGACTTCATCTTACCTATATCTTCAGGTAGCTGTTTCAATCTCGAGCAACCCGAGAGTATCAGCTTTTCAAGATTCTTCAGCCCGGAGACCTCACCTGGAAATTCAACAAGGTTGCGGCAATCTCTTAGATTTAAATGACGTAATGTATTCAGATTCCCAATTGTTCTGTGAATCCTTTGCAATGCACTGCAACGCTCAGCTATCAACTTCTCCAATGCTTTATGCGTGGATAAATCAGGAATAACTGTTATTTTATGACAATCAGAGAGATTCATAACTATCAACTTGTTCGCCACCTGCAAATTTTAGAAAAAACATGCCTAAAGAATCTATATTTGAGATTTAAAAAATGAGAGCATATCAGGACTTTCATCAACTACAGGATGCAATTCAAGGAAATCAAATTGTATATAACTAAAGTTTTATAGTTATGCATTCACTTTAGGAGCTCTGTAATATACAATGCTGCTTAGTTTCTGATAATAATAAATGATCATAGATGACAAGAGATATTTTAGCTTCTTTGTTTCCGGAGTATCACCCTCCATAAGCAAGTACCTGACATTAATTTATTATATAATATAAAATATATAAAAGCTTAATAGTTGAAAAATACAAACAGTATTTCATCAGCATGACACATAACGCATACCTTTTTGCAATTCCACGTCCATTCCCGGCTTCCAACCCTCTCTATTTGGCTCTCTGAGAGATCAAGTATGGTAAGTTCACTTGGATAATCATTAGAATAAAAACTTGAAAGAGTGCATCTTTTCCAGTGGAGCCATTTTAGTGAAGAAGGTAACTTCCCCAAATTTCCCTCTAGTTTCACATTATCGAATTGGAGTAGTCGCAGATTAACTATTGGATCAAATACTTCACTGTTCAATACCAACTCATTAGTTTCTTTTGCATCATTTTGAAATTGTTCTTTGCACAACTCTTTAATGTAAGCTAATGCAGAAGTAAAAGTGGGAACTTGTTGAAAATGCTCTCTAGTAATTGCTTTTGCGCTTTTAATCTTTGATGATGAATTCTGATACAGATCCAGGATGATCCCTTGGATGTTCTGTGTCCCCTGTTGTTTTCATGACAAATTATTTTTGTTTAGTATAAAATGTAAGTTTAGCAGAAAACAAAAACACAAGAAAAAAGCTGGGAGTCTTTGTTGTGTATTAAGAAAGAAAACCAAAAAAAAAAAAGATGCCTGCAAGTGTTTAAGACTTAACATTAGTGCTGGGAGTGCAAATTAAATGCTTTTAATCCTGATTTACAGATTTTCTCATTTTAAGCTAGTGATTTGTCTTACAACTTGAAATAGCTGAAGGGTCTTCTTTACTAATCTCTTACCTCCAAAATCCGCTACAAGTTATGAGACCATGGTCTAGAAGTAGACAGGATGCTAAATCTAGTATACAACAACAACCTACCCTAGGGATGCAGATCTTACCCCTACCATGTGGTTTTGAGGTTGTTTCCGATAGACCCTCGGCTCCCTCCCTCCAAAAACTCTCCACCTTGCTCTTGGGGTGACTCGAACTCACAACCTCTTGGTTGGAAGTGGAGGGTGCTTACCACTAGAGCAACCCACTCTTGTCCAAAACATACTTAAATGGAGTTTCACTATATAATAAAACCATTTAACTTCGTTACACTATCGGTCACCTAAAGTAACTATAACTACCTGTTCGTAAAGAGTTGGATTAGTAATGTGAAAAACAATGCAGGTTACCTCTTACAACATGCAAAATGTACTGATAATATAAAAGAACGTTTTCACGTATAAGTTAAATCGTAAAGAAGACATACCTTCCTTCCTTGTAACACACTCAAAACATCAGCAACATCCCAAAGTCTGCTGCGCTTTCCGGGATCTGAAATGCCTTGTTGTATAACAATTTGTCTTCCCATATCTCTTATCTGGTCATGCATCCACAAATCCCCACCATCAATTACCTTAATCAATGATCTAGCAGTTAAAGTGTCAAATGCAACCCTGGCTCTGAAACCACATCCTTTCATCACATCAATTATATCTTCAGCTTTCTTTTCTAATTGATCAAGAAATAAACATGCAACATCCAGGAATATACACTTCTCTTCGTCATCAAGACCATCATAACTTATTTTCAAGATGTCCTGAAGACGCGGTGAGCGAATTTGTTTTAGCTTTTCTAGAGCATCTATCCATTCCTCCTCGCTTCTTTTATCAAACAAGAAAGACCCAAAAACTTCAAGAGCCAACGGTAGCCCTCCAGTAATTGAGACAATTTGCTTGGAAATATTCACAAAAGCTGGAAATGGCTCATGTCTTCTAAATGCATGATAACTGAGTAGTTTTAGTGAGTCAGTATCACCCAATTCTCTCACCTCAATTGTCTCGTTAACGATGTCATTTAGCAAAATTCCTCTGTTTCTAGTACTAATAACAACCCTGCTCCCTTCAAAGAACCAGTTTTTCCCTCCAATTAGTGCCTTCAGTATGTTAACATCATCATTTACATAATCTACATCATCTAAGACAAGCAGGACGCGCTTTTCTTGAAGAAATCGTCCGAATTTTACTCTTCCTTCATGTGCATTACTGGGGGAGAAGGAGAAGACCTTGCTCGGGAAAAGACCTTGTATTATTTTCTTCTGAAGGGACACAATGCCTTGTTGAGCAGCTATTTCCTTAACATTCAAGATAAAAGTCCTGTGTGTGAAATGAGAAGCAAGTTTATTATAAACAGCCTTAGAAAGAGTTGTTTTACCAACCCCTCCGATTCCATGCAACCCAATAATCTTGACACCATTGTGCTTCACATCTAACTGTCTTATGAGTTCTTCCAGGCGGTAGTCAATTCCAACAACAAATGGAGCTACAAATATTGGGGAATTGCTCAATTCTTGTAAAACTCTTTTCACCAAATTCTGTATCAACTGTGACTCTTCACTGCAGATTGCAAGCAAACATCAGTATTGTTAATTTGGAAGGTCTTACTTTTCCTACTAAACTTTTATGAGTTTAACTTCTATACACCGAGAACTTTCATACAATTTGATCACTAAAAAACATGTATTATTGGGATTAGGCTATGGAGGTCGAGGATTAGGGTAGAAGGTTATTACTTAGTCGAAGAGAGATGTCTCACTTTCCTGTGGGAGAGTCGTGGTGACAGTTTGGAGCACCTTATATGTTCCTCCTTCAGTACTATTAGTATTATTCTCGTATTATCCTATTCATATTACCTATTGTTTCATTTGTATCTGCTTATTATTTTGTTGTCGTTACTGTTTCTTTTCTCCAATATTTCCAACATGGCCTCTTCACTACTTTTTTTTCTCAAACTTGATTTTCTTTTTTCTTTTTAAGCCGTAATCGGAAAAAGCTTCTCTACATCACATAAGGTAGGGGTAAGGTGTGCGTACACACTACCCTCTCTAGTTCCTACTTATTACACTGGGTATTTTATTGTTGTTATATTGTGATTCATAAATGATAACCTGGAAAATAACGAAGGTTTCTTGCTATGAAAGATTAAATACACTAATTGTGTAAGAATTCTTGTACTTAAATTCTTTCCTAAAACCTTATAAAAGATAATTAAGAAGTAAACGAAGATGATACGGGTAATGTGAATATAGTTCAGATAGTTGTTCTTTTTTCTTTTTCCCAGGTATAATCTTTTACTTTCTTAAGAGAATCTCATTAACCAAAAAAAAAGGATGATTTCAAGTTTTCAACAAATATTTACAAGATATGTGTGTGTATGGGTGTATGGCTCAACCCTAATCATTTCCCAAATTTTTTTATATTTGTAGTGTACTGGCCAGCTTGTGCGCACCTCGACTAATTCCACGTGATACCTGCCACTTTCCACCAGCAACGGCTACCAGATAACTCTGTCCACTACGGTCTAAACACATGTAAAGAAATCACCTAATGTTTTTGGCTCCGCTGGAATTTGAACCTCATTACCCAAATTAGCTTCAAGTGAGACTTGTGAAGTTCTTCCTCATATTATTATTTATATTTCAATTATTTAATCTTTTGCTTTATGGTACGTAATTACTGTTTAAGGTAAATGATAGTGAGCAGTTAATTAAAAGAACACCTTTATAATTATTAGAAAGAAATTTGAAATTCAGAATCATCACGATTAGGCTGTTGGCTTTTTGTACGCATGAACAAAAGAAAAGGCAATTATTTCTTCTATAGTAGGTAATTCTTCCATATTGTTGATGTAGTCTTGATTTTCTTTGGCATGGTCATACAACGGTATCCTTGGACCATAAGGACTGTTAATAAAGTCAACACTACTGAATAATGAAGTTGAATTAACCACCTTATTTGATTAAAAATAAATACTAATAAAAATACCAATTAAAAGCAAAAGTAAGCAATTGAAGGTTATAACTGATAAGCTCTAATATATACAGGCAACTGCGCCTGTTTATATAAAAATTAAATAATCAAACCCATCTGGGACCACAACAAATTTAAAATTAAGCAAACGTATTTTATTGAGTTAATATTCTGGTTACACAATATAATATTTGTAAAGTAGGCCAAGTTAAATATTGTTGCGTGCATGGGACACTGCAGTTCCAACCTCCAAGTCAGTCGGATCTATAGTCGAATTTACGAGTTAGTTATACAGATACTGTTAGAGATTGTGATGTAGGGATTATTTACTTTAAGAATTATTTTGTCATTTGTTACTCTTATATGTATTACTAATATTTCCTCCGTCCAAGTTTACTTTTTTACTATATATAATACTAGAATAGATGTCTACTTTTACTTGTTCAGTTTGGAGAATTAATGGATAATTTATCATTTGATATCTAGGGATGGCAATGGGGCGGTACGAGTGCGGGGCGGGGCGGATTTTAGCATACGCGAGACGGTGCGGGTTTAGACATATGTGGGTGCGGGGCGGGGCGGGACGGGTCAAATTGAGTTTTATAAAATTTTGTGCGGGTGCGGGTTTTAACTTTTTGCAAAATTATAACATTTCAACTTTCACTAATATTATTAGAACGAGAAATATTTACTTTTTCCGTTTTGAACTTGCTATTCCTTTCTCCTATGCATTGATTATTTTAGTCTCAATCTAATTTGGTTTTTACGAGGAATACATTTCATAATGAACATTTATTTTGTTGAATGTAAATATATATGTTTCGGTTGTTTGCATCTCTGGGAAGAAAATATTATATTATATCTTTTTTAGTGTTTTAAAGTCCCATTTTAGCTATATAGTTATTTAATTTGAGTCAAGTAGATAATTAGTTGACACATTTTTATGTATCTAATCTCATTTCTTTGTATATCTGAATAATTAGAAATGACATATCGATATTTCAAATTAAATTTCAATATTGATGCATGTAAAATAAAAAAAAAGTATATTAAAAAAAAATTAGAACCGAAGACCGTTAAAAGTTAACTGACAACATTCGGTAGGATTTGTAGTTATTTGCTAGTTATGGCTATTCAAAATTGGACTTCCTGGTTTGGACTTGGATTCCAATGAGAACTTTAGATTGACAATATCTATATGAATATAATTTAAAATAAGATTAAAATATGACAAATTGAAAGAAATAATAAAGGAAAATTTTTGCTGGGCGGGGCGAGTGGACGCTGGTATTGATGTGGGGCGGGTGGATGCGGGTAAAAATGCTAGTGGGGCGGGGCGGGTTGAAATTTTGTGGGTTAAGGTAAAACCCGCCCCACACTCGCCCCGCACCGCTCCATTGCCATCCCTATAATTATACCCCTTTTTACCTCTTTTATTAAGTACTGGAGTACTTATTTTCAATTTATTTTCCAACATATAGTAAATAGGGGTAATATAGTAAAATTATCATATTATTTATTATTTATTAATGTGTATGTTAAATCAATAGTGGACAAGTAAACATGAAAGAAGAGAGTACATATTTCGACAGAACTTCTACGAGTAAGTCAGTGGTGGATCTATATGGAGTGCATGGATTCACATGAACCTATATTCCCTTTCCTAGATCAAATGTTATATTTTTAGGAAAATGTATAAGTACCCCCTGACCTATAACCGGATTTCTAACTATACATTTTATCTTATCGGGGACCTTATTATCCCCCTAAATTATTTTTAAATGAAATTACTATATCCTTTGTGCTAATATGGCAGAAGAGAAGAGAGTGTATGACACTCTCCTTGGGAGAGGGAGAAAAAGAGAGAATGCTGAAATTTTGTTTTTATAATATTTTTATAAAATATAGGAGTACTATTTTCTATTTTTTCTTTTCTCTGGTTTTTCTTTTTATTTTCCTTTTCTTTCTTCCAGTTTTGTTACTTATAAATTGGCCAATTAGCTCCGGCATTCTCCATATTTTTCGGCAAGATCGAGTTGAAGATGTTATTCTTTCCTCTTCATATTTCACTACATTTTATAGAGGATTACTGTTATTTCTAATCTCTTCACTCAACACTTTTAAACTTTCAATTGCAATTGTTCTCATGGAAAGGAATGAAAAAGTCTCGTTCCAATATCAATTTTCGATTAAACCCGAAAGAAGCTCAGAAAAGACTGAACAAGAAAAAGGGTTTTGATTATTATTTGCAAAAAATATTCTCGCCATGTTTGCCGTTTCTCGATTGGGGCCTTCGGCCTTTCACTACTTTAGGTAGTGACGTGGGTGAGGGGAGTCCTATTTTTTTAATTAATCAAATTTACATAAAAGAGAGAACGAAAAATGCATAACTACCCCCTGACCTATAGCCGAATTCTCAACTACACACTCTATCTTTGCGGGGATTTTATTAACCCCCCCCCCCCCCCCCGACCCGAACTCTTTTCACACGAAATAAATACCACCATAAAGGTAGACAACTAAGCTCTTAACAAGTTGCGAACTACACGCACTGCCACATATATTTTGAGTACTTTTTTATTCTTTCTTCTTTTTCTTATCTTTTTTCTAATTTCTTATTATTCTATTATTGTTCTCCATTTTTTTTTCATTCTCTTTCTTTTTATTTTTGTCACCGACGGCATAAAGTGGTAGTCGTCGGAATTTCAAGGACTGCATTTTTTCGGCGCGAAAAAATTTTCCGGCTATATTTTATCTCAATCTGAGTGTGTTTTGCTTTATATATATATATATATATATATAATTTTTTATTGAAAGTTTAATTTATGTGTAGGAGGAAGAGCAAAAGAAAGAAAAATGAATATAAGCTGAAAAATGATGGTCGGAATTTCAAAGACTCCATTTTTGTCGGTGACAGATCAAAAAATAGTGAGCTCCTAGAAAACTTTCTGGCAATCAACAATCAACAATCAACAACCAAATTCTTCTTCCTCATTCTCTTCAAAATTCTGCTTCAACAAATAAAACTTAAAGAGTAAAATCTGAAGTTTGTCTCGCTGAAAAATATAGAGCATGCCGGAGCTAATTTTCGGCCAAGTCTATAAGTAAAGAAACTGGATGAAAGAAAAGGAAAAGAGGAGATAAACAAGAGGAATAGGAAAATAGTATTTTATAAAAATGTTATAAAAATAAAATTTCAACTTTGTCTTTCTTACTCTCCTAAAAATAACATACACTCTCTTCTGCCACATCAGCACTAAGGGTATATTAATTCTATTTAAAAAAAGTTTAGGTGAATAATAGGATTCTCGCAAAGATAAAGTGTGTAGTTGAAAATTCGGCTATAAATAAGGGGAGTACTTATGCATTTTCCCAAAGAGAGAACAAGAAGAATTTAGTTGTTGATTGTTGATTGCTAGAAAGTTTTCTAGGAGCACACCGTTTTTCTATCTGCTTCTTCAACCAAAAAAATTTCACTACTTCGCTTATGGATTGAGGGATGGGAAAAGGTGGGTTGTGTAAAAAGGAAAAAAGAATTTTAAAAAATACAAAAAGTGAGTTGGGAAAGGAAGTAGATGAGAAAATAACAAGAAAAAAAATAATTTTAGTGGGAAATACATATATCAGACGCGTGTATTTCACCACCAAACTCACATGTATTAGTGGTATTTCAGGGTGATACTAATTCCATTTAAAAATATTTCAAGGGGATAATAATATCCCCGCAAAGATAAAGTATGTAGTTAAAAATCTGACTATAAGTCAGGAGGTACTCATACATTTTTTCTATATTTTTCTAAAAGTACTTAAATATATGTGTGCATACGCAAGCTTAAAGATTCATATGGTGCGAAAGTTATTGAATGCACTTTTATAGGTGAGGTTTTGAGTTTATTTCTCAAACTTTCTTTTCTAGGAGAATAGAGTCCACCCGTGGAGAATGACCATGTTCCTTCTTGCATTTTAATTAAGTTCTTAATTCTTTTTCTTTCTTTGTTTGTTTTGGTTTAATATCCTTCCAACATTCTCAAGTCTGGCACATTGAAATTGCTATTTTTCTTTCCATATATCAGCAGCATTAGTATTATTCCTGTATTTTCTTATATTTAGATTTCTATTATTACATGTTATTTTTTTTGCCTCTGTTATCTTATTATCTTGCTATTGATACTGCTTCTTTTTTATAATTTTTTTTACTATGGTATTCCTTTTGAAACTGCTATGATTGTGCTTTGCTTGAGCAGGGGTATATCGTTAACAACCTTTCTACCTTCACAAGGTAGAGGTAAAGCTGCGTACATACTACTCTCTCAAGACCCTACTTGTGAAATTATACTGAATTGTTGTTGTTGTTATTGTTGTGTGTGTGTGTATATACCTTGAACCTATAATTTCTCAACAACAACAAAAAAAAATTGAACCTATAATATCTAAAGTGCAATGTGTCCAATGCTAGAAATCTAAAAGTTGAACCCGTAAAATTTAAATCTTACATCCACCTCATTGTAATGGTGCAACACATCTTCTTGATATCCTAGAATCTCCCCCGAGTATGGCCAACCAAACGCTAATTGATAAATTACCTGCTGATCTTTTTAAAATTAAAACCAAACAAATATTGTACTCCCTCGCTACCTACATATTTATGTGTTGTTTGATTGGGTATGAAGTTTAAAAACGAAAATATTTAGAAATTTATGATCTAAATCAAGCCTTAAGTATATGTGTGACTATAAATAATTTCTTAGGTAGTCGCGAGTTATTCTTTTTCTTCCTTAGTATCTATATTACTCTCGTACTTTCTTATAGTTTTGTATAACTACAGGTTGTTTTATTGCTTTACTTTTGTTGTTATCTTGTTCTTGTTGGCATTATTTCGTTTTTTGTGTTTTCTTTTTGTGGTTTATCCATTATTGTATTTCCTTTTGATATTGGTGTGATTTTATTTTTTTGGAGCCGAGCGTCTATTGAAAACAGTCTCTCTAACTTTACAAGGTAAGGCTAAGGTTGCGTATACATACTCTTCCAGATCCCACTTGTAGGATTACACTGGATTTGTTGTTATTGTAAGGGTTAAATGAAAATGTCAAAGTTAAGATACTTCTAAATATAAAAATATGTCATTCTTTTTGGTACATAATGAAAAGGAAAATGTGCCAGATAAATTGAGACATAGAAAGTATTAATTATTGGGAAATTTATAATGTGATTATTTTTGTTAGTGTGAGTTAACCAAATGACTTGCATAAATATGTAATTTTATTAATGAGGAGAAGAAACAATGTGACCAACGTTATTATTTTAAGCCGAAAAGAAAACATTACTATTATTTGAACAATTCTGATCAAAATGGCCTTATCAAGCAATCAACCAAAGATGCTAATGTTATCAAGTGTGGGTCCAGTTGAATCCGTGTATTGTATACTACATCGAACTTAGGGCTGTCAATATTCATGGCAAATTATTTAATTTGTACCAAATCACATGTCTAGGGTATCTTCAATTAATAATATTTAATCTGTAACTTGATTCCAATTGGTTAGAGAGAAGATAGAAAGAGAGAGAGAAATTATTATTACCGATTATAATAAACCCAGCCGGAGATTCCACCAACTCTTTCCATAGCGTTTCTCCATCTCACCACCTTTTCCACTCCAAACCTTCCTTCTAAACTCGCAAAATCACGTAGAAATGGTCCTCTCTGCCTTCTCACATCCGACGGGTCAACCCGGTAGAAAACGGGCAGAACGAGTTTACTCAACTCACAAATCGTAGCTAATTCCTCGAGACACCATCTCGACGAAGCATAATTGGGTGAAATAATAGCAATAGCTGCAGCTGAATCGTTGATTGCGTCCATAAGACCTGGAGCGATCTCGTCGCCCTGAGTTAACCCGTTTGTGTCACGAAAAACTCGGACGCCTTTTGAGTATAAGGCATCGTATAAGTTTTTAGTGATGTTTTCGCGAGTATCTTCGCCTCTGAAACTCAAGAACACGTCGTAATTTAGCCTTAGCGATGGGAGTGAAGTTTTTGTGGCCTGCTCAATTTCCTCCATTGATTCAGTATTGTCAAAACTCAGTACTGTCAAAATGCTTTCTGCTTTCAGTACGTACGTATTGAATATGTACCAGTAGCAGGCAGTGGAAAAGGGTTATAAAAGGAATTTCATTGTATTTTCTGTTTCTTTTTTCTTTTTCTTCTTTCCTTTTTGTTTTGGTAGATTTCTCACTTCAAATGAGTAGAGACAAGAAAAGAATCACATGGTAACTTTTGTGTCCGTGAAGGACGATGAAGATAATGGATGGTATTTGAATTACCGATTAATTTTAAGGATAAACTTTAGTTGTCATAATAATAAGATTACAAAATTAGTTTTTCGTCGCATTAAAATAATTTTAATATTTCAGAAAATACAAATTATAGGAAAGTCAAATTTATGTTGTCGAATTAAACACATCACTCAATTCTTTGTCACTTTGTAAATCTCACATCAGAATGTAAAAAAAACTACCATGTAATATTTTTAATCATCTAGGTATTAAACTTAAGACAATTAAAAAAGACTCATTTTTCCCTTGAATCCTAACGGGCTTTCAAACATGAGGGTAATTTTCGGGAATGAGAAATAGTCAGATTTACAACCGGTAATTGAAAAAAGTCACAGTTTCAAAAAGTAATCAAAATTTAGTCACTTTTTCATGTAAAGATATAATCTGAACAAAAATATTCTTAAAAATATAGAAAAATCCGAACATAATATGCTGAAGTTCAGATTTTATACATATGAGATTCCAGTATAATATGCTGGAATATTATAATGTGCTGGAATTCCAACATAATATGCGGAAGTTTAAATGGAGGAGTTCCATAATCCAACATTATGCTAGAATTTCCAACATAATATGTTGGAAGCTTATACACATGAGCTCTATAATCCATCATATTAAATTTTCCGTGTTTCAGCAAAACAATGACTATTTTTTAATAATTTTGTAAGCGCTGGCTATTTTTCGATTACCAGTCCAGAAAGTGACTAGGCCGATACTATTTCCATGTAATTTTAAAGGGTAGTCAAATGTTGAAGGGTATATTTAAAATTTTAACCTTCTTGAAGAATTTGAACATGTAGTATCCATTCATTTTACACTAGAGTTTCATTTATAATAAAATAATTTACTAACTAGAAGGATGTAAAATGAATCAAAAAAGGATAATTTCGACTACATATTTAGACAATTTTAGACCCTATCCCTCTCTTAAAAAATTGAGTTAGACCATGTCAGCGCTTCGGGTCTCCTCGTACAGGAACTCAAATGTAGAAGCAATAAAAAAAACGTGGTACAACAGCTTAGGTCAACATCAAAGAGCAATTATCAATTGGGACAGAATTAAGATTTCTTATTTTTTAGAACTTGTTGATTTATTTTACTCTATTTTGATGGAGTAATTGGTAAGTCGTGGTCGTGGAGCAGGGACCACAATTTTTAGCATAAGATGATCTGTTTAAAGTAAAAAGTTGACCATTCTACTTTGGAATCTGAGAATAGTATTACTTTAATCTTTAACGCATACGTGAACACAGTTGCGTGCAATAGTAGATTTTTCCGGCAGCTTCGTACTATACTTATTTTTGGCCGAGAACTTCTGCAATATCTAAAATTTGATTACTAATGGATTGATGAAGAGAAATGGTAAACATGAATAATGTGTATGGGTCAAAATCTGACTAAGAATGGGTTATCATTGAAAGGAAGGGTAAGGGGTCGACCAAGCCATAGTCGTACCCACGAGGCGTAATAGCGACGAGTATCTCGGCCACTACCGAGATCGAGCCATCAGAAGACTTACACGGCAGAACATATTTCGTAATACTTGGGCAAGTAAGGAAGAGTATGATCAAGAGAGGGTACGATGGTTAAAGACCGTTGGATAAAGAGGGAGATTGGTATATAACATTAGAAAGCAAGAAAAAGGGGTTCCCATCCGAAAAAAAAGAGGAACAAAGTATCAAAGATGAGAACAAGAGAGGACCTCCAACTACAAAGCAAAAACCTAGATTTTGGTTACAACCCTTTGTAATCATCCTTGTTGAATGAATAAAAATAGATCTCATAGTTATCAACGACTTTCCCTCTTTTTCTTCTTTGCTCTTACAAGTACGGAACAATATATCAAATATGTAAGCTTATCATTTACGTTTGATGTCTTTTAATCATCTTAAGAAATGTCATATAAGCTCGGCTTCCTTCGATTCTCATATTTGATATGCTTAGATCTAGAATTAATTATGTTTGGCTAAGATTTATCCTCCATTTTCTTTATTAATTGGTTTAACGAAAAGTTTAGCATTTTTTGGTCAAACAATTTGGCGCCGTCTATGGGGATTTCTTAGCCAAATCTTTTAGTTTCCTTTAGATATAGAACCAGCCAAGTATCACTTCCAGGCTGTCATAGCCTCACCATCTCGGTATAAACACCAACTCGAAAGAATGGTAGATAAGCTTTTGAGATAACCGTACCAATCTAGGTCAGATCTCTACATAAAACAGAAATTGTGACTGATGTCTATGCAAAACTCGCGCCTCACTTGTAGCGATAGGTTTGGCACATCATATGCATGTTTAAAGTAGAATCACAGTCACAATTTCTCTTGGCATGACCACAATCCCATTTGACGTATTCACCTTATATACCGGTCTGTACTTCCACCTCTTAGGAAGGGACGATAGACTACTGTGTGATCCTTTGAAATAGCCGACATATCCTGTTTTATTTTCGTACCCTCATGCACTGGGTGATTTATGAACAAAGTATGACATGTTTCCCTTATTGTTTGCACATATCGGACGGGGTCGGACTAGGACTCGGTCTCGGTATCCCTATGGGCAAGGTATGTTTAACCCACGAGAAGCTTAGATGCGATTAACGATGAAGCCGAACACGGCTACCGAATTTGAAATCATCATTCGAGTACAAGACGAAGCGAGCGACCCTACAACGCCGTTCATCCTTTCACCGACTTGCCAGACCAAGGTAACAGGCAATTTCGTTTGGGTTTAACTTATTACGTTCTCTTGATTGGTTCAAAATAGGAACACGAGTACTCTCATATGTACGCAAACAAGGAACGAGCGCCACCAAAACATTCTAGGAAAAGGTTCCATACCATGCCATCTCGCAAGCAACGACCGAGCAAAGCCCTCTAAGTCGTACCATACTACAAATAACAGAAACGGTTCGGCATGAGTCCACTATTGAGAAACAATCTCCAGAATAGGGGACTCACCCATGAAATGCACAATATTCTCCAATGAAAGCAAAATTAAGCAAACCGGGACTCACCCATGAAATGCACAGTATTCTCCAATGAAAATAAAATTAAGCAAATCGGGACTCGCCCTGATGCACGCAAAAACAATACGGCAACTGCCCCAATACACGCAAAAATAATACAGCGACGAGTAATGTTTTCCAATAAAAATAATACAACGGGTTACAATTCGACCTCGCTCGAATTAACACCCTTACGGCCATCAGCCATCGCCAAACAAAAGGGAAGTTCGATCTCACTCGAATTTACAACAGGTTACAATTCGACCTCGCTCGAATTAACACCCTTACGGCCATCAGCCATCACCAAATGAAAGGAAAGTTTGATCTCACTCGAATTTATAATGGGTTACAATTCGACCTCGCTCAAATTAACACCCTTACGCCCATCAACCATCTCCAAACAAAAGGAAAGTTCGATCTCACTCAAATTTACAATGGTTACAATTCGACCTCGCTCGAATTAATACTTTTAAGGTCATCAGTCATCACCAAACGAAAGGAAAGTTTTATATCACTCGAATTTACAACAGGTTACAATTTGACCTCGCTCGAATTAACACCCTTACAGCCATCAACCATCGCCAAACAAAAGGAAAGTTCGACCTCACTCGAATTTACAACGGGTTACAATTTGACCTCACTCGAGTTAACACCTTGCGGTCATCAGCCACCATCAAATAAATGTAAAAATTCGACCTCGCTCGAATTTATAACGGACTACAATTTCGATCTCTCAAATTCTCATCTTTACGACCGTCGGCCACCGTCAAGTAAAAGTAAAAATTCGCCCATCCGAATTGACAAATCCAAGTTTGACCTTGTTCGAATATATAAGTCAGAAACTGACTTCACCCAAGATGGCGACTCAAAGTTCGACCTCGTTCGAATATATAAGTCAGAAACTGTCTCCGCCCAAGATGGCGACTCCAAGTTCGACCTCATTCGAATATATAAGTCAGAAACTAACTTCGCCCAAGACGACGACTCCAAGTTCGACCTCGTTCGAATATATAAGTCAAAAATTGACTTCGCCCAAGACGGTAACTCCAAGTTCGACCTCGTTCGAATATATAAGAAACTTTCGCCCAAGATGGCAACTCTAAGTTCGACCTCGCTCAAATACATATGGAAAAATTGACTTCGCCTAAATTGGTAAGTCAATTCAATCCCACTCGAATATACAAGTTGAAACTGACTTCGCCCAGGATGATGAGTGATAACAACTAGGTCGGGAATCCAAATTAGAGTAAGAATTTGAGAAGTAAATACGGAAGCAATAACAACAAGGAATTGAACAACTAGAATTAAAGAGATGAAAATAAATGATATGAGAAGAATTCAAGGAAATAATTCCAAGAATTTCCAGGAACACAAGTTCTATAGCCTTGACAAGATCAAAGTAACAACATCTTGATTTATGGAAGAAATCAAATGCCTTAACTTAAAAAGCAAATCAAAATAATATATTCGGATCTTGACCGTTTTACGAGTAACTTGAGACAACAATTAATAACTAGTATTAATCGCCTTCTAAGAATACCACAAAGGAATCAAAGATATCATAAAAGAGAAGTAATCTTACTACCTTGAACTAAGAACTAGTAAAGGTTGAAAGATAAATCTCAAAGCACAAGTAACAAAGGTTCAAAAGAACTCTCAAAGTATGATATACTTAATCAATAATGTAGTGTCTTATGAATGAGAAGAACTCCTTATTTATAGGAGTTAAAAGAACTTAAAATAATGTAGGGGGTTGCTAAAAATTCATCTAAATTAGGTAGGGGGCTGCTAGGGTTCACAATAGCCATCAAACTTAGGTAGGTGGGTCTTAAGGGGTAACAAAAGCCATCAAAATTAAGTGGGGGCGGTCAAATCCTTTTGGGGCAGATTTAGGCCTTAAAACTAATAGTTTGGGTCATTGGTTTGGACTCCAATTGGGCTCCTTTTGAAACACCCCCTTTTGGACCTCTTTTAAGGTCATTTTGAGCCCTATTGGTGAACTTCAAGGGCTGATTTGGTGACCCAATCTTCCTCCTCTTGGACTTCAATTTGGACTACTAAATAATTGTAAAACTTGGACAATTCATCTCCTTTGGGCTTGAGCTCTTCCTCTACAATTAAAAGCTTCTTTATTTGCCATTGAAGTCCAGCAACCTTAGCTTGCAAATCTTTAGATTGAGATCTTGTAAATGGCCTTGGAGCTTCCAAAACTCTATCATCTCTATCATTGTCCTTAACTATATTCTTGTTCTTGATGCTATCAATGAGTCTGAATTCGACATCGCTTAAATTGAGGATAATTCCACTTAAATCTGCAAATCAGAAGTCAACCTCGCCCGAACTTGTAGATCCAAACTAAATTCATTCGGGCTCACACGATGAGGTCCTACTCGACCCGGGTAAGGTCGGATTCCCAACTAAAAAGATCAGGGACTCATCACAAAGAAATTCGAAGGTCTACACCAAGAAAAAATAATGATAACAAATAGGAGGGAAGGAAAAAGAAAGGCAAAAGATAGACAAGCGAAGGCGAAGCAACTATTTTATTCAAATATACGAGCACAACAGTCGCACCTTAAAAAAGGCCAAAACAGGCCCTCAGGAGAAAGATGAAATTAAACAACAACAAAAAAAACAAGTACAAAAGTTGCAGCAAAAGTTTTACTCGGCATCATCCCCACCGCCGTTCTCCCCAACATCATCATCATCATCAGAAGAGAGACCATCCTCAACATCAATGCCCTCACCAGCATCTGGCGTCGCAGGGTCATAACTGCAGGCAACACGAGCCTCGCGTGCCTTTGCCCGAGCATCTTCAGAGGCATCCTCTAGGACATTCCCTGCCTCCTATAAACCCTTATATATATCACGCTGGGCCTCGGCATGAACCCATGGCTCATACAGACGGCGGGGAATAGTGGCTGAAGTAGACTCTTGAGGGGGAGCTTGAGCCAATAACTGTGCCTTCTCGGCTTCGAGAGTCATAACTCGATCTACCAAGATCAAAGCATCCCGATAAAGCTCATCAATTCGCTCCTCGAGTCGTGCCTCCCTTAGCGTGGTCGTCACTCGCCAAAGCCGAAATTGAGAATTCTCGGCTCTCTCAATCTCGGCCACTTTCTTTTCTAGCTCGGCCACCTTGTCCGTCCATTCTGCACTCAGGGCGTCGAACTTGGTATAATTTTTCTCAAGCTCAGCTCATAAAGATAGCACCTTCGCCTGAAGGTCCTCACACTCTGCGGTAACCCCTTTTCCCACCTCAATCTCACTACATCTGCGGATAGACCGCATCAATTCCTCATCTCTTTTCTCTAACTCCTCCCTGGTAGACTGGGTACTTGACGCCCGCTCTAAGCTGCTCAAGCATCTATCGGCATCTGTTGCGATACCGTCGATACTTCTTGACCTTCTTTAGAAAAATCTCGGCCCGCATCTTGGCCCTACGGGCATTCTCGATCTCCAGCATGTAAGTCTAAAAAAAAAAAGAGAAGAAATGAGTCAGTAAGGACAAAGGTCACAAAGCAAAGAAAATATAAATGAACTCACCCTCAGGCCCATCGCGGCAACACCATATGACAACTCGGAGTTGCTGACATCTTGAAGAGATCCGTTTCAGCGGTAGAGCATAAAAGATGGAACTACAGCACAAAATCCACCGTGTCTTGAAGCAAGTTGAGATCCGACGAAATTTCAAGTATTCGACAAGGGCCTCCCGCTCTCACTACAGTTGGGGTAAAGCCCTCCTCGAACATCCTCATTCCCTCAGGGTCAATGTCGATTCATAATTCTCAACTATGACGCCCTTCCCCCTCTCATTTGCCGAAGAGAGGGTACGTTTTTGCCGGGATGTCGAAGGGCCGCCCAAAAAAGCAACAACAACCTCGAAACTTTATCTCTCCGCCACATTAGCTCTTTGAACGCTCGCAATGGGCGTCATCTCCATGGCCGGGTTGGCACCACCGCCGGTTCCTAGCACCGCTGGGGCAATGTCGCCCCTCGAAGATGTTTCAATTGGAGAAGCCTCATCCAATACTATCCTTTGTCTCTTCGACTAGGCCTCTCCACTACCACACGAGAAAATTCACCTGGTGAACGAAAATGGGGATCGGAGTATCCGATTGGGGAGTAACCTCCAAACGCATGGCTTCAGCAGTGGATGCAGGTCGGGCAATACTTCTCGATGCAGGTCGTGCAGCAGCCCTCGACGCAGGCCGGGCAGAGGGCGCCGATTGACGGAATACTAGCAGAGGAGCCCTCATCCTTCTCACTCCTCTCCGACCTATCAACAAGGAGGGATTAGCTCATATAACAACAAGGTTAAAATAAAACTATGAAGCGGAGAACAAAGCAAAACTACAACAAGCCGGCTCACCAGTAAGAGGCTTGCGCCCAAACTTCTCATGAAAAGGTGCCCACTCACGAATTCCCACATTGTGGGGGAGAATTATGCTCACCTACTCGCGGATATCGGCAATTAGCGGGGAGGTAGTCTCTCGGTTGCAAAAGCAAAAAAAAAGTCCTTAGCAAAGTCACTAAAAGGAAGACAATCGACGACCATCTTAAGAAAAATCACAAAGTAAATAAAGGAAAACTCACGAGCGAAGTTCCACGTCTTTGGAAATCCTGCTGAGTTCGCCACAAGGTGCTTTGTCCGCACATAGAAGTAGTTTTCCCAAAAGCAGCGATTGGCCTTATTGTCCATCTTCACTACCAAACTCTTAGTTCCTCGATAGTGCATATGGATCATCGTACCCCGAAGAAAATAAGGGGCAAAGATATGGAGCATGTGCCCTAGGGAAATTTTTCGGCTGGCCAACTCAGCATACTTGATGAGCATGAGAAAGAGCTTGTACACATACGGATTGAGCTGAGCACAATTCATAGAAACGGCAGAAGTCCGCCACCAGAGAAGGAAGGGGAAGCGTGTCCGATAACAAATGGATACGCGTAAAATGCGCAGTAGCCCGGACGGTGCAAATATACTATGTCCTTCCCCGCCGACATCATTTCGATGTGATCAGGGATTCCTCACTTGGCTTTGATCACCGTGATCGCCGCATCATCCATGATGGAAGGAACGGGCTCCGGTTTATTTCCGAAAGGGATGTTAAAATTAGTCTTCATCTTCCTCGGAGGAGGGACTACCTCATCCACCGTCGGAAACCATTCATCTTCCACTACCTCCACCCCCTATTCGAGTAGGGATACATCACTTTTCGGCACCGTATCACCAACAGCTTTATCAGACTAGAAAGGAGCATTAGCCATTTATCTTCTTTAATTGAAATAAACGAGAACGACGAAGGAAGAAAGGTAATGACACAGTGAATTCTAGGGAAAGCAGAAGTATGAAAGACTAGAGAAGGAAGAGGAAGTTTGCAAAATTCTTTCTTAGATGATTGAAAAGCACAACAATCAAATGAGAAGCTTTTCTCTTATTTATAGGGGAAAACCAAGAGCCGCCAATCAGAAAATGGAAAGGGCACATGAAACGATACGGTGCCTAGGGAACATATGCTATAATAATGTATAATAAGCATTTATGATATCCTAAATTGGTGTGACGATACAATTTTGAATCGACGTAACAGACCAATGAAACTCTTGACGCATCACGTCGCTACCTCGCCATAAGGACCTCGTTCCTCGCATAACATGTCCAAAATTTTCCTAATTTTTGAATCGACAGAATCCGCCCATCGAGCTCGCTAAGAGGGAACCCCAACGGGAGAAGGGACTAACGGTATGAGTCAAAATCTGACCACGAGTGGGTTATCATTGAAAGGAAGGGTAGGGGTCGACCAAGCCATAGTCGTACCCACGAGGAGTAATAGCGATGAGTATCTTGGCCACTACCGAGATCGAGCTATCAGAAGGCTTACACGACAAAAAATATTTCGTAATACTTGGGCAAGTAAGGAGGAGTATGGTCAAGAGATTGTACGCTGTTTAAAGACCGCCGGATAAAGGGGAAGATTGGTAATATATATATATATGACAGAAGAAAGCAAGAAAGGGGGGTTCCCATCCGAGAAAAAAGAGGAACAATGTATCAAAAATGAGAACAGGAGAGGACCTCCAACTACAAAGCAAAAACCTAGATTTTGGTTACAACCCTTTGTAATCATCCTTGTTGAATGAATAAAGATAATCTCATAGTTATCAACGACTTTCCCTCTTTTCCTTCTTTGCTCTTACAAGTACAGAACAATATATCAAAGATGTAAGCTTATCGTTTACGTTTGATGTCTTTTAATCATCTTAAGAAATATTATATAAGCTCGGCTTCCTTCGATTCTCATATTCAACATGCTTAGATCTAGAGTTAATTATGTTTGACTAAGCTTTATCCTCCGTTTTCTTTATAAAATTGGTTTAACGAAAAAGCTTAGCACTTTTTGGTCAAACATAATGTACACTCTTCATAGCAACAACAACAACAACAAAAAAAAAATCCAGTAGCTTTTCACAAGTGGGGTATATATGGGGAGGGTAAGATGTACGCAGCCTTACCCCTACCCTTGGAATGGCAGAGAGGCTGTTTCTGATACACCCTCGGCTAAAAAATGACTGAAAACGAAAAGGTAATTGTAACAAGTAGGAATAAATAACAAGATGAAATAAGATTGAATCCAAGAATACAGTCAAACTCTAGGTTAAGGCTGGCATTAGGGCCGGTTAGGCCCGGGCCCGCGAGCCCATATGGTTAGTGGGCCTAAACGGGCCTAAACATTAAGCCCGGGACCAGGGGTGGGCCTGCTAAGTGGGCTGATTCCATTATGAAGCCTGTTAGGACCGGACCGTTTGGGCTCGGGGTCGGGTGCTAAGTGGGCCGGTTCAACCGGTCCTAAATGGGCTTAAACGGGCCCAACGACTACTTTTTAAAAAAAATCCAAATTTTTTTTAACCGTTGCAACATTTAAAATATGGTCGTTGGCCTGCAAATAGCTGTTTGGACTTTGTAAAAATAGCCATTTAACCCTCCCCCCCCTCCCCACTTGGTTTTAACCCCAAACTTTTTATAATTACACTTTTTTCTATTTTCAACTATGAATACTCCCTCATTCTTTCATTTTTCTCACAAAATCATCAATCTCTAATTTTCTTCTATAATTGGTTACTTTATTGTTGCAATTTGTGTGAAAATTTGTAAAGTTAGTGAATTGAAGTATTCAAGTCTTCAACGATAATTAATTTTCAACAAGTTTTTCGTCAATTCGGTAAACTCGTTCCAACTCTTTAGTTTTAATATTATAGTTTTGTTTGTTTTATTTACTTTGTATAATTATAATTAAGATGGCATATTCCTTAAAAAAATATTTAGTAAAAATAAGAAAAAATTCCAAGAGTGGTGAATCTAGTGGTCAATCTATTCCTCTTCTAATTCTCCGGGCTCTTCTATCTAAACCCCATACCCGCCCTCCACCTGCTCCTATTCTTGATAGTGATAATACTTTATTACAATTTATTGAGAGTCAATATGTGCATAATGTTGGAGGTGGTGAATACTTAAATCATGAATATATGAATTCTCTTTATGGTAATCCAACTATTGATGAAGAAGATGAGCAGGAAATAGATTTGGATGAAACGCAACCAGATGACGATACACCCACTAGTCCTGTTGCTGAAGTTAACCCAACTAATCCAAATGATGCCCCATCTGACCCCCATGTTACTACCCCTACTTTTTTTAGACAACCTTCTAAATGGCCATTTTTATTCAAATAAGAGAAAAAAATAAAGCTAAATGTAAAACTTTTGGCAAAGAGTTAGCTCTTAACTATGTTACTCGGGGGGGGGGGGGGGAGGGTGGAGGAGGGGACAAAAAGTTTGAGGAGACACATAATGATACACCCTCAAGATAAAGTTAAATATTTTCAAATGAAAGATACAGCCGGGGAGACAAGTCTACCTAGTCAGCCTGACCCTAGTACCGGGTCAAATCAATTTCAACCGAAAATTAACACTGTTACCGGTGATATTTTAAAAATATTATGACCCAAGAAAAGATAGGTAAGAATTGGCAAAAATGGTTACTATTATGTGCTTACCCTACATTTTTCCATCTAACCCTCACTTTGTGCATTATATTAGAATTTTTTTTAATCCTACTTATAAAGGATGGCCTCGCACAACCGTAAAGAGAGATATTTATAAATATAAACATAAATATGGACAATATTTGCATTATTTATTTACTCATATTAATTGTCGTGTTGCAATTACTACTGATATTGGTAGAAGTAGTAATGACTGTGATTATCGTACTGTTACCAGTCATTGGATTGATTAGAACTGAATAATGCAAAATCGCATTATTGCTTATAGAATAATTAATTCACGTTACACAGGGCAGTTTATTTCTAGAACAGTTATGGATATTTGTAGATATTTTTACATTAGTGATAAAATAATATGACTTCAATGAATAATGCTACTAGTAACACTAATGTTGTAGCCTTTCTTACCACTACACTAAATCCTGTATTTAGTAATATTTTTTATGTTAGATGTATTTTTCATATTTACCATTTAATTGTGGGTGATAGTATGAGAATTTTAAATGTTGAAATTGAAAAGGTTAAAATGGCTCTTCACTAGCCTTTTTTATTCAAACCGTAGAAGTAGACTTAGAGAATATTTTTTAAAATGCGATGAATTTGGCCTAAGAGAAAGAGAGGTTCCTAAACCTTGTCCAACTAGATGGAATTACATATATGAAAGTTTAGTTGTTGCATATGAATATAGAAACCCCATAAACTCAACGTTTAATGCTCATGTAAGTGATGATGATGAGCACCTTACAAATGCGGATTGGGCTAACGTTAAAATGCTCGTAGATTTTTTAGAAAAATTTCATATTGCTACAAATGAATTTTCTGGGCAATAGTATCCTACTATTTCTAACTGTTTAGTTTATCTTGCAGAACTTGCAAATTTATTTGCTTATTTTTTAGAGGGTGGGGAAATTTATGAACAAGCTATTGATTCTATGAGAAAGAAATTTAAAAAATATTTTTTCCCTATTCCCCCTATTTATGGTATTGCTACCTTGTTAAATCCTACTATGAAATTAGGAGGTCCTCAATGTTGGTATCAATTTATTTACCATGGTTTAGCACTTGAAGATGAGGACTTGTCTAGACTTTCGGACGCACAAGCCTCAATTAAATAAATGCTCAAACTATTTATAGTGCTTATCAAATTGCAATAGATAATACTAGACCAAATGTTCCAACTCCTCCTTCTTCTAGTTCTCAATCATCTAAAAGAACTGCGGGAGTAAGAGCCCTTACTCCTTGGGCTGGGTTCAGGGGTTCTCAAGGTTCTAGTATTAGTGATTGTTCACAACTAAATGAGCTTGAAGTTTATTTGTCACAGAGAATTGAGGAAGTGAATCCCGATGGCTCCTTTAATATTTTGGAATGGTGGAAGGACAAAGAAAAATACTTTCCGATTCTTTCAAGGATGACCCGAGATATTTTAACCATTCAAGCTTCAATAGTGGCATCAGAGAGCACTTTCAGTCAAGCAAGACTTCAACTTGGTGATTATAGAGCGTCTATCAGGGAGAGCTTGGAAAAATCAGTACTTTTCAGAGATTGGATCCGTTCGGAACGAAGAAATTTTGGACTTGTTGAATCACAACTAGACGTAGACGAAGCTTACGAAGAAATGCTAGCTGAACTTGTGGAGGATGCAGCTTCGCCCGGAAGCGGTGATGAACAAGCTTCTTTTCCGCCACCACCAACGGAAGTTCCTCCGAGCGTTGAAGGATTTATGAAATTTGTAAGAGATACCATGTAAAATTAATATGTTAACTTGTATTTTCGCACATCTTGATTAGTTTCTTTTTCTTCTTAATGGTGGTATTAGCACCTTGTTGTGCTCATTCCATAGGGGGGAGGAAGACTAAGGGGAGGAGGGAAGGGAGAAAACTAAGAAAGATTGGGACATGTTTTGTTAATGTCATAATAATAAAAATTATAACGCATTCCTTTGAGTATCTCTTTACAATATTTTGTGTTTTAAATTTGAATTAAAAAATTTTAAGTCACAACTATATAATATAATTTACAAGGAATTGCCTTAAATAATTAAAAAAAATAGGCCAGGCCCACTTAGGCCCCTTAGGCCCACACCCACACCCACATATATATGAATAAAAGATATCATATTAACACTAATGTTAGTGAATTGAGTAAGACAAGAGAAACGCATGACTACCTAAGAACCTTCTACCCTAATCTTTTACCTCCACACCCTCCTGTCTAGGGTCATGTCCTCAGTGAGTTCCAGTTGCGCTGTGTCCCGCCTAATAACCTCTTCCCAAGACTTCTTATGCCTGCCTCTATCCCTCCTGCTGCCTACCGAGGCTAACCGCTCGCACCTTCTAACTGGGGCTTCTATACTTCTCCTCTTAACATGTTCGAATCATATTAACTTCACGTCCCTCATCTTATCCTCCACAGGGGTTACTCTCATCTTTTCCCTAATAACATCATTCCTAATCTTATCTAACCGGGTATACCCACATATCCACCCCAACATCCTCATCTCAGCTACTTCGTCTAAAAATAATATTTTTTTTTAGTATTATTAGCTTTATTTCAGGTTCATAATTACACATCAGAGCTGCATAGTTTGGTTGACGAAATCGACAAGCGCCCCCGCACCAAAAATAAAACAAACAAACCAAAGTACACTTTTAGATGTCTTCGTTTTCAATCACGGAGAGGATTTTTTTTTCTCCAATGGAAGAGAACTACTTTCTTCCCCATTTCTAATACATAGCGGAAGTTTCAGATATGTTAGCTCTTCTTCAAATCAATATCAGAGAATGCATTAATTTCTTATTTAGTTAAGAGAAGTCCAGAGTATAATGATCATAAGTCTAGTCAGATTGATGATCAGCATAAACTAAAGCACTAATAACTTTATGAATACGTTATAAGAAATTAAATTCATAGTTCTCAGAACAATCCAAATGTTAGAATAATGGTACAATATTACCCAAAACTTTGTTGATATGGCAATACCTATTCCCATGCATGTTAATGGGTTATTTTGAGAGGGGCAATGGCGATATTTCTTCAGGAATTCAAGGACAATATGGTACATTTTTTTGGATATAGGTTCTCTTCCAGTTTACTTAAGCACTTGAAATAGATTTATCCAATAAATGAATGTCAACTCCTATTCATGAGAGGGAGAATCAGTTTTTATAATTCATTACAAATATTTTTTAGTTATATAACTCCTTTAAAAAGTAAGGTGGCAATAGATTCGGGGGATTTGCGTCTATACTCGCTTTTTGGGTCACATTTTAATTTATATCTGCTTTGCAAAAAAAAAATTGCAAGCATATCCACTTTTCGCGTAAACACTTCGGCATGTCTTCTATAATAGCAATGCCGAATAAAATGTTCTTGATTTCGAGTTGATATATAGACAGGCCAACTCTTTGGGTCAAGACTGATACCTGCTAAAATAAAGGAGTAAATGATTTCTAAGTTCATGGAAGTCAGTCCAACATGGGCAATGATAGATAGACCAAAGATTAGGCAGTCATATGCACCGGCACAACAAAAATTCAAAGTCGGTCGGTGTGCTAGCTCTATAACATAATCAGACCCAATCACACTCTCCTATTATAAAGTGGAGTAGAACCATTGATGAAGATACAACAAGAGATATTTGTGAGATCAATTTCGTGCAAGTAAAATTGTAACGGACACTTAAGAGATTATTTTTACATTCACAGTAAACTATCCAAAACGATCCATTTATTTTTGGTTAGTAAGCTACTATGCAGGAGCCAAACTTTTTGTTGCATGTATTGTTGTTAATTCTCATTTCATTATTGTGACATTTCTTCTCAGTAATCGACACAGTTGACATTCATTATTAAATGGCCACAAGTTGTCAATTTATAAAATTTCCCAATTTTACCTCAATATAATAGTAACAAATGGACTATTTAAAAATGATGAACTTTAAAGATTAGTGACAGGATAAGAATGAAATGATTAGTGAGGACTAAATCAATAAAAAGTACGGAGGTATCTGTGAGAACCATTCAAAACAAGTACGTACCACCTATATTTCAGTTGGTGTACACATGCACTAATCATATAGGTAGTTAATTATTAATCTAAAAAGAAAGTCAGTTTCGTAAAATTCTCATATTTGCTTCGTATTATTCCATGTCCATTTGTAGTTTTTAGAAATTCTAAATATATTAGCGAATAATATTATGAAACCTTGCAGATAATGTTGGAGAGATTGTTTGATCAAAAAGTATGAGACTTTTTATTAAACTAATTAAATAAGAAGATAGAAGGCAAATCCTAACCAAAGATAATTAACTCTAGATCAACAAATGCTAAGTAAGAAAAGTTGGGTAAGGTTGAGCTCTTGAACTCATAAAGATAAGGGAACAAATCAAATGTATATGATGAACTTACATTCATTCTCGACATCGTTACTCTACAATGTTAAATAGAGAAGAAAGAAAGTATTTACCCTTAACAACCTCATGGTATGCCTTTATTTATTCCATAACAATGGTTACAGAAAAATGAATAGCCAAGTTCTGAACCTTCTCTCATACGTGAAGAAGTGTCCCCTTTTTTGTTCTCCCATCTAGTATATATACTAGGTATTCTCCTTTACACAACGGTCATTGACCAGAGTATCTAAGTCATTTAATTGTTTTACAGATTGACCCTCTGAAATGTCGTAACATCCAATACACCATACAAGCATTCTAAGTACGCGACCTCGGTCGTGGCCAAGGTGCTCGTCGCTATAGCGTTGTACGAATACAACTTCGGCCCAAGTGACTTTACCGTTCCTCTTCACGCAGATTCTTGTTTGGTCAGATTTCGACCCATACAGTTAGTCCCTCCTCCTATTGGGGTCGTCTTTTGGCGAGCTCGATGGACGGACTCTATCGATTCAAAAGTTATGAGAAATTTGAGCACTTTGGGCAATAGGCGAGTACCTCGTGGCGAAGTAGCGACGTGACATTTTGAGAGCTGCATCAGACCATCACGTCAGTTCAGAATGTCATTAAAACTCCTCATGCGTCATTATGACGCACGTTTTCTATGTATTGTGTCATTTCCTGTGCCCTTTCCATTTCAAAATGATGGCGTTTGGTTTTCCCGCTCAGGGTAATTATATCCCTATAAACAAGGGAAAATCTTACATTCGAATGTTGTGTTTCCCAATCGCTCAGGAGAGGCTTTTCTTTTTCTCATTCAGTTTCTCACATTTCCCTTTCTGTTAAAGATTCTTGTAGCCACTACCTTTTTCCCTTATCATTCCCAACTTTTGCAACCAAAGAAGAGATGGCTAGTGCATCCTCCAACCCTGATAGAGCTGTTGGTGCCCCGGTACCGGAAAATGATATACCTCCACTCGAAGAGGGAGTGACTATGGTGGAGGATGAAAGTTTTTCGACGGTGAATGAAGTGGTCCCCCGCCTTGGAAAGGCAAGGACTGACTTCAAGAGCCCTGCTATGGATGAGTTTGAACTTGTTATTTCTACGATGGATGTCGCGGTGCTCACGACGTTTAAAACCAAATGGAGAATCCCATATCACATTGAACCGGTTCCGGCGGATCGTGACATAGTGCATGTACACCGCCCAGGCTATTGCGCGTTCTACGCATATCCATTTGTCATCGGATATACGCTTCCCCTTCCTTCCTTGGCGGTGGACTTCTGCCACTTCTACGAAGTGTGTCAGGCTCAACTCTCTCCGTACATTTACAAACTCTTCCTTATGCTTATCAAGTACGCGGAGCTGATCGATCGGGGAATTTCTCTACAATACATGCTTCACCTCTTCGTGCCCCATTTTTATAGGGGCACAATGATTCACCTTCGTCACCGAGGAACCAAGGGTTTGGTGGTGAAGATGGATGACAAGGCCAATCACCACTTCACCACTTCTGGGAGAACTTCTTCTATATCTGAACAGAACACGTGGTATCGAACCTTGCTGGATTTTCTAAGGCGTGGAATTTTGCCCGCAGATCTTCCTTTCTTTTTATTATTATTTTTTTCTTATATACCAAGGGCATAATTGGTATTTTCAGCTAACCTATAATTTGCTTTAGTGAAGAACGTGTAAAAGTCTCCCCCGCTTCTTTTAATTCTTGCATCATCAATCAATTAAAGAGATTCTAGGATGTTCTATTCCTGTTTTCTTCCTACGATTCTCCAATTCAGCCATTCCTTTTAGTTTATTCTTCTCTTTCTAAATCTGAATTTATTTACATTTGCTTATTTCATGAATCTCCGTCATTCTTATTTCTCTTTAACTTAGTTGCTATATCTTTTATTCCATTCTCCAACCAACTTTTTATGAATCTTTTAGTAATTGATTTTAAACTGGGCTGGAGTGCAAGAATTATGCTTGAAATTGGTTTGGCCGCTGCGTATTAAAGTGGTATAAGCATGTCCTACTCCAACACTGCCACACTGGTGAGAACTCAATTCATTATTTACTCAGTGAGTTCATGCATTTGTCTCTAGATTCTAGAATGTTCTCATCTCTAATTCTTGCCACATAATACTTTATATATTTCAAAAATTGATCCACCTTTATCTATTGCCACGTAATGAGTTACAATTGCTTAATTCGATTTGTCACGTAATATTCAAATCAAGGAAATTTTTGATTTACCATTATGGTTTTCGAAAATCTTGGGTTTTAAGCTAATGACTATTTTCTCAGCTTCTACTCATGATTAATTAGTATGATCATACGGTACCTTGTTAGAGAATATTGTTTTGGTTTCTTATTCTATAATTTTGTGGCAAAATTGGCTCTACAATTTTAGCAATAGATTTTTTTTTTTATTTTGTACTTTGCCCAAAAAGCTGAGGGTTTGCGTGTTTATTTGGAATCCATATATCCAGATGAATAGTTATGTTTTTGGTTTAAAATTTCTGAATGATTTTTGTTTAGTCTTGTCATGACCCAATTTAGGATTGTGACCGGCACTTAGGAGTGAGTGCTCCCAAGTAAGCCTCATCGGAAATTTTACAGAAAATCGGATAGAGTTTTCCCTGTTTTTGGACCATCCCAAAAGCTTTCATGTCTCAAATCAACAACCAAACATCCTAATATTATACCAAACAATTTACAACTTGTCAATTAACCAATACATGTCTCCACCATAACTAAACCACCAGCTAACCACTAGAAATACTAATTTATCTCCAACTTTGATAAATGAGAACGATACTCAACATAAGACTATAATAACGAAAGAATATGACACTAAAATAATGACTATGGAGCGACTCTAAGAGTTCAATGAAAAGACCATAACAATAAGTAAAATCTCTACCCACGCGAACAAGTGCGAGGCTCACCGAGAAATATCAACCTGTGCGCTCTAATTAACGAAATTCTCGCCTGCGTCAACTGCTGTCTAGTACTCGTGCCAAAATTCCAAATGCTTCACCTCGAGCAATTCATACAACTTCCTCTAATTCAATCTGGAGTGTATTGCTGGAACTTAAGGAATTGTATGCCAAAGATTAGATGAAACACGGTCTTCAGCGCTAAAGAAACATCCGAGACTCTCTTTCGTTTGTTTTTCCCGTTCGATGCTTTCTTCCTTTCCTTCTAAGGTTTTTTTTTCTTCTGAAATCGTTTTGCTTCTGTCCGTTCCCCTTTCTTTCCCTTTTCTTTTAGTTGTGGCTTTGACCTTCTTTTAGTTAAAGTAGGTTTCTTCCCCCTTTTTTTAATTTATTTATTTGTTACTTTTTGGTGTAAATTACTTAATTGCCCTTTTTGTATGAGGAGTATTACATTCTTCCCACCTTATGAAATTCGGTTCCCGAATTTAGCTCTGGTACGTACCTGTAAACTGAAATAAATGAGGATACTTGACTCGCATAACATCTTCTATTTCCCATGTAGCTTCTTCAACAGTATGATTTCTCCATAAGACTTTCACGAACAGAATTTCTTTTGACCGTAGTTTTCTTATTTGTCTATCAACAATTGTCATCTGCTCTTCCTCATAAGACAACTTCTCATCAAGCGGTATAGTTGGTGCTTCAAGCACCTGGGATGAGTCTGATATACATTTTCTTAGCATTGAGACATGAAATATTGGGTGAATAAAAGATAACTCAGGAGGAAGTGCCAAACGATAAGCCACCGCTCCCACTCGGTCTAGTATCTCATACGGTCCTATAAACATGGGGCTCAACTTGCCTCTTTTCCCAAACCGCATCACACCTTTCATAGGAGAGACTCGTAGGAACACTTTGTCCCCAATTGTGAACACTAAATCTCTTTTTCTCTTATCAGCATAAGACTTTTATCTACTTTGAGCTGCAAGCAATCTCTGTCTGATCAACTGGACCTTGTCCATAGCTTCTTGTACTAGGTCGGGTCCCAATAAGTTAGTCTCACCAGCTTCAAACCATCCGATAGGAAAACGACATCTTCTACCATACAATGATTCGTACGGTGCCATTTGAGTACTGGAGTGGAAGTTATTGTTGTAAGCAAATTCAGCTAAAGGTAGATAAGCATCCCAACTACCTCCAAACTCAAGAATGCAAGCTCTCAACATATCCTCCAAGATCTGTATAGTACGTTCAGACTGCCCGTCTGTATGTGGATGAAATGCAGTACTAAGATCTACTCGTGTACACAATGCTTCTTGAAAAGATTTCCAAAAGTGTGAGGTAAATTATGATCCTCTATCAGAGATGATAGATATTGGAACTCCGTGAAGTCAGACAATTTCGTTCATAAATATCTATGCATACCTGACTCCACCATATGTAGTCTTCACCTGCAAAAAGTGTGATGATTTTGTCAGTCGATCTACAATCACCCATACCGAGTCATAACCTCTAAGGGTTCGTGGTAGCCCGGTGACAAAATCTATAGTAATTCTTTCCCATTTCCACTCTGGAATCTCAATTTGTTGTAGTAGTCCTGCAGGTCGCTGATGCTCTGCCTTGACCTGCTGACAAGTCAAACAACTAGAAATAAAGTTAGCAACATCTTTCTTCATACCTTCCTACCAATAAAATTGCTTCAGGTCATGGTACATTTTTTGTGGATCCAGGATGTATATCATCAATAAATACTATAACAAATCTATCCAGAAACGGCTTGAACACCCTATTCATTAAATCCATGAATGCCGCTGGAGCATTAGTCAATCCGAAAGGCATCACAAGAAACTCATAGTGCCCGTATCGAGTCCGGAAAGCATCTTAGAAATATCTTCATCTTTGATTCTAAGTTGATGATAACCACAACAAAGGTCAATCTTCGAAAAATGGCCAGCTCCTTGTAACTGATCAAACATGTCATCTATACGAGGCAAAGGATATTTATTACGTATTGTTATCTTGTTCAACTGCCTGTAGTCAATGCACATTCTCAAGGATCCGTCTTTTTTCTTTGTGAATAGTATTGGTGCACCCCATGGTGATACACTAGGTCTAATAAAACCCTTATCTAACAAATCTTGTAACTGTTGCTTTAGCTCCCTCAACTCTGCTGGTGCCATTCGATATGGGTTGTGTGTCAGGTAGCAAATCAATACCAAAGTCTATTTCTCGTATTGGAGGCAATCCTGGTAAATCCTCAGGAAATACATCAGAAAATTCTCTCACTACTGGTACATTTTCTATACTAACTGTTTCCTTTCTTGTATCACTTACAATAGCTAAGAGACCCAAGCAACCTTTCTTCAGAAGTTGTTGAGCCTTCATAAAAGATATAATTTTGCAAGTCTCTCGAACCTAACTCCCTCTTAGAATAAAACTAGGTTCATTTGCTATCTCAAACTTAACTATCTTTGCATGACAATCGACTATAACATAGCAAGAAGATAACCAATCCATTCCCATCAGCATGTCAAAGTCAATCACATCAAGTACAATAAGGTCAGCTAGAGTATCTCTACCCTCAACCCGAATCTGATAAGCACGATATACGTATTCAGCTAATAGAGACTCTCCAATAGGTGTAACAACTAGAAAAAGATCATTCAATAGCTCGGGTTGTCTACTAAATCTCAAAGCAAAGTACGAGGACACATAGGAGTGAGTAGATCCCGAATCAATCAACGCAAGTGCATCAAATGAACAGACAGAAAGAATACATGTAACCACTGCATTCGATGCCTGGGCATCCTGTCTAGTAAATGCAAAAACTCTCGCCTGACCTCTACCAGCATTGCCTTGTCCTTGATTCACAGTAGCACGATCTCCAGCACCTCAACCTCTATTTCTTGTACCTGTAGCACCCGAAGTATTACGGGTAGTCTGAGTCGGTGCAACTGACTGAATAGAAGCCTGGTTGAAATTTCTCGGAGGCTGAGGGCAATCCCTCAAGTGATGTCCCAACTGGCCACACCGAAAGCACTCTCCAGTTAAAACACGACATTGGCCCAAATGTGATCTACCACAAGTCTGGCAGACTGGAGTAATGGTATATATCTGCCCAGAATTACGATGTCCAGAAGATGATGGTCCCCTATTACCTTGTCTGTAATGTGGTCTGCATGTGGACTGTAAAGACATGTGTGTCCCTGTCTGAGAACCCTGTTGTTGTTGTCCCTGATTTCCTGCTCTTCTATGTTCACTAAAACCACCACTGAAAGCACCCCATGTCTTGGCCTTCTTACGTAAATCACTAGTTGTACGCTCCTCACGTCCCTTGTTTTCAATCTTTCTAGCAAGGTCGACTACATCAAAGTAGGATAAAATCTTCATCTGTGGGGCTACTGCAGTGTATAAACGACCAACCAATCCATCAACAAACCTCTGAACTCGATCTTCTTCGGTAGGCACTAAGTGAGGAGCATATATAGCCAGCTTACAGAACTTAGTGTTATATGTTGACACATCCATATCTGGAGTCTGAACCAATATCTCAAAGTCTCTAGCATATTGTTGCATCAGACTGTCTAGAAGAAAATGATTCTTAAACAACTTAGTGAACTCGTCCCATGTTAGTGGTGGTGCTCCTGCTGGCCTTCCTAGCAATACCGTTTCATACCATGTGTTGGCCATATCCTCTAGTTTGTATGTTGCGAGCTCCACGGCTCTCTCACTAGAACATCCAAGAGCACGTAATGCCTTAAGTGTCCCATCCAAGAAACTTTGAGGATCTGCTGAATTATCGGAACCTATGAATTTTGGTGATTTTAATTTCAAAAACTCTTGCAGGGATACTTCCTTATTTCCGAAAGGCTGAGTCAGTGTAGGTGTTTGTGTCTGTAAAGTAGCCTGAGGAGCTGAACTTCCGCCCTGAGTAGGCACCAATTCCTCTAATACATTCAATAACCTTGTCACTGCATCTGCAGGTAAGGCAACAGTAGGTACAACAATTGACACTAGCGGTGGAGCATTGTGAACTCCCTGCTCTTGCACTTGATCTGGCATAACAGCTTGGGTTTGACCCATGTTCCCAACTTGAGGTTGAGCAGCAGTTTATCTTCTAGTTTGATGAACCCCAACTTGACCGCCACCCCGGGTAGCACCACGTCCAGCACCACGTCCAGCAGCTGAGGGTGGGCGTGTCCTAGCCATCCGCAAAAGAAATATTCCAAAGTCAATCTCAAGTTATCTCAACGCATGATCAAAGAATGAAAGAAGGGAAAACATTCCTAAATGTTCAGTAGCCTCGAGATCATAAGTATGGGCGCCTACATACCCATGAACAAGAATCTACTAAACATTGCTCCATGACTCGGGACTTAAAGCCTAAGCTCTGATACCAACTTTGTCACGACCCAATTTAGGATTGTGACCGGCGCTTAGGAGCGACTGCTCCCAAGTAAGCTTCATCGGAAATTTTACAGAAAATCAGACAGAGTTTCCCCTGTTTTTGGACCATCCCAAAAACTTTCCTGTCTCAAATCAACAACCAAACATCCTAATATTATACCAAATAATTGACAACTTGTCAATTAACCAATACAAGTCTCCACCATAACTAAACCACCAACTAACCACTAGAAATACTAATTTATTTCCAACTTTGATAAATGAGAACGATACTCAACATAAGACTATAATAACGAAAGAATACACATTACAATAAAATAATGACTATGGAGCGACTCTAAGAGCTCAATGAAAAGACCATAACAATAAGTAAAATCTCTGCCCAAGCGAACAAGTGCGAGGCTCACCGAGAAATATCAACATGTGTGCTCTAATTAACGAAATCCTCGCCTGCGTCAACTGCTGTCTAGCACTCGTGCCGAAATTCCAAATGCTTCACCTCGAGCAATTCGTACAACTTCCTCCAATTCAATTTGGAGTGTATTGCTGAAACTTAAGGAATTGTATACCAAAGATTAGATGAAACACGGTCTTCAGCGTTAAAGAAACATCCGAGACTCTCTTTCGTTTGTTTTTCCCGTTCGATGCTTTCTTCCTTTCCTTCTAAGGGTTTTTTTTCTTCTGAAATCGTTTTGCTTCTGTCTGTTCCCCTTTCTTTCCCTTTTCTTTTAGTTGTGGCTTTGACCTTCTTTTAGTTAAAGTAGGTTTCTTCCCTTTTTTTAATTTGTTTATTTGTTACTTTTTTGGGTAAATTACTTAATTGCCCTTTTTTGTATGAGGAGTATTATATTGAATGAAAAGTCGAATTGAAGATCCAACCAGCATTTACTATACAGTTGATTGGGAAGACCCGACACAACAGTAGGGATTCAGATCGGGCCAACCGTCCCGCTCTGCTTTGAAGTAGTTGCATACATGTAGTTTAATTTTATCTTTTCATTAAGGAATTTGAATTTTACCATGGGGTTTGAAATTAGGATTTTCAGAATTCAATCGAACTTCATTACAATGATGGACCAGACAATTTCAAGGTCTCTAAATACACAATAGCTTTTTTGTTCAGTTCTAATTGGGCAAGAATGCGAGACTCAATAGGAGAAGTGTTATTTGTGGCTTGAATTATTTTCTTGTATTTTAAGAAACCCATAGTCCCTATAGGTTTAGGAAAACTCATTGTCCTAATAGATTTGGGAAAAGAAAACTTATAATCCTTGTCAATTTGGAAAACCTTTCTCATATATGTTTGGGACCTTTTGGGATCTATATATAGCGGTTGCAGTTGGGGATTCTATAAATTGTATGGTGATTTTATTCTCATTCATAGTGGAAAACTCTCTCTTCTTTTGCCCCGAGGATTAGGCTTAGTCGAACCTCATTAAATCCTTGTGTTGATTTTTCTTCTCTATTTGCTTTGTGTGTAATTGTGTGCTAGTTAACCCACGATTTTCCGCAACAATTGGTATCAGAGCAAGGTTCGGGTTTCTACACATAATTAGGGTTAATATGTCTTTATCATATGAAGTAGAGAAATTTGTTGGAGGTTCTAGTTTCAGTCTATGGAAGATTATGATGAAATCGTCCTTGGTGTTACAAGGATTATGGAAAGCAATTGATGAGGATTTTCCTGAAGATATGAAAGAGACAAAGAAGGAAGACCTGAAGGAGAGGGCTTTGAGTGTGATCTTCATGAGCGTTACAGATAGCGTTCTTCGGGAAATTGCTGAAGAAACTTCTGCAACAACGACATGGAAGAAGCTGGAAGACTGTATTCTAAGAAATCGCTGACAAACCGCCTCTACCTGAAAAAAAGGTTATACAATCTCCGTATGAACGAAAGTACACTTGTTAAAACGCACCTTGATGAGTTTAATTCAATTATAATGGACCTGAAGAATGTGGATATCAAAATTGAGAGTGAGGATCATGCCTTGATTGTGTTATGTTCTTTACCACAGTCTTATGATACTTTTGCCGATACACTGCTATATGGGAAATATAGCATTTCACTAGAAGATGTTACTAATGCACTAAAATCTAAAGAGTTGAAAAAGAGCTTTCCAGACAACAGAATTGAGGGCGAGGGTCTTGTGATTAGAGGAAGAACACAACAAAAGGACTTTAACAGGAAAAAGTCAACCGCAAGATCAAAGTCTAGAGCAAGGAAGCAAAACTGTTATGAGTGCGGGGAGCAAGGTCACTACAAGAGAGATTGTCCTAAGCTGAAGGAGAAAAGAGGGAAGCAGAAAATAGATAATTCGGCAAATATTGTTGACACTGGAAATAATTCTGATGATAGTGATTACGTAGGGGAAGTTTGTGTTGTGAGTTCTAGTCATGGGCAAAATTCTTGGGTTCTTGATTCTGGTGCTACTTTCCACATGTGTCCACACAAGAATTGGTTTGCAACTTACAAACAAATGAGTGGGACTGCCTATATGGGAGATGATAATCCATTACCAGTAGAGGGGGTTGGTAACATCAAATTGAGAATGTTCAACGGAATTATCAGAAACATTGAGTGTTGGCATGTTCCTCGGATAAAAAGAAATTTGATTTCTCTTTCGACTTTGGATGATCAAGGGTATAAATTTCACTTCGAGAATGGAATACTTGTGTAAAGGCTCCATGGTACTTATGAAGGGTAAACTACATTCTAAATTGTATCATCTTCAGGCCAGTGTAGTTGAAGGGGAAGGTGCTGTAACTTCTGGGAAAAGTGATTTGAATCGGTCTCAGTTGTGGCACTTGCGGCTTGGCCATATGAGTGATAATGGATTGTCTTTGTTGAGTAAGCAGAATTTGCTGAATGGGCACAAAAATCATGTTTTGAGTTTTTGTGAGCATTGTGTGTTTGGTAAACAGACAAGGGTAAAGTTCATCAAGAAGCCCGAGCACAAGACCAGAGACAAGTTAGATTATATACACTCTGACTTGTGGGGTCCAAACAGAGTTCCCTCCAAGAGTGGTGCCAGATATTTTATGACTTTGATTGATGATTACTCGAGGATGGTGTGGGTGTATTTTCTGAAAACAAAATATGAGGCATTTTCGACATTTGTTAAATGGAAGACGATGGTTGAGAGGCAGACGGAAAGAAAAGTTAAGCGTCTTCGAACTGACAACGGGTTGGAATTTTGCAATTCTGAGTTCGATAATTTCTGCAGCAGGGAGGGCATAGTGAGACACCGCACTTGTATCTGAACACCACAACAAAATAGTGTTGCAGAACGTATGAATATAATGCTTTGTGATAGGGCACGAAACATGCTTTCACACTCATGTGTTAGCAAAGATTTTTGGGCTGAAGCAATTAATACAACTTGTTATTTGGTCAATAGATCTCCATCCACAGCTATTGAGTTCAAAACTCCTTTTGAGGTATGGTCAGGTTCGCCTGCTGATTATTCAAATTTAAGGATATTTGGTTGTCCTACTTATGCTCATGTGAGGGATGGAAAACTTGAGCCGAGGGCAAAGACGTGCATATTTCTAGGGTATGCAACTGGAGTGAAAGGTTATAAGTTGTGGTGTACAGATCAAAAGACTCCAGGGCTAATTATCAGTAGGGATGTAACATTCAATGAATCTGCCTCACTGGACAGTCAGAGGGAGAAGGCAATAGCAGAAACAGATCGTGGTGTCAGTGACCGCATAGAGCTAAAAATTGAATCTCCACTAGCTCAACCCAATAGTTCTAAAGTAGAGGAAGTGGAGGAGGTGCAAAATATTGATCAAGATGATAATGTTGATGCACCTACGCAACAACAACCATATAGCATTGCAACATGCAGAGAGAAGAGAGTGATCAACCGACCCCAAAGATTTGCAAACGTAGTTGATGAGAATCTTCTTGGATATACAAATCCAGTTGGATTTGCTTTGGCAGTTGCAGAGACCGTTGATGCGTTTGAGTGTTATAACTATTAGAAGCTATTCCGAGTATAGAACCAAATCGACGGATTAGTGCTACGAGTAAAGAGATTGAGTCTCTTAACAAGTTTAGGTGTTTCCTAGACTTGGTTGATGCGTGCGAAAATGGATAGAGCCCTTGCAAGGGCTGAGGGCAAGGCAGAGAGACGTTGTTTCTGTTGATGAAGAGAATTCAAGCCAAGGGGAAGATTTGTTATTTGTGGCTTGAATTATTTCCTTGTATTTTTAGGAAACCCATAGTCCCTATAGGTTTAGGAAAACCCATTGTCCTAATAGATTTGGGAAAGGAAAACTTATAGTCCTTGTCAAATTGGGAAACCTTTCTCATATATGTTTGGGACCTTTTGGGATCTATATATAGGGTTGTAGTTGGGGATTGTATCGATTGTATGGTGCTTTTCTTCTAATTCATAGTGGAAAAATCTCTCTTCTTTTGCCCCGAGGATTAGGCTTAGCCGAACCTTGTTAAATCCTTGTGTTGATTTTTTTTCTCTATTTGCTTTGTGTATGATTGTGTGCTAGTTAACCCACGATATTTCGCAACAAGAAGCCATAGCGATCTAATGGAATAAATAAACTTTATTCCATATATTGACTTGGTGCATATTAGGTTTTTAATATTTCTCCATGCAGTCCGTTCAAAAATTGAATCATCTAAACATTATCAACTGAAGAAGATCTCTTTGAAACCAAAAACTTTTCTGTACACTTAAATTTATGGTACTAAAGATGTGTCTTTTTTTTTTTTAATTGACTCAGAAGTTCTTCTTTTTCATTTAATGGCATTTCATATAGAAATTTCCCTGTCTAACTTCAACGAATTATGATTTTACTATATTAAAGCAGCTAGCCCAAGACACATCTATCAAGAGGTTTGTCAGAACGTTATATTATTTATTTAAGAATATGTAGAGTTGTGTCCTAAATTATACATGAAAGAAACATGATCATAAAAGAGAATATATCAGTAGATTCTTCGATTTTCTTTAAGGATGACTCAAGAGTGTGGTATTACCTCTCTGTTGCATGTGATCATCAGACAGTGCTTTGGCTTGCCAGAGAGTGAGGTTGACAAATTTTTTTAAATAGCAAAAAAGTAAAACAATGAGAACTGGTTATCTACTACTAACATTTGATATCAGAATATAGAGCTCGATTATTAGAGAGTAAGGATGGCGGTTCTTACCAGTGTATGAGTCGTATAGAGTAGTTTATATTTTGTGAATTGAGGTAGCAAGGTATGTCTTCATGATTCTTTTGGACATTACCAAAAGATTCTTTCAACGTAACTTCAATTATTTATCGACCTTAGTTGTATTTGATATTTTGTTAACTTCTATCATATTATACTTACTCAAATAATTTTTAAATGAATATAATCAACTTGCACAACGTCTTGAGTTATCAATGTAAAACTTTATATGGGAATATTTTATAATATGTGATACGAAATTGTTATGGATCAATTTACCTCATTAGATTCAATAATATGTTAATTATGAAGAAATTGTAATCACATAATTGCTAAGTTCTTAGCTATCTGTTGTATGTCATTTCCGGTTCTTTACTCTCAGTTTTTCTGCAGCACATATTTCACAGCTTCTTTGGATTTTACAAATAGAAGGGGGCCTTGGCGTAACTGGTAAAGTTGTTGCCATGTGACCAGGGGGTCATGAGGTCGAGTCGTGGAAATAGCCTCTTGCAGAAATGCAGGGTAAGGCTGCGTACGATAGACCCTTATGGTCCGGCCCTTCCCCGAACCCCGCACATAACGGGAGCTTAGTGCATCGAGTTGCCTTTTTTCTTTTTGGATTTTACAAATATTTTATTAGCCTCTTAACATTTCATTTACGCCATTTTATTTCTTCATTCTTATATATTTGGACTAATGTTGCCTCTTCAATTAACAAAGTTAAATTCCATCCTACATACAGATTACTGGAAAAGAAAAGATGCATTCAGTGAATGAATGAAATGCCAATAACTGAGATGGTCCAGCACCATCATTATCACAGTATTACTCAAAGAAAGATTATGGGTTATGAGTTATCCAGATGTCCCTTTGTTTCACTAAGTTCCAAGCTAAGCAGCAGTCTTATGATTTAGTACTGAATTCTGGGATCTTGCTAAAAATGCATGTCGTAGAGAGGGAAGAGCAAGCGTAACTTAGAGGCGGAGAACGATGACAACCAATGGGGCTGCTAAAGGTGGGTGCTCTATGGTTGATCAATGATCGACTACATATTTCTTTCCCTATTCCAGAGATTATGCATCCGCACGAAGGAATCAAATCAGTTTCTATAATACATCGTGATATAAACCATCATATTTATCGGAGACATCCTTATCGGAGAAGGTTTGATGTTAAAGTTTCAGGATTCAGGCTTGTAAAATCATATTTCTGTCCGGATCAATCTTATGCTAGCAAGAAGTAGGGATACTATGGCTTATAGGTCAAATACTAGTTTGCTCTCATTGTTCCATTTAAAGTTTATGAAGCTATTTCTTTATGCAATTCAAAACAAATTCTATATCCTCTTTTTCATAATTGTCACAAATTAGATAACTGAATTAATATTGTAGCTTTTATTCTATGTATTTGCAGGTAAGAACAGATAATACCGATGAGGTTAAGCTCAAATGTCGGGCCCGTGCCTTGCACGGGCATACAATATCTAGTTTTTTTTCTTCCTAAAAGGGTTGTTGGTCGTCTCCCTTTTCGTGATCCCGTCGAGTGTTTTTGTTTTTATTTTTGCAACCGAGAGAGTACCTCCTTCGCAAGTTGCTGATATTCGCGGGTGTGTGAGCTCGATTTTTCCCCACACAATGGGGATTCGCGAATGGACACCTTTCCACGAGAGTTTTGGGCGCAAACCTTCCGCTGGTGAGTCGGCTTGTTTCGGCCTTAGTTGCTTTGTTCTTCGCTCCGTATTTTTCTTTACCTTATATCTTCGTTTGGTCGAATTTCTCTCATTGGCAGGTCGGAGAGGAGCGAGAAGGGCGAGCGCTCTTGTTCTTGCTTTTCGTCTGACGACTACTTCTGCTAGGCCCGTACCAGTGGTAGCTGTGGATGAGGGTGCCCAAAGTCTGGCCATTCCGCGGATGCGTCCGCGTCCGATCATATGCATTCGAAGGCTGCTCTTCAGTCGGACACTCCAGTCCCCACAGTTCGCCCGACGGATGAACCTTCTCATGATGGTGGCGAAGAGGCCCCGTCAAAGAGCGGAGGTTGATGTCGGAGAGGGCGTCTTTGATTGAAACGCTCTCGAGGGGCGACCCTATTTCGGCGGTGTTTGAAACCGGCGGTGATGCCAGCCTGGGTGTGGAGGTGGCGCCCATTCGGGCTTAGAAGAGGCTGGCGTGGCAGGCGGACAGAGTTCAGAGGCCGCCGCGATTATTTCGAGCGATCCATCGATGTCTCGGCGGGCCCGTACCCCCTCTTCGGCTAATGAGAGGTTGAAGGGTGTAGTGGTAGATAATTATGAATTTGATTCTGATATTGATCCTGATGACGTGAGGATGTTCTAGGAAGGTTTTACCAGGGTCGATGTGAGGGCGGAAGGCCCTTCCCGTGTGCTCGAAATTTCGTCGAACTTTAACCTGTTGGAGGACACAGTGGACTTGGGGCCCCAATTTGATCTTCTATGCTCCGCCGCCGAAAGCAAGTCTCTTCGGGAGATTAGTAATTCCGGTTTATCACGCGGTGTGGCTAGGATGGCCTTGAGGGTGAGTATCTTTTTGCTATTTTCTTTGTTTTGTGCCATTTGCTTTCGCTGATTCTTCCGTTTTCCCTCCTCAGACTTACATGTTGGAGATCAAGAGTGCTCTTCGGGATGAGACGCAGGACAATATCTTTCTGAAAATGGCCACGAAGTATCACCGGCATCGCAACATGTGCCGTGAGATGCCGCGCAGCTTAAGGCGAGCAATAATACTCAGTCCCTCAAGGAGGAGTTGGAAATGAAGGACGAGGATCTGGTGCGGTATACCTGCAGATATAGCGAGCTCGAGGGGCTGCTTAGGGCCAAAGACGAGGATCTCGAGGTGAGCAAAGGGGTTGCAGCAGAATGCGAGGATCTTCAGGCGAAGGTATTGTCTTTGCGAGCCGAGCTTGAGCAGAATGCCACTAGATTTGCCGATCTGAGTGCAGAGTGGACGGAAAAGGTGGTTGAGCTAGAAAGGAAGGTGGCTGAGTTGGAGAGGGCCGAGGGAGCTCGAGTGGCATCTTTGGCGAGGGTAGCGGCACTGGAAGACACTATCTGCGTTCTCAAGTCTGAGCGGAAAGTTGAAAGGGCGACAACCACACTAAGGGAGGCAAGGCTGGAGGAGCGGATTGGTGAGCTCGAGCGGGATGCCTCAAACCTGAAAGACCAAGTTGTGGCTCTCGAGGCTGAGAAGGAGCAGTTGTTGGCTCCCCCTCACCCCCCTCAAGAATCTGCCTCTGCTGCTGTCCCCTGTAGACATGTAATTTTTTACCCTCCCCAAGATTTTACATATTTTAGCATTTAAATATTTAGTTTAGGCCTAATATTGCTATTTCAACTAGTTTTGACTCTTTTACTTTATTTTGTCAGAAAAATAAAAATTACAATTTTTTTCTCTTTTATTTAGGTAATTGATATTTTATCGTGTTACTTTTAGTTTATCTACCTTTCATAAAATTTAAAAATACAAAAATAGTTTCACTTTATTTTCAGGAATAGTAGTAGTTTGGTAGGAATATTATTTTAATTTTGCAATAATTTTAATCTAATTCCATTTTTATCTTTTAGTATGATATTTGAAAAATACCAAAAAGGTTTATTTTAACCGTTCGTTTTATTTTAATAGTTATTTTGCTTAAGTAGGATTAATTAATAAATGAGGTAATATTTTTAGTCTTGTTCAAGGAAAAAGAATAAAATTTGGGCTCAAACAACCCATTTTTAGGCCTAATTTTCGGACCACTAGCCCATAATCCAAGTCCAATACCTATAAAACCGTAACGCTTTAAAGGACTCCCTCATCTGACTTTCTTCTTCTTCAACCTAAAAGAACTCCACCAACCGTAGAAGAATCTTCCAGCCATCACCATCCACCCCAACTTCCCTTTCATCAAACAACCAAACAACACCCCACCCTAATCTCCTAATACCAAAAAGACACGGCAAACCCCAAAAAAAAGGGGAATAGAGGTGAACGGACATAGAAAATTAGAGATGGAGAGAGGACAAAAAATTGAGAGAAGATGTTTAGGAAAAATTATGGTTCAGTTTTAGTGTTCATCCTTAATTTCATATTTTTATATATTTCAAAATTTTTGAAAAGAAAATTCAGTTGTTCCATCTGGATTTTGTCACACTAAAAATGGAGCTGCTGATTCGAGACAGTTCGTTCTTAGTTCGAGTTATCGAGGTTTCCTGTCGCATGTCCAATTGCTCATTCAAATACTTGCTGACGATTCATTATTGGGTGCTCTTTCATTAATAAAACTTTGAGAAATTACATTAGTGAGGTCCATTTTTTCCCTTTGCCCTTGTCTTTTTCTAAAATTATCTCATGGGATTTGTGTGTCTTTTCTTGATTTATTGAAACTGTTGTGGCATGTTTGTTGACTTAGAGGAATTAGCCTAGTTATTACTTTTTATTAAATTAGTAGTTGAATTTGATTTCCAGTGCTAGCATGCACAACTTAAAAAATGACTAATACACTTCGATCTATTGACTTTGGAATGGTTAATTGGGGCGTGGGTTAGAATTCGAAAAGATGAGAGTCTCGTTAGTAGAAATCAAATGATATTTAGGCTTTGGTCATAGTTTATCCGTAAAACTGGGTTTAATACTAAGTTAATTATATCTTATTCGTTTGGGATGCTAGTAGCAGGTTTAGACCGACCATGTTCGGGTAGGCAAATTTTTCGGCGCGTAAATAATCATCGTGACTATGGGTACGGTTCCCGTGGCATAGTCATGATACATAATCCCCAATTCTGGTGTGCATCTCATATGACCCGACCATAACTTCAAACAATAATAAAATAAATATATTGTAGATCGTGGGTACGGTTCCCGTGACGCAATTCGCAATGTGTACAAAAATAAATGAGTGCGCGGCAATCGTGACTTGTTCCAAAAAATAATTCTATAAACACTAAAAGTGGTTAAAAGTTTTAAAAATGCACAACAGGTTATAAATATGTAATAAATCAAATAATTAGGTCAATTATTAATAGTTTAGCGACCTTGCTAAAATCACGAAACCATGAATGCCTAACACCTTCTCCCGAGTTAACAAAATTCCTTACCCAGATTTCTATACTCGCAGACCATAAATAAGAGTCAATTTCCTCGATTTGGGATTTTAAAATAAATTGGTGACTTGGGATACCATAAATTATTCCAAGTGACGACTCTGAATTGAATAAATAATCCCATTTCGATTATTGTCACTTTAATTGGAAAAACTCCCCGATCCCCTTTCGGAAAAAAAGGGAGGTGTGACATCCCCCTCCATTTGTACGAGATATGGGTCCATGCTGAGGCCCCACGAGATATATATAAGGGTTTGTGGGCGGCGGGGAGCGTTCCTGAGGCCGCTTTTGAAGATGCTCGGGTTAAGGCATGCGAGGCTCGTCTTGCCTGTGATTATGACCCTACGACACCTGAGGCCGGTAGGGATGCTGAAATTGAAGATGGGCTTCTTTCTGATGCTGACAATACTGGAGAGGACGGTGGTGGAGATGAGGCTGAGTGAGCAAAGGGGTTGCGGTGGAATGCAAGGATCTTCAGGCGAAGGTGTTGTCTTTGCAAGCCGAGCTTGAGCAGAATGCCACTAGATTTGCCGATCTGAGTGCAAAGTGGACGGAAAAGGTGGTTGAGCTAGAAAGGAAGGTGGCTGAGTTGGAGAGGGCCGAGGGAGCTCGAGTGGCATCTTTGGCGAGGGTAGCGGCGCTGGAAGACACTATCCGCGTTATACGTGGCCTGATTCCTTTATAGTCAAGGATATGTACGCAGTTCAGATACCAGGGCTCGGTCACATTTTCCTCTCTTTTAGCTTTTGGTCTCTCTAAATAAAGGTCGGGTCAAAAAAAAAGTCTTGTCATTCTTTGTTTGAAAACTCTTTGTGTTTCCAGTCAAAGAGGGGCAGCTGTAGACATGTAATTTTTTACCCTCCTCAAGATTTTACATATTTTAGCATTTAAATATTTAGTTTAGGTATAGTATCGTTATTTTAACTAGTTTTGACTCTTTTAATTTATTTTGTCACAAAAATAAAAATTACAAAAATATTTTCTTTTATTTAGTTTATTGATATTTTATCTTGTTAGTTTTAGTTTATCTACCTTACATAAAATTTGAAAATACAAAAATAGTTTCACTTTATTTTCAGGAATAGTAGTAATTTGATAGGAATATTATTTTAATTTTGCAATAATTTTAATCTAATTCCATTTTTATCTTTTAGTATGATATTTGAAAAATACCAAAAAAGGTTTATTTTAACCGTTCGTTTTATTTTAATAGTTCTTTTGCTTAAGTAGGATTAATTAATAAATGAGGTAATATTTTTAGTCTTGTTCAATGAGAAAGAATAAAATTTGGGCTCAAACAACCCATTTTTAGGATCAATTTTTGGACCCTTAGCCCATAATCCAAGCCCAATACCCATCAAACCGTAACACTTTGAAAGCCCCCCTCGTCTGACCTTTTTCTTCTTCAACCTAAAAGAACTCCACCAACCGTAAAAGAACCTTCCAGCCATCTAGCCATCACCATCCACCCCAACTTACCTTTCATTGAATAACCAAACAACACCCCACCCTAATCTCCTAATATCAAAAAGACACGGCAAACCCCCCAAAAAAGGGAATAGATGTGAACGGACATAGATAATTAGAAATAGAGAGAGGACAAAAAATTGAGAGGAGATGTTTCGGACAAATTATGGTTCAGTTTTAGTGTTCATCCTTAATTTCATTTTATTTTATATTTCAAAATTTTTGAAAAGAAAATTCAGCTGTTCCATCTGGATTTCGTCACACTAAAAATGGAGCTGCTGATTCCAGATAGTTCGTTCCTAGTTCGAGTTATCGAGGTTTCCTGTCGCGTGTCCAATTGCTCATTCAAATACTTATTGGCGATTCATTGTTGGGTGCTCTTTCATTAATAAGACTTTGAGAGATTACATTAGTGAGGTCCATTTTTTCCCTTTGCCCTTGTCTTTTTCTAAAATTATCTCATGGGATTTGTGTGTCTTTGCTTGCTTAATTGAAACTATTGTGGCTTTTCAGCGCGTAAATAATCATCGTGACTATGGGTACGGTTCCCGTGGCATAATCATGATACATAATCCCCAATTCGGGTGCGCATCTCATATGACCCGACCATAACTTCAAACAGTAATAAAATAAACATATTATAGATCGTGGGTACGGTTCCCGTGACGCAATTCGCATTGTGTACAAAAACAAACGAGTGCGCGGCAATCGTGACTTGTTCCAGAAAATAATTCTATAAACACTAAAAGCGGTTAAAAGTTTTAAAAATGCACAATAGGTTATAGATATGTAATAAATCAAATAATTAGGCCAATTATTAATAGTTTAGCGACCTTGCTAAGACCACTAAACCGGGAATGCCTAACATCTTCTCCCGGGTTAACAGAATTCCTTACCCGGATTTCTGTGCTCGCAGACCATAAATAAGAGTCAATTTCCTCGATTTGGAATTTTAAAAGAAACTGGTGACTTGGGATACCATAAATTATTCCAAGTGGCGACTCTGAATTGAATAAATAATCCCATTTCGATTATTGTCACTGTAATTGGAAAAACTCCCATATCCCCTTTCGGAAAAAAACGGAGGTGTGACATCCCCCTCCATTTGTACGAGATATGGGTCCATGCTGAGGCCCAACGAGATATATATAAGGGTTTGTGGGAGGCGGTGAGCATTCCTGAAGCCGCTTTTGAAGATGCTCAGGTTAAGGCATGCGAGGCTCGTCTTGCCTGCGATTATGATCCTGCGGCACTTGAGGCCGGTGGGGGTGATGAGATTGAAGATGGGCTTCTTTCTGATGATGACAATGCTGGAGAGGACGGTGGTGGAGATGAGGCCGAGTGAAGTTTTTGTAGCTTTTTGTACTTAGATTTTTTTTTCTTTTTTTGTTGCTTGTTTTTTCTTTTTATGGGGGCCCGCTTTTGGCCTTTTGTGCGACGGTGTTGTGTATGTACATCTTCTGAATGAGATAGTTGGTTTTCCTTTGGTTGCATATATTTTGGCTTTCTTTCTTCTTCTTTTTTGAAAAAGTCTTCAGATTTCCCCGTGATTAGTCCCTGATTTTTAGTTGGGAATTCGAATAAGGTCGAATTTAGCTCACTAATTCGAGCGAGATCGGATCTCATCTCGTTAGTTTGAACGAGGTCGAACCTTACTTTGTTAGTTCGAGTGAGGTCAAACTTTAATAACTTGAATGAAAGTCGAGTTTTACTCTTTGGCGATGACCGAGGACCGTATGGGTGTAAATTCGAGCGAGGTCGAATTGTAACCCGTTATGAGTTCGAGCGAGGTCCAAATTTGACTTGTTGTTTCGAACGAGGTCGAATTTTACTTTCACTTGGCGATGGCCGGAGGCCGTAAAGGTATAAATTCGAGTGAGGTCGAGTTTTGTCCTCCCAGCTTGGGCGAAGTTACTTTTGACTTGTAGATTCAAGCAAGGTCAAATTTTGACTTGCCAGCTTGGGCGGAGTCAGTTTTGACTTGTAAATTCGAGCAAGGTCGAATTTTGACTTTCGCTTGTGATGGCTGGGAGTCGTAAGGGTATAAATTCGAGCGAGGTCAAGTTGTAACCCGTTAGGGGTTCGAGTGAGGTTGAACTTTGGCTTGTTTATTCGAATGAAGTCGAATTTTACTTTCGCTTGGCGATGTGCGGGCTCATGTGGTAAGAATGTTGCGTGTTACCTTGATTTTATTAGAGAATATTACTCGTAGCTGCATCGTTTATGCATGAGTCGGGGTGAGTCCCAGTTTATCTAGTCCCTTCATTGCTCAGCCTAGAGAGATTGTTGACGGGACATGCGATGAACTTATTTCTTGGGATTTTGGGCACCTTGGGTCTCGATTAATTTGAACGAAGTTCGGATGTGACTCATAGTATTTAATCGGCTGAATTGGCGTAGCATCGCCATGGCGAGCACATAGACAAGCTTTTCGTGTTCATGTCCTGCCTGTGTTGGGGAGACTGTACGTTCCATGGGCTCACTGCCCAGTCCCAGGCTATGGAGATTATTTCTTAATAATGCTAGCTTGTTCTAAGCCGTTTGTCTGTTATTCGTAGTATGGTACGGTATGAAGGGTTATCCCGATTTGGTGTTTGTTGTAGGGATGAACTTAGAGCTTGTATGTCGGTTAGTCTTTGTTCACATATTTGGGAGGACGTCCCTGTTCTTTGTTTCACTTCTCTTTTTTTTAAGAAGGAATGGCGGGTTAGAAATACATGGAATAATCTGTTATCTTGGTCGGCTATTTAGCTGATGAATGAAGGGGATTGACCACGTTTCCCTCGACGGCTACGCTCTTTGGACTTAGGGAGTTCCCTCGTTTGGCAATGAACTGGAAATTGCGTCGCAGGGCGGCTCACCTTGTTCTGTATTCTGGTACTAGTTTCCGGCATGATGTCGGCTTTGGCTTTGCGCTCAGCCTCGTCACTGGTTGAGCTTTGACATCTCGAGTTCGATTCCCAGTTCGTCTCAGTCTCGAGTGCGTAAAAATGGCAGAAATGTAAGTCGTACCACAAACATACAGACGAGGAGTATTTTAGTTAGTAAATTACACAACAAGCGTCATCTCATATAGGAGGGAAGGCGATATGCAGGATGTAGGAGGTACGGACACGTTTGGTATGCGTAGTCGGAGTCCTACTGTGATGGCTCATGTTCACAATGCATCAGGATTGCTGCTGTGGCGCAGTGCAGTTTTCGTGCGTGTGAGCACGTGATTTTTGCTTCACGAAAACTACTCCCAAAGAAATCGAAAAATAAAATAAATTGCTTTTGGGTACAATTTTGAGAACTTTGCGTGACATTTTGGATAATTATTTTTGTCTGTGAATGTTTAGTTTGTTTTAATTAATTAAAAATACAAAAAATATATGTTGCATGCACATTTAAGATTTAATTGTGCACTTAGGAATTAATTGAACTAGGTTTTGTTTTTAAGAGGAAGAAAATCACAAAATAATGTATTTTTTGCATTTTTAGCATTTCATGTCCAAGTTATATGATTTTATTTGATTGTGTGTGTTAATTGTTATTAAAACGTTAGTAGTACTTTTGTAAATTAATCTAGTCCTATAAGCTAATTTAGGATTTTTGGAATTTTTAGTTTTATTAGTTTAAGAAGAGAAAGACAAACTAAAGGAGTGTTAAGTCATATTTTGGGCCAAATCAATTTAAAGTCCAAACAATTTTCTTCCCCTTTGAAATTGAAACCCGGATACCCAGCCCATACCCCATCTCCGACCCGGTCTGCCCCATAGCCCAAACAACCAACCCCCCTTTTTCCCATTTTCATTTTCATTTTCTAAACCCCTAACCAAAAAAAAACCCTAAACACCCGCCCCCTCTTCTTCTCCTTCTCCAAACAACCCCTCCAGCTCCAAACGACCCCCCCATGGCTGCCCCTTCCTCCTTCATCTTCTTCGAAACGACCCCCCCCATGGCTGCCCCCTCCTCCTTCATCTTCTTCGAACCCACCACCCCTCATGGCTGCCCTTCTTCATCTTCTTCGAACCCATCACCTCCATGGCTGCTTTCTTCTTCATCTTCGTCCAAACGACCACCCCCAATGCTGCCTTCTTCTTCGTCTTCGTCCAAACGACCACCCTCCATGGCAGCCCTCTCTATCGACGTCCCACGACCACGTTCAGCAGCCTAAACACGACCAAACACACCGGAAAAGAGACCAGCGCCTATATCCTCCTCTCATCAAGCAAACGACCACCCATCGCCGCCTCTCCGTCAACCAGCCTCCCGCGCAGTAGCAAGTCTGGCGACAAAACCAACAGCTTTCCACCTCTGGCCCTTCCAAAAACTAACGAAGAACAACCAGCTTCACGTCAGCTTTACTACCAACGCCCACTGCCACACGACCACCTCCCGTCAACAACCCACAACCTAACCATCCTCCAGTCCAGAACGAGACCAGCCACCCTCCAGTCTAAAATGAGACCAACCATCTGAGGTCGTGCTCAGTCGTACATCGAGGCAGTGCGTCGAGGTTCCCTCCAATCCGTGTTTGTTAGTCAAGCGTCGAAACCGTTTTGTGAACGAAGCTGTGTTTCATTGGAAGTTCAACATTGTTCGACGTCGGATCATTAGCATAACGGTCAGCCATAGCTCGTTCACGGATTTTTTCCCTTTTCTTTGGAGTTTTGTTTTTCACTGTGCATAATGGAGCAAGAAAGTGCAGTAGTAAAGGTCATATCTCTTACCTCGAATCTATGCTATTCACGGACCTATTTGTGGTTTCGTTTTTAATGTGGGTTCATTTTGATAAAATTTGCGCATGAAGTATCCTACTGCATATTCATTGAAATTATATGTGTATGCGTTTTTCCTACTGTTTTGAGGTCAATTGATGATTGTGTTTAGTGATTTGGATATACTTGTTTGTTCTGTTAAGTTTGTTCTGATATGAATCTGGCCTTATTGAATTGTCCTAATGTTGTTGATTGGGAGTTAGTTTCTTGTGTTTTAATTAGTCAATTGTTAGGATTTCTCACTTAAGATTGGTTATAGCTGCTATAGTTTGGTTAATTGATTTAGGAGGACTGGATATAGTTGATGGGGTAGAATGGTAATTTCAATAGTTTCAAGGGTATTTCGGGATTTAAAGTTTTTAATTTGAGTGCTCTGTCCACTAAACACTAATAATATTAAAATAAGTCATTGTTTAATACATAGTGGGGGACAAGACATTTGCTAGTGGGGAACAAGGCATGCAAGAGTAGGGAACAAGGCATGCAAGTGTAGGGAACAAAACATAATGGTATGAAAAGCTTAAAAAGGATTGATTAAAATATGTTGCCCATACCTGTTTTTGGGTTATAAATAGGGTCATTTCAAGACAGAAAAGGAGCTGGTTTTGGAAAGGAAAAAATCAGTTCTCTTTCAGTCTTTTTTTCCAGAGAGTTGAGGCTGAATTTTTAACATTTAAAAGTTCAGTAATTTGAGAGTAAAAAGAGGCTGGTTTTTGATCCTAAAAGGTTCAGTGTTTGGAGAGCTAAGAAACGGAAAAGTGAGTCTTTTCTTTTACTGCTGAATATCAGAACTAGTACTGTTGTTGTTTCATTGGTGTTGCTGTTTGGTATTTCTGGTGTTTCAATTGGGTCTTCCTGAGTTTGCTATTGGCTATTGGCTACTGTTTTCATTGGGTGTTGTTGGAACTCTGCTGGTTCCTTCCTTTTAATCTGTCACTGGGTTGTTCTGTCACTGCGTTGCTGTGTTATTACTGTTGCTGACTGCTCCTTCATCTTCTTGTATTTCCGTTATCCAGGTACATGTTCTACAACTCTCAAATTTAAAGGAAAGGAAGTAAAGAGTTATTGGAATGGATTTCTGAAAATAACTGTTTCTTTGTGTTTAATTTGATATATAAGCAGTACTTCATTTGATATTTCATAGTATGTATCGGAATGGTTTTGAAATGCATAAACTGGACTGATTGAATCTATTTCTACAAATATGGAATATCAATTGTAATTAATCTTAGTTGGTGATTACTAGTCAGGAAATATACTGTATTTAATTCTTTTGTTCAGTAGTCGTGAAACAGTTTCAAATAGTTTATGTCGCAAAACAGGTTCAAATAGTTCATGGAAATCAGCATGTTGGTTTAATAGGTCTAATTCTGAAATCGCGAGTTCACTTGAGTAAATAACATCATTTTAAATAGCAATGTAAATAATGTTAGTAACTAATGTTAGTTCTCGAATGTTAGTGATTAATGTTAGCTTGATGTCAGTTTTAAGCATTGATGCATTTTTCAACAAATCGTAAAAAGAGCTCAAAAATGGCTTTATATTCCACATAGTTAACTCCAATAATCCAATTCATATAATAAAGCTAAAGTTGAACTGGATCGAAATGGTAGCTGGTTTGTTAATATTTACAACGGCAGGCGGCGGATCTTAAGTTAGGTAGCGGGTTCAAACTAGAAGGTGTTTCCTTTTGTTTGGACCCGAACTTGAAATTTGAAGCCCGAACTTTTAATGCTAATTGATTAGGATTTTTCTTTATTCTTAGAGACCAATAAATAGAAAATCATAGTCGCTTTAGGATATCCTTGAATAAAAAATGAGATGAGCCTCGCCGAATAAAAAATACAGAATTGCGGGGCCCTCAATAAATATTTGTTTTAAAATACTTAGACTTAGGGACGGGCCGTTTAGCCAATTTCACGGCCTTCCCCAAAAGATAACAACGCGCAAGTCACTTCCGGTGCGCTTTAAATAATTTACTCTCTTAAACTCGGGTGCACATTTATGTGATCCAAATCCAAATCTCATTGAAGTCGAAATGTGTCGCTAATCACGGGTACATTGATTGTGACGTGGTTCGAGATGCATTTCCACGACGTTGCAAATTCCTTTTAAAAATAATGAATGAGACGAGCCTCGACAAACAAAAATACACAAGCTGCGGGGCCCTCTATACGTGTTGGTAAAATTACTTAGACTTCGGATGGGTCGTTTAGCAAACTTTCACGGCCCTACCCAAAATAATGATACGCTAGTCGCTTTAGGCGCGTATATAATAATGTTATCTTCTTAAACTCGGGTGCACATTTATGTGACCCAAATCCAAATCTCAACAGAGTTGAAATGTATCAATAACCACGGGTGCATTGATGTGACGTGGTTCAAGATGTATTTTCACGATGTTGCAATTCTCGGTGAAAAATAATAATAATAAAAGCGGTACACAGTTAAAATTTGCACATAGATTCAACATGTATTAAAAATCAGATAAATAAGCCGAATATGACAGTTGAGCGACCGTGCTAGAACCACGGAACTCGGGAATGCCTAACACCTTCTCTCGGGTTAACAGAATTCCTTACTCGGATTTCTGGTTCGCGGACTGTAATATAGAGTCAATATTTTACTCGTTTTGGGATTCAATCGGTGACTTGGGACACCATAAATCTCCCAAGTGGCGACTCTGAATCTTTAAATAAAATCCCGTTTCGATTGTCCTTTAATTGGAAAAACTCCCTTTTACGCCCCCTTGCGGGGTGTAGGTGAAAAAGGAGGTGTGACAGCTCTGGCGACTCTGCTGGGGAACGAACCCAGAATCTCTGGTTCAGGGTTCAGAATTCGAGCTTAGATAAATTGTTATATTTGGCTTTATCTGATTTTGTTACATGTTTGGGCCTAATGTGCTAAATGCTGCTTTTACCGCTTTGATATTATCTGAACTGTATATAAACTATGCCAAAACCCTTCTCTTCTTACCTCCAGGGATGTGCTTGCTGGTTAAGACTCCCTATTCTGTTAGTGTCATACCTGAAATAAGAAAGAGGCCAGACAAGTTACTAAGCCGGATGGCCTTTTGGTTCCCGGTACGTAGCCCCCTCCTCGACTCGAGTTGTCCGCTCGGGTACACAGTCTAGAACAAATACCCAGGTTATGATCCTAGAATAACTCAGTTTCATGCCGGATCCCTAGTAGGAACGTTTGCTTGCATCACGTGCATTTGACTTTGGAGGCTCAACATAGGGGTTGGGTCTGTCTAGGACAGGTGTACCAAAAAATGAAAATGACCATCTTGATGCATCTTACTTGCTTCTACTTGTGCATTTATTTGCTTCGAACTTGCATGCTGACCGACTTTTTGAGGAAAGCGAAATAGCAGTATGAGGGTTAAGGAGAGTTAATTGCCTGTTTTTGAAAAAAAAACAATGTCCAAATAGTGTCGAAACTCTGCCAAATTTTTTTTGAGAAAGTGCAAAAAAAAATATAGTTTTATTTGCCAATGAAAAGAGTCTGGTTTTCAAAAGAAGTTTGTTTTATCGGCCCGAACTACGCCAGTTTGATTCTCACAGGGTGTGAGATACGTAGGAAACCCCCATCGGGTCCAACTCCACTTTTTGCCAAAATAGCCAAAAGAACAAAGTTTTAAAAAAATAATTAGGATGGTGCCATTATTGTTAGGAATAGCCGAATGTCCCTAAAAGGGCGCCGGAAGGCTATTTTTGCAAGAACAGCCGCCTATGGTCATGTTTTAGGCTTTCACAGGTTAGCTGACATAGCCTTAAAATCTTCGAAGGTGCTGAAAGGCCGTATTGGCAAGACCGGGTCTTAGTTTAAATAATAATAATAAAAAAAAGTGCCCATGTTATCTTTGAGTCAATTTTGCTTAACCACCTTAATAAATGTGCAGAATGAGCACAAATCAGAATTTGTACGTAACAATTGTGAACAAGATCCCTTTGGAGTTGCACATGTGGTGGGATGACTTGGGCGAATCAGGGCGCGACACAGTCAATCTATACCTGGGAGGCCTCACTGGGTTGCTGAAGATTAATCCTAGAGGGGATATCATAAAGGCCTTGGTCGCATTCTGGGACCCGGCTCGCAACGTATTTCACTTCTCGGATTTTGAACTTACCCCAACGTTGGAAGAAATAGCCGGATACATCGGGGGTCCCAAAATTCCTTTAAGACACTAGTACCTGATTGCTCTAAGGGTCGTAGCCGTACACAGGTTCCTAGACTCTTTGAAAATAAGCAGGGGGGTCCACAATCCAGACTTGGTAGCTGGTTTTTGTACTATGCGGTTTATATACAACATGTATGGCCACATAAGGGGGTTCAACAAGCCGGAAAACAAAATCTGTAGCAAAGGAAACCGCCTTAAGTGGGAAGAACATAAGTGTTTTGCATTCATGGTAGCCTTTCTGAGACTCCTGGTGTTTCCTAGAAAAGACGGGAACATTGACATACGAGTATCCGGGGTTGCCAGCACTTTACTCACTCAGGCCAACAACACCCTTGCACCCATGATAGTAGATGAAATCTTCTGCGCTCTCACGGCCTGCAAAGTCGGGGGAAACCTTTTTGAGGGATGCAATGTGTTGCTGCAGATGTGGATGATTGAACACCTATGTCGCCGTCCTCAATTTATGAGATATGGGTCGACAGAGAAAACATGCATAGAGGAATTTTCCACAAGGATTGACGGAATCAGCTTACCAGAAGGGGTCACAGAATGGATAGCACGCCTCCGTTTTGTCACTGCGGGCCAAATAGAATGGACATTTGGATGGTTGCATGCGGATGAAATCATACATATGCCAGCCACTGGACCCCATTTCCTTTTGATGGGACTCCGGAGTATTCAGCACTATGCCCCGTATCGAGTCTTGAGACAGTTGGGGAGATGACAAATAGTTCCGAAAGATGAAGATATTAGTGGCCAAGTAGTCGAGATCGGGCCCAACGGACAGTTTCCTGAAGCAGCCGTCCGACAAATAGCGAGTGTCAATACTTAATAGCCAATACATGTGTACGTGATTGGTCCAATAGTGAAGTTTCGCCGGGATACCTTGCTTGGTTTAGGAAAGAAATCGAGTTTGGGAGACCGGCCAAAAGGCCCCATCTCCAGGAGTTCGTCCAGGCGTCACAAGAACAGTGGGATTGGTTGGCTAAAGAAGAGAGTTACAGGGCAGAAGTAGGCAAGCTGAGGCAACAGATTAGAGACCTGGAATTTAAAAATAGTCTGCAAGTTGATGCCGATCGGGGAGAAAAGAGCAAATTGGCCCAAGAAAACGATGCGCTAAAAGCCCAAATCCGACAAATGAGGAGAGATGCTGACAAACAACAAAGGAGTCGGTCGGATGAGCGGTTAATAAAAGGGTTGAAAAAGGAAATCGATGGATGCCGGGATGATTTGAAGCAATCTGAGGATACCCTAGCACAACTCCAGGTACAATGGGCAAAGAGAACGAAAGAGCGCACACAATACTTACAACAGGCAGGGAAAGATTATGAAAAGACCATTGTCAGTCTAAAAAGGAAGGTGACCACCCTAGAGAGCAAGGCGGCTAAACAAGCCAAGGCTTTTGAAATCGAGAGTAAACACTACTATTATCTGATGGCCTCGATGGAAGATGAACTACAGCATTTACGGAAACAACATCTGCATGATTCTCGGGTTTTGAAGGTTAGAGGGGATCAGATAGAATGCCTACTCCTAGAGAAACACCGAACCAGGAACAAGATCCTGACTATTGCTCGTGCTATCACCAGGAAATGTCGGGAGTGTGAAAACATGACCCGTACTACTTTTTTCTCGGCAGTGATGATATTTGTGAAGCAAACTATGTACGAATTGTAACAGCTAAAAAGGAACCTTACACCTAAACCCGCGGCGAGGCCGAATGACGCCCCGCGGGCACCCAAATTTAAAACTTTAATGTGTTCATAGTTTGAATATGCATTTTCTTTTTCTTAGAGTCTGTTGTCTGTTAGAGTCTGTCTTTATTTCACATCAGAGTCTGTCGGTAGTTATTGAGTTCGTACTTGGTATGGTTTCGAGTGTGTTATTTTCCTTTCCAAAAAGTGTTTGGTTTGTAATAGAGTGTTTATTAATGAAAAATCGAAAATTTCCAAAAACTTATCTTTTTCTTTTCGCACTTATGTGGCAGAACTACGCACGTTTGATTCATGCGGGGACATGATACGTAGGCAATCCACATAAGATTCGACCACCACTAAAAAGAAAAAGAGAAAAGAATAAAAAAAAAGAGAAAAGGAGAAAAGAAGAAAAGAAAGAAAATAAAAAGAGAGATAAAGAAAGTTTCGGAAACACTTAAACAAGGCACAAACAAAGTAAGCCGGAATGATGCATGCGGTCGAAGCAAAGACATGTTAGAAATGGTTAAACTGCCTAGGAACATTGCATCCCCCAACGTGAAATTGCAATATGTGTTAAACTCTAACGCTAACAAGTTTGTTGTTTATCCAGAGATTTCGAACCAGTTAGTTTGTTAGAACGTTCTGGCAGATTACCATTACCAAACAAGATCCAAAGGGCCCGTACTAAAAAGCATGACTAGTCCAGACCAAAGTGTCGAGGATGAAAGGACGGAGAATCAAATGCTGAAGGAGGAAATGGATAAGATGAGACAGAAGATGAAAGAAATGCAGCTGGCTTTAGCTAGGGTACAAAAGGTGCCTAACCCTCCCATTATTCCCACTCTTTCACTAGGACACACACCGGAATACCCTCCCCCCGGCCCTTCAACAAGCTTCCCCAGTCACCAATACTATCAGGGAAGAAATGCCTATGATCCCCAAGCTTCACAACCCAATCAGAACCCTCTTCCACCAAATGTTCCTGTTTTCGTGGCACCCCCACCAGCCACGCTACAAAGATCATCCAGCGAGCCGTTGTTTCAGGCTCACGATAACCAATATTACCCCTGAACCAACCTTCAAAGCACCCGAGCCTCATACTTATAATACTCACTTTGAGCTCCCGGTAGAGACTGAGAAGTCGGCTAAGATCCCAGAGCAAGACGAAGTGCTTCGAAAGTTTAAAAGCCTGGAGCAGTCCTTCAGGAATATCCATAGGTTGGGCAACCAAGTCAGTGTGGCCTACAAAGATCTGTGCCCATTCCCAGACGTTCAATTGCCGGCAGGGTTCAAGATGCCAAAGTTTGATCTATACGAGGGGCATAGTGATCCAATAGCACATCTGCGAGGGTTTTGCAGTAAGATGAGATGGGCTGGGGGAAAAGACGAGCTACTGATAGCTTACTTTGGTCAGAGTCTAAGCGGGTCTGCACTGGATGGTACATAAGACAGGATCCGAGCAGGTGGTACACCTGGGATGATTTAGCACATGCGTTTGCAGGTCACTTTCAGTACAACCTTGAGATCGTCCCTGACCGTCTCGCATTGTTGAAACTTGAGAAGAAGTCGAGGGAAAGCTTCCGAGAATTTGGATTCCGCTAGAGAGAACAGGCAGCAAGGGTTGATCCTCCGATGAGAGGGGGGAAATGGTGGACTACTTTCTACAAACTCTAGAACCAACTTACTTTGGTCACCTGGTGACGTCAGTTGCAAATCTTTCAACGAAGTAGTAAAAATGGGTGGTATGATTGAAGAGGGACTTAAGTCCAACAAAATCCTGAGCTATTTGGCGATTAAAGCAACCACTCAGGCCATCCAGAGCGACACGAGAGGTGCGCTCGGAAAGAAGAAAAGGGAAGATGTCGCAACAGTCGAGGCAGGTACTTGGTCCAGATCCAGAGGTCCCCCCCTCACTACCAACTTAGACCCCATCACTCAAATTACCCACACATTCCATACGGCCCTCCACAGCCCTACTACCCACCACAAGAGCCACATTTCTCTGTCCATCACGCCCAAACTTACACCCAGCCTCTGGCTCGCCTGCAATGGCGTGCGCCGACTCCCCAGAACACATACCCACCTCCACAAAACACATATCCACCACCAAGGGCCTACAGGAATCCTTAGGGACCAGGTTTTCGTGGGAATCAGACTTTCAGGAATGAAAGGGTGCAGAGGCCGAGAACATTCACTCCGCTAGGAGAAACCTATACTACTCTATTCCACAAATTGAGACAGTTAGGCCTATTGAGTCCTGTGGAGCCCAAATTGCCAAATCCCCTTCCCAAAAGTCTGGATCACTCCGTAAGCTGTGAATATTGTTCGGGGGCTCCCGGGCATGATACTGAGAAGTGTTGGAAGTTGAAGACTGCCATACAAGATTTTATTGACACAAATAGGATCGAGGTCCAGGAGCCAGAGGCACCTAACATCAATCAGAACCCGTTGCCGGCACACCATGAAGCCCACATGATCGAACTGGTGCACGAAGGAGGAAAGCTCAAGAAGCCCTCACAAGCGATAATGATGATCCGTGCCAGTCCGAAAGAAAAGTTGATCAGTGGAGAAGTGGTAGTACAGTCAAAAAGGGTAGAAGGCAAACCAGTGGTGGTGATAGGGAAGAGTTCGTCTGATGTTGCCAAGAATCCAGAGCCGGTCAAAGTAACGGTGCAAGGGATATCAAGCAAGCCAATAGCCGTGAAGGGGGCATACACAGGACCAGTTGTTATCAGGCCAGTAATGCAGTTGCCGATAATCAGCGAGAAAGCTGTACCGTGGAACTACAATCAAGTGATGGTAATGCACAGGGGGAAGGAAGTTGTGGAAGAAATATGTGAGGCACAGGGGTTAACTCGTTCGGGAAGGTGTTTTGCTCCCGCAGAATTGAGAAGGGCCAATCCTATAACAATAAAGAAGCCAGTGACGGAGGAAGAAGCAGAGGTGTTTTTGAAGAAGATGAAGGCACAGGACTACTCCATTATAGAGCAGCTGAGGAAGACCCCGACACAGATCTCATTGCTATCATTGTTGATCCATTCAGACGAGCACCGCCAGGTGTTGATGAAAATTCTGAATGAAGCCCATGCTCCGGATAAGATCTTTGTGAACCATCTGGAGAAAATAGCAAATAAGATTTTCAAGGTCAACAGGGTCACTTTCTTAGACCACGAGTTGCCCGTGGAAGGTACAGAACATAATAGAGCCCTTTATCTGACCGTGAAGTGCGAAGACTCGGTAGTCACTCGAGTACTGATTGATAATGGGTCCAGTGCCAATATCTGTCCTTTGGCCACATTGAACAAACTGAAGGTCGATGGTGATCGGATTCACAAGAACAACATCTATGTTCGAGGGTTTGATGGTGGTGGTACAGACACAGTGGGTGACATCATACTTGAGTTAACAATTGGTCCAGTCGAGTTCACCATGGAGTTTCAAGTGTTAGACGTGGCAGTGTCATATAATCTTCTGTTGGGGCGACCCTGGATCCACGCCGCCAAAGCAGTGCCTTCTACATTACATCAGATTGTCAAATTCGAGTGGGATAGGCAAGAGATCATAGTACATGGGGAAGACAATGCAAACGTCATAAGTGATGCCATCGTGCCCTTCATAGAGACTGATGATGATAAGGGACCGTGGGTTTACCAGGTTTTCGATACGGTTTCAGTGGGTAAAACTTCTGAAGGCGAAGACCTTCCACTTCCCAGGATCGCAGTTGCGACTGTCATGGTAGCCTCGGAGATGTTGAAGAACGGGTTTATGCCAGGCAAAGGTTTAGCGGCTGATCTTCAGGGTATTGTTCAGCCGATTTCTTTGCCCAAAAATCTGGACACCTTTGGGTTGGGGTTCAAGCCTACAGCGGCGGATGTGAGACGAGCCCGCAAGTTGAAGAAAAGAGTCTGGGTCCTTCCCAAGCCAATCCCGCGCCTATCCATATCATTTGTCAGAGCAGGTATCAGAAAGCTGTCGGTCCCGAAAGTTCTCGGACCACTGATTGGGCCAGATGGAGATTTTACTGAAGGCTTTGAAAGGTTGTTCGCTGATGTCAACATGATAGAAGCTGGAGAAGGTTCCAGTAAGGCAGACATACAGTTTGTGGGGCCTAGGGCCAATATCAACAATTGGATGGCTACTCCCCTTCCTACTCGGAGGGAGTCTTGGTAGTGGGCTTTGATTTTTCTTTCTTGTTTTTGGATTATTCCAGGGTTGTAATCTAGTTTTGTTTTGTATTCAGCAAAGTGTGAAACTCTGTTATCCTGTATTTTAATAAAGTGAAAGCTTTTTCTTCTTATTTTTTTCTTCTTTTTCTCTTTCTGAATAGTTCTCTTTATATTGGTCCTAATGACATGGCATGCACAACGGATCTTCAACCCAGTCTAAAAAATCAGTCTAATTCCAAACTAATTGTACAAGAGGTCGATTATGATGATGAATCCGAACACGATGAGGATGAAGCCTTCGAAGAGATAAATAGAGAGTTAAGCCAGTTTGAAGAGAAATCCAAGCCCAACTTAAATGACACAGAAGCCATCAATTTAGGGGATGCAGATGATATCCGGGAAACTAAAATAAGCATCCACATTGCACCAAATATCAGGGAAGAACTAATCAAAGCACTTACTGAGTTCAAAGATGTTTTTGCATGGTCGTATGATGACATGCCGGGGTTAAGCACGGATTTAGTGTTTCACAAATTGCCCACTGACCCGGCGTGCCCTCCCGTCAAGCAGATTTTGAGGAAGTTCAAGACAGATATGAGTGTGAAGATTAAAGAAGAAGTAACCAAGCAGCTGCAAGCAAAGGTTATTCGGGTAACTTGATATCCTGATTGGTTGGCTAATGTGGTGCCAGTGCCGAAGAAAGATGGGAAGATCATAGTGTGTGTCGATTACCGCAATTTGACAGGGCAATCCCCAAGGACAACTTTCCATTACCCAACATCCATATCTTGATCTATAATTGTGCCGGACGTGAGATCGTGTCTTTTGTGGACTGCTATACTGGGTATCATCAGACTCTGATGGATGAAGAAGATGCGGAAAAGACGACTTTCATTACGCCGTGGGGGACTTATTGCTACCGGGTAATGCCTTTTGGATTGAAGAATGATGGGGCAACGTACATGAGAGCAATGACTACGGTGTTTCATGACATGATACACAAAGATATTGAGGTGTACATAGATGACGTGATCATAAAATCTAAGCGTCAGGAAAACCACGTGGCAGACCTAAGGAAGTTTTTCCAAAGACTTCGAAGGTACGACATTAAGCTCAACCCGGCCAAATGTGCATTTGGTGTTCCATCTGGAAAGTTGTTGGGATTCATCGTCAGTCGGCGAGGTATTGAGTTGGACCCGTCAAAGATCAAATCTATCCAAGATTTGCCACCGCCGAAGAACAAAACAGAAGTAATAAGTCTATTGGGAAGGTTGAATTATATCAGCAGGTTTATTGTTCAACTCACAGCAACTTGTGAACCCATTTTTCGGCTACTGAAGAAAGATGCTGCGGTAGAATGGACGGCAGAATGTCAGGAGGACCTCCTTTTCACTACACCCCCGTAAGGGCATAAAGGAGTTTTTCCAATTAAAGGACAATCGGAACAGGATTTAGTTATTAAGATTTCAGAGTCGCCACTTGGGAGATTAATGGTGTCCCAAGTCACCATTCGAATCCCGAACCGAGGAAAAATATTACTCTGTTACAGTCTGCGAACCAGAAATCCGAGTAAGGAATTCTGTTAACCTGGGAGAAGGTGTTAGGCATTCCCGAGTTCCGTGGTTTTAGCACGGTCGCTCAACTGTTGTATTTGATCTTATCTGATTTATATACATGTTCTTGCTTATGGTTTTTTTTATATATTTCGAACCGCTTTTATTATTATTATGAGAATTGCAACGTCGTGAAAACGTGTCTCGAACCGCATCACAATCAATGCACCCGTGGTCGTTGACACATTTCGACTCCGTTGAGATTTGGATTTGGGTCGCATCAATGCGCACCCGAGTTTAAGAAGGTAATTTATTAAAAATGCTCCTAAAGTATCTAACGCGTTATTATCTTTAGGGAAGGCCGTGAAATTCGCTAAACGGCCCATTCCGAATTCTAAGAAATTAAGACACTATTTATCGAGGACCCCGCAAATTGTAGTTTTATTCGACGAGGCTCATCTCATTTTGTTATTTAAGGGTATTTAAACTAAAAAAAACTATTTGTTATCTACTATGGCTCGTCTCCAATAATCAATAGATCTAGTTAGTTAATAAATTAAGAGGGCTCTTACATTTTAATTGGACGCAATTGGATTCTGATGACCCACAGATCGCAAGGAACGCTGGTTCACTAATTCTAACATTTAATGGGGCCTTGAGTGATGCCCAATAGCCTATTGAAGGAATTTCTAATAAGTTGGGCCGTTAAAGGGAGGCCCAATTCGAAACTCATTGCAAGCTGGACAAGGACCTAGGATCGAACCTGGGCAGGGATACCACCAGCTTACAAACACGCCACTAAACGATTACCAATTGATCCTAACTAACAATGACAATTGTGACCACAGAGCTTCAAATTTTTAAATATAGAACCAATCATTAGCTAATCATCAAACTCAAACAACTACGTTCAACTTTTTAAACAAAAACAAATTAACGTGCATGATTTCAGTAACATTTCCCACCAACAATTAGCAATCTCAACTTTGATTATCAATTCAATACATTAATCAACAATCCAAACACCTACTGGACTTAAATCTGATTGAAATGAACCTAGAAGAACACAAATCAATTAACAGTTCACTAAGTGTCATAGGCCTACTAAAACTAAACGAATATCCCATACTTAGCAACTAAACAAATAGTTTTATCTTCATAACAAACTAATCCAAACATCAATAATATAAAAAGAAACTACACAATGGTTTTAAAAAAAACTGATTTGTTTATTCCAATTTGACTCATATTCACAAGTTTCTCCATATTCAAGCAAACTTCAGCTCTATCACAATTTGAGAGCATACCTGGATGTGAACAGAATAGGAGTAGGAGAGAGTCAGTCAACAGCAACAAAAACAGTCATCAATTGACAAAATTGTCAGTTACATCACAGCCTCAAGCCCAGAATCAGTACCCAGTAAACTCAGAAGAAAGAGTTCATTCGAACAACAAACCAACAGACTTGGAATCGAAATTTTAATCCAGATTCAATTCATTTCATCTTATCAACGAAGAGCTACTGTTTCAGACTTAAAAACAATCCAGAAATCAATAAAAGCTCTAGAAAATTCAATGAATCACTCGAGACTTTCTTCAACTCAATGAAACAGTAGAACTACTTTTTTTCACATTGGAAATCGTATGCTCACTATTTCAGCCCCCATTTTTGGACTTTTCTTCTAAAGTTAAGATTTGAGAGAATTTTTCTTGAATTTCAAAATTTTCAGCCCCTGTCCTCAAGGCATTTGATGCCCTTATATAGGTGACAAAAGAGGGTAAATCAGATTTTAGGTTTCTTTTTAGTTCCTCCCTTATTTTCAGTTTAGTCCCTTTATTTTTGACTTGCTCAACAAGTAAATACCTCTATTGTGATAACACCTACACTAAAGTACCCTTCTAGAAAGCCCTAGGATGCTCTTCTACCCCCACGATACCTATACTACCCTTACCCCTACTTTAAAATTACTATTCTTATCAGAATTACCCTTTTCCATGCCTAAACTACCCCTGAAAGCTTCTCCAAGTTACTGATTCTACCTATATTCTCAACAGCTATAACCAATCCCCTAAATTAATTCAAAACTAACTAGGACTGATTAATTAGAACTCAGAAATTACCCAATTGAACTAACCAATCCCATTTATTCAATCACCCAAACCCAAACAACTTAGAAAAACCAGGAGAACAGGATCAGTCAACATTTAAATAAAATTAAACTAGCTTTTAACCAATAAGCTCACAATTGACCATTCGAACATTAAATTCAGAACTAAAAAGCAATTTGAAATCAACCTAAACATCTAGCTAACATTAATAGACAAAATGGTATTGAATCCAAACTAATCAATTACGCCGGTTCTGCAAGTAAAATTATGATTAACTAACAAATGACACATGCATCAAACTAAACTAAAAATGTGAAGATGCTTTACTGATTAAAACAGATGGAACAAGGAACAAGGAACAAAGAAGATTTAAACTATACTAATACACAAAAATAAATCGTAAAATTAACAGAACACTTTAATGAAATCAAAACTATAACTAAAACTTCAACTATGCGAGCAAAAAGAAACAAGAAAGCTCACTGAAGCACGAGAAACTCCGGCCAGCTTCTATCGTCTGAATCTTTCCAGATTTTTGACACATAACATCCCTAACCATGTGTTTTTACAAGAGAACACATGGTTAAGGATATTACGGTCTAAAATCACAAAGATTTTGGGTTAGGGTTTTGGCCAGAAATTCTTAGATCTGAAATTCGAGCCGCTTCACCGAGATTCGAAGGAAGTTGGTCATGGATTTGGGTTGAGGGTAGTCTGGGGATGGTGTGGTATGATTTTGGGCCGGTTTGGATGAGTTTGCGACTTGGCCGAAAAACTTCAATCGGAGATTCGACGAGCTCTGGCAATATTCGAGGGAAACCAATAGTAGGAATGGAAAGAGGGATTCATGGGGGATCTATGGTGTTAATTTGTTGTTGAACGGCATAGGTTGCACTTGCCGCCGGCGAGGATTTTGGGGCGGCTGGGATTAGGGTTTGCAAGGAGAGGTAGGGTGAGGAAGGCGAAGGACCGGGGTGGGGGGTTAAGGTTTCGGACAGTTATATAGTTAGGAGTGGGGGCTTTCTGGCCGTTAGATCATGAGACCTCGACGGCTTGGATTGATCGACGCCAAACGGCGTTGTTTTGATTTTAGCGCATTGGACCGGAGGGTTCTGGGCTGTTTGGGCGTGATGGTTTGGGCTGATGCTCAATTCAGAAGAGGCCCAATTGTTTCTTGTTTGTTTTGTTTCCTCTTTTATTTCTTTTATCTATTTTTGTATTTTGTTTTCCACTTTGTAATTTTGTATTTATTTTTCTGATTTTATAAAATTGCAACAATTTAAAATAAAGTCCTAATATATTTTAAAACTAAACTAATTAAATTCTAAAATTATTTAAAACCTATTTTACGCCAAATTTACAATTAAAACAATTAAAATGCGAAAGTGAGCTATTTTGTAATTTTTCATGTTTGGTTCTAAAACAAACTAACCCCTAATTGATCCTAAACATATAAAATTATATCCTAAATGCAAATGCATATTTTTTGTATTTTATATGAATTAACATGCACAAATAAAATGCAACCATTATCAAAAAATGATACCAAAATGCACAAAAAATTGTAAAAAAAAAAAATAAAGAAAAATTATTTTGTTGGAATTTTGGGAATTATTCATATATAGGGCAAAAATCACGTGCTCACAGCTGCCCATCTTTGCTTGGAAACATGAAATGTTTTCGGGCAAAGATAAGTGAGCAAATACGAGCGATTTTTGCCCGTCTGGAAATTCCGTGTGAAGCATTTTTTGAAAAGCTTGACCGCACCCTGCTTCAGAGGTTGCCTACATATCCTGGGCTAAACAGGAATCAGGTCAGTATAGTTCGGGAATGTCTGGTAGCTGGGACTACCAGGAGCTGTGATTTCACTGCGATTGATGTTGCTGTTACTTGCTGACTTCCCTTATTACACCACGTCAAAGATAAAAGAAGTTGAACTAACTATGCTCTATGAATTACAAAAGTCCTATCTAGATTCTTCAAACTTTGCTCTTGTACTTCCTTGTTGCCTTGTTGTCTTGTGTTTTCTTGTTGCCTCATTGTCTCGTGTTTTCTCGATAAAATTCCTTGTTGCTACTTCAACTGGTCAACTGAGATGCTGTTCCCTCTCTCCAAACTGCTGAACTTGAGTAAACTTGAACTCGAATGTATTCCTTTGTTATCCAGGCGGGCTCCTGACCGCTGAACTTGAAATTGAAAATACTCCTCTATTATCCAGGCGGGCTCCTGACTTCACAAAAATAGACAAAACGAAGAAAACTTTCTGCCCCAGTTTGGAAACTGGGCACATGTTACCGGATATTAATAGGAATTTGACTAAAGCTAGACTTGAAATACCTCTGCTGCACAGGCGGGCTCCTGCTTTCCGAAACTTGAATTGTTTACCTCTGTTCTCCAGGCGGGCTCCTGACTGCGACTACCTAAAAATTTAGCACTTTCATTCTCCCGGCGGGCTCCTGACTTCGCCTACTTAAAAATTTAACACCTCCATTCTCCAGGCGGGCTCCTGACTTCGACTACTTAAAAATTTAATACCTCCATTCTTCAGGCGGGTTCCTGACTCCAAAATGAACAAAGAAATTGATTGAAAACTAAAATTAGAATTGTGTCACCTCGGTTCTTCAGGCGGGCTCCTGATTGCTAAAAATTTGAATTGTATGTCTCTATTCTCCAGGCGGACTCTTGATTGCTAAAATTTGAGATGCATGTCTCTGTTCTCCAAGCGGACTCCTGACTTTTAAAATTTAAATTGTATGTCTCTGTTCTTTAGGCGGACTCCTGACATCAAACATGAAAAGTATGTCTCTGTTCTCCAGGCGGACTCCTAACTTCAACAGAATAATCAACCAACGATAATTTTTCTGCCCCAGTTTGGAATCTGGGTGTATGGGTGAGTGTTAAACTGAATCACATATTACTAAGAATTGAAAGCTAAATCCTATTATCCAGGGAGGTTCTGACAACTTCTCATAATTACAAACCTAAGGTATTATTCTCACTACATCATGTTATCTTATCCGGGTATTTGAATTATGTCTTATTATCCAGGAAGGTCCTGACAACTTGCATTTTATCCTAAACATGCAAACTTTGCAACCAAATTATATTCCCCTAGGCTATTCATGATTATCTTTGTATTTAATCAAACCGCACTTTGCGGTCAAACCTGATTACTACTTGCTTTCCCTTTATGGAGAATTCCTCCTGAACAACTAACTTTCTGCCCCTGTTCCAATCAAAGAAAATCCCATTAGTTTAAAATGGTGGTTAGTTGATGGCATTCTTGCTGAAAAAAATCATTCCCCTGTATTGCTTTGTGTTGACTGACTTCCACGCACTGACCCTGAACCGTTTGATTTTCTGACCAACTTTTAAATTCCCCAACCTATGGCGACCTAAATGTTTTACACCCATGCTGTTATTTCACTTTTCTACCCCTTTTGTTTGAACATTTGCATTTCCCACGACATTTCCCAATCATTCCACCGATGAAATTTCCGTTAATTCCCTGTATTCCACTTGACATCAGGTTGTTTTTGACATGCTCTAACCACGTTGTGCTTTACAATTTCGGAAGCTGGTAGCGAGCCTTGAAATCCTTTCCCACTTGCTTTTGAACATCACTGACATTAGAGCATTTAGACGAACAAACCCCCCCCCCCAAAAAAAAAAAAGAGAATGAAATGCAATTGTTTTACGGGTTAGGGATAAGAAGAATCCCAAAATCGGATGACTACTAAAAATGAAGTGAAGAAAAGAAACTTATCTGACCGAAACAGCTGGCATCAATGGTCATGACATGCATTTCGGACTAATCGGCCCAACCGATCCAACTAAACAACTCCCAATTGCCATACCTCATTGCTCAGGACTTCCATCAATTGTTTGAATTACCCAGACCCTAACCTTGTTCATCCTGCGGTGCCTCGAAACAGTTTTCCACCCGCAACCCTTTTGCCAAATAACCATTTTCAACTCACTTTCACCTCAAGGTGCCCGCGAGGGTTTTCACCAATAAGACTCTCTCATTTATTTTTCTCTCAACTCCCGTCGCCTTAGGGTGCCTGTGAAGGTTTTCACCGATAAGACTCTCTCATTATTACTTTGTTTTTCTTGCTTGAACCAGAGTGTCGCCCCTATCGTGAGTTATTCCTACCTGCTCAACTTAGCATTTCTCAAAACTGATCAGAAGGTCTTTCTTTGGACCGTAATGTAGGCTTTTGGATTGGTTTAGAAAGAAAGGTATAAAAAGGCTCAAAACAATTCAAATGGGTTCAAATTACAACTTTCGGAATCCAACTGTTCACAACAATCACAAATTCTGCCCCGGTTTCTTGCTTGGGGATTTTTTGGATTTTTATTTTGGTATGACTGAACCTCGGAGTAAGGCTGCCTACGTACTCTTTCGGGATCAAGTCAAACGTAGTTCACTGTATCATAGTTACCTTTGTTGTTGTGTGTTTTTTCTTTTCTTTTCTTTCTTTTCTTCTTCTTTCCCTTCTCTTTCTCTTTTCCTTCACTTTTCATTTTTCTTCTTTTTGTTTTTTTTTCTTCTTTTTCCTTCTTCTTTCTTTTTCTTTTCTTTTCTTTTCCTTTGCTTTTCTCTTTTTTTTTCTTTTATGTTCGGCACCTGTGTTCCTTGATAGTGTCATTGATTCCGAAAGAGGGGTATGAAAAATAAGTAAGGCTCAAAGGGGATGACAAGGGATAAAAGTGTTTGGATAGCAGGAAAAAATGCCTTCGTCATTTCAATCTTTAAGATATGCCAACTACAAATAGATACATTCAGAAATAAAGAAATCATACATAATATCTCTTGACTGCATCGGAATTGATGGCCATTTCTATACATTTTCCTTCTACATCTGTCAAATACAATGCCCCGTTAGACAACACTCTGCTTACTACAAATGGTCCCTGCCAGTTTGGGGCAAATTTTCCTTTTGCTTCAGCCCAATGAGGCAAAATCCGCCTCAGTACTAACTGTCAGACTTCGAATTTCCTTGGACGCACTTTCTTGTTGTATGCTCTAGCCATTCTTCGTTGGTACAGTTGACCATGACACACTGATGCCAATCTCTTCTCGTCAATCAAACTCAACTGCTCAAGGCGGCTTTTCACCCATTCATCATCATCGATCTCAGCCTCCGCAACGATTCGCAGAGACGGGATTTCCACCTCTGCAGGTATTACTGCCTCGGTGCCATATACCAATGAATAAGGAGTTGCCCCCACCGAGGTATGAACGGTGGTGCGGTACCCTAATAATGCAAAAGGTAATTTCTCATGCCACTGTCTAGACCCTTCAACCATCTTCCGGAGTATTTTCTTTATATTCTTATTGGCTACTTCAATCGCACCATTTGCCTTGGGACGGTATGGAGTAGAATGCCTATGGGTAATCTTAAACTGCTCACATGTCTCTTTCATCAAATGGCTATTAAGATTAGCCCCATTATCCGCGATGATTACCTTCGGAATCCCAAACCGACAGATGATATTTGAGTGCACGAAGTCGACCACAGCTTTCTTAGTCACAGACTTGAACGTCTTAGCTTCCACCCATTTGGTAAAATAGTCTATAACTACCAGAATAAACCTGTGCCCATTTGACGCTGCTGGATCAATTGGCCCAATAACATTCATGCCCCATGCGACAAAAGTCCATGGTGCAGACATCGTATGTAGTTCTGATGGTGGAGAGTGAATCAAATCTCCATGCACTTGGCACTGATGACATTTGCGCACAAAACTGATACAATCCCGCTCCATAGTGAGCCAATAATAACCTGCTCGGAGAATCTTTTTTGCTAGAATGTACCCACTCATATGCGGTCCACAAACTCCGGAATGTACCTCAGTCATGATAGATGTAGCCTGTCTCGCGTCCATGCATCTCAACAACCCGAGATCTGGAGTTCTTTTGTACAACACTCCTCCACTAAAGAAAAACCCGCTTGCCAATCGCCGAATCATTCTTTTCTGATCACCGGTGGCCTGTACCGGATATACTCCCGTCCTGATGTACTCTTTGATATCATGGAACCACAGCTCGCCGTCGATTTCCTCTTCTATCATATTACAATAAGCATGCTGATCACGGACCTGAATCTGCAATGGATCAACATAAGCCTTGTCTGGATGATGCAACATCGACGCCAAAGTAGCCAAAGCGTCGGCAACCTCATTATGAATCCTTGGAATGTGCCTGAATTCTATAGCCTGAAACCGCTGACAAGCTCATGGCGACACTGTCGGTACAGTATAAGCTTTAAATCCCGTGTTTCCCATTCTCCTTGAATTTGGTGTACCAGTAGGTCCGAGTCACCCATGACCAAGACTTCCCGTATACCCATATCTACAGCTAATCTCAATCCCAATATACACGCCTCATATTCTGTCATGTTGTTCGTACAGTAGAAACGAAGCCGAGCTGTAACAGGGTAATGCTGACCCGTTTCAGAAATAAGTACCGCTCCTATTCCCACGTCTTTCATATTTGCAGCCCCATCAAAGAAAAGTTTCCATCCCGGCTTCTCAGCTTGTTCCAATTCATCAATGTGCATCACCTCTTCATCAGGGAAATAAGTTTTCAAAGGTTCGTAATCTTCATCAACGGGATTCTCAGCCAAATGATTGGCTAGTGCTTGTGCTTTCATCGCAGTCCGTGTCACATAGATAATGTTGAACTCTGTAAGTAGGATTTGCCACTTTGCAAGCCTCCCTGTAGGCATAGGCTTCTGAAAAATATACTTCAACAGGTCCAAGCGAGATATGAGGTAAGTAGTGTAAGATGACAAATAATGTTTCAACTTCTGTGCCACCCAAGTTAGGGCGCAACATGTCCTCTCCAGATGAGTATACTTAACCTCGTAAGATATGAACTTCTTTCTGAGATAGTAGATAGCCTGCTACTTTCTACCCGTAACATCGTGCTGCCCTAGTACACAGCCGAATGAATTATCCAAAATCGTCAGATATAGAATCAAAGGCCTCCCTGGTTCTGGCGGGACCAACACGGGTGGGTTCGACAAATACCCTTTTATCTTATCAAAAGCCTCCTAACATTCATTAGTCCATTTGACCGCAACGTCTTTCTTCAACAATTTGAAAATCGGCTCACAAGTTGTCGTGAGCTGAGCAATGAACCTACTGATATAGTTCAATCTTCCTAACAAACTCATCACCTCAGTTTTGTTTCTTGGAGGTGGCAATTCCTGAATAGCTTTGATCTTTGACGGGTTTAATTCAATACCCCGCCGGCTGACTATAAATCCCAACAACTTCCCAGATGGCACACCGAAAGCACACTTTGCAGGATTAAGCTTAAGATTGTACCTGTGAAGCCTTTGAAAGAATTTTCTCAAATCTCTGACATGGTCGGATTGCTGTCTAGATTTCACGATCACATCATCCACGTACACCTCGATTTCTTTGTGTATCATATCATGGAATATTGTTGTCATGGCCCTCATATAAGTTGCCCCAGCATTTTTCAAACCGAACGGCATGACCCGATAATAATACGTTCCCCACGGCGTGATGAATGCCATCTTTTTTGCATCTTCCTCGTCCATTAGAATCTGATGATAACCCGCGTAACAATCCACAAAAGAACCAATATCATGTTTGGCACAATTGTCAATCAGTATATGGATGTTGGGCAGTGGGAAATTGTCTTTTGGACTCGCCTTGTTAAGATCTCGATAATCGACACACACCCTGGTCTTGCCATCTTTCTTCGGCACAGGCACAACATTAGCTAACCAAGTGGGATACCGTGTAACCTGAATGACCTTTGCATCAAATTGCTTGGTAATTTCTTCTTTGATCTTCACACTTATGTCCGTTTTGAACTTTCTCAACTTCTGCTTGACATGAGGGAGTGTCGGACCAGTGGGTAATTTATGAACCACTAAATCGGTGCTTCGTCCTGGCATATCATCATACGACCATGCAAAAACATCTTTGTACTCATGAAATACTTTAATTATCTCCTCCTTGAGTTGTGGCTCCAAATGAACACTTACTTTAGTTTCCCGCACATTGTCTTGGTCCCCTAGATTAACTACTTCTGTGTCATTTAGGTTAGGTTTGGGTTTTTTTTCGAAGTGACTTAATTCTTTACTAATTTCCCCATAAGCCTCATCGTCGTTACAATCCACCCCATTATCACACTCGATTTCTTGTATTATTATTTCTGAGCTAGATTGGCTTTTAAAACTGGGCCGAAGATTCCTCATGCATGTCATATCATTGATATCAGCATAAAAAGAACTGTATAAAAGAAAAGAAAAAAATGGGAACAAAATTAGGAATGAAGAAAATTGCATTTCATTGAATGTAAAGATAACAGGGTTTTAACTCATCCAAACGGACGGAATATAGCAATTGAATTACCAACCCTGGAATAATCCAGGTGAAAAAAGAAAAACAAAACCCACTACCATGACTCCATCCGAACTGGAAGAGGAGTAGCTTCCCAATTGTTGATGTTATCATGCGGTCCGATGTACTGTATATCTGCTCTGCTTGACCCTTCCCCGGCTTCAACCATGTTCACTTCAGCAAATACCCTCTCGAACACCCTATCCAAATTCTCCTCTGCACCAATTAGTGGACCCGACACCTTTGCTAATGACTGCTTCTTGCTACTCGGCCTGACGAAGGACCTGGACAAGTGTGGAATTGGTTTGGGAAGAACCCAAGCTTTCTTTTTCAATTTACGAGCCCTTCTAACATCTGTCGCTGTTGGTTTGAACCCCAGTCCGAAGGTGTCCAGATTTTTGGGCAGAGAAACAGGTTGCACAATGCCCTGAAGCTCAGCCCCCAGACCTTTTCCTAGCACGAACCCATTACTCAGCATTTCTGATACTACCATGACGGTCGCAGCTGCCACCCTAGGACATGGAATGTTTTTACCCTCGGGCACTCTGTTCACCGGGACCGTGTCGAAGACCTGATAAACCCATGGTCCCTTATCATCTTCAGTTTCTATAAAGGGCACAATGGCATCATTCATGGTGCATGTGGGATCTTCCCCATATAACACGAATTCTTGTCTGTCCCACTCGAACTTGACCATTTGGTGCAGTGTGGAAGGCACTGCTTTGGCCGCGTGGATCCATGGTCGAACCAACAAAAGATTGTAGGACACTGCAGCGTCCAACACCTGAAATTCTATAGTGAACTCGACTGGGCCAATAGTCAATTCGAGTATAATATCCCCCACTGTGTTTGTTCCCCCTCCGTCGAACCCTCAAACACAAATACTATTTTTGCAGATTCTATCATCATCAATCTTCAACTTGTTCAATGTGGACAACGTACAAATATTAGCACTTAACCCGTTATCGATCAACGCCCGAGTAACCATTGAATCTTCACACTTGACCGTCAAGTAGAGAGCTTTATTATGTTCTGTGCCTTCCACAGGCAATTCATCATCAGAAAATGTTACCCTGTTTACCTCAAAGATTTTGTTGGCAATTGGCTCCAGATGGTTCACTGAAATTTTGTCAGGCACATGAGCTTCATTCAATATCTTCATCAAAGCTCGGCAATGCTCGTCAGAATGGATCAATAATGACAACAACTAGATCTGGGCCGGTTTTTTCTCAATTGTTCAACAATGGAATAATCTTGCACTTTCATCTTTTTCTGAAATTCTTCTGCCTCTTCTTTCGTCACAGCCTTTTTGACTAGCACTGGATTGTCTTTAGCGCCCCTAGCCTTTCTCAACTCTTCGGGAGCAAAACAATGTCCCGACCTAGTTAGCCCTTGTGCTTCACAACTTTCTTCCTCAATTTCCTTTCCTTTGTATGTCACCACTACCTTGTCATATTTCCACGGTACGGCTTTGCTATCAACCACGGGTAATTGGACTACCGACTTTATAACAACTGGTTCTATGTAGGCCCCTTTCACAACAACCACGGGTGCAGATGATGACCCCGGTACCACTAACTTGACTGGCTCTGGCTTTTTTGCAGCAACAAATGGTCATTTTCCCATTACCAACACTGGCTTATCTTTTATCGCTTTTAGCTGAACCACTGGCCTTGCGCTAACTGTCTTTTCTTTAACCTTTGCTTCCGTAGAACGGATCACCATGACCGTCTGCAAGGGTTTTTTAGGCTCTGTCCCCTTATGTATCAGTTCGATCATATTGGCTTCATAATGCGCTGGTAACGGGTTTTGATTGATGTTTGGGGCCTCTGGGGCCTGTACTTCAATACGGCGATTATTAATGAGTTCTTGTACTGCGTTTTTCAATTTCCAACATTTTTCAGTATCGTGCCCCGACATCCCTGAGCAATACTCATAGCTAACAGAATGGTCCAGGTTTTTGGGAAGGGGGTTTGGAGCTTTGGACTCAATTGGGGTCAACATTCCCAACTGTTTCAATCTATGGAAGAGAGTGGTGTAAGATTCTCCCAGCGGAGTAAATGTTTTTCTGTTTGGGGTCTTCTCACTTCTAAAAGCTTGGTTTGGGCGGAAGCTGGTTCCTGGTCTGTTTGCCCTGGGGGTGGATAGGTGTTTTGTGAGGGTGGATGTGTGTTTTGGGGAGCCAGTGCACGCCATTGCGAGTGCACCGGAGGCTGAGTGTATGTCTGGGCGTGGTGGATAGAAACGTGTGGTTCTGGTGGTGGATAGTAGTGTTGTGGTGGGCCATATGGGGTATATTGGTAGTTTGGGTGGTGGGGTCTGGGTTGGTTGTAGTAGGGTGGAGGGTTATTGGGCCTGGACCAAGTACTAGTTTCAACCGTAGCAACTTCTTCCTTCTTCTTCTTTCCAAGCACACCACCAGTACCGCTTTGGATGGCCTGGGTGGTTGCTTTCAATGCCGAGTAGCTCAAGATCTTGTTAGACTTCAATCCCTCTTCAATCATGGCTCCCATCTTTACCACTTCATTAAACGACTTTCCGACAGATGTCACTAGATGACCAAAATAGGTAGGCTCCAATGTTTGCAAGAAGTAATCTACCATCTCACTCTCCCTCATCGGAGGATCAACTCTTGCTGCTTGTTCCCTCCAGCGGAAACCAAACTCTCTAAAACTTTCCCCGAGCTTCTTTTCCAACTTCAACAATGACAGACGATCGGGGACTATCTCAAGGTTATACTGAAAATGGCCAATGAATGCTTGTGACAAATCATCCTATGTATACCATCGGTCGGGATCCTGTCTCGTGTACCATTCCAGCGCGGACCCACTCAAGCTTTGACCGAAATAGGCTATCAACAATTCGTCCTTCCCCCCAACACCTCTCATCTTGCTACAAAAGCCACGTAGATGGGCTACTGGGTCACCGTGCCCCTCATACAAGTCAAACTTCGGCATTTTAAACCCCGCATGCAACTGAACATCAGGGAAAGGGCACAAATCTTTGTATGCAACGCTGACTTGGTTACCTAAACCATGCATGTTCCTGAAGGATTGCTCTAGGCTTTTGACTTTACGAATCACTTCCTCCTGTTCTACATTCTTAACCGATTTCTCAACTTCTCCCGGGATTTCAAAATGGGGAGAATAGGTATATGGCTCAGGCACTTTGAAAGTGGGTTCGGGAGGGTAATATTGGGTGTCGTGAGCTTGGAATAGCGGCTCACTGGACGATCTATGTAATGGGGCTGGGGGAGGTGCCACAAAGACTGGAACCATGGGTGGGGGAGGGTTCTGTTTGGGTGGTGGAGCTGGAGGAGCATATGAAGTAGTACCATAGCCCTGGGTGTGATAGGGGAAGGCAGAAGATGCGTGGGGAGTGGTGGGCTCCGGAGCCTAAGCCAGGGGTGGGATGTAAGATGGATTAGCGGGGTATAGTGGTGCCGGATGTCCCTGAGATCATGCCCGATGCATTTCGGCTATTTGTGCTTTTAGTTTCCTCATCTCTTCTTTCATAGCACCCACATCTGTTACCTCAACTTCATTTGAGGGGTCTACGATGCTGATTTCCGAGTACTGCCCTGTCATGTTTACTTTATCTTTCGACCGGGTGTTGTACGGGTGAGTTGCCAGAATTGCCAATCAACTAACCACCTGCCTGGACTCACACATTTAGACAACCACTTTGTTAGAAATTAAGTCTTAACAGATTTGACAACCGCACGTTGGCATGAATGCACCTATACAGTTAATCATTTCTATTATGCGTTTGCTCGATTGCATGCGTCATCCCGACACTTTGTTCCTTGCTTCTTTTTACCTTTCTTTCACATTTCTCACCTTATCCCTCTTTTGTGCTATTTTCTTTCTTCTATTTCTTTCTCTTTTGTGTTTCCGCTCATTTCTTGCTTTCTCTTTCTCTTTTGTTTTTCCGCTCTCTTCTTTCTTTCTCTCTTTTTCGCTCCCTTCTTTTTATCGCTCTCTCTTTCTTACGTTTTGTTGTTACGATTACAGTCGAATCCTATGGAGATTGCCTACGTATCGTGACCCCGCATGAATCAGACCAAGCATAGTTTGTGAAAAATAAAGCAAAAATAAAGGGTGGAAATTTTGAAATTTTCAATTTTCATTACTAAAACAAACTATTACAAACTAAACATTTCTCGAAATGAAACTAACAGACGCAAATTAAAAACAAACACAGAATCTAAGACTGCAAACATACTTGACCTGAAAAGATAACGGACAGACGAAAGACAGACTCAAAAGGTAGAAAACTACAGACATAGCCTATGCATACTCTAGTGCTTCAAACTTAGGTGTCCGCGGGGCGTCGTTCGGCCTCGCCGCGGGCCTAGGATCCAAATCCCTTTCAAGCTGATCTAATTCATTCATGGTTCATTTCACATAGATCATTACTGCGGAGACAAAAGTAGTATGGGTCATGTCTTCGCAAACCCGTCATCTCTTGAAAATGGCATGAGCAATGGCTCTAATCCTGTCTTTTGTTTGCTTATTTTCTATAAGCAAGCGTCTTATCTGATCGCTGCATGTATTTAAAGCTTGAGAATCCTGCAGGTGTTGATCTTGCAACTGCTGCACTTCTACCTCCATTTGGACCAACAAGTCGTAACAATGTCCATTTTCAATTCCAAAGTCTCTAGCCTGTCTAACCGTTTTACCCTCAAGGGCAACAACTTTTCTCTTTAAATCGGCAACAATTTTCTCATGGTCCCTTTTCAACTGATTCAAGTACTGGCGATGCTCCTCTGTTCTTGTAGCCCACTGCGCTTTAAGCTCTGCCATGATATTCTCAGATTTTTCTAATTCACCCCGCCATTCCCTGACTTCATTTTCCAGCCTTTTTATCAATTGCTTATCTGATCGGCTCCTTGGTTGCTTAACGACGGTTATCCTCAATTGCCGGATTTGGGCCCTAAGTGCTTCGTTTTCTCGAGCCAGTCTGTTCTTCGCACCTTGATCCGCAGCAACTTGTACACTATTCTCGAATTTCAGACTCTCAACTTGTTGCTTCAGTTTACCAATCTCAACTCGATAACCTTCTTCCTTTGCTAACCAGTCCCACTGCTCTTGGGATGACTCGGCGAAATCTTCGAGATGAGGTCTTTTAGCTGGTCTCCCGCACGCCATGTCACCTCTGAACCAATCATGATACCCCGGAGCGACTTCGCCTTTAGCCCTATCTGACACACAAGTGTTCGCCATCAAATGTTGACACTCACTCCATATTTGGCGAACCTCTTCTTCGGGGAACCGACCATCAGGACTAATTTCGACCACTTGGGTACTCAGATCTTCATCTCTCGGTACTACTTGATACCTCCCTAGTTGCCTCAGAACCCGATACGGTGCATAGGGCTGGATGCTTTTGAGTCCCATCAACAGAAAATGCGGCCTGGCTGCTGGCATATATATGACTTCTTCGACAGGCAACCACCCAAGCACCCACTGTATCTGGCTGGCAGTGAGGGTCCGAAATAATGATGTCCAAGCCGTGACTCCTTCAGGTAGACTAGCCCCTTTGATTCTTGTGTAAAATTCTCCTATACAAGTTTTCTCAAATGAACCGTAACTCAAGAGCTGAGAGCGGGGGCACAAATGCTCAGTCATCCACATTTGTAACAACAAGTTACATCCCTCAAAAAATTTGCCCCCAGCTTTGCAAGTTGTGAGAGCCCGGAAGATGTCAGCCACGATCATAGGTGCAAAAGTGCTTTTCCCCATTGTTTGCAAGGTACTGATGACCCCATCTACTTTCAAATCAATATCTCCATCCTTCCTTGAAAATACTATAAGGCCCAAAAAGGCTATCATAAAAGCTACCCGTCTGTGTTCCTCCCATTTTTGTCGGTTACTTCTACTGCATAACTTAAAGTCTGGATTATTGAATCCGCCCACGTGGCCATATCTATCATATATGAAGCGGAAACTGCAGAAACCCCTTGCAAAATCTGGATGATGAACTGTTCGGGGTATTTTCAAGGAATCCAAAAACCGATGTACGGTAATGGCCCTGGGAGCAATTAAGTATTTGAACCTCAACGGAGCTTGATCACTTCCGATGTACCCCGCTATTTCCTCCAATGTCGGGGTGAGCTCAAAGTCCGAGAAATGAAATACATTATGTGCCGAATCCCAATAAGCGACCAATGCCCTGATAATATCACCCCGAGGCTGAATGTCTAATAAATTCGGGAGATCTTTCAAATACTTTTTCACTTCGTCTTGCCCTTCTTTGCCTAAATCATTCCACCATAATCGCAACTCAAAAGGGATTTTGGTCATTATTGAAAAGGGTTCATTCAGCATCGTGCTCATCCTGCACATTTATTAAGGCGATTAAGCAAAAGAAAAACTTTTATTCGACTCAAAAAAGAACTATCTATATTTTTGACTCAGAATTACCTATATATTTTCAAATTTTAAAAATGAAGAACTCGATTCTCAAACGCGGCCTTTCAGCACTTCGGGAACAAAGATTTTAAGGCTGCGAAAGTCAACTAGTCAAAAATCAAAAATTGACCAAGATGGCTGTTTTTGCAAAGTCAGCCTTCCAGCGTCCCTTTTGGGGATATCCGGCTATTTATGACAAGACGACCCCACTTGACTTAATTATGACGAAAAATAAAAAAATTGACATTTTTTGGCTATTTTTGCAAAAGAAAGGTTGGACCCGATGAGGGTTGCCTACGTATCCCACACCCTGTGAGAATCAAACCGGCGTAGTTCGTGCCAATTAACCGAACTATTTTTAAAACAATACTCTTTTTTATTTTCAATTTTTCTTTTCGAACAAACAATAAACAACCTATTTTCCAAACTAAGAATAAAAGACTTTTTTTTTCAACAAACACTTTCCAAAAATAAAAGACTCCTTTTTTCTATTTTTCCTTTGTTTTTAGTAAAACAGACTATTAGAAATAAAGCATTTTCCTTTTTCATTTTATCAAAATTTCGGCAGAGTTTCGACAGTGTTTGGGCATTGGGTTTTTAACTCCCTAACTGTTATTTCTCTCTTTTTTTTCTTTTTTTTTCTTTTCTCAATTTTCCAACATTTTCGAGATTCAGAAGCCGGTCAACATGCAGGTTCGGAACAAATAAATGCGCAGCACAAGAGAATGCATCAGGATGGTCTTTTCATTTCAGGTTGCTAGTCCTGGACGGACCCAACCCCTGTGTTGAGTCCCCTAAGTCAAATGCAACGTGATGCAAACAAGCGTTCCTACTAGGGATCCGGCATGAAGTCACGTTATTCTATGTTCAAAAACCTGGGTCGGTGTTCTAGACTGTGTACCCGAGCAGACAACTCGAGTCGAGGAGGGGGCAACTTACCAAGAACCAAAAGGTCATCCGGCTTCGTAACTTGTCCGACCTCTTTCTTATTTCAAGGTATGACACTAACAGAATAGGGAGTCTCAACCAGTAAGCACATCCCCGGAGGTGAAGAGAGAAGGGTGTCGGCACAGTTTATATACAGTTCAGATAATATCAAAGCGGTAACATTTAGCACATTCAGCACAAGACATGTAGGACAATCAGATACAATTAAATACAACAATATATCTAAGCTCGAATTCTGGTATACGAAATCAGATATTCTGGGTTCGATCCCCAGTAGAGTCGCCAGAGCTGTCACACCTCCTTTTCACTACACCCCCGTAAGGGCATAAAGGAGTTTTTCCAATTAAAGGACAATCGGAACGAGATTTAGTTATTAAGATTTCAGAGTCGCCACTTGGGAGATTAATGGTGTCCCAAGTCCCCATTCGAATCCCGAACTGAGGAAAAATATGACTCTGTTACAGTCTGCGAACCAGAAATCCGAGTAAGGAATTCTGTTAACCCGGGAGAAGGTGTTAGGCATTCCCGAGTTCAGTGGTTTTAGCACGGTCGCTCAACTGTTGTATTTGATCTTATCTGATTTAAAAACATGTTCTTGCTTATGGTTTTTTTTATTATTTCGAACCGCTTTTATTATTATTATGAGAATTTCAACGTCGTGAAAATGTGTCTCGAACCGCGTCACAATCAATACACCCGTGGTCGTTGACACATTTTGACTCCGTTGAGATTTGGATTTGGGTCGCATCAATGCGCACCCGAGTTTAAGAAGGTAATTTATTAAAAACGCTCCTAAAGTATCTAACGCGTTATTATCTTTAGGGAAGGCCGTGAAATTCGCTAAACGGCCCATTCCGAATTCTAAGAAATTAAGACACTATTTATCGAGGGCCCCGCAAATTGTAGTTTTATTCGGCGAGACTCATCTCATTTTGTTATTTAAGGGTATTTAAACTAAAAAAAACTATATGTTATCTACTATGGCTCGTCTCCAATAATCAATAGATCTAGTTAATTAATAAATTAAGAGGGCTCTTACATTTTAATTGGACGCAATTGGATTCTGATGACCCAAAGATCGCAAGGAACGCTGGTTCACTAATTCTAACATTTAATGGGGCCTTGAGTGATGCCCAATAGCCTATTGAAGGAATTTCTCATAAGCTGGGCCATTAAAGGGAGGCCCAATTCGAAACTCATTGCAAGCTGGACAAGGACCCAGGATCGAACCTGGGCAGGGATACCACCAGCTTACAAACACGCCACTAAACGATTCCCAATTGATCCTAACTAACAATGACAACTGTGACCATGGAGCTTCAAATTTTTAAATATAGAACCAATCATTAGCTAATCATCAAACTCAAACAACTACGTTCAACTTTTTAAACAAAAACAAATTAACGTGCATGATTTCGGTAACATTTCCCAACAATAATTAGCAATCTCAACTATGATTATCAATTCAATACATTAATCAACAATCCAAACACCTACTGGACTTAAATCTGATTGAAATGAACCTGGAAGAACACAAATCAATTAACAGTTCACTAAGTGTCACATGCCTACTAAAACTAAACGAATATCCCATACTTAGCAACTAAACAAATAGTTTTATCTTCATAACAAACTGATCCAAACATCAATAATATAAAAAGAAACTACACAATGGTTTTAAAAAAAACTGATTTGTTTATTCCAATTTGACTCATATTCACAAGTTTCTCCATATTCAAGCAAACTTCAGCTCCATCACAATTCGAGAGCAGACCTGGATGTGAACAGAATAGGAGTAGGAGAGAGTCAGTCAACAGCAACAAAAACAGTCATCAGTTGACAAATTTGTCAGTTATATCACAGCCTCAAGCCCAAAATCAGTACCCAGTAAACTCAGAAGAAAGAGTTCATTCGAACAACAAACCAACAGACTTGGAATCGAAATTTTAATCTAGATTCAATTCATTTCAGCTTATCAATGAAGAGCTACTGTTTCAGACTTAAAAACAAGCCAGAAATCAATAAAAGCTCTAGAAAATTCAATGAATCACTCGAGACTTTCTTCAACTCAATGAAACAGTAGAACTACTTTTTTCAGATTGGGAATCGTATGCTCACTATTTTAGCCCCCGTTTTTGGACTTTTCTTCTAAAGTTAAGATTTGAGAGATTTTTTCTTGAATTTCAAAATTTTCAGCCCCTGTTCTCAAGGCATTTGATGCCCTTTTATAGGTGACAAAAGAGGGTAAATCAGATTTTAGGTTTCTTTTTAGTCCCTCCCTTATTTTCAGTTTAGTCCCTTTATTTTTGACTTGCTCAACAAGTAAATACCTCTATTGTGCTAACACCTACACTAAAGTACCCTTCTAGAAAGCCCTAGGATGCTCTTCTACCCCCACAATACCTATACTACCCTTACCCCTACTTTAAAATTACTATTCTTATCAGAATTACCCTTTTCCATGCCTAAACTACCCCTGAAAGCTTCTCCAAGTTACTGATTCTACCTATATTCTCAACAGCTATAACCAATCCCCTAAATTAATTCAAAACTAACTAGGACTGATTAATTAGAACTCATAAATTACCCAATTGAACTAACCAATCCCATTTATTCAATCACCCAAACCCAAACAACTTAGAAAAACCAGGAGAACAGGATCAGTCAACATTTAAATGAAATTAAACTAGCTTTTAACCAATAAGCTCACAATTGACCATTCGAACATTAAATTCAGAACTAAAAAGCAATTTGAAATCAACCTAAACATCTAGCTAACATTAATGGACAAAATGGTATTGAATCCAAACTAATCAATTATGCCGATTCTGCAAGTAAAATTATGATTAACTAACAAATGACACATGCATCAAACTAAACTAAAAATGCGAAGATGCTTTACTGATTAAAATAGATGGAACAAGGAACAAGGAACAAAGAAGATTTAAACTATACTAATACACAAAAATAAATCGTAAAATTAACAGAACACTTTAATGAAATCAAAACTATAACTAAAACTTCAACTATGCAAGTAAAAAGAAACAAGAAAGCTCACTGAAGCACGAGAAACTCCGGCCAGCTGCTATCGTCTGAATCTTTCCAGATTTTTGACACATAACATCCCTAACCATGTGTTTTTACAAGAGAACACATGGTTAAGGATATTACGGTCTAACATCACAAAGATTTTGGGTTAGGGTTTTGGCCAGAAATTCTTAGATCTGAAATTCGAGCCGCTTCACAGAGATTTGAAGGAAGTTGGTCATGGATTTGGGTTGAGGGAAGTCTGGGGATGGTGTGGTATGATTTTGGGCCGGTTTGGATGAGTTTGCGACTTGGCCGAAAAACTTCAATCGGAGATTCGATGAGCTCTGGCAATATTCGAGGGAAACCAATAGCAGGAATGGAAAGAGGGATTCATAGGGGATCTATGGTGTTAATTTGGGGTTGAACGGCGTAGGTTGCACTTGCCGCCGGTGAGGATTTTGGGGCGGCTGGGATTAGGGTTTGCAAGGAGAGGTAGGGTGAGGAAGGCGAAGGACCGGGGTGGGGGGTTAAGGTTTCGGACAGTTATATAGTTAGGAGTAGGGGCTTTCTGGCCGTTAGATCATGAGACCTCGACGGCTTGGATTGATCGACGCCAAACGACGTCGTTTTGATTTTAGCGCATTGGACCGGAGGGTTCTGGGCTGTTTGGGCGTGATGGTTTGGGCTGATGCTCAATTCAGAAGAGGCCCAATTGTTTCTTGTTTGTTTTGTTTCCTCTTTTATTTCTTTTATCTATTTTTGTATTTTGTTTTCCACTTTGTAATTTTGTATTTATTTTTCTGATTTTATATTTCAAAACTAAACTAATTAAATTCTAAAATTATTTAAAACCTATTTTACGCCAAATTTACGATTAAAACAATTAAAATGCGAAAGTGAGCTATTTTGTAATTTTCATGTTTGGTTCTAAAACAAACTAACCCCTAATTGATCCTAAACATATAAAATTATATCCTAAATGCAAATGCATATTTTTTGTATTTTATATGAATTAACATGCACAAATAAAATGCAACCATTATCAGAAAATGATACCAAAATGCACAAAAAAATTTAAAATAAAAAATAAAGAAAAATTATTTTGTTGGAATTTTTTGAATTATTCATATATAGGGCTAAAATCACGTGCTCATAGGAGGCATTTGACCAAATCAAAGGATATTTATCAAATCCACCTGTGTTGGTTCCACCTGAGCCAGGGAGACCGTTAATTCTTTATCTAACGGTCTTGGAGGATTCATTTGGCTGCGTACTGGGGCAACACGACATTACAGGAAGGAAGGATCAAGCTATCTATTATCTCAGCAAGAAGTTTACAGTATATGAGGTTAAATACACTCAACTTGAGAAGACATGTTGCGCCCTAACTTGGGTGGCCCAGAAATTGAAGCATTATCTGTCATCATATACTACTTATCTCATTTCACGCTTGGATCCACTGAAGTATATTTTCCAAAAGCCTATGCCTACAAGGAGATTGGCGAAATGGCAGATATTACTCACAGAATTCGACATCATCTATGTGACGAGGACGACCATGAAGGCCCAAGCATTGGCGGATCACTTGGCTGAGAATCCTGTTGATGAAGAGTACGAGCCATTGAGGATGTATTTTCCTGATGAAGAAATGATGCATATAGATAAGTTGAAATTATCTGAGGAACCAGGTTGGAAGCTCTTCTTTGATGGAGCCGCAAATGCGAAAGGAGTTGGAATAGGAGCGGTACTTATTTATGAAACAGGACATCATTATCCTGTTATGGCTCAGCTACGTTTCTATTGTACCAACAACATGGCTGAGTATGAGGCATGCATTCTGGGCTTACGGTTAGCTACAGACATGGATGTATAGGACGTCTTGATCTTGGGAGACTTGGACCTCCTGGTGCATCAGATCCAGGGTGAATGGGAAATAAGGGATTTGAAGCTCATACCATATCGATAATGTTTGCATGATCTGAGTAAGCGATTTCGATCAGTGGAGTTCAGACACATCCCAAGAGTTCATAATGAGGTTGCCGATGCTTTGGCCACTCTGGCATTGATGTTGCATCACCCAGACAAAATTCATGTTGACCCATTGCATATTCAGGTTCGTGATCAGCATGCTTATTACAATATGATAGAGGAAGAAATGGATGGCGAACCATGGTTTTATGATGTCAAGGAATATCTCAGGATGGGGATATACCCGGAACAGGCCACCGGAGATCAAAAGAGAGCCATTCGGCAATTGGCAAATGGATTCTTCCTCAGTGGAGGAGTGTTGTACAAAAGAACCCCAGATTTGGGATTACTGAGATGTATAGACGCTAGTCAAGCCACGACAGTTATGACAGAGGTACATGCTGGAGTTTGTGGGCCACATATGAGCGGATATGTGTTGGCGAAGAAGATTCTTCGAGCAGGGTACTATTGGCTCACTATGGAGCGTGATTGTATCAATTGCGTACGAAAATGCCATCAGTGTCAGATACACGGAGATTTGATTCATTCTCCACCGACAGAATTGCATACAATGTCAGCACCATGGCCATTTGTTGCTTGGGGCATGGATGTCATTGGACCTATTGAGCCGACAGCTACCAACGGTCATAGGTTCATTCTGGTGACCATCGATTATTTCACTAAGTAGGTTGAAGATAAAACTTTCAAGTCTGTAACCAAGAAGGCAGTGGTAGACTTTGTTCATTCCCATATCATCTGTAGATTTGGGATCCCAAAAGTGATCATCACGGACAATGGTGCTAATCTTAACAGCAGTTTGATGAAAGAGGTATGTCAACAGTTCAAGATTACACACTGCAATTCCACACCATATCGCCCCAAGGCGAATGGAGCGGTCAAGGCGGCCAACAAAAACATAAAGAAGATATTGAGGAAGATGATAGAAGGATCCAGACAATGGCATGAGAAATTACCATTTGCATTGTTGGGTTATCGCACTACTGTTCGTACTTCAGTAGAGGAAACTCCTTATTTGTTGGTATATGGAACTGAAGCAGTAATACCGGCGGAAGTTGAAATTCCATCCCTTCAGATTGTCGCTGAAGCTGAGATTGATGATGACGAGTGGGTCAAAACCCATTTGGAGCAGTTGAACTTGATTGATGAAAAGAGATTGCCAGTTGTGTGTCATGGCCAGTTATATCAAAAGAGAATGGCAAGAGCATACAACAAAAAGGTGCGTCCCCGGAAGTTTGAAGTGGGCCAGCAAGTGCTAAAACGCATCCTCCCACATCAGACTGAGGCAAAGGGCAAGTTCGCCCCGAATTGGCAAGGGCCATTCATTGTAACCAGAGTGTTGTCTAATGGCGCTTTATGTTTAACAGATATCGAAGGGAAATGCGTCGACATGGCTATCAATTCTGACGTAGTTAAGAGATATTATGTATGATTTCTTTTAATTGTAATTGTTGTTTGTTTGTACTTGGCATTTATCGGAGAATGAAATGACGGAGGCAATTCTTTCTTCTATCCAAACACTTTAACCTTTGCTTCCCCTTTTGAGCCTTATTTATTCTTTCATACCCCTCTTTTGGAATCAGTAATGAAAAGGAAAGAAAAAGAGAAGAGAAAAATAATGATAATAAAGACAAAAGAAAGGTCACAAGAAAAACAAAGGAATTGGGAACTACGTTTGACCTGATTCCTCAAAGAAGGATATGTAGGCGCCTCACGGCTCGGTCATAGTGTAACAAAAAATAAAAATCCCCAAGCAAGAAAAACTGGGGCAGAAGTTTGTGTTTGTAATTTTGGAAAGAAAGTTTGATTCCAAGAGTTGTACTGTTTTACCCATCAAAATTATTTTGAACTCTTGATACCCCTTTTCTTTAGCCATACACGAAAACCCATATTGATGCCCAAAAAAGACCTCCCGATCAGTATCCGAGAAGTGTCAAGTCATGCAAACGGAAGTCGGGGATAACACCCCGATCCCCAGCAGAGAAGAGGATCATGAACTGGAAATGAATTGATAGCCGAAAAGAATCCCCAGCAGAGAGAGTCATATCGGCAGCACTCCAATCCCCAGCTGAAAAATAAAATAAAATGAGAGAGTCTTATCGGTGAAAACCTTCACGGCACCATAAGGCGACGGAAGATGAGAGAAATAAAACGAGAGAGTCATATCGGTGAAAACCTTCACAGGCACTATAAGACGACGGGAGTTGAGAGAAACGAGAGAGTCTTATTAGTGAAAACCCCTTGGAAGGGCACTATGAGGCGACAAGACAAGATTGGCGGAAAGGATCCGCATTTGGCAAAGAGTTGAGTGCTTGTTTATCCCCAGCAAGATGACGTCGTCCGAAAGATTGATTGATACAAATAGACTGGGTTGGTTAATCTGGAATGCACGACATGATCGTTGGGATCGGTTATATCATTCAGATGAGTTCTTTTCTTTCCTTTTCCCCAGCATTTGTTCAGAAAAATTTCTTCTTTTTATCTTTTGAAATCATCACTTTTTCATTTCTTGATTTAAAGACCTTATCTCCCCAGCAGTTTGTTTTTGAAAAGGATTTTCAGAGCTTATTACCAGTTGCCAAGATGGTGCGAAAGCACAATGTGGATAGGACGGGCAAAAAATAATGCAATGGAACGAGAAAGACGTTCGTTGCAAGACCAAATGATGGATTGATCTAGGACTCCAGGGGAAGTTGGAGAAAAACAGAAAAACAACAGTGGAAAAATTGTGGATCAAACTCCAAGAAGATCCCCAGCAGATTTGCGAGATACATGAACAACTCCGACAGATTATCGACCAAGTTCCGCGATGGTCGGACAACACAGAGCGGGGAGGGAAGGAAAAAGAAAAACCATCCCCAGCAGGAATATCATCCCTAGTAAATAATGTCATCCCCAGCAAGTTTTGTAATAAAACGCAAAGCAAGGAAAGGAAAAAGGGAAACACCATCAGAAGTGGCACGACCACTCACCACGTTTTAAACTAACAAATTTTTCTTTGATTTGAAGCAGGGAAAGAAAATATTATTGACAGCAGGAAGACATGGCCACAAAGAAGATTATCAAACTGGGGCAGAAAATTTTCTCTCATTGTGAAAATTTTCTCGAAAATCAGATAGTCACTTGGGGAAGAGGGAAGATAACACAAGTTGTGGAGGAAGTGAAATCCCCAGCAGTATACGAGAGAAGGCGATACAAGCTTTAAAGAAAGAAATCTTGGAAGAAGCAAGATAACCTGAGTTTTAAGGGTAGTGGTCCGTGAATCAGTGCCATCCCCACCATTGTTAAAGGGAGGAAAGTAACTAGTCTTAAAGAAGGAAAATAATTCCCCAGCAGTGTTATTCCCGGCAGGTTTCAGAGAAGTGAAAACACCAGTCGGAGGGAAGTAATTCCAGTGGGAGGAAAGCGCCAGCTTTAAAGAAAGTAGTCTTTGAAGTAGGAAAATGACATATTTTTGAATAAAACACCGGTGTTATCCCCAGCAATTTTCGGAGGAATGAGACGCCAGTTTTGAGGGAAGCAGTTGAAAGAAGATGATTCAAACTAGAAGGAAAATGGTTTGGGAGGCAGGAAGGAGCAACATCAATAAAACGTATTTTTTAGAAGTAGTTGAAGTCAGGAGCCCGCCTGGATAATGGAGGTGTTATAGTTTAAGAAGTAGTTGAAGTCAGGAGCCCGTCTGGAGAATGGAGGCATTATCTTTTAAATTATAGTTGAAGTCAGGAGCCCGCCTGGAGAATGAAGGTGTTATATTTTAAGGTTTATTGAAGTTAGGAGCCCGCCTGGAGAATGGAGGTGTTGTATTTTTAAGAAGTAGTTGAAGTCAGGAGCCCGCCTGGAGAATGGAGGTGTTGTATTTTTAACACCAGTTTTGAGGGAAGCAGTTCTGAAAGAAGATGATTCATGTTAGAAGTAAAATGGTTTGGGATACAGGAAGGAACAACATCGATAAAACACATTTTTAAGAAGTAGTTGAAGTCAGGAGCCCGCCTGGAGAATGGAGGTGTTATATTTTTAAGAAGTAGTTGAAGTCAGGAGCCCGCCTGGAGAATGGAGGTGTTATGTTTTAAGAAATAGTTGAAGTCAGGAGCCCGCCTGGAGAATGGAGGTTGTTATATTTTCAAGTTGTAGTCAAAGTCAGGAGCCCGCCTGGAGAATGGAGGTGTTGTATTTTTAAGAAGTAGTTGAAGTCAGCAGTACGCCTGGAGAATGTAGGTGTTATAGTTTAAGAAGTAGTTGAAGTCAGGAGCCCGCCTGGAGAATGGAGGCATTATCTTTTAAATTATAGTTGAAGTCAGGAGCCCGCCTGGAGAATGGAGGTTGTTATATTTTTAAGTCATTGACGAAGTCAGGAGCCCGCCTGAAGAATGGAGGTGTTATATTTTTAAGAAGTTGTTGAAATCAGGAGCCCGCCCGGAGAGAAAAGGGTTACAACAAAGATCCCCAACATAAATTAAAGTTCAGAAGTCGGAAGGAGGGCAACACTAGTCAGAAGAAGGCGGTTCAAGCTTCGAAGGAAAAATAATTCGAAGCTCACAAGAAGGAAATAAGCAATTCAAATTCGGCAATCAAGAGAAGACTACGAGTCAAGACAGAAAGAAAGAAACATCAGAGGAAACACCGGTCACCGAGACATCAAAGCAACAAGAGACACAAGAGCACGGCTGAAGATCTAGATAAGATTTTGTAATTCATAGACTATAGTTTAGTCTAACTTCTTATTTTCTTTCAGCATGGAGGTCGGAAAGCAGTAATAACAACATGCAACAACAGTAACATTGCGGTCCCATGGTAGGCCCAGCTACCAAAACTTTCCGAACTACATTGACCTGATTCCCTTTTAGCCAGGGATATGTAGGAAACCTCTGAAGCAAAGGTTCGGTTAAATCTTTTCAAAAAATGCTTCACACGGAATATTCCAGCAAAAAAAAATCGCTTGTATCCGCTCACTTTGTCTTTGCACGAAAACTCTTTGTGTTTTCGGACAAAGAGGAGCAGCTGTGAGCACGTGATTTTTGCTTCACGAAAACTACTCCCAAAGAAATCTAAAAATAAAATAAATTGCTTTTGGGTAAAATTTTGAGAACTTTGCGTGACATTTTGGATAATTATTTTTGTCTGTGAATGTTTAGTTTGTTTTAATTAATTAAAAATACAAAAAATATATGTTGCATGCACATTTAAGATTTAATTATGCACTTAGGATTTAATTGAACCAGGTTTTGTTTTTAAGAGGAAGAAAATCACAAAATAATGTATTTTTGCATTTTTAGCATTTCATGTCCAAGTTATGTGATTTTATTTGATTGTGTGTGTTAATTGTTAATAAAAAGTTAGTAGTACTTTTGTAAATTAATCTAGTCATATAAGCTAATTTAAGATTTTTGGAATTTTTAGTTTTATTAGTTTAAGAAGAGAAAGACAAAATAAATGAGTGTTAAGTCATATTTGGGCCAAATCAATTTAAAGTCCAAACAATTTTCTTTCCCTTTGAAATTGAAACCCGGATACCCAGACCATACCCCATTTCCGACCCGGTCTGCCCCATAGCCCAAACAACCAACCCCCCTTTTTCCCATTTTCATTTTCATTTTCTAAACCCCTAACCAAAAAAACAAACCCTAAACACCCTCCCCATCTTCTTCTCCTTCTCCAAACAACCCCTCCAGCTCCAAACGACCTCCCCCCCCATGGCTGCCCCTTCCTCCTTCATCTTCTTCGAAACGACCCCCCCCCCCCCCCATGGCTGCCCCCTCCTCCTTCATCTTCTTCGAACCCACCACCCCCCATGTCTGCCCTTCTTCATCTTCTTCGAACCCATCACCCCCATGGCTGCTTTCTTCTTCATCTTCGACCAAACGACCACCACCCATGACTGTCTTCTTCTTCGTCTTCGTCCAAATGACCACCCCCCATGGCATCTCTCTCCATCGATGTCCCACGACCACGATCAGTAACCTGAACACGACCAAACTCACCGAAAAAGAGACCAGCGTCCATATCCTCCTCTCATCAAGCAAACGACCACCCATCGCCGCCTCTCCGTCAACCAGCCTCCCACGCAACAGCAATTCCGGCGACAAAACCAACAGCTTTCCACCTCTGGCCCTTCCAAAAACCAACGAAGAACAACCAGCTTCACGCCAGCTTTACTACCAATGCCCACTGCCACACGACCACCTCCCATCAACAACCCACAACCCAACCACCCTCCAGTCCAGAACGAGACCAGCCATCCTCCAGTCCAAAACGAGACCAACCATCCGAGGTCGTGCTCAGTCGTACGTCGAGGCAGTGCATCGAGGTTCCCGCCAGTCCGTGTTTGTTAGTCTAGCGTCGAAACAGTGTTGTGAACGAAGTTGTGTTTCATCGGAAGTTCAACATTGTTCGACGTCGGATCGTTAGCATAAAGGTCAGCCATAGCTCGTTCACGGATTTTTTGCCTTTTCTTTGGAGTTTCGTTTTTCACTGTGCGTAACGGAGCAAGAAAGTGCAGTAGTAAAGGTCTTATCTCTTACCTCGAATCTATGCTATTCACGGACCTATTTGTGGTTTCGTTTTTAATGTGGGTTCATTTTGATAAAATCTGCGCATGAAGTATCCTACTGCATATTCGTTGAAATTATATGTGTTTGACGACTTTCCTACTGTTTTGAGGTCAATTGATGATTGTGTTTAGTGATTTGGATATACTTGTTTGTTCTGTTAAGTTTGTTCTGATATGAATCTGGCCTTGTTGAATTGTCCTAATGTTGTTGATTGGGAGTTAGTTTCATGTGTTTAATTAGTCAATTGTTAGGATTTCTCACTTAAGATTGGTTATAGCTGCTATAGTTTGGTTAATTGATTTAGGAGGACTGGATATAGCTGATGGGGTAGAATGGTAATTTCAATAGTTTCAAGGGTATTTCGGAATTTAAAGTTTTTAATTTGAGTGCTCTGTCCACTAAGCACTAATAATATTAAAATAAGTCATTGTTTAATACATAGTGGGGGACAAGACATTTGCTAGTGGGGAACAAGGCATGCAAGAGTGGGGAACAAGGCATGCAAGTGTGGGGAACAAAACATAATGGTATAAAAAGCTTTAAAAAGATTGATTAAAATATGTTGCCCATACCTGTTTTTGGGTTATAAATAGGGTCATTTCAAGACAGAAAAGGGGCTGGTTTTGGAAAGGAAAAAATCAGTTCTCTTTCAGTCTTTTTTTTAGAGAGTTGAGGCTGGATTTTTAACATTTAAAAGTTCAGTAATTTGAGAGTAAAAAAAAGGCTGGTTTTTTATCCTAAAAGGTTCAGTGTTTGGAGAGCTAAGAAACGGAAAAGTGAGTCTTTTCTTTTACTACTAAATATCAGAACTAGTACTGTTGTTGTTTTATTGGTGTTGCTGTTTGGTATTTCTGGTGTTTCAATTGGGTCTTCCTGAGTTTGCTATTGGTTATTGGCTACTGTTTTCATTGGGTGTTGCTGGAACTCTGCTGGTTCCTTCCTTTTAATCTATCACTGGGTTGTTCTGTCACTACGTTGCTGTGTTATTACTGTTGCTGACTGCTCCTTCATCTTCTTGTATTTCCGTTATCCAGGTACATGTTCTACAACTCTCAAATTTAAAGGAAAGGAAGTAAAGAGTTATTGGAATGGATTTCTGAAAATAACTGTTTCTTTGTGTTTAATTTGATATATAAGCAGTACTTCATTTGATATTTCATAGTATGTATCGGAATGGTTTTGAAATGCATAAACTGGACTGATTGAATCTATTTCTACAAATATGGAATATCAATTGTAATTAATCTTAGTTGGTGATTACTAGTCAGGAAATATACTGTATTTAATTCTTTTGTTCAGTAGTCGTGAAACAGTTTCAAATAGTTTATTTCGCAAAACAGGTTCAAATAGTTTATGAAAATCAGCATGTTGGTTTAATAGGTCTAATTCTGAAATCACGAGTTCACTTGAGTAAATAACATCATTTTAAATAGCAATGTAAATAATGTTAGTAACTAATGTTAGTTCTCGAATGTTAGTGATTAATGTTAGCTTGATGTCAGTTTTAAGTATTGATGCATTTTTCAATAAATCGTAAAAAGAGCTCAAAAATGGCTTTATATTCCACATAATTAACTCAAATAATCCAATTCATATAATAAAGCTAAAGTTGAACTGGATCGAAATGGTAGCTGGTTTGTTAATATTTACAACGGCAGGCGGCGGATCTTAAGTTAGGTAGCGGGTTCAAACTAGAAGGTGTTTCCTTTTGTTTGGACCCGAACTTGAATTTGAAGCCCGAACTTTTAATGCTAATTGATTAGAATTTTTCTTTATTCTTAGAGACCAATAAATAGAAAATCATAGTCGCTTTAGGATATCCTTGAATAAAAAATGAGATGAGCCTCGCCGAATAAAAAATACAAAATTGCGGGGCCCTCAATAAATATTTGTTTTAAAATACTTAGACTTAGGGACCGGCCGTTTAGCCAATTTCACGGCCTTCCCCAAAAGATAACAACGCGCAAGTCACTTCCGGCGCGCTTTAAATAATTTACTCTCTTAAACTCGGGTGCACATTTATGTGACCCAAATCTCAACGAAGTCGAAATGTGTCGCTAATCACGGGTACATTGATTGTGACGTGGTTCGAGATGCATTTCCACGACGTTGCAAATTCCTTTTAAAAATAATGAATGAGACGAGCCTCGACAAACAAAAATACACAAGCTGCGGGGCCCTCTATACGTGTTGGTAAAATTACTTAGACTTCGGGATGAGCCGTTTAGCAAAATTTCACGACCCTACCCAAAATAATGATACGCTAGTCGCTTTAGGCGCGTATTTAATAATGTTATCTTCTTAAACTCGGGTGCACATTTATATGACCCAAATCCAAATCTCAACAGAGTTGAAATGTGTCAATAACCACGGGTGCATTGATGTGACGTGGTTCGAGATGTATTTTCACGATGTTGCAATTTTCGGTAAAAATAATAATAATAATAATAAAAGCGGTACACAGTTAAAATTTGCACATAGATTCAACATGTAATAAAAATCAGATAAATAAGCCGAATATGACAGTTGAGCGACCGTGCTAGAACCACGGAACTCGGGAATACCTAACACCTTCTCCCGGGTTAACAGAATTCTTTACTCAGATTTCTGATTCGCTGACTGTAATATAGAGTCAATATTTTCCTCGATTCGGGATTCAACCGGTGACTTGGGACACCATAAATCTCCCAAGTGGCGACTCTGAATATTTAAATAAAATCCCGTTTCGATTGTCCTTTAATTGGAAAAACTCCCTTTTACGCCCCCCTGTGGGGTGTAGGTGAAAAAGGAGGTGTGACAGTGCGTAAACCAGGTATAACTCCGGTTTCGCGTGAGGATTTATCCTTGGTTGGTTTGGTGGTTTCGGGGGTTTATCGACCGGTTTCACAAGTCGACATTCGTAATGAAAGGGTGAAACTTCACTGAATGGGACACAGAGCTAGGACCATGTTTGGATCTAGAGGGAACTAAGGCTTTGGCTAGAAAAATAGATAGTGCCAATTGTTTGACCAAAAGGTATGAGACCTTTTGTTAAACTAATTAAATAAGAAGATAGAGGGAAAATCCTAACCAAAGATAATTAACTCTAGATCAACAAATGCTAAGTAAGAAAAGTTAGGTAAGGTTGAGCTCTTGAACTCATAAAGATAATGGAACAAATCAAAAGTATATGATGAGCTTACATTCATTCTCGACATCGTTACTCTACAATGTAAAATAGAGAATAAAGAAAGTATTTACCCTTAACGGCCTCGGGGTATGTCTTTATTTATTCCATAACGATAGTTATAGAAAAATGAATAGCCAGGTTCTGAACCTTCTCTCATATGTGAAGAAGTGTCCCCTTTTTTGTTCTCCCACCTAGTATATATACTAGGTATTCTTCTTTTACACAACAGTCATTAGCCAGAGTATCTAAGTCATTTAATTATTTTATAGATTGACCTTCTAAAATATCATAATATCCAATACACCGTACAAGCATTCTAAGTACGTGACCTCGATCGTGGCCGAGGTGCTCGTCGCTATAGCATTGTACGAATACAACTTCGGCCCAAGTGATTTTGTCGTTCCTCTTCACGCAGATTCTTGTTTGGTCAGATTTCGATACATACAAATATAAACTTCAAGAAATTGGATTTAGTTTTAAGGAATTTGGTGATGATCATATAATTAATAAACCATGGGAGAAATTGGAAGAGAATGAAAACTGAAGTGACTAAATAATATAACAAAATAACTATGCCTCAGTCCCAACCAAGTTGGGATCTGTGATGTGAATCCTCTTTTTTTTAAGCTCTTCTTATATAAACCATCATTACTAGAATAAACTAAAATTAAAAGTAAAAATAAAGTCAATTTCGTAAAATTCTTATATTTTGTTTGTATTATTTCCATTTCATTTTTGTAGTTTTTAGAAATTCTATAGGTGTTAGCAAATAATAATTAGGAAATATTGTAGATAATATTTGAGAGTTGACAAAAAGCACAAATCTTTAGTCTTTACTCAAAACACGAACTTCAAGAAATTGGTTTTGGTTTCAGGGAATGTAGTCATGCTCAGATAATAAATTGAACCCGGGAAAAATTGGAAGAGAGTTATAAATGAAGCGATCAAATAGTATACAACAGTAATTATACCTCAAATCCAAATAAAATGGGATAAATCTTTCATTTTTTAAAACCCAACTTATATAATCATCATTATTAAATAAAATAAAATTAAAAGTAAGAAAGAATAAGATAATAACTATCAAAATCGAAGTAGTAGCATGAGTTGAGCTCAGAAGGAGCTCTAATGGCAGAACAAATGCGTGAACCTAGAAAGATAAATGTGGAAAAAAAGCTTCTAGATTGTGAGAGAATAAAAACTATCTTATTTATTAAGATATTTATACGTGTATTTATACAAAACAACTAATAGCTAACCACTTCTCTAATGCTAACTAACTAATGCTAATATTACTAACTTATAGTACTGAGTTGTAACAATTGTTGAGCTATAACATATACACATAGTAGTGTGTGTGTGTGGTTAAATACACAATCTCAAGACCCCCCTCAAGTTGGAGGTGAGAAGGTCACACCCAACTTGCTAAGAAGGAAAGAATGCTTGATCACAATAAGAGACTTGGTAAATATGTCGGCCTACTGCCCCTTTGTAGGAATGTAATGTAGAGAAATCAGCCCTTCTTGAAGTTTGTCGCGGGCCAAAATGATAATCTACTTCAATATGCTTCGTACACTCATGAAATACTGAGGTTTTGGCAATGCGTAGGGCAACTTAGCTGTCATAGAAGACTTGTACGGGGAAAGATAGGGGTACAGTGAGCTCATCCAATAACCTTGCAAGCCAAACCAACTCCCTAAACACCTTCCTAACGGACCTGTACTCTACCTCAACAGAAGAAAGAGGAATAGTAGACTAGGGGTGGACATAAAATCCGAAAAATCGAATTCCGAACCGAACCGAATTAATTTGGTATTTCGATTTCGGTTTTTTCGGTATTTCGGTTTTTTCAGTACAAGAATTTCGGTATTTCGGTTCGGTATACGGTATTAGATTTTTGGTATTTCGGTACTGAAATACCGAAATAATTAGCCAGTAAATGGTTGCGGTATTGTGTTAGTTTGTAGTTTTTGAAAACTATTGAAGCCTGTTTCCCTAAGTATTTTGAGTTCTATCTACCATTTATTTGAAATGAGATGTTCTTTCCAGGTGAATGTTCATTATAAGACTTATTTATTCCTTTTCAACAGTAGTTTTTCTCACTGTTGAACTTGATCTATTGGTTTAGCTGATATAGTTAATCTAATAAATTTGTATCAAGATATTTCACAATCACAATCTCTTATGCAGAAGCCTTATAACATAGATTTGGTTTAAACCGAAACCGCACCGAACCAAAATAAGAAATACCGAACCGTACCGAAATATTTTGGTACGGTATTTGGTATACACAATTGATAAACCGAATACCGAAATACCGAACCAAAATTCTTAAATACCGAACCGAAATACCGAATGCCCACCTCTATAGTAGACTGTTCTTTGACTTCCAGCTCATGGTACTGTCCCCAAGAAGCACCATGTACCCACTGACTGATTTTCTGAACTCTGGACAGGTTGCCCAATCTGAGTCATAGAAGAGTCGAACTCTGTAGTCATCACTATTAGAAAGAAAGATGTCCGAGTTTGGATCTCCTTTGAGGTATCTTAGCACATGAAATACAGCCTTCAGGTAGGGATCTCTAGGACTTTGCATGAACTGACTTAAGTGTTGCACGCTATAAGCAATGTCGAGTCTAGTATTAGTAAGAAAATTCAGTTACCAATCAGCTTTCTATAATATGCTGGATCTGGCAGCAGGGTCCCCTCATCTGCCTTTAACTTAATTGAAGGATCAAGAGGAGAAGACATTGGAGAATATTGTAGACAATCATATTCCTTCAATAGATCCATGGTGAACTTCCTTTGGGATATTAGGACACCATCATGTTTATACAAAAACTCCAACCCTAAGTAGTTCAACCTCCCCAAATCCCTTATCTTAAATATCTCATATAGGAACCCTTTTAGTGATTCAATATCATCTAGTTGGGACACTGTGATTATAACATCATCGACATACACATCAACAAAATGACTGAAGCTCCAGTTTTCTTGTAAAACAAGGAATAATCCAGCATTGAATGTACATACCCTCTGAAACACAATGCCTCTGCTAATTTTTTATACAATTGCCTACTTGCCTGTTTTAAACCGTAAAGGGACTTATTTAGCTTGTACACCAAGTTTGGCCTCTCTACTACTATACCAAGAGGTACATCTATATACACTTCTTCATGAAGGTCCCTACGAAGGAATGCATTGTTCACATTCAGTTGAAAGAGATGCCACCCCTTTTTAATTGCTGCAACAATTAGCCCTCTCATTGTAGTCATCTTAACAACTGGAGAAAAGGTTTCAGTGTGGTCTATCCTAGTTTGTTGTGTGTACCCTTTTACAACTAGCCTTGCCTTAAATCTCTCAACATTCCCATCTGATTTGTGTTTAATTTTGTAAATCCACTTGTACCATACTGCCTTTTTACCAGCTGGTAGATGGACTAAGTCCTAAATGTGATTAGCATATAATGCTTCAAATTCTTGTGTCATTGCTGTTTGCCAAGTAGGATTCATGGTTGCTTCTTTATATGAGTTAGGTTCACAATCAAGTGAGATGCTCTTAGCCAATTGCTAACTATCTGGTACTAAAATATTTAGGGATACATATTGTGCACGGGGTACTGAAGTGTTAAAGGAAAAAGATGATGTACTAGAATTGCTACTGGAGGGTTTCATAGAAATAAGAACAGAATGATGGGGTCGAAGTTTGGGAATGGAGGTTGTACCACCAGTGTTAGATAAGGATCCTGTTTGGCTTGAAAAAGTTTGAAAAGGCAAATGAACCGGACCAAAACTAGATACGCTATTATAATAAGAGGATAAAGCAAAATAAAACACATTTTCATAGAAAATTAAATCTCTTGAGACATGTATCTTCTTTGTGGCTAGACTAAGGATCGTGTACCCTTATGTCCCAAAAGGGTATCATTCAAAAACATGGGGTGTTGATATTGGCTCAAACTTGTCTTTAGCCTTTAAGGATAGTGGGAAAGCAAAAACACCCAAAACTCCTGAGATGTGAGTAAATGAGCTCCTTTTGATAAAATAGTTCAAGAGGATATTTATTATGAAGGAGGGAAGGGGCAGTCTATTTATCAGATATATTGCTGTGAGAATACACTCTCTCTCCAATATTTTAGAGGCAATTTTGATTGAAAAAGTAGTGCTCTTGTTGTTTCAATTAAGTACTTTTGTTTTCTCTCCACCACACCATTTGGTTGTGGTGTGTAGGGGCATATTTTCTGGTGCAAAATACCTTTGATTTGAAGAAATGAGATAGTTGCAGAACTGGTAAAATTCCAGTCTATTATCTATTCTAATAGATTTGATTGAGGCATTGAATTGGTTTTCTACCATGACAGTGAAGATTTTTAGGATTAGCAATACATTACTCTTGCATGCCAAAAGATGTGTCCATGTTGACCTACTGTAATCATCCACTAGTGTAATGAAATATCTATAACCATCATGAGTTGTAACATGGTATGGTCCCTATGAATCAATGTGCAGTAATTCAAAAATTTTGATTGTGAATGTGGTATTTTGGGTAAAAGGCAACCTTGTTTGTCTTGCCATGGGACATATATGGCAAAGTAAGGGTTGTTTCGATACAAAATTCACTGGTATGGATGAAATACCCTTCATTTTGAGAAAAAGGAACATGCCCCAATCTATTATGCCACAAAAACTCTACAAGATTTTTATTTCTCGGGGATCCATTAACCACAGAATTGGACACAGGACAATCTCTTCCTTTAATTGCAACTGAGGTATTTACAATAGGGATGACATGAGAATGTATTTTATCTACGTATGCATGAGATGGATTGGAAACTCTATGTACAGGATGACACGCATAATCATTGGATGAAATAGAATTATTTGATGCAGAATTGAAAGCAGAATTTCTAGATGGAACATTAGAAGTGGATGCACAATGAGAAACAGAATTACTTTTGCTGAGTTCTAAACACTAAAAATACAGACCATTCTTGGCTTTACCAATCTCTAGAGGCCTCTTTATTGAAGGGGCATGCATAATAAGACATACAAATTTGGTCAAAATGATAATACAGTTAAATTGTACTAACAATGAATGCATAGATATTAAGTTGTATTTGATACTAGGCACATAGAAGACATTTTCAGAGTGAAATTAGGGCTAAGAATCATTTCACCAATTTATGTCACCTTTACTTAATATCCGTTAGGTAGTGATGCCAAAAAGGGATAAACTAAGGTTCTAATATTAGTTAGTAGGGATTTCTTATAGGTCATGTGGTTTGTAGCTCCGGAATAAAGGATCCAGGAATCAATATTTGGTTCAAAACACTCATATGATTGTGAATTACAATTAACAGAAGCCGAGCATGCCACAATACCTGTGAAGTTAACAACTCCACTATTCAGGTTGACACTTCCAGAAACATCTCCTGCATTTCCACATTGATTTTGAAATTGTCCAGCAGCCTCAATAGCTGACCATATTGCTCTTTGCTCAGATTATGTATGCTTCGATTCTGATCTTGGAAATCACCTTCATTTTCTCCCATATCCAGCCCATCATGTTGTGTACCAAAAATATTTGTTGCAACCCCCTTGCCTTTGTTAGCTTTGTTGAACATCTATTGGTTGTTGAACTTGTTGTTGTTGGATATCTGTTGGTTATTGAATTATTTTTTTTGTTGTTGTTACTTTGCAGATACCCATGAAGGTTTTAGCATTTATCCTTTGTATGTCCTAGCCTCTTACAATTAGCACTGGAAAGTGGGCCGATCCGATCCCTAAACGAGCTAAGTGGGCCGGTCCAAACGGACCCGGTCCCGGGCCAGTCCCAAAATAAATAGGCCTACCGGTCCCGAGCTAAACGGTCTTTTTGTAGGAATCGGCCCGGGACCAGGCCCACGAACTCATGGTCCCGGGATAAACGGGTCGGGCCCGCGGGCTAAGTGGGCCCAATGATTAATTTTTTTTAAAAAAAAATTAAATAGAAATTAGAGAAAAAAAGATGTTAAAAAAATATCTAAGTCAATGCCTTGTAATTAGCATTAAAAAAATATGGCAATATCTTTCTTAGTCTTCCTCCCCCTATAGAATGAGTACAACAAGGTGCTAATACCACCATTGAGAAGAAAAAGAAACTAATCAAGATGTGCCAAAATACAAGTTACATAATACATACTAATTTTTGTTCATACAAGTTACATGATATCTCTTACCAACTTCATAAATCCTTCAAGGTACGGAGGAATTTTCGTTGGTGGTGGCGGAAAAGTAGCTTGGTCATTGTCGCTTCCATTATCGGGCGAAGAAGCATCCTCCGCAAGTTCAGCTAGCATTTCTTCGTAAGCTTCGTCTTCCTTTGGTTGTAATTCAGTAAGTCCAAAGTTTCTTCTTTCCGAACGGATCCAATCTCTGAAAAGTACTGATTTTTCCAAGCTCTCCCTCATAGACGCTCTATAATCACCGAGTTGAAGTCTTGCTTGACTGAAAGTGCTCTCCGATGCCACTGTTGAAGCTTAAATAGTTAAAATATCTCGGGCTATCCTTGAAAGAACCGGAAAGTATTTTTCTTTGTCCTTACACCATTGCAAAAGATAAAGGAGCCGTCGGTATTCACTTCCTCAATTCCCTACGACAAATAAACTTCAAGCTCATTTAGTTGTGAAAAATCATTACTACTAGAACCTTGAGAACCCCTAAACCCCATCCAAGCACTAAGTGCTCTTACTTCCACAGTTCTTTTAGATACACTTTTGCATTATCCAATCATGATCAATCCAATGACTGATAATAGTAAGGTAATCATAGTCGTTGCCACTTATATCAATATCAGTTGTAATAGCAACACGACAATTTATATGAGTAAATAAATAGCGCAAATATTGTTCATATTCATGCTTATATTTATAAGTATCACTCTTTACAGTTGTGCGAGAAAAAATATTTATAAGTAGGATTAAAAAATTTTCTAATATAATGCACAAAGTTAGGGTCAGAATGAAAACTATAGGGTTAACACATAACATTTACCATTTTTGCCAATTATTCCCGGTCTTTTCTTGGATCATAATATAAAATATTACCGGTAACAATGTTAATTTTCGGTTGAAATTGATTTGAACCGGTACTAGGGTCAACCTGACTAGGAGTAGGTACACTTTTTCCCTCGGCCAAAGCTTTCAGACGAAGATATCTGACTCTATCTTGAGAGTGTTTTTTTATGTGTCTAGCCAAAGTCCTCCCCCCCCCCCGATCCAAAATATTTTAAAGCTAACTCCGTACCACAAGTTTTACACTTAGCCTTATTTTCTGAAAGTAGTTGAGTAAAAATAGCCAAAGAAGAGATGTTTCCGTCCGTTTGGTAGGTTGTTTAGAAATAGTAGGGGAGGTAACAGGAGTATCAGATAGGGCATCACTTGGATTAGCAGGGTTACCACTAGTTGGGTTAACATCACGAGCATGACTAGTGAGTGTATCATCATCCGGTTGAGTTTCATCAAGATCAATTTCCTCATCATCATTTTCATCAATAATTATTAGAATAAAGAGCATTCACTAATCCATGGTCTAATTGTTCACCAGTTGCAATATTATGGCAAAATTGAATCTTAGTAAATTGTAATAAACTATTATCGCTATCATGAATAGCAGGTGTAGGACGGATATAGAGTTTGGTTCGGGGAGCCGGGGGCAGTGGAAGAGGAATAACAAACCACTATATTCGCCACTCTTGGATTTTATTTTTACCCAAAAGTTTTTTTTAATGAAGTCATCTTAATTAATCAAGTAGTAACAAATAAATAAAACAAACAAAACTATAATATTAAAACTTAAGAGTTGGAACGAGTTTACCGAATTGACAGACAACTTATTGAAAATTGATTATCGTTGAAGACTTGAAGGATTCAATACACCAATTTTACATTTTTTTTCACAAATTATAACAATAAAGTAAGCAATAATAGCAAGTATAGAAGAAAATTAGAGAGAGCGATTGTGATAGATATTGATTTTGTAAGAAAAATAAAAGAATGAGGTGGTATTTATAGATGAAAATAGGGAAAAAGTGTAATTATAAAAAGTTTGGGGTTAAATGACTATTTTCTAAAGGGAAAATTTCACATAAAAACAATTGGGCTCCCTACTTTTTAATTTTATAGCTCATATTTCAATTTACAACAAACTAGCCTAAAAACAATAGGTTAAGATTCAACATCCAACTCCAATAGATTCTCAAAATTACTATTTAATTTTTAAAAAAGATTGCCCAAACCTTTAAGTTAATTTTTGAATCAGTAACTGTGACTCAAATATTAGTTCAACAAACCAAATCCATTTGGGTGGTGTAAATTAGATTTTTAATAAGCTTAAATATATGGGTTTAAATTCCAATTTTGATTTTGTGAGAAATTTGGAGTGAGTGTTATTTAGACTTGTTAGAAATAGTATAAGGAGGTTGTATATAAAATTTGAAATCATTTACTGGAGATTTGGACTAGTTTTGAACAAGAATTGCAACTGAAAATCGTGGAAGAAGTTTGTCTATAGACGCTTGTATAAAGGTGTATAAAAGTATATAAGATTTGTTTATACACTCATATACACTATTATACAAGATTATACATAATTATACAAAAAACTTACTTCGTCTTCTTCCTTGCGTCTTTTCTGAAATTTAACTCAAATCTTACTCAAATCTACTCCAAATCACTTCAAATTTAAATTTTAAACTCCTTTTGATATTTTCAATAAATTGAAACAATACCCAATCCAAACAACTAACAAACTCAAAAAATCCTATTATCGAAAGCAAAGCTTTGAATGGACTTTAATGGTGGACTTCTACTCTTCAATTTTTTTACATTGTAACCAGGTGACATAGGGGGAGAAGCAGTAATGGCGAACGACCCCTTGAAGCATACATAAAATATGTGAAAAGAAGAGAGAGTGAAATCAATGGTTGTAAGAACACAGATTTAACTCCATACCTTTTAAAAGCGATAGTTATAAGAACAGATTTTCAATTCGAAAGAGCTAGTGTTTTCAAAATATGTACAATATGGGCTAGGTTGGGTAAACTTAAAAATATGGGCCATTTTTTGTTATGATGTGAACTCATGTGTATTTTCTTGTAATTCTTTCTTTTCTAAATAGCCAACAACTATTTTTGATAGCCCAACGACTGTTTTTTTTAAATTGTGCAAACGACTAGTTTTTTTTTAAAATTTACCGTTAGGGATATTTGGCCCGCCAAGGGACCGGTCCAATCCCGGTCCTACTGGTCCCAAATCCAAGAACCGGCCCATGAGACCGGCACAACCCACATATACCGGTCCTACCGATCCTGCCCCATTTGAACCGCGGTCTCGGGTCGGTCTCAGTCCTCGACCAGTCCACTTGCCACCCTTACTTACAATGCTCGCAAAACATTCTGGGCCTTCTTGAAAATAGGCCCCCCCATATCCATTGTTCCCACCCGTGTTGGTGTTCTGATTATAATTTTTCTGAAAATTATTATTGCCTGCACCAGTCACATTTAGTGAAGTAGAGTCTAATACAAATTGATTTTGAGTCCTTACTTCCCTCTGCTTTTCCTCTTGAATAAGGATTGAAAAGGCTTGTGCCAAGGTAGGCAAATGATTCATCATCAAAATGTTTCCGCGCACCACTATATACACCTCGTTCAATTCTATGAGGAATTGAATTAGTCTCCTATCCTGTTTTGCTTTGTGCATGTTTGCTTTAGCTCCACAAGTGCACTGATACTTACATTCAGTGTGCATTTAGGGTATTCAATTGTTCCTATAGTTTTTCATTTTTGTGTAGTATCCAGTAATATCTAAGGCTCCTTAGCTTAAATCGTTGATTCCCTTTGAAGCTGATAGAGCTTCGCACTGTTAGTTTGATCATACATATCCTCCAATTCCTCCCACATTTACTTAGCGTCACTGATATATTGCAAGTTATCTGCTAAGTCCCTCGAAAGCGAGTTCAAAATCTACAACGTGATCATATTATAGCAATGCTCCTATTGTTCAAAGGTCGGAGCTTTAGAATCCGACCTTTTGCATTTTCCCGTGATAAAACCTACTTTGTTTTTTCACAGAGAGAGCCCTTAGTACTCCTCTTCTTCAGGATCTGTATCTAGTTCCGTCAAACGGTACCGGCACCAACATAGACCCGACACTCTCAGACGGGTGCACGTAAAGGGGATTAGTTGAATCCAAAACATCATCTTCTTTAGACATGATTCCAGTAGAGAATTACAGAGATAGAAATAAATCTACAGTCAAAATAACATAAGTATTGAATTTGGGACGAACCCTAATTTCTCATCACAAATCTTCAATCGAACAAGCTAGAATTGAATTATTACGGAGAAACAACGAGAGTGAGGTCGAGATCGAAGCCTCAACTTTGATATCATGTCAAAATCGAAGTAGCATCATGAGTTGAGCTCAGAAGGAGCTCCAATGGCAGAACAGATGCGTGAACCTAGAAAGAGAAATGGAGAAGAAGCTTCCAGATTCTGAGAGAATGAAAATTATCTTATTGATTAAGATATTTATACATGTATTTATACAAAACAACTAATAGCTAACCACTTCTCTAATGCTAACTAACTGATGCTAATATCAATAACTAAGAGTGTTGAGCTGTAACATATACATGTGATAGTGTGTGAGTGTGTGTAATTAAATACATAATCTCAAGAACAACAATAATAATGATGACAATGATGCAAGATGTTCTAAAGCCTAAAACATATTCCTAACTAAGTAGGTATTACCCATATGAATCTTTCTCTTCATTTGTATCATATCTTTAACTAAGTGCTTATTGATTCTTATTACGAGGATTCATTAGTTTTATTTATTACTCCATCATCACATAAAATTTAATAAATAGATGGAGACTTTGAAACTTATAAACTTAATATTGTGATAATATTTATATGGTTATAATTTTTTTAAATCTATTATATTAAATAAGTCAGAGCATTTATGTGCTTTAAAAACTTAGCATCAGCGGAAAAACGTGCCAAGCACATGCCTTTCTTCTCCCAACTTCACGCCCCTCCATTGGCAAACACTGCCTTAATCCCCAAGTTTAGACAAAACCAAATCTTGGAAACAGGGGCCCCACAAAGCAAACTCATAAAAAAAAGTCTGGAAAAGTGTGTGAATCACTTTCTTATACTCATAAGCATTCGATGTATAAACAGTTTATATCATAGAGCCTATAACAGTGTTCATTAAGTAAACCTCAACAAATCAGTTCTCATTAATTGCATTTTTCACATTCTAGTGCACTGTCCATTGCTTCACTTACTGAGTGCGGAACCAAAATGTGGTTTATTTTTACTCAAAATACTCAAATAAGTGTAAAAAAAAGTTACCAAACTATATATAACGCCACTAATAGTGGCGCTATACAGTAACGTTAACTGTATTGTTACTGTATAGCGCCACTATTAGTGGCGTTATACTGACAAACCTTACATAGCGCCACTATTAATGGCGCTATACAGTAATTACCTGAAGACATAGCGCCATTAATAGTGGCGCTATACCCCTTAATACAAATCCTCCACCTTCTTCTTCTTCGTTCCATCTCCCTCATTTTCATTTCTGGTCCCCCCCAACCACCGATTCTGCCCCCATTTTTTTTAAAAAAAAAAATTTGGATCCCCCCGTCACATAAAAGTTTACTATTTGTGGTCCCACTGTCGAGTAGCGCTTCGTGTTATTGTGGATTCACTCTTCCGGAGTCAAAATTTCGATCTATCTACATTTCGAAAATTCTAAATCGAGGTATTTCGATTTATTTTAAGTTGAAACTTTTATAACAATGTATATTACTTGATTTGTATGTGTTCTATTTCGGTTTGTATTTATTTTTTCCGAAACTAGCATGTTAAATTTTATCCGGATTTAATTTTAGTGTTGTATAAAAATATGTAAATTAGTCTAAAAAATGTGTTTGTTAATTAACAAACTAAAAAAATCAGGGTTTAGCGACGGACAAAATCTGTAGCTAAACAGAAAAATCCGTCGCTAATCTCATTTAGCGACGGATTATCAAAAGATTCTTCTAGCAACGAGCATTTTAGCTACAGATTAGCGACGACGTTCGTAGCTAAATCCAGTTTTTTTGTAGTGATATAATATCCTCATGTATATTTATGTGTTTTTATGCCGTTTAGTTTAGATTATTTTTTAGTGTAGTAAAATGTATACTTTTTTAGCGTAGTAAAGCGTAGACCTTTTTAGCGTAGTAAAACATAGACCCCTTTAGCGTAGTAAAATGTAGAGCCTTGTAGCGTAGTATTGTGTAGTAATTGTTTAATTATCTTATATTCTAGCACGAAACCCATAATTATATATATATATATATATATATATATATATATTATATTCTAGCACGAAACCCATAATTATATATATATAATTCTTACAATTAATTTATTAAAAAATATGAATAAAAATTATAAAAAAACATAAAATTATTAATGATAGTTTGGTACTACTGGGCCTCAGAAAATCTAGTACGAAACCCATAATTATAAAATATATATATATATATTATTTTTACAATTTAGTTATTAAATAAATATGAATTTAAATTATAAAAACACACATAAATTTTAATGATAGTTATTAAAAATTATGAATTTGCAGTTGACGACATGGATGCACCTATACATCCCGGCCCTCGGACGTCGGAGCTACTACCCCTACAGCCCCAGCATAGATCCGAGCATATATGGGGGGGAGAGTTGCTTACACAGACTTTTCGGGGCAGGAGAGTGAATTTATTGTGGGGAGTTTTTGACTCCTCCCCGCGTTCTATGGGGGGCTCTCTTCAAATCGGGTCCTTCCTCCTCGTCCTCTTCATCACCATCCTCACGAGCAAATGGTGTCTCGTCTCCCGATTCATCGACATTGTTATCGTAATCGCTGTTCTCTTCCTCACTCTGTTCATCTGCCAGATCCAGATATAATACGTCGTTTTCGGGCAATTGAGTGAGTACGGGTAGTTCAACTTGCTCGTTTTCACTGCACATTTACTAAATTAATAAATGCTTTATATATGGCTGTAGCTTTTCACTTACAAGTTGTAATGTGATGACATTCCATGATGGACGTTTTCAGTTAGGTGATGACTACCGGATGGGCCACTTGTAAAATTCATATCCGGCCGGTACCCCCTATTAAATATATGAGCGTTAAAATTAATTCAATACGCAAAAATATACATAATTAACACAAATGAAAATTGAAGTTTACCACTCTTCTTGTGAATTATGGAAAGCAGGGTATAAATTATTTTCTCGCTGCTCATTCGCCGACGGTGATAAATTTAAATCAAGAAAAATTCTTTCATTTGGAACATGTCCGGCAAAAACTGATCCAGAATAACCACCCGATGACTGGGGGTTATCTCTACTACGCACAACCTCATTTTTTGGAACGTCTTCGACCTTCACGTACATCTCCAACATTGTGATTACAAGAAATTCCCGGCATTCGTCCGGAGTCCTCAAGAAATCACTCAAAGTGTCATCATCGTCGATGTTAAACTCTGAGTAAAAAGTAACCCCTTGCGGCGTAACGGAATACGGATATCTTCCGGTTACTTTGAGTATCACTGAACGTTTTCTCACGCTCATTTTTTTGCATAACAACGATATCAATGTTTCGTACTCCATTGAAAGTGGCAATTTAACATTACACTTAGCAGGTAAACTGTATCCCACAGAGTTATTCTCCATCACAACCTCACCCCCCAATATAATGATACTCTTATTCTACGTTCTTCAGACATAATGAAAAAATGCTGGAGAATTTAACAACAATAGAAACCAACAAGAGTTAAAAATTTTTTTTGAATGAAGTTGTGGCGATTCTACGATGTTTATATAGAAAATGGCTAGCCGGATTTTTTTTTTGTATATAGCGCCACAAAAAGTGGTTTTATATGCATTTAAATTATTGAACCCAGACATTATTGGTGGGGTCAGGTAATTACTGTATAGCGTCATTAATAATGGCGCTATGTAAGTTTGTCAGTATAGCGCCACTATTAGTGGCGCTATACAGTAACGGTACAGTTAACGTTACTGTATAGCGCCACTATTAGTGGCGTTATATATAGTTTGGTAACTTTTTTTTTTACACTTATTTGAGTATTTTGAGTAAAAATAAACCACATTTTGGTTCCGCACTCCCTTTTTAGACTCGTAGCTCTTATAGAGTTATAGGCCGTTTATGTTTTATTTTCGTATACAATCTATAGCTACTAGAGTAATTTCTTTTGGCAAAAAAGGAAAAACAAAAGGAGGAAAATAAGGAGGAAAGGAACAATGCAAAAGTAACTTATCCATTGGATCAAATTTATGAACGGTTGAAATTGCACCATTCACTTTCCCGCTGTCATGTCATGTCCGTAATACATATAGAGTACGTACAAGTTTCCACTGGGCTAAAACCAAAAGGCTAATGGGCTATGGCGGAAGAAGAAGAAGAGACGTGGTCCTTGACCTCAGGGCATAGGTTCCATTGGGACATATTCCTCAGCTTCAGAGGAGAAGACACACGCCACGGATTTACCAACAAACTCTACAATGAACTCGTACGGAATGGCGTACGGACATTCATCGACGACGAAGGTCTGGATCGCGGCGAGGAGATCGCTCCGAATCTCTCTGCCGCGATCGAAGACTCGGCGGCTTCGATCGCCGTGATTTCACAGAACTACGCCTCTTCGAAGTGGTGCCTCGAAGAACTGGTGAAGATCTCGGAATGCAAAAGACTATTGCTGCCTGTTTTCTACCGGGTTGACCCGTCGGACGTCCGAAGACAGACGGGTCCGTTTGAGGAGCATTTTAGGAAGCACGAAATAATGGTGGAAGCAGAGAAAGTTTGTCGGTGGAGAGAAGCTATGAAAAAAGCTGGTAATATCTCCGGTTGGGATTCCAAGCTCTGGTATGTATATATATCCTTCTTCCCTCTTTGTCTTCAACTGTTATCTACTAACAGCACAAAAAATAGTAAATAAGGTAGTCTATTGGTAAACAAAGTGGACAGAAACTCATGAGGCCTCGTTTTCAAATTTTAGCTCAAGTCAAAGGTGATTTTTTCATATTATGCCTAAATTTTGATGCATGTACTGATGAATGATGACATGTAATTGAGGTGCGGGCAAATTGAATTAGACTCTCGAACATTAAGATATTGTAATGCAATTACATTATCAAGATAATATAAAAGTACCTAAAAATATATATTAGAATTTTTTTTTGTTATGAATCGACTGAATTTGAATGTCTAACACTAAGTATGAGTTTAAAAATTAAGGACGATAGCAAAAAGCTAAACACTTCAAATTACATTGTCTGTGTTATAGTAATATATGACACGTTTTTCTTATAAATCTTAAAGATATTAACTTGGCAGGCAAATATATATATAAAAGAAAATGGGATTAATAATATGAAGGAAAAAAACAAGGCAAGTTGCCAGTAAAAAAATAGGTTAATTTACATTGATACAATTAGAATTTTTTTACACTATTGGTTTTTATAAGTTAGATCTACGAAAGAATTCTCTGTTTAAAAAAGTAGATTTCAGATTCTTCATTTTTTTAACATCCACTTGAAGTGATGAACAACGATTTCCTACTTAACGGTGGGACTAATCCTATTGGTGGGAGGTGGAGGAACTTCACCATTTAAAAAACCCTTACTCCTTTCACATTCATCAAATTCTTTGTTGTTTATTGGTGATGGTCACGCTTTTCCTATCATTTCACGGTAACCAAAAGGCACATTTCTTGAAACGTGACAAGTAGTAATTGACTTTCTATTATACTTTTAATCTAGCTGTTTTTTTGATATAAGAACGAGGGGTCAATGGTTTGGTCTAGCTGATTATTCTAAAAAATTTATGTTGTACCGACTTTCGGTTATTAGGATTTTCATTTGTCACCACTTCATTACACAAGATTTTATTTTATAATTCTCATGTTAACAAACAATAGAAAAAGGTATTGTAAATTTGAAATTTCTATAGCTGCATTATCCCATATCCTCAATGCATATCAATGATAGTTAACTTGAAGCTGATTGTGGTTTTTGATCTTGTTGCAAGGGAGATCAACAACTAGTTTCATTCACAATTGTTCAAAATTGTTCTCACAGTGCAGTTTTGATGCAACTGTTAATCTTTGCTCCACAATTCTGAAAATGATCAAATCCATTGAACCCTTTCAAGCTTTTATCATGCAACATTCAAAGCTTTGGTATTTAGATAACGTTTTGAATTTCATACAGTGCTAGTCATGCAGGGACAGATCTAGAGCTACTAGAACATGCGTGCATCACTAAAGAAAGGAATAAATAAATAAATAACATTTGATCCCAATTCTTCTAGGTAAATAACTCAATATTCAATCAAGTGCCCCATTCAGCCTGGCCGACAAATAATATCAGATCAATTCTCGAAAATATGTACATAAAATACCTAGTTTGGCGAAGAGACCATGGGTTCACGTGTTCCATATATTGGGAAGCAAATCCACACCTGTAGTCATGTAAAACAATTTTACATATTAAATTACTTAAGAAAATAACTATACATATAAATTAGCAATCGATAACAAGTACATATATCTTTATTGGGACCGAAAATAATTTGAGAAAAAAGTTATAATTATGTTATAATCAGTTGAGTTATACATACTGTAAAAAGATTTTCACTATACATACTCCAATAAACAAGTTAAATCATAAGAAATACCTGTAAAATAGACTGATTCATTTTCTACTCTCAATTTCCTTTGAGGCTTTGCCACAATTTATAATCAGCTGAGCCAAAGTTTTGCATTCATTTTCCATAACATTATGCAAATCAGGTATATCATGGTGAATTCTTCAAAGTTTTGAATCATTGATTTTCCCCTTGTAGCGTTTATCCAAATTCACACGTCTGTGTCCACCTCTTATTTTTATATCATGGGTTGTGCTCAAGTTGTATGTTGGTACTCTGTTTACTTGTGTATGGTAGATTTAGGGGTCGTTTGGTATAAGATATAAGAAGGTATAGGGGTGATATAAAAATTTAATACCACCTTAATACTCTGTTTGGTTAGCAAATCAGGTATAAGTTATTCCGATGTTAAACTTATACCTTATAGAGGGTGGAGTAATTAGCACCGGTATAACTTATACCTTCTTAGAAATTATGCAATTGTCATTCTTAATACAACATACTAAACAGTGAATAAACAACAATCTCAGCATAACTAATCCTAACATAATTTATCCCAATATAACTTATACTGGCATAAGCCGTATTCCAACCAAACGACCCCTTATTGTTTTATTATGTTCTTAGTGCGGTGTTACAGGGAGACTGCACAATCACCTGATTTTGGGACTACCATTTAAATTGTATCCGAAGTTTAATTTTTATTTTTTACAATTTTACTCACTTCGAATACTACTCTAGACATACGTGATTAATAGTCCGTTTGGCCAAGTTGCAAAAATCAGCTTATTTTGAGAAGTGCTTTTTCTCAAAAGTGTTTTTATCAAAAGTACTTTTGGTGAGAAGTAGTCTGTGTTTGGCTAATTAGTTTGAAAAACACTTCTGAGCAGCAATTAGTGTTTGACCAAGCTTTAAAAAACTGCTTCTAAGTGTATTTTTCTCAAAAATGCTTCTCAAAAAAGTGTTTTTAGAGAGAAGCTACTTTTTTATGCTTCTCCAAAACTGCTTCTGCTTCTCCTCAAAAGCACTTTTTTTTCCTTCCAAAAGTTTGGCCAAACACCTCAATTTTTGGCCAAAAGTGCTTTTGGCAAAAAAAAGAAGAAGCATTTTTTGCCGAAAAGAAACTTGGCCAAACAGGCTATAAAGTAGTAAAATTCGAATCTAAAGTTATAAATTTTGTCCGAAGTTAAGAAGTCACAACATATGATTGAAGTACACCATTTTTATCTCCACTTCAGACTCAAACGTCGTCTTAAGTGCATGCAAAACTTTAGTTGCACTTCAGTCATGTGCGTCTTAAGTGCAGTCATTTTTGCACTTAAGACATGTGCGCTTGAAGTACAACCAATTTTTTGCATGCACTTAAAATGTGTGCAACTGAAGTACAAATGCTTGGTTGATTTTATTTAGCCAAACATATAAACTTGTTTTTTGAATTTCAATAATCCTAACACATGATTCAATGCCAAATCTACTTCAAATGAGCTCAATTTTGAAATATAAATTTTAGATATTATAGATAACAAACCCGAATTATCAATTTACCAAAGCAATATCTTGGAGTTTGAAACTTATGCAAGTGATACTCCAATGTAGTATCCTGGAGTTTGAAACTTATACAAATAATACTCCAAGGTTGTATCTAGGGGTGTCAAATGGGCGGATCAAAACGTGTTGAATCAATAATTGGGTGGATCAAATGACCCGCCCAACAATTACTTGCGCTAAGACGGGTTGAGTCAAAATGGGCTAAAATTTGGGTCATAGCCAACCTACTCAACTGTTATCAATCTTTAGTTAATATATGTTTTTTTTTTTATGAATTGTATAATTACAAAATAAGACTTTTTTTCTTTTGTTATGGTCATGTATAACATATCAAACAAAAAAAATTAATTTATTTTTAAGATATTTTTACAAAATTACTCATGGATCAATTTGGGATAAAAATAAACCCAATTTTAAATGGTTGAGATGGGTTGTGTCAAGATGAGTTGAGTTCAATAAATGGGTGGGTCAATAACCAGCCCAATCTTGAGCGGGTTGGGCAGATTATTTGGGCTAAGGCCAAATTTGATAGCCCTAGTTGTGTTGTAAAGTTATACTATGGAATAATGTCCTTGAGTTTCAATACTTATGTGAGTGAAACGTCTTGAAAAGTTGTTTGAACTTCGTAAATTTTCTTGAAGTTTTGAACTGCCCATTTTCAAAGCATTTTTGCTTGTAGCTGAATAATCCATTCGAATTCCTATTGGACGTGCTTATCCCATCGTTTTTTCCTTTGTTGATATTCTGAGTTTTGATGAGCTAATTTATAAAGCTTTAGTAACAACAACAACAAACATATTGGAGTCTTACAAGTGGGTTGAGGAGGGTAGTTTGTACCTAGACCTTACTCCTACTTTTAAAAAGTAAAAAGACTATTTCTGATAGACTCTCGACTCAAGAAGAAAAGTAACAGCAGAAACAAGTAGTACCAACCACAAAGCCCAGAAAGATAACAACAATAATCTAAGAATCAGAAAAATTGGTGGAACGGAGTAGTAGCAACAAGCAGTAACAACGGCAAGATACTAAGAAACCAAAGCGATAAATAAGATAGTAGGAAAATAGCGTGTAACACTAGCAGGACTAACTCTGAAACCCTGCACGGAATAGAAAAGCGCTTGACTACCTACTAACCTTCTACCCTAATTTTCGACCTTCACACTCTCCTATCAAAGGACATGTCCTCGGTAAGCTGAAGCAGTGCCATGTACTACCTGATCACCTCTCCCTAATGCTTCTGTGGCCGCCCTCTATCTCTTTTCATACCCACCAAAGCCAATCGCTCACACCTTCTTACCGGGGCATCTAAGCTTCTCCTATTCACATGCCCGAACCATCTAAGCCTCACTTTCCGTATTTTGTCCTCTAAGGGAGCCATGCCCACTCTAACCCGGATATTTTCATTCCTAATCTTATCCAACTTAGTATGCCCGCACATCCATCTCAACATCTTCATTTTTGCTATTTCTTTTTTTGGATATTGAGTTCTTGACTGATCAACACTCTGTCCCATACAACATAGTCGATCTAACCACCACTCTGTAGAACTTGTCTCTAAGTTTTGGTGGCACATTCTTATCACATAAGACGGCATTTCATCCACCTCATCCTTATACGATATGTGACATCCCCGTCGATTTTCCCAGTCCCTTGAAAAACACACAAAAGATACTTGTAACTTCTTCTCTTTGGGATGACTTGTGAATCGAGTCTCACATCCATATTTGCTCCTTCTGTCGCTTTGCTAAACTTGCACTCTAAGTATTCTGTCTTAGTCCTGCTCAACTTGAATCCTTTAGGCTATAGGGTCTGTCTCCAAACCTTCAACATGTCATTAACACTGCCTCTCGTTTCGTTAATCAGTACTATGTCATCTGCGAATAACAAATACCATGGTACCTCACTTTGATATGGCACATCGGTGCATCCATCGCCAAGGGAAATTAAAATAGGCTAAGTGCATATCCTTGGTGTAACCCCATCACAACTGAAAAATGATCCGAATCTCCTCCCACTATCCTCATAAGGTTTTTAGCCCTATCATACATGTCTTTAATCACCCTAGTGTATGTGGCATGAACACCTTTAGCCTTCAAATATCTCTAAAGAACCTCCTTTTGGACCTTGTCGTATGCTTTCTCTAGGTCGATAAACACCATATGCAAATCCTTTTTTTCTTTCCCTATACTGTTCCACCAACCTCTTGACAAGGTTGATGACTTTCGTAATCAAACGTCCCAGTATAAATTCGAACTGGTTCTCAGATACAGACACAGTCCTCTTTACCCTCACCTCCACCATCCTTTCCCAAACTTTTATATTATGACTAAGCAACTTGATCTCCATGTAGTTGTTACAATTTTGGATATCACAACATTTGTTCTTGTATAACAAGATTATCGTACTCCACCTTCATTCTCCAGCATCTTCTTCGTCCTAAAAATAACGTTAAACATCTCAGTCAGCGACTCCAAGTCTGCCCTACCCACGTGTCTCTAAAATTCCACCAAAATTTCATCTGGCCGGTCGCTTTGCCCTTATTCATTTTACGCATAGCCCTCACGACTTCCTCAATATTTATGCGCCTACAATACCTAAAATCACTACAACCCTCAGAGTGCTCCAAATCACGCAACACAAAGTACCTGCCCCCTCTTCATTCAGGAGTTCATAAAAGTAAGTCTGTCATCTTCGCTTGATATATGCCTCTTCCATTAAAACTTTGTCTTCCTCGTCTTTGATGCATCCTTTTGGTCCAAATCACGAGCCTTCCTTTCTTTTACCTTGGCCAGCCTGAATAGCTTCTTGTTCCTACCTTTGTCCCACAGTTCTTGGTACAAACGACTAAATGATGCAGTCTTAGCCTCCGTGACCGCTGTCTTATCCTCCTTCTTAGCCTTCTTATACCCTTATTTGTTCAGTCTTTTTCTCCTCCTTGTTTGTGCTCTCTACTAGCTTCAAACACACCGCTTTCTCTGCTTCCACTTTTTTTTGGATCTCCTCATTCTACCACTAGTCCCCTTTGTAACCGCCAGAGTAACCTTTCGAGACCTCTAACACCTCTCGCACAGCCCCCTAATGCAGTTCGACATTATTGTCCACATACCACTCACATCCTCGCTGCTATTCCAGCCCCCATAGCCAGCAACTTCTTACCCAACTCCTGAGTTTTGTCCTTAGTCAGGACGCCCTACTTGATCTTCGATAAACCCTATACAACCATTTTCCTCCTTTTCATCATGATGTTTAAGTCCATCACCAAGAGCCTGTGCTGGGTCGCGTGGTTCTCGCTTAGAATAGCCTTGCAATTCGTGCACAGACTTCTATCACACTTCCGGGGAGATATAATCAATTTAGGTTTTGGCCACCGTACTTTGGAAGGTAACTAAGTGCTCCTCCATCTTCTGAAAACTTGAGTTCGCTATCACCAAATCAAAAGTTTTAGCTAAGTCCAATAGTAAAGTTCCTCATCCATTTCTAACCCCCAAACCGAAGTCGCCATGTACCTTGTCATAGCCCCAGCAGTAGCCCCGATATGCGCATTAAAATTCCTTTATACGAATAACTTCTCGGTGGGCAGAACACCATGCATAACTTCATCCAAACCTTCCTTAAAACGCCTTTTAACTTACTCTTCCAAGCCCCATTGGGGTGCGTAAGCACTGCTAACATTTAAAGTAAGCCCTCCAACAACTAACTTAATAGTCATCGGCCTATCATTCACCCGCCTAATCTCTACCACTAACGCCTCTGAGTTCCCTATCCTCCAAAATACCAAGCCTATCATTCACCCGCCTAATTTGTCCACTAACTCCCCGAGTTCCTAGTCCACCAAAATACCAACTCCGTTCTTATCCCTCACGCCTCCTTCGTACCACAAGTTAAACTCATTCGCATCCCCCGCCTTCTTCCCTATCCACCTCGTCTTCTGGATACACGCTATATTGACCTTTCTCTTTTGGAGAATCTTCGTCAGCTCTATAGACTTCTCTGTCAATGTTCCTATGTTCCAAGACCCAATTCTCAACTTATAGGTTCCCTTCTTTGCCACCCACTTGCCCCCTACCCTCTACACCTTGGCCCACCCCCACCCCAACCCCAAGGACATGACCTTATTCTACTATCATAGACCACAACCACCATAACCTACGATATACCAAGGTAGCATTAGCACTAAACAAGCGAAGGGCCAAAATGGACAAAAATAATCTACAACTACAATACCCTAATCAGGAGATCAAATAGGCACGCTAGTAATAAGCGTGAACTAACACTACATTAATTTAACTAACACGAAAGAGATGGGTGTGTTGATAAGTGGGCAGGAAGTACCAACTCCCTCAAATAAAACCTAGAATAACATAGCATTGTTGTGGCACCTAGCGGGTTAACTTCCAACTTTCCGCCAGCTCTTGCTGGCTCCAACTAAACAACTAAGGAAAACAAAGGTAAGGGGGTGTTGTCACCACTACCATCGGTGATGCTACCATTGGTGACAACAACGATCCGGGTGGAAACTGAAGTACCAATCTAACGTCGCCGGGCCGGGTTGTCGTCGCCGGCGAGAATAGCAGTGGGGCTGAGAAGATAGAAGAAAGAAGAAAAAGGGGGAGATGGGCGGAAGTGAAGCAATAGACGGGGAAAGAAGAGAGAAATGGGGTTGAGAAGACATAAGAAAGAAGAAAGAGATGGGAGGGGCGGGAGTGAAGCAATAAGCGGGGAAAGAAGAGAGAAAGAGGAGAGCAAGGGAAGGAGAGAGGTCGGGTGGGGGTGGGCAGTCGACAACGGGGATTCTACTATTAGGGTTTAGGGAGGCGGAAGAGAGGAGGAGAAAAAAAGAAGAAAGAAACAAGGACGAGAGAGGAGAGAGATAGAGAGGAGAGAGGGACCCACCTGATCGGATGGGTGAACGACAATGATGGCGGTTTTGCCGGCTGAGTCAGTTACCATTAGGGGGACTGTCGAAGAGAGAGAAAGAGTGGAAGAGCTTCAGTGTTTGTATGAATTTCTGGGGTTTGTAACTCAAAGAGAAGGAATTGAGCTTCTTGAAGGAGCTAGAAGGAGGAGACTATCTTATAGCCTGTTTGGCCAAGCTGCAAAAATTAGCTTATTTTGAGAAGTGGTTTTTGTCAAAAGTATATTTAGTGAGAAGCAGTTTGCGTTTGGCTAATTAATTTGAAAAACACTGCTGAAAAGCAATTAGTGTTTGACCAAGTTTTTAAAAACTACTTCTAAGTGTATTTTTCTCAAAAGTGCTTTTTAAAAAAATTCTCTTGGAGAGAAACTATTTTTTCTGCTTCTCCAAGACTGCTTTTGTTTCTCTTCAAAGTACTTTTTCTTCTTCCAAAAGTTTGGCCAAACACTTCAACTTTGAAAAAAAGTACTATTTCTTTTGAAAAAAAATGCTTCTAGGATTGGAGGAGCTTGGCCAAACAGGCTATTATTCTTATATCTTGGGCTAAAGCTCAGCAGCAGCAAAAGAAGAAGAAGCGGGTGCATGTTGCTTTATTAAGTTGTGTCTATGTTTTTAATTACCTTGCAAGCACCGGTTATGTTACAATTAGCAGCCCTAAAAGTGGTTCTGAAAATCATCCAGATCATGCTTGTTATAACACTGCTATTTCAAGATAATTTAGCCTTTGTGACATGGTTTGATAAAATTCTTTTATCTGATTGATGTGCCAACTTGCTTTTAGGCATCACTTGCTTATTCTAGGGACTGAAACTTTCTCACTTGACTTCGTTGTTGTCATATTTGTTCCAGGGAAGAATCGGAGTTAATCCATTCTCTAGTCAAAGAAGTTCTGTCGAAACTCAATAACACACCTTTAGGCGTGGCAAAATATCCAGTAGGTCTTCATTCTCGTCTTAATGAGTTATGCAGGAAATTGGACGTGAAAGGAAATGGTGTGAAAGTATTAGGACTATATGGAATGGGGGGAGTTGGGAAGACCACTCTTGCCAAGGCTTTGTACAATCAGTTTGTTGTTTATTTCAAGAAACGTAGCTTTATTTCAGATGTTAAAGAAATTGCAAGGCGCCAAAATGGTATGGCCACTCTTCAAAGCAAACTTATTGGTGATCTTAACTCAGGTGCTTCGCCAATCATAGACGATACTGCTAAAGGAATCCGATCAATCAAGGAGGCTATGAATAATGAGCCAGTTGCTGTTTTCCTAGATGATGTGGATAATGCAGACCAACTTCGTGTGTTGGTTGGTAGGAGAGACTGGTTTTGCCAAGGAAGCAGAGTCGTCGTCACCACTAGAGATCAAAATGTTTTACTCCCAAGTATTGTAAACGAAACTTTTGAAGTGAATGAGCTTTCTTTGTCCGAGTCATTTACGTTATTTAGTTATCATGCATTTGGAAGAGAGCATCCTCCTAAGAACTTTTCTGATCTTGCTGAAGAAGTTGTAAAACTCAGTGGGGGATTACCTCTGGCTCTGGAAGTTTTCGGATCTTTATTGTTCTACAAGAAAAGATTAAAGGAGTGGGAAGATTTAGTGCAAAAGCTGAGACAGATTCGCCCGGGTGATCTTCAACAAGTCTTGGAAATAAGTTTTGGAGCTCTAGATGAACAAGAAAAGTGCATCTTTCTTGATTTAGCATGTCTTCTTCTTAATACAAGGCTTGAAAGGGAAGATGCAATTGCGATATTTGAAGGTTGTAGCTTTGGCGCTGAAAGTGCAATCACAGAGCTCACAGCAAAATCGCTTCTTAAAATCGTTGATGGGAATATTTTATGGATGCATGATCAGCTCAAAGACATGGGAAGGCAAATTGTACAACATGAGAATTTTGCAGATGCTGGTAAACGTAGTAGACTGTGGAATCATGACGATATTCTGACTGTCCTAAAGAACCACATGGTATGGTTTTATGATCCAATTAACACCTTTCGTATTTGCAGTATTGCTTAACTTGAAGTTAGTACCTACTTGTACATTGAGATGAAATTTCTTGTTTTCTACATGGTGGTTAAACGGCTAAACAACAAGTCTTCTACTTGACCGTGTTGCTTGCTCGAACACAAGTTTCAAAATTCTTTTTGTATTTGAATTATGAACTAAGTTATACATAGATAGTGTAGAAAACATTTTACGTTATTAGTTGATCAGAGATACGAACAAGAAGCTTCAAGAAAACTAGTGTTTTCTGAAGCCAGTAAGCAAACAGCGAATCCATGAGTTATGTAGTTGATTGTAGCAGGTAATGCACCCCCTTTTTCTAGGTTCTCATTCCATGTACAATGCAAACACTTGCTTACAATTGATTTTTCAGATGATCTTTTTGTATAAAAACTTTTTACACCGTTAATGCATAAAACAAATTTGATTTTTGAATGAGCTGATTGTGGTGCACAATGAAAAAATTATTGCCAACTTAACACTTTTAGTAATAGGAGTTGAATTTACTTCGTTTACAAAATACTAGGTGTATTCCTAATTTAGTACAAAAGAAAGATATGCAGCCAAAAGATACCTTCAAAGCAACCGAGAAGCATTCTACTTGGCTTATTCCCTCATTATTTAATTGAGGATTTAACTTTTTGTTATTTGTCTTCTAGCTTCCCCTCTTGATCTTTTGATCTAATCTGAACAAATTCTAGGGGACAAGAACAATTGAGGGCATTGTGCTTGACTTTGAGAAGAAGCATGATCTAAATCCTAAGGAAGTAAAGTGGAGTTTGAAGAAAGTATTTAGAAAGTATATTGGTCAAGGTAGAAAGGAAAATGGTGTAACATTTTACACTAGAGCTTTTCAGCGTATGGTAAAACTGAGACTTCTTCAAATCAATCATGCCAAATTGGTTGGAAATTTCAAGCTATTACCTGCTGAACTGAGGTGGCTGCAGTGGAAAGGTTGCCCTCTGGAAGTTATTCCTCCAGAATTACTGTCCCGAAAGATTGCAGTTCTTGATTTGTCGGAGAGCAAGATTACACAGCTCTGGAATAAGAAAAAGTGGAATTGCTACCAGAACAAGGTAAGTGAATTAGCTCAACCACTCTCCTTTTTTACCAGCTTTGTTTGTTGGTATAAGTAGGAAGAACTACATGTCTCCTTTTTGACATCTTTTTTTGTTGGTAATTAAGTAGGATGTACTACAAGCTTTGTCAGGTAAGTGGCTAATTGTTTTTATGTCTCTATGAAGCTGAAGCACACAAGGAAAGGTGCAACTTTTATATCTTTTTAATGGAAATGTTTGTTGGTTTGTCTTCCCTTATCCCCCTAGCTCATTTTCCTTAATGTTTATCTTCTTGGCTTTCATGTCTATTGATCTCAAAGTGTTATTCTGCAAGTCGTTTCCTTTTTCAATGACTGAGCAAATCTTCATCTGATAGATGGCAAAGCAGCTGAAAGTTATTAATCTACGTAGTTGTCGCCAGCTTAAGGAAATCCCTGATTTATCTGGAATTCAATTGGAGAAGCTGATTCTTGAGCAATGCAACGAACTAGTTCTGATCCATCCGTCAATTGGAGACTTGACTATGTTGACCTATTTGAACATGAAGGACTGTAAGAACATTTTGGCATTTCCAAATGACGTGTCTGGATTGAAACGTCTACAAATACTAATCCTATCTGGTTGCTCAAGTCTAAGAGAATTACCAGAGGACTTGAGTGGCTGGAAATCTTTGCGAGAGCTTCTTCTAGATGGTACAGCAATAAGAAAGCTACCTAACTCTATCTTTCACCTGAAGAGTCTTCAGATCTTGAATTTAAATCATTGCCGATCTTTGGAGTTACTGCCTAGAGCTATTGGGAATCTAAGTTCGCTGAGAGAGCTTTCTTTTAACGGATCTGCTTTAAAGGAAATGCCCGATTCCATTGGAAATTTGAAAAATCTTGAGGAATTAGGCTTGAGAATGTGCAAGGGGCTCATCTCACTTCCTGATTCCCTTGGCGATCTTAAATCTTTAATAGGACTTTATCTTGATCAGAGCTCCATAGAAGAATTGCCACCTTCTGTTGGTTTATTATCTCATTTGAAGTTCTTTACGGTCAGCAATTGCAAGTCCTTAACCGAATTGCCAAATTCCACGAGTAACTTATCGTCATTGGTTTGGCTTTGTCTACAAGGGACCTCAGTTAGTGAACTAAATTTCCATTTAGGAAACTTCAAGTCCCTTGAGAAGCTTGAGATGAGGAACTGCATTTCAATCAGATGTTTACCTGACTCAATTGGAAATATGTTATGTTTAACTACTTTGGCCCTATGCAATACATCGATTATTGAGTTGCCAGACTCTATAGGCTTATTAGAAAGACTTTGGATGTTGGACCTGAGCAACTGTTTGAATCTCCAACGTCTTCCGGCTTCAATTGGAAGACTTAAGAGTTTGTGTTACCTCTATATGGATGAAACTGCTGTCTCAGAATTACCCAATGAAATTGGAAAGCTTTCAAGCTTAAAACTACTGAAGATGAGAAAGAAACCACAGCCTAGAGAGGACGGAAATGAGGATGATTTACATGTAGGAGAAAGCTCAAAACGCGTTACTCTTCCAGAATCATTTTCAAATCTATCATCCTTGGAATTCCTAGATGCTCATGCATGGAAAATATCCGGAAAGATTTCTGATGATTTTCAAAAGTTGTCTGCTTTGGAAAAGCTCGACCTTGGACACAACGATTTTTGTAGTCTCCCTTGTAGCATGAAAGGACTTTGCGTTCTCAAGCGTTTGCTTCTCCCAAACTGCAGAAAGCTCAAGTTTCTACCTCAACTTCCTTCAAGTTTGGAATGGTTAAATGCTGCAAACTGCTCCGCGTTGGAACATATAGCTAGCATATCAGATTTGGAATATTTGGAAGAACTCAACTTCAGTAATTGCAAGAAAATAATAGATATTCCTGGCCTTGAAAGCCTGAAATCTTTGAGAAGGTTGTATACTATAGGTTGCAACGCGTGCTTTGCTTCTATAAAAAGGAGGATTTCCAAGGTTCTTTCTTCTTCTCTCTCCTCCCTCCCCCTCTTAGACATCAGCAATATATATACATTTTTTTATATGAAGTTGACTAAGACTCTGAATGCAGGATTGTCTAAGGCATATGAAGTATCTCTGTGTTCCAGGGGATGATCTTCCAGATTGGTTTATTAAGGAAGTACCTATTAGCTTCTCAACTCGCAAGAATCGTGATATCAAGGGGGTGATCATCGGTATAGTTCTCTCGCTAGACCAACAAGTGGAGGATAATTTCAGACACGAAGTCCCTTCGATCGTAGATATACAAGCAACGATTACCAGACAAGGTGATGTTGAACCTAAACTTAAGAAAACTTTGTACTTGATGGGGGTTCCTGATACAGATGACGATCAGCTCTATTTATGTCGATTTCAAGAATACAGTGATTTTACGCTCATGTTGGAAGACGGAGACAGAGTGCAGGTTGGAATTAGAGAGCGTCCACGTTTTAATGGCCTTAAACTGAAGAAACATGGGATGTACTTAGTTTTCGAAAATGAGGATGATTTTGATGATAATGATGAGGATTTGTTTGACGAATCTCAGCAGTCTGTGTCAAAGAAACTTGCTGACTTCTTTCATTCATTATGAAACAGTTCATAGCCAGAAGTGAATCCAGCATAGTGGACTCCCAGAATCAGACAATATATATGATTTGTACAGAAAATTCAAACAAGAATGTATAGAAATGTGTATAATGCTTACTAGCTACTGGCAATTTTTTTCATAATCGAACTTAGAAACTTGAATAAATTTGATTTTTTATATGTGAGCGCAGTATGCCAGAAGAGCACAGATTGATCTAAAAATTCCACAAGGCCTCTAGGTTATACTCATTTTTGTTGGAATCTCATCTATGAAGCCTCAATTACCTCCTTCTTCTTTCACTTCTCATAAGAAAGAAAATCAGTCTGCTATAAAGAGGAAAGTGGCAAATGGATTTGGGGATATGGTCCAGAAAGAGAAAAATGGCCTAACAGTTGAAGACCCAAGCCCAAATTCTGATTCGGGACAAAGGACACGTGGGAACACCAAAACTATTAGATTGAAAACTGATTAAAAGCTGATGAGGACCATAATAGCTGTCCAATTGGAAACAAAACATAGTTGCTCCCATTTGGAAACCAATATAGCTCTCGAAACCATTATAGAAATAGTATAAAAATATTGTACAAAGTTATACATAGTACATAGCTGTAATTTGTTTGTATTCAATAGACAATAGGTAGTGGGCATGTTACTATACTGGTATAAATACCAGAGTTTCACATCAATGAGATACACAAAAAATTCTCCTAATTTTTGGTCTTTCAAAAAATACATGGTATCAGAGCAGTAGCTCTAAAGAATTGATCCTTTGGTTTTTTTTTTCAGTTCATTTTTATCTTCACTCTCGTGTCTTCAATGGGTTCTATTCCTGAAACAACTGAGGCCAGTTCAGCAAATGTCACCACTTCTGCAAATAATGGAGGTGGAATGAAGGACTCAAGTCATCCCTACTTCCTTCACCCCTCAAATTCACCCGGAATAAACATGGTAAACACAAACTTTGATGGTAGAAGCTATGGAGGGTGGCGCAGGTCCATTCTTATTGCTCTTTCTGCCAAAAACAAGGTGGGGTTCATAGATGGAACCTGCCTTGCACCAAGCTCAGAAACACCTGATTTCAAGTTATGGAATAGGTGTAATGACATGGTCATATCTTGGTTGTTGAACTCCCTTTCTAGAGAGATTGGTGAAAGTGTTATCTATTCCAAAACAGCCAAACATCTGTGCGATGATTTGAAAGAAAAATTTGGTCAATCAATTGGTGCAAAAAATGTATCATTTACAAAAAAAGTTGAGTAATTTGGTTCAGGGCTCAAGCAACATAGCAGGGTATTTCACTAAGATTAAGAGGCTATGGGATGAGCTAGATACCTTGAATACACATGTCAAGTGCTCATGTGAATGTAGTTGTGGAGGAAAGATGAAAATGTCCAAATCACTCCAGGATGAGAGGTTAATTATGTTTCTCATGGGGTTGAATGACACCTATGCCTCAGTGAAGAGTAGTATTTTGATGTTGTCACCCCTTCCAACTGTGGGACACAGGGGCGGATGCACCTTTGCGCAAGCGGTGTCTAAGAAGTTGTCACGACCCAAATCCCGGTCGTGATGGCGCCCAACACACTACTAGGCAAGCCCGACCATTATTCAACACTTAACCCAATTTATCAAAAATAGCGGAAATAAATATCAATTAAGCAAGTAAAGTACTGAAGAATTTAACAAAATACACAATATAATCTCACTAGGACCCGGTGTTGTCACACCTCCTTTTTGCGCGCCCGCCCCGGAGGGTTAAATGCGCGAGGGAGTTTTTCCAATTTAAGTGACAATATTCGAAATGGGATTATTTATTTAATTCAGAGTCGCCACTTGGGAAAGGTTTGGCTTTTGGTGTCCCAAGTCACCGGTTTATCTTGAATCCCAAATCGAGGAAATTTTCGACTTTTCCAAATGAAGTCTGCGAACCAGAAATTCTAAGTAAGGAATTCTGTTGACCCGAGGGAAGGTGTTAGGCACCCTCGAATCCCGTGGTTCTAGCACGATCGCTTAAATTGTTACAATGGCTAAATATCTGATTTAAATACATGTTACGACTTACGTGCTTTTATTAAGTTTAAACCGCTTTTATTATTATCATGTATTTTTATAGAATTGCAACGTCGTGAAAATGCATCTTGAACCACGTCACAATCAATGCACCCGTAGTTGTTAACGCATTTCGACTCCGTTGAGATTTGGATTTGGGTCACATAAATGCACACCCGATTTTAAGAATGTAATTTAATTAAGTCGCGCCTAAAGAGTCTAACGCGTTATCATCTTTGGGGAAGGCAGTGAAATTCGCTAAACAGCCCGTCACGAATTCTAAGTATTTATTATGGTTAATTATTGAGGGCCCCACAATTTGCATTTTTTATTTGGCGAGGCTCGCCTCATTATTTCAGAAGGAATATCCTAAAATGACTACATTTCTATTATGTTCGTCTCTAAAGATAGAAGAAAAAGATACGTGCTAATTCAATTGTGTGCTTTAGCCAAATCCGTATTTTTATTAATTATCTGCTTAATCATTTACGAAGTGAAGAAGCGTTACACCTCATGGGACATGCTTTTAATTTGATAGAAGAATTATATACGAGGTTGATGAAACACTATACTTAGCCCCGAATACTCCTCGAGTTAAACTTTGAATTTGTTTAAGCAAAATAAAGTCACTCATTAGATGGTGCTACTAATAATATTCAGAACTCATCCTAAAACTGCCTACCGAAACAGAAGCTCCTAAACTTAAAACTGTGTTGTACTCAGCAAGATCTTTCAAGAAACCATTCGCCCTACATGCTCAAAACATAACTTGGAGGAAGAGTTTGAATTAACAATTCTACAAATGATAGCACATTCCATAAATTATACGACTACATCATATGTACTGCCATCAAACCATATCGCAATGTTAGACAAGAATATTTTCGATTAAGTACAAACTTACTAATGTGTTTTCTATTGGACTACAAATTAAAGAATTTATACAACTTTAACAAGATTTGCAAAGCTGTAAGTAAGGCAACAGACGATTAAAAATTCTTCAGATCTTTCAACTCATGCCTTTCATTGTTACAATCAGCTACACCAATGTGAGATTCGAAATATGTACCTGGAACGCTAAAAATGCAAGAGAGAAGAGGAGGAAGACAGGGAAAATCAGCAGCAGCAGGAACAAAATAACAACAACAAACAAAGCAACACAGCAGAACAGGCTCGAGTGCAAGAATGCAACTATAGCCGATAGAAAAAGTAGCCAAATGACAGCAGCACATAGTGGAGTAGAATCAGAACTCCAGGCAGACCAGAACCAGCAATAAACCAATGAAAACACTCAACCAGTAGACTCAATTGGAACTTCAAAGAATCAGAATTTTTTGAACAAGTTGAAAACAAATGAAGCCCAAACAACAATAGGAAGAAACAGTTTCTGATTGTTCTGATTGTTTTTATTTCTTGTTCCCTCTTTTCTGCATCTATGCTCTCTAAAATCAGTCTGTATATGCCTATTCTGTGGTCTCTCTCTATATCTCTTTTCTCTTTTTAAATTCAGTCCCTTCTAATGGAAGTTCTGCTCCCCTTTTATAACCTAATATCAGGCTATTCACAGCCTGTTAAAAACATAAGAAACCTTCCCATGTGGCCTCCTCTCTTTCCAGTTTCCTCTTACTATTTAAATATAAACAAACTCTCATGATATTCCCCTGGCAGATCTACCTTTTAAGTGAGGTTTATTATTTCTAAACTAAAGCAGGATATGGGCAGCAGAGGTGTGTTCTAACAGCACATGCTATCCTATTTGCTCTAAATATCAAAGAAGCACAGTGCACATGATGCCCAAGAATGCACATGCCATCAATTTTAAACCAAAGTCTGAATTGTAACTATAAACTAAACCATATAATATTTCGGATTCAATTTGAACAAACACCAACAGCTATACTTAGTTCCTAGTTGCATTCAAACAAAGCTTTAGCAGAAAACAAACAGTATGAAACAAATTGTTACCATTCAACAGCTGAAACTAATCGACGACGTATGTCGACTCGACTATACTAATTACAACATATACAATCAATAGCCAAGGATTGGAATCAAACAGTATTGAGCAGGGGTTCAGATTGTACTGTCAAAACAAATATGACCATGGGAATTAATTAATCGACCAACTTCAAATTCGGTTGATTGTACAGCTTACACATACACACATTATCAGTAAATGAAAGAAAAACTTGACCAAATATAGAGATCCGGGCAAAGTGGACAACAATAGTTGATAAACATTCAAAACATAATTTAAACAAAACATTTGGACACATAAATAGACATTCAAATACAACAGACAAAACGAACTGATAAAGAAAACAAAAATTACCTTAAAACTTTTTAAAAAAAATCAGAAAACCTTAGCTTGGATTTGAATAGATCTTTCTTGGGGTTGAACGGACTTTAATCGAAGTGTTCTCAACTGAGAACACTTCGATTAAGGTCCATTAGACCCTAATCACTCGGCTCAAACGGACACAGACCGGGCATGAGGATTCCTAGGGTTCCTAGAGGGCAGATTTGGGTTTTGGGTTTCCTTGGTTAGATTCGGACCAAACCAAGCATGGTTTGGTCACGAGGGAGGTCCGGGGACTGTCTGGTGTGACGCTGGGGTAGATCGGTGTAAGTCGAGGTCCGACTTGAATCTTCAAATGAAGATTCGAGAAGGTGGGAGGGGATTCGAGCTAAATGGTTAGTGGATTTGGGTTCAGGGTGGTGAGGTGCATCTATGGTGTTAAGGTGGGGGTCACCGGCGTACATGCCGCCGGGATTAATGGTGAAGGGAAAGGGGGCGGCTAGGGTTTCGTGGGTTTGGGGTCTGGGAAATACATGGTATATCCAAAGTCTGATAATGCGGAAATAAAGAGATAGGATAGGAGGGAGAAGATCAATGGTTGCGAACGCCGTGCAGCTACCTCGATACTCCCAGAAGCTGGATCTGCTAATCAACTGGATCTACTGAGCCTGAGACTGCCCTGGATCTGCACACAAGGTGCAGGGAGTAAAGTGAGTACTCCGACCCAGTGAGTAATAAAAGTAACTACAGTCCGAAGATAAGAAAATCCAGTAAATACACAAAGTAAGCTAAAATCCAAATATACAACAACATATGGAACTGAGCATCTAAACAACAGTATAAATAGAAATACATGAATGCAATGCAATGCATATGATGGTACATTCCAGTACCCACTGCGGCGTGCAGCCCGAGCCATCCATATTTATTTATCGTCGACGACGCTCACTGGGGGTGTGTACAGACTCCGGAGGGGCTCCTACAGCCTAAGCGCAATATCTTGGTCAGTCATTGTTACCTGACCGGTCAGCCATTGTTACCTGACCAATTTATATCATACAGTGCCATTGTTACCACTGTTCAAGTATATCATCCAGTGTCATTGTTACCACTATTTCAAGTATATCACACAGTGTCATTGTTACCACTGTTTCAAGTATATCACACAGTGTCATTGTTACCACTGTTTCAAGTCACTTTATAATCAGTCCAGAAAATAATATAATAAGCCCCTTGGGCATTTACAAAACAGAAGTTCCCAGCCCGGAATACATTTAAAAATAACATTTAAGTTTTCAACACGTAGAATTATGGCTGAGTTTGCAAAACAACATTTAAAACCTTGGACTGAAATTAAATGATATGCAAATCATACTAAGCAGTAATATCAATCCTCGAAGGATTTTACAAATCGGCACAAGGCCCCAAACATGGCATCAAGCCCCGTAATATCAATGAAGTATGTGTATCAATCACCAGTATAGTATAAACATCACACGGGATGGACCAAGTCACAATCCCCAATAGTATCCGACCCCGCACTCGCCATGGAGTGCGTGTCACGCCTCAATATAGCGTTACGATGTGAAAGTCCGGGGTTTCAAATCCTCAGAATAGCATTTACATCTATTATTCACCTCAAGACGGCCAAAAGTCTACTCCACGATGCCCTTTCCTTTCGAATCGACCTCCTCGCGCGTCGAATCTTGCCAAAACCACAAGGAATATATTACAATAGGCTAAGGGAATATAACTCAATCGAAAAGACTCGAAAAATATCGAAAATCACGAAATTTGCAAAACCCGAGCCCCGGGCCCACTTCTCGAAAAATTACGAAAGTCACATCACCGGATTCCTCGTCTCGCCACGAGTCCGTACATATAAAATTTACCAAAATCGGAGTTCAAATGACCCCTCAAATCTTCATTTTAGAATTTCAATCTCAAGCCCTAATTTCTTATAATTTGGCTATGTTTTCATGGATTTCAAGGATGATTCTTCAATAAAATCATGTATTTAACTCATAAAACTTACCTCCAATCGATCTCAGTTGAAACTCCCTTCAATCCCCGTCCAAAAGCTCTCAAAATGACTGAAAATGGTGGAAAAATGATCCAAAATCAGATATAAACTCACTGCCCAGCAGCCAATTTAAATTGCAGCACAACCATTTTTCACTAAAATGGCTCTAACTCCATCATACGAACTCGGAATTAGACGATTCTTATTCCTATGAGTCACAAATAATAATACGATCACAACCCTTCAATCGAAACTCAATTCGGAGCTCATTTGCCCAGTGCGATATCCATTTCGCTCGTTAAACAATTACTCATGTTTCGCGTCAAAAACCTAATCGCGACTTGATGAAATTAGACCTAAATTTTCAGATCAGTCCTATAATTCATTATCAAAATTCTGGAAGTCTCGGAATCAAATTTAGATCTCTAGAACTAAAAATGAACCTTTAGATCATTACATTTATGCTCAAAACGGCAAAAATCTTCCAAAAACTCTTCCAAAATTTGTCCGAGCCTCATGGGATCCCAACAAAGTATACTAACAAGTCCCATAATATGACACAAACTACGCAAAAATACTAAATTCACCACGGATTCAAGCCTATGAACTTTGAAACTTCAAATTTTCACATCCGATGTTGAAACACGTCAAAACTAGTCCGAATGATCTCAAATTTTGCAGACAAGTCCAAAATGACATAACGAAGCTACAACAACTATCGGAATTCCATTCCGAACCTCGGATCAAAATCTTACCTATCAACCGGAATTCGCCAAAAATACTAACTTTGCCGATTCAAGCTTAATTCTACACCGGTCATCACAAAAATATTCCGGACACACTCCTAAGTCCCAAATCACCTAACAAAGCTATCCGAACCATAAAATTCGCTTTTCGAGCGCTCTAACACATAAGTCAATATCCGGTTGACTTTTCCAACTTAAGCTTCCTTAAAAGAGACTAAGTGTCTCAAACCTTACCAAAATCATTCAGGAATGACTTCAAATTTTGCACACAAGTCACATTCGACATTACGGACTTGCCCCAACTTTCGGAATCACATTCCGACCCCGATATCAAAATTTTCACTTCCGGTCGAATTTTCTCAAAAACCTTCAAATTTCTATATTTAGCCAAATGGCTCCAAAATGACCTACGGACCTCTGAATTCACTTCCGATCGCGCTCTCAAATCCAGAATCACCATACGGAGCTACTCCCAGTCTCGGAATTCCAAACGGACATCAATAACACTGAAATGCGTTTTAAGCCAAACTGATGCAATTTCTTCTAAAATGCTATCTTCCACAATAGGCGCCAAAACGCTCCCGGGTTATCCAAAACCCGATCCGGGCATACGCCCAAGTCTGAAATCATCATACGAACCCGCTAGAACCTTCGGATCCCAATTCCGAGGTCGTTTACTCAAAATTCCAATCCTAGTTCATTTCTTCAATTTTAAGCTTTCAAAATGAGAATTTCCATTTAGATTTGACTCCAAACTTCCTGAATTTTAATTCTGACCATACACACAAGTCAATATACCTGAGATGAAGCCCCTCATGGCCTCAAACTGCTGAATGACGCGTCAGAGCTCTAAACGACCGGTCGGGTCGTTACAATCTCCCCCACTTAAACATACGTTCGTCCTCGAACGTGCTGAGAACTACACTGAAGTAGTCTGAAATCACTTGTTTAACACATCATGCACCTTCCCATGCTACCACTACTCCGTTGAGAACATTAGCTCGATAATTCTATAGATATACTTATTTATTCAAGCAAATAAGCCATTAGGCCCAATTCCAACATCCTGAATTTCCCTGCCAAGCCTGTTTCCATCATACGTCCACCATATCAATCTCCACACGTTGTACCCAAACATGACTGCATAACTTTGCTGAATTCACACTTTGCATCACTTTACTCATAGAACCACAATAACATTCTTTAAACATAATAGTCGAAATTCCACGAATCTGATGCTCTCATTGCATCTCATGATCTACACAGGTCTTGCTCTAGTTTTTTTTTTCAACACCGATACGACTGAAGAGATGTGCCGAAATTCACAACCAACTGCTGAATCAACAATTCATTGGATCTACACTCCTGACAAGTTCCATTACCTTGTCCCAAACCAAAGAATGATCTTTGCTCTATAATATACTTCATATAATCAGTTTGCACTGACCCCAAATCTAGTAACCTCGTCTCACCCAGTACGAACTGCTCAGGCAATAAGCCACCTCAGACATAATCAAAAATCCCACAAGATGCCACAATGTGCCAGTATGCTATCATTTCGAACGCGATACAAAAGGAAGGCGAACTCTGGGAGGAATTACTCAACTCGCACACTAACATGGACTTCCTCAGAAAATAGGGAAACAGAACACATAAAAGCAAATATGGGCAATGAACTGAACATCACACTGTTGCGGTGCGCAACCCGATCCAAACAACATACCCATGGCGGTGTGCCACCCGATCCACATATAGAACTCGCATAAGGAGATATACGTCGAGCTGAATAGCTCATCACATCAAAATACCGAATATCGGTCATAAACACACTAAGGTGCATAATATCATTCCCAAGGAAACATATAGCGCTATAGGCTACAAACTCAAGCACAACTGAGGTGCGATACATGATCTAAGTCCCATCCTGCTCATATAACATCACCGCTGAGCGGAACCTCAACACATAAGGAATTTACCAAGCCGTCTCACAACTCATACGGTGAAATATATCTTTACATGAATTAACTGACCACAAAATAAGACCGCGACTATCCTTCCATAAAGAGCGCATTGCTGAAATAAACACAACTGGCCTGACGTAAGGCTCACTTCCACATTTAAATCTATCCACCGACCTCAAGTCGATCCTGATCGTGCCAAGCTAGGCCAATAATCTTTCACAGGTCCATAACCCAATAAACAGAGTGCCCTCCAGGCATAAATTCTCAAATGGATGCTATTACCAAAATCCTCATACTTGGTTTAAATTTCTAATTAATCAAGTGACTACATGTCACACTTATACAATATTCCTGTGGGACAAGCTCCCACCATCTTCCGAAATAATTAACGGGTCTGCACATCCAAACTACCGGCTGCACTAACGTTGAAAAGCGATCAAGAATCCCTAACCAGGATGCAAAGCCTTTCTAACAGAACACCGACCTCAGGTGATACTGACGTCAATACCCATCTTACTCAAAACACTGAAACTCATATACTGCTCATCCGAGATTGTGACATCACAATCATTGACCAAACTGCAACCTTGGTCCTTACTTCAAATTCCATACCACTCACTGCACCTCACGTGCCAATATACGATAGACACAATTTCCATCACAACTCTGGAACCGCCGATAGGCTAATACTCCATCACATAAGACTTTCCATTTAACTTACTTCAGGAGAACTATAGCAACATACAGGCGAATTCTCATAACCGTCGAATATGTCAATCTCTAAGTAGTGGTCCAAGCCGCCATAACCCTTTCCGGGATCCGCCTACTCATAACAGGCCCTAACAGAAGAATGATTCAGAATAACATCAATCACTACGACCGACAAGCCTCACACGCACCGCCACAAATCACATGCATAACTCGATCACGCTGAACGAACCGATCACTGACACCAATATGCCAACTCAACTATGGCTAATCAATCTACTTCCTTCCAGTTTATCCTTGATTGCCTTAGAAATAATAATATCTCCCTTCAACACCTAACTTATTCCAACCGCACTCACCCCGAGTGACCTTAAATCATGAGACCATGTTGTCTCAAAAACCATGACCATTTCATGTCTCTCAATGCTACACCGCAAGTCAAAACATCATAGAACATTCTGTGTCTTTCTTCATAAGCTGCTTCAAAAGCTTGACTCTTAACTTTACTTATAGACTCAGAATCATCAGGCACCACACTTTGCCTCTTGAATTCACTAGGACCGCTATTGAGAGCCACCCAGCTCTGACTTGGCCCCGAATGCAACCAACTCTACTGAATTTTATAACATATGAATACCCTCTCGATAAAGCACCTAGAGGGATCACTTCCCTCGAAGCCTGCACCTATACGAGGCATAAATCATGAATCTTCCCTCAAGTCTGAACATGAGCCAATAAGGCTAACCATAGCATGCATCCAACAATTCATTTACTCAAATTACCACTCATGGTCCTTTTCCATAGCTGCAATAACCCACCAATACGCCAATAACCAGAATTCACGCAGGTAATAAACCGTGCAATCAGCTAATCAACAGCAAGCTCCCCAACTTGGCTCGAAGCCATAGATCACAACACATATACTCTATTGCTGTCGTAATATCATGGTGAGATTAAACTCACTCCATCATAAGCTCGTGGAAACACGAATCATCTGGAATTTTAACTCTTCTGCAATTCTTGCATTTACTCACACAACAGTTAAGCCCACTCTCTAGGCGACCAATTTTTTTTTTTTTTACTAAGTCCTAAATTTTTCAAAAATTTCGGCAGAGCCTCCTTTGTAATTGGTCCTATCCACCTGCCAGAGAATCACCAAAACCATCCTAACAACACATCCACAACTTGACAAAGCATCACAATGCATATCAATTACATAAATCTAAATTGATACATGGACATGCGTTGCACCTATTTGAATCATAACACATAGAAAATACCCTTCAACCCTCCATTATTGGGCTATTCAACCAAGTAGGAACATATTCTTTCTTTAATATTTTCGACCTTCAAGGTGGTCTCCTTGACTCAACGATTTCGTCATAATACGTTTACGGAAGCGATCTCAGCTCCCAGACTTATCTAACTAGGAGACATGAAAAATATTCTTCACGCGCCCATAACTCGGGCTACTCAACAGATAACAATAAGAAACGAATCACTTAATAGTTCATCTACTATCCAGTAGGCTTCTTCGCCACTACCAAGTCGTACAAATACACCTTGCAACACTAACATACTCATCACGTGGATATCCAACCGCCATTCCGTCTAACAAGGACAATAATGAACATATGAGTTCAAAACACTTGCTCACAAAATCAGCACCTCGGTGCTCAAGCCATTGGCAAAGATTTGGCCTCAAGTCCTCCAGACTGGTCTAACTTCAAACTCATAGAGATTACACCTCGCCCCTCGATCGGGGAATCAAAGCCATCGAGACACATCTGATACTGAGCGTCCGTTGGTGCATACGATCACGCGGAAGGAATTTCAAAAGTTTCTTTTCAAGCTGAATCAAGGACGCACGATAAGAATTCAAGAATGTGAAGTTTTACTAAAGGTTCGGCAGCCTCTCGAGGATAAGTACAGACGTCTCTGTACCGATCCGCGAGACTCTACTAAACCGGCTCATGACTCGCGAGACCAAGTAACCTAGGCTCTGATACCAACTTTGTCACGACCCAAATCCCGGTCGTGATGGTGCCCAACACACTACTAGGCAAGCCCAACCATTATTCAACACTTAACCCAATTTATCAAAAATAGCGGAAAGAAATATCAATTAAGCAAGATTAAAGTACTGAAGAATTTAACAAAATACACAATATAATCTCACTAGGACCCGGTGTCACGAATCTGAGCCTCTAGAATACAGAATATCATCCTAATACATGGTATATCCAAAGTCTGATAATGCGGAAATAAAAAGATAGGATAGGAGGGAGAAGATCAATGGCTGGGAACGCCGTGCAGCTACCTCGATACTCCCAGAAGCTGGATTTGCTAATCAACTGGATCTACTGAGCCTGAGACTGCCCTAGATCTACACACAAGGTGCAGGGAGTAAAGTGAGTACTCCGACCTAGTGAGTAATAAAAGTAACTACAGTCCGAAGATAAGAAAATCCAGTAAATACACAAAGTAAGCTAAAATCCAAATATACAGCAACATATGGAACTGAGCAGCTAAACAACAGTATAAATAGAAATACATGAATGCAATGCAATGCATATGATGGTACATTCCAGTACCCACTGCGGCGTGCAGCCCGAGTCATCCATATTTATTTATCGTCGACGGTGCTCACTGGGGGTGTGTACAGACTCCGGAGGGGCTCCTACAGCCCAAGCGCAATATCTTGATCAGTCATTGTTACTTGACCGGTCAGCCATTGTTACCTGACCAATTTATATCATACAGTGCCATTGTTACCATTGTTCAAGTATATCATCCAGTGTCATTGTTACCACTATTTCAAGTATATCACACAGTGTCATTGTTACCACTGTTTCAAGTATATCACACAGTGTCATTGTTACCACTATTTCAAGTCACTTTATGATCAGTCCAGAAAATAATATAATAAGCCCTTTGGGCATTTACAAAACAGAAGTTCCCAGCCCGGAATACATTTAAAAATATCATTTAAGTTTTCAACACTTAGAATTATGGCTGAGTTTGCAAAACAACATTTAAAACCTTGGACTGAAATTAAATGATATGCAAATCATGCTAAGCAGTAATATCAATCCTCAAAGGATTTTACAAATCGGCACAAGGCCCCAAACATGGCATCAAGCCTCGTAATATCAATGAAGTATGTGTATCAATCACCAGTATAGTATAAACATCACACGGGATGGACCAAGTCACAATCCCCAATAGTATCCGACCCCGCACTCGCCATGGAGTGCATGTCATGCCTCAATATAGCATTACAATGTGAAAGTCCGGGGTTTCAAACCCTCAGAATAGCATTTACATCTATTACTCACCTCAAGACGGCCAAAAGTCTACTCCGCGATGCCCTTTCCTTTCGAATCGACCTCCTTGCGCGTTGAATCTTGCCAAAACCACAAAGAATATATTACAATAGGCTAAGGGAATATAACTCAATCGAAAAGACTCGAAAAATATCGAAAATCACGAAATTTGCAAAACCCGAGCCCCGGGCCCACTTCTCGAAAAATTACGAAAGTCACATCACTGGATTCCTCGTCTCGCCACGAGTCCGTACATATAAAATTTACCAAAATCGGAGTTCAAATGACCCCTCAAATCTTCATTTTAGAATTTCAATCTCAAGCCCTAATTTCTTATAATTTGGCTATGTTTTCATGGATTTCAAGGATGATTCTTCGATAAAATCATGTATTTAACTCATAAAACTTACCTCCAATCGATCTCAGTTGAAACTCTCTTCAATACCCGTCCAAAAGCTCTCAAAATGACTGAAAATGGTGGAAAAATGACCCAAAATCAGATATAAACTCACTGCCCAGATTTTTCGCAATTACTATTCACCCGCGCGGTACTGTTCACACGCGGGTTACCGTTCACTGCTGCTAAAAAAATGCACCAGCAGCCAATTTAAATTGCAGCACAACCATTTTTCACTAAAATGGCTCTAACTCCATCATACGAACTTGGAATTAGACGATTCTTGTTCCTATGAGTCACAAATAATAATACGAACACAATCCTTCAATTGAAACTTAATTCGGAGCTCATTTGCCCTGTGCGATATCCATTTTGCTCGTTAAATAGTTACTCATGTTTCGCGTCAAAAACCTAATCGCTACTTGATGAAATTAGACCAAAATTTGCAGATCAGTCCTATAATTCATTATCAAAATTCAAGAAGTCTCGGAATCAAATTTGGATCTCTAGAACTAAAAATGAACCTTTAGATCATTACATTTATGCTCAAAACGGCAAAAATCTTCCAAAAACTCTTCCAAAATTTGTCCGAGCCTCATGGGATCCCAACAAAGTATACTAACAAGTCCCATAATATGACACAAACTTAGTTGTTCCTTCGAATCACCAAAAACAACGCAAAAATACTAAATTCACCACAGATTCAAGCCTATGAACTTTGAAACTTCAAATTTTCACATCTGATGTCGAAATACGTCAAAACTAGTCCGAATGATCTCAAATTTTGCAGACAAGTCCAAAATGACATAACGAATCTACAACAACTCTCGGAATTCCATTCCGAGTAGGGGTGGGCATTCGGTATTTCGATTCGGTATTTAAGAATTTCGGTTCGGTATTTCGGTATTCGGTTTATCAATTGTACATACCAAATACCATACCAAAATATTTCGGTATGGTTCGGTATTTTTTATTTTGGTTCGGTACGGTTTTGGTTTAATACATATTCATGTGTCACATACCACTAAGTGCTAAGAGCTATTAAGCAAAAAGCAGCAGCACTAAATAATCAAATCTACCAATTCTGCATAACAAAAGGCGTGTAAGGCAGCACCGCAGCAACACTAAGTAATCTACCATTCTGCCTAACAAAAGGCAGCAAGCCAGCAACACTAAATAATCGTCATTGTATGACAAACTTTCACCCAACTCAGAAATAACGAGTGCAACAGTGCACAATTTAAGTTTAACGAGTGCAACAGTGCACAATTCAAATTTGCCAATTCTGCCTAACTCACAAATAACCACAATTCAAGTTTAACACAATGCAGCAGAATTAAACAAAAGCAGAGACTCTAACGAGCGACAGTAGAATTAAACATAGTGCAACAAAAACAGAGAGGGCATCCCTCAATTCAAGTTTACACTAATAGTCTCGAATCAACTTAGTCTTAATTCTTAAATACAGATTTCAGGAAGACGCTCAAGACAACGCCTAATATGCTTTCTTAAACAATATGTGTCATCCCTCTTTGGATGAATATTATAGACTCAACCACAATGTTTGCACTCTACTTTGTGAACTTCTCCGTTATCTTCTATCATCAGTAATAGGTAAACTTTCAGTTGACCCGGCATCACTTACTCTACTTTCATCTACCATCTACACAAAATTAAAACAAATATAAACACAAATTAAGACTAATGCTAACAAATTGAGAATTTGCTCATAGAATTGAACACTTTTGAGTTTTGGGAACAGAATTGCAAACAAACAAAACATGATTTAATGCTAACAAAGTCATCATCGTAAACAAACCACTATGATAGCTTACGAAAGACAGACCCTCAATCAGTGAATCTCACATCTATTGTTTGGAAGTGATGCTTATTTTTCGTGAGGGATAATAATATTTCAAGGCTTAAGCTACTTACAAAATAGGATATACAGTTAGGGAACATAGGTAAACCATGCTCTATTGACAGAATTAACCCTAGTACCTCACAGTAAACATTCATAATTACTAGGTACTTAAAGCTTCATAATAAATCTGCCATATATAGTAGTCAAGAAGTTTCGAGAAGTTTACTAAAATAACATTCCTTCTCCAATAATATAACTATTATTCTAAAAAAAACTGAAGATTGAAGAATGAAAAGTTATGAACCTATTGAAGAGTTGAAGATTGAAGAATGAAGGTAAAAAAATGAGGAACCAGCAGTCACACTTGAGAATCGTCAGCACCGAGGTCGTGAAGTCGTCGTGACGTCGTCTCTATCGCACTCCCAGACAGCCAGACCGCAGTCGCAGATCTAATTAGGTTTCTCAGTTCTCAGTTCTCTCTCATAGGCATAGCAACCGATCTTCAGTACTTAGGTTTCTAATTGCTAATTCCAATAGTGAAACTAGGGAAAGAGGGTAAGGAAGTTGGGCCTAGTCCTATTGGGCTAGAGAGTAGAGATACAATATTAAATTTTTGGGTTGGGCTGGGTAGTGTAGGAATCATATGATTTTTTTAAAAAAAATTCGGTATTTCGGTATACCGAAATTTCAAGATCCTTATACCGAGGACCGAACCGTTATATCGAAATACCGAAAATTTAATACCAAAATACCGAAAAAACAGAAACCGAAATACCGAATTAATTCGGTCCGGTTCGGAATTCGATTTTTCGCATTTTATGCCCACCCCTAATTCCGAACCTCGGATCAAAATCTTACCTATCAACCGGAATTCGCCAAAAATACTAACTTTGCCGATTCAAGCTTAATTCTACACCGGTCATCACAAAAATATTCCGGACACACTCCTAAGTTCCAAATCACCTAACAAAGCTATCCGAACCTTAAAATTCGCATTTCGAGCGCTCTAACACATAAGTCAATATCCGGTTGACTTTTCCAACTTAAGCTTCCTTAAAAGAGACTAAGTGTCTCAAACCTTACCAAAATCATTCAGGAATGACTTCAAATTTTGCACACAAGTCACATTCGACATTACGGACTTGCCCCAACTTTCGGAATCTCATTCCGACCCCGATATCAAAATTTTCACTTCCGGTCGAATTTTCTCAAAAACCTTCAAATTTCTATATTTAGCCAAACGGCTCCAAAATGACCTACGGACCTCTGAATTCACTTCCGATCGCGCTCTCAAATCCAGAATCACCATATGGAGCTACTCCCAGTCTCGGAATTCCAAACGGACATCAATAACACTGAAATGCGTTTTAAGCCAAACTGATGCAATTTCTTCTAAAATGCTATCTTCCACAATAGGCGCCAAAACGCTCCCGGGTTATCTAAAACCCGATCCGGGCATACGCCCAAGTCTGAAATCATCATACGAACCCGCTAGAACCTTCGGATCCCAATTCCGAGGTCGTTTACTCAAAATTCCAATCCTAGTTCATTTCTTCAATTTTAAGCTTTCAAAATGAGAATTTCCATTTAGATTTGACTTCAAACTTCCTGAATTTTAATTCTGACCATACACACAAGTCAATATACCTGAGATGAAGCCGCTCATGGCCTCAAACTGCTGAATGACGCATCGGAGCTCAAAACGACCAGTCGGGTCGTTACAGAAGCCGACACCGCTTCGCCGGAAAATCTAATTAAATATATATTTTATTAAATTTATAATATTATAAATAGCCGTTATAAAAATAAAACGAACATTATTGCAAAGGAAATGCATCTTGGTCCAGTGGCTAAGAAGCCAAGTATGAACGAGGTAGGTAAGGGGTTCGAAGCGTAGGAGCTCCTATATGTGGTTTGCTACATCTTTTTCTTTCCTTTTCTTTTTCTTGAAGATAAAATCTTTTAACTTTCAAAATTAAGCAAGTTTATCATCTGAAATTTATTTAACTTGGAAGAAAGAATCAATGAGGCGAATCATATCTACGCAATGAAAGAAATTTTAAGTTCTTTGAAATTTATTTAAATATGAGAGATTGTGTGATGCCTTATATATATATATAGTACTATGACGCTTTATGAATAATTTTCAAAAAAGTAAAAACTCGTCGAGAAAAGTTATAATATTATAATATATTGCGTTTTATTGATATACATTGAATCTTTTTTTTAAATATAGCATCTATGTTATATTTGTTTATTTATTCATTTTTTAAAATTGTCGACACCGCTTACGAAAAATTCTGCGTACGCCCTTGGTGGGACATGCATATTTCCTGTTGATGCAAGATGAGAAGCAAAGGGAAGTATATGTCAACTCTCAATTCCCTGGAGATTCTTCATCCTTCATGGCTGCAAATCAAAATCATCCAAGTTAGAAGTTTGGAAACTCTGATTTCAAGAAAAAGAAGAACAATTTGAGCTGCTCTTACTGTAAAAAACCTGGGCATTTAGTGGATAAATGCTACAGGATCATTGGATTTCCAGCAGACTTCAAGTTCACAAGGTCAAAGAAGTTCCAAGCACCTGTTAAGAGCAATGCAGCATATTTTGACAGTGAAGTAGGAGAGCAGAGCATTGTTGATGGAAGCAATGGGAATCAACAACTCACACAAAGTCAAGTTTCTCAGCTAGTTCAACTTCTTCAACAGGTGAAAGGTGGTCAGACAGTGTCTTCAAGCTCAGATGTTGTTGCAAATGTTGCCAACTGTACAGGTATAGCCTTTAATGGTTCAACTTCTAAATCTTCTCATTTCAAAATCACCTCTTGGATATTGGATTCAGGAGCTTCTGAACATATGTATTCAGACCCTACAATTTTTTCAACAATCAAACCTCTTCCAAAAACTTTAATGGTAAATCTTCCTAATTCATATAGAATAAGAGTGACTCACATTGGAGATGTATCTATTCCCGATAATTTGACTCTAAAAGATATCTTATATGTGCCTTGTTTCAAATACAATCTACTTTCAGTTCACAAAATTTTCAAACAATACAATTGTCTTCTAATCTTCTCCGCTAATGCATGCATGATACAAGGCCTTTCAATGAGGATCCCTCAGGGTCTTGGTGAAGCAAAAGGGGGCATCTATATGCTAGATTATTCAAGCCATAGGCCTAAGAAGTCATCTGAAAACAATGTAGTTTCATTACCTAAAACAAGACAATCTAGTCATATTATTTCCCTCTCTTCAGTTTCTTTTCCTAAAAAGGTTAATTCCAATGTAAGGCTGTGGCATCTTAGATTAGGCCATATGCCATTTTCTGCAATGAAAAACATTAATATGCCATCTATTTTACCTTCTATATCATATTAACTATCAATGCGATATATGTCCTTTAGCTAGACAAACAAGAATTCCCTTTCATTCAAGCAATATCACCAGCAAACATATATTTGAACTAATTCATATTGATACATAGGGGCCATATAATACAACTACCAATAATGGATATAGATACTTTCTTACCATCGTTGATGATTATAGTAGGGAAACTTGGACTTTTCTTTTAAGCACAAAAAGTAACACTTTTTCAGTATTAAAAGACTTCCTGCCATGGTAGAAAGACAATTTTTTCACCAAAGTTAAAATTATCAGATCAGACAATGCACTAGAATTGGGTGCAAATTTAACAACCTCTGAATACTTAGTTTCTCGAGGGATCATACACCAAACTTCATGCACTGCTACCCCTCAACAAAATGGAGTTGTTGAGAGGAAGCATAGACACCTTTTAGAAAATTCTAGGGCTCTATTGCACCAATCTAAACTTTCTATTTCATATTGGAGAGAATGCTTACTCACTGCCACTTTTTTGATCAATAGATTTCCTTCTAGAGCCATTAGGAACAAAACACCTTATGAGATTTTGTTTGGTAAAGCTCCTAATTATGATTTCCTTAGATCATTTGGTTGTTTGTGTTATGCCTCAACTCTTTCTTATAACAGGGACAAGTTAGGAGTAATGGCTAATGTTTGTGTGTTTATAAGGTACCCTTATGGTAAGAAAGGATACAAACTGCTAGATTTTAATACTAAGAAGATCTTTGTTTCTAGAGACGTGCAATTCTATGAATCTATTTACCCATTTTCTCTACAATCAAGTTCTCTTCCTATGTTCCCTGGATTTTTTCCACTTATTGATTTGGTTGACAGTAATTCTGATGCCATCAATTGTCCTTTCAATTCCACTCATCCTATTTCTGATACTCCTAATCCAGTTCATTCTTCTGCTCCAATTTCTCCTTCTAGTCCTACTTCAAACCAAAGATCAGAATATCCAATTTATCCTACATCAGAGTTAGATCATTCACAACAAGGTACATCTCCACTAGTCTTGAGAAGATCAGAAAGATCTCATACTAGACCAGCCTATTTACATGATTATGTTTGCAGTAATGTTTACTTGACTACTTTAACTGATTTATGTTTCAATCAACCTGTTAATCCTACTATATTTTTCTTTGTTGGACTTTACACTATTAATCAACACCTTATCAACTCTATTTTAAATATAGTTGAATCTACCAGTTTTTCCAAGCTAATATGCATCCTAGTTGGCAACAAGCAATGGACACTGAGTTTAAAGCACTAGAAGCCAACCAAACTTGGGAAATTGTGGAATTACCACATGGAAAAAAGGCTCTCCCTTGCAAATGGGTTTATAAAGTAAAACATAGTGCAGATGGAAGTGTAGAAAGGTTGAAGGCTAGGTTGGTTATTCGAGGTGACATTCAAAGAGAAGGGATTGACTTTAACAAGACATTTTCCCCAGTGGTAAAAATGACTACCATACGATGCCTTTTAGCTGTTGCAATAAAGAAACGATGGGGAATCTCACAGCTAGATGTAAACAACGCATTCTTACATGGTGAATTACAGGAAGAGGTATATATGAAGTTTCCAGCAGGAAAAATTCCACCTAATCCCAACCATGTGTGTTTACTTCGCAAATCACTTTATGGTTTGAGGCAAGCCTCGCGCCAATGGTATGCCAGGCTAACAACCGCATTAAATTTCAAAGGGTTTCATTCATCTCTTAATGACTACTCACTCTTTTACAAGAAATCAATAGATTCAATTTCAAATGTAGCAGTTTACGTAGATGACATACCACTTACATAAAATAACAAGGAAGAACTTCATCAATTGAAAATATTTCTTCACCAGGAATTTCAGATCAAGGACCTAGGTGACTTACACTAGTTTTTGGGTCTGGAGACTCTTCGTGATCCACAAGGTTTAATTATCAGTTAACGGAAATTCACCTTGGAAGTTCTTGAAGAATTTGATTGCAGTAGTTTGCCCTCTGCCACATCTCCATTGGACCCTTCATACAAGCTTAGTGGTGAATCTGGTGACCTTCTTTCTGATCCAACTGTCTATCGCCGACTCCTAGGCAAATTAAATTATCTCACTCATACAAGAACGAACCTTTCTTATCCGGTACAATACCTCAGTCAATTCATGTAGCAGTCCCGTGTGCCTCATTTTAATGCTGCCCTATGGGTGGTTAGTATATCAGAGCCAACCCTGGACAGGGTATTTTCATGTCCTTTGATCCCTCCTTCATACTACTTGCATTTTGCGATGCGGATTGGGGATTTTGTGTTGATACACGACGATCTATAAGTGAGTATTTTATCACTATCGGTGGATCTCCAATTTCATGGAAATCAAAGAAGCAAGCTTCAGTATTGCTCTCATCCGCCGAAGTAGAGTATCGATCTATGAGGTGAGTAGTTGTTGAAGTCACTTGGTTAACTCGACTCTTGACAGATCTAGCTATACCACCTTCAATTCCGGTTTTTATTCACTCTGATTCACAAGCTGCAATTCACATCGCTCGGAACCCCGTATTCCACGAGCGAACAAAGCACGTTGAACTTGATTGTCATTTTGTGAGGCAACAATTTCTATCTGGTTTGATTTCTCTGTCATTTGTGCCATCATCCTCTCAATTAGCCGATATCTTCACCAAACTGCTCTCTGGGCCATCCCATCATTCAATTCTTGGCAAGTTGGGTGTCGCTACAGTCCCCTCCAACTTGAGTGGGGGGGTGTTGGAATCTCATCTATGAAGCCTCAATTACCTCCTTTTTCTTTCACTTCTCATAAGAAAGAAAACCAGTCTGCTATAAAGAGGAAAGTGGCAAATGGATTTGGGGATAGGGTCCAGAAAGAGAAAAATGGTCCAATAGTTAGAAGACCCAAGCCCAAATTCTGATTCTGGACAAAGGACACGTGGGAATACTAAAGCTGTTAGATTCAAAACTGATTAAAAGCTGATGAGGACCATAATAGCTGTCCAATTGGAAACAAAACATAGTTGCTCCCATTTGGAGACCAATATAGCTCTCGAAACTATTACAGAAATAGTATAAAAATATTGTATAAAATTATACATAGTACATAGCTGTAATTTCTTTGTATTCAATAGACAATAGGTAGTGGGCATGTTACTATACTGGTATAAATACCAGAGTTTTACATCAATAAGATACACAAAAAATTCTCCTAATTTTTGGTCTTTCAAAAACTAAAATTTTCGAGGCAAAGTTAAGTTGCCAGTGCTTAAGTGATTCATTAAATTTATGCACCTCTTCTTTTTAAGCCGTTTTGACATTTTCACTAATTTGTGCTATATAAACATACGATTCTTTGCTTTACCTTTTCATTATTTGTTAATTTCTTTCTCTTTTCATGCTTATTGTAGTCAAAGGGAATATTCAGAAATAGACAAATTCTTTCTAGTGTTATGCACTTCTACAGACACAGTGTTGAAGATTGGTATCTAGTGGTTCTACATTTATCTGAAGAGATTAGCTTAAGAGAAGCAAAAAGTTAACCGGATGTTGACTTATGTGAATAAAGGCTCATATGTGAATTTCGATGGTTCGAATAGCTTTGGGAGATGATTTGGGACTTAGGAGCATGACCGGAATGGGATTTAAAGGTCCGGAGTAGGTTTAGGCTTGAATTGGCGAAAATAGAATTTTGGCGTTTCCCGGTTGATAGGTGAGATTTTTATATAGGAGTCGGAATAGAATTCTGGGAGTTGCAGTAGGTTCGTTGTGTCATTTGGGATGTGTGTATAAAATTTCAGGTCATTTAGACGTGGTTTGATAGACTTTTTGATCAAAAGCGGAATTTGAAAGATTTTGGAACCTTAGGCTTGAATCCGATGTGTTTTGGTTGATTCGATGTTGTTTGAGGTGTTTTGAAGATTTGTATAAGTTTGGGTGTTGGTATATGACTAGTTCGTGCTTTTTGGTTAAGGTCCCGGGGACCTCAGGATGATTTTGGATGGTTGATGGGAGATTTTGGAGTTGAGTTTGGCAGCTGAAGTCTTATGGTTGCTGTCATAACCGCATTTGCGGTTGGGAGGCCATAGGTGCGTCTCTCGCAGATACGGAAGCAAGCCGTAGAAGCGGCCAAGAGGCAAGTCAGGCGAAGCCGCAGAAGCGGACTTATGGACGCATCTGCGATGGCGCAGGCACGAGAGAATGACCGCAGGTGCGGTCCTGAGGTTTTTTGTCATTTCCGCAGGTGCAGTGGGTTAGACCGCAGAAGCGGAGAAAGGGACCGCAAGTGCGAAATACCTGGGTCAGAAAGTATATAAAGTTTCTTTAGCGAATTTTTGCTAAGTTCTCCATTTTTGAAGACGGGAAGTGAGCTAGGGTGGTGAATTTCAAGGGGAAATCGAAGAGTATCAGTTGGGTAAGTTACCTAAGCTTCATTTCTTGAGTTTATGACCATTTTTTCATTGTTTAATCATGGTATTAGTGGAAATTAAGGAAGAAAATTGAGGGATTAGGGCTTGATATTGGAGAGCTTTGAGTTGGGATTTGAGAGGCCATTTGAGGTCCGATTTCGATGCTTTTAGTATGAATAGACTCGTGGGAGGATAAGGATTCTATTGATGTAAGTTTTATGGAATTTCTAGAGGTGGGCCCGGGGGTCGGGTTTGGCCAATTTCGGGATTTTGGTATAATTTGATTATTTTTGCATGGGCTTCGTTCCCTTAGCATGTTCTAATGTTGTGATTCTGATTTTGGGTAGATTCAGCGCGAGTTGAGGCCGAGGCGAGAGGCAAAGGTGCCAGGGAGTAGTATTTCATCCGGTTTGAGGTAAGTAACCATTGTAAATCTTGAACTGAAGGTATAAACCCCGGTATTTCGTATTGTTTTGATAAATGAGGTGACGCACATGCTAGGTGGCGAGCGTGTGGGCGTGCACCGGTAGGGATTGTGACTTAGTCCGTCCCGTAGTGACTATTAAGCCACGTATGTGATTTGAAATCTTATGATATCACGTATTTTAGAGATTGATACTATATTATGGGTTGTATGCCATGTTTGGGGCCCTGTGTCGATCTGTTGAGACCCTTAGGGGCATTTTTACTGTTTTCCTCACTCTATTTGTTTGAAAGCATATCCTTAGTCATGTTTTACCTGTTTATTGTTTAAACTTGGTTTTTATCACTATACTTCTTAAAATGTGAAAACTGTTTGGGCTGAGTTCCATGATTTCCACTATTATGCCCGAGTGGCTGTGAGGTTAACGACTGAGATAGGTTGAGGACATAATGGTGAGGATTATATATATTATGGAGCCAAGGGCCTGGTTGTGAGGATTATATATCTCTGGATCGGGCTGCACGCCGCAGCAATATATATATATGGATCGGGCTGCACGCCGCATCGATATATATATATTGGATTGGGCTGCGCGCCGCAGCGATATAACGCTTGGGATGCATGAGCCCCACCGGAGTCTGCACACCCCTAGTGAGCGTAGTCGATTATAAACTATGGATCGTGCTGCACGCCGCAACAGTTATTATGATTATTACTATTATGAGATATTATTGAGCCTAAGTGCTGAGTGTGAGTACTATGTGGCGAGAGCTGAGTCACGAGTGATTGAGAGGCTTGCCCTAGATGCTATATTTATGAGTGACACCTTTCCCAAGGGGCCCATTTATGACATTATTGCTGATTTCACTCTTCTTTTATGATGAGACTCTGTTTGAAAACTGCTAAGTAAATGATTTCAAAGTATCTCAATTGAAACTGAAGTTTTACGAAGTAACTGGCTTTTAAACTGTTGAGTTTGATTGTGGCACGCCGTCCACTTATATATATATATATATATATATATATATATATATATATATATATATATATATGATTTTAACTGTTTGTCACTGCACTCAGACCTTATTTACTTTAGTTACTTATGGAGTTGGCGTACTCACGTTACTCCTTGCACCTTGTGTGCAGATCCAGGTGCCAGGGTTCCCGGCATTATCGGAGCTTACCGGAGACTGCAAGGTAGCTGCACGACATCCTCAGCCCTGTTTTCCTCCTTCCTATCTTTGTTTTCTACATTTTAGGGCTTATTATGTATTAGTTAGTCGGACTGGTTGTAATTAGAGGTTCTAGACTTGTGACACCGGATTATTGGGCTGTGTTGATATATTTTGAACTATTTTTTCGCACATTTCAGCCTTTTATATATTTCTTCTGAAAATTTGAGACTTAATCAGTTTTAGAAAATAGTTTTATAAAAGAATTTATTGTGGTTACTTGTTGGGTTGGCTTGCCTAGTACTGTGATAGGCGTCATCACGACGGGGTTATTTGGGGGTCGTGACACAAGAATTCTCATTGCTAAACATGTTGATATGCAGAAGGACTTCCTTGGCATTCGATGAATATGCAATTGGCTTCACAATATTGCACCCTCTACCTCCAATATCCAATTGAAATGATTCACCAAGACTCTTTGCTTCCATAGTCTTTCATCGTCCATGCCATGACATGCGCTAAGTAGTTAGGGTCATATTTCCCAAACAAACCAAAGAAAGGTATCCTCCCAACACAACCAACACAATTAATGGATCACCAAAAGGCTCATGATTCTTCTTTTTCTTTTTCTTTTTCTCTTTTGATAAAGGTGAACCACCAAGATCCCCACCAAAATTCTCAGAAAATGGCAATTAATCGAATCTCTCAATTGCAAGATTTTAACCTACAAAAGTCCTCCTTCCAAAAAAAACTCGTACCTCTAATTCAGTAGAATACACCTCCAAAAAATAAGCCAAAATCACTTAAATTGTATGGACAATCCTCAAGTTGCTTTCATGAATCCAACTTCAGACTATAAACCATTATCGCATAATCACTCCACCCAGGCCCAGGCCGTTTGACAATTGGAACAACTTTATAATCCTCCGTAGAGCTATCATACCCTAAACAAGCAAGATTAAATTTCTTACTTCCGACCCAAATTCTACAAACCAGCAATCTACGGAACCCCTTAGTGGATGGATTATACATGCAATATAAATTATCAAATTTCATTAAAACCAAACCATTTCAAGTATTCACCAGAACTGATGGTTGTTGTGACTGCTTTAGTGGGTGGTTGCTCCTGTTGGGTTGTGTTTATGTTGAACTCAATGCAGAACAAGGAGAGATCGCTTTTAATAATAAGTTTGACATCAGCGATGGGTTTCACTGCCTATCACTTGATGTGGGCTTGGATGAATTTCGGGCTATCGATAATGACCTTTTATGGCTTAGCAACGCATCTGAATCTCAGCAGTGACTTATCTAGGAATACCACAAGTAATTCTTGATTACTTCTAGTGGCAAGAAAGCCTCTCGTGGAAAAGATCTGTGTACACTGAGCGGAGGGTTTTAGGATACTGTTTTGGAATGCAAGGTTTAGGGTGAATAGGTTAGAATTGGTCATGCATTCATTAGAAATGTATTTAATTTATGTATTCTTTTGCTAGATGGGTGTAGCCCGTGCCAGCACGGGCCCAAGCTAGATATGGAGTTTTATATGTGGTCTATTTCATCTGCATATGCAAATTTACCCAACAAACATGCAAAACAAAACCAAGTTGCAATATAGGAATAACTCGATAGATTATGGCTAATTTGTCAAAAGCAACTGTACACAACTACTTAAGAAGTATTGAATAAACTATAAGAAAAAATAGAGGTCCCTTTAGCATAATAAGCCCAAGGACGTCTCAATAAAATTTGCGGCATAAAACCAAATTTTAATAAAAGGCCCTTTTTCTTTCTTTTTTTTGTTTTGTTATAAATTATAATATTAATATTTACATTGAATTTTTTCCTTTCTTTTTACTTGTAATTTAGTTATCTTACAAAATATAATACGAAGTACTAATATTTACATTGGTAAAAAGATCTAAGTTACTAAGATGTTAGCCACGTATTTACAATATGTTACTATGGATCTTATTTGTAACGACATGACCAGTCATTTTGAGCTCTAGCACGTCGTTCGGCAGTTTGAGGCCTTTATTAGCTTCACTTCATGTATTACGACTTGTACGTGTAGTCAGATTTGAATTTCGGGAAGTTCGGAGGTGATTTTGGAAAGGAAAATTCTCATTTCGTAAGCTTTAAGTTGAAAGAGTTGAGCAAGGTTTGACTTTTGAGTAAACGACCTTGGAATTGGTAGTTGAAGGTTCCAACATGTTCGTATGATAATTTTGGACTTGGGCATATATTCAGGTTATGTATCGGATGGTCCAGGAGCATTTCAGTGCTTATTGTGGAAAACTGGCATTTTAAAGGTTTTAGAATTTCATAAGTTTGAGTTGAAGTGGACTTTGATGTTATTGATGTCCGATTGGTATTCCAAGCCTTTAAATAGGTTTGTATTGTTATTTTTGACTTGTACGCAAAATTTGGCATCATTCCGAAATGTTTAAGTGTGATTCGATGCGTTCGGCGAAGGATGAAGGTTTAGAAGTTAAGAGAGTTTAAGAAATTGAGTTTGATCTTTAATTCTTGGTTTCAATATTGTAATTTATGTTCCGGTCCTTTGGAAAAGATTACATAGGGTATATAAACTTGTTAGCATGATTGGACGGGGTTGCTCGGACCTCGGGTGAGTTTTGGGGTGGTTTCGGACCATTTTTAGGCCCTTTTGAACTACTGGTATCTGATGCCAGGGTGGTGAATCGCAATCGTAGAGGTCTGGCTACGATCGCAAAGAGAAAAATGCATTTATGGCCTTGTGAATCGCGATGGCATGAGTTAGGGTCACGATCATGAAGAAGGAATTTTTGTTGTCGGTGGTGTGACTTCGAGAGCTTATATCTTGCAATATATAAAGTATTTGGGGATGATTCAAAAATAAAAGTTGTATCCCTTTGAATTTATTTATTAGAAAATCAATCTGTTTGTCATTTGGAATTTTTTATAAAACTTTATGGCCATTATACCGAAGGATATCTATGGAGAGGAAACTCAATTTCGCGATCGAGGTGTTTTGGCCGCGATCACGATGAAGGAAATGATGCTAGAACTTTTGTTAACCGCGATCACATGGCTAATGACCGCGATCACAAAGAAGGAGGCATGGAAGGTGTGTTAAACATCTAATTTCGGGATTTTGAGGTTATTTCTTCACTTTTAAGTTCTTGGAGCTCATGTGAAGCGATTTAGGGTGATTCTTGAAGAACATTCTCGCCATATATCATAAGGTAAGTTATTCCTACTTATTTTTAGTTAAACACATGGGTTATATATGGATTTTAACATGGAATTTAATATAAATTGTGGAATTTTTGAAAAAAAATCTAGAAATGGTATTTTTAGATTTTTACCACGGAATTGGACTTGGAATTAGGAATAAATTATATATTTGAGTTTGTGGTGTTATAGGTAATGTTTATCTTTGAAAATTTTAGGAATCCAAGCGAGTGGTCTCGGAGGTTGACTTTGTTGACTTTTCAAGCGGAGTTGGAAATTGTTATGATTTGTTAAATTATGAGTATTGGAGTATGCTTTTATTGGTTTGCACGTTGTTTGACTAGTTTCGGATTGATGGGGATCAATTTGGGGTGTTAGAGAAGCGTTGGAGCCAGTTATGGAACTTCAGATTGAGGTAAGTATCATGTCTAATCTTGTGAGGAGGAATTTACCCCGTAGGTGTTATATTACTTATGTGCTACATGTTGTGGGAGCTACGCACATATGAGGTAACGAGCGTCCGTACGTGTGCTAGAATTTCCTGATTATGTCTAGGTAGACTTAGACTCACCCCATGCTTTAATTGTATTATTTGAGTTACTTTTGCTTGCTTAACTGCTTTAATCCATATTATATCTGAGACTAGACTCGAGTGGAGTAATGGACGTGTTATTTTAGATACTTGACGAGCTATTTGATTAGCCGTGGAAATTGTACTTCATTTACGGATTTCTCCCACGTTGTGCGAATTTATCGAAAGTTTTCTTGAAATTCATGACTCACACGTATATTTCATGAGTGGGGTCAAGGACCCGTTAAAGTTTCATATTCTAATGGGATCGGGCTGAACAGCTCAGCAATACTCTTATGGGATCGGGTCATTCGCCTTGGCAGTATCATGTATCATACTAGGATCGGGTTGTTCGCCTCTGTAGGATATTGTAATATACTCTTATGGGATCGGATCGTTCTCCTCGGCAAGATGTTGTAATACACTCTTATGAGATTAGGTCGTTCGCCTCGGCAGTTATATGAAAAACTCTTATGGGATTGGGTCACTTGCCTCGGCATAATCGTGTATAATGTTTGATAAAAAGTTAGTATACCTGTCGCACCTCCATTTTACAGCGCCCGCGGGGCGCGTGGGGGAGTTTTCTCCAATTGAAGGACAGTCGAAACGGGATTTATTTAATTATTTCAGAGTCGCCACCTGGGAATTTTAAGGCGTCCCAAGTCACCAATTTTAATCCCTGAATCGAGGAGAATATGACTCTGTTTATTATTCTGCGAACCAGAAATCCTGAGTAAGGAATTCTGTTAATCCGGAAGAAGGTGTTAGGCATTTCCGAATTCCGTGGTTCTAGCACGGTCGCTTAACTGTTTTTATTATTGGCTTAATTATCTTGATTTTACTAAATACGTTTTTATTGCATGATTTTACTACCGTTTTTTTACTTATTGTTTACAATTGTATGGACGAATTACGCGTATATATATTCGTATTATATACTTTTTATAATTATCGGGGATCATGCCACGCGTACGTGTACACAATAAAATTGTCCATGTTATAGTTTTTATAAAAATATATGTTCGAAATTTAAAACAAAATCAGGAACATCATTACCCTTTTTATTTAAATAATGAACTGCACATCTAGGGTTTTATGAAATAAATTTAATGTTTTCCAAAGAAATTCGTTTTTTATTAAATATTCACTCGAAATTGCGCGTACGCATAATCCGAATTTTTGCTTTTTTAAAAAAAAAATATAATCAGGGTGCGCGAACGCATCCCCGATTGCGCAAAATCTTTGTTAATAATATTATGGACTTTCCCCAAATTATTTATTATATCATGAGAAATATCCATTTAAGATACCCTTGAACTCTTGAAAAGAATTCACAATTTATTAAATGTTGCCCGTCGATTATAATTCCCGCGTATAAATTATATTTATCCAGACTATTCAAATTCAAAGAAAAGAAAAAATATGATTAACACTATTTTCGGCAAATACAACATTATATATCTACCAAAGAATGAATTGCATATGAAACTTAAAAACAAATGATTCATAAAGGGAAGAAATATTTTCCAAGAATTTTCATTATTTTTATTTAGTGCAAATTCTATTTTTTACTTACCATTGATTTAAAGTGTTGCAATCTGTGCATGTTCATCTCAACTTATTCTCATATACTCGTTTTTAATCTAATAGGCGAAATTATTTTAATTAATTATGCTTGTGATTGAGTTGGGATAGATATATATAATCAAACCAATTTGATTCTCAATCTATATGAATTATTACTAAGCATTATCTTTCACATTGTATAAGTTCCTAGGCCCTTTATTATTAGGAAAGAAAACAAATCTTCTTGTTGATTTAATAAAAAGATATTGCATACAATATTACTCATCATATTTGACATTGTGAACATAGCGGATTATACTAACGCGTCTTTCAACTATTGATTATAACACAACCAAGGTTGTGCCAAAAGATAGCAAATTGCAACCAACATCATCTAGCTTTCAACAACAACTAACTTACTAACAAAATAAACCAATAGCGTATTTTTCCTTGATATTTCCATATTATACTATACCTAGCTAACAATACCATAAAGTGTAAATAAAAGCCAACTTTCTGCCATGCTTCCTATTTACACAACTCAAAGATAACTAAACTAATGAAATTTTGACAAGGATAACATTATTACAAAGTTTTATATGAATTTCAAAATAAGACAATTAACTTGTAGTCATCGAGTCGAACTCACTACTGGTTAACCAACATGAAACCAAAGCTGAAATTTTTAACTAAAGAACTTAAATGAATAGAAGATAGCATTACAATTCAAACTTTATTTATTTGTAATGTTGAATCTCTTTCCAACATAGAATTTAAGAGATATGTACCTGAAAATGAAGGTAGAAGAAGTAAATTTTCAGCAGTTGCAGCAGTAACAAAACCAGCAGAATATACCAACAACACAGCAAGTCTGAACAAGACCCGTTAACCCAGATGAATAGTGACAGACACTTGAGGGAAAGATTTCAGATTCAGACTGAATAATATCCACAAAAAAAACAAACAACGGACAGATTCTAGAAGGATAACATTTTTTCAGATTTTTGGTTTCTTCCTGTTTCGGATTCCTATTTCTGATTTTTTTCTGTTTCTGTTTTCTTCTCTTCTTTCCTTTCTGTCTAAAAGCCCTCCTCTTCAGTTTTAAAATCTAATCCTTAAAACTTATTCCTTTCTCTTTACAATCTGACCTTAAACTCTGATTTTTCCTCCTCAATTTCACACTCTCTTTTTCTCTCTTTAAAATCTCTTTAAAAATCTCTTTAAAAATCTGTTTGCTTCCTGTATTTATACAGGTCTGTCCCTTTCTTTTTAAGTGCTGCCTGGACCCCTTTTTGTTATCTAAGGCAGATTTTCCCTTAAAATCTGCCACTGAACTGCTTTTTCTTATTCAAACAGCACTAAGGATACCTTTACTTTATTTTCAGCCCCTCCACTTCCTTTGGTTTCCTATTATCCTATTAGATTAACAGTCACTAACACTCCACTTCCAGCACACTAGCACTAACACTATTTTTTACTGTTTCATTCCCAGAAATGCCCTGAAATCCTACTGTTATTACTGCCCATTAATACAAGATCAGAATCTATTATGAAACAGATTTAAAAATCTGTTCAAACCTAATTATCAACCTGATTTAAAATAGCTAATACCAATTCTCTTAAGTTCCTAACACAGTTGTATCTACCCAACAATTGTGAAATTGAATTTACCTAACATCTCAACAACATTATACTGAATTTCAACATAACAAATTATACTAAACTTCAACTTTGAACTAAAATCAAATAAACACAAGAGCATTGTCAATATATTGACAATGCCCTGAAACTTAATGTTCAGACAATAACATATATACAGCACTTATTTTGACAGATTCATATAAACCAGGATGATTTAACTGACGAGTATTAATTAAAAATGATTATCTATAACATCTGTCAACAAACAGTCCATAAAAACAGAAACAGATTGTTTCAATCAGTATTATCATAAATGAGAATTCGTAATATAACTAATCGACGAACTTAATCGAGTCGATTACTCACATTGTAAATAATCACAACCAACAGAAACAATTTCATATTTTGATCATATAGACGAGTATGAGACAGTATAACAATAAAAGATGGGAAAATTACACAGACTAATGAAACAAACATAAAATACACGTAGAATACACAAAAGAAATAGAAAAAATACCTCTGAATCTTCAAACTTCATACGGACTCGAACTCAACTTGGGTTCGGACTTTGTTTGAAATCAAACAGACCTTAGTCGAAGTATTTTCCACTGAAAATACTTCGACTAAGGTCGATTAAACCTCAATCTTTATTTAATTTGGACAGAATCCAAAAGTCTGGTATTTCTAGGTTTTTTTGAAGATTCGATTTGGGACTTAACCATTTCTGGTCAGATTCGAGGGGGACCAAATACGACACAAGGGTGAGGGTAACCTAGGGGTCATTTGGTGTCAATTTAGAATAGATCTGAGTTTGTTCTTGTTTGGTCCGAATCTTCAAAAGAAGATTCGAGAAGCTCGGAAGTGATTCGAGCCAAACAAGCAACAGATCCATACCTAGGGTGGTTAGGGGAAGCTATGGTGTCGATTTGGGGCTGTTAGGTTTAGATCTGAGTTTGGCTCGAATCTTCAAATGAAGATTCGAGAACCTTCAGGAAGATTCGAGCCAAGAGGCTAACATATTCGGATAGAGGGTGTTCAGGGGGTTCTGGGGTGTTAAGGTGGTGACCGGCGGCGTTGATGCCGCAGGGTTTCAAGCGAAGGGGAATAGGGGCGGCTAGGGTTAGGGGTTTGGTTTGGGAACGATGATGAACAGTGAGAGGAGGGGGGTGTTAAGTTAGGGGCCGGGGTAGGGGTTTGATCCTTAAATAGGGGTGGGGTGGATTGATCTCATCCGTTGGATCAATTAAGATGCACGGTTGAGATCAATCCACTTAACCAAACGTTGTCGTTTGGTCTAAGTTCAGGGTCAGCCTGGATCGGGTCATTGGGTCGGGTAGAGGGTTCCGGGTAAGGGCAAGGTATCTCAGCCATTGGATTGATTTAATCCAACGGTCCTTGATGAAGCGGGACCAAATGTCGTCGTTTGGATTTGCTCCTGAGTTGGACCGGACCTGGGTTGTTTTGATTGGGCTGAGGGGGGGTTAACTTGATTTTGGACCTGGATTTTAATCCAGGTCCGATTTTTTATTTCTTTTTCAATTATTTCATTTTTCTAATTTAAATTTCTAATTTTAATTATAAAACAATTTTAACTTCACAAAAATATATTAATTACTTTATAACAATTATTTGACACATAGACAAAAAATTAATCACACAGTAACATATTTAAAAATAGAACGAATGCATATTTTTGTGATTTTATTTAAATTATCTTTCAAATGCATAATTAAATCCTATATGCATGCAACATGTATGTTATTTTAATTTTTATTTTATTATGACAAAGTAAACATTTACGGACATAACATAAATATTTAACACCACGTAAATTCAAGAATTACACAGTAAAAGAAATTTATTTTATTTTTTGATTTATTTTGGAGTAGTTTTCGTAAGGCAAAAATCACGTGCTCACAGCTGCCCCTCTTTGCGCGGAAACTCGAAGAGTTTTCGTGCAAAGATAAAGTGAGCGGATACGAGCGATTTTTGCCCGTTCAAATACTCCGTGGGAAGCATTTTTTGAAAGATTTGACTGAACCTCTGCTTCAAAGGTTTCCTACATATCCTTGGCTATAAAGGAATCAGGTCAATGTAGTTCGGGAAGTTTTGGGTAGCTGGGACTACCGTGGGACTGTGATGTTACTGCTGCTTCGTGCTGTTTTTACTGCTTGCTGACCTCCTTATTACACCTTACTTCCAAGGTAATACAAAAAGCTAAACTAGACTATGGTACATGAATTATAAAATCTTATCTAGATTATGCCCTTGCGTTTCTTGTTGTCTTGATTTCTTGGTGACTCTTGGGCATTTGGCTTATTCCGTATTCCCTTTCATTGTGTCCCGTATTTCTTTTGGGACTCTTGTTGTTTCTTGCTGGGGATTTTGTTGGACTCCTCTACTTTATTGATTCTAAATGTGCTCCTTTATCATATGAGCGGGCTTTTGATTTCAAAACTTCAATTGCATTCCCTCGTTCTCCAGGTGGGTGCCTTGACTGCTTCTTTTCTTTCTTCATCCTCATTCTCCAGGTGGACGCCTGACTTCTTTTTAACTTCTTCATCCTCATTCTCCAGGTGGACGCCTGACTTCTTTAATTCTTATCCTCGTTCTCCCGGTGGACGCCTGATTTCTTCTTTTCTCATCCTCATTCTCCAGGTGGATGCCTGACTTCTTCTTAACTTCTTCATCCTCATTCTCTAGGTGGACGCCTGACTTCTTTAATTCTCATCCTCATTCTCCAGGTGGACGCCTGACTTCTTCTTTTCTCATCCTCATTCTCCAGGTGGACGCCTGACTTCTTTAATTCTCATCCTCATTCTCCAGGTGGACGCCTGACTTTTTCTTTTCTCATCCTCATTCTCCAGGTGTATGCCTGACTTCTTTAATTCTCATCCTCATTCTCCATGTGGACGCCTGACTTCTTTAATTCTCATCCTCATTCTCCAGGTGGACGCCTGACTTCTTTAATTCTCATCCTCATTCTCCAGGTGGACGCCTGACTTCTTTAATTCTCATCCTCATTCTCCAGGTGGACGCCTGACTTCTTTAATCCTCATTCTCCAGGTGGACGCCTGACTTCTTTAATTCTCATCCTCATTCTCCAGGTGGACGCCTGACTTCTTCTTTCCTCATCCTCATTCTCCAGGTGGACGCCTGACTTCTTTAATTCTCATCCTCATTCTCCAGGTGGACGCCTGACTTCTTTAATTCTCATCCTCATTCTCCAGGTGGACGCCTGACTTCTTCTTTTCTCATCCTTATTCTCCAGGTGGACGCCTGATTTCTTTAATTCTCATCCTCATTCTCCAGGTGGACGCCTGACTTCTTTAATTCTCATCCTCATTCTCCAGGTGGACGCCTGACTTCTTCTTTTCTCATCCTCATTCTCCAGGTGGACGCCTGATTTCTTTAATTCTCATCCTCATTCTCCAGGTGGACGCCTGACTTCTTTAATTCTCATCCTCATTCTCCAGGTGGACGCCTGACTTCTTTAATTCTCATCCTCATTCTCCAGGTGGACGCCTGACTTCTTTAATTCTCATCCTCATTCTCCAGGTGGACGCCTGACTTCTTTAATTCTCATCCTCATTCTCCAGGTGGACGCCTGACTTCTTTAATTCTCATCCTCATTCTCCAGGTGGACGCCTGACTTCTTCTTTTCTCATCCTTATTCTCCAGGTGGACGCCTGATTTCTTTAATTCTCATCCTCATTCTCCAGGTGGACGCCTGACTTCTTTAATTCTCATCCTCATTCTCCAGGTGGACGTCTGACTTCTTCTTTTCTCATCCTCATTCTCCAGCTGGACGCCTGATTTCTTTAATTCTCATCCTCATTCTCTAGGTGGACGCCTGACTTCTTTAATTCTCATCCTCATTCTCCAGGTGGACGCCTGACTTCTTTAATCCTCATTCTCCAGGTGGACGCCTGACTTCTTTAATTCTCATCCTCATTCTCCAGGTGGACGCCTGACTTCTTCTTTCCTCATCCTCATTCTCCAGGTGGACGCCTGACTTCTTTAATTCTCATCCTCATTCTCCAGGTGGACGCCTGACTTCTTTAATTCTCATCCTCATTCTCCAGGTGGACGCCTGACTTCTTCTTTTCTCATCCTTATTCTCCAGGTGGACGCCTGATTTCTTTAATTCTCATCCTCATTCTCCAGGTGGACGCCTGACTTCTTTAATTCTCATCCTCATTCTCCAGGTGGACGCCTGACTTCTTCTTTTCTCATCCTCATTCTCCAGGTGGACGCCTGATTTCTTTAATTCTCATCCTCATTCTCCAGGTGGACGCCTGACTTCTTCTTCTTTACCAGGTATTTCCTGACACAAATATTGTCTTTGCCCCTGTTTTAAATCAAAGAAAACTTCGTTAGTTTAAAGCAGGGTGGTTAACTGGGGTATTCTTGCCGATGGTGAGGCTTCTCTTCGTCTCTTTTTTATTGCCTTGGGATGGTTGAAAAAGACCGTTTTGTCCTTGTAATTGATCCTTGACTATAGGATTTCCCTCTGTATGTTTTCCTTCAAATCCTTTTAACTGTAATCATATGTCCCTTCTGACTTTGCTGATCCACTTTTGATTTCACTTTTCTTACACCAATATCTTTTTATCTCCCGCCTTTCATGGCCGTATTTTGCATCATGTAACCTTGAATCTTGGTAGTATACCTTGACATTCCTTCTTATTTGTTTGGAATAAAACTTATCTCAAAGCTTTTAGAAAAGTAAGATTATTAGTGACGAAACACGCTGATTTCGAATATTATAGAATGAAAAGAAAATCCAAGTTTGGATGACTGTTGGAGAAAGAATAAAAACTTATCTGATTGGAGTTACTGGCGCCAATGATCAGGGTATGCATTTTGGATTAATCAACCCAGTCTTTTAATCAATCTCCTTTCAATTGTCTCATTTTTATTTTCCCCCAAAATTTCCGTAATCCAACTTCATTTTTCATTTCACAAACCTGTTGGACTTGTAATGTCTCAAAGAGTTTTCACCGATAAACCTTCCTCATTTGTTCATTTCTCACTTCCTTTTCGCCTTATGGTTCCTACGAAGGTTTTCACCAATAAGACTCTCTCATTTTACTTTTCTCTCAACTTCCGTCGCCTTATGGTGCCCGTGTGGGTTTTCACCTATAAGACTCTCTCATTTTTACTTTCTTTTATTGTTTGTACCAGAGTGTTATGAACCATCTTCATTTGCTTGTCTCAGCATTTTTCTAAGATTGATCGAAAGGTCGTTTTGGTATGGGGTTAGAAATGGAAAAGGTATTAAAAGCTAAATAGCTTTGGTATGGGTTTAAAATTACAACTCTTGGAATCTTTTCTTATTTCCAATACAATTCCTGCCCCAGTTTCTTGATTGGGGTCTCTTAATGTTTCTTTTCGTGCACATTGTGTATGTCGTGCACCCTATGACCGAGCTGTGAGGCGCCTACGTATCCTTCTTTGAGGAATCCTCAAACGTAGTTCACTAGATAATAGTGATGATTTTTATTTATTTATTTATTTTTTTTTTATTGATTCCAAGAGAGGGAAAGAAAGAAACAAATATGGCTCGAAGGGGAAACAAATGGTATAGTGTTTGGATAGCAGAATAAATTGCCTTTGTCATTCCAATCTTCGAAATAATACTAAATACAAACATTCAAAAAGTTATGCATAATATCTCTTTACCGCGTCAGAATTGATTGCCATGTCTATGCATTTGCCTTCAATGTCTGTTAAGCATAGTGCACCATTTGATAATACTCTGGTCACAATGAATGGTCCTTGCCAATTCGGGGCAAATTTGCCTTTTGCCTCAACCTGATGTGGAAGAATACGTTTCAGCACATGCTGACCCACTTCAAACTTCCGTGGACGCACCTTTTTGTTGTATGCTCTTTCTATTCTTCTTTGATATAATTGACCATGACATACTGCGGCCAATCGTTTTTCATCAATCAAGTTTAACTGTTCCAGACGGGTTTTGACCCATTCATCATCATCAATCTTTGCTTCAGCGATGATCCGAAGGGAAGGAATCTCAATTTCTGCAGGAATTACTGCTTCAATGCCATATACCAACAAATAAGGAGTTGCTCCTATTGAAGTGCGAACAGTAGTGCGGTATCCCAATAATGCAAATGGTAATTTTTCATGCCATTGTTTTGAACCTTCTACCATTTTCCGAAGTATCTTCTTTATGTTTTTGTTGGCTGCCTCCACTGCTCCATTCGCCTTGGGCCGATATGGGGTAGAGTTGCGATGTGTAATCTTAAACTGTTGACATACTTCCTTCATTAAGTTGCTGTTAAGATTAGCACCGTTATCTGTGATGATCACCTTTGGGATTCCGAATCGACATATGATATTTGAGTGGACAAAATCGACCACAGCTTTTTTGGTCACTGATTTGAATGTCTTGGCCTCAACCCATTTGGTAAAATAATCAATAGCTACCAGAATGAACCTGTGCCCATTGGATGCTGCTGGCTCAATCGGTCCAATCACATCCATTCCCCAAGCAACGAAGGGCCATGGTGCCGACATTGTGTGCAATTCGGATGGTGGAGAATGAATCAAATCTCCGTGTATTTGGCATTGATGACACTTGCGCACAAAACTGATACAATCTCGCTCCATGGTAAGCCAATAGTAACCAGCTCGGAGGATTTTCTTTGCCAATACATATCCACTCATGTGGGGTCCGCAAACTCCCGAATGTACTTCAGACATGACAACTGTAGCTTGTCTGGCATCTATGCATCTTAATAATCCAAGATCTGGTGTTCTTTTATACAAAACTCCTCCGCTTAAGAAGAATCCATTTGCCAATCGCCTAATGGTCCTCTTTTGATCTCCTGTGGCTTGTGCGGGATATATCCCCATCCTGATATACTCCTTGATGTCGTGGAACCATGGTTCACCATCAAATTCTTCTTCGACCATATTGCAATAAGCGTGCTGGTCGTGGACTCGAATATGTAGTGGATCCACATAAGCTTTGTCTGGATGGTGCAACATTGATGCCAAAGTAGCCAATGCATCGGCAACCTCATTACGGATCCTCGGAATATGCCGGAATTCCACTGATTGAAACCGCTGACAAAGATCATGTAGACATTGTCGGTATGGTATGAGCTTCAAGTCTCGGGTTTCCCATTCTCCTTGAATTTGATGTACCAAAAGATCCGAATCTCCCATGACTAAGATTTCTTGGATACCCATATCTGTGGCTAGCCTTAACCCCAAAATGCAAGCTTCATATTCAGCCATATTATTGGTGCAATAAAATCGCAATTGAGCCGTAACAGGATAGTGATGCCCTGTTTCAGAAATGATTACGGCTCCTATCCCGACTCCTTTCATGTTAGCGGCTCCATCAAAGAAAAGTTTCCAGCCAGGTTTTTCAATTCGCTCCACCTCGTCGATATGCATTGTTTCTTCATCAGGAAAATAGGTTTTCAACGGCTCGTATTCCTCATCGACCGGGTTTTCGGCTAAATGATCGGCCAGTGCTTGGGCTTTCATTGCAGTCCGAGTCACATAGATGATGTCAAATTCTGTGAGCAATATTTGCCACTTTGCAAGTCTTCCCGTTGGCATAGGCTTTTGAAAAATATATTTCAATGGATCCAGACGAGAAATGAGGTAAGTAGTATAGGACGACAAATAGTGTTTCAACTTTTGAGCTACCCAAGTCAGGGCGCAACATGTCTTTTCCCGATGAGTATACTTAACCTCATAGGCTGTGAATTTCTTGCTAAGGTAATAGATGGCCTGTTATTTTCTGCCAGTGAGGTCATGTTGCCCCAATACACAACCAAATGAATTTTCCAAGACTGTCAAGTAAATAATCAAAGGTCTTCCTGGCTATGGCGGGACCAACACGGGTGGGTTTGACAAGTACCCTTTTATCTTATCGAACGCTTCTTGACACTCATCGGTCCATTTGACCGCAACATCCTTTTTCAACAATTTGAAAATTGGTTCACAGGTTGTTGTGAGCTGAGCAATAAACCTGCTGATGTAATTTAACCTTCCAAACAAACTCATTACTTCAGTTTTGTTCTTTGGAGGTGGAAATTCTTGGATGGCTTTGATTTTTGATGGGTCTAGCTCGATGCCTCGCCGACTGACTATGAATCCCAGCAACTTTCCAGATGGAACTCCAAATGCGCATTTGGCAGGGTTAAGCTTGAGGTTGTACCTGCGAAGTCTTAAGAAGAACTTTTTCAAATCCCTAACGTGGTCGGCCTGATGCTTTGATTTTATGATCACATCGTCCACGTATACCTCAATCTCCTTGTGTATCATATCATGAAACACTGTGGTCATCGCTCTCATGTATGTTGCTCCGGCGTTCTTCAAATCGAATGGCATTACCCGGTAGCAATAAGTTCCCCATGGTGTGATGAATGCCGTCTTTTCTGCATCTTCTTCATCCATTAGAATTTGATGATACCCAGCATAACAATCCACGAAAGATCCTATATCATGCTTGGCACAATTATCGATCAAAATATGGATATTGGGTAATGGGAAATTATCCTTCGGACTGGCTTTGTTGAGATTGCGGTAGTCGACGCATACTCTAATTTTGCCGTCTTTCTTTGGCACGGGAACGATATTAGCTAACCAAACAGGATATCGAGTGACTCGAATGACCTTTGCTTCCAATTGTTTGGTGATTTCTTCCTTAATTCTCACACTTATATCAGGCTTGAATTTTCTCAGCCTTTGCTTGACAGGAGGCATCGTTGGATCGATGGGCAATTTGTGAACCACTAAATCAGTGCTCAGGCCGGCATGTCGTCATATGACCATGCAAAAACATCTTTGAATTCTATGAGTGCTTTAATTAACTCCTCTCGGATCTTTGGTTCCAGATGGACACTTATTTTAGTTTCTCGGATATTACTCGTGTCCCCTATATTGATGTCCTCGGTATCACTCAAGTTAGGTTTGATTTTTTCCTCAAAGTGAATTAACTCTTTACTAATCTCTTCAAAAACCTCATCTTCATCATATTCTGATTCATAATCACAATATATTTCTTGAATTAATATTTCGGAACCAGATTGATTTTTAAGACTGGGCTGAGGATTCCTCATACATGCCATATCACTAGAGCCAGCGTAAAAAGAACTGTACAGGAAAAAGAAAAGAAAACTATCAGGAATGATAATAAAAAGGAAACTGCTTTTTATTGGATGATGAAAGATAACAAGGTTTGCACACTTCAAACAAACTGTAAGATAAGCTTTGGGATTACAACCCTAAAGTAACCCAAACAAACTTGAAAGAAAATCAAAATAAACTACCAAGACTCCTTTCGAATGGGGAGAGGAGTGGCTTTCCAATTATTAAGCTTTGTTTCTGGCCCAATGAATTGAACTTCTGCGTTGCTATACCCTTCTCCGCTTTCCAACATATTCACATCATTAAACAATTTCGCGAATCTTTCAATTAATTCCTCCTCAGGATTGACCCTGGATTTAGGAATTGTTGTTATCGGGCGGTTTTTAACGCCGATCTTGACAAAATATTTTGACAGACGTGGGACTGGTTTTGGAAGAACCCATGCTTGGTGTTTCAACTTCCTGGCTTTTATCACGTCATTTACGGTGGGTATGAACCCCAAACCGAATGTTCCCTAGTTCTCGGGGAGAGATACTGGTTGTATAATTCCTTGCAAAGATAAGCCTAGACCTTTGCCGGGTATAAAACCATTCTTTAACATTTCATAAGCTACCATGACTGATGCAGAGGATATCTTTGGATTCGGAAGGTATTTCCCCTCTGGAATTTTCTCCACCGACATTGTGTTGGACACTTGGTATACCCATGGTCCCTGGTCATTTTCTGTTCCCTCGACTGGTACAATGGTACTGCTGCGAGCATTTAAACTTTCTTCCCCATGCACAACTATTTCTTGATGATCCCATTCAAACTTGACAACCTGATGTAGTGTTGACGGGACTGCTTTAGCAGCATGGATCCATGGTCGGCCCAACAACAAGTTGTAAGAGACAGTTATGTCCACCACTTGAAATTCCATTGTGAATTCAACTGGCCCTATTGTTAGTTCCAACACTATGTCGCCAAATGAATCTCTGCTTCCACCGTCAAACCCCCGTACGCAGATACTATTCTTCTGGATCCTCTCCTCTTTAATTTTTAATTTGCTTAAAGTGGAGAGAGGGCATATGTTTGCACTTGACCCATTGTCAACCAATACCCGGGTTACTATGGAGTTTTCACATTTCACGGTGAGGTAAAGAGCTCTGTTATGCTCGGTACCTTCCACAGGTAATTCATCATCAGCAAATGTAATTCTGTTTGTCTCAAAGATTCTGTTGGCTATTCTTCCCAAATGATTTACAGAGATCTTTTCAGGAACATGAGCCTCATTCAGGATTTTCATTAAAGCCAGACGGTGCTCCTCTGAATGGATCAGTAATGACAACAATGAAATTTGAGCGGGTGTCTTCTTCAATTGATCCACAACAGAATAGTCATGGAGTTTCATTTTTCTTAAAAACTCTTCCGCCTCTTCTTCCGTCACAGCTCTCTTTATTGGTGTTGGACTATTTTTAGTTTTTCTTAACTCTTCGGGCGTAAAACATCTTCCCGAACGAGTCAAGCCTTGCACCTCACACACTTCTTCCTTGACTTCTTTTCCCTTGTACATTACAGTCACCCGTTCATAGTTCCATGGGATGGCTTTGTTGTTGATGACTGGCAGCTGGGTCACAGGTGTGATGATGACCCGATCTGTACGGGCTCCTTCCACGAATACAATGGGTTTGTTAGCAACCCCTGGTACTATCACTTTCGGCCTTTCTTGTTTTGGGGCAACTTTGCTCGATGATCCCTCCTTGTCTACCACAGATGATTCATCGCCATTTCTGCTCTGTTTAGGTACCGGCTTCTCCTCTGTTAACTGCTTATATGGTTTGGCTTCATAAGACTTGATCATCATGACAGTTTGTGACGGCTTCTTTGTCTCCCCATCAGTTTGTATGATTTCTATCATATTGGCCTCTTGATAGGCTGGCATTGGATTTCTATTGATATTGGGAGCTTCGGGGGTTTGAACCTCGATTTTATTAGTATCAATCAGCTCTTGTATTGCATTTTTTAAATGCCAGCATTTCTCCGTATCATGGTCTGGTGCACCGGAGCAATATTCACAGCTAATAGTGTAATCCAGATTCTTTGGAGGAGGATTGGGTAGCTTGGATTGTACTGGTCTCAGCATGTCTAGCTGTCTCAGCTTGTGGAACAGACTAGTGTAAGACTCTCCCAATGGAGTGTAAGTTTTCTTTTTCTGTTCTCTTTCCCCCTGAACGCTGGCCTCGGCCTGAAACCTGGTCCGGGATAGGCTCGTGGGTAAGTACTTGGTGTGGCAGGAGCACGCCAATTGGTGTGAACAGGTGGCTGATTGTATGCTTGAGCATGGTTAATGGAGAAATGAGGCTCCGAAGGGTGATAGTAGTGTTGGGATGAATCATGGTGGTAAGCTGATTGGCGAGGTCGTTGTTGATTATAGTAAAGCGGTGAACCTCTGGGTCCCGACCAAATTCCTGAATCAACTACTGCTGCTTCCTCCCTCTTCTTTCTTCCGATTCCTCCTACCCCGCCTTGAATAGCTTGAGTAGTTGCCTTAATTGCTGAATAGCTCATAATTTTATTTGTTTTGAGACCTTCTTCCACCATACCTCCCATCTTCACCACTTCGTTGAATGATTTTCCAACCGCTGAAACCAGATTGGCATAGTAAGTTGGCTCCAAGGCTTGGAGGAAGTAGTCTACCATTTCGCTCTCCTTCATAGGAGGATCCACTCTTGCTGCCTGTTCTCTCCACCGAAAACCATACTCTCTGAAACTTTCATTGTGTTTCTTCTCAAATTTTGTCAAAGATAATCGATCTGGGATGATTTCCAAATTGTATTGGAAATGGTATGCGAAGGCCTGTGCCAGGTCATCCCAGGTGTACCATCTCCCATGGTCCTGGCGTGTATACCACTCCAAAGCTGATCCGCTTAAACTTTGACTGAAGTAAGCCATCAATAATTCATCCTTTCCCCCCAGCTCCTCGCATCTTGCTACAGAAACCCCTTAAGTGGGCTACTGGGTCGTCGTGCCCATTGTATAGGTCAAATTTGGGCATCTTGAAGCCAACTGGTAATTGTACATTGGGGAATAAGCACAAATCTTTGTATGCTACACTGACTTGCCCACCTAATCCTCGCATGTCTCTGAACGATTGTTCCAAACTCTTGACCTTCCTGAACATCTCTTCTTGCTCAGCATTTTTGGCTGGCTTGTCAATTTCGGTTGGGAGATCAAAACGAGGAGCAGTTGAATTAATTTCGGAGGCTTTGAGGGTAGGCTCCGGGGGGTAATATTGGTTGTCCTGGGCCTGGAATGTAGGCTCACTAGGAGATTTGTGAAATGTAGCAGGGGGAGGTGCTACGAAAACAGGAGTCATAGGTGGAGGAAAGTATGGAACTGGTTTCGGAGGTGGAGACTGTGGTGTCTGAGAGGTGGTGCCTCGGTAATGTTGGTAAATGGGGAAGTTTGGGGATAATTCAGTGGTAATATTATCCTGAGTTTGGGTCATTGATGGAGCAGGGTTATTTGGGTAAGATGGGGGTAACTGTCCTGTAGACCAGGCTTGGTACATCTCAGTCATTTGCTGCTTGAGTTTAAACATCTCTTCTTTCATTTTCCCGACATCCATCTCCTCTAGCTCCATACCTGTGTCAACATCTGGGATAGACATACTTTCGGGTATTGGTCCTTTTGATCTTGTGTGATAGTGATAATATGCCAGTATACTCTTTAGAGAAACTAACTGCTTGAATTCTGGAAATGAACAAACTTGTTAGTTTTGAGAGTTTAACACATATATAATCACACGTTGAGATGCAATGCTCCTAGACAAATAATCCCTTTCTATTATGCATTTGCTCGGCTGCTTGTGTCGTCCCAGCTTTCTTGAAATTTTTATTGTTATTCACTTTTATTTATTATATATATCTTTTATTGTGGTGGTCGAATCCTATAGAGATTGCCTACGTATCATGCCCCCGCATGAATCAGACCTTGCGTAGTTCGGACTAAAGGCAATCACTTTTGTTCATTATACAAAGATGGAATTACATTTGAAAACTTTTAAGAAAATGGTTTGAAACACACACACTTAAATCAAAATAAAAGATACAATTCTTAACATCTCACAACATGCCCCACTTTCCACTTTTGTTGTCAAATATTGGATTATCTGCTCAATGTGGGGCTTGACCTGGATGGCCTCCCAGCGTACGATACATCCTTTCCAACTCCATTACTAGATGACGAGCAAAAGTGGGTGCATGCTCTGTAAACCTTTCATAATCCATTCCTTGGCAGTTTACATAACTTTGAGATGTGAAGACTGCCAGGTCGTGGATTTGTGCCCTGAAACCTTGGAGACGTTGGTCTTGGTCTTGCAATTGCTGCTGACGAGTGGTGGCTATATCTCTGACACAGTTTTCACGATCTAGAGATGATTCTAACAGAGCTCGGAGTCTGGCCTGCTCTAATCTTGCTTGCGCTCTTTCTCTGTCGAGGTCTGCTTGTTGATGTTCTCTGTTGCATCTTCTTGCCTCTTCTAGTTGCGCACGAAGCTGGTCTTCTGATTGCATCCAATGGTCTTTTTCCTTCTTGAATTGTGCCCTGTCTTTTTTGGATTGCCTATCTTGGCGTTCCTTATTAGATCTGGCTTCTTCGTTTAATTGCTGGATCCTTTCTTTTGCTTTGCTCAATGCCCTTTCGTTCTCTGCAAGAATAGAATCATAATCTTGCATTCTTTCAAAAAGATTGGCGATGGTTTTTTGATCCTTCCAGCTCCTCTTTGGTGTCTCAGAAACTCTTTTCATTCTTTGGAATCGAGCATGAAGATTTTCATTCTCACAAGCTAGACTCTTCTTCTCGCCTTCGGCTTCTTGTGCTTGCAAATCTTTCTTCAAACTGAGGCTTCTCAGATTTTCTTTTAGGGCATGGATAGTTGCTTTGTACCCTTTTTCCTTTTCTCCCCAGATCAACCGCTCTTGGATTTTATCATTGAAGTTTTGAACATGGGGTCTTTTTGTTGGCCTTCTTAGCTCAGGCTCTGGTACATCATCCACGCGAGACCGTTTTTCAAACCACCTTGCATATCCAGGATTTATATCACCCTTTGTAGTGTCTGGGACTTGAGTATCACTTTTCAAATATCGACATCCATTCCACATCTGCTGAAGTAGAGCCTCGGGAATAGTGGCTTCTGGGTGTAATTCGATTCATACTCAAATCTTCATCATCAGGAACTACTTGATATCTCCCTAATTGCCTTAGGACTCTTAGTGGCGCATACGGATGAATGCTTCTCAATCCTAATAGTAGTAGATAACTATTTGAGGTTGACATGTGTATTACTTCCCTCATCGGGAGCCATCCCAAAGTCCATTCAATCTGATTTGCCGTTAACGCCTTTAGATGAGATACCCATGCTTCTATCCCTTCTGGAGCCTGATAATTTTTTGTTCTTTCCTCATAGCTCTCGATGCAATTATCATTGTTTGACCCATACTGTATGATCTTTGGCTATTGTTGGAGATGTTCCATCACCCACATTTGCAACAAAATTTTGCATCCTTCGAAGACATTTGCTCCTGATTTACATAAAGTCAAAGCCCGATAAATATCTGATAGAATGATGGGGATAAGGGTGTGATTTTCTTTGGTGGTGAGGATTTGCACAACTTTCGCGGTACGAATATCAATTGTTCGCTCTTTGTTTGGGAAGACCATGACTCCTAGAAAAGCCACCATGAAGGCAAAGCGACGGTGAATCTGCCAAGTGTCTTTGTTTTGCTTGTTAGTAAGGCCTTTCTCATGAATTTCGAACCCATCTGACTTTCCGAACCTTGAATACAAAAAGTTGAAGGAACAACATCCATTGATGACATTGTTTTTCCTGATTTGACTGCTGATGTTCAGAAGACCGAAGAATCGATGTACCGAAGGAGCCTTTGTGAATATCAAGCTTTGATTTCTTAGACTTCCGTCAAAACCAGCATATCCAGCTATCTCCTCTAATGTAGGAGTAAGCTCGAAGTCAGAGAAACGAAAGACATTGTGAACAGGGTCCCAAAAAGTTACTAACGCCGCAATCAGATCATCACGGGGTTTAACTTTCATAATGTCCGTGAGATTTCCCAAATGCTTGACGACCCATTTTTGACCATCTTCGCCTAAATCATACCACCACATTTGAAGCTGAAATAGAAATTCTTCTGTACTCGTGGATGAGGGGCTTTGTGTGGTGCTCATTTTGTATCTGAAATTTAATTTTAATAAAGTCAAACTTCATTTTGAAAATTTATACTAAAAAAATCATTTTCAATTTTTTTTTATTTATTAAATACCTTTATTTCAAGATTTAAAACTATTTTTCTTTTTTCGAAATTTTTAAAACAACCCATTTTATTCCTTTCTTCTCACAATGATTTCATTTAAGCTGGTCAACAAGCATGTTCGAGGCAAATGAATGCACAAGTAGCAAGTAGGATGCATCATGATGGTCTTTTTATTTCGGGTTCACCTGTCCTAGACAGACCCAATCCCTGTGTTGAGTCTCCAAGGCCAAATGTACATGATGTAAATATACGTTCCTACTAGGGATCCGGTACATGGCTGAGTTATTCTAAGTGAAAAACCTGAGGTTGATTGTTCTAAACCTGGCTTACCCAAACGGACAGTTTGAGCCGAAGCGGGGGCACGTACCGGGAGCACGAAAGTCTACCCAGCCTAGTTACTTGTCCCAACTTCGTCTTATTTGGTATGACTTTAACAGAAAGGTGGGCCACGCGCACGTGTGCACCATAAATTTAGAAGACTCAGAAAGAGGGAGGTTTCGTAGCAATTGTATATGCATAATTCAAATAATATTAAAGCAGTAAAAATTTCATTTAGCATATTGAGCATATATCATGTAAAAATCAGATAATAAATAAAGCCAATTATAACAGTTATTTTAAGCTTGAATTCTTAAACCCTGAACCAGTGGTTCTGGGTTTTATCCCCAGCAGAGTCGCCAGAGCTGTCGCACCTCCAATTTACAGCGCCCGCGGGGCGCGTGGGGGAGTTTTCTCCAATTGAAGGACAGTCGAAACGGGATTTATTTAATTATTTCAGAGTCGCCACCTGGGAATTTTAAGGCGTCCCAAGTCACCAATTTTAATCCCTGAATCGAGGAGAATATGACTCTGTTTATTATTCTGCGAACCAGAAATCCTGAGTAAGGAATTCTGTTAATCCGGAAGAAGGTGTTAGGCATTTCCGAATTCCGTGGTTCTAGCACGGTCGCTTAACTGTTTTTATTATTGGCTTAATTACCTTGATTTTACTAAATACGTTTTTATTGCATGATTTTACTACCGCTTTTTTACTTATTGTTTACAATTATATGGACGAATTACGCGTATATATATTCGTATTATATACTTTTTATAATTATCGGGGATCATGCCACGCGTACGTGTACACAATAAAATTGTCCATGTTATAGTTTTTATAAAAATATATGTTCGAAATTTAAAACAAAATCAGGAACATCATTACCCTTTTTATTTAAATAATGAACTGCACATCTAGGGTTTTATGAAATAAATTTAATGTTTTCCAAAGAAATTCGTTTTTTATTAAATATTCACTCGAAATTGCGCGTACGCATAATCCGAATTTTTGCTTTTTAAAAAAAAAAAATATAATCAGGGTGCGCGAACGCATCCCCGATTGCGCAAAATCTTTGTTAATAATATTATGGACTTTCCCCAAATTGTTTATTATATCATGAGAAATATCCATTTAAGATACCCTTGAACTCTTGAAAAGAATTCACAATTTATTAAATGTTGCCCGTCGATTATAATTCCCGCGTATAAATTATATTTATCCAGACTATTCAAATTCAAAGAAAAGAAAAAATATGATTAACACTATTTTCGGCAAATACAACATTATATATCTACCAAAGAATGAATTGCATATGAAACTTAAAAACAAATGATTCATAAAGGGAAGAAATATTTTCCAAGAATTTTTATTATTTTTATTTAGTGCAAATTCTATTTTTTACTTACCATTGATTTAAAGTGTTGCAATCTGTGCATGTACATCTCAACTTATTCTCATATACTCGTTTTTAATCTAATAGGCGAAATTATTTTAATTAATTATGCTTGTGATTGAGTTGGGATAGATATATATAATCAAACCAATTTGATTCTCAATCTATATGAATTATTACTAAGCATTATCTTTCACATTGTATAAGTTCCTAGGCCCTTTATTATTAGGAAAGAAAACAAATCTTCCTGTTGACTTAATAAAAAGATATTGCATACAATATTACTCATCATATTTGACATTGTGAACATAGCGGATTATACTAACGCGTCTTTCAACTATTGATTATAACACAACCAAGGTTGTGCCAAAAGATAGTAAATTGCAACCAACATCATCTAGCTTTCAACAACAACTAAATTACTAACAAAATAAACCAATAGCGTATTTTTCCTTGATATTTCCATATTATACTATACCTAGCTAACAATACCATAAAGTGTAAATAAAAGCCAACGTTCTGCCATGCTTCCTATTTACACAACTCAAAGATAACTAAACTAATGAAATTTTGACATGGATAACATTATTACAAAGTTTTATATGAATTTCAAAATAAGACAATTAACTTGTAGCCATCGAGTCGAATTCACTACTGGTTAACCAACATGAAACCAAAGCTGAAATTTTTAACTAAAGAACTTAAATGAATAGAAGATAGTATTACAATTCAAACTTTATTTATTTGTCATGTTGAATCTCTTTCCAACATAGAATTTAAGAGATATGTACCTGAAAATGAAGGTAGAAGAAGTAAATTTTCAGCAGTTGCAGCAGTAACAAAACCAGCAGAATATACCAACAACACAGCAAGTCTGAACAAGACCCATTAACCCAGATGAATAGTGACAGACACTTGAGGGAAAGATTTCAGATTCAGACTGAATAATATCCACAAAAAAACAAACAACGGACAGATTCTAGAAGGATAACATTTTTTCAGATTTTCAGTTTCTCCCTGTTTCGGATTCCTATTTCTGATTTTTTTCTATTTCTGTTTTCTTCTCTTCTTTCCTTTCTGTCTGAAAGCCCTCCTCTTCAGTTTTAAAATCTAATCCTTAAAACTTATTCCTTTCTCTTTACAATCTGACCTTAAACTCTGATTTTTCCTCCTCAATTTCACACTCTCTTTTACTCTCTTTAAAATCTCTTTAAAAATCTCTTTAAAAATCTGTTTGCTTCCTGTATTTATACAGGTCTGTCCCTTTCTTTTTAAGTGCTGCCTGGACCCCCTTTTTGTTATCTAAGGCAGATTTTCCCTTAAAATCTGCCACTGAACTGCTTTTTCTTATTCAAACAGCACTAAGGATACCTTTACTTTATTTTCAGCCCCTCCACTTCCTTTGGTTTCCTATTATCCTATTAGATTAACAGCCACTAACACTCCACTTCCAGCACACTAGCACTAACACTATTTTTTACTGTTTCATTCCCAGAAATGCCCTGAAATCCTACTGTTATTATTGCCCATTAATACAAGATCAGAATCTATTATGAAACAGATTTAAAAATCTGTTCAAACCTAATTATCAACCTGATTTAAAACAGCTAATACCAATTCTCTTAAGTTCCTAACACAGTTGTATCTACCCAACAATTGTGAAATTGAATTTACCTAACATCTCAACAACATTATACTGAATTTCAACATAACAAATTATACTAAACTTCAACTTTGAACTAAAATCAAACAAACACAGGAGCATTGTCAATATATTGACAATGCCCTGAAACTTAATGTTCAGACAATAACATATATACAACACTTATTTTGACAGATTCATATAAACCAGGATGATTTAACTGACGAGTATTAATTAAAAATGATTATCTATAACATATGTCAACAAACAGTCCATAAAAACAGAAACAGATTGTTTCAATCAGTATTATCATAAATGAGAATTCGTAATATAACTAATCGACGAACTTAATCGAGTCGATTACTCACATTGTAAATAATCACAACCAACAGAAACAGTTTCATATTTTGATCATATAGACGAGTATGAGACAGTATAACAATAAAAGATGGGAAAATTACACAGACTAATGAAACAAACATAAAATACACGTAGAATACACAAAAGAAATAGAAAAAATACCTCTGAATCTTCTAACTTCATACGGACTCGAACTCAACTTGGGTTCGGACTTTGTTTGAAATCAAACAGACCTTAGTCGAAGTATTTTCCACTGAAAATACTTCGACTAAGGTCGATTAAACCTCAATCTTTATTTAATTTGGACAGAATCCAAAAGTCTGGTATTTCTAGGTTTTTTTGAAGATTCGATTTGGGACTTAACCATTTCTGGTCAGATTCGAGGGGGACCAAATACGACACAAGGGTGAGGGTAACCTAGGGGTCATTTGGTGTCAATTTAGAACAGATCTGAGTTTGTTCTTGTTTGGTCCGAATCTTCAAAAGAAGATTCGAGAAGCTCGGAAGTGATTCGATCCAAACAAGCAACAGATCCATACCTAGGGTGGTTAGGGGAAGCTATGGTGTCGATTTGGGGCTGTTAGGTTTAGATCTGAGTTTGGCTCGAATCTTCAAATGAAGATTCGAGAACCTTCAGGAAGATTCGAGCCAAGAGGCTAACATATTCGGATAGAGGGTGTTCAGGGGGTTCTGGGGTGTTAAGGTGGTGACCGGCGGCGTTGATGCCGCCGGGTTTCAAGCGAAGGGGAATATGGGCGGCTAGGGTTAGGAGTTTTGTTTGGGAACGATGATGAACAGTGAGAGGAGGGGGGTGTTAAGTTAGGGGCCGGGGTAGGGGTTTGATCCTTAAATAGGGGTGGGGTGGATTGATCTCATCCGTTGGATCAATTAAGATGCACGGTTGAGATCAATCCACTTAACCAAACATTGTCGTTTGGTCTAAGTTCAGGGTCAGCCTGGATCGGGTCATTGGGTCGGGTAGAGGGTTCCGGGTAAGGGCAAGGTATCTCAGCCATTGGATTGATTTAATCCAACGGTCCTTGATGAAGCGGGACCAAACGTCGTCGTTTGGATTTGCTCCTGAATTGGACCGAACCTGGGTTGTTTTGATTGGGCTGAGGGGGGGTTAACTTGATTTTGGGCTTGGATTTTAATCCAGGTCCGATTTTTTATTTCTTTTTCAATTATTTCATTTTTCTAATTTAAATTTCTAATTTTAATTATAAAACAATTTTAACTTCACAAAAATATATTAATTACTTTATAACAATTATTTAACACACAGACAAAATATTAATCACACAGTAACATATTTAAAAATAGAACGAATGCATATTTTTGTGATTTTATTTAAATTATCTTTCAAATGCATAATTAAATCCTATATGCATGCAACATGTATTTTATTTTAATTTTCATTTTATTATGACAAAGTAAACATTTACGGACATAACACAAATATTTAACACCACGTAAATTCAAGAATTACACAGTAAAAGAAATTTATTTTATTTTTTTATTTATTTTGGAGTAGTTTTCGTAAGGCAAAAATCACGTGCTCACAATACCCACGAGTATTCCTGACTTGAGTGTGACCTTTTACCTAGTGTTGACCATTTTGTATTCCATTCGAGGTACTATCCGATATACGAGGACTTTGTGTTTACTATTTCGCTGAGGATCGTATTATGTACCTATATCTGTTTTCACTATTTATTTATCATACTTCCCGCATGTCCACTTTTTACTATACTTGATTTACTTGACCATTAGTAAGTGTCGATGTCGACCTCTCGTCACTACTTCTTCAGGGTTAGGCTCGATACTTACTGGGTACACGTTGATTTACGTACTTATGCTACACTTCTGCATTTATTGTGCAGATATATGTTTCTGATGGTTATTTGGGCGCAAGAGGTGCAGCTATTGTTGGGACTTTACGGTAAGTTGCATCCCATGTTATGATTTGCATCACATGGAGTCTCCTTCATATTGATTTGATCGTATCATACGGAGTCTCTTTCATATTTATTTATGCTGTCTATTTACATTCCAGACATATATTGTATTAGTTGTATTTTCAGTAGATGCCCATACACTTGTGGCGCCGTGGGAAATTTCAGTAGATGTTATGGTTTTGTTAATAATGTCACCCTTTTAATTTATATCTTACTTATATTTTATGAATCCATGATTTTCAATGCATTAATTTCTTTGTTTAATAAAATTTCATGATTTCAAAAGTAATAAAATGATAGATTTTCTTTATCGACGGTAATACCCCGCCAAACCTAGAAAACTCCTGATCTCTGTAGCTAAGGACGGTCTGGGCCAACTCTGCACTGCTTCAACCTTCTTTGGATCCACCTTGATCCCATCACTCGACACTACATGACCCAAGAATGCCATTGAGTCTAGCCAAAACTCACACTTTGAAAATTTTGCATATAGATTCTTTTCTCTTAAGGTCTGGAGCACAGTCCTCAGGTGGTGCTCATGATCCTCCCAAGCAGGGGAGTACACCAGAATGTCGTCAATAATACGATGAAGAAAGAGTCAAGAAAGGGCTAGAACACACTATGCATCAAGTGCATGAATGTTGTTGAGGTGTTGGTCAGCCCTAATGACATCACAAAGAACTTGTAGTGACCATACCAAGTCCTAAATTTAGTCTTCAGGATATCTGGCTCCCGAATTTTCAACTGATGATAGCCTAAACGCAAGTCAATCTTGAAAACACCCTAGCACCCTGTAACTGATCAAATAGGTCATCAATACGAGGCAATGGATACCTGTTCTTCACCGTAACTCTGTTCAACTGGCGATAATCGATGCACATACGCATAGAACCATCATTCTTCTTTAAAAACTATTGATACCTAATTTTTCCCTATGTATTTTTATACTCAAAATACTTTTGAAATAGCATATGTATGCATATACAAGCACGCCCAAAGTCTTTGGTATTTTCCCAAATTTTTAAAGATTTTTAAAACCAATTTATGGCCTATTTTGCACTATAAAAAACCAATAATTATTCCCAGAAAACTTGTCATTTTGGCGAATAATTTATTTTATTCTCGCATTTACACAAAATATAATTTACGTGATTTTTGCATAATTTTACAAGTCCATTTGGTATTTTAAAACTAAAATTGCATGAAATTGCAATTTTAGCCTATTTCTCGATTTAATAGCATTCGTAATCACAAAGTCATTTCTAATATTTTTAAATTAATAATTATGCATTGCTTATCAACTCAGTATTTTTAATTTGATTTTAAACACTATTTACTATTTTTATAAAATCAAAACGGGGAAAATTGGCTATTTAAATTGCAGTCCCTTTTTATTTCAATTGTAGCCCAAATTGCACCCTCAATTTCAACCCCCAACCCGTATTCCTAGATTACCCGACCCATACCCAATTAATTTACCCGATCCAGCCTTGATCTGATCTGAGCCGTTGATCAAATGAGATCAACGGCCCAGATTTTATTTCCCAAATTAAATCAAATGAACGACCCCCCCTTTGACCCCTCATTTCTCATAGAGACCGGTCTCTCTCCTGGTCTCTTTGTCTCCTCCTTCTCTCTAGAACCCTCTGGTTCCCTCCTCCTTCTCCGACGAGCTTCATCGCCTCTCCGACCATGCTCCGTCCTCACTTCTCTCGACCACCAGTCGCCATGGAGCTGTGTCTCGCTGATCTTCTCTAAGTTTTGAGGCTCTAGAGACTTCCACCATGCAAGATGGTCACTGGAAGCCTTGCTTGTCTTATCTCCGGCCTTTTCTCCGATGGTTTTCAGTCCGATAGCACTATGAATGCCATTATTAACGAGTTTCACAGCCATGTTCCTTACCTCACCAAGTTATTGCAAAAAACCCTAATTTCCGCCTAAGTCTCTCGATCTTTATCTTTTTAAAGCATTTTTAACTTATCCTTTTGTGTTTTACACTACCTTCTACCTGATTCTCAAATTTTAAACGTTTTGTTCTTTTCTCAAAAGCTAGAGTTTCCGAACCCCTTTCAAAAATCACTATATCTTCTGCTTCTTTTTGAGTATTATGTGTTTATGCCTGTGTTATTTGTTTATGTTTGTGTTATGAGCTTGTTTGTGTGGTTTTCTGGTTAATCCGAGTTCCATGCTTTATGTTTCTATTAGGGCTCCTGTCTTGTGTTGAAACTGTGATCTTCTCGCTTAGTGTTCTCTGATTTTCACACCTATTGTGTTTATAGGTCTAATTGTTATTCTAAATAATTCTGTGCATCTCTTTGAATCCCTGATTATCCGTATATGATTTCCTTGGAGATGCTCCACTGATTTGAATTGTTTCCTTGATTGTGAGATGCTTTCCTTACTTAAGGATGATTCCCTGTGATTTTCCATCTCACCCGTGATTTTCCTTAACTAATTGCTTTCAAAATCAGTCTGTTTATATACACACTATATGCCTATTTACTTTCCTTACTTGTAATTATGTTGTACCTTCCTTATTTGATGCATTTTTCTTTACCGTTTGAGCTGTGACTCCCTAATTGAAGGCAATTTGAGTTTTAATTGATTCTAATCGGTTTTCTTTCTATAATTATAATCAGTCTATATGTGTTACCTTATTTTTCACTTATTTGAAGACTATATATATTCTACCCTCTCTTTAGCATAGTAGGAGGGAATCATTTTCTGAACTCTCTCTTACACAAAAGAAGTAATTCAGTACTCTCTTTGTTTCACACAATCTCTCTCCCCTTGTGACTACTGGCTGCTCAACTAGCTTGAAACTCAGGCTAAGTTTTAGGCTGCTTCATTGTTCCATTGCTCTCTATATTGCTGCTCACTTCACTACTATCGCTGCACACTCTCTATATTGCTGCTCACTTCACCACTTTGCATATTATAACTCACTACTGTCATGCATTACTTTTCCTTCAACTGGTATGTCTCCTATTTGATTTACAGCTTCAAAGCAATATGTTTTCTATGGGTATTGCACTTCTTTTTGTTTCTCGTATGTTTCTACTTATGCTTTTGTTGTTCTTGCTGCAATTAGCATGCTTCTATGTTGATTAACGTGACTATCTTAATCTGGCATGCCCATTACTCCCCTTATATGTCTCATGCATGTCTTTCCTTATCCCCTAACCCTAGTGTAGTTATCAGCATGAACTTCTGACCTCTTTGGTTGAAATATGCCTGATTGTTTAAGTGCTGAAGTGCTTCTCTTTGATGTTTGTGTAACTGTGTTCTCACTCGTGAATTACTTGTCCCCTTCTCCTCTCCCCCTGCTTGTGCTTACCTGACATTGTATCTTCTGTTTCAAACTGCTTTTCAATTCAATCTTTTGAAACTCCATTACTATCTCACTACTCTTAGAAGTTTAGGGTCAGCCACCTTAGTGTAAGCATTGCTTTGGGTACCTTGAGTACCCACTGAACTTTGATGCACGAGGCTGGTAATTCCAGACTTGCACTTGTCCTGTTAATTTGTTTTGGGTGCCTGGTATTGGCCAAGGGTCCCAATGGGCCTTTAGGGAGATTTGCCGCACCCAAACCTTGGTAAAGTTTGTGAAACTCGAAAGAAGTGAGGATTGGAGACTTGGGCATGGTTGAAGGCTCCCTATAGAATAGCTTCTTATTTTTCTACTCTTCGCTACTGTAATCTGATTACTTCATCTGTAATAACTTGTAATGAATAATTGGGGCTATAGTGAAATTGGGTGGGATTATGCATGTTTGGTTAATGGGTAGAGAACATGTCTATAGGGTTTTACTTACTTATTTGTGCAATAGATATCCTGCATAGGACATGCATCTCACACGATTAGAAATCCTGTTTTAGGCTCTTTTACTTTCAGCTCGTTATTATACTCACTTTGTAATCACGATTAATTAAAAACCTGTTATACAAATTGCTACTGCATTTAGGGACCATGTTTTAGGAGCTTTATGTGCATTAGACATCATGTTACTTAGGATCTTCGTTTGAGTGGCAATTGCTGAACGCCTCACTAATTTGTCTAATTTAATAACATAAGTCTGATGAACTATGCCTCCTCTCCTTAAAACTGGATTAATATGCATGCTCACCTTTCAAGTAGCCAATACATACGACGCCTAGGCAAGCTTTAGGCCTAATAAAACTGATTGATTTTCTTTTGCCAGTTTTCAGACTACTCTGTCTCTTTCTTAAACTACTGAACTCCATTCCTTGTTTGCCTTGCTGAGGATTACTCTGATTTCTGTTAAAACTCCAGTCCCATTTTGACATACTCTCGGAATCAGGCATATGTTTTATCATGTCTTCTACTGGGTTGTTTGCTTGTCCAGAATCGTGCTATTTTACTACATCATTACTATATTTTAAAAGTGTTTCAATATGTCTTTTACTAATTCCTAAACTATTATATACCTACTGCCATTTTTTAGTTATACTTCTGAAAATTTCGATCAAACATTTTTTTTTATTTCTGCCAAAACCTATCTTTAATATTCCTGCTTTTAACTCTCATTTCTTTAGACCTTAAATGTGATTTAGATGTGCTAATTATATGTCTATCCGTGGAGGGACATTTGAGCCTCTTACGTGCCTTTATGTGATCCCTTACATGAAGTCTTATTTGTTTTGTATGTCGCCTAGTATTTTGACCTTCAAACCTAAGGGTTCAACCTAGTCCTTACCTTATAGGAATAATGGTCCTAAATACCCTCTAGGACTTATAGGACTGGACGGGTAATAGCACGCAATAAGCACTCGCGACCAATCCACACGTTTAATTAACCTTTACGGGGCGGAAAGGGTAGAATATGGAGATGATGACGGTGCGCTAATATCTCGTGCGAGAATGATTGCTGGGTATTGCACCAAACTGATTTATATTATATTTAAACCTAGGACCCCTTTTATCCTTCTTTAGTTATTGATGTTTTCTTAAATTAATGTGTCTTCAACTAAGCTTTCTCCTTTTAAAATCACTTGTGTCTTTCTTCTTTCAAAATTTCTCAACTTGTTATGTGCAAACTTTGCTTGTTTATTCCTACTCTTCTTAAAGTCATAATTAAGCACGGTCGGGAACCACACTAGTGGATCTTGAGGGGTGCCTAACACCTTCCCCTCGAGATAATCTCAAGCCCTTACCCGAACTCTGGTTTATCTTTCAAAATCCTCTTTTTTTAAGTGTCCTAATGCACTATAATCATTAGGTGGCGACTCTTCAAATTCCATATCCCGATTCCTCCAAAGGGGAATAAGAGTTGTTTTGTCCATAATGTCGTAAACCCGATTTCGCCTTCTTTTAGGAGGGAAAAAAGGGGCGTCGACAGCATGGCGACTCTGCTGGGGAGATGCTTAAAGGCTTTTACCATTATGTTCTTTTTATGACTTTATTGCTTCCTTTATTACCTTTATTTCCTGCTTTTAATCATTTCTCCATGAATACTAACTTTACTCTTCGTGTTTTCTTTTCCTTTAATTGCTTTCCCCTTTACTGCTTTACCATTATCTCAATTTCGTTTTCATTTCCGAGCATTTATTGTAATCTTTACTTTATGAACGTGAAAATACATGTAATTTGTTTCATTATTGTAATTGCATCTCTCAACATCATATCCCACTCGTGCCAAAACAAATCCTATAGCAACGCTTATAATGAGTGGTTGCGCCCTTCCGATATCATAACCCCTAAATGTGGCAAAGGCATATTTGCGGTAAAACCAGTCGATCAACGGTGTAGTCGACGGTTTCGCGCCTTTCCCTCTTGAGTTGTCCGCTCAAGAGTACCTTGTCTAGCACTTCAAAGTAGAAACCTTACTCTATTAAACTGTTCATGCATGATGGTCAAGCCTAGCCGAGTCAGTTATGTTGTCCGCATAATTACTCATTAAGATAGCCTAAACCAAAGTCCATCGGGTTTCCTGAAACCCAAACGGACACCTTCACACTATGTGCATTTATTTGGAGAACTAAACGCCTTATGCTAATTATTGGTATTAAATAGTCGAGTCCGGTGGGGGTGAGGTCTTAACCCTTTGTTTTGCAGGAAATGAATGACAAAGTTCCCGACTTCGGTATGGTAAACATACCCTCAATCTTGCTGACTTGGTGGAGGAACCTCTCATCAAGTAACCAAATCAACGAATGGAAAGAGAGAGTCACCAAGGCTAGTGAGAAGCTAGAATACCTGGAGTACAGCTTGCTGGAATTGGAAGGGAAAGTGAGGAAAAGAGTCACCGACTGTCAAAAACATTGAGGGAAGCGAAGGAGAACGCCTGGCAAAAGGCATTTTTACTGGAAAATCTGCGCGAGCTGGAGGATCTAATCAACGAGAACATTCAACCTGAGGAAGGTCCTTCGGGGACCAAGTAGTTAGGATTTTTAATCTTCTGCTTTCTTAAATGTAATAAGGCCGTTGGCCATTAGTGACATCTTTTATTATTCAGTTGTTTTTGACTCATCTTATTTTTATCAATAAAATGAGGCATTTAGCATTATAAGTTCTCCAAATTTAATTTGTCGCTAGGCTTACCTCGGGCACAATGAGGCACCCAAATTAGGAAGCGATTTATATTCCAGCACAATGTGTTTAAATATTGCAATATTATTTATCAGAATCCGCGCTAACTTTTTACCTTTTTTTTTTCTTTTATTATTTTTATTCCCCTCCCCAAAGGTTAGTTCGTGCATTCTGGCACCATCAGCGTACTCAACAAGATCCAAGGGTCCTTTTCCTCCTCCTCCTCCAAGTCCTACCAGAAACAGGAACAAAGGCAAAATAGGAGATACAAGTGCTAGAAAGGAAATCGAGGAAACCTCTCAGAACGCTTCAATCACTAAGGAAACTGCTGCTAATCTTGAGCAAACTTTGCTGAGATTTCGAGAAGAATTGGAACAAGTTCGAAACCTGGCAAGTCTGTCAATCACTCTTGCCGCTGCTGATGCCAACAACTAGAACCATACTACACCACCAGTACAACCCGCTCATGCCCAAGCCTGCAACACCTGCAACAACACTCCACTGCACGTTCCTGAAACACAAAATACCACAAAAGACCATAACACTCCAATCTTTGTGGACACCATGCCACATTACAGTCAGCCAATCGCCAGTGCAATAGAGACAGATGACAAGAGCTCCCTCATTCAGAATTTGGCCGCTGAGATCAAGAAGTTGACTAGCCGGGTCCAAGATTTCGAAGGTAACAAAAGTGTTGAAGGGTTAAATTACAAAGATCTCTGTGTTCAGCCAGATGTTGAGCTCCCGGAAGGGTACAAACCTCCCAAGTTTGAACTATTCGACGGTACAGGTGATCCCAGGGTCCACCTCAGAATGTATTATGATAAGCTGGTAGGAGTCGGAAGGGACGAGAAGAATCGCATGAAGCTGTTCATGAGGAGTTTGAAGGGTGATGCTTTATCATGGTATATTAGCCAGGATGCAAAGAAATGGACTAGTTGGGTGAACATGGCGTCTGACTTTATGGATTGGTTTAGGTTCAACACGGAGAACGCAACAGATGTGTTCTATATCCAGAATCTCAAGAAGAAGCCCACAGAGACCCTTCGCGAGTATGCTACTCGTTGGAGGTCAGAAGCTACTAAGGTCATCCCCGCCGAGGTAGAAATTCCTTCCTTAAGGGTCATACAAGAAGCAAAATTAGATGATGCAGAATGGGTCAAGAGTCGCTACGAGAAGTTAGCCCTCATAGACGGAAAAAGAATGAGCACTGTTTGTCACGGTCAATTATATCAGAACAGAATGTCCAGAGCCTTCAACAAGAGAGTCAAGCCAAGGAAGTTTACACCAGGACAGCTGGTGTTGAAGAAGATATTTCCATATCAAGATGAAGCCAAAGGGAAATTCTCTCCTAATTGGCAGGGTTCGTATATGGTGCATCGAGTTCTAACCGGAAGAGCCCTTATTCTCGCGGAAATGGACGGAGAAGTCTAGCCGAAGCCTATCAACGCAGACGCAGTGAAGCGATACTACATTTGATCATATGCTTTTCCTTCATGATGCATTTTGAACTACGCCTGACCTGATTCTCGTTTAAGAGGGGATACGTAGGCAGCCCTATGGGTTCGGTCACATTTTAATAAAAAATTCCATTTTTCCCCGCTATTGGAACTGGGGCAGAATTTTGAGGAGGACCCTCAAAATTCCGAAGTCAGTTGTCAGTTTTCTCATCAACACCAACCTAGTAAACTGGGGCAGAATTTTGAGGAGGGCCCTCAAAATTCTAGGATTGTTCCGCGTTCAGTCATCCAGCACAGCCGTCAGCAGCGCCAGCCCAGTAAATTGGGGCAGAATTTTGAGGAGGACCCTCAAAATTCCGGAGCAAGCGAGGTTGTCGTGTCTTGAACCATGTTGTAGTTGTTGGTTCATCCCGAAATAATCAAGGAATTCTTTTTACCTATATATACATGCACTTGCCTTATATTCACTAGGTCATGCCCGAATATCATTTGGATCGCATCGTTTAGCAACGCTACCCCAATTATACGCAACAGCAAGAGCCGGAGGATACGAACTAACCTCCCCCCTATAAAACTCACAATTTTTCTTTGGATGCAGGAATTCAGGCAACGAATCAAAATATATTTGCTCTTCAGAATCAAAAACCCTCCAGAGGGTCACTATCCGCACTCGACACTCCCCAGCAGTCTTAATAGCGCAAACCGCCCACCAGAATTCAGGCCGCAAAAGCAAAACGCACCCACTCTTTAGAGTCGAAACTCTCAAAGCAATCACTCATTTCGCAAAAGTCTACTATCTACACCCAGCATTTCCCAGCAGTCATGATAGCGCAATCATCTATCAGCTAAGAGAACTTACTACTGTTCGTTTCTTTACATTTCTGCATTGCATAAGGCTACTTGCTGCCTTTCGAGACTAAGCTCTGTCTCCATCTGCATTTCTGCATAAGGCTATTCTCTACCTTTCGAGGTTAAGCTCCACCTCCATATTGCATAAGGCTATCTATCTACCTTCCGAGACTAAGCTCTGTCTCCATTTGCATTTCTGCATAAGGCTACTCTCTGCCTTCCAAGGTTAAGCTCTACCTCCATACTGCATAAGGCTACTTTCTGCCTTTCGAGACTAAGCTCTGTCTCCATCTGCATTTTTGTATAAGGCTATCTATCTGCCTTTCGAGGTTAAGCTCTACCTCCATAATGCATAAGGCTATCTATCTGCCTTCCGAGACTAAGCTCTGTCTCCATCTGCATCTTGAATAAGGCCACTTTTCGGCCTTCCGAGGTTAAGCTCTACCTCCATCCTGTATAAGGCTACTTATTTGCCTTTCGAGACTAAGCTCTGTCTCCATCCGCATTGCATAAGGCTATCTTCTGCCTTCCGAGGTTAAACTCTACCTCCATCCTGCATAAGGCTACTTATCTGCCTTTCGAGACTAAGCTTTGTATCCATCCGCATTGCATAAGGCTACTCTCTGCCTTCCGAGGTTAAGCTCTACCTCCATATTGCATAAGGTTATTTATCTACCTTCCGAGACTAAGCTCTGTCTCCATCTGCATTTTGCATAAGGCTACTCTCTGCCTTTCGAGGTTAAGCTCTACCTCCATATTGCATAAGGCTAGTTATCTGCCTTTCGAGACTAAGCTCTGTCTCCATCCGCATTTTGCATAAGGCTACTCTCTGCCTTCCGAGGTTAAGCTCTACCTCCATATTGCATAAGGCTATCTATCTGCCTTTCGAGACTAAGCTTTGTCTCCATCCTGCATGGCTGAAATATCGCCACTTTATTTAAATTCTCGCTTCGGCTGAAATATCGCCTCCTGCTTTTTAAATTCTCGCCTTGGCTGAAAAATTGCCACCCTTGCATTTATTTGGCTGAAAGATTGACACCTTCTTATGGGCTGAAAAATCGCCAACTTATTCAAAGGCGTCATAGTTCGGAGGCACCATCTGTATAGCCCGAGAACATCATTTCATGGTCTGCGAATCCTTATTTTATGCGCTTCATAGCTCAGGACATCATAGTCTGAGGACGTCATCCTAACCGTCCAAAGACAGCATTCATGGTTCAATGGAAACTTGCATCACGTTTAAATTACACAAATATATACGCACATCACGCACTTGCAGGTACTCCGGTTGGCTCACGGCTGTCTCAGCGATCCCGCTCCAATTCTCCGCAGCCTGTCCGATTCCAAGCACCCTCTCAAACCTGACTGTCGCGACCGTTCTTTTAAATTTCCATCGGCATATTCTGCCAATGGTTCCTGAACTACATGTGGCCTGATTCCTATAAAACCAGGGATATGTAGACAGCTCAGAAACCAGAGAACGGTCAAAATTCTTTTACAATCGCCATTTCCGGTCAAAATTGGCCATCTTGTCTTTACCCGACAACTCTTTCATCCTCCTCGGGTAAAGAGGGGCAGCTGTTGATACCTAATTTTTCTCTATGTATTTTTATACTCAAAATACTTTCAAAATAGCATATGTATGCATATACAAGCACGCCCAAAGTCTTTGGTATTTTCCCAAATTTTTAAAGATTTTTAAAACCAATTTATGGCCTATTTTGCACTATAAAAAACCAATAATTATTCCCAAAAAACTTGTCATTTTGGCGAATAATTTATTTTATTCTTGCATTTACACAAAATATAATTTACGTGATTTTTGCATAATTTTACAAGTCCATTTGGTATTTTTAAACTAAAATTGCATGAAATTGCAATTTTAGCCTATTTCTCGATTTAATAGCATTCGTAATCACAAAGTCATTTCTAATATTTTTAAATTAATACTTATGCATTGCTTATCAACTCAGTATTTTTAATTTGATTTTAAACACTATTTACTATTTTTATAAAATCAAAACGGGGAAAATTGGCTATTTAAATTGCAGTCCCTTTTTATTTCAATTGTAGCCCAAATTGCACCCTCAATTTCAACCCCAACCCGTATTCCTAGATTACCCGACCCATACCCAATTAATTTACCCGATCCAGCCTTGATCTGATCTGAGCCGTTGATCAAATGAGATCAACGGCCCAGATTCTATTTCCCAAATTAAATCAAACGACCCCCCCCCCCTTTGACCCTTCATTTCTCATAGAGACCGGTCTCTCTCCTGGTCTCTTTGTCTCCTCCTTCTCTCTAGAACCCTCTAGTTCCCTCCTCCTTCTCCGACGAGCTTCATCGCCTCTTCGGCCATGCTCCGTCCTCACTTCTCTCGACCACCAGTCGCCATGGAGCTGTGTCTCGCTGATATTCTCTAAGTTTTGAGGCTCCAGAGACTTCCACCATGCAAGATGGTCACTGGAAGCCTTGCTTGTCTTATCTCCGGCCTTTTCTCCGATGGTTTTCAGTCCGATGGTACTATGAATGCCATTATTAACGAGTTTCACAGCCATGTTCCTTACTTCACCAAGTTATTGCAAAAAACCCTAATTTCCGCCTAAGTCTCACGATCTCTATCGTTTTAAAGCATTTTTAACTTATCCTTTTGTGTTTTACACTACCTTCTGCCTGATTCTCAAATTTTAAACGTTTTGTTCTTTTCTCAAAAGCTAGAGTTTCCGAACCCCTTTCAAAAATCACTATATCTTCTGCTTCTTTTTGAGTATTATGTGTTTATGCCTGTATTATTTGTTTATGTTTGTGTTATGAGCTTGTTTGTGTGGTTTTCTGGTTAATCCGAGTTCCATGCTTTATGTTTCTATTAGGGCTCCTGTCTTGTGTTGAAACTGTGATCTTCTCGCTTAGTGTTCTCTGATTTTCACACCTATTGTGTTTATAGGTCTAATTGTTATTCTAAATAATTCTGTGCATCTCTTTGAATCCCTGATTATCCGTATATGATTTCCTTGGAGATGCTCCACTGATTTGAATTGTTTCCTTGATTGTGAGATGTTTTCCTTACTTAAGGATGATTCCCTGTGATTTTCCATCTCACCCGTGATTTTCCTTAACTAATTGCTTTCAAAATCAGTCTGTTTATATGCACACTATATGCCTATTTACTTTCCTTACTTGTAATTATGTTGTACCTTCCTTATTTGATGCATTTTTCTTTACCGTTTGAGCTGTGACTCCCTAATTGAAGGCAACTTGAGTTTTAATTGATTCTAATCGGTTTTCTTTCTATAATTATAATCAGTCTATATGTGTTACCTTATTTTTCACTTATTTGAAGACTATATATATTCTACCTTCTCTTTAGCATAGTAGGAGGAAATCATTTTCTGAACTCTCTCTTACACAAAAGAAGTAATTCAGTACTCTCTTTGTTTCACACAATCTCTCTCCCCTTGTGACTACTGGCTGCTCAACTAGCTTGAAACTCAGGCTGAGTTTCAGGCTGCTTCATTGTTCCATTGCTCTCTATATTGCTGCTCACTTCACTACTATCGCTGCACACTCTCTATATTGCTGCTCACTTCACCACTTTGCATATTATAACTCACTACTGTCATGCATTACTTTGCCTTCAACTGGTATGTCTCCTATTTGATTTACAGCTTCAAAGCAATATGTTTTCTATGGGTATTGCACTTCTTTTTGTTTCTCGTATGTTTCTACTTATGCTTTTGTTGTTCTTGATGCTATTAGCATGCTTGTATGTTGATTAACGTGACTATCTTAATCTGGCATGCCCATTACTCCCCTTATATGTCTCATGCATGTCTTTCCTTATCCCCTAACCCTAGTGTAGTTATCAGCATGAACTTCTGACCTCTTTGGTTGAAATCTGCCTGATTGTTTAAGTGCTGAAGTGCTTCTCTTTGATGTTTGTGTAACTGTGTTCTCACTCGTGAATTACTTGTCCCCTTCTCCTCTCCCCCTGCTTGTGCTTACCTGACATTGTATCTTCTGTTTCAAACTGCTTTTCAATTCAATCTTTTGAAACTCCATTACTATCTCACTACTCTTAGAAGTTTAGGGTCAGCCACCTTAGTGTAAGCATTGCTTTGGGTACCTTGAGTACCCACTGAACTTTGATGCACAAGGCTGGTAATTCCAGACTTGCACTTGTCCTGTTAATTTGTTTTGGGTGCCTGGTATTGGCAAAGGGTCCCAATGGGCCTTTAGGGAGCTTTGCCGCACCCAAACCTTGGTAAAGTTTGTGAAACTCGAAAGAAGTGAGGATTGGAGACTTGGGCATGGTTGAAGGCTCCCTATAGAATAGCTTCTTATTTTTCTACTCTTCGCTACTGTAATCTGATTACTTCATCTGTAATAACTTGTAATGAATAATTGGGGCTATAGTGAAATTGGGTGGGATTATGCATGTTTGGTTAATGGGTAGAGAACATGTCTATAGGGTTTTACTTACTTATTTGTGCAATAGATATCCTGCATAGGACATGCATCTCACACGATTAGAAATCCTGTTTTAGGCTCTTTTACTTTCAGCTCGTTATTATACTCACTTTGTAATCACGATTAATTAAAAACCTGTTATACAAATTGCTACTGCATTTAGGGACCATGTTTTAGGAGCTTTATGTGCATTAGACATCATGTTACTTAGGATCTTCGTTTGAGTGGCAATTGCTGAACGCCTCACTAATTTGTCTAATTTAATAACATAAGTCTGATGAACTATGCCTCCTCTCCTTAAAACTGGATTAATATGCATGCTCACCTTTCAAGTAGCCAATACATACGACGCCTAGGCACGCTTTAGGCCTAATAAAACTGATTGATTTTCTTTTGCCAGTTTTCAGACTACTCCGTCTCTTTCTTAAACTACTGAACTCCATTCCTTGTTTGCCTTGCTGAGGATTACTCTGATTTCTGTTAAAACTCCAGTCCCATTTTGACATACTCTCGGAATCAGGCATATGTTTTATCATGTCTTCTACTGGGTTGTTTGCTTGTCCAGAATCGTGCTATTTTACTACATCATTACTATATTTTAAAAGTGTTTCAATATGTCTTTTACTAATTCCTAAACTATTATATACCTACTGCCATTTTTTAGTTATACTTCTGAAAATTTCGATCAAACATTTTTTTTTATTTCTGCCAAAACCTATCTTTAATATTCCTGCTTTTAACTCTCATTTCTTTAGACCTTAAATGTGATTTAGATGTGCTAATTATATGTCTATCCGTGGAGGGACATTTGAGTCTCTTACGTGCCTTTATGTGATCCCTTACATGAAGTCTTATTTGTTTTGTATGTCGCCTAGTATTTTGACCTTCAAACCTAAGGGTTCAACCTAGTCCGTACCTTATAGGAATAATGGTCCTAAATACCCTCTAGGACTTATAGGACGGGATGGGTAATAGCACGCAATAAGAACTCGCGACCAATCCACACGTTTAATTAACCTTTACGGGGCGGGAAGGGTAGAATATGGAGATGATGACGGTGCGCTAATATCTCGTGCGAGAATGATTGCTGGGTATTGCACCAAACTGATTTATATTATATTTAAACCTAGGACCCCTTTTATCCTTCTTTAGTTATTGATGTTTTCTTAAATTAATGTTTCTTCAACTAAGCTTTCTCCTTTTAAAATCACTTGTGTCTTTCTTCTTTCAAAATTTCTCAACTTGTTATGTGCAAACTTTGCTTGTTTATTCCTACTCTTCTTAAAGTCATAATTAAGCACGGTCGGGAACCACACTAGTGGATCTTGAGGGGTGCCTAACACCTTCCCCTCGAGATAATCTCAAGTCCTTACCCGAACTCTGGTTTATCTTTCAAAATCCTCTTTTTTTTAAGTGTCCTAATGCACTATAATCATTAGGTGGCTACTCTTCAAATTCCATATCACAATTCCTCCAAAGGGGAATAAGAGTTGTTTTGTCCATAATGTCGTAAACCCGATTTCGCCTTCTTTTAGGAGGGAAAAAAGGGGCGTCGACAGCATGGCGACTCTGCTGGGGAGATGCTTAAAGGCTTTTACCATTATGTTCTTTTTATGACTTTATTGCTTCCTTTATTACTTTTATTTCCTGCTTTTAATCATTTCTCCATGAATACTAACTTGACTCTTCGTGTTTTCTTTTCCTTTAATTGCTTTCCCCTTTACTGCTTTACCATTATCTCAATTTCGTTTTCATTTCCGAGCATTTATTGTAATCTTTACTTTATGAACGTGAAAATACATGTAATTTGTTTCATTATTGTAATTGCATCTCTCAACATCATATCCCACTCGTGCCAAAACAAATCCTATAGCAACGCTTATAATGAGTGGTTGCGCCCTTCCGATATCATAACCCCTATATGTGGCAAAGGCATATTTGCGGTAAAACCAGTCGATCAACGGTGTAGTCGACGGTTTCGCGCCTTTCCCTCTTGAGTTGTCCGCTCATGAGTACCTTGTCTAGCACTTCAAAGTAGAAACCTTACTCTATTAAACTGTTCATGCATGATGGTCAAGCCTAGCCGAGTCAGTTATGTTGTCCGCATAATGACTCATTAAAATAGCCTAAACCAAAGTCCATCGGGTTTCCTGAAACCCAAACAGACACCTTCACACTATGTGCATTTATTTGGAGAACTAAACGCCTTATGCTAATTATTGGTATTAAATAGTCGAGTCCGGTGGGGGTGAGGTCTTAACCCTTTGTTTTGCAGGAAATGAATGACAAAGTTCCCGACTTCGGTATGGTAAACATACCCTCAATCTTGCTGACCTGGTGGAGGAACCTCCCATCAAGTAACCAAATCAACGAATGGAAAGAGAGAGTCACCAAGGCTAGTGAGAAGCTAGAATACCTGGAGTACAGCTTGCTGGAATTGGAAGGGAAAGTGAGGAAAAGAGTCACCGACTGTCAAAAACATTGAGGGAAGCGAAGGAGAACGCCTGGCAAAAGGCATTTTTACTGGAAAATCTGCGCGAGCTGGAGGATCTAATCAACGAGAACATTCAACCTGAGTAAGGTCCTTCAGGTACCAAGTAGTTAGGATTTTTAATCTTCTGCTTTCTTAAATGTAATAAGGCCGCTGGCCATTAGTGACATCTTTTATTATTCAGTTGTTTTTGACTCATCTTATTTTTATCAATAAAATGAGGCATTTAGCATTATAAGTTCTCCAAATTTAATTTGTCGCTAGGCTTACCTCGGGCACAACGAGGCACCCAAATTAGGAAGCGATTTATATTCCAGCACAATGTGTTTAAATATTGCAATATTATTTATCAGAATCCGCGCTAACTTTTTACCTTTTTGTTTTTTTTTTCTTTTATTATTTTTATTCCCCTCCCCAAAGGTTAGTTCGTGCATTCTGGCACCATCAGCGTACTCAACAAGATCCAAGGGTCCTTTGCCTCCTCCTCCTCCAAGTCCTACCAGAAACAGGAACAAAGGCAAAATAGGAGATACAAGTGCTAGAAAGGAAATCGAGGAAACCTCTCAGAACGCTTCAATCACTAAGGAAACTGCTGCTAATCTTGAGCAAACTTTGCTGAGATTTCGAGAAGAATTGGAACAAGTTCGAAACCTGGCAAGTCTGTCAATCACTCTTGCCGCTGCTGATGCCAACAACTAGAACCATACTACACCACCAGTACAACCCGCTCATGCCCAAGCCTGCAACACCTGCAACAACACTCCACTGCACGTTCCTGAAACACAAAATACCACAAAAGACCATAACACTCAAATCTTTGTGGACACCATGCCACATTACAGTCAGCCAATCGCCAGTGCAATAGAGACAGATGACAAGAGCTCCCTCATTCAGAATTTGGCCGCTGAGGTCAAGAAGTTGACTAGCCGGGTCCAAGATTTCGAAGGTAACAAAAGTGTTGAAGGGTTAAATTACAAAGATCTCTGTGTTCAGCCAGATGTTGAGCTCCCGGAAGGGTACAAACCTCCCAAGTTTGAACTATTCGACGGTACAGGTGATCCCAGGGTCCACCTCAGAATGTATTGTGATAAGCTGGTAGGAGACGGAAGGGACGAGAAGAATCGCATGAAGCTGTTCATGAGGAGTTTGAAGGGTGATGCTTTATCATGGTATATTAGCCAGAATGCAAAGAAATGGACTAGTTGGGTGAACATGGCGTCTGACTTTATGGATTGGTTTAGGTTCAACACGGAGAATGCAACAGATGTGTTCTATATCCAGAATCTCAAGAAGAAGCCCACAGAGACCCTTCGCGAGTATGCTACTCGTTGGAGGTCAGAAGCTACTAAGGTCATCCCCGCCGAGGTAGAAATTCCTTCCTTAAGGGTCATACAAGAAGCAAAATTAGATGATGCAGAATGGGTCAAGAGTCGCTACGAGAAGTTAGCCCTCATAGACGGAAAAAGAATGAGCACTGTTTGTCACGGTCAATTATATCAGAACAGAATGTCCAGAGCCTTCAACAAGAGAGTCAAGCCAAGGAAGTTTACACCAGGACAGCTGGTGTTGAAGAAGATATTTCCATATCAAGATGAAGCCAAAGGGAAATTCTCTCCTAATTGGCAGGGTTCGTATATGGTGCATCGAGTTCTAACCGGAGGAGCCCTTATTCTCGCGGAAATGGACGGAGAAGTCTAGTCGAAGCCTATCAACGCAGACGCAGTGAAGCGATACTACATTTGATCATATGCTTTTCCTTCATGATGCATTTTGAACTACGCCTGACCTGATTCTCTTTTAAGAGGGGATACGTAGGCAGCCCTATGGGTTCGGTCACATTTTAATAAAAAATTCCATTTTTCCCCGCTATTGGAACTGGGGCAGAATTTTGAGGAGGACCCTCAAAATTCTGAAGTCAGTCGTCAGTTTTCTCATCAACACCAACCCAGTAAACTGGGGCGGAATTTTGAGGAGGGCCCTCAAAATTCTGGGATTGTTCCGCGTTCAGTCATCCAGCACAGCCGTCAGCAGCGCCAGCCCAGTAAACTGGGGCAGAATTTTGAGGAGGACCCTCAAAATTTCGGAGCAAGCGAGGTTGTCGTGTCTTGAACCATGTTGTAGTTGTTGGTTCATCCCGAAATAATCAAGGAATTGTTTTTACCTATATATACATGCACTTGCCTTATATTCACTAGGTCATGCCCGAATATCATTTGGATCGCATCGTTTAGCAACGCTACCCCAATTATACGCAACAGCAAGAGCCGGAGGATACGAACTAACCTCCCCCCTATAAAACTCACAATTTTTCTTTGGATGCAGGAATTCAGGCAACGAATCAAAATATATTTGCTCTTCAGAATCAAAAACCCTCCAGAGGGTCACTATCCGCACTCGACACTCCCCAGCAGTCTTAATAGCGCAAACCGCCCACCAGAATTCAGGCCGCAAAAGCAAAACGCACCCACTCTTTAGAGTCAAAACTCTCAAAGCAATCACTCATTTCGCAAAAGTCTACTATCTACACCCAGCATTTCCCAGCAGTCATGATAGCGCAATCATCTATCAGCTAAGAGAACTTACTACTGTTCGTTTCTTTACATTTCTGCATTGCATAAGGCTACTTGCTTCCTTTCGAGACTAAGCTCTGTCTCCATCTGCATTTCTGCATAAGGCTATTCTCTACCTTTCGAGGTTAAGCTCCACCTCCATATTGCATAAGGCTATCTATCTACCTTCCGAGACTAAGCTCTGTCTCCATTTGCATTTCTGCATAAGGCTACTCTCTGCCTTCCAAGGTTAAGCTCTACCTCCATACTGCATAAGGCTACTTTCTGCCTTTCGAGACTAAGCTCTGTCTCCATCTGCATTTTTGCATAAGGCTATCTATCTGCCTTTCGAGGTTAAGCTCTACCTCCATAATGCATAAGGCTATCTATCTGCCTTCCGAGACTAAGCTCTGTCTCCATCTGCATCTTGAATAAGGCCACTTTTCGGCCTTCCGAGGTTAAGCTCTACCTCCATCCTGTATAAGGCTACTTATTTGCCTTTCGAGACTAAGCTCTGTCTCCATCCGCATTGCATAAGGCTATCTTCTGCCTTCCGAGGTTAAACTCTACCTCCATCCTGCATAAGGCTACTTATCTGCCTTTCGAGACTAAGCTTTGTATCCATCCGCATTGCATAAGGCTACTCTCTGCCTTCCGAGGTTAAGCTCTACCTCCATATTGCATAAGGCTATCTATCTACCTTCCGAGACTAAGCTCTGTCTCCATCTGCATTTTGCATAAGGCTACTCTCTACCTTTCGAGGTTAAGCTCTACCTCCATATTGCATAAGGCTAGCTATCTGCCTTTCGAGACTAAGCTCTGTCTCCATCCGCATTTTGCATAAGGCTACTCTCTGCCTTCCGAGGTTAAGCTCTACCTCCATATTGCATAAGGCTATCTATCTGCCTTTCGAGACTAAGCTTTGTCTCCATCCTGCATGGCTGAAATATCGCCACTTTATTTAAATTCTCGCTTCGGCTGAAATATCGCCTCCTGCTTTTTAAATTCTCGCCTTGGCTGAAAAATTGCCACCCTTGCATTCATTTGGCTGAAAGATTGCCACCTTCTCATGTGCTGAAAAATCGCCAACTTATTCAAAGGCGTCATAGTTCGGAGGCACCATCTGCATAGCCCGAGAACATCATTTCATGGCCTGCGAATCCTTATTTTATGCGCTTCATAGCTCAGGACATCATAGTCTGAGGACGTCATCCTAACCGTCCAAAGACAGCATTCATGGTCCAATGGGAACTTGCATCACGTTTAAATTACACAAATATATACGCACATCACGCACTTGCAGGTACTCCGGTTGGCTCACGGCTGTCTCAGCGATCCCGCTCCAATTCTTCGCAGCCTGTCCGATTCCAAGCACCCTCTCAAACCTGACCGTCGCGACCGTTCTTTTAAATTTCCATCGGCATATTCCGCCAATGGTTCCTGAACTACATGTGGCCTGATTCCTGTAAAAGTAGGGATATGTAGACAGCTCAGAAACCAGAGAACGGTCAAAATTCTTTTACAATCGCCATTTCCGGTCAAAATTGGCCATCTTGTCTTTACCCGACAACTCTTTCATCCTCCTCGGGTAAAGAGGGGCAGCTGTTGATACCTAATTTTTCCCTATGTATTTTTATACTCAAAATACTTTCAAAATAGCATATGTATGCATATACAAGCACGCCCAAAGTCTTTGGTATTTTTCCAAATTTTTAAAGATTTTTAAACCCAATTTATGGCCTATTTTGCACTATAAAAAACCAATAATTATTCCCAAAAAACTTGTCATTTTGGCGAATAATTTATTTTATTCTCGCATTCACACAAAATATAATTTACGTGATTTTTGCATAATTTTACAAGTCCATTTGGTATTTTTAAACTAAAATTGCATGAAATTGCAATTTTAGCCTATTTCTCGATTTAATAGCATTCGTAATCACAAAGTCATTTATAATATTTTTAAATTAATACTTATACATTGCTTATCAACTCAGTATTTTTAATTTAATTTTAAACACTATTTACTATTTTTATAAAATCAAAACGGGGAAAATTGGCTATTTAAATTGCAGTCCCTTTTTATTTCAATTGTAGCCCAAATTGCACCCTCAATTTCAACCCCAACCCGTATTCCTAGATTACCCAACCCATACCCAATTAATTTACCCGATCCAGCCTTGATCTGATCTGAGCCGTTGATCAAATGAGATCAACGGCCCAGATTCTTATTTCTCAAATTAAATCAAACGACCCCCCCTTTGACCCCTCATTTCTCATAGAGACCGGTCTCTCTCCTGGTCTCTTTGTCTCCTCCTTCTCTCTAGAACCCTCTAGTTCCCTCCTCCTTCTCCGACGAGCTTCATCGCCTCTCCGGCCATGCTCCGTCCTCACTTCTCTCGACCACCAGTCGCCATGGAGCTGTGTCTCGCTGATCTTCTCTAAGTTTTGAGGCTCCAGAGACTTCCACCATGCAAGATGGTCACTGGAAGCCTTGCTTGTCTTATCTCCGGCCTTTTCTCCGATGGTTTTCAGTCCGATGGCACTATGAATGCCATTATTAACGAGTTTCACAGCCATGTTCCTTACCTCACCAAGTTATTGCAAAAAACCCTAATTTCCGCCTAAGTCTCTCGATCTCTATCGTTTTAAAGCATTTTTAACTTATCCTTTTGTGTTTTACACTACTTTCTGCCTCATTCTCAAATTTTAAACGTTTTGTTCTTTTCTCAAAAGCTAGAGTTTCCGAACCCCTTTCAAAAATCACTATATCTTCTGCTTCTTTTTGAGTATTATGTGTTTATGCCTGTATTATTTGTTTATGTTTGTATTATGAGCTTGTTTGTGTGGTTTTCTGGTTAATCCGAGTTCCATGCTTTATGTTTCTATTAGGGCTCCTGTCTTGTGTTGAAACTGTGATCTTCTCGCTTAGTGTTCTCTGATTTTCACACCTATTGTGTTTATAGGTCTAATTGTTATTCTAAATAATTCTGTGCATCTCTTTGAATCCCTGATTATCCGTATATGATTTCCTTGGAGATGCTCCACTGATTTGAATTGTTTCCTTGATTGTGAGATGCTTTCCTTACTTAAGGATGATTCCCTGTGATTTTCCATCTCACCCGTGATTTTCCTTAACTAATTGCTTTCAAAATCAGTCTGTTTATATGCACACTATATGCCTATTTACTTTCCTTACTTGTAATTATGTTGTACCTTCCTTATTTGATGCATTTATCTTTACCGTTTGAGTTGTGACTCCCTAATTGAAGGCAATTTGAGTTTTAATTGATTCTAATAGGTTTTCTTTCTATAATTATAATCAGTCTATATATGTTACCTTATTTTTCACTTATTTGAAGACTATATATTCTACCCTCTCTTTAGCATAGCGGGGGGAATCATTTTCTGAACTCTCTCTTACACAAAAGAAGTAATTCAGTACTCTCTCTTTGTTTTACACAATCTCTCTCCCCTTGTGACTACTGGCTGATCAACTAGCTTGAAACTCAGGCTGAGTTTCAGGCTGCTTCATTGTTCCATTGCTCTCTATATTGCTGCTCACTTCACTAGTATCGCTGCACACTCTCTATATTGCTACTCACTTCACCACTTTGCATATTATAACTCACTACTGTCATGCATTACTTTGCCTTCAACTGGTATGTCTCCTATTTGATTTACAGCTTCAAAGCAATATGTTTTCTATGGGTATTGCACTTCCTTTTGTTTCTGGTATGTTTCTACTTATGCTTTTGTTGTTCTTGCTGCAATTAGCATGCTTCTATGTTGATTAACATGACTATCTTAATCTGGCATGCCTATTACTCCCCTTATATGTCTCATGCATGTCTTTCCTTATCCCCTAACCCCAGTGTAGTTATCAGCATGATGTTCTGACCTCTTTGGTTGAAACCTGCCTGATTGTTTAAGTGCTGAAGTGCTTCTCTTTGATGTTTGTGTAACTGTGTTCTCACTCGTGAATTACTTGTCCCCTTCTCCTCTGCCCCTGCTTGTGCTTACCTGACATTGTATCTTCTGTTTCAAACTGCTTTTCAATTCAATCTTTTGAAACTCCATCACTATCTCACTACTCTCAGAAGTTTAGGGTCAGCCACCTTAGTGTAAGCATTGCTTTGGGTACCTTGAGTACCGACTGAACTTTGATGCACAAGGCTGGTAATTCCACACTTGCACTTGTCTTGTTAATTTGTTTTGGGTGCCTGGTATTGGCCAAGGGTCCCAATGGGCCTTTAGGGAGCTTTGCCTCACCCAAACCTTGGTAAAGGTTGTGAAACTCGAAAGAAGTGAGGATTGGAGACTTGAGCCTGGTTGAAGGCTCCCTATAGAATAGCTTCTTATTTTTCTATTCTTCGCTACTGTAATCTGATTACTTCGTCTATAATAACTTGTAATGAATAATTGGGGATATAGTGAAATTGGGTGGGATTATGCATGTTTGGTTAATGGGTAGAGAACATGTCTATAGGGTTTTACTTACTTATTTGTGCAATAGATATCTTGCATAGGACATGCATCTCACACGATTAGAAATCCTGTTTTAGGCTCTTTTACTTTCAGCTCGTTATTATACTCACTTTGTAATCACGATTAATTAACAACCTGTTATACAAATTGCTACTACATTTAGGGACCATGTTTTAGGAGCTTTATGTGCATTAGACATCATGTTACTTAGGATCTTCGTTTGAGTGGCAATTGTTGAACGCCTTACTAATTTGTCTAATTTAACAACATAAGTCTGATGAACTATGCCTCCTCTCCTTAAAACTGGATTAATATGCATGCTCACCTTTCAAGTAGGCAATACATACGACGACTAGGCAAGCTTTAGGCCTAATAAAATTGATTGATTTTGGTTTGCCAGTTTTCAGACTACCCCGTCTCTTTTTTAAACTACTGAACTTCATTCCTTGTTTGCCTCGCTGAGGATTACTCTGATTTCTGTTAAAACTCCAGTCCCATTTTGACATACTCTCGGAATCAGGCGTATGTTTTATCATGTCTTCTACTGGGTTGTTTGCTTGTCCAGAATCGTGCTATTTTACTACATCATTACTATATTTTGAAAGTGTTACAATATGTCTTTTACTAATTCCTAAACTATTATATACCTACTGCCATTTTTTAGTTATATTTCTGAAAATTTCGATCAAACTTTTTTTTTTGATTTCTGCCAAAACCTATCTTTAATATTCCTGCTTTTAACTCTCATTTCTTTAGACCTTAAATGTGATTGATACGTGCTAATTATATGTCTATCCGTGGAGGGACATTTGAGCCTCTTACGTGCCTTTATGTGATCCCTTACATGAAGTCTTATTTGTTTTGTATGTCGCCTAGTATTTTGACCTTCAAACCTAAGGGTTCAACCTAGTCCTTACCTTATAGGAATAATGGTCCTAAATACCCTCTAGGACTTATAGGACGGGACGGGTAATAGTACGCAATAAGCACTCGCGACCAATCCACACGTTTAATTAACCTTTACGGGGCGGGAAGGGTAGAATATGGAGATGATGACGGTGCACTAATATCTCGTGCGAGAATGATTGCTGGGTATTGCACCAAACTGATTCATATTATATTTAAACCTAGGACCCCTTTTCTCCTTCTTTAGTTATTGATGTTTTCTTAAATTAATGTTTCTTCAACTAAGCTTTCTCCTTTTAAAATCACTTGTGTCTTTCTTCTTTTAAAATTTCTCAACTTGCTATGTGCAAACTTTGCTTGTTTATTCCTACTCTTCTTAAAGTCATAATTAAGCACGATCGGGAACCACACTAGTGGATCTTGAGGGGTGTCTAACACCTTCCCCTCGAGATAATCTCAAACCCTTACCCGAACTCTGGTTTATCTTTCAAAATCCTCTTTTTTTAAGTGTCCTAATGCACTATAATCATTAGGTGCGACTCTTCAAATTCCTTATCCCGATTCCTCGAAAGGGGAATAAGAGTTGTTTTGTCCATAATGTTGTAAACCGATTTCGCCTTCTTTTAGGAGGGAAAAAGGGGGCGTCGACACAAACAAGACCGAAGCACCCCAAGGTGACACACTGGGATGAATGAGGACCTTATCAAGCAATTCCTGTAATTGTTACTTCAACTCAAGAGGAGCCATACGATATGGAGGAATAGAGATAGGCTGAGCGCTCGGCAACAAATCAATACCAAAGTCAATATCCCTGTTAGGTGGCATGCCCGTAAGATCAGCTGGAAATACATCTGGAAAATCCCTCACTACTGGAATTGACTCAACTATAGGGCTATCAATATTGACATCTCTTATGTAAGCTAGATAAGTGTCACACCCCTTCTCAACCATTCGACGAACCGCTAGAAATGAAATAACTCTGCTGGAAGTAAGGTACCTCTCCACTCTAATCGTGGTAATCCTGGCAATGCCAAAATCACGATCTTGGAGTGACAATCAAGAATAGCATAATAGGGAAACAACCTATCCATGCCCAAAATAATATCAAAATCTACCATATTGAGCAATAATAAATCGGCTTTGGTCTCAAAACCACTAAGAACAGCCAAACATGACTGATACACACGGTCAACAACAATAGAATCTCCTGCATGTGTAGACACATAAACAGGAGAACTCAAGGAATCACGAGTTATGCCCAAATACAGAGCAAAATATAAGGACACATAGGAATAATTGGAGCATGGATCAAATAAAACTAACGCATCTCTATGACAGATCGGAATAATACCTGCAATGGCAGAGTTAGAAGAAACTACCTCTGTACGAGCAGGAAGAGCATAATATCTGGCCTGGCCTTCCCTCTGGGGTGACCTCTACCTCGAGCTGGCTGAGCAGGTGGAGTGGTAGTTGGTGCTGTAATCATAGCCTGGGGACCTTGGAGCACGCGGTGCCTGAGTAGTCTGTGGAGGTACACTCCTCCTAAGTCTAGGGAAATCCCTCACCATATGGTGAGTGTTGCCACACTCAAAACAAGTTCTCGGAGGGTGTGGCTGTTGTGGCTGGCTCGGACCAGGTCGGCTGGACTGACCGCTAAAAACACCCCATGTAGGAGGTGCACTAGACGATGGCGGTGCATAATAAGGCTCATAGGGCCTAGGAGGGGCCGGAATACCACTGGCGTCTGGAAGTGCTGAATGAACAGGGCAATTTATATAGCCCTTACCATGACGAACTGCAACTAGGGCACGAGTACTACTATAAGTGCCAAACTCTCGTGACCTCTTCGCCTCATTCTCCTCTCTCTCCCAAGAAAGCATACCCTTCAATATCCAAGCAATAACCATAACTTGCTGGTATACAATATCCATCTCCAACTCACAGTCCATGCTAAGCCTGATAGTCTGATACTGGGGTTCGGCCCCTCAATAAATCGATGGACCCTCTCTCGAACTGTATCAACCAAGGTTGGTGCATGTCTAGCCAAATCACTAAAGCGAACCGCATACTATGACACAGTCATAGAACCCTAGCGCAATTGCTCAAGCTCCGTGCACCATGCACCTCTGAGACTCTAGAGAACATACTCCCTCAAGAACATATCCGAGAACTGAGTCCAAGTAAGTGAAGCTGCCTCACCCGGACTACCCAACTCATAAGCACACCACTACTGATAGGCTGCTCCTCTAAGCTGGAACGTAGTGAAAGAAACCCCACTCGACTCTGCTACACCCATAGTGCGGAGGATATGGTGACATTCCTCAAAAAAACCTTGGGAATCCTCTGACGCCAAGCCACTGAAAGTATGAGGGTGGTACTTTTGTATCTCTCGAGTCTGAGTTGGTCCTCCTCAGATACTACTACCCTACCCTCGGGCCAAACTGGGGCTACCGACTGCACTGGTATGACCTCTAGAACCTGATCGACCTGAACCCACTACTCTAGGGTGTGGGAGTTTGTGCTCCTCCCCCTGCCTGAGATATGGCAGGAGCAAGTGGAATCAACCCTGCCTGAGGTAGAGTACTGAACATGCTCAGGAATTGTGCAAGGGTCTCCTGAAGAGCTGGTGCATTAACAGGCATCTCAGGTGCATGCGCTTCGATTGGAGCTACTGATGGCTCCTCTGTAGCAGCTCGTGCATGTGCTCTAGCTACACCACGTGGACGTCCTTGGCCTCTACCCCGGTCTCGGCTCTTGCGGCTCTAGTAGGGGGCATGGGTGCCTAGTCATCTCCTCACCATTTGTGAGAGAATAGAAGACAAAAGTTTAGAATTCCGAAGTCAACAATTTTGCAAGACAAGGAATCAAAGAAGTGAAATTTTCCTAACAGTTTCATAGCCTCCCGAAGATAATTAGAGATGTCTCCCTACCGATCCGTGAGACTCTACTAAACCTGCTTGTGACTCATAACACCTATAAACCTAGAGCTCTGATACCAACTTGTCACGACCCAATTCTTCCTCCGTAAGACATTATGATAGCACCTAGTCGCTACGACTAGGTAAGCCTAACAATTTTGGAATAACGAAAATAAAAGTAGTATTTAACAACTAAACTTCAACAGATAACCATATACTGATAAAATGTCACTCGGCATGTACAACTAAACCAGCACTCGAGTATAAACAATATTCCCAAAACCTGGTGGTCATAAGTCACAAGCTTTACGAATTTGTCTAACTATTTCTATGCATTAGTAACTAGAAGAAATAAAGGAGGAACGACATAAAAGGGATAGAGGGGGACTCCGAGGTCTGCGGACGCTTGCAGATATACCTTAAAATCTCTGGAGCAGCAGTAAGTATGCAACTAATAACGGGGCTGGTAGGAGGTACCTGGATTTGTATACAAAACATGTGCAGAAGAGTAGCATGAGTACACCACAACAGTACCCAATAAGTGTCAAGCCTAACCTCGGTAGAGTAGTGACGAGGTCAGGTCCAGGACCTTCTAGGATATAATGATAAGACAGAAGATAAAACAACACGATGAGAGACTGGGAGTTTAACAAAAGAGAATTTATAGAAAATAACAACACAACACAGAGATGTAAATAACAGGGGCGCTCCCGAGATACCGTCTCATAGTCCCAAAAGTAAATATATAGGGGGATCTCCTGAGGTACCGTCTCGTAGTCCCAAATGTAAATATACAGGGAGATCTCCCGAGGTACCACCTCGTAGTTCCAAAAGTAAATGTACAGTGGAATATCCCGAGGTACCGTCTCATAGTCCCAAAAGTAAATATGCAAGGGCATCTCCTGAGGTACCGCCTCGCAGTCCCAAAAGTAAACACACAACTCGAAAGTTATAGCAACAACAATTAACAGCAAGAAACCCTATAGTTTAAGACTAAAACGAATCCAAGAAAAATAAGAAATCAACTAAGCATGCTGCACAGATGACAAATAGGCATTTAAGACATGTAGACATGTGATATTAAGCTAAACAGGATAACTACACATGCTGGGATAACTCATAAAAGACATAACAGCCCGTGTACGCACTCGTCACCTCGCGTACACGGCACTCACATATCATAGAAGTATCACAACAATACTAAATCCTAAGGGGATTTTCCCTACACAAGGTTAGGCAAGCCACTTACCTCGAGTCAAACTCAATCAATCAACAAGAATGCCTTTTCCTCTACTTTCTGACTTTGAATGACCCAGATCTAGCTAAAAATAATTACATACTATAAATACAACTATAATAAACTAATCTAATTAATGAAATAAGACTTTAATAAGAATTTCAAAAATCGCCCCAAAAGGTAGACCCGGTCCCACGTCTCGTAATCAGGTAAAAATGACAAAATACAAATACAAATACGAGTTCACTCATACCAAAATTACTCAAATCCGATACCAAAATCTCAATCAAAAGTTTGGTTGAAGAATTTCTTCCACTTTTCTCAGTTTTCCCAATCCAATTCATAAATTAGAAGGTGAAATTACATTAGTGAGATATAACCAAAAACAAGTAAAGAATCGTTACCCAATTGATGACTCTAAAAATCCCTCAAAATCTCATCCAAATCGAGCTCTCTATCTCAAGTTTTGATAAAAATGGGAAAACCCTCATTTTTGAAATGTTTATATCTTCCCAGTGAATCCTTCTTCGCGAACGTGAAACCATCCTCACGTTCGCGATGCATAAAAATGATTCAGCCCAAAAACCTCCTTCACGAATGCAATGGCCCAATCACGAACGCGGAGCTTACACAGCCTGATCCTAAGCGAATGTGGGATCCTCATCGTGAACGCGTAGGCTAATTTCCTGGAGACTCATTAGACCAATTTTCTCTACGCGAACATGAGGTCCCTATCGCGAATGCATAGACCAAATACCTCAAAGCTTCACGAACACCAAGCCCAAATTCCAGCAGCACTCAACTTCATCTACGCGAACGCGGGAGAAGCTTCGCAAACGCACAAAAGGAAACCAGACAACAACAATAGCTGATGCTTCAGCTATAACACTAAGTCCAATTCTAGTCCGTTAACAATCCAGAATACACCCGAGGCCCCCGGGACCTCAACCAAACATACCAACAAGTCTTAAAATATCATACGAACTTAGTCAAGCCTCCAAATCACATCAAACAACACAAAAAATACGAATCGCACTACAATCCAAACTTAATGAGCTTTAAAACTTCAAACTTCTACAATCGGTATCGAAACCTATCAAATCACGTCCAATTGACCTCAAATTTTGTACACAAGTTATATTCAGCATTACGGACCTACTCCTACTTCTGGAATCGGAATTCGACCCCGATATCAAAAAGTCCACTTTCGGTCAAACTTCCCAAAAATTCAACTTTTTCCATTTCAAGCCTAATTCAGAGACAGACCTCCAATTCACAATCCGGACACGCTCCTAAGTCCAAAATTACCCAACGGAGCTAAAGGAACCAGCAAAACTCCATTCCGGAGTTGTCTTCATACAGTTCTAACTACGGTCAAAATTGTAGAACTTAAGCTTCCATTTTAGGGACTAAGTGTCCCATTTAACTCCAAAACTAAAAACAAATCCTTTCGTCAAGTCACATAAGCATATAAAGATACGGGAAAAACAAAAAATTATGGGGTCGAGGCTAATGCTCTCAAAACGACCGGTCGGATCATTAGATATTCCTATGAAATTGAAGAAAAATGAAACAAGATTGAAGAAATTTTTATTTAAGTTACAAGTTTTAATATAATGTTTTTCTTGAGATTAACACTCCGTAAAATGTACCAAATCTACTCCTAGACACTTGATAGGAAGTTGTGGAGGTCGAGTATTACGGTTATAGGCTAGAAGGTAGTTGAGTCTTTCAGTTGCGGCTCAACCCTAAAGCCACTAAAGCAGTGGCTTTAGGCCCCCAAAAAATTAAGACCCCAAATTTTATATAAATAATTATTTATATATAGTATAAATAATTATGTATTTATTATTAGTGATAAATAAATTAGTTTTAATCATTTGTCTCAATTTTTAAATTTTGTACAAAAAATTGTAGATTATTAAATTTGCATTTACTTCCTATTATTTGTTATTCTTTTTTGTTACCTCATGCATGGTGGATGGGCTCAACTTCTTAATTTTTGTCTAACTCACTTCAACTTGAATCAATTTTGTGTATAACTATGATTTTGTAGAATCTTCTTCTATTCTTTAAGTGCTTTTTAGACAATTTTTCTATTTTTTAAGCTAATGAAATTATTAAAGGATTAGATATGAAAAAGCATTTCTTAACCTTGAATGTCTTTTGAGGCCTCTTTTTAAATTTTCGCTTTAGGCCACATGTAGTGTTGAGCCGCCTCTAGAGTCTTGCCTTACTTTGTACCTTTGTGAGCCTAGTCTGGTAGGTTTTTTGTGTAAGATAGCTAGTGGCAATGTCGTGTCTTATTATTTATTTTTTTTTGGTGCGGGTCCTATTTACTAGCCATTATTTTTGCTTTGCATTTTTCTTCTACATTTTATGTTCCTATTTTTTCTACGATCTCTGTAGTGAAACTAATATTATCTTTTTATCTTTTTATTCTCTTGAGCCGATGGTCTTTCAAAAACAGCCTCTATACTCCTTCGGGGTAGGGGTAAGGTCTGTTGTAACGATCCGGTCGGTCGTTTCATGAGTTACCACTCCGTTTCCCCTATTTCGGTTTCTTATTGTTTTGTTTATCAGTTTTATATGTGATCGGGTTGGTTGGCTCGGGTTCGAAAAGGTTTTGGTAAGGTTTGAGACACTTAGTCTCTTTTGAGGAAGCTTAAGTTGAAAAAGTCAACTGGATGTTGACTTCTGTGTTAGAAGGATCGTATGTGAGTTCCGATGGTTAAGATAGCTTCGAGAGGTGATTTAAGACTTAGTAGCGTGATCGGAATGTGTTTTGGAGGTCCGGAGTAGATTTAGGCTTGAATTGGCGAAATTGGAGTTTTGGCATTTTCCGGTTGATAGGTGAGATTTTGATATAGGGATCGAAATGGAATTTCGGGAGTTGCAGTAGGTCTGTTGTGTCAGTTGGGATGTGTCCAAAATTTCATGTCATTCGGATGTGGTTTGATAGACTTTTTGATCAAAAGCATAATTCGGAAGATTTTGGAAACTTAGGCTTGAATCCGATGTGTTTTGGTTGATTCGATGTTGTTTGAGGTGTTTTGAAGATTGGTACATGTTTGGATGGTGGTATGTGGCTTGTTTGTGCTTTTTGTTGAGGTCCCGAGGGCCTTGGGGTGATTTCGGATGGTTGGCGGAAAGTTTGGAAGTTGGTTTTGGCAGTTGAAGATGTTTTATTGCTGTCATAACTGCACCTGCGGCTAGGGGACCGCAGGATCTCACAGAAGCAAGGTTGGAGTCACCGAAGCGGAAAGAGCCTAGGAAGGCAGGAACCGTAGAAGCGGTTGAAGAACCGCACCTGTGATGGCGCAGGTGCGGATTGTGCATCGCAGATGCGGAAGTGAGGATTTAAGTGAGGACCGCAGATGCAGCATCTTGGACCGCAGAAGCGGTATCTGGACCCCAAGTGCGAAAAGCCTAGGCCAGAAGGTATAAAAGTATTCCTTCGCGATTTTTGAGTTGTTCTTTACCATTTCAAGTCGGTTTTGGAGCTTTTTGGGAGATTTTGAACATGGAATCAAGGGATATTGTCTGGAGATAAGATTTTTGAGTCTAATAATCAATCCTATGGCATTATTTCACTGATTTAGCCTAAGATTAATGGAAATTAAGGGTTAAAAATTGGGAAACTAGGGCTTGGTATTGGAGACATTGACTTGAGGATTTGAGGGGCCATTTGTGGTCGGATTTTTGGACTTTTGATATGTATGAACTCGTGGGGAGATAAGGAATCTATTGATGTAAATTTTATCGAACTTCGAGACGTTGGCCTGGGGATTGGGTTTTGGTTAATTTCGGGGTTTATGTTGTAAATTGATTATTTTAGCATAGGTTTCGTCCCTTTAGTATATTTTGACATCGTGATTCTGATTTTGGATAGATTCGACGCGAGTTGAGGCCGATTCGAGGGGCAAAGGCATTGCGGGCTAGAATTTGGACCGAATTGAGGTGAGTAATAATTTTAAATGTTGTCATGAGGGTATGAAACCCCGGATTTTACATCGTTGTGCTATATTGAGGTGACACACATGCTAGATGACGAGCGTGGAGCTGTGCACCATTGGGGATTGTGACTAAGTCCGTTCTGAATGACTGTTTTATCACGTATTTGACTGAAAATTGGTTGCTACCATCATGTTTTGGGTTGAATGTTATATTTGGGCATTGTGCCAACTATTTGGACCCTTAGGGGATTTTTACTGATCTTTTCTCATTATTTTGACTTTATCCTTCTACTCGGTCATGCTATATTCTACTGTTTTCATAACTCAACCATGTTTACTCTGTTTTAACACATTAAATAATATATTAAATGATAATTTGGGTTGATCATCATGTTTTACTGTTGCCTGAGTGGCTTATAAGATTCTGACTAAGTTAGGCCGAGGGCATGTGCTGTGAGGATACACTGATTCATGATTTGGAGGCCGAGGGCCTGAGATTGTATGCCACGAGGTGGCTTGTTGATATGAGGCTGAGAGCCTATTGATTATGCCACGATGTGACTTGATATTGCGCTTGGGCCGTAAGGGGCCCCTCCCGGAGTCTGTACGCCCCTAGTGAGCGTGGGTACCTATTGTGATATAAGATATAGCCCGAGGGGCTGGTATTGTTCCATGATATTTCCCGAGGGGCGGATATTATTGACATTGTGCCCGAGGGGCGGATTTTATGTGTTTATCTGTTCTAGCTACTTTTCATTTAATTGTTTAACTGTTAAAAAGATGTTTTAAAGAAGCTTCTTCTGAACTAAGGTGTCTTTATATGTTTTCACTGTTTCATTACTTTTACTGGTTTTATACTGCTTCTTTATAGTATGTTGATGTGCTTTTACATGATTTTTTATCGCTCAGTCTTCATTTATTATTATTACTCACTGAGTTGGAGTACTCACTTTACTCCCTGCACCCTGTGTGCAAATTCAGACGCTTCGGGTCCCGCTAGCGAGTGTTGATTTCTTCCATCTCAGGCGGATTCGGAGATTCACTAGGTAGTTGCTCGGCGTTCGCAGCCCAGTGCTTCTCCCCCTATCTTATTTTCTCTATTTTAGTTCTGTAATAAACTATGTAGACTTTTCCTGTCTTTAATCGGATAGTAGATGCCCATGACTGGTTACACCCCCATGTCGGGCTATGTCTATTCCGCAATTGCATTATTTCACCTTCCTTTAGGGTTGTTATTATGTTAAAGACTTGATTTCTATTATTTAACTGCTTAAAATGAATTGGGTGTGTGTCGGCTGGCCTTGTTTTCCGAGAGGCGTCATCACGACTGGGTCCAGGTTTAGGGTCATGACAAGTTGGTATCAGAGCCTAGGTTACATAGGTCACACAAGTCATGAGCAGGTTTAGTAGTCTTGCGGATCGGTACAGAGACGTCTGTATTTATCCTTGAGAGGCTGTAGGACCTTTAGGAAAAACTTCATATTCTTGAAATTTTTGTCGTGCGAATCTGAGTACTAAACTTCTGTTATTCTATTCTCTCATAGATGTGAGGACATGCTCTACTGGTCAGGATGGACGACCACCAGTACCACCAGCTATGGCCACTAGAGGCCAAGGACGCGGTCATGGTCGCGGTAGGGGCAGGGGTGTGGCCCGCACAGCAGATAGGGTAGCACCTGCAGATCCACCAACTGCCCTAGTTCAGGATCATGTCCTAGTTGTGGACGCTCCAACAGCACCAGCTGTGCCCATTGTGATTCCGGGTATTTAGGAGGCCTTGGCTCAGATTCTATCAGTATGCACTAGCCTAGCTCAGGCGGTCTCAGTTACTACAGCTGGAGCTACTTCTAAGGCCAGGGGAGGCACTCAGACTCCCGCCACTCGCACACTTGAGCAGGTCGTGCAGGAACTTCAGACACTAGGGGCACATCCAGCCCAACCGGTTGCAGCTGCTTAAGACAATGTAGCTCCTGCCATGCTAGAGGACGAGCAACGCAGGTTGGAGAGGTTTGGTAGACTTCAGCATCCGACTTTCAGTGGTGCCGAGAGCAAGGATGCCCAAGGTTTCTTGGACAAGTGCCAGCGGATTCTTCGCACAGCGGGTATTCTAAAGACTAGCAGGATCGCTTTTACTACTTTTCAGTTTTTAGAGCTGCCTTCATTTGGTGGGAGGTGTATGAGAGGCGTAGGTCTGTTGGTGTAGCACCCCTTACCTGGTAACAGTTCTCCGTTCTCTTTCTAGAGAAGTATGTGTCGTAGTCTCGTAGAGAGGAGCTGTGCAGGCAGTTGGAGTGGTTGCGTCAGGGAGAAATGGCTGTGATGTAGTATGAGATAAGGTTCTTCGAGTTAGCTCGTCATGCTATTTGGTTGGTTCCGACAGATAGAGAGAGGATTAGGAGGTTTGTGGATGGCCTCACTTATCAGTTTCGTATTCTCATGACCATGGAGAGGGTGTCTGGTGCTACTTTTAGGGAAGTTGTTGACATCGCCCGTAATATTGAGTCGGTTCATCGCCAAGAGCGAGATGAGAGGGAGGCCAAGAGGCCTTGAGGATCTGGTAGTTATAGTAGTGCTCCTTCGAGAGGTCAGTTTTAGCATGGTAGAGGTCGTCTATTCAGGCATGCTCAGCCAGCTCGCCCAGGTTATCGTGGGGCATCATCAGGTCATGGTTCTCATAGTTCTCATCAAGGCCAGTCATCACTTAGTGCCCTTCCAGCTTAGAGTTCATCCCGTGCTCCATTAGTTCAGGGCTTTTCTATGCCAGGTGCATCTACTAGTCATTCCGGTATTAGGGGTTCCCTTTAGTCCCTGTATCCAGCACCCAGCACTCAGGGCTTGTCAAGAGGAGCATGCGGAGCATTTGAGAGTTGTGTTACAAAGATTGAGGGAGGAGAAGCTTTATGCAAAATTCTCCAAGTGTGAGTTTTGGCTCAGTACAGTGGCTTTCTTAGGGCACGTGGTGTCCAGTAGGATATTCAGGTTGATCCGAAGAACATAGAGGCGGTTCAGAGTTGATCCAGACTGTCCTCAGCCACAAAGATTCGCAGCTTTCTTGGTTTGGCGAGTTATTATCGCCGGTTTGTTTAGGGATTTTCATCTATCGCATCACCCTTGACCAAGTTGACTCAGAAGGGTGCCTCATTTGTATGGGCGGATAAGTGTGAGGAGAGCTTTCAGAAACTCAAGATAGCCTTGACTATAGCTCCAGTGTTAGTTTTCATCAGCTTCAGGTTCATATACCGTGTATTGTGATGCTTTGAGAGTTGGTATTGGGTGTGTATTGATGCAGGAGGGTAGAGTTATTGCTTATTCTTCTCGCCAGTTGAAGCCCTATGAGAAGAACTACCATGTTCATGATTTGGAGTTGGCTGCCATTTTTCACGCGTTGAAGATTTGGAGGCATTATTTGTATGGGGTGTCTTGTGAGGTGTTTACTGATCATTGTAGCCTCCAACACTTGTTTAAACAGAAGGATCTCAATTTGAGGCAGCGAAGAAGGTTGGAGTTGCTAAAGAATTATGATATCACTATATTGTACCATCCGGGGAAGGCCAATGTGGTGGCTGATGCTTTGAGCCGAAAGGCGGTGAGTATGGGGAGTTTGGCATATATTCCAGTTGGGGAGAGACCTCTTGTAGTTGATGTTCAGTCCTTAGCCAATCGGTTCGTGAGGTTGGATATTTCAGAGCCAAGTCAGGTATTGGCTTGTATGATTTCTCAGTCTTCCTTATATGATCACATCAGAGAGCGCCAGTATGATAATCCGCATTTGCTTGTCCTTAGGGACAAAGTTCGGCATGATGATGCCAGAGATGTGACCATTGGTGATGATGGGGTGTTAAGTATACATGGCCGTATATGTGTGCCCAATGTAGATGGGCTTCGGGAGTTAATTCTGGAAGAGGCCCATAGCTCGCGATATTCTAGGTGCCGCGAAGATGTATCAGGATTTGAGACAGCATTATTGGTGGAGGAGAATGGATAAAAACATTTTGGGATTTGTAGCTTGGTGTCTCAATTGTCAGCAGGTGAAATATGAGCATCAGAGACCGAGTGGCTTGCTTCAGCAGATGGATATTCCAAAGTGGAAGTGGGAGAGGATCACTATGGACTTTGTAGTTAGACTTACACGGACTTTGAAGAAATTTGATGCTATTTGGGTGATTGTGAATCGGCTGACCAAGTCCACGCACTTCATTCCTGTGTGTACTACCTATTCTTTAGAGCGGTTGGCAGAGATCTATATTCGGGAGATTGTTCGTTTGCGTGGTGTCCCAATTTCCATCATTTCAGATAGGGGCACTCAGTTTACTTCGCAGTTTTGGAGGTCTGTGCAGCGAGAGTTGGGTACTCAGGTTGAGTTGAGCACAGCTTTTCACCCTCAGACGGACGGACAGTCCGAGCGCACTATTCAGATACTGGAGGACATGTTGCGTGCTTGTGTCATTGATTTCGGAGGGTCATGGAATCAGCTTCTACCGCTTGTAGAGTTTGCTTATAACAATAGCTACAAGTCAAGTATTCATATGGCTCTATATGAGGCTTTGTATGGGATGAGGTGTAGACCTCCAGTTGGTTGGTTTGAGCCGGGTGAGGCTAGGCTATTGGGGACAAACTTGGTGCAAGATGCTTTAGAAAAGGTGAAGGTGATTTAGGAGAGGCTTCGTACAGCGCAGTCGAGATAAAAGAGTTATGCTAACATGAAGGTTCAGGATGTGTCCTACATGGTTGATGAGAAGGTTCTGTTGAAGGTTTCATCCATGAAGGGTGTTATGAGATTTGGGAAGAAGGGTAAATTGAGTCCTCGGTTCATTTGGCCTTTTGAGGTGCTTCGAAGGATTGGGGAGGTGGCTTATGATCTTGTTTTGCCACCCAGCTTGTCGAGTGTGCATCTGGTATTTCATGTTTATATGCTCCAGAAGTATATTGGCGATCCGTCTCATGTTCTAGATTTCAACGCGGTTCAATTAGATGGTGATTTGACTTATGATGTGGAGCCAACAGCTATTTTGGAGCATCAGGTTCGAAAGTTTAGATCAAAGGGTATAGCTTCAGTGAAAGTGCAGTGGAGAGGTCGGCCCGTAGAGGAGGCTACCTGGGAGACCGAGCGGGAGATGCGGAGCAGATATTCTCGCCTGTTTGATGCTTCAGGCATGTTTCTTGACTCGTTCGAGGACGAACATTTGTTCAAGAGGGGGAGGATGTAACGACTCGGCCGGTCGTTTCATGATTTTAACGCTCTGTTTCCCCCATTTAGGCTTCTTATTGCTTTGTTTATCAATTCTATGTGTGATTGGGTTGGTTGGCTTGGGTTCAAAAGGTTTTGGTAAGGTTTGAGACACTTAGTCTATTTTGAGGAAGCTTAAGTTGGAAAAGTCAACCGGATGTTGACTTATGTGTTAGAGAGTTGGATGTGAGTTTCTATGGTTTGGATAGCTTCGGGAGGTGATTTTAGACTTAGGAGCGTGATCGGAATATGTTTTGGAGGTCCGGAGTAGATTTAGGCTTGAATTGGCGAAATTGAAATTTTGGCGTTTTTCGGTTGATAGGTGAGGTTTTGACATAGGGGTCGGAATGGAATTCTGGGAGTAGCAATAGGTCTGTTGTGTTATTTGGGATGTGTGTGCAAAATTGCAGTTCATTCGGATGTGGTTTGGTAGACTTTTTGATCAAAAGCGTAATTTGAAAGATTTTGGAAATTTAGGCTTAAATCCGATGTGTTTTGGATGATTCGATGTTGTTTGAGGTGTTTTGAAGATTGGTACAAGTTTGGATGGTGGTATGTGTCTTGTTTGTGCTTTTTGTTGAGGTCCTCTGGGCCTCAGGGTAATTTCGGATGGTTGGCGGAAAGTTTGAAAGTTGGTTTTGGCAGCTGAAGATGTTCCATTGTTGTCATAAACGCACTTGTGGTTAGGGGACCGCAGGTGCGGTCTCGCAGAAGTGAGGTTGGAGTCGCAGAAGCGGAAAGAGCCTAGGAAGGCAAGAACTGCAGAAGCGGTTGAAGGACCGCACCTGCGATGGCGCAGGTGCGGATTGTGCATCGCAGATGCGGAAATGAGGAATTAAGTGAGGACCGCAGATGCGACGTCTTGGACCGCAGAAGCGGTATCTGGACCGCATGTGCGAAAAGCCTGGGCCAGAAGGTATAAAAGCATTCCTTCACGATTTTTGAGTTGTTTTTCACCATTTCAAGTTGGTTTTGGAGCTTTTTGGGAAATTTTGAAAAGGGAATCAAGGGATATCGTTTGGAGGTAAGATTTTTGAGTCTAATAATTGATCATGTGGAATTATTTCACTGATTTGGCCTAAGATTAATGGAAATTAAGGTTAAAATTGGGAAAGTAGGGCTTGGTATTGGAGACCTTGACTTGAGGATTTGAGGGGCTATTTGTGGTCGAATTTTGGGACCTTTGATATGTATGAACTCGTGGGGAGATCAAGAATCTATTGATATAAATTTTATCGATCTTCGAGACGTGGGCCCAAGGTCGGGTTTTGGTTAATTTTGGGATTTATGTTATAAATTGATTATTTTAGCATAGGCTTCGTCCCCTTAGCATATTTTGACGTCGTGATTCTGATTGTGGATAGATTCGATGCGATTTGAGGCCGATTCGAGGGGCAAAGGCGTCGCGGGCTAGAGTTTGGACCGGATTGAGGTGAGTAATGATTTTAAATGTTATCCTGAGAATATGAAACCCCGGATTTCACATCGTTGTGCTATATTGAGGTGACACACACGCTAGATGACGAGCATGGGGCCGTGCACCGTTGGGGATTGTGACTTATTCCTTCCCGAATGACTATTTTACCGCGTATTTGACTGAAAAATGTTTGCTACCATCATATTTTGGGCTGAATGTGCCAATTATTTGGACCCTTAGGGGATTTTTACTGATATTTTCTCACTATTTTGATTTTATACTTGTACTCAGTCATGCTATATTCTATTGTTTTCATAACTCAGCCATGTTTACTATGTTTTAACACATTAAATGATATTTTAAATGATAATTTGGGTTGTGCATCATGTTTTACTGTTGCCTGAGTGGCTTATGAGATTCTGATTGAGTAAGGCCGAGGGCCCGTGCTGTGAGGATACAGTGATTCATGATTTGGAGGCCGAGGGCCTGAGATTGTACGCCACGAGGTGGCTTGTTGATATGAGGCCGAGAGCCTATTGATTATGCCACGAGGTGGCTTGATATAGCGTTTGGGCCGTAAGGGGCCCCTCCCGGAGTCTGTACACCCCCAGTGAGCGTGGGTACCCTTTGTGATATGAGATATAGCCCGAGGGGCTGGTGTTGTTCCATGATATTGCCCGAGGGGCGAATTCTGTTGACATTGTGCCCGAGGGGCGGGTTTTATGTGTTTATCTGTTCTAGATGCTTTTCATTTAATTGTTTAACTGGTAAAAAGATGTTTTAAAGAAGCTTTTTCTTAACTAAGGTGTCTTTATATGTTTTCAATATTTCATTGCTTTTACTGGTTTTATACTGCTTCTTTATAGTATGTTGATGTGTTTTTACGTGATTTCTTATCACTCAGTCTTCATTTATTATTATTACTCACTGAGTTGGAGTACTCATTTTACTCCCTGCACCCTGTGTGCAGATTCAAACGCTTCGGGTCCCGCTAGCGAATGTTGATTTCTTCTAGCTTAGGCGGATTTGGAGATTCACTAGGTAGTTGCTCGGCGTTCGCAGCCCAATGCTTCTCCCCCTATCTTATTTTCCCTGTTTTAGTTCTGTAATAGACTATGTAGACTTTTCGTGTCTTTAATCGAATAGTAAATGCTCATGACTAGTGACACCCCGATGTCGGGCTATGTCTATTTCGCAATTGCACTGTTTCACCTTCCTTTGGGGTTGTTATTATGTTAAAGACTTGATTTGTATTATTTAACTGCTTAAAATGAATTGGGTATGTGTTGGCTGGCCTTGTCTTCACGAGAGGCGTCATCACGACCGGGTCCGGATTTAGGGTCGTGACATCTATGTACACATTATCCTCCCCCGACCCCATTAGTGGGATTTTACTGGGTTGTTGTTGTTGTATATATATACATTCTATATGTTATATACAAAAATTTTACAAATTTTATACACTTTTTCGACTGCCGAATGTAAATAAATTTATTTTTTGAGTGGGGTAGGGTGGGGGGAGGGGGAAAATTCAAAAATAGCCAGATTTATAACTGGTCGTTCAAAAATAACCCAGTTTCAAAAGTAATCGAAATTTAGCCATTTTTCATGTAAAGATAAATCTGAGCAAAAACACTGTTCAAAATCCGAAAAATACTCCAGTATATTATACTGGAGTTCTAGCATAAGTATGCTTGAACTCTAGCATATTATACTGGAGTTCTAGAATAAGTATGCTGGAACTCCAGCATAATATGATGGAGTTCCAGCATAAGTATACTAGAACTCCAGCATAATATACTGGAGTGCCAGCAAGTATAATTGTCCAGTATAAAATACTGGAGTTTGGAGCACCGGTGCTCCAGTCTCCAGTATATTATACCGGTCTAGCATAATATGCTGGAGTTCATACACAGGTGCACCGAACTCTAGTATATTATGCTGGACCGGTCTCTGTTGCAGCAAAATAGTGGCTATTTTTCATTGACTTCATAAACTGGCTATACCGTGCTATTTTTACTGGGGGGAGGGGGGAGACTAAAAGTGATAATGCCCCAATTTTATTTTGGGCTAGTTTTAATTAAAATTGTTCATGAATTGACAATTTGAGTAGTTTTCCCTTATAAATACTCTTTAATGGGCTAGGAGCAAATGGGTTACACCTTTTTTCTTTTGGGATTTTTACCTAGCTATACTATATTAGAAACTTATTACCAATATTCTCTATGTTTTGTAGTTTTTAATAATATCTAGGTTTTTCTTACAAATTATGTAAATTTCTCCTTAAAATGCTCTCATCTCATTATTAGTACATTCAATTAAGGGATTCAATTATATCCTTTCTTTTTTTCCCTTTACTCTTCTCTCTCCTTTTTTTTACATCAAAATACCTTAATCTATACCCAGAATCTCCATCTTCTCTCTTCCCACCATTGACGACAGCTTTATATTATTAAATCACCAATTGCATCGTTCTTTTGTTGGGAGACCGGACAATAGTGAAAATGAAAAAATATTGTATGATAACTGTATCATAATTGCATTTAAATTGTATCAGATATATCACTGCGTAAAACATAGTGTATCATACTTGTATCACAATTGTATCTAACTTGTAGATGGTACATTAATATCCAAAATAATACCTGATACAATACTAATAAATTTATATATAATTATCATATATTTGTTATATAAACTGTGAAATTCGTTATGAACTCACAACTACTCATTATTCAAATACAAATTTGATACAATCCCAAAAGTATTCTTACACAATTCTGATACAATTATGATACAACTTAAAACCGATTCTAAACTTAAACTAATACAATATCATATTATATTTGTATTAGCATTGTATTATATATTGTTTTAGGTACAAATTGCGATACAATTATGATACAACTTTGATCTTCATCTTTTTCAAGTTTTAATTTAAAAATATCCACCTAGAACCAACTCTAAACTTAAATGATGATACAATGTTGTATTTTAATAGTATTAGTATTGTATCATAATTGTCTTAGGTATTGACGTATCAAATACAACTCAGATACAATTATGATACATTTATCATACAATCATAATACAATCCAAAACTTCTTCTTCCTCGAGTTTCAATCAGAAATTCAACCTAAAACCAACTTTAAACTTAACGAATCTCCCTTAAAATTGAGATATAAACTCTAAAGGATATTTTCAATCGTTTTCAAGAACACCCAATCCAAAAAAATTACAAATTCGTAAAATTTGAATATCTAATTCAAAGCTTCGAAACTTTTTAATGGTATGTCATTGGCAGACCCCATCCACCTATAATTTTAGAGATAATGTTGATGGATTTGTCAATAGTTGAAGCTTTTTAATGGTTGTTGGTGGAATTGATTCAGAGAAATATATGATGCTACAATTTTAGAGAGATAATAGTTTTAGAGAGATATTGGTTGATTTGTATGAAAGAGAGGTGATAATTTTGTGTATCGGTGGATTTCTTACGGTGGGTAAGTACAAAGACAGATGATGTTTTGTAATCCTTTGAAAAGGGAAGAGTATCTTAAATGTAGGGGAATATGTGTAACTGATACCCAATATTTAAGGTATGTTTCATTTCCTCCTTTTTATAATTTTGTATAAAACTAGTAAATATAGGTATACAAAGTAATTAATAGGAAACCTAAATAAAGGTAGTAAATATGTTTCTATTATAGTACAGTTAGGTAAAAATCTCTTTTCTTTTTAATTGATTGATGTTGGACTTGGGTTATATAGCAAAAAAAAACTATATATATATTGGCTTGATTTTTTGTTCAATACCAATCAAATCAATTATAATCGAATTTTTGAAATTTAAATTAAATCAAACCTAAGTCGATTTTTTCCTTTTCAATTTGATTCGATTTATTGGTTGGTTCAATTTTATGATTCCATTTGAACATCCCTAGTCAAAATGGTTTAGAGAAATCATTTATAAAGCACTTCAAATTAATATTTAGATCATTGCTTATGAATAACACCTCTCGTTCTGGCATGGGGTCTTATTATTTGTATACAATGATATTTTGTGCGCCCCAGGCGAAGAAATTATCATAAAATCTTTCTATTATGATTGATTTTGGTTCAAAAGTCAAAAAAAATTCATCTTAGAATATTTAGATGTGTGATACATGTTTCACTTGCTCCACCACAGCGTGTAAAGATAAGTCTCTAAAGAAGGCCGGGGTTGGGGGGATGGGGAAGGAGGGGGAATATATGTTGTGTACGAATCTCCTTCTATTATCAAATATCTAGGATCCATGATTGCAGATAATTTATAGAAAATTTTGTTAGATTATCAATAATTTTCCGCGGGAGGGGAGGATAAGCAGTAAGAAAAAGAGATAGATAGGAATACATTGTCACTGTCTTATTCAGATTCTCATACAAATCAATGAGAACTGAAAGTTCAAAAATTAATTCTTATAAAACATACAAAACAATTGCCAAATACATTTACTAACCTCCAAAGCCGTTAAATCTCACATTTTAGTTGTACTTGCTCCAGTTCAAGTTGATATCTCGATAAAACAATCATTAGTGCAAATAGCTCTAAGCCAGACAAAGCGTGATATACCAATTAATTCCAAAGATAAAAATTCTCGAAAAAAAGAAGCAAATAATCAAGATGATCATCTATAGACGAAATTGCTCAAAAGAGCGCCGGGATATAATAATTTATAAGACCTTAAGGGATATTCACGTATCTCAAAATAGTGAAAACAAAGAGATCACAATAATTTCTACCTATAGGGAAAAAGATCGGGAAATTTTCATAACTACAAGCCTTACAAAATTATTAACATTAACTACAACTAATTTTATTATTACATTTAGTACAATACATGATACACCAAAAAAAAGGGAAATTTTCATAACTACAAGCCTTACAAGATTATTAACATTAAGTACAACTAATTTTATTATTACATTTAGTACAATACATGATACACCCAAAAAAAAACTTGCTCCTTCTCACTGCAGAAATTAAGGACTTTATATTACAATAGAATCCCTAAATTGAAGCTTCTCAATTAATTCCCAATAACAATCATTACTAGAAAGTAGTAAAAAAAGAAGTTCAAAAAAGTACCCTACCATCAGATGTGATACATATATGCCTTTGTTTAGGTAATGTAAAATCATTTACTCAAAATAGAAAAAATATTTTTTCCAGTTTCGTATATAAATAGCAGCTTTTGTTAAGAAGCTTCTTCTTTATTCGCCTTTTTTCTTTTGTGTGTGAAAACAAAGTGGATATTATAATGGCCACTCAATAACAATCTTTTTCTAAAAAAATCAGTTTCTAAAAATAATATTTGGTACAGGCTTTTAATAATTGATGTTCTAATCGTCAATACCACACAAGAGGGGGGTGATTTGTATGGTACCCAATTTTCGCTCTAGAAGAATCTGGTTCTTCTAGGTGTTCTAACTTCTACTATTTGCAGAATAATAAGTACATAAAATAAAGAACACAAAGATTTTTACGTGGAAAACACCTGGCTCAAAAGGTTAAAAAACCACGACCTACTACTCAGTTCTCAAACTTTCACTAAAATCACTGAGTCAAAACAGCATTTACAAAACTTTTTGTAATCCTAAGGATTAACTCTAATCCTGTTGTGGCACACAGCCTCAACTGTTGCGACAACTTCAAGTTAGCTATAACTTGAACACTCTAAGTACGTAATACAATTGCTTCTATGAAAGCTGAAAGGTACAACTTTAAACCACCTACTACAATTAAACTAGAATAAAAGAAAGACACAATGGAACTGGTTCTTCTATCTCGTTCAAGTAGCTTCAGGAGTGCACACTCAAATCTCACATAAATTGCTTGCAAAATCGCCTTGCTCTTTTGCTCTCAATTTAGTTTAACTTTTGCGTTTGTGCAATACCTGTAAAAGAGAACAATCACTATCATTTAATAGGTTAGTAATCAGAGTTTGATTGGGACTCAATTGCTGATCTTCTATCGTAGTTGAGTCCGTGAAGATCTCATACTCCAACACTATCTTTATCCTGGATTATGTTCTCTTCATATAAGGAGATTTTCTCCCCTTATCCAATATGCAACCTTTTCGATCAGATCAGGAGATATTGCAGCTTGATCAATATGACTTATCTCCTTCACGTGCACCTCACATGTATAGGTTGATCATGATTGTGCCTCACAAGATGGATCTGGTCCATGACTGAGTTCATTTGTCATTCTTCAAAACTTCACTTGTTCTTGGGCCAACAAATTCCCCCTTTCTGATGATGACAAACTCTGTGCTTTTTACTGATCAAGGGACCTATAAGAACTCAGCTTAACTATCAACACTAAACTTAGAAAATTCACTTATCATCAAGGACCAGGTTAATTAGGTTATAAATATCACTTATTTCAGAATAATGTGTAAAGCACAAATCTCTTCCCCCTTTTGGCATCATCGAAAAGTTGCATACACCATGTGAATCCCAGATTTTAATAAGTACTCATGGCCACTAGGGCAACTGCAAGTGCAATCATGGTGCAATCATCAGTAATCAAACAAACATATTTAAACTATCAAGGTCAGAATGATCATTGAATAAGAGAAAATAACATTTGTCATTGATAGAGATATGTTGCCACTAATAATCCACAAAAAGAAAGCAAAACATTCAAACCATGAGCAAAAAATAGAAAAATTCCTAATCTGGGTCACTGGGGGTACCAGACCAGTTCAGGAGACAGAGGCTAGGAGTCCTAAGGCTTGGAGGAACTGGAGGGTTGAGTTTGAAGAAGATCCAGTATGTTCTGAAGAATTACATCATTCTTCTCCTTTTCTTTGGCAAGCTTAATTCTGAGACCATCCCTCTCAGTTTCCACTTCAACCACATGAGCCTTGAGTCTAGCAATTTCAGCATCTTTAGCTGCACTTTCCTGAACCAGAGTCCTAACTTTGTTGTTGATGGGTGTCTTCAGAGATGAACTAGGTTCAACTGGGATGGCATTGACTGGATAGTCACAAGCAAGAAGAGTTTTGATGCCAAAGTTTTCCTTGCTCGAGGCCATTTCCCATTTCTTCAGAGGCACATTTAGCCTGTCCAGAACTGTGGTTAGTATGAAGCCATATGGACTAGCATGAGACTTGGAGCCATTTATGACCTTGTCTAGCAGTTTGATAATGAAGGCAGGCTAGTTGATTTGCTTTCCTATCTCTAGGCACTCCATAAGAACCAGATCCATGTAGTTAGCAGTGTGCCTTCTTTCCTGTCTGGGCAATAAGCACTTGTTGATAAATCCAAACACAACCTTGTGCTCAGGCCTCATCTCATTTTCTGCACAACCCTGGCTTCATTCACCTCTTCTGAATCACAAAACCTCTTGGTGATTTCAAGGGCAGTAGGGAGGGAGTCCAGACATGGTCACATTTGCCTAGTATAATCATCAAATCCTTTAGAGGGTCCGTATCTCTCCCAGTTTCTCTGCATCAAACTGCACTTGGACTCCCTTCACCAGGCTACTAACAACTTCATCCTTAACAACAACATTTGCCATAAATTCAATCAACTCATTTCTGGCTAGCCTACCATCCATCTGAAGGACCATGTCCTTCCATCCCTGAGCAGCTAAAGCATCCACCAATCTCATCATCCCTGGTTCCACCAGGTCCTTCAACAATCTACCTTTTAAAATCTTTATTCTGCCAAAAATGACAAGCTTGTCCTGTTCCTTCTCAGAATCATTTTCTTCTTCTTCTCCACCCAGTCATCATCATCAGAAACTTTTGTTTGTTTAGCTTTTACTACAGATCTTGTCCTCTTGGCTAGTGTGGGTTCAGCAGCCATAGGCACAGAGGAAGACTTCTTGGAGGAAGTCTTGGGCTTTTTAGGCTTGGGGTGTAGGAACCTCCACTGTTGTACCCCTTTCTTGATGGACCAGTTCTATCTCCTCTTCCTCAACTGCCTCTGTGGATTCTGCAATCTTTCCCTTTCCCTTATCTATTTTCTTTTTCTTACTTTCTTCTAAGGCTTTTTGTAGATCAGTTTCACTCTGTTTTACCCTTCTTCTTGTGGCTCTACCCCTAGGCACTGAAGAGGCAGTAGGTGTAGGGGATGAAGCTTTTTTTTTCTTGGAAGGCTTGGGAACATTTGGGGCTTTTGTTGTGGTAGTTCTGCGTTTCTTTGGTTCATAGCTTGCCCCAACCTTTTTCAGTAGATCAGCCAAGGTTTCTTCAGTAGATGAAACAGGTTCATCTCTCTGTTGCTCAGATGAACCAACCCCTCAGCAGCTTGTCCAGAACCACTTCCCCCTGACTTCAGGCCACTCGCTTCTACCCTTTCATGTTCAACCCCACAAATAGCAGGTACTACACTATTCCCAATTCCCCTCTCTTTACCACATGCACCCTCTCTCTTTTTTTTCATAATTCTTTTTACCTCCACTCCTACATTTCTCGGGCAATTCAACACCCCTAATTGGTCCAACCAGAATAAACCTAGTCTCTAAGTTTTTAATCACTGATGAACTTACCTCAGTAGGAAATTCCTGAGTCTTCTCAGAGTCAGAAGACTCATGTCCTTCCCCCTCAGTCGCTGATTGATATGATTCAGACTCAGAGCTGGAGTTGGAATTTGGAGCTTGGCTTTCTTTCATTTGGCTTGCTTTCAACCTTTCATTTAAAGTCTTTCTCAAAGCCCCAGATGCTACAGTCTTTCGAGCAAGCATTTTTTGCCTTCGTAGTCTAGGTTTTGGGGATACACTGAGGGAGTAGATGAGGATGAATTTGAGAGAGGTGGTGGTGGAAGAGTTCCAGGATTTTCTTGTGGGTTAGACATGATTGTCGATTTCTTGAAAGAGTTTGAAAATTTTAGAGAAGAGGGCAGGTGATAGTGAAGATGAGTTTTTGACGGTTTGGAGCTATGATGAAGGCTGTAGAATTGATGTGTATTTAAAGTGAATTCCACATTTAATAAGTAACGGCAGCCTTTTGTAGTGGTCAAATAGGAGTCTAATCAATCTGAAATTCCAGATTTTGAATGATCTATTTGGCTTCCCTAGATATTAGGCAAAAATTACAGTTTAGAGTTCTAGATGGACGGAACTGGTTCAATGCTAACAGATAGAATTTTCTAGGAATTTGACAAGTATAGGACTTCTGCCCATGATTGAATTATCAATCTTTTTAATTGTGCAGAGTATAGAAAACATACCTGAACTTTCATATGAACCCATACTGATGAACCAGGTTCTTCATTTAGAACTCTCTTGAACATTCCTCAAATGCCATAATAGTAAAAATTTTGTAAAAGATCAGTGAGTCATATTAACACATATCACAGGAGTATACTAATTAAAGTATGAAGCTGAGTAAGAATTAATCTAGATATTTACACATGATTAGAATTCCTAGCCAAAAAAAAATTCTATTTTTTTTCATTGTGCATCCTGAGCTAGACCTGTTAGGTAATCTTAATCATCCCTAATTTCAACCTGTTCCTCTCAAAGTTTTCTCTACTTAGTGCTTTAGTGAAGATGTCAGCAATTTGTTTATTAGTAGCACAGAATTCTATGGAGATCAATCCTTTCTCATAGTTATCTCTCAAAAAGTGGTGTCTAACTTATATGTGCTTAGTCCTCTTATGATGAACATGGTTCTTTGTCATACTTATGGCACTAGTGTTATCACAGAATATAGGAATGCAACCAACGTCAATTCCAAAATCTATCAGCTACTGTTTGATCCATAGAAATTGAGTACAACAAGATGCAACAGCAACATATTCAGCCTCAACAGTGGATAAAGCCACTGAATTTTGCTTTTTAGTGGCCCATGATACAAGACATGAACCAAGAAAGTGAGCCATACCTGAGGTGCTTTTTCTATCCACAAGGAAACCTGCATAATCAGCTTCAGCATATCCTACTAGATTGAAATTACTACCTTTAGGATACCAAAGACACAGATCAGTGGTGTCTTTCAAATATATTAGTATCATCTTGATAGCAGTCCAAGTGGGACTCTTTTGGATTTGTCTGAAAACGAGCACAAAGCCCTACACTGAAAACAATGTCAGGTCTGCTTGCAGTAAGATACAAGAGTGAACCAATCATACCCATATACAACTTTTGATCAACTGATGAACCAGGTTCATCAATGTCTAATTTAGTGGCAGTTGCAATGTGCGTGTCTATTTCTTTTGATTCTTCCATTTAAACTTTTTGATAAGCTCTTTTGCATACTTCTGTTGATGGATCATTGTTCCATTAGGACTTTATTTGATTTGTAAGCCTAAGAAGAATTTAAGCTCACCCATCATACTCATTTCAAACTCACTCCCCATTAGTTTTGCAAAATCCTTACTTAGCTTATCAGTGGTGGCCCCAAATATTATGTCATCAACATATATTTGTACCACAAGGAGATCCTTACCTTTTTCCCTTAAGAATAAGGTACTGTCAATTTTACCTCTTTTGTAGCCATGTTCAAGTAGAAATTTGGACAGTTGTTCATACCATGCTCTTGGAGCCTGCTTGAGTCCATAGAGAGCCTTGTCTAATTTGTACACATGCTCAGGACATTCCTTGCTCTCAAACCCTGGAGGTTGTTTCACAAACACATCTTCTTTCAGGTAGCCATTCAGGAAGACACTTTTGACATCCATCTGATGAAGAGTGAATTCCATGTGTGCTGCAAAGGCTATGAGGAGTCTTATTGCCTCTAGTCTTGCAACTGAAGTAAAAGTCTCATCATAATCTATGTCATCCTCTTGGTTGTAACCTTGGACCACCAGTCATGCCTTGTTTCTTGTAATTGTTCCATCTTCATCAAGTTTGTTTCTGAAGACCCATTTTGTACTAATAATTGATCTGTCCTTGGGTCTTGGAACTAGATGCCAAACTTGAATCCTTTCGAACTGATTGAGTTCATCTTTCACTGCATTCACCCAATCTGCATCCTGCAAAACCTCAACAATATTTTTAGGTTCAATAAGAGATAAAAAAGGCATCAAAAGCACACAGATTCTTTAATTGTGATCTAGTTTTGACTCCAGATGTTGGATCAATGATAATGTTCTCAATAGGATGAGAACTTTGATACTTGTGAGGTTTCACAACCAACTGGTTTCTACTAGATGCTTCTCCCATGTTCTGTTGCTGAGGAACAGGGTCATGAATAGGTTTTTTTAGGGGATTTATTTCAATTCCTCTTTGACTAGTTCCCCCTGTCAGGTTTCCCTGAATGGAAGAACTTGTTCCATCACCTGTTCCTTCTTTTGGTGCCACTTTGACTTGTGCTGAGGCTTCAGTCAAATCCTTTACCAATCCAATAGCTTCATCTTCATGTTCCTGTCTCTCAGAAAGAATGTTAGTTTTATCAAATACTGCATGCACACTTTCTTCTACACACAAAGTTCTTTTATTGAACACTTTATATGCTTTGCTATATGAAGAATACTCCCTCATCACTTCTGGGGTCAAACTTACCTAGGGAGTCTTGTCCATTATTGTGCACAAAGCACTTGCATCCAAATGCCCTAAGATGGGATATATTTGGTTTTCTCCCTTTAAGTAACTCATAGGGAGTCTTCTCTACAAGAGGTCTAGTCATGCATCCATTGATAATGTAACATGCAGTGTTTACAGCCTCTGCCTAGAAGCTATAGGGCAGTTTACTAGAAAGAAGCATACTCCTAGCCATGTCGTCAAGAGTCATGTTCTTTCTTTCAACTACTCCATTTTGTTGAGGAGTCCTAGGGGCAGAGAAGTTATGATCTATACCATTTTCATTACAGAATTCAGCAAACTTAGCATTTTCAAATTCAATTCCATGATCAGACATAATGGATGCAAGTTGATTTCCTAATTATTTCTGGGTTTTTCTAACAAAAGCAGTAAACATGTCAAATGATTCATCTTTAGATGTTAGAAATAGTACCCAAGTAAATCTAGAATAATCATCAACAAGTACCATTACATATTTATTTACATCTGTTCATGGTTCTCATTGGACCACAGAGATCCATATGGACCAGTTCCAACGACTTGGTTGTGCTTACCATTTTCTTGCTTTTGAAGGATGATCTTACCTGCTTCCCCCTTGCACAGGCCTCACAAACTTTGTCTTCCTTGAACTTGATGTTAGGTAACCCTATCACCAAGTCCTTAGAGACTAATTTGTTTAGCTGATTCAGACTGGCATGACCAAGTCTTTTGTGCCACAGGAGGGGATCATTATCCAGCACACTTAGGCAGGTATGTTCATTTTCTAAGAGAGTAGACAATCTACAATGTAAATATTGTTAACTCTTTTTCCCTGCAAAATAATCTTATCAGTGGTAAGATTAATCACAAAGCATTTGGTAGAGGTGAATGCTACAAGGTTACCTCTGTCACACAGTTGTGACACACTGATCAGGTTATATTTCAAGTCATCTATCAAGTAGACATTTTCAATGGAGTGAGAGTCTGTCTTACCTACCTTTCCAACCCCAATAATCTCACCTTTCTTCCCATTTCCAAAGGAGACGTTACCTCTCTTTAAGTCTTTAAGTGAAAGGAACTGGTTCTTGCTTCCAGTCATATGTTTTGAGCAGCCACTATCCATGTACCATATTTGGCTACTTCCCTTCACTTGGACCTGCAAAAAGAAATCAGGGGTTAGTCTTAGGAACCCACACTAGTTTGGGTCCCTTTCTATAGGCAAAGGGATAAATCAAATTCCTTTTAGCCCACCCAGGCAGCCTATTTTTTTCTTGAACAAAAGCTTTATACTTTTAACTGGCTTTTTCTTTTGCATTATATTCATTTTTGTAATTGGCAAGTCTTGCCACAGTATGTGCAGATTTTGTTCTCAGGAAGAGTGAGGTACTTGCTTTTAGGATCCCATTTAGGTTCTTGAGTCCCATAGCCAATTCCTCTTTTGTTGCTACTGTGATGTTCTTGTAGCCAGGAAAGTGCATCAGAAGCCTTGTTCCATTTGCAAGTTCTGTTTAGTTCATGTTTTACCTTCCCTAGATCTTCTTTTAATGCTCTTATCTGCTCATCCTTCATTTTTCCTAAGTTTTCTTCTAGGGTGAGATGTGTGTGATCAGCTTTCTTCTTTCTTGTTCCTAGTTTCAGTTTTAAGTTCTCAGACCTAAGTTCTAGGACACTAGTGTCAAGTTTAAGAACCTGGTTCTTCAACTCAGCATTTTTGCTTTCACTCTCATTAGCCCTAGACTCTAGATTTTTGCACTTAGCTTTTAGGATCACACATTCCCTAGACAGATCTTCCTTCTCATTGTTAATTATCTCAGACTCATCATCTGATTCTCCGATGGCCATAAGTGCTTGTTCATCTCCAGCTTCATCTTCTGAGTCCTCATCTGATGTTTCTCCCCAGGTAGCAATCATAGCCTTTGTTGATCCTTTGTTCCTTTTTGGTTGAGTCTGTTCCTTCTTCCTATTCCTTCGTTCAGCCCTTTCCTTCTTCCACAATTTCCCATTGAGGACAATTCTTGATCATGTGATCAGTCTTACCACATTTGTAGCAACCCTCATTGGTCTGTTTCTCAGGAGCCCTTGGTTTGTTGAAGGTTGTACCTCTTGAAGAACCCTTTCCTCTCATTAGATACTTTTTGAAATCTCTTGTGATCATAGCCATTTCATCATCCTCCAAATCTGAACCTTCAGTAATTCTGAGAGCCAGACTTCTTTCCTTCTTGAGTGCATCTATTTTCAAGGTTTGCCTTCTCAGTTCATAGGTAGTGAGGTTTCCAATTAGTTCATCCAGCTTGAGGGTAGCAATATTCTTTGATTCCTGAATAGCAGTGATTTTGCTTTCCCAAAAGATTGGCAGAACCCTTGTCAAAATCTTCTCAACTTTGTCTTCTTCAAGAATAATCCTTTCAAGAGACTTAAGTTCATTTGTCAGTGTGGTGAACCTTGTATACATCTCTTGGATGGTTTCTCCTTCCTTCATGGTGAAATTCTCATATTGAGAATAAAACAATATTCCTCTGGACCTCTTCACTTGAGGTGTTCCTTCATGAGCCACTTGCAGAGTGTCCCAAATTTCCTTAGCAGTGGTATAGGTTTGAATTCTACTGTACTCATCTAGACCCAGTCCACACACAAGTCATTTCTTGGCCTTGACATTCTTCTCCCATTTCTTCAAGTCTTCAGCAGTGTAGTCAGCTCTTGTCTTTGGCACATCCACTCCTTCAGCATTTTTCTTTGTAGTTGCTAGAGGACCATCAGTGACTATGTCCCAGAGTTCATAGTCTTATCCTATAATGTGATCCTTCATCCTGTTCTTCCACCAAGAATAGTACTGACCATTGAAAAGTGGAGGCCTAGAAGTGGATTGCCCTTTCCAGTTCCCAGGTGGTGCACTCATTTTGATCTTTTCCTAAGGTGTTAACCCCTTCAAGGATAACCCGCTCTGATACCAATTGATGTTCTAATCGTCAATACCACACAAGAGGGGGGATGATTTGTGTGGTACCCAATTTTCGCTCTAGAAGAACCTGGTTCTTCTAGGTGTTCTAACTACTTCTGTTTGCGAAATAATAAGTACATAAAATAAAGAACATAGAGATTTTTACGTGGAAAACACCTGGCTCAAAAGGTGAAAAAATCACGTCCTACTACTCAGTAGGATTTTCCCAAACTTCCACTAAAATCACTGAGCCAAAACAGCATTTACAAAACTCCTTGTAAATCTAAGGATTAACTCTAATCCCGTTGTAGCACACAACCTCAATTGTTGCGAGAACTTTAAGTTAGTTATAACTTGAACACTCTAAGTACCTAATACAATTATTTCTATGAAAGCTGAAAGGTACAACTTTAAACCACCTACTACAATTGAACTAGAATAAAAGAAAGACAAAATGGAACTGGTTCTTTTATCTCGTTCAAGTAGCTGCAGGAATGCACACTCAAATCTCACATAAATTTCTTGCAAAATCGCCTTGCTCTTTTGCTCTCAATTTAGTTTAACTTTTGTGTTTGTGCAATACATGTAAAAGAGAACAATCACTATCATTTAATAGGTTAGTAACCAGAGTTTGATTGGGATTCAATTGCTGATCTTCTATCGTAGTTGAGTCCTTGAAGATCTCATACTCCAACACTATCTTTATCCTGGATTGTGTTCTCTTCATATAAGGAGACTTTCTCCCCTTATCCAATATGCAACCTTTTCGATCAGATCAGGAGATATTGTTGCTTGATCAGTATGATTTATCTCCTTTACGTGCACTTCACATGTATAGGTTGATCATGATTGTGCTTCACAAGATGGACCTGGTCCATGACTGAGTTCATTTGTCATTCTTCAAAATTTCACTTGTTCTTGGGCCAACAATAATAATATATTAATGTTATATATTTGATATAATATACGTCTATGAATAAATTATGTTACATATATTACTTATATACATATAATGTATAAAATTAACATTTAGAGTAATATATCTTATATATACTTAATGTATAAAAGATTTTCCTTCTATATTTCTACTAATATATCACATATATTATATCAAATATACTATATATTTAGTATGAAGTATATTTATACTACATGCCATTCATATAAATGGTATAACTTAAATACTCTTCTTATAACTTGATACACCAAAGATCAAGCTAGATTCCTTTTTTGGGGATCAAAATAGCGTTGGAAACATTATAAAACTTTCCTAATTGCTCGGAGCGGGGAAATGGGGAACATTTATTGACACATCAAATGTTAACTCAATGTGAAAGATTAATAAGAGATTTTTACATTCCTATACCATATATGAAATCTTATTATCAAAAATGTGCATAATTTCATATTTACCGCCATGTTCACAGTTATTCTACAAATATTATACCATTCATTAAACACTAATTATTAGGAGTTGATTCCTTCCTAACTAGGCGCGCTATAAATCTGGAACTAAATATTCTTCAAGATATTCCTATTTAGGCGCACTACAATTATGGAAGTAAATATTCTTCCAGATATTTCATTAAATAAGGAATCATTGTAGCATTAAAATTCCTTATTTAGATATATAAGCAAATATCTCTGCATTTTCTAAGCAAGCAAATATCTCTGCATTTTCTAGTTCACCTAACAAAGAAACAAATCCCACAAAACGAAGAAACTAAGCAAATATCTATGCATTTTCTACTTCACCTAATCTTTCTGCTTATAGTCTCACTTAAACTTGTAGCTGCAAATATCGTTATATTTTTTTACATGAAAAATAATAAGTTGACAAATCTAATAGTTTTCACACGCGACAAAGTAGTTGATATAGGTTTCTAACATATTTCCCTCAATCTATAATTGAGAATACTATAATGAATCTTTAAGATTATGTCTAGTCGAAAATCCCAATTAAACTATAATTGAAATGAGAATTGGGATATTAAAATTCAATATACCCAGTTTGTAGATATTTTGTAGATAAATTGTAGATTATTTGTATTATGATTGTAGATGCTTTATTTTCTGTTTTGACAAATCAAAAACGACTAAACTTCTACAAATCTTTTGCAAAAAACGCAATTATGTCGAAAATTCCAATTAAACTACAATCGAATGAGAATTGGGATATTAAATTCAATATACCCAGTTTGTAGATATTTTGTAGATAAATTATAGATTATTTGTATTCTAATTGTAGAGGCTTTGTTTTCTATTTTCACAAATAAAAAACGACCAAACTTCTACAAATCTTCTGCAAAAAACGCAATTATGTCGAAAATGCCAATTATGCTACAATTGAAATGGAAATTGGATATTAAAATTCAATGTACCCAGTTTGCAGATATTTTATAGATAAATTGTAGATTATTTGTATTCTAATTGTAGATGCATTATTTTCTATTTTCACTAATCCAAAGCGACTAAAACTTATAGAAAATCTTCTGCAAAAAACGTAATTATGTCGAAAATACTAAGTAAGCTACAATTGAATGGGAATTAGGATATTAAAATTCAATGTACCCAGTTTGTAGATATTTTGTAGATAAATTGTAGATTATTTGTATTCTGATTGTAGATGCATTATTTTCTATTTTCACAAATCCAAAACGACTAAAACTTCTAGAAAATCTTCTGCAAAAAAATAATTATGTCAAAAATACCAATTAAGCTACAATTGAATGGGAATTGATCTTGATTTTATTCTTGAGTCCCAATTTTTTATTGAAACCAAAACAACATAAAAATACTGAAGGAAACAGAGAAGAAAAAAATGTCAGCAAATTGGGATATTAAAAACACAAATTTGTGAAAAGAAAAGGAAAAGAATGATTTCAAATAGGGAATCTGCAAGGCGATCTAGGATGAAGAAACAAAATCTTGTACAAGAATTGACAAAGGAAGTCAGCAAATTACAAGCTGCCAACAGAACCATTGTGGCTAAAATTGAAGAGACTACAGAGAGGTTGACATTTTGCACTGCTCAGAATAATGTGTTGAGGGCACAGGAAATAGAGAAATATCTGAATGATTTGATTAATTATAGTGGTTTGGGAGAGAGAAACGTGGGAGGGGTGGGATATACGGTACCTTGAATTAAGGAGGGATATACGCTGCATTAATTGTACCCTTAAAAAATACTATGATATAGAATTGGTAATTTGATATACTAAATGTAATTATATCAAACCTTAAACATTGAGGGTAATAAGGTTTCCTATATGGTATAGGAATGTAAAAATCTCTATTAATAATAAGTGAGTGGTAATACTAGTTAGATTTGCTCCTGCGACGGAAAAAAAAATCACACTATGTAAAAGCAATCCCTAACTTTTAAGTGGGAGTAGTTTTAGGAGAAAATTATGCAATTTAATGACAGTTCTTATAAAAATGAGATATATAAGGGATATTAAAGAGGTATATAATCTAATTAGAAAGTTAAAAAACTGTAATAAATTGTATAAAATGTAATTTCTTAAAGTAGTTGTATTTTTTTTATAAATAACTCTTTAAATGTTTGTATTCCAGGTAAATTTCTCAGATCGAGAGATAATATAAGTTGTTAGACAAACTTTTGCTTAAAAACGTTGTTGAAATAATACTACAAAATGAAGATCTTAGAGCAAAATTTATTGATGGATGATCTATAATTAAAATTGACTTCACTTGAAAAATTTGAAGTTTGCGGATCCATCGTCCAAACACCTGAATTTTGGTCATTTAAAGGCATTTAGCGCGCGGAAAAAGAATGTTTGACAAGTAATAATAATATTTTAATTGAATTGTTTAACCGCTTGTTTGAATGGTTGTTACCTATTGTATTGTTACTTTACATATAATGTTTGTTTTGATTTTACTTAAATTTTATTGTATCGTATCATTAAATCTGTTGTTACGTAATGAAGAAAAGTGCTACTTTATAGAACTATAGATTTGGTGTGGTGGCGTCGTTATTGGGAGATTTGTATTTATACCCGCTTTTTGGGTCACATTTTAACTTGTGCCCGCTTTGGGGAAAAAATTGCAAGCGTACCCGCTTTTTCGCGTAACTTCAGCATACGGGGCTGAAGTAGCAAAGGCAATCACGCAAAACTTCAGCATTCTAGTAGACGGGCCTGAAGTAGTAAGTGTGTTGAACCAAGTGTGCTGAAGTTTTTGTTTGTAATTGCTGAACTTAAGCATAGTAGCTGAAGTTTTGTTCTCTATTTGCTGAAGTTTTTGTTTGTAATTGCACTAAATAAGCTGAAGTATTTTTGTCGTGGATAAGCTTTTTAAAAAACTTCAGCAGAAATGCTGAAATTATTTAGCTCATTTGTAAAAACTTTAGTTTATTTAATGTTAAAGTTTTTATAAAAAGTGAAAATTTTAAGACAACGATGTCTCCCCAGTTGATCAGTTTCAGTTTCTAGAAAACCAAAAATGTGAGTTGAGCAATTTTTGGAATGCTAAGTATGATTGTTATTTTGAGCTATAGTAGCAGATGCATAGATAACATCATTTCATTTAACAGTAAACTAGTAATGCAGCATAGATTTCCCTCATATTTTTCACACATTCCTACCCGCTTCACGGACAATCACTTCGACACTCTCAGTTCTACACACAAAAGAATCAAAGAAGAATCAAATACTGCTCCATTGATCCAATTGCCTCTAATATCTACTGAAGAAGCAAAATGTCTAGCAGCTGTGGTACAATACAGAAAGCAAAAACAAGAAGAAAGAGAGATTGAGAAGCTTCATAAAACCCTCATGAACTTGATATACGAGTCATCAGGATTCAACATATATCTGTATTACTGTATATTCATAGCAGCACCAACAACAGCAGAAAAAAGAAGAAGAAGAAAACGAAGGAGGAGAAAGGGGGCTGAAGTTGTTTAAAAAGTGGGTACAAGTTAAAACTTTAAAAAAAAATAGGTATAGGTAAATGGGGGCGACCAAATAGGGCGCCCCGTGTAATTTTTTCGTTGTTATCTTACTTTTTTTAATTATCTTGCCCTTCCTTATTATTAAATAATAACATTTTATCCTTTATTCTTTTATGTAATAATTCTACTATGTATCCTATTTTTTCTTAGGGATCGTTTGGTAGGGTGCATAAGAATAATGCTGAATAGGGTGTATTAGTTATGCTGATATTATTTATGCTGACATATTTCTTATTTATTGTTTGGTTTGATGTATTAAAGCATTGCACAATTTCTAAAAGAATTGTTTGTTTACAAAAATGCCCTCAAAACCAGTCCATCACTCTAACTTTTTAAAAGAAACATATGTTGAGAAATATTTTTATATGAAAAAGTTTTAAAAAAATTATTTGATTTGTCTATCTATATTGTAATATAGAACCAAATATTTATTTATAAAAAGGGAAATATGCTAAGTATTTATTTATTTACTAGAGATATAATTTTATTTCTCACTGTTTGGATTATTTTATACTTGCATTAATATATTAACTAGCATATTTTAATCAAGCATAAATTTTGAAGACCAATTTTGTCTTTAACTAAGCTAATGCATGCATTAAAACCCATTGCATTTTTAATACCATTGTTTTCTATGCATTAGTTATGAATAGGATAATATCAAATAGGATGTATAACTAATGCATAGGTTCAAAATGTCTACCAAACAAGGTATTATTAATACACAAAGCTAATGCATGCATTATTTTATCTAATACATTCTACCAAACGACCCCTTAGTAATATTGTCCGTTTTGTTTTTCATATTGTTGGTGCATTACGTCATGAAAGGAAAGTATGACAAATGATATAATATATCAAACGTTATATTCATGCAACACTACAGCGATCCAAACCAGCTGTAAATGAGAAATGTTATTAGTTAAGAGATACGAACATACATGGAGAGACGAACAGTAATTTTTTTTTATTTTAAAAGAGACAAACAAACACACATCACAATATATTTCTCGATTTATTAACGCACGTATTATTTTATTTGTGAAAACATTTTTCCTCTCATTTATGCTGCAATTTTCACGTAGGAGAGAGAGAGACAGCTTAATAGCTTCGCATGAATGGAGACAAATATCGGAGGCATTAGATGTTCCAGAGATTGAAACCCTAGTTACTTTATCGAGGTTCAACTTTTTGAAAATTTTGAATTTCGAACAACTTTTTTCTGCTTGACTTTAATCGTCGGCCGTAAAAACGTTCGATTCAATTGGCGAATTATATAGCAGTTGGATTTTCGATCTGACGATTGAAGCAGCGAAAAATAGCTAGATCGGCGATTGTAGAAGGAAATTTGTGTTTGACGGGAAAAAAATGCCGTCGCACGCGGATGTAGATCGGCAGATCGAGCAATTGATGGAGTGCAAGCCCTTATCAGAGGCGGAGGTGAAGACGCTGTGTGATCAAGCGAGGGCGATACTCGTGGAGGAATGGAATGTACAACCGGTGAAATGTCCGGTAACGGTGTGCGGTGATATTCACGGACAGTTCTATGATCTCATTGAGCTTTTTCGAATCGGCGGCAACGCTCCTGATACTAATTACCTCTTCATGGGCGATTATGTTGGTGAGTTTTGGTAATCAGGTTATACATTTATGGATTCTAACGATTGTTTTTTTGAAAATGTAAAATCTAGGTTGGATTTGGTAGATACATTCTGTTAAATTAGAAATTTGCACATGATATCTTGGTTTTTGTGTTAATTTTCTCTGCGTGCAATGAATTATTTTTGACATAAATAGGAAGTAGAAATAGAATGCTACAGGCAGTCTTGAGTTTGAGCTCTGGGTATGGAAAAATCCTAGTAGTGAGTGCTTCCTCCTTTAATGGGCCTTACGTGGGACGAAAAAACCGGATTGTTAGTCCGAAAGCGGATACCAGACACTGGATGGGAAACCAAAAACAGAATAAGTAAGAATGCTACTGCTAATGTGAGCAGCACTTGAAGGATGATAGAGGTTGTGCTGTTTTGTGTACTAAGTAGAATGTGAAGTGTAACTTTTAGCTCCAATCGTTGTGTGCGCGTGGTTCTGCCGAATGTAAGGGTGCCGTGAAGTAACAACTTTATGGTTGTTGTTTTGTAATTTGCCGTTATTCGAGATTTTATTTCTCAATCATTCTTGATAAGGATGATATATGATTTGCTGTTCATTTATTGGCAGTTTTACTATGATGTGTCGAACAAATGGCAAGCTTTATTTTGATCTAATCATTGTTTATACTCGATAATGATGAAGTGCTGTTGTGATGTGGATTTCTAGTGTGCTTGGTGGTTGGAATATGACAAAGTAACTTCATGGAATTGATATAATATTTTGGAGCCAAACGTGGGAGTACTTAATTTGGTAATTTTCTTGGTGCCTAAGATGACAAATTGGTAAAAACGTACATGTGGAAACATCCTCCTAAGAGTTGCAGGATGCTGATTAAGGAACAAAATAATTTGGCCATCCAATAAGACGAGTGACCAATTTTATTTTATTTTTTAATAGAGAAATTTTTTAGGGCCAGTGGCGCACGGTTCAAAACTCGATGGATAATGGATTTGTCCTTCTACCCTTCTCCACGTAAATACCACATTTTTATCTGCAACGAGGTTTACATCTGTGACATGAGCACATCATTGTTGTGCTCTTATCATTAGACCAAGCCTCTGGGGCGGACGAGTGACCAAAATTGATTTGGAGTTATGGTGTCACTTTATCTTACAAATACGACGACTTGACAACTGTCAGACACACTGATTCTTGTCCTTTCACAAGCTTATTCTTAGTAAGAGTGGGAAGCATCTGGAAAACCAGTGCTCGGTGCTAGATTTTGTGCCTGAGTCATACATTGTGGACAAAGATGCTACAAGTAATTACATGTCATGGATTTTTTGTTTGAGTTTTGCTTTCTAAATATGTTCTTTTGTTAGAAGAAGTTCTCCCCATACAGAAAGCTACTTCTTCCTATGCATGTCAAAAATTTGGTGCACAGATGTCAAGTGGGCACTTGAGCGGTGTAGATTTTTCCCTACTCATCATTGTTTGTTTTCTGTATATAGCTCTACCAAAAAGGAAGTGTTCTATCAACGGGTTCCGTAAAATTAGTAACTGTTTTCCATTTTAAATGACTCACACGTTTTCCTTATGACATGATGGTAGATAAAGGCTTTTGAGGGTTTCTTTTGTCTTTCTAATACTTTTTTCATCTAAGGTAGATTTTGTTATGTAGGTCTCACTCCATAAACTGCAATGACAGATTACATTTTTCCCTTTTTATTACCTTTTTACTGTTTCTTTGATGGATTCCTTTTCTTATCTTTCAGTTTACTTCTCTGTATGTTAAGCGTTAACTAGTATTATCAGTTTCCTTGTTGGTTGAGTACATTAGCATTCATTGTTTGTCATTAATAATTGCCTAACAAATGCAGACCGTGGATACTATTCCGTTGAGACTGTCACGCTATTGGTTGCTCTGAAGGTCCGTTACAGAGATAGAATCACAATTCTTAGGGGAAACCACGAAAGCCGTCAGATCACTCAAGTGTGAGTCCTTAATATTTATTCATCATTAAAGTGCGTAAATGAGGTTTTTTCAAGATGATGTGTCTTTCTCAACAGGTGATATTCAAGGATTATTCTTTGTCATTTTTTAAATAATCTGGTTTATGTATGGCAGTGGGAATTTTATGTTTATGCGATGCTTTTATAAAATTAAAAAGGTTTCTGCATTGCTCTTATATTTCTTAATCTAGCTAAACTGCTATTTCTCCGATTAAAAGAATTTAGAAGAACTTAATATGCAATGCTGCCTAAGTATGTAGAAGAATTACCATCTCTTTATATTTGGTGATTGTTTCATTTATGCTGCTTGGTGCATGACACTTTTATGTGTTTCTTACACTTAGGGGTCGTTTGGTTACAATACGGCTTATGCTTGGATTGGTTTTTATCCATTGTTTGGTATGTTGTATTAAAAATGACAATTGCATAATTTCTAAGAAGAAGGTATAAGTTATCCCGACACTAATTACCCCATCCCCTACAAGGTATAAGTTATCCCGATACTAATTTTAATCCCGGGATAACTTATACCAGGTTTGCTAACCAAATAAAGTATTAAGGTGGTATTAAATTTTTATACCAGCACTATATCTACTTATACCTCATACCAAACGACCCCTTAGTGTTTCACTGGCCTAGTATGTTCGTACATGCTACTTTTTTCTTTCAAAATTTGTCCAGTTTGGTGGATTATGTTATTCGACTTTCTGCTAGTGGTTAGTTTAATCTCCTCTTTGCTTCTCTCTCCTTGGGTCTGCGTGAGCCAGTAAGGGTAGCAACCTGAAATTTTCGCTTCTGTGGCTCAAATGTCCTTTCTTGATTTATGTCTTCTCCTATTGCACAAAAGCAATGGGTGTGTAATTGAATGTGATGCTTCTGTTCAGCATACTCAATGCAACTCTTCTTTCCATTTCTTCACCCTCTTTCCCTGGAGGTCAGGTATTAGAACTTTATACCTATTGAAACACCTGAGGAAAGTTTGATGATTTTTACCTACTACTGATAATATATAAAATTTAATTATATTGATCTGATTTATATACGTATATAAATAGTACTCTTAAAAATTCAGTTAAGTAAAAATATAATACCAATATTTATAACCCAAGATCCAATTGAAAGCTATAAGATTTCATCAAATAAGCAATACATAAGGAAAAAAAAAGAGTTGTATGTAGACAAATAAGTTTGATCTCCAATTTTTAATTGCTCCTTTTTAAGTTAATTTTTTGTATGATTATCTAGGTAGATATATTATTATTGGATAAGGATAAATAGGATCTTAGAATCCTGTCTTTAAAAAAAAAAAGTTATTCCTAGCAATTTATGTAATTGATAAGATTTTTAAATTTGAATCTGAATGTTAAATAAATATTTAAAAATATGTATGTCATGTGCAAATAATAAAGTGAACAAATGATGTAATAGTGTACTAAATAAAATATGATTTTCGCCATAAAATGAGTATATGCATAACCCATCCCATTAATTTGCTGACTCCATCTGAGTCAATATACCTTCTAAATTCAAGCAAAGATAATTTTTTATCGCATTATTTTTTTATATGCAAGGATCGGGTCTATCGGAAATAGCCTCCCGACCTTCACAAGATAGAGGTAAGGTTTGCGTACGCATTATCCTCCCTAGAGTCTAGACCCCACTTGTGGGATTACACTGAGTTTGAAGTTGTTGAAGTTGTGCATTAACGAGAAATCTGGGACAATGAAGATGAGGATGTTCCAGCAGATGTTTCCTTCTCATTTTGGAGTTGTAATGAGGATAAATATGATTTTATGTTCCTCTACTTATTGAATGAGACCATAAATTTGTTACTCACAGTCACAATATGTAGTAGTCCCAAAAATTTCGAAAAAATGTGATATCACTGGGTCTGAGAACTGTTATAATTTGTCATGGCGAGTGCTTTTATATATGCAAAATCGTTTACATGGTCTTTGTGAAGATTTTGGTTGAGAACACTCCGGCCTTCATGTATACCACCCGCACCTGCTCTCAAAAAGTCATGAAACTCTTTGCATGGACAAACTTAGTAATCATATTCAAGAGGAGGATTTCGTAACTGAGTAGTTGGACAATGATGTCATACTAGAAGCTTGAATGTTAAGTTGCTAGATCTTTAGAAAGTGTTTTTTTTTAATAAGGATCTTTAGAAAGTGTCTTCTTGCGCATGTCTTGAGTTATGTTTTAACCAAATATTAGCGTTTATAACTTGAGTCACACTTGGAGATTACATACCTTGTGCTTTAGAGCGCTCTGCAGTGCACTAGGTTCACTTCAACAACTTTGCTCTAGAACTATTAGATAGATATTTAAGTATGTTTACTTATCAGTGAAGATATCTGTATGCAGTTTTTCTTTTTTTAAATAAAGTATATCTATGGGAAGTCTTGCAGGGAGGGATCATCTATGCTATTCCTGATCAGCTGCCCTACTTGTTTTTCACTGCATAAAATATGACTGCAGGTTCAGAGTCATTTTTGTAGTAATTGACAGATGTCCTTTCCTGCTAGGTATGGGTTTTATGATGAATGCTTGAGGAAGTATGGAAATGCTAATGTTTGGAAGCATTTCACTGATCTTTTTGATTATCTACCATTGACAGCACTCATAGAGAGTCAGGTTGGCAATTTACTTGAATAGAACTGTTGGCAAGTTTTATATGCCTAATTTTGAGAAATTTGTAGATATTCTGTTTGCATGGAGGACTCTCACCATCCCTTGATACCCTCGATAACATCCGAGCACTGGATCGTATACAAGAGGTATAATAATAGTTGTTTTCTTCAAGCTTTTACATGTTCATGATATGTCAAACTAGTCTGCTTTATATTTTGTCACTTCCTGCTCTTCCTCCTCTCTCTATTTGACACCATGTATCAACGTAATCACCTATTTACCTCACAAAATTGATCATTATGGCACAACAGGCTGTCTTATGTGGGTTACATCCATTTTTTTCCAGCAAGATTATAAATTCAGAACCAAACTAATCAAGAATTGAGGAGGAAGAGAATTCTGTGTTTCTATTATCATTAGTCGAAAGAGTTCCATTTTTTTCTAAATGTGTTGTTGGATAGGTTTGACAATGTTTCGTGTATGTAACATAGAGGCTTGTAGTATATTCCATTCACCAGTTAATGCAATCTACTTTTCCAGTTCTTGGATCTAGAGAAGGCAATATACTAGAATCACTTTACTATCTTTCAGTTGCTCCTTTCCTACTTGCACTAGTGGCTGCGATTATTTCAGATGTTTCATGATTATTATTATCATCTTAATGCCAATGTTACTGATCCTATCATTTATGCCTCTTTTTTATGGTCGTTAGGTGCCACATGAAGGGCCAATGTGTGATCTCCTGTGGTCTGATCCCGATGATCGCTGTGGGTGGGGAATATCACCCCGAGGGGCTGGTTACACATTTGGACAGGATATAGCTTCTCAGTTCAACCACACCAATGGTCTCACACTGATATCTAGAGCCCATCAGCTTGTCATGGAAGGTTTTAATTGGTGTCAGGTCTGTGGATATAATCCGAACAGTTTCTTCCGCACCTCTGAGGGAAATATCTCCCGCTTTTGTTCATTTAAGTGAACTTGTCTTTAAGGTATTAAATTGTACTATTAACATGATATTGGTTGCTTTTTGGCAGGATAAGAATGTTGTAACGGTATTTAGCGCTCCAAACTATTGTTACCGGTGTGGTAATATGGCTGCAATTCTAGAAATAGGTGAAAATATGGAGCAAAATTTCCTTCAGTTTGACCCAGCTCCACGGCAAATTGAGCCTGACACTACAAGGAAGACTCCAGACTACTTCTTGTGATCCAAATACTTGAGCTGATTGTAGCCCACCTATATCGTATCCCTGTAGATGTGTCTTGAAAGGAGTTATTTGAGGATTATTATCATCGCCATTCTTTTGTTTGGAGTTTACTATGCTGCTGGCTTTGAACATGCGCACCAGAGATCCACCACAGTTTTGACAAAGCGCCTTAGTGTCTTGTTGTGTATATTTTTTTTGAAAAAGATTCAAAGAAGCAGCAATAACATGGCACATTGTGGTCTGTATTTGAAGTTTATCGTAGAAAGCAGGTTCTCTTTTCTATCCCAAGTCCCTTGTCAATGGCTCCTGGCACCCGAATTGGTAGATGGTTATATCAAATTAATTGTTCTGCTATTACTAACAGCTTTTTCATTGATTTATATTTGGTCAGAATTTGGTCTTTATAAGGAAATGAAGTAGTAGCTTTAGGTGTGCGTTTGTATCTTTGGGTCTTTACATCATTTTAGTTACTTGAGAAAGTCGTAACTTCCCAATTGATTGCTATCTCTCTTATGATAACCCACGGTGTAAGCTTTAGATTAATCAAGAGTTCTAAATAATGTAAGACTTGAAAAGTTCCTAAACACGTTTTTCAAGCAAAAAATAAATTTCAAATAGTGAAACACGTTTTTACCAATATTAAATAAGTTACTAAAAATATCAAAATTTTGTAAAGCTGGAGGTTTGTGCTCACGCTCTTCTTCAGTCCGATGTTTTATAGTGCCTGATAGGAGTGCGAACTCTATTAGTGCCTCTTTGGTCTGCACTATGATGGTGCAAAATCATGTTCTCTATCGATGACTACTAGTAACCTGCAAAGTGCAATACTTATAACTTTTATTTTTTGGTGCAACAATACTTATAACTTCAAAGCACATGGAATGTGCTAAATTGGATTTAGGTGCCAAGACATTGTTCTATTCTCCGTAAAAGTAAAATTCTTGTCTCAACTATATGAGAGACAAAAAAAGATGAATTTGAATGATTTTTAAATTCTGCCGCCAACCATGCACATCCGAAAGAAGAGATTATGTACAGAGAATCCTGTAATTTGAAAGGTTCAAAAGAATATACAGTACAACAGGATATGATCACCTTCTACCCTGTCCAGAGTTACTCTTCATACTTTATGTATAGCAAAGGCACAAGTACAGATATAGAGGAACTATGAAATCTCTATTTTCTTCTAACTATAAAATGATAGAATGAATTACAACATTTTACACTGATTCAAACATGTTTAACAGCAAATCAATTAGGAGTGCAACCTCCGACCAAACAGTAAAAAAAAAAAAAGGATACGAAAAAATGGAATCCCTAAGCTGCGAATTTACAGATTTTTAGTCAAAATCGAGAATTATTTGGAAGTCTAACTGGTCCAGCACCAGGTGCAGCAGCTGCTCGCCTTTTCCTGAAGTATATTGTTGAACCACTGACAATCAGCAAGCCCAGCATAAGCACCTACAGAATAAAGATCCAATTAAACCACTCAAAATAAGAATCAGACATTCCCAATTAATTCCAATGCATTTACAGAATCAGAAATAGCTTGTTCTTCCAATCAAACTGTGAGGCTTTTTCAGAGAACTATTCCACAAACGGGTCTCCTTCAGAGACAAGTTGTGTGGGTCAAAGACTATACTGAAACTTTGTGTGCATCAGCTAACTGTGAAAGTTTTAGAATTTCAGTTTGGTTGCTGGTGAAGAGGGTATGAAAACAGAATGGTGCAGCGGCAACTACCATGTTAAGGTCCATGACAAAATGATATGATCTTCCAATTGGGTTGACTACGCCTAAAGAATTTCCATGTCCAAAAAGAATAACACCACGCAACTCAAATATCCCTATGCACTATATGAGCAGCCAATACTTCTAAGGCAAGCCTGCAAAATGGTTCATATAATTTTTTAATTGTTAGCAGTAGTGTCTGCGCCAACTTGCTCGCACCTAGACTATTTCACCGGGTACCTGCTATCTCCCACAGTACCTGGTGGTAACTCTACACACCAAGGAAATAGTTCATATTATTTCATTCAGGAGAAAGAAATCCAGGAAGTTTTCAAAATTAGATGACTGGATCAGTCGAGAAAAGCTAAGAAACTGAAACTATTAGAATGACACACTAACAGCAAGTAATCATGGCAGGACAAAATCTTTTCATTGGAGACATTGTTCCCAAAAACATTCACGGTTGATGGTTTACCATAATAGAACTAATGAAGTGCTGACAAAGACCTCCTTAGACTTCACTGGCTCTTTATATAATAGCGAACAACAATTGAACTTGTGAATGCATCTCGAACATAGTCAGAACAGTCTTAATGTTGTTTTATCAATAAAATTTACCTTCGCAACAAAAGAAATCTTTGAAAGGCCTTGGTATAACCAGTAGTCTTTTATGCTTTAGGTTTTAGATAGAAGGGATCCTTTCCACACTGGACATGACTGTGAATTGGAGGCAGAAAATAATAGGATCTCTTGGATAACAGAACTTCAACCTGGATTTATCTCTTGACTACCCATGACAATCCAATAGGAACTCTACAAGAATTAGGGAGAATAAGCCCTCATAATATTCTCTCCATTTGATGAATACAGATATTTAACCATTTGTTTGAAGTTTCAAAATTGCTATATGTCCCTCTGCTTCCATTAGCTTAACCAGGGTTTTACCTAGTTTTACTTTTTCACATTATAGAAATGAAATGCCCTGGGTCTCCTTTGCTTCCTTTCAAAGTCCTCCTAGTAAATTGAGTGGTTTTCCATAACAAAATAAAGTATCTCTTACTTCTCAATACCTCAGTAACTTGCACCTTTTTCTTTTTTGTCAATACCCTACTAACTTTCATCCTTAAACACTTATTTGGTTTTCACATATTTCTGTACATTGTAGCAGTTCAAGATGACACAGCGCTTACAGCTTTCCCAGGCAAAAATTATCAAAACAAGATTATCATATATGGTTCTCACATCATTTGGTTCATCCTATTTCATGCTTCGCTCTTGGCTAGCACTAAAATGAACCCTGAATACTAAAAGAACCAACTAAATTGGAAGAAAAAGCGAACAACTCTATATGCCTGACATGTTAGAACCTTCCAGACTTCCAAAGTCACTGGTTGCAGAATGTGAATTTGATGGTTCACCACAAGGCATTTTTGTAAAGCAGAAATAGCATGTACTTACCTCAAAACCAAGTACTGACAGCTTCTCTTCATTAACAGAAAGAACACAGCTCCTATAAGTTACATAAGCATGCGATCCACTCTTTGACGTGGATGAATCATCCAGCAAATTTCTTTCTCTTACCGAGGAGGTAAGAGCTTGACCATTATGCTTCATCACATGTAGCCTTACTGCAGCATAAGTGTCCTCCAGAGCAGATCGGTTCTTATTTCCTTTATTGCTGTTCACTTCCTTTGAACTAGCTTTAATCTCTACACACTTGAATGGGATACGATATCCAGTTTCACTGCACCTATACTTTTCATCATTCTACAGGAAAGAACATAGGGAAACATCACAAATCTACTAAAAAATCTAATCTAAACAAACCTTATTTTAACATCACTTTCGTTCACTTTTGTTACTTGAGACTATAACCAATTGCCATTCCCCTTCTCAGTTCTCCCAATACAGTTCAATAAGTGCTCCAGTTTACTTCCAACAATTTGATAGCTAACTATCTCACATAATATTTTGCTGCCAAACCAAATAGAATTACAATGTTCTATACTTCGAAATGATTTAAGTTTTGCTCTTTCTTAAACTCCATGAGTCAAACAAGCATCTATGTCATGGTCCTGAGATAGGAAATTGGCATTTAATCATCAATACAAACAACCTTTTTAAGCAGAAAATTAACACAAATAAACTTGTTATAAGCAACTCACAACCGTAGCAATAATCTCTATATAAGCACTAAGAATTTTAAATTACTCTATTGATCGCGAGGAATACTGCAGTTAAAAAGCCAAACTGAAACTCTCCGAGCTAGTTGATCATATAACTCTATAAACAAACACGCATCAGGTAACTAAACAATACATGCATTAGGCTAGAAAATGAAATAATCATCAAAATTATCAAATTGAAAAAGGAAAAATAGCAAAACCTTTTCGGAATAAGTACAAGGAACACAAGGACCAGACGGAGAACAATCGTAAGTGATATTTGTACCAATAGGCGTCTCTTTAAAGCTCATCAGATGTCTCCGTCCTATTGATACGATGCCTTCTTCTCTTTGTTCCGTAGAGATCTCATCGAGACCTACGGATGGATTTGGAGAAGAAGAAACTAAAAGGAAGATGAAGAGGAGAATCGCCGGCGAAAATGGAGAATCCATTGAATCGATCGATTGTGTCTCCGTTTTTCTCACCGCCGATCAAGTTTGATTTTGGAGGTTTCTGAATTAATTCGTGGATCTCCTCTAATTTTCCGTATATTGTATAACTAACCCCTATAGTTCGTTTTATACCTATTCAGATCCTCAATGTCTCTTTTATCGTCCCTCAACCCCCATGCGGGTGTATTTTTATGGAAAAATTTCACATAAGAACAACTGGACCCCCTACTTTTCAATTTTATAGCCCATATTTTAATTTACAATCAACTAGCCCAAAAATAATAGGTTAAAATTCAACATCCAACTCTAATAAGTTCTCGAAATTACTATTTATTTTTTAAAAAAGATTGCTCAAGCTTTTAAATTAATTTTTGAATCAATAACTATGACTCAAATATTAGTTCCACAAACCAAATCCAACTGGATGATGAAAATTAGATTTTTAACAAGCTTAAAAATGTGGATTTAAATTCCATATTTGATTTTGTGAAAAATTTGGAGTAAGTGTTATTTAGACTTGTTAGAAATAGTATAAGGAGATTGTATATAAAATTTGAAGTCATTTAATGGAGATTTGGACTGGTATTGAATAAGAACTACAACTGAAAATTGTGGAAGAAGTTCGTCTATAGATGCTTGTATAAATGTGTATAATAGTGGATAAGATGTGTTTATACACTCATATATACTATTATACAAGATTATACATAATTATACAAAAAAACTGACTTCATCTTCTTCCTTGCGTCTTTTCTGAAATTTAACTCAAATCGCACTCAAATCTGTTCCAAATAACTTCAAATTTAAATTTTGAACTCCTTTTGATATTTTCAATCAATTGGAACAACACCCAATCCAGACAACTAACAAACTCAAAAAAAATCCTATTTTCGAAAGCAAAACTTTGAATGACCTTCAATGGTGGACTTCTACTTTTCAATTTCTCACATTGCAACCAGGTGACACAAGGGGAGAAGCAGAAAATATATGGCCCCTTGAAGCTTATGTAGAAGATGTTAGAAGAAGAGAGAGTAAAAGCAATAGTTGTGAGAACACAAATTTAGCTCCATTGCTTTTAGAACAATGGTTGTAAGAACAAGGTAATCATAGGAAGAGAGAGGAAGGTGGAATTTTTACCTCCTATAGCAAAGGTTAACACCTTATTTATTTTAAATAAATATCATTTTAAAAAATTATATTCTATAGATACCTTTTAAAGTTTATAGCAAAATATTTAATTTTGGTTACCTCCTAGCCCTAAGCCACTAAATACGCTAATCAGTTACACTATTTTCTTTCTCTCTCTACTTTGATACATCTCATTCTCTTCCCCTATCCCATCAAAATTTTCGATCTCCTACTCCTTCCACCGGATTTGTGCAAAGCCCACTTCAGAAATTGCTCCGGCTCCCGCATCCGACGACTGCAACGGCATATTCCTACAGTACGTTTTCACTTCTGAATCCAAAATCAAACCCTCCGACCCTAAAAATCAACCCTACAAGGACTGCAACAACATTTTGATTGTTTTCGGAAAATTTTGATTTTGATAAACTCCAAGGCTGTGATTTCTGATGTGTAATTTCGGTCATTGCTGAAGACTCTATAGATTCTTCTTCCTCCATATGGAATATTAAACCATAAACCCTTCCATGCAATTACAATTGCAGAAGATCTTCCTTGCTTGCCTTCAAGAACTTCGAACCATTGAACATTATTAAGGACTGTGAACTTCTCTTTGATAGCGTCCTTAAGAGAGAGCCAGATTCTTCATCCTTACGTTAGAATTACAATTGCAGAACATTATCACGCTGTATTTTCATGTATTTCATTGTATTTATTGTCTTTTTTTTTCCATTGTAATTTAATATATCTTGTTGTATTCTATGTATTTTATTGTATTCACTGTCTTTTTCTCTCATTGTATTTCAATGTATCCGCGCTATATTATATGTATTTCATTGTATTCACTGTCTCGCTATATGCCATGAATGCATTCATATATTTTTTTAATTAATATAATTTATGTATTTAGATGTTGGGTATTTTTCGGTTGAGAATCTTTTTTTAACTGAAAATACAAAATTTGTGTGTTATAATTGAGTTTGTTCAGTTATATTAGGAGTATATTATGTTAATTGATTCACTTTCCGTTTTAAAAATAATGTAATCTCCTATTTCACGTCGTGAATACAGTCGAATACAGTTGAATACAATAATCTGTCCATCTGTAATCCCATGTTTTATTCCATGAATACAGTCGAATACACTCGAATACAACAACTGATTAACTGGACTTCCCTGATTCACGCCTATTTTTGCTACTGTATTCATGAAACAATAGCTTAAATACATCAAATACATTTTATAACCACAGAAAATGTATCTATAATCCGTAATATAGCAAATGATATCTATAGATGGTTAATTACTACTAAAGGATAGTGCTTTATGAAAATTTCCCTTCAAAATATATACAATATGGGCTATGTTAGGTAAATCTTAAAAACATGGGCCATTTTTTGTTATGGTGTGAAGTCACTTGTATTTTCTTGTAATTCTTTCTATTTTTATGAATTACTTTAGGGTTGTCTAAGGGGAGGGTACTGGTTCTTAAGGGTTAAGGGTACGGGGACGATAAGGGTAAGGGGAGGGTTCCCTAAGGATACTTTTTAAGGGGATTTAAGGGTACGGGGTAAGGGTCCTTTACTGGTACCCTACTAGTACTCCTACTGGTCCTAAGGGTGGGTACTTAAGGGTGCGGTACCGATACTTAGGGGTAATTTTAAATTAAAATAAAAATTTATATAAAAACACAAGCAAATTTTTAATGGATGAAAAAAAATTCAATATTTTATTTCAATACTTATTAAAATAAAATTATAATCTACGAAATTTTTCAATAACTTATATTGGTTCTTTGCTTGAAATTAATAGTACTTGTTTTTCTGCGTCCCTGCTGTCTCCGGTAGTATTTCACTATAGGCATCGTCGTCTTCTTAAATTATTTTTGGAAGGCCAAAGTTTGTTCTCTTCCAATATTTCAGCAAATCTTCATTTCCTTTACTATCACAAACATTATTTCTAACTGTTATTCTAGGAAAACCTTGAAAAGCGGGATTATACGTTTCTTGCACGTTGTTTCTGGGATAATTATTGGCTAACGGTGCAAAAACGGCCATATAAAAAAGAATGACAGACTTAAATTTAGAATTAATTACCTTTGTACTTTTTATTTTGCCGTTATGGAAAAAAATTTAAAAATATTATAGCGTATTTAAGGTCATAAGATTCAAAAGTTTATACCCACATAAATATTATGACATATTTAAGATTACAAGTTTTAAAAATCCTTTTTTTTAGAAACTTCGTGCCAATTCAAATTATATTACTAACGAAGGGAGTATAAACATTAAACACGTTAACATCAATATCCGTTAAAACCAAATATACATCATTTGCACAAAAGCTGAAGGCGAGTGATTGATCAAATTGGTAGTTTAATATGGAGTTTATTGGCATACTTCTGGTAAAGAGAATAATCTTGAAATTTCGTTCCTTGTTAGAGAAAAATGAAGTATTTATTTGTCTGAATGAACAAATTAATAGACATATAGTAAGTGTTGATTACCTTACTTCAAATGAAAACTTACGCAATGAACATAAGTATGTATAGTATGTGCAATGTGCTACATGAGAACAGACAACATATTTTTAACGAATTTGAGGTAATTAATTCATACTGATGTGTCCATACTTCGAATTTTGGGTTCAATGAGAAGCATGGGCGGAACTAGGGGGTGATGAATCCCTTTCATCGTTTGTATATATAAGGATAAAATTATTATGTATATATATAAAAGGTTGAATCCCCTTAACTTCTTTATATATTTATTTTTTTATATTTTAAATTTCCTCAGTGAAAATTGTGAATCCGCCACCGGCACAAGTAAGCTGCAACTTTACCTTGCTCTGTGCAAGGTTGAAATCTTGACAAAAGCCACCTTCTCTTTATCCTTCCTCTTTCTCTTATTCGGGATCCCTCCAAAATTACTTAAAAAGAGAACTATAGAACTCGTGCTGTTAAACTTCCAAGTTCCAACTCTACATTGTCAACATAATTTTGTACTCAATGTCAGTGTAGCCTGTATTTTCCACCATTGGATACCTAACTTGCACGCAAAATTTGATTCACTAACTCCCGAGTCCTTATTATTTAAAAGAACAAAAATCAAAAAAGATAAAAATTCCTCAAATTACAAATTGTCTTTTTGACTAGCTACAACTAGAGTTGATCAATCCTGATATTTAAACAATTGTTGAACATCAACTCCTTTCCCGATTTTAAATACATAAAAGGTGGTAGATACGAGGATTTATATCATCGACCCCAATTTGCTTGGACTGAAACGTAAATGTTATTGTTGGTTGGTGCGCACACAAATACATTACATTTCCAGAGTTGGAATACTGTTTTGAGTTGGGAAAACTCCATAAGCAAGGAGAGAAAGATCAAAAGGCATAAAAACAGAAGAAAATAGAAAACAGAAAAACAAGAAAACAAATGAGAAAGAAAGGGAAAGGGACACTGACTTTCACATGGAGGATTAGATTAAGAGGGCCGCTATTTCATTTTATTTAGTGGTCCACAGAAGAAAATATATTGACCAATCTAATCTCTTCAACCTCAGGACAAACTATAAATAATATCACGAGAGTCCCATGTTTTTAGGTCGGAAATAGTATTTTTCTTTATTTTCATCTTGAGCACTTTTTACTCAATTTTGACCCTTGTATTGTTCCTAAAATTCTGTCATTTTTATTGTTGGGACAAAGGGAGGCCTGCTTGGAAATTTTGTCGTGTTATGCAACCAGAGTTGCTCAATATTCATAATTTTTTAACAAAAACATTATGCATTTTCTTCTCATTTGTCTAAGTTCTAGTTAGCAGAAATACCCGATACCAGTGCTAGTGAGAATGTAACAAGTAGAGGCGGACTTATGCAATAGGTAGAGGGGTCGCCGACATCCGTAAAGTTCGGCAAAAATTTCATGTATACATGTATATCTTTAGAAAATAGTGACATACTCCCTCCATTCCAATTTATGTGAACCTGTTTGACCGAGTGCGGAGTTTAAGAAAAAATAAAGATTTAGAATTTGTGGTCCTGAACAAGTCAAAAAAGGGCCCAGGGTATTTATGTGGTTATAAAAGCTTCTCATTAAGGATAGAATTGTAAGTTTAATCTAAATTGTTCCCAAATTTAGAAAGTGATCATTCTTTTTTAAACGGATCTAAAAGGAAATAAGTTCACATAAATTGGAACGGAGGTAGTATTAAAAGTGGTTACCCTATATACAAAATAGATTTTGGTTGAATAAAAAAGTGCACTAGCAACCTTCAAATTCTGAGTCCACCTATGATAACAAGTACCTAATGAAATAGTTGAGGTGCGCGCCTAACATCACTGCTATAAAAGAATATATCATAACTTATGTAAAGCAGTGGTCCAAATTGGAAACATGGGATGAGCAAGAAAGCAAGTAATACCAAATGCATACACCCAAACAAGAAATGGCTGGCCTTACAATTTACAAATACCGTCTTAGCTGTCATGAATAGCTTGAATAGAATTCCACATCAATGTTGACAACTACCAAAGAATTGATGACCGAGTAAGGGCAGCCTAGTGCACTAAGCTCCCGCTATGCACGGGGTCCGGGGAAGGGCCAGACCACAAGAGTCTATCGTGCGCAGCCTTACCCTGCATTTGTGCATTGCTACTTAACAATCTAATCAAAGAAGCTACTTAACATAAGATATGGAGCAACTTTGTAATGTGATAAACAGCACTTCAATACTTACTCATTCACAACTGAAACATTTAAACATAGATGGACAACATATGTATCCAGAAAGCACAAACATCATGCATTCATACAAAGTCGCTTGGTAATTTCAAACTATACAAAGTTATCGATAAATGACGAGGGGTAATTTCAAAGAGGAACTACCTTCAGTCTGAAGTACAAGAGCCATAACTAAATATTCAAAACTAGAAACATTTGTCTAATCATTTCATGCTATAATCTAATCCTTATGATCATGATTTTGCTTGGTCAAGTTGATTGGAAATTCATCAAAGTGTTCCGAAAAGCAATGTTCTTTCACCATTCCCTTCAATGATTGGTACACTGTGTACATAGATGGTCTATCTTTCGGCCTTGAAACCACACAAGAAGAAGCAATTTGAAGAACTCGCAAGATTTCATCGTCCTGACCTCTTCCGACAAAAGATTTGTCAATCGCATCCCTACTTCGACCTGAGCTCGAGAGTTGATTAACCCAATCAACTAGGCTACCTTTAAATCCTTCCTCAGCATTGCCCGCACCAAGAGGCTTTCGCCTAGTCACCAACTCTAACATCATTACTCCAAAACTATAAACATCCCCTTTCATCGACGCAACCAATGTGCTCGAATATTCAGGAGCCACATAACCAAACTCTCCTAAATCCCCATTGACAAACGAACTATCGTTCGAGTCACTAGAACCAACGAGCCTTGCAAGCCCAAAATCTGTGATCCTAGCATCAAGATCGTCGTCTACAAGAATCACATTCGAGCTAAGGTATTGATGCAAATATGGCGGCTGACACCCGTGATGAAGCCAAGCAAGTCCTCTAGCTGCACCAGCAGCAATCCTAAGCCTAGCTGGCCAACTAAGCTCAATATTACTACTCCTAACACCAGTACTAAGATTACCATGCAAAAGTGAATACAAACTCCCATTCTGCATATGCTTATACACCAAAAGCCTTTCACTATCAACTACACAGAACCCCAATAAAGGCACTAAATTTGGATGCCTAAGCTGTCCTAATCGATTCATCTCGGACCTAAACTGTTTTTCAGTACTCACTTTACAACTACTCAACCTTTTAATAGCCAATGCAGATCCATCAGGCAACATAGCTCTATAAGAAATACCAGTCCTAGTTGAAATAACAATATTATCACTATCAAAAGAATTAGTAGCTGCTAATAAATCATTTAACTTTATCTTATTAATAGGTTTTTGAAACAATGTCACCTGAACAAGCTTAAAAGCTCTCAACTTTTCAACCCAATCACTGCTATTATTATTACCTTTACCATCACCAAGTTCTCTGTTTTTCTTCTTACTAGGCTGAACTAAAAACCACCACCAAATCCCAAATCCAAGAACCAAAGACCCTGCAGCACCTACAATACCAGCAGCTATAATAATAACAAGATTCTTGTTACTCAAATTACTGCATTTAGATCCAAGTGGTTTCCCACAAAGCCCATTATTCCCTTCAAAATCATCTTTCAAGAACCGGTCTAAATCATCAGGAACCGGACCGGCAAGACCATTGTTTGACACACTGAACCGTTTCAACCGGTCGAGCCGGCCAATCTCAAAAGGGATCGAACCAGTAAGTTTATTGTCATTTAGCAAAAGGGTGTTCAAGAATTTGCAATTAATAAACTCGGGAGGTATGGAACCGGAGAAAGAATTACCAGATAAATCAAGATTAACAAGATAAGGCAACCAAGAACAGAGTTGAACCGGGAGTGAACCGGAGAGGGAGTTACCAGAGAGATCAAGGGATTGAAGAGAGGTACAATACTGAAGGGAAGGTGGGAGTGAACCGGAGAGAGACATAGAAGGGAGCTGAAGAGAAATGAGCCGGTTTTCTTTTTCATTCCAGCAAGAAACACCAACAAGTTTGCAAATTGAGGCAGCAATAGAAGTGTTTGAAAAAGACCAAGATGAGAGCTTATTGAGTGGGTCAGAAAGTGCAGATTTGATTCCTTCAAGACATTTGATATCATTTTCAATGGAAAAAGATGGGGTTGGAGTGAAACTAAGGAGGAGAAGAGTGAAGAAGAAAATGGGGCTGGTTGTTTTTGTTGTCATTGCTGAGTGTGGGGAGGAGTGAAGGAAAAGAATGGGAGGAGCTAACAGCTCAGTGCTAAAACAAGAAGGAAAATGGTGTGGGGGAAAAGGCTGTCATTTGACTGAGGTTTGAAATGACTAAAAACTGAGAATTGGGACCTTTGGGTGGGAGAAAAAGACAGTGGAGCAAGAAGTATGTTATTTAATTGATTTAAAGATTCACTATTGTATGTTACTAATTAAAGTTAAATTATAGATATTGTTTATTTAGTAAGAGATAAACTCATACTTTTATTGTTTTAGTTCATCCATAGCATGTTGCAGGTATTTTTCATATGATGAATTGACCTAAAGTAGATTTTGAGTTTTGATATTAATGTAAAGATGTATATTAACTAATTAAAGTTAAACTATAAGGGGTCGTTTGATAGGAGGTGTTAGAAAAAATAATGCAAGCATTAGCTCTATGCATTATTAATACCTTATGTAATATATTTTTCAACTTGTGTATAACAAATATTTGTATTAGTTATACATCATACTTGATATTATCTTATGTATAAGTAATGCACAGAAAATCATGACATTAGTAATACCAAGACTATTAATGCATGCATTAGTATGGTTAAAGACAAAATTATCCTTAAAGCCCATTAAAGTTAGAGAATATGGAGGGCATTTTTGTAAACAACTATTTTTCTTAAAAATTATGCAATGCATTATAATTTTAATACATCACACCAAACAGTAGATAAGAAATAATACATACATAATTAATGCTTGCAATACTAACTCATGCATTACCAATCAATACATTATTAATACACCTTATTCTGTACTATCTTAAATAGTTTAAGTACATTGCAGTTATAAAATAACTATTTCCTTCCGTGCCCAACTCTTAGAGGACCTCAAAGTCATCAAACTAGCTATGCACTAATGTCATACTTATAATATTCATGGACTCCCTGGATCAAAACATATCTTTAAGGCATTTTGAAGAACTGTGAGAAATGAATTGACAAGCAATAATTTTATAGTTTAATTACTTTATATTTATTGGGACATATAAATAATGTTAGTCACGTTCAATTCTATTAACACATATATATCAATAATATAAAGTGAAATGAAACAAGTATGTAATTTCTACTTTATGGCAAGAATAAAATGAAATAGTAGATTGTTAACATGATATAACTCTATTTTCATTTCTTTTACCTTAATCGTTTTGTTTTCATTAATTGTTTATTATTATAATTATTTCTCTAACTTATTCATCTTTTATGATAGTTTTCACTATGTCAAATTTATCAAAATTTGAATTTGTGGCACTTGACATCATCGGGAGGAACTATTTATCATGAGTCCTTGATGCTGAAATTCACCTTGACGCTAAAGGTCTTGGAAATACTATTATACAAGAAAAATGAAGCATCAAATCGGGATAAAGGGAAGGCCATGATTTTCCTTCGTCATCATCTATATGAAGGGTTAAAAACTGAATATTTAACCGTAAAAGATCTACTTGAATTATGGATTAATTTGAAGGATCGGTATGACTACCTAAAACTTACGGTATTACCGAAAGCTCGGTATGAGCGGATACATTTAAGGTTACAAGACTTTAAAACCGTAAGTGAGTATAATTCTGCTATCTTTAAAGTAAGTTCTCTATTAAAATTATGTGGAGACACTATCACAGATGATGACTTATTGGAAAAAACATTTTCTACTTTTCACGCTTCAAATGTGGTGCTACAATAACAATACCGTGAAAAACGTTTTAAGAAATATTCTGAGTTAATCACATGCCTACTTGTGGTAGAGCAGAATAGTACTCTATTAATAAAAAATCATGAAGCCCGTCCCACTGGGTCAGCTCCATTTCCGGAAGTGAATGTTGTAGCAGCATATGATAAGTTTGAAAGAAAATAAAATAATTACCGTGGTCGTGGACATGGTCATAAACGTGGACGTGGCAGGGGCGAAACAATTATCGTCATTATGGTGGAAATAAATTGGAGAACAATAAAGGTTCTCAAATTAATCATTCAAAAGGTAAAACTAGTATGTGTCACCGATGTGGTATGAGAGGTCATTGGACACACATTTGTCGTACGCCAGAACATTTTGTCAAACTTTATCAAGCCTCCCTCAGGAAAAAAGAAAATAATGTGGAGGCACACTTGACCTTTCAAAATAATGATGATGAAGCAGGTCCCTCAAACAAATATGATTCTAAGGCACATCTTGCATATAAAGATGATGATTTTGAAGGCCTAACAAATATTACTCATTTAGAAGCTGGAGACTTCTTTGAGGATATTGACTGAAGAACTAATCATCTTACTGGGGAATGAAGCTATAAAAGTTGTTATTTTTATATTTGCAACTAGTTTATTTTTCTTGAGTGTATTTTCCTAATGCATCACGTGTTGCTAGTTTCTACATTTCTAATGTATTTCTTGATGTTTTTCTGCTTGTCTTTCATATTTCTTATGATGTATTATTTGTCTTTTTTTTTTTATGAAGAATATGAAAATTCCCCAGTCTTCAATTGGACTCAAGATTAATAAAGATGATATATGTCTTCTGGATAGTGCTACAACACACACTATTTTAAAAGATAAGAGATATTTCTCTTATTTGGTAATGAAAGAAGCGAATGTTAATACAATATCCGGTAGTACAAGATTAATTGAAAGTTCTGGAAGAGCCAATTTATTACTACCAGGAGGAACAAATTTGGTTATTGATGAAGCACTGTATTGTAGTAAATCTCAAAGAAACTATTAAGTTTCAAAGATATTCGCCAAAATGGCTATCATATTGAGACTACAAATGATGAAAGATTGAATATCTTTATATTACTACAATAATATCCGGTAAGAAATATGTACTTGAAATGTTACTTGCTATTTCCTTCGGCTTATACTACACAAGTATTAGCAAGATTGAAACACATGCCGTAGTAAACGAGAAGTTACTAATCAAGATAATTTTATTATTTGGCATGACCGGTTGACATCCTGGTTCTAATATGATGCGTAAAATAATTGAGAATTCATATGGACATGCAATGAAGAATAAGAAGATTCTTCAATTTAAGGAATTCTCTTGTGCTGGATGTTCTCAAGGAAAATTAATTATTAGACCATCAACTATTAAAGTTAGAATGGAATCCCCTGCATTTCTAGAATGTATACAGGGTGATATATGTGGGCCCATTCACCCTTCATGTAGACCATTCAAATATTATATGGTTTCGGTAGATGCATCTACAAGATGGTCACATGTATGCTTACTATCAACTCGCAATATGGCATTTGCGAGATTGTTGGCTCAAATAATAAAGCTAAGAGCACAATTTCCATATTATGCAATTACGACAATTCGTCTTGATAATGCTGATGAGTTTACATCCCAAGCCTTTAATGATTATTGTATTTCAACTGGGATAACAATTGAGCATCTGGTTACTCATGTTCATACACAAAATGGTCTAGCAGAATCATTGATCAAACGCCTCCAATTAATTGCTAGACCAATGCTTATGAGAACAAAATTTCCCATTTCAGTATGAGATCATGCTATTTTGCACGCAACAGCACTTGTGCGGATAATGCCCACAAGTTATCATAAAGTCTCCCCATTGCAATTGGCTTTTGGTCAGGAGCCAAATATTTCTCATCTTAGGATCTTTGGTTGTGCGATATATGTTCCAATTGCTCTACCACAACGCACAAAGATGGGTCCTCAAAGAAGGTTGGGGATATATGTTGGATATGAATAACCTTCTATTATAAAATATCTAGAGCCGATGACTAGAGATTTATTTACGGCAAGATTTTCAAATTGCCATTTTGATGAATCAGTATATCCAATATTAGGGGAAGACAATAAGCAGCTAAAAGAGAAGATAGATTGGAATGCATTATCACTGTCTCATTTAGATCCTCGAACAAATCAATATGAACAAGAGATTCAAAAGATTAATCATTTACAAAATATTGCAAATCAATTGCCAGATGCATTCACTGACCTACCAAGGGTGACTAAGTCACATATTCTAGCTACTAATGCTCCAATTCGAGTTGATATCCCGACAGGACAATTAATTAAAGCAAACGAGTCTAAGTCATGCTTGAAACGTGGTAGACCAATCAGTTATAAAGATAAAAATCCTCGAAGAAGAAAAGGAGCAAGTGATCAAAGTGAACATAATACAGAGGTAGTAGCTCAAGAAGAGCCCAAGATGTAACAAATGATAAGACCTTAGGGGAGGTCCAGGTACCTGAAAATAATGATAATGAATAGATATCAATAAGTTACGTCTCAACCGGGAAAAGTGGAACTGAAATAATATTGTTATCAATAACATTTTTGCTTATAATGTTGCTGTTGAAATAATGCAACAAGATGAGAATCTTGAACCAAAATATGTCAATGAATGTAGACAGAGAAATGATTGGCCAAAATGAAAAGACGTTATCCAGGCAGCGTTAACTTCACTTGGAAAATGTGAAGTCTTCGGACCCATAGTTCGAACACCTGAAGGCATAAAACCAGTAGGGTATAAATGAGTTTTTATGCGAAAACGAAATGATAAAAATGAAGTCGTTAGATATAAAGCGCGACTTGTGGCACAAGGGGTTTCCCAAAGGCCTGGAATTAATTATATGGAGACATATTCTCCTGTAGTGGATGTTATCACCTTCAGGTATCTTATAAATATGGCAGTGCAAGAAAAACTTGATATGCATCTAATGGATGTTATTACAGCCTATTTGTATGGATCATTAGACAACAAAATTTTTATGAAAGTACCTATGGATTTAAAGTGCCAGAAGCATATAAAATTTTTCGAGAAACTTGTTCTATAAAGCTTCAGAAATCTTTATACAGATTGAAACAATCAGGTCGTATGTGGTACAATCGCCTGAGTGAATACCTGTTGAAAGAAGGGTACAAAAATGATCCAATTTGTCCTTGTGTCTTTATAAAAAGGTCTGGATCTGAATTTGTTATAATCGTTGTATATGTTGATGATTTAGATATCATTGGAACTCCTGGGGAGCTTCCAAAAATAGTAGACTGTTTGAAGAAAGAGTTTGAAATGAAAGATCTTGGAAAGACAAAATTTTGTCTTGGTCTACAAATTGAGTATATGAAAGATGGAATATTTGTCCATCAATCAACACACACCGAAAAGATTTTAAAGCGATTCTATATGGATAAAGCACATCCATTGAGTACCCCGATGGTTGTGAGATCACTTGATATAAAGAAAGATCCATTCCGACCTCATGAAGATGATGAAGAGCTTCTTGGTGCCGAAGTACCATATCTTAGTGCAATTGGGGCATTAATGTATCTTGCCAATAATTCTCGACCAGATATAACTTTCTCAGTAAGCTTATTGGTAAGATTTAGTTCTTCGCCAACACAAAGACACTGGAATGGTATTAAACATATATTCAGATACCTCCAAGGGACCATTGATATGAGTTTATTTTATTCAAATGAATCCAAGCCATCATTGTTTGGTTATGCAGATGCAGGATATTTGTCTGATCCACACAAAGGTCGATCTCAGACAGGCTATTTATTTACAAGTGGAGGTACAGCCATATCATGGCGTTAGACAAAACAAACTATGGTTGCTACTTCTTCAAATCATACAGAGATAATAGCCATTCACGAAGCAAGTCGAGAATGCGTTTGGTTGAGATCTATAACTCAACACATTCAACAAACATTGGTCTTTCTTCGAAAGAGAATATTCCAATAATATTGTATGAAGACAATGCTGCATGCATAGCTTAATTGAAATGAGGATATATCAAAGGAGATAGAACAAAACACATTTCACCAAAATTCTTTTTCACTCATGATCTTTAGAAGAATTGTGAAATAGATGTACAACAAGTTCATTCAAGTGATAATTTGGCTGATCTGTTTTCTAAGGCATTACCAACCTCAATATTTGAAAAGCTGATATATAAGATTGGAATGCGTCGTCTTCGAGACATTAAGTGATTTTTCATCAGGGGGAGTAACTACACGCTGCACTCTTTTCCTTAACCAAGGTTTTGTCCTACTAGATTTTCCTCGTAAGGTTTTTAATGAGGCAGCAAACAATGCATATTATAAATAACCACGTACACCCCAATATTTGTTTTTTTGTAAGTTCTTAATGAGGCACATTATCTTACATGGACATCCAGGGGGGAGCGTTATGAATAGTTTGTACATTGGATGCTACATTGGATGCCCATGTTGTGAATAACTTAAGGATTAAATCTCCTACTTTATGTCCATCATCTTTACTTTTTATGCCTATAAAAGGCCATGTAATTGCAATGGAAAGATACACCAAAGTGAAAGAAGAAAACACTTTTCCCTTCTTTCTATCTCTTCTTATTTACATTTTACTGCATTGCTTTTATTTTATAACAAAGTGCTATTTATTAATTTTTTCATTTTTATTAAGGGTAAAGAGATTTTTCCATGGCGTATTATCACTTTTAGCCCGCTAAAAACTATTTATATTTGGTAGTCGAAAAAGTATTTAAAATTTGTATAATTTTTGTATATAACATACAGAATGTATATATATACAAAAAATATACAAATTTTATATATTTTTCTGAATATTATTTTCACAGCGGTTATACAGTGTCATTTTCCTTTTTCCATCCACCACAATCCGTGATAGTAACTGTTTGACTCAAAAGATATTAAAACTTTTTTGAACAAATCAATCAGAGAAAATGAAGGGTAAATCCTAGTCAAGGATAATTAACTCTAGATCCGAGATGAATAATATGAACAGAGAAACATAGCCGAGTATAAGTATGACAGTGATTATGGCCAGATTTAATAGCATAAAGAAATATGCATTAAGTAACATTAAGTGGCAATAAAACATAAATAAAGGGAAAGATTCACCCAATCTTGAGTGAGACGGATCTTCTTTCATTTGATAAAGATGAATGATAGATAAATGGAAGAACCTTAGGACCCTTGTTGGATTTGATGAAGGTCTGGGATCACAGATCCTCCCATCTCTTTAGAGAGATGTGTTTACATTTCTTCTAGAGAGAGGGAGAGGGAAAGAGCCAGAGAGCCCCCTTTTTGGGAAGTCCTCCCCTCTTATTTATAACGGGGTATCCATAGAAAATCTTAAAAAAAAGGTACAATTTAGATGGAATATTCGGTGAAATATTCCTTTTGAGTATTCCAAAGCAAACTAGCTATTTCATCAACTATTGGTGAGTGTCCGACCTCGACCTGTCCAACCTTGGCCTTAATGATGACTGCCCGACTTCGACCTTATTGGTGAGTGTCCGACCTCGGCCTTAATGATGACTGTCCGACCTCGGTCTGTCCTTCCTCGGCATGTCCGACCTCGACCTTAATGATGACTATCCGATCTCGACTTGATATCTCCGCGTGCCGAATTTCTCTGATCTAATTTTGACCCATACAGTAACTCTTCCGTCTTGTTGAAATGGAACTGCTACTATTCTTACTTAAAACTACTAAATATTTTCTTTAATCATATCTATTTTGAAATCATTGACATTTATTTAATCTTGCAGATTAATAAAAAATTAAAATACACGAAATAAGGGATATAATGCCTTACCTCCTTAGTCCTAATTGCACAAAAAAAGTCAACCTACAACCTTGCATCCGATATTGCATAATTAAGTTTGTTGTTTTTTAAACATAAACTATGGAAATTTAAGATAAATAAGGAGGAATTCTCTTATTTATATTTGATTGAGTTTACAGAAAGAAAAAAGAAAAAAAAGAGCATACAAAAAAAAAAAACTTTTAACTTATCATCCGATAACAAAAAGACACCACTTTGGTTTATCTGAATAAAAATAGAAATTATTGTGTTTAGGACTGGTAATTTGAGCTCAAACTCATTTGATCTGCCCAATCCGTTTAAGGTTGGGCTGGTTTTTGACATGCTCGTTTGTTGAACTAAGTCCATCTTGACTCAATCCATTTCAACTCATTTAAAGTTGTGGAAATGACACCAAGTAGCCACTTTTACGTATTCTATTTAAAATATATCCACAGTTTCCAATGTATTTAAATATTAGTCAATTAGGTCAAACTTCAGGACATGGTGTCCTAGAGTTTAAACCTCAAAGTTCAAACTTCAGGTCATCGTGTCCTAAGGTTCAGAAATTGTATCCAGAAGTTCGAATCTTATGTCCTGAATCTTAAATTAGTAGTTCAGAAATTCAGGACACTTAGTCCTGAATTTCAAAATAGCAGCTCAAAAATTCAGGACACTAAGTCCTGAATTTCCAAAATTGTGTCCAAAAGTTCGAATCTTATGACCTGAATTTTAAATTAAGAATTCAAAAATTCAAGACACTTAGTCCTTAATTTCAAAATAGCAACTCAAAAATTCAGGACACTAAGTCCTAAATTTCCAAATTTAGGATACTTAGTTGTGAAGTTTGGGTGAATTGGTTAATCTTTAAATACATTATGAATTGTGGATATATTTTAAGCAGCAGGATTAAAAGTGGCTACTGGTGCACTTCACCCTTTAAAGTTTGGCTGATTTTTAGCCAAAATTGATTCATGAGTAACTTTGTTAAAATATATTAAAAATAATTTTTTTTTATTTGATATGTTTGTTATATATGACCGTAACAAAAGAAAAAAGTCTTATTTGTTATTCATAAGAAAACAATACACATCAATTAAAGCTTGGTAAGAGTTGGGCAAGTTGGGCTATGCCCCAAATTTTAGCCTAACTTGACCCAACATATCTCAACCCAAGTTACTTTTGGACGTTTCAACCCTCCTATTTATTGACTCAATTCATTTTGACATGCCCAAAATCCGCGCAACCTACCAATTTGACACCCCTAATTGTGTCCAACTTTATTTCTTCGGGAAAGTAGTAATGAAAAATATGTAAAACATTTGAAAGCCCCTCCAAATGCTCCTTTATATTCTGCTGCATTTTTCTTTATATTACAAAAAGTTGGTTATATGAAATAACAGCCTCCGTTTTTCAGTCGTTTTTCAATATTATTTTACTTACTTTGATCTATCTATGCTTGTTCGATTTTTTAACGAAAAAGTTCGCCAAAACAATTGTAAAAGCCAAGTAGTGCCAAATTTTGGCAACATGATGAGTAAAACTAGATCTGATCATAAGATAAGAGGATGTTATTTGAGGGAAAATATATACGTTGAGCAATAATTTGAGAGTTTCTCTCACAAAATTACATTTGAAACTTAAAGCATAGTCTAAATCTTATTGTAAACGTTTTTCCAAGCTGAACCTACTGTTATAGTTTATAGTAAATTGATATTGGTGGGAGTCTCTCACACCACAAGTGTAGATTTCAATTCTTGCTTTTCTTTTTTTTCTTGATCCTGCTATTTAGTAATTATAGAAAAAGTTTTGAGAAAAACGGATTATAAGGCACGGACACTAATCTCATGAAGTCTTTAATTAGTGGAAGAATTGTTCGATATGCATGTCATTAGTCATTACTATTTCATTTATAAAACCATCATGTGAAAAGAATCAGATTGTTTTCTTCTTCAGATTGAACAAATCACTTTGCTAATGAGATGGCAAAAGATGTTTATACGTGTTGGCCAATTTTCCTCATTTTCGCGAATCATTTGGAAAAGATAGTTCAGCAACATCTGGAGAATTTTTCCATTTAGATCATATTGTAGGCTGAGAAATTGCCACATCTCGTGGGAATCAACTGTTTGGCTAAGGGGGCTATACAAGAATTTTTAGAGGTGGAGCTAAGTTTTAAAGTTTACGGATTTTAATTTTGCTACGGAATTCATAGCTCAATTTTGTTATTGGATTTACAATTAAATATTTATATATTTAATACAAATACAAGGTCTCAACAAAAACTACTTGGTTAATTAATCTCACCAAGTACGTAATACTTAGCTCCGCCCCTGACAATTCCTAAATGCGAATGACATACTAAATCTGATTTGTACATTAATTGTAATATAACCAGCGTATTTGAAATGAATTTAGCTTATATATGAGTGTAAATTTTATATACTATTAGCTATTACATTATAAGTAGTAGTTACCTGTGCAAGAAACTGTCGGTTAATAAGATGATCAAGATTCCCCATCATGAGCATGGTCATGGGCGGCTTTCCTGCCATGCCCCATGACCCTTTAGACGCGCCTCATGGCGTCCTGGCAAGCCTCCAAAACGCCTAGCGTCATGGACGGCCTCGTGATTTTGGCCGCGCTAAGTGACAAGCGCGCATGTGCCTATGTCGGCCCATCAATAGCCTTTGCCAATGCTCAATCGCAGGGAGATGCCAACAGTGCCGCACACACAGACTCTGATGATAAAGACAAGGTCGCTGCCAACGGACCGACTTCTACCTTGTAGGAATCTAAATCCTTTTTATTGTATATATAGAGTATTTTGCTTCTTGTATTTCCATTATATCTCTCTAGCTTAGTTATGCAAAGTCCTGTAACTTTGATTTATTTTTTTAAGTATTATTAAGGGGATCAAGCAATCAAACTTTCAAGCAAACAAACAATTCTCTGTATTGGTGTCTCTCTCTCTCGACACCGTGTTGCCTTTCTGTAATAGTTTTCATTAATGCAATCAAGCTTTCTTTCATTGTCATTCTCTTTTTTGTTCTCTCAATTGCTCTTGACACTGGTTTTCACATACAATACTGACAGTCTCGTCTAGCGTACGGAGGGGACCCCAGTTGGCTGATAGTAACCGCACGGACATCGATTGCTTAGCCTTACGTCGCTCTTCCAAGAAATCTCAGGAAGATGTCGTATAACAGTACATATGAGTAGTAGTTTCTTGTTAAATTGGCAATATTACAATCATTTCTCTCGTAGAATTAAGAATATTTTTACTCACCTCCTCTCTTGCATGGCCGCTCAGGTTATTAAAACTTTTAAATTTCACAGAAGAAATAATATATATATATATATATATATATATATATATATATATATATATATATATATATATATAGAGAGAGAGAGAGAGAGAGAGAGAGAGTGAGAGAGAGAGAGAGAATACTCCTTTTATTCCACTTTGTTTGTTACTATTTTCTTAATATTGTGTTCCCCAAAAAGAGGCACATTTCAATATTTTCTTAGTGAGAAATTTTTATAATTATAGAAATGTCACGACATGTTTAAAGCCATAAGTTCTGAAAGTTGTATAATGACACAATTTTACAACATATATTAAATCATAATTATAGGCTAGGCCCGTGTGTTGGCTATATTTTGCACTCTAATTATTATACTTTGATTGTATTTGAGCCTAATTATAGTACTTTATACTTACTACGTGTATTATGCTGTGTATGACGTGATTTCAAGTTGAGAAACAAGTTTAGAGGTAAATGGATGAATTGAAGCATTGAAATCTGAGCAGAAACCCAAGAAATTAAATCGGGATAGTGTTCGTGGTTCGAGGACCAAGTCTGAATGTTAAAAATTGAGAAAAATTCTTACTCAGAGAAAAATGTACTACCACTGACGTCGTGCACTACATGGCGCTGGACGATAATATAATTTTTCTGCAAAGTGAAAAAATTAACTTTCTGATGATCCTCACAATGGGGGATGGATATCACCGGGCCCCTCCCAGCAGGGCGAGGTAAGACACGTTTTCTTTTGGTTTTAACTGACTATTTTTTCAAATGGGTGGAAGCAGGTGCGTTCTCTCAAATACGTGAACAAGAAGTCATCACGTTTGTGAGCACGCGATTTTTGCCCTATATGAATTACTCCCATAAATTCAAAACAAAATGATTTCTTTTCATTATTTGTAATTTTTGTGGCGTTTTCTGTTAATTGTTTGCATTTGTCTGTGCATTTCGTTTTCGTTTAATTAATGAAAATACAAAAATAATATGTTACATTTACATTTGGGATTTAATTCTACACTTTGGTATTAATTAGCAAATTAATTATTTTATAAAAATGGAAAAATCACAAAAAATAACTTATTTTTGTATTGTATTTAATTTTAGTCTCGAATTTTGGAGGTTTTCTTTAATTTGGTATTTGATTAGTTATGGTAATTATTATTTAGAGTTAGTTGACTTAATTTGATAGGATAATTTTATTAGGAATTAATTTAGGTTTTATGTTTAATTTTTAATCTCAATTTTAAAAAGAAATTAGAAGAAAAATGAAAAACGGAAAATGAAAAGGAAAGGGGAATAAGAGCAAATTAAGCTCTGGACCAAATTTACCCCAAGCCCAAACCCACACCCGTCCAAAATACCCTTTACCCAGCCCAAACTCGTGTCCAACCCGGTCCGGTTCCCCCCGAACCAAACGGCGTCGTTTCGTTAAGTTTTGATCTGAGCCGTTGATCGTGCCTAAATCCAACAGACCAGAACTGGCCCTTCCCTCCGTATAAAAGTGTCCGAATCTTCAGACCCCCCATCTCCTGAGCCCGAAGCCTAATCCCATCTCTGAAATCACCACCTCTTTCCACCGTGGCTCCGCCGTCCGGAAATCGCCTCACGGCGGCGGAGCACTTCCAAATCCATCCAAATTTAGACCAGACAACCCCCATCGTCCCCTCTTTCATGTCCTGCCACCATTTTTTCCAAAAGACCACTAGATTTTTCTAAATTACAGATCAAAGATTAAAAATCCAAGTTTTCTTCTTTTGCCTAAAAATTCCGGATTACATCCTCAGTTCATGTTATAACCAGCATGAATTCCTCAATTTTCATAAAAAATGGGGCCATAAATCAAGAGCGCCCTTTCCCTTGTTTCTGACCCGATTTCAGACACTCAGCTTCAAACGACCCAATTTCTTCAAGATTCTGCCTCGTTCCTTTATTGGCTCGTGATGAGAATTGCGGCACGAATTATTAGCTATAAACAAGAGTTCGACTAATATTCATGTTACAATTCTCGCCATTTGGTCAACTTTTGAATTTGCTGGAGTTTTGATGTCGGGTCAGCCTCGTCTTTGAGGATTCTGAAGTTTAAAATGGAGTGCATAGGTATCTTTTGTTCCCTTGGTATTTTTCTACCTTATTCTGTTTTCTTTAGTTCAATCTTTAGTCATCAGTTGCTTCTCCTTTTCTGTAGGATTAAGTTAAATATGCTAGTTAATAACTTAGTGTTAATTTTAGGCTAATGCATTTTAAAAGAAAAGAAGAAAAGGAATTGGATTAATTGTGTGTGTTGTCGCTGTTCTGAATTGGACTTTTAATTCCCTTAAGTTTGTTTGTTTGGGTTGGGTTTGGGGTCTGTTGTTTACTAGCCCGTCGCTTGAAGAGAACATGCCCGTTAGCCCAAGTTTAAAATTGGTTTTGGGTTGATCTGACCCTGCTTTGTCCTAAGAGTAAATAACAGGGTTTGGAGGGATAATTTGGGTAATCTAGGCTGGGGAATCTTTTATAACTGACTGAAGGAAGCTTACTGGAAGCTGGGGTGGGGACTAATGTGAAAAATCTGATTTTTGGCTAGGGGTTTTTAAGCTAAAACGAAAATTAGCAAAGGGTCAAAGTGCAAGCTGAGGCTGCCCTGCTTTCTTGCCTATAAAGGCATCATTTCTTGCCTTTCAAGGCAAACCCAAGAGCTAGGAAATACCAAAAAATCCTAGATGGTGGAAAAAAATTACAAAAATCAATGTTCTATTGAGAAAATCCGTGGAAATTCTTGTGGTAGTCATTCTAAGATAATTTCTGAGCAACTAAAGGTCAAGATGAGTTGAATCAGTTGGTGTTCAAGGTTTTTTTTGGTTCATTTCTGATTCGATTTTGATTGCTGGGCTTTATTGAATGCTTTGCTGGTTTGAAACTGTTTCCAAGTTGATCAATCCTTATTCATTCCTGGTCTGAAGTTGTTTAGTGAGCTGACCCTGGTGCTGAAACACCTGCTGCTACTGTTTTTACTTGGTTGACCCCTCATCTTTCATTTCTGTTGTGATTTCCAGGTACTCATCTCATCTTCCAATGTATGAAAATGGGTGAATGTGAAGATTGGTTCACTTGAATGAAGATTTACACTAATGTAGTTGTTATTCCATGTTTTTGCACCTTCGAAATTGTTTAGTTTAGCTTAATTTCCTTCTACTCCTTTCTGGTCGTTCTGGACATGGATTGCTGTAGTAATATGATGTTGTTGATGGACTTTACCTCTTCTTCTTTTAGTTTTACAATTATCATGTAGCTTTAAATGTCCTGATTAGTGTATTTGTCAAAGAATGGTTGTAATTGAGAAATTAGACATGTTAGTTTGCTGGATTTCCATCTGTGGTTCATCTTATTGCGTTGTTTCTCTGTTGATGTCGTTAAAATTGTGGATGACGATTTCGTTGAGATTGAGTAGACGACAAAGTCATGTGATGGAGTTGTTTTCTTAATGATTCAAGTTTAACCATATAATATAATCTGCAACATGTTAGTGGCTAAATATCATCATGGTTGGCATTGCACTGTTAATTGAGCACTGAGTAAGTTCATAAGAGTTCTGAATTAGATTGTTTGTTATTGAAATGCTCACTCACTGAAGATAGAGGTATGAATGTTGAGACCAAACATAAACTAATATGAATCATTTGTCTAAGACTTGTTGGCTGCAACTCGTATGGACACTCCTCAATGCCGAAAGTTCAAAGAGAATGAAAATATTTGTTTATTATCTTTATATATTAGTTCATTTCTCTCCAGATATGGTTTAAAAGGTACTTTGGTTTATATTGTTTTCTCTAGTTAAAAATGCTTGTTTCGGTCGGTCCCGTGACTTGTTCTTGGGATAGTTTTTCCTTAGATGTTTCATTATCCTTTTGGTATCTTTATTTTGTTTGAAAGTACTTTGACAATGTTTGGATGTCGAGTTTGCATATTTACGTTGATGGTTTTCTTTTAACTCATGAATTTTATTAACATTAGCAATTGGAGCATAAACTTTAGTAGAGAAAAAGCTTTAAGAAGTAGCTGACTTAGATTCGTGGCCCTTGCTTAATTAATATTCTAATTACTTTAGAAATTGAGGCGTGCCATTTAGTAAATTTCCATGGCCCTTACAAAGTTAATATTCGTAGTTTGCTTTAGGCCCTATTTAGATTAGTATTGCGATTATGTATACATTCGCGTAACATAACTAAACTTTTAAAAGACTCGAGGTATGCGTTTGCGCAACTTCAACCAAATTTTTCTTAAATAAATGAACAAGCATTATTAATTATGGACACGTTCGCGTGACATGATTTCTGACACGCCAAAAAGGAGTATACGTACGCGTAACTAAGTTCTTTAATTACGAATAAATCAAGTGATTAGAAGCGGTTAAAAAAAGGTAAGTGCACGTAGGATCTAAAGTCAGTAATTAAACAATTTTAATAAGTCAAGTATGATCAAAGCGACCGTGCTAGAACCACGGAACTCGGGAGTGCCTAACACCTTCTTCCGGGTTAACAAAATTCCTTACTCGGATTTCTGGTTTGCGGACTATAATACAGAGTCAACTTTTCCTCGATTCGGGATTTGAACCGGTGACTTGGGACACCATAAAACTCCCAAGTGGCGACTTTGATCTTAAAATAAACAAATTCCGTTTCGATTATCCTTTAATTGAAAAAATTCCCGTATATTTATACCCTTTACGGGGTGTAGTAAAAAGGAGGTGTGACAGCTCTGGCGACTCTGCTGGAGATCGAACCCAGAATCTCTGGTTCAGGGTTCAAGAATTCGAGCTTGTTAATATGATTTTGCTTGGCTTCACTTATCGTTAATATTACTGTATTTTGTGAATCTTTTGTGCTAAATGCTATTTGTTTACCACTTTAATATTATCTGAATTGTATATAACTGTCTTCTTATGCTACCCCTCTGTGTCTTTTGGAAATGGTGCATACGTTCGCGTAGCCCACTTTTTCTGTAGAAATTATACCAAATAGAACGAGGTTGGGCAAGCGAGAAGGCCGGGTAGACTTCAGTGCTCCCGGTACGTCGCCCCCTCCTCGGCCCCAGTTGTCCTCTCGGGTACCAAAGTCTAGAACAAAACCCTAGGGTTTAAACCTAGAAAAACACAGCCTCATGCCGGATCCCTAGTAGGAACGTTTGTTTGCATCATGTGAATTTGACTTAGAGGACTCAACACAGGGGTTGAGTCCGTCTAGGACAGGTGTGCCCGAAATAACAGACCATCCTGATGCATTCTACGTGCTATGTGAACATTTATTTGTTTTGGCATGCATGCTGACCGGCCAGGGAAAATAAAGCAAAAAGAAAAACCAAGAGTGATATAGGGAAGGAAATAAAGCCCATTTCTAAATATCCCGGTATTTGAAAAACATCCTGAAACTCTACCCAAAAATTTTCAAAAAGAGTTTTTTCAAAAGAGTCAAACACTGCGTTCTTTCAAAGGTGTCAAAACTGACCGAACTACGCAGGTCTGATTCTCACTAGACGTGGGATACGTAGGCAACCTACATAAGGTTTGGCCTTATTTTTGAAAAAAAAAAGAGAAAGAAAAACAAGAAAAGAGAGTTGGTGGTCAAGTGAATGCAATCTGGATTTTTGATCAAAACAAGCCGATCCAGCTTCGGCACTGTCTTAAACTGTTCTTGCCGAGATAGCCTCAGAGTATTCTTCAGTTTTCGAAAGGCTATTTTCGTAAAAGAATGGACAAGTTTGTGAAGGGTCATAAAATAATCCCTCCCCCCTCAAAATTCACGTGAAATTGGGAAGGGGCCGCATTTACAAAAACAGTCACTTGGCTAAAGTTGGCATATAGGGGAAGAAATTATGGTTCTTTTCTTCTTTTCTTTTTCTTTTTCTTTTCTTCTTCTTCAAAAAAAAACTGTTTACAAAAGGGTCCACTTGAGTTAACCCTAACCTTAATCTTCCACAAGAATAAATGAATACAATCCAGGAACCACCAGAAGTGGTCAGGGAACAGGCTCAGCTACACTTGCGTATGTGGTGGAATGATCTAGACGAAGATGGTCAGAAATGGGTGAAAAGGCAGTTGGGTGCTCTTATAAACATTTTTGAGATCAAACCACGGGAAGATTTGATCAAGGCTTTGGTAACTTTCTGGGATCCTGTCCACAATGTCTTTCGTTTCTCTGATTTTGAGATCACCCCTACTTTGGAGGAGATAGCCGGGTACATTGAATTCAGACGGGATTTGAGGAAGCAACAACTTATATTTCCAAGGGATCCATCGGTGCACAAGTTCTTTGACCTCCTGAATATTAGTAAACAGATGAATAAAGAACGTGTGAGCGACGAGTGTTGTGCTTTCCATTTCTTATACTTCAGGTTCGGGCATTCTGCTGGTTTTGAAACGCATGAAAAAGGTCTGAGCAACAAACAAGACAAGGACCTTTGACAAATTCATCGCCGGTTCGCATTTATTGTGGCATTCTTGGGGATCATGGTTTTTCCAAATGAGAAAGGGACGGTGGATATTCGTATGGCTAGAATTGCACAAATCCTCACTACCAAGGAATATCATACACTTGCCCCGTTGGTGCTGGCGGATATTTATCGAGCATTGACTCTATGCAAAGCAGGGGCTCATTTTTTTGAAGGTTGCAGCATCCTTCTGCAAATGTGGTTGATCGAGCACCTTCGCTATCATCCCAGATTCATGAGTAATGGTTCGAGCCCGAATAACTTCATCACTAGTTACGAGGAGAAGGTAAAAGATTATAACGCACCAGAAGGGTTTGAAGCGTGGGTCTCTCACTTGAAAGTTCTTAACGCAGGTCAGGTCGAGTGGACTATAGGATGGCTCCCGAGGACAGAAGCCATCTATATGACTGCTACCAAAGGCTACCTGAGGTTAATGGGCGTAAGGAGTATTTATCCATATGCACCGCAGAGGGTCTTGAGGCAATTGGGAAGGTATCAGATTGTGCCTGAAGATGAAAATCTAAGCACCCAGGTCATAGAGTTACATCCAGTAGCTGCATTGCCCGAGGCTGTAGTTCAGCAGGATTGGAATAGCTGCCGATATCTAAAAAATGGCACCCATGTACCAGACATCACCAAGGGGGAAGTAGATCCAAATTATACTGCTTGGTTTGAGAAAATGTCTTATGCAAATAACGAGCCAGAGCCCGAGAGGCCCGCCAAAAGGCCTCATGTTCAAGCCTTTGATGATAAAATTCAAGAGAGGTTAGCCTGGGGGGAGAAGGAAAAGGAATATAAGGCCACCATCCATGATCTACGAGAAGAGTTGAGAAATGTCACCTTCAATAATGATTTGCAGGCATAAGAGACCGAAGGTGAGAGGAGAAGATTGGTGCGAGAAAATGAAGCCATCAGAGCTCAGGTTCGATAGTTGAAAATTGAAGCCGAGAACCCAGGCCGAAGTAGGAAAGATGAGAGGCTCATTTATAACCTTACTCAAAAGGTACATGACTATGAAGATGACCTGCATGACCTGCATAAAGCTGAGTCTGAACTAGCAAAAGCACGGGCGAGGTTGGCTAAAAGCACCGAAGGGCATGCAACTTTCGTTCAACAGATGAAAGAAATATATGAAAAAGGGGTCACAGGTTGGGAAAAGGCAATCGGCAACCTCGAGGTTGAAATGGCTAAACAAGCCAAAAATTTTAAGGCTAAAAGAAAACATTGTTACGCCTTAATGGCACGGCTAGAAAGAGACTTGCAACAACTCCAAGAGCAGAACCAGGTTGCCGAACAAACTTTGGAAGCCAGAACCGAACAAATTGGGCGTTTGTTGCAAGAGAAGGGCGTCATAAGAGAGCAAGTCAAAAGGGTCGCTAACTACATCGCGATGAAGTGCAGTAGCAGTGAGGATATGACTAGATCTAAGTTCTTCGCTACTGTGATGATTTTCGTTCGCCGGGTAATGGAAGATCTCTACCACCTCCAAGGGGATTTAGCTAGTCGGCCCGCAGCAAGGCCGAATGATGCCCCGTGGATCCCGGGGGCAATTGAGGCACTTATGTATTCGTGATTTCTTTGAGTCTGTATTTTCTTTTCGTTAAAGTCTGCCAGTTGTTTTGGAGTCTGTATTTCCTTTATCAGAGTATGTGGGTTGTTTGTTTTTTTTGAGTCTGTATTTCGTCTTTCATCAGAGTCTGTTAGTTTCTGTTTAAGTTTATTTCCGAGTCTTATTATGAAAATTTGAAAATTCCAAAAATGTTTTATTATTTTTATCTCCAAGAACTACGCTTGGTCTGATTCATGCGAGGTCATGATACGTAGGCAATCTCCATAAGATTCGACCGTAACCAAATAAAAAAAGAGAAAGAAAATAAGAGGAAAAACAAGAGAGTAAAGAAAAGAAAAGAGCGGAAAAACAAGAAAGAAAAGAGAGAAAATAAGAAATCAAGAGAGAATAAAAACAAAGAGAGAACAGAGGCAAGAGTGAAAAGAAGGAAACGAAAAAGAAAGAAAAGGGGGAAGTTTGCAATTAAAAGGCCGGGATGACGCATGCAATCGATCAAATACATAATAGAGACGGTTAACTATTTAGGTGCATTCATGCCCAATATGCGGTTACCAATCTGTTAAAACCTAATCGCTAACAATGTTGTTGTTGATACATTGAGTCCAAGCAGGTGGTTAGTTGATTGACATTCTGGCAACTCACTCATACAATACCCGATCGAAAGACAGGCTGAATATGGTCAACCAGGAACCAGAAACAAGTATTGTCGACCCATCGAAAGAAGTGGAAGAATTAGACGTTAATGCAATGAGGGAAGAAATGTATAAGCTAAAGCAACAGATGACTGAAATGTACCAAGCCTGGGCGAAGGGGCACCCACCGCCAGTCTATCCTGCTAACCCTGCCTATATCCCACCATCAGCCTAACCTCCGGAGCCTCCCACTGTGAACTCATCTCCAGCCTTTCCCCTCTACCAACAATGTCATGGTGCCACTTCCCATACTTCTCAAGCTCCACTACCCAAACAAGTCCCATACCCTCCCCCACCAATTACCTGTTTTCGTGGCACCTCCACCTGCTACATTACACCGATATTCCAGTGAACCCCTATTCCAAACTCATGACAACCAGTACTATCCCCCTGTGTCACACCTCCTTTTTACCTACACCCCCGTAAAGGGGCGTAAAGGGAGTTTTTCCAATTAAAGGACAATCGAAACGGGATTTATTTATTTAATTCAGAGTCACCACTTGGGAGATTCATGGTGTCCCAAGTCACCGGTTGAATCCCGAATCGAGAAAAAGATTGACTCTGTATTACAGTCCGCGAACCAGAAATCCGGATAAGGAACTCTGTTAACCCGGGAGAAGGTGTTAGGCATTCCCGAGTTCCGTGGTTCTAGCACGGTCGCTCAACTGTCATATTCGGCTTATCTATCTGATTTTAATACATGTTGAACCTATGTGCAAATTTTAACTTCAACCGCTTTTTATCTATTTTTTTAAGGAAAATTGCAACGTCATTAATGAACCACGTCACATAAATGCACCCGTGATTTTTGACATATTTTAACATCGTTAAGATTTGTATTTGGGTCACATAAATGTGCACCCGAGTTTAGGAAGGTAACATTATTAAAATACGCACCTACAGAGACTAGCGCGTTATTACTTTGGGGAAAAACCGTGAAACTCGTTAAACGGCCTGTCCCGAAATCTAGGTATTTTTATATATACATTTAATGAGGGCCCCGTAGTTTATTTGTTTGTTTAGCGAGGCTCATCTCATTTTTTATTATTCAAAAGGCAAACCTAAAAGCTATGGTGATTTTCCTATTTTTACTTGTCTCTAATAATAAAAATAAAACCTAACTAATTATTATCTTTTAAGAAATACTACATCTAGATCTGCAAACTCCAAACAGTCTACGTGAAGGAATCATAATCCAGGCCCAGCACAAACTGGACCAATCGCAGACATGGGTCCAGGCCCCAAACGGATATGCATGTCAGACCCAGGCCTGGGCCGTTTATTTCGGCCCTGAAGCTTACACTTTATGCAAAGGGACTGTCGATCCCCAGCCGTTAAATTAAACAACGCTTCAGTTCAATGTGCACAAGTGTTCACTGAAAGTTTTAAACCATCAAGTTTAATGAACTAGCTCAACGAAACGAACAATTATTCTGATTCTTTACCCCAGCCCTTATGCTAACCAAAATTACCAACTCGAGTTCACGTATCTATCAGATTTAAAGCCGTTGTTCATGCTAGGAATTAACACAGACAATCATGAAAAAGTTTAACTTATTAAGGTGATTAGATATTATACCATGTTATTCGTACAATTAGTCATGTCTAATTTTATACTCGTTTGTGATCCCAGCACCCTAAATATGGAAGCTATAGCAATTAGCTATTACGATCCAGATTCAGCTTCACATTAACGTCACAATTAACTAAATTAACTATAGCAAATCCGAATAGCTCATACAGTCCAGTATAGATTCATGGTCATATTATCAATAATCCACAATCTCCCTAGTTTAATTACAAGACAAGTTTCAGAAATTACTAATGCGTATTTGAAATCTATAACTACAAGCTATACTAATAGTGAAATACATAAGCAAATTCATATGGTGGCAGTGCCTCGTCATTTGATTTCATAATCATTCAGATACATCGAATGAAACTTCAAGGCATTAGAGACAACAAAGTACCTGGAAATATAATCGAGTAGAAGGAGGAGTTAGCAACAGAAGAGCAAACAGCAGCAACCGGGAATTCAAACAGCAACCATCACAGTTCAAGACCAATTTTTACCCAGAATCAACTCGACCACAGCCCAGAACAAGTTGCAAAACCAATAGCAACAGCAAATATCAAAATGAACAGACTCAATAGAGTTTGAATTAAACAAAAAACTTAATCAGTAGACTACTGAACCACTGCAGTAATGAGAATCACTGTCCAGAATTCGACTTACACCTATGAATGCAATGAAACACTATATTTTTTTGGTTTTCTGTTCTTAAACTCTCCAGAACTCTAAAAAAAAAAGCTGAATGTCTTAGCTTTTAAAATGCTGTCTGAGACTGCCTCTTCAAAGAACTCTCCAAAACTCTCTCACTCCCCTCCTCCTTCACGTCCTCCTTATTCTAAAGTCTGCCCTGTATTTTATACCCTAAGACAGACCCCTTTTCCAACCTGTTTTAACACTTAAATCATTAAGAAATGTGTTTCTTCCATCATATTCCCGGACAACCACTACTAAGTGTCTAATTTCATTGTTTAATTCAAAGGTGTATGGGCAATGCTATATTTTAATCAATTCCTTTTAAGCCTCCACATTACCATTATGTTTTGTTTCCCACTAACTATTAAACAAATGTCTATTTAATGGTACATTAGTACTTAGTGGACAGAACACTCAAACTACCCATTTCTTCAAGTTTTCAATTTCCAAATTACCCCTATGGAACCCCTGTGATTACTTCTTTCAGCTATAACCAATTCTTAAGAAAGAAACCTAATCACTGATTAACTAAAGCTGAATTTAAACACAAGTTCAATTTCCTCGGACCCCAAACTTAAACAGAACCACAGTCAGATTCAAACCACTAAACTCACACAACAATTGAACTCTGATCAGAACGAACAGGATTGCAACCAAAATGAAAGGTTTAAGGATTCAGGGAATAGACTAACTATATTCACAACTCTAAACTAAACAAAATGAATGCAATACTATAACATACTGGACGAAAATAAACTGAATTTATATGTAAAATGATGAACAAAAAAATAGGGAGCCAAACATCTCAGAAAATGAGACCATTTGAACCAGTAATAATAGTAACCAATTACAGGACTAGACACAGTTTTTGTACAAGAACATTACGGACACTGACTTTTACAACCAAACTAAAGGACAAACACACTTAATCGATTCAACACATGCCAATCAACCACATGAGAAAAACTGGACCAGAAAAAGGGTCCGAAAGAGAAGAGAGAAATGAATCGAAACGATGATAAAATACAATGAAGCTTAAGCAGATAAACAACAACAAAGGAAAAAGGAAAACAAGAAAAATACCTCGAAATTACAGGCTAAACTCCAAACAGTTCCTATTTTAAACTTCGACTCGAACTTTTGAGGTCCAAACGGACCTCAATCGAGTGTTCTCGACTGAAAATACTCGACTAAAGTTGATTAAGAACCTCAAATTTCCCCTTTACTCGGACAGGTTCCAGGTTTTGGCTCTCTAGGGTTCTTCAATCGATTAAAAATTCGACCAGTTCTAGAAAGATTCGAGCCAATGTAGGGGTGGTTTGGGAATGAGGGAGGTCAGGTGGAGCTGGGGTGTGAACTAAGGACTGGTTGGGTAGGTTTAGGGTTTTGCTCGAATCTTCGATTGAAGATTCGAAACAAACCGGGATGATTCGAGGTTAAGGGGTAGGGATTTGTGTTGGGGGTGGTTAGAAGGTTCAGGGGTGTGAATTTCGTGGTCACCGGCATCGTTGCCGCCGACTTTCAGGTGAAGGGGTATGAGGGCGGCTAGGGTTTGGTTGGGGGGGTCGTTTTAGTCTCTGATTTGGAGACGAAAGGGTGAAAATGAGGCGGGTGAAAGGGGTTTGGGTGTTTTGATATATTTAAACCCCGTTGATTAATCTGGGCCGTTGGATGATGGGAACCAACGGTCCAGATTAATTCACTTAAGCCAAATGGGGTCGTTTATTAGTAACGGGGTCGGGGCGGGTATAGGAACGAGAAAGGGATAGAAGATCTCGGTCGTTGATGGATTGAGATCAACGGTCCAGACTGAGCATGACAAAAAACGATGTCGTTTGGGCGGTCGTTTGCCAGATCAACTGGACCGGGTACAAGGGTATCGAATTGGGCTGGTTTTTGGGCCTGGTCGATTAATTTTCCCCTTTTTTCATTTTTCCTCTTTTCCTTTATTTCCCTTTTTTTTAATTTATTTTTCAAAACTAAAATCCTAACTTTAACTATAAATCAAATTAAAAATACCAATTAATTCCTGATAACAATCATCACACACAATTAAATACCAACTAAAATAAAATCACACAATTGGAGATTAAATGCTAAAAAATGCCAAGTACATATTTTTGTGATTTTCGTTCTCGCAAATCCAAATATTGTTTAATTAATTCCTAATTGTAAAATTAAATCCTAAATGCACATGCAACACATATTTTGTATTTTTCTTAATTAAAGTAAAAATAAACATACACAGACAAATACAAATAAATCACAAGCAACACAAAACTATTTTATTTTGAATTTTTGGGAGTAGTTCTTGTAGGGCAAAAATCACGTGCTCACAACTGCCCCTCTTTCGTGCAAAGATAAAGTGAGCGGATACGAGCGATTTTTGCCCGTTCGGCTACTCCGTGTGAAGCATTTTTGAAAGATTTGACCAAACTTATGCTTCAAAGGTTTCCTACATATCCCTGGCTAAAAGGGAATCAGGTCAATGTAGTTCGGGAAGTTTCGGTAGCTGGGACTACCATGAAGCTGTGGTTTTGTTGTCACTGCTATTGCTGCTGCTGCTATCTGTTTACTGACCCCTTATTACACCATGCTAACAGAAAACAAGAAGCTAGACTAAACTTAGGAATTACAAAATCTTATCTAGATCTTCAAACTTGCTCTTGTTGCCTTGCTTTCTTGTTGGCTTGTGTTTCCTCTGATGTTTCTTTCTTTCTTGTGAAATTCGAATTGTTTCTCCTTCGACACGCGAATTATCTTTCTTTGACCATTGTTGCCTCTCTTTTGACTTCTGCACTTGAGTTTATGCTGGGGTTTTTTGTTGTAACCCTCCACTCTCCGGGCGGGCTCCTGAATTCCACTGCGACTTAAAAAGACAATACCTCCATTCTCCAGGCGGGCTCCTGACTTCTACTGCGACTTAAAAAGATAATACCTCCATTCTCCAGGCGGGCTCCTGGCTTCGTCTACAACTTGCAATGATAACAACCTCCATTCTCCAGGCGGGCTCCTGACTTCGACTACAACTTGAAAAATATAACAACCTCCATTCTCCAGGCGGGCTCCTGACTTCAACTACTTAAAATATAATACCTCCATTCTCCAGGCGGGCTCCTGACTTCAACTACTTTTTTTTAATATAACACCTCCATTCTCCAGGCGGGCTCCTGACTTCGACTACAACTTGAAAAATATAACAACCTCCATTCTCCAGGCGGACTTCTGACTTTGACTACAACTTGAAAAATATAACAACCTCCATTCTCCAGGTGGGCTCCTGATTTCAACAGCTTCTTTGAAATGTAATACCTCCATTCTTCAGGCGGGCTCCTGACTTCAACAACTTCTTAAAAATATAACACATCCATTCTCCAGGCGGGCTCCTGACTTCAACAACTTCTTAAAAATATAACACCTTCCTTCTCCAGGCGGGCTCCTGACTTCTATTATGACTTAAAAATATAACACCTCCATTCTCCAGGCGGGCTCCTGACTTCTATTATGACTTAAAAATGCGTTCTATTGCCATTGTTCCTTCCTGCCTCCTGAACCATTTCTAACTTGAATTTTCTTCTTTCAGAAATGCTTCCCCAACATTGGTATTTCATTCCTCCGAAACTGACGGGGATAACACCGATGTTTCATTCAAAAATATGTTATTTTCCTCCTTCAAAGACTACTTCCCTTAAAGTTGGTGTTTTCCTTCCTCTGGAACTACTTCCCTTAGGACTTGTGTTATCTTCCTCCTGAAATTGCTTTCTTTAAAACTCGTTTTGCCTTCTTCCGAAAACTGCTGGGGATATAGCTTTTCACCGAACTTGTGTTATCTTCCTTCTCCCCCAAGTGGGTACCTGACTTCCAGAAAATTTTCAAAAATGAAAGAAAATTTTCTGCCCCAGTTTGACAATCTTTCTTGTGGCATGTCTTTCTGTCATCAATAACATTTCCTGTCCCTGCTTAAAATCAAAGAGAATTTGTTAGTTTAAAAGTGAGGATGCTCCTGCCGGGAACGGTTTTCCCTTTTGCTCTTTTCTATGCTCTGCGTTGTTCAACCATCTTGAAACTTGGCTGATAACTTCCGACCTTCTTGATGATTCTATATTCACCAACCTCTCCACCGTTGTTTTCCACCTTTGCTCCATACCGTCCCCGAAAACTTAGACCAATCCATCATTTGGTTTTACAATGACGTCTTTCTCGTCCCATCACGTTATCCTCGCCTGTCTTATCCCCATTTACCTTGCACCATGTTGGCAACTTGTAGTTGGCTTTGAAAATCCTTCTTTAAAAACAAACTACTACTGACCAAAAGAAATGGAAAATGATGACTTCGAAAGATAGAATGAGAAAAATCTTTCTGAACAATTGTTTGAAGAGAAAATAACTTATCTGAATGGTATAACCAATCCCAATGGTCATGTCGTGCATTTTTGGATTAATCAACCCAGTCTGTTTACATCTATCAATCTTTCTGATATCCCTACTTTGTATTTCAAAGGTCCCTCAACCCATCTTCTTTTTGCCGAAACAACATCTTTATTCTACTTGATGTCTCGACGGATCCTTTCCATCAAGCTTATCTCGTTTGCCCCCCTTTTAATTCATTGTCGCCTTATAGTGCCCTTCGAGGGGTTTTCACTAATAAGACTCTCTCGTTTCTCTCAACTCTCGTCGCCTTATGGTGCCTGTGAAGGTTTTCACCAATAAGACTCTCATTTTTATTATTTTCCCTGCTTGGACCGGAGTATTACCCTGATATGAATCACCTCTGTTTGTTCGACTTGTCATCTCTCAAAAAACTAATCAGAAGGTCTTTCTTTGGACCGTAATGTGGGTTTTTGGATGGGATTAGAAAGAAAGGGTATCAAAGGCTCAAAATAATTTGACATGGGTTTAAGATTACAACTTTTGGAATCACATTTCTTATTACAAATACATCTTCTGCCCCAATTTCTTGCTTGGGGATCTTCCGAATTTTATTTTACTATGACCGAGCCGTAAAGCTGCCTACGTACCCTTAACAGGGATCAGGTCAAACGCAGTTCACACCTGAATTTCCTTGTTGTTATATTTTTTCACTTCTTTTCTTTTCTCTTTTTCTTTTCTTTCTTTTTCTCTCTTTTCGTTACTGATTCCAAAAAAGGGGTATGAAAGAAATAAATAAGGCTCAAAAAGGGGAACAAAGGGTAAAGTGTTTAGATAGTAGAATAAATTACCTTCTTTTTATTAACAATTATGCCAAATACAAACAATCAACAATTATACCAAAGAAATCATACATAATATCTTTTTACTGCATCAGAATTGATAGTCATGTCTATGCATTTTCCTTCGATATATGTTAAACATAAAGCACCATTAGACAATACTCTGGTTACAATGAATGGCCCTTGCTAATTCGGGGCGAACTTGCCTTTTGCTTCAACCTAATGTGGAAGGATGCGTTTTAGCATTTGCTGGCCCACTTCAAACTTCCGGAGACGCACCTTTTTATTGTATGCTCTTGCCATTCTATTTTGATATAACTGACCATGACACACAGCTGCCAATCTTTTTTCATCAATCTAGTTCAACTGCTCCAGACGGGTTTTGACCCACTCATCATCATCAATCTCAGCCTCAGCGACAATCCGAAGGGACGGGATTTCAACTTTCGCAGGTATTACGGCTTCAGTTCCATATACCAACAAATAAGGAGTTGCCCCTACTGAAGTACGAACAGTAGTGCGATAACCCAGTAATGCAAATGGTAATTTTTCATGCCATTGCCTAGAACCTTCTACCATTTTCCGAAGTATCTTCTTTATATTTTTGTTGGCTGCCTCAACTTCTCCATTCGCCTTGGGACGATATGGGGTAGAATTGTGGTGTGTAATCTTAAACTGTTGACATACTTCTTTCATCAAATTGTTGTTAAGATTAGCACCGTTATCTGTGATGATCACCTTCGGGATTCCAAATCGACAGATGATATGTGAGTGAACAAAATCGACCACTGCTTTCTTGGTCACAGACTTGAAGGTTTTGGCCTTAACCCATTTGGTGAAATAATCAATGACTACCAGAATGAACCTATGCCCGTTGGATGCTGCTGGCTCAATTGGTCAAATGATATCCATGCCCCAAGCGACGAAGGGTCATGGCGCTCACATTGTGTGTAATTTCGATGGCGGAGAATGAATCAAATCTCTGTGTATCTGGCACTGATGACATTTTCACACAAAACTAATACAATCTCGCTCCATGGTGAGCCAATAATAACCTGCTCGGAGAATTTTCTTTGCCAACACATATCCGCTCATATATGGTCCGCAAACTCCTGAATGTACTTCAGACATGACAGACGTAGCTTGTCTAGCATCTATGCATCTTAACAATCCCAGGTCTGGTGTTCTTTTATATAAAACTCCCCCACTCAAGAAAAATCCGCTTACCAACCGTCGAATCGTTCTCTTTTGATCCCCTGTGGCTTGCGCAGGGTATATCCCTATTATGATGTATTCCTTGATATCATGGAACCATGGTTCGCCATCAAATTCTTCTTAAATCATGTTGCAGTAAGCATGCTGATCTCGTACTTGAATGTGCAAAGGATCGACATAGGCTTTGTCCGGATGGTGCACCATTGACGCTAGGGTAGCCAAAGCATCAGCAACCTTATTATGGACCCTTGGAATATGCCTGAACTCCACTGATCTGAACCGCTGACAAAGATCATACAAGCATAGTCGGTACGGTATGAGCTTCAGATCTCGAGTTTCCCATTCTCCTTGAATTTGGTGCACCAGAAGATTCGAGTCTCCCAAGACTAGAACTTCCCGGACATTCATGTCTGCAGCTAGCCTCAAACCCAAAATGCATGCCTCGTATTCGGCCATATTGTTGGTGCAATAAAACCAAAGCTGAGCCGTAACAGGATAGTGATACCCTGTTTCAGAAATAAGCACAACTCCTATTCTGACTCCTTTCATGTTAGCAGCCCCATCAAAGAAAAGTTTCCAACCTGGTTTTCCGACCTGTTCTAGTTCATCAATGTGCATCACCTCTTCATCAGGAAAATAAGTCCTCAGTGTCTCATACTCTTCATCGACCGGGTTTTCAGCCAAATGATCGGCCAATGCTTGGGCTTTCATCGCCGTCCGAGTCACATAGATTATGTCAAACTTTGTGAGCAAAATCTGCCATTTTGCGAGTCTTCCTGTCGGCATAGGCTTTTGAAAGATATACTTCAACGGATCCAAATGCGAAATGAGGTAAGTAGTGTAGGATGACAAATAATGTTTCAATTTCTGTGCCACCCAAGTTAGGGTGCAACATGTCCTTTCCAGGTGAGTGTACTTAACCTCATAAGCTGTGAACTTTTTGCTAAGATAATAGATGGCTTGTTCTTTCCTGCCTGTGACGTCATGCTGCCCCAGTACACAACCAAATGAATTTTACAAGACTGTCAAGTAAAGAATCAAAGGTCTCCCTGGTTCTAGCGGAACCAGCATAGGTGGGTTTGTCAAGTAACCTTTTATCTTATCAAACGCTTCTTGACACTCATCAATCCACTTGATCGCAGCGTCCTTCCTCAACAACTTGAAAATAGGCTCACAAGTTGTCGTGAGCTGAGCAATAAACCTGCTGATGTAGTTCAGTTTTCCTAACAGACTCATCACTTCAGTCTTGTTCCTCGGAGGGGGCAATTCTTGTATGGCTTTGATCTTTGATGGGTCCAACTCGATGCCTCGCCTACTGACTATGAATCCTAACAGCTTTCCGGATGGAACACCAAATGCACACTTGGCGGGGTTAAGCTTGAGGTTGTACCTGCGAAGCCTTTGGAAGAATTTCCTCAAATCCTCGATGTGGTCGGCCTGATGCTTTGATTTTATGATCACATCATCTATGTATACCTCAATATCCTTGTGTATCATATCATGAAATACAGTAGTCATCGCTCTCATATAAGTTGCCCCAGCATTCTTCAACCCAAATGGCATTACTCGGTAGCAATAAGTTCCCCATGGCGTGATGAAGGCTGTCTTTTCTGCATCTTCTTCGTCCATTAAAATCTGATGATACCCGGCATAGCAATCCACAAAAGATCCAATCTCACGCTTGGCACAATTGTCAATCAAAATGTGGATATTGGGTAGCGGGAAGTTATCCTTCGGACTTGCTTTGTTGAGATTGCGGTAATCGACGCATACTCTGATCTTGTCATCCTTCTTTGGTACAGGCACGACATTAGCCAACCAAACAGGATATCGGGTGACCCGAATAACCTTTGCGTCCAACTACTTGGTAACTTCTTCTTTAATCTTCACACTTATATCAATTTTGAATTTCCTCAACTTTTGCTTGATGGGAGGGAACGCCGGATCAGTGGGCAGTTTGTGAACCACTAAATCAGTGCTTAAACCAGGCATGTCGTCATATGACCATGCAAAAACATATTTGTACTCGATGAGTGCTTTGATTAACTCCTCCCGGATTTTTGGCTCGAGGTGGACACTTATTTTAGTTTCTCGGACATTGTCTGTGTCCCCTAAATTGACGGCTTTTGTGTCATTCAGGTTGGGTTTGGGTTTTTCTTCGAAGTGAGTTAACTCTTTACTAATCTCTTCGAAGGCTTCATCCTCATGCTCTCATTCTGATTTGTAACCACAATCTACTTCTTGAACTAACATTTCGGAATCAGATTGATTTTTAAGACTGGGCTGAGGATTCCTTATGCAGACATGTCATTAGAACCAACGTAAAAAGAACTGTATAGAAAAGAAAAGAAAACAAAAAGGAAAACCATCAGGAAAAAAGAAAAGTAAATTGTATTTCATTGAATTATAAAAGATAACAAAGTTTGCACACTCAAACAAACTGAAAAGAAAAACAAAAAAACAAAATCTGGATTACAACCCTGGAATAATCCGTACAGACTTAAAGGAAAATCAAAGCAAACTACCAAGACTCCTTCCGAGTAGGGAGAGGAGTAGCCTTCCAATTATTAAGCTTTGTTTTTGGTCCGACAAATTGCACCTCCGCGTTGCTAGAACCCTCTCCAACTACCACAGCCGGCTTATCATCTACCCCTCTCAACTGGACCACTGATTTCCCACTGATTACTTTTTCCTTTGAGCAGGTTTCGCTGGAACGGATCATCATTACCGTCTGTGAGGGCTTCCTGGGCTCCCCCTCTTTGTGTGTTAACTCAATCATGTGTGTCTCATGGTGAGCTGACAGTGGATTCTGATTGATATTTGGTGCTTCTAGGGCTTGAACCTCGATCCGATGAGTATCAATAAGCTCTTGCACAGCTGTTTTTAGTTTCCACCACTTCTCTGTATCATGCCCAGGGACCCCTGAACAGTACTCACAACTCACCGAGTGGTCAAGATTTCTAGGGGAGGATTTGGCATTTTAGGCTCAATTGGATTCAACATGCCCAACTGCCTCAATCTGTGGAAAAGACTGGTATATGATTCCCCCAGTGGAGTGAAAGTCTTTTGCTTCTATGACCTCTCATTCTTGAGGGCTTGGTTTGGTCGGAAACCTGTTCCAGGGGAATTTCTGTAGGTCCTTGGGGGTGGATATGTGTTTTGTTGAGCTGGGTATGGATTTTGTGGAGCTGGCACATGCCATTGTGCATGTGCCGGGGTTTGGGTATAGGCTTGTGCATGATAGACGGAAAAATGGGGATCTGGCTGTGGGTAGTAGTGCTGTGGAGGGCTATATGAAGTGTGGGGGTAATTTTGGTGGTGGGGTCGTGATTGGCTATAGTAGGGTGACGGGCCTCTAGATCCGAACCAGGCTCTGGACTCAACAGCCGTAACATCTTCTTTCTTCTTTTTCCCAAGTACACCCCCGGTGCCGCTTTGGATGGCTTGAGTGGTCGCCTTGATCGCTGAATAACTCATGATTTTGTTGGACTTAAGCCCCTCCTCGACCATGACTTCCATTTTTACAACCTCATTAAAAGACTTGCCAATTGCGGACACCAAATGACCAAAGTAAGTTGACTCCAAAGCCTGAAAAAAGTAATCGACCATCTCGCTTTCTTTCACCGGGGGATCTACCCTTGCTGCTTGCTCCCTCCACCAGAAACCATATTCTCTAAAACTTTCGATGTGCTTCTTCTCTAGTTTAGTCAAAGATAGTCGGTCTGGAATGATCTTAAGATTATACTGAAAGTGACAAGCGAATGCTTGTGCCAGATCATCCCATGTGTACCATCTTCCGTGATCTTGGCGGGTGTACCAATCCAATGCTGCTCCGCTCAAACTCTGACTGAAGTAAGCCATTAACAATTCGTCCTTTCCTCCGGCTCCCCTTATCTTACTACAAAACCTCTCAAATGAGCCACCGGATCACCATGCCCGTTGTACAAGTCGAATTTGGGCATTTTGAACCCTGCTGGTAGTTGTACATTTGGGAATAAACACAGATCTTTGAAAGCCATGCTTACCTGACCTCCTAGCCCTCTCATATCCCTGAAGGATTGTTCTATGCTTTTCATTTTCCTGAACATCTCTTCATGTTCGGGATTTTTGGCTGGTCTCTCAGCTTCTCTAGGGGGATCAGAACGTGGATCGTAAGGGTAAGTTTCGGGAGCTTTGAAGGTGGGTTCCGGGGGATAATACTGGTTGTCCTGAGCTTGGAACACGGGTTCACTCAGGGATCTATGGAGTGCAGCTGGTGGAGATGTCATAAAGATAGGGGTGATTGGCAGAGGAGGGCATGGAATCGATTTTGGTGGTAGAGCTTGCGGCATATGAGAAGTAGTGCCATGGTAGTGTTGATAAATGGGAAAGCCTAGATTGGTGGCGGGATGATCGTGAGACTGAGCTAATGGTGGGGTAAAAGCCGGGTTGGCTGGATAAGACGGTGGTGATTGCCCTTGGGACCAGGCCTGGTACATTTCGGCCATCTGTTGCTTAAGCTTGAACATCTCCTCTTTCATTTTATTAACGTCCAACTCCTCTACCTCAACACTAGTGTCGACCTCCGGTATAGACATGATTTATGGTATTGGTCCCTTTGATCTGGTTTGGTAATGATAATGTGCCAGTATCCTCTAAATACTAACTGCTTGAATTCTCTGGAAATCAACAAACTTGTTACTTTTTAGAGTTTAACACATATGCAATTACACGTTGGGATGCAATGCACCTAGGCAATTAACCATTTCTATAATGCATTTGCTTCGGTTGCGTGCATCATTCCGGCCTCTCACAATTGTGCCCCTTCTTTTAAGCTTCCTTTATTCTATCCTTCTTTATTTATTTTTCATTTTCCCCTTTTCTTTTTTTCTTTTTTTTAGTGGTGGTCGAATCCTATAGAGATTGTCTATGTATCATGTCCCCGCATGAATCAGACCGTGCGTAGTTCTGTCCTATAAGTGAGAAAAGCAAAGAGACAATTTTTTGGAAATTTTTGATTTTTCATTAATAAACATTCTATTACAAATTAGACGCTTTTGGAAAGGAAAATAACAGCCTCGAAACCAAACCAAGTACGAACTCAATAACTTCTGACAGACTCTGATGCGAAAGAAAAAAAAACAGACTCTAACAGAAAACAAACTCTAAGAAAAAAAGAAAATGCAGATTCGTACTATGAACACATTAAAGTTTTAAATTTGGGTGCCCGCGGGGCATCATTCGGCCTCGGCGCGGGCTTAGGTGTAAGGTCCCTTTCCAGCTGTTCCAATTCATACATGATTTGCTTCACAAATATCATCACCGTTGAGAAGAAACTAGTGCGGGTCATGTATTCACACACCTGGCATTTCCTGGTAATAGCATGAGCAATAGTCAGAATCTTGTCCCTGGTTCGGTCTTTCTCTAGGAGTAGGCGTTCTATCTGATAACCTCTAGCCTTCAAAACCCGAGAATCATGTAGATGTTGTTTCTGTAACTGCTGTATTTTATCTTCCATCGAGGCCATTAGATTGTAGCATTGTTTAATTTCGGTTTCAAAAGCCTTGGCTTGTTTAGCCGCCTTGCTCTCTAGGGTGGTCACCTTCTTTTTTAGACTGGCAATGGTCTTTTCATAATCTTTCCTTGCCTGTTGTAAGTACTGTATGCGCTCTTTTGTTCTCTTTGCCCATTGTGCCTGGAGTGGTGCTATGGTACCCTCAGATTGCTTCAAATCATTCTGGCACTCACTGATTTCTTTTTTCAACCCTTTTATTAACCGCTCATCCGATCGACTCCTTTGTTGGTTGTCAGCATCTATCCTCATTTGTCGGATTTGGGCTTTCAGTGCCTCATTTTCTTGGGCCAATTTGTTTTTTTCTCCCTAATCGGCGTCAACTTGCAGACTATTTTCAAATTCCAGGTTTTAATATATTGCTTCAGCTTGCCTATTTCTGCCCTGTAACTCTCTTCTTTAGCCAATCAATCCCACTGTTCTTGCGACGCCTTGACGAACTCCTGGAGATGGGGTCTTTTGGCCGGTCTCCCAAATTCGATTTCTCTCCTAAACCAAGCAAGGTATCCCGGCGAAACTTCACCCTTGGACCGATCACGTACACATGTATTTGCTGTTAAGTATTGACACTCGCTCCAAATTTGTCGGACTGCTGCTTCATGAAACTGTCCGTTGGGCCCGATCTCGACTACTTGGCCACTAAGATCTTCATCTTTTGGAACTATTTGGCATCTCCCCAACTGCCTCAATACTCGATATGGGGCATATGGCTGAATCTCCTGAGTCCCATCAAACGGAAATGGGTCCAGTGGCTGGCATATATATGATTTCATCCACAAGCAACCATACAAATGTCCATTCTATTTGGCTCGCAGTGATAGAACGGAGGTGCGCTGTCCACTCTGTGACCCCTTCTGGTAAGCTGATTCCGTCAACCCTCGTAGGAAATCCCTCTATGCACGTTTTCTCCGTCGGCCCATAACTCATAAATTGAGGACGGTGACATAGGTGTTCGATCATCCACATCTGCAGCAACACGTTGCACCCCTCAAAAAAGCTTCCCTCGGCTTTGCAGGATGTGAGAGCACGGAAGATTTCAGCTATTATCATGGGTGCGAGGGTGCTGTTGGCCTGAGTAAGTAAAGTGCTGACAACCCCAGATACTCGTATATCAATGTTCCCGTCTTTTCTAGGAAACACCAGGAGTCCCAAAAAGGCTACCATGAATCCAAAACACCTATGTTCTTCCCACTTAAGGCGATTTCCTTTGCTACAGATTTTGTTTTCCGGCTTATTGAACCTCCCTATGTGGCCATATCTGTTGTATATAAACCGCAAAGTACAAAAACCAGCTGCCAAGTCTGGATTGTGGACCCCCTGCTTATTTTCAAAGAGTCTAGGAACCTGTGTACGGCTACGGCCCTTGGAGCAATCAGGTACTGGTGTCTCAGAGGAACCTTGGGACCCCCGATGTATCCGACTATTTCTTCCAATGTTGGGGTAAGTTCAAAATCCGAGAAGTGAAATACGTTGTGAGTCGGGTCCCAGAATGCGATTAAGGCCTTTATGATATCCCCCCTAGGATTAATCTTCAGCAACCCAGTGAGGCCTCCCAGGTATAGATTGATTGTGTCGCGCCCTGATTCGCCCAAGTCATCCCACCATATGTGCAACTCCAAAGGGATCTTGTTCACAATTGTTACGTGCAAATTCTGACTTGTGCTCATTCTGCACATTTATTAGGGTGGTTAAGCAAAAATCACGATTCAAAGATAACATGGACACTTTTCTCTTTTTGTTTTCATTTAAAATAAAACCTGGTTTTGCCAATACGGCCTTTCAGCACCTCGGGGTCGAAGATTTTAAGGCTGTGTCGGCTAACCGGTGAAAGCCCTAAAAAAATGACTACAGGCGACTGTTCTTGCAAAAATAGCCTTCCGACGCCTTTTTAGGGACATTCGGCTATTTCTAGCAAGAATGGCATCGCCCAAGTTATTTTCAAATAAAATTTTTGTTCTTTTGACTAATTTCGCAAAAGTGAAGTTGGACCCGATGGGGGTTGTCTACGTATCTCACACCCTGTGGGAATCAAACTGGCGTAGTTCGGGCAAATAAAACAAACTATTTTTGAAAACAAGATTCTTTTTTCATTTTATTGGCAAAATAAACAAACTATTTTTGAAAACAAATTTTTTTCCTTCTCCTTTTTTTTTTCTTTTTTTTTTTAAATTTTCTCAAAAATTCGGCAGAGTTTCGGCACTTATTGGACATTGGTTTTTTTTCAAAACAGGCGATTAACTCTCTTTAATCCTCATACTGCTATTTCTCTTTCCTCAAAATATTCAAAAGTCGGTCAGCATGCAAGTCCGAAGCAAATAAATGCACAAGTAGCAAGTAAGATGCATCAGGATGGTCTTTTTTTCATTTTTATACACCTGTCCTAGATAGACCCAACCCCTGTGTTGAGCTTCCAAACTCAAATGCACGTGATGCAAACAAACGTTCCTACTAGGGATCCGGCATGAAGCTGAATTATTCTAGGTTTATAACCTGGGTATTTGTTCTAAACTGTGTACCCGAGCGGACAACTCGAGTCGAGGAGGGGGCTACGTACCGGGAACCAAAAGGCCATCCGGCTTAGTAACTTGTCCGAGCCTCTTTCTTATTTCAAGGTATGACACTAACAGAATAGGGAGTCTTGACCAATGAGCACATCCCCGAAGGTGAGAAGAGAAGGGTTTCGTAGCAGTTTATATACAGTTCAGATAATATCAAAGCGACAAAAGCAGCATTTAGCACATTAGGCCCAAACATGTAAAAATTAGATAATAAATAAAGCCAATTATAACAATTATTCCAAGCTCGAATTCTCGAACCCTGAACCAGAAGTTCTGGGTTCCGTCCCCAGCATAGTCTCCAGAGCTGTCACACCTCCTTTTTACCTGCACCCCCGTAAAGGGCATAAAGGGAGTTTTTCCAATTAAAGGACAATCGAAACGGGATTTATTTATTTAATTCAGAGTCGCCACTTGGGAGATTCATGGTGTCCCAAGTCACCGGTTGAATCCCGAATCGAGGAAAAGATTGACTCTGTATTACAGTCCGCAAACCAGAAATCCGGATAAGGAACTCTGTTAACCCGGGAGAAGGTGTTAGACATTCCCGAGTTCCGTGGCTCTTGCATGGTCGCTGAACTGTCATATTCGGCTTATCTATCTGATTTTAATACATGTTGAACCTATGTGCAAATTTTAACTTCAACCGCTTTTTATCTATTTTTTTAAGAAAAATTGCAACGTCATTAAAGCAAGTCTTGAAGCACGTCACATAAATGCACCCGTGGTTTTTGACATATTTTAACATCGTTAAGATTTGGATTTGGGTCACATAAATGAGCACCCGAGTTTAGAAAGGTAACATTATTAAAATACGCGCCTACAGAGACTAGCGCATTATTACTTTGGGGAAAACCGTGAAACTCGTTAAACGGCCCGCCCCAAAATCTAGGTATTTTTATATATACATTTAATGAGGGCCCCGTAGTTTATTTGTTTGTTTAGCGAGGCTCATCTCATTTTTTATTATTCAAAAGGCAAACCTAAAAGCTATGGTGATTTTCCTATTTTTACTTGTCTCTAATAATAAAAATAAAACCTAACTAATTATTATCTTTTAAGAAATACTATATCTAGATCTGCAAACTCCAAACAGTCTACGTGAAGGAATCATAATCCAGGCCCAGCACAAACTGGACCAATCGCAGACATGGGTCCAGGCCCCAAACGGATATGCATGTCAGACCCAGGCCTGGGCCGTTTATTTCGGCCCTGAAGCTTACACTTTATGCAAAGGGGCTGTCGAGCCCCAGCCGTTAAATTAAACAATGCTTCAGTTCAATGTGCACAAGTGTTCACTGAAAGTTTTAAACCATCAAGTTTAATGAACTAGCTCAACGAAATGAACAATTATTCTGATTCTTTACCCCAGCCCTTATGCTAACCAAAATTACCAACTCGAGTTCACGTATCTATCAGATTTAAAGCCGTTGTTCATGCTAGGAATTAACATAGACAATCATGAAAAAGTTTAACTTATTGAGGTGATTAGATATTATACCATGTTATTCGTACAATTAGTCATGTCTAATTTTATACCCGTTTGTGATCCCAACACCCTAAATATGGAAGCCTTAGCAATTAGCTATTACGATCCAGATTCACCTTCACATTAACGTCACAGTTAACTAAATTAACTATAGCAAATCCGAGTAGCTCATACAGTCCAGTACAGATTCATGGTCATATAATCAATAATCCACAATCTCCCTAGTTTAATTACAAGACAAGTTTCAGAAATTACTAATGCGTATTTGAAATCTATAACTACAAGCTATACTAATAGTGAAATACAGAAGATCAAACATCAGCAACCTGGAATTCAAACAGCAACCATCACAGTTCAAGACCAATTTTACCCAGAATCAACTCGACCAAAGCCCAGAACAAGTTGCAAAACCAATAGCAGCATCAAATATCAAAACGAACAGGCTCAATAGAGTTTGAATTAAACCAAAAACTTAATCAGTAGACTATTGAACCACTGCAGTAATGAGAATCACTGTCCAGAATTCAACTTACACCTATGAATGCAATGAAACACTATATTTTTTTGGTTTTCTTTCTTAAACTCTCCAGAACTCTAAAAAAAAGCTGAATGTCTTAGCTTTTAAAATGTTATCTGAGACTGACTCTTCAAAGAACTCTCCAAAACTCTCTCACTCCCCTCCTCCTTTAGGTCCTCCTTATTCTAAAGTCTTCCCTGTATTTTATACCCTAAGACAGACCCCTTTTCCAACCTGTTTTAACACTTAAATCATTAAGAAATGTGTTTCTTCCATCGTATTCCCTGACAGCCACTACTAAGTGTCTAATTTCATTGTTTAATTCAAAGGTGTATGGGCAATGCTATATTTTAATCAATTCCTTTTAAGCCTCCACATTACCATTATGTTTTGTTTCCCACTAACTATTAAACAAATGTCTATTTAATGGTACATTAGTACTTAGTGGACAGAACACTCAAACTACCCATTTCTTCAAGTTTTCAATTCCCAAATTACCCCTATGGAACCCCTGTGATTACTTCTTTCAGCTATAACCAATTCTTAAGAAAGAAACCTAATCACTGATTAACTAAAGCTGAATTTAAACACAAGTTCAATTTCCTCGGACCCCAAACTTAAACAGAACCACAGTCAGATTCAAACCACTAAACTCACACAACAATTGAACTCTGATCAGAACAAACAGGATTGCAACCAAAATGAAGGGTTTAAGGATTCAGGAATAGACTAACTATATTCACCACTCTAAACTAAATAAAATGAATGCAATACTGTAACATACTGGACGAAAATAAACTGAATTTATATGTAAAATGATGAACAAAAAAACAGGGAGCCAAACATCTCAGAAAATGAGACCATTTGAACCAGTAATAATAGTAACCAATTACAGGACTAGACACAGTTTTTGTACAAGAACATTACGGACACTGACTTTTACAACTAAACTAAAGGACAAACACACTTAATCGATTCAACACATGCCAATCAACCACATGAGAAAAACTGGACCAGAAAAAGGGTCCGAAAGAGAAGAGAGAAATGAATCGAAATGATGATGAAATACAATGAAGCTTAAGCAGATAAACAACAGCAAAGGAAAAAGGAAAACAAGAAAAATACCTCGAAATTACAGGCTAAACTCCAAACAGTTCCCATTTTAAACTTCGACTTGAACTTTTGAGGTCCAAACGGACCTCAATCGAGTGTTCTCGACTGAAAATACTCGACAAAAGTCGATTAAGAACCTCAAATTTCCCCTTTACTCGGACAGGTTCCAGGTTTTGGCTCTCTAGGGTTCTTCAATCGATTAAAAATTCGACCAGTTCTAGCAAGACTCGAGCCAAAGTAGGGGTGGTTTGGGAACGAGGGAGGTCAGGTGGAGCTGGGGTGTGAACTTTGGACTGGTTGGGTAGGTTTAGGGTTTTCCTCGAATCTTCGATTGAAGATTCGAAACAAACCGGGATAATTCGAGGTTAAAGGGGTAGGGATTTGTGTTGGGGGTGGTTAGAAGGTTCAGGGGTGTGAATTTCGTGGTCACCGGCATCGTTGCCGCCGGCTTTCAGGCGAATGGGTATGAGGGCGGCTAGGGTTTGGTTGGGGGGGTCGTTTTAGTCTCTGATTTGGAGACGAAAGGGTGAAAATGAGGCGGGTGAAAGGGGTTTGGGTGTTTTGATATATTGAAACCCCGTTGATTAATCTGGGTCGTTGAATGATGGGAACCAACGGTCCAGATTAATTCACTTAAGCCAAACGGGGTCATTTAGTAGTAACAGGGTCGGGGCGGGTACAAGAACCGGTAAGGGAGAGATGATCTCGGCCGTTGATGGATTGAGATCAACGGTCCAGACTGAGCGTGACAGAAACGACGCCATTTGGGCGGTCGTTTGCCAGATCAACTGGACCGGGTATAGGGGTGTCGAATTGGGCTGGTTTTTGGGCCTGGTCGATTTCTTTTCCCCTTTTTTCATTTTTCCTCTTTTCCTTTATTTCCCTTTTTAATTTATTTTTCAAAACTAAAATCCTAACTTTAACTATAAACCAAATTAAAAATACCAATTAATTGCTGATAACAATCATCATACACAATTAAATACCAACTAAAATAAAATCACACAATTGGAGATTAAATGCTAAAAAATGCCAAGTACATATTTTTGTGATTTTCATTCTCGCAAATTCAAATATTGTTTAATTAATTCCTAATTGTAAAACTAAATCCTAAATGCACATGCAACACATATTTTGTATTTTTCTTAATTAAAGTAAAAATAAACATGCACAGACAAATACAAATAAATCATAAGCAACACAAAACTATTTTATTTTGAATTTTTGGGAGTAGTTCTTGTAGGGCAAAAGTCACGTGCTCACACCCTGAACCCACCTTCAAAGTTCCAGAACCATATCCTTACACCCCTCATCTTGATCTCCCGGCAGAGACCGAGAAACCACCCAAAATCCCGAGCATGAAGAGGTGATCATAAAGGTCAAAAGCTTAGAATAGTCGTTCCGAGATATGAGAGGGTTGGGAGGTCAAGTAAGTGTGGCCTATAGCGATTTATGTCTGTTCCAGATGTTCAGTTGCCAGCGGGGTTCAAAATGCCCAAGTTTAATCTGTATGATGGACCTGGTGACCTAGTAGCACACTTAAGAGGATTTTGTAGCAAAATGAGAGGAGCATATGGAAGAGATGAATTGCTGATGGCATATTTCAGCCAAAGTCTGAGTGGAACGGCCTTAAAATGGTATACCAGACAAGATCACAATAGGTAGTACACATGGGACGATTTCGCCCAAGCATTTGCCTGTCATTTTCAGTACAACCTCGAAATTATCCCAAACCGTCTGTCGTTGACAAAGATTGAGAAGAAGCCCGGTGAGAGCTTCAGGGAATATGGATTCCGTTGGAGAGAGCAAGCAGCGAGGGTTGACCCTCCGATGAAAGAAAGCGAGATGGTTGATTATTTCTTGCAGACTTTGGAACCCACTTATTTCGGTCACTTGGTGTCAGCAGTAGGTTAGTTCTTTAATAAAGTCGTAAAGATGGGAGGCATGGCTGAGGAAGAACTCAAGTCCAACAAGATCATGAGTTATTTAGCAATCAAAGCGACCACCCAGGCCATTCAAAACAGTATTGGAGGGGTACTCGGGAAGAAGAAAAAAGAGGATGTTGCTACAATTGAGTCGGGAGCTTGGGTTGGATCCAGGAACATTCCATGTTACTACAACCCGCCTCGACCCTACCACCAAACGTACCCCCACACTTCATTTAACCCACCATAACACTTTTACCCATCGCCAGATCCCCAGTTTTCAGTCCATCATGCACAAATCTATACCCAACCTCCCGCTCACTCACAATGGCATGCGCCAGCTCCACAAAATCCGTACCAAGCTCCATAAAATAACTATTCACCCCCCAAAACCTACAGAAATCCTCCTGGAATGGGTTTTCGACCTAACCAAGCCTTTAAGAATGAGAGGTTGTAGAAGCAAAAGACTTTCACTCCATTGGAAAAATCATATGCTAGTCTATTCCATAGTAGTTGGGTATGTTGAATCCGATCGAGGCTAAATTGTCAAATCCCTCTCCCAGAAATCTTGACCGCTCGGTGAGTTGTGAGTATTGCTCAGGGGCCCCGGGACATGACACAGAGAAATGCTGGAAATTGAAAACAGCCATTCAAGTACTCATTGACACCAATCAGATTAAGGTCCAAGCTCCGGAGGCGCCCAAAATCAATCAGAATCCCTTGCCAGCCGATCATGAAGCAAATATGATTGAGATAGTGCATAAGGGAGGGGAGCCTAAGAAGCCTTCGTAAACCATCATGATGATTTGGGCTAGTGAAGCCAAGCCATTTGAAAAGTCAACAAGTGAGAAGTCTGTGATCTAGTTGAACAGGGCAAATAATGAACCATCTGCGGAGGTCAAGAAGGGGTCCTCAAGCGACATTGCAGGAAAACATGAAAGAGCGAAAGTGGTTGTGCCAGGAGTGACGAACAAGCCTATGGTAATTGTGAAAGGCACCCCCACAGATACTGTCATTATCAAACCGGTAACTCAATTACCAATAGTCAATAGCAAGGCAGTCCCATGGAATTATGAACGAGTAACCGTGACTTACAAAGGGAAAGAGGTTAAAGAAGAAGTGTGTGAGACTCATGGTTTGACTCGATCGGGGAGATGTTTTGCCCCCGAAGAGTTGAGGAAAGCTAAGACCTTAAAAGATAACCCAGTGTTAGTAAAGAAAGCTATGACCGAGGAAGAAGTAGAGGAGTTCTTGAGAAAGATGAAAGTGCAGGACTATTCCATTGTGGAGCAGTTGAGGCAAACACCGGCTCAGATTTCATTATTGTCATTATTGATCCATTCCGACGAGCATCGTCGGGCTTTGATGAAGATCTTGAACAAAGCCCACATTCCTGACAAAATCTCAGTAAACCACTTGGAAAAGATAGCTAACAAGATATTTGAGGTAAATAGAGTCACTTTTTCTGACGATGTGTTGCCCGTGGAGGGTACCGAGCACAATAGAGCCCTCTATCAGATGGTGAAATGCGAAGATTCCGTGGTTACTTGGGTACTGGTTCACAATGGGTCTAGCGCGAATATTTGTCCTCTTTCCACATTGAAAAAGCTGAAAGTGGAGGATGAAAGAATTCACAAGAACAGTATTTGCGTTCGGGGATTCGACGGTGGAGGGAAAGATTCAGTTGGGGACATAGTGCTTGAGCTCACAATAGGGCCAGTTGAATTTACTATGGAATTCCAGGTGCTCGATGTGGCTTTTTCATACAATCTGCTGTTGGGACGATCCTGGATCCATGCTGCTAAAGCAGTCCCGTCTACTTTGCATCAAATGGTCAAGTTTGAATGAGATCGACAGGAAATTATTGTACACGGTGAAGATAATTTGTGTGTGCCCAATGATGCCATTGTTCTGTTCATAGAGGTTGACGACGACAAGGGACTATGGGTTTATCAGGTTTTCGACACAGTATCGGTAGAGAAAATTCCGGAAGGAAAGTGCGTTCCAACTGCAAAGATGGTTGCAGCATCAGCCATGGTAGCTGTTGAAATGTTGAAAAATGGTTTTGTATCGGGCAAGGGTTTGGGTGCATCTCTGCAAGGTATTGTGCAGCCAGTTTCTCTTCCAAAGAATCTGGATACTTTTGGTCTGGGGTTCAAGCCTACAGTTGTAGATGTGAGACGAGCCCGCAAAATGAAACAGAAATCATGGGCATTGCCAAGGCTAATCTCGCATCTGTCCAGATCATCATCAGGACGGGTACCAGAAAGCAATTGTTGTCAAAGGTCCATGGATTATTGATTGGTGCCGATGGAGACTTGGAGAAAGGACCCGAAAGGTTATTCGCCGAGGTTAACATGGTTGAGGCTGGGGAAAGGTCAAGCAAGGCAGATGTGCAATTCGTGGGACCACGTGCAAAAGTCAACAACTGGGAAGCTACTCTTCTTCCTATCCGGAGGGAGTCTTGGTAGTGGGTTTTGATTTTCCTTTAGTTGTCTGGATTATTCCAGGGTCTGTAATTCAGATATTATGTTCTATCCAGTTGGATGTGTTAAAACCCTGTTATCTTTAAATTCAATGAAATGCAATTGTTCCTTTCCCTCCATTCCTTCTAATTTTGTTTTTTGTTTTCTTCTTTTGTACAGTTCTTTTTATGCTGATATCAATGACATGACATGCATGAGGAATCTTCGGCCCAGTTTTAAAAGACAATCTAACTCTGAAATAATAATACAAGAAATTGGGTGTGCTGATGAGTTGGAATTTGATGATGATGAGGCCTATGAAGAAATTAGTAAGGAATTAAGCCATTTTGAGGAAAAGTCCAAACCTAATTTGAACGATACAAAAGCAGTTAATCTAGAGGACCAAGATAATGTCCGTGAAACAAAAATAAGTGTTCATCTGGAACCTCAAATCAGGGAGGAGATAATTAAGACACTAATCGAATACAAAGATGTTTTTGCATGGTCCTATGATGACATGCCGGGTCTAAGCACTGATTTAGTGGTTCACAAGTTGCCCACTGACCCGACATTCCCTCCTGTCAAACAAAAGCTGAGAAAGTTCAAAACGGATATAAGTGTAAAGATCAAAGAAGAGGTCACCAAGCAGTTCGATGCCAAAGTCATTCGGGTCACCCGGTATCCCACCTGGTTAGCCAATGTTGTGCATGTGCCGAAGAAGGATGGCAAGACAAGGGTGTGTGTTGACGATTGGGATCTCAACAAGGCGAGTCCAAAAGATAATTTCCATTGTCAAACATCCATATCTTGATTGATAATTGTGCCAAACATGAGATTGGTTCTTTTGTGGATTGTTACGTGGGTTATCATCGGATCTTAATGGACGAGGAAGATGTAGAAAAGACAACATTCATCACGCCGTGGGGAACGTACTGCTATCGGGTCATGCCATTTGGCTTGAAGAATGTTGGGGCAACCTACATGAGGGCAATGACAACAATATTCCATGATATGATACACCAGGAAATCGAGGTGTACGTGGATGATGTGATTGTGAAGTCTAGAAAGCAGTCTGACCATGTCAGGGATCTGAGAAAATTCTTCCAAAGGCTTCGCAGGTACAACCTCAAGCTTAATCCTGCAAAGTGTGCTTTTAGGGTAGCATCTGGAAAGTTATTGGGGTTCGTAGTCAGCCGCCGGGGCATTGAACTGGATCCATTGAAAGTCAAGGCCATCCAGGAATTACCACCTCCAAGGAACAAGACTGAGGTGATGGGTCTGTTGGGAAGATTGAATTAGATCAACCGGTTTATTGCTCAGCTCACGACAACCTGTGAGCCAATATTCAAACTATTAAAGAAAGATGATGCGGTCAAGTGGACAGATGAATGTCACGAAGCCTTTGATAAGATAAAGGGGTACTTGTCAAGTCCACCCGTGTTGGTCCCGCCAGAACCAGGGCGACCTTTGATTCTATATTTGATGGTTTTGGACAATTCATTCGGCTGTGTATTGGGTCAACATGACATCACTGGTAGGAAGGAGCAGGTCATATATTATCTTAGCAAGAAGTTCACATCTTACGAGGTTAAGTACACTTAGCTTGAGAGGACGTGTTGCGCCTTAACTTGGGTAGCCCAGAAGTTGAAACATTATTTGTCCTCTTATACTACTTACCTCATTTCTCGCTTGGATCCGTTGAAGTATATCTTCCAGAAGTCTATACCCATGGGAAGGCTTGCAAAGTGGCAGATCTTGCTCACAGAATTTGACATTGTCTACGTGACTCGGACCGCGATGAAAGCGCAAGCATTGGCTGACCACTTGGCTGAGAATCCTGTGGATGAAGAATACGAACCTTTGAAGACTTACTTCCCTGATGAAGAGGTAATGCACATTGAGGAGTTGGAACAGATTGAAAGGCCAGGATGAAAACTTTTCTTTGATGGGGATGCTAACATGAAAGGCTTTGGGATAGGAGCGGTACTTGTCTCTGAAATAGGGCATCATTACCCTGTTACGGCTCAGCTTCGGTTCTACTGTACTAACAACATGGCGGAATACAAGGCATGCATTTTAGGTTTGAGGATGGCTGTGGATATGGGTGTCTAGGAAGTCTTGGTCTTGGGTGACTCAGACCTGCTGGTACACCAGATTCAGGGAGAATGGGAAACACGGGATTTAAAACTCATACCGTACTGGCAATGCTTGCATGATCTTTGCCAACGGTTTCAGTCAATAGAATTCAAGCATATCCCAAGGATCCATAATGAAGTTGTCGATGCTTTGGCTACTCTGGCATCAATGTTACATCATCCAGATAAGGCTTATGTGGACCCTTTGCAGATTCAAGTCCGTGATCAGCATGCTTATTGTAATATGGTGGAAGAAGAACTTGATGGGGAGCCATGGTTCCATGATATCAAAGAATACATCAGGATGGGGGTATATCCGTTACAGGCTACAGGTGATCAGAAAACAACAATTCGACGATTGGCAAGTGGATTTTTCTTTAGTGGAGGGGTGTTACACAAAAGAACTCCAGATCTTGGATTGCTAAGATGCATAGATGCCAGACATGCCACAACTATCATGACTGAGGTACACTCCGAAGTTTGTGGACCGCATATGAGTGGGTATGTTCTGGAAAAGAAGATTCTCCGAGCACGTTATTACTGGCTCACTATGGAGCGAGGTTGCATCAGTTTTGTGCGCAAGTGTCATCAGTGCCAGGTGCACAAAAATTTGATTCATTCCCTACCATCTGAATTGCATACAATGTCGGTACCATGGCCCTTTGTTGCTTGGGGCATGGATGTCATTGGGCCAATCGAGCCAGCAGTATCAAACGAACACAGATTTATTCTGGTAGCCATTGATTATTTCACCAAGTGGGTTGAAGCGAAAACTTTCAAATCTATGACCAAGAAAGCAGTGGTCGATTTTTTGCATTCAAATATCATCTGTCAGTTTGGGAATCCGAAGGTAATCATCACGGACAATGGCGCTAATCTTAATAGTCATCTGATGACATATGTCAGCAGTTTAAGATTATACATCGCAATTCCACCCCATATCGCCCTAAGGCGAATGGAGCAGTCGAGGCAGCCAACAAGAATATAAAGAAGATACTTCGAAAAATGGTGGAAGGTTCTAGGCAGTGGCATGAAAAGCTATTGTTTACTTTGCTGGGTTATCGTACTATTGTCCGTACCTCAGTAGGGGCCACTCCTTATTTGTTGGTGTATGGCACGGAGGCAGTAATACCCGCAGAAATTGAAATCCCATCCCTTGGGATTGTCGCTGAGGCAGAAATTGATGACGTCGAATGGGTCAAAACCCGCTTGGAGCAATTAAGTCTGATTGATGAAAAGAGATTGGCAGCAGTGTGTCACGACCAATTGTACCAACAGAGAATGGCGAGAGCATATAACAAGAAGGTACGTCCACGGAAGTTCGAAGTGGGTCAGTTAGTGTTGAGACGTATCTTGCCTCATCAGGATGAAGCAAAAGGAAAGTTCGCCCCAAACTGGCAGGGGCCATTTGTCGTAACTAGATTGTTGTCCAATGGCGTGTTATATTTGACAGATGTAGAAGGGAAATGTGTAGAAATGGCTATCAATTCCAATGCAGTCAAGAGATATTATGTATGATTTCTTTGTTTGATTGTACTTGTTTGTATTTGGCATATTTTGAAGATTGAAATGACGAAGGCGTTTTGTTCTGCTATCTAAACACTTTATCCATCGTCACCCCTTTTGAGCCTTATTTATTTTCTTTATTACCCCTCTTTCGGAATCAGTAGTGAATATCAGAAACACAAGTGTGAAAGATAAGAAAAGGAAGAAAAGGAAAAGAGAAAGAAAAGAATGAAAAAAAAGAAAAAAAAAGGAAAAAAGGAAAAGAGAAAAGAAGAAGAAAAACAGTAAAAGTAAAGAGAGAAAAGCAAAAGAGAAAAAGAGAAATCACAACAACAAAGTAATTTCTATGACATGAACTACGTTCAACCTGATTCCTTTTAAGGAAACGTAGGCAGCCTCACGAGTCGGTCTCATCAAAATAAAAATTCAAAAGCCCCCAAGCAAGAAACTGGGGTAGAAGTCGTGATTGTTGTGAGAAATCTGATTCCGAAAGTTGTAATTTTAACCCATTTGAATTGTTTTGAGCCTTTCATGCCCTTTCTTTCTAACCCTGTCCAAAAGCCCACATTATGGTCCAAAGAAAGACCTCCTGATCAGTTTTTGAGAAATGCCAAGTCGAGCAGGTAAAGGTAATTCATGTCAGGGGCAGCACTCTGGTTCAAGCAGGAAAAATAAAAATGAGAGAGTCTTATTGGTGAAAACCTTCATAGGCACCGTAAGGCGACGGGAGTTGAGAGAAATAAAATGAGAGAGTCTTATTGGTGAAAACCTTCACAGGCACCGTAAGGCGACGGGAGTTGAGAGAAATTAAAAAGAGAGAGTCTTATTGGTGAAAACCCTCACAGGCACCTTGAGGCGAAAGTGAGTTAAAAAGTCAACAAGTGAGAAAGGTCTGTTGGTGGAAAATTGTTTCAAGGCACCGCAGGATGAACAAGGTCAAGGTTTGGGTAAAGTAATCAAGTCATGGAATTTCTGAGGCAACAAAGTACGACAACTAAAAGTTGATTGGTTGGACAGATTGGGCCAATTAATCCGAAATGCATGTCATGATCATTGGTACTAGATGTTTCACTCAGATAAGTTTCTTTTTCTTTTTCCCTTTGTAGCAGTCATCTGGTTTTGAATTCTTCTTATCCTTAACCCGCAAAGTCATTGCATTTCATTTTCTTTTGGGTTTATTTTTCTAAGATGTTTCAATGTCAGTTTTGTTCAAAGCAAGTGAAAAAGAAATTCAAAGCTCACTACCAACTTCCAAAATTTCAAAGCATAGCGTGGTCAAAGCGTACTAAGGATAACATGATGTGAGAGGGGGTACAAGGAATCACCGGAAGTTTTATCGGTGGAATGGTTTGGTAATGTCATGGGAGATGCAAAGATTCGGATAAAGGGGTCAGAGGTGTGAACAACAGCATGGGCATAGGACACTCGGTTCGTGAAAGGTCATGGGGTTTGAAAGTCAGTCAGAATGTCAAAGCGGTTCAGGGCCAGTTCGGGGAAGCTAGTCAGAACAAAACAATGCAGCGGAAAGATCTTCAACAAGAATGCCATCAGCTAACCTCCATTTTAAACTGACAAAATTTTCTTTGATTGAAACAGGGGCAGAAAAATTCATTTGTTTCGGAGAAACTCTCCGTAGGGGAAGAGAAAGCACCAAAACAAGTTTGACTGTAAACTTTCAGGACCCTCCTGGAAAATGTGGCTTAGTTAAAATTCAAAACAATCATGAATAACATAATTTAGCATAAATATATCCCAAAGGGATATAAGTTGGTTTCAATGTTTGCATGTTCAATATAGGATTCAATTAGGAGTCTTCACGACCTTCCTGGATAATAGGATGTAGTTTAAAACCCTCTTAGATAACAGGACTTAGCGGAAGTAATACCTTTAGGAGATATAGCTTAGATATATAATTGTCAGTTGTCAGGACCTTCCTGGATAATAGGACTTAGCTTTCAAATTCTTAGTAACAATTGGTAGAACGATTCAGTTTAACACTCTCCCATGTGCTCGGCTACCAAACTGTGGCAGAAACAATTCTTTGTTTTATCTATTGTTGAAGTCAGGAGCCCACCTGGAGAGCAGGGAATGCATTTCAAGTTGAAATCAGGAGCCCTCCTGGAGAGCAGGGAATACTTTAAAATGCAGCAGTCAGGAGCCCGCCTGGAGAGCAGGGAATACATTCAAGCGTAGCAGTCAGGAGCCCGCCTGGAGAACAAAGGAGTACAATTTAAATTTTAGCTTTCAAATTCTTTGATTTGTCTGTGTTGAAGTCAGGAGCCCGCCTGGAGAGCAGGGAATGCATTTCAAGTTGAAGTCAGGATCCCACCTGGAGAGCATAGGAATACTTTCGAGTGTAGCAGTCAGGAGCTCGCCTGGAGAACAAGGGAGTACAATTTAAATTTTAGCTTTCAAATTCTTTGTTTTGTCAAGTTGAAGTCAGGAGCCCGCCTGGAGAGCATGGAATACATTTCAAATTGAAGTCAGGACGCCCGCTTGGAGAGCAGGGAATACATTTCAAATTGAGGTCAGGACGCCTGCCTGGAAAGCAGGGAATACTTTCAAGTTTAGCAGTCAGGAGCCCGTCTAGAGAACAAGGGAGCACGAGTCAAGTTTTGGTTTTCAAAATTCTTTGATATTCGGTAATGTGATTCGTTTTACACTTACACATGGGCCTACATAGCCAAACTGGGGCAGAAAATTTTCTTTGTTTTTGTCTATTTTGCTAAAGTCAGGAGCCCACCTGGATAGCATGGGAATACATTCACGTCTTGGAGTCAGAGCATGGGAATACATATCAAGTTCAGCAGTTAGGCATCCACTTGGAGAGTAAGGAAAAACATCTCAGGATACAATTCGATGTTAGCAGTCAGGCGTCCACCTGAAGAAAAGGGAAAACATCTCAGATTACAATTCGAGGCGGCAACAAACGGATTTCACCGGGAGAATACAAGTTAACAAGACGACAAGAAACACAAGAGCAAGTTTGAAGATATAGATAGGATTTTGTAAAGCGTAGATCATAGTCTAGTCTAGCTTCTTTTATTTTTGATATGGTGTAATAAGGGGGTTCAGTAAGCAGTAGCAGCAGTAGCAACAACAGTGAAATCACAGTGTCATGGTAGTCTCAGCTACCAAACATTCCTGAACTACACTGACCTGATTCCTCTTTAGCCAAGGATATGTAGGCAACCTCGGAAACAGGGTGCGGTCAAATCTTTCAAAAATATTTCCCACGGAGTATTCAAACGGGCAAAAATCGCTCGTATCCGCTCACTTTATCTTTGCACGAAAACTCTTCGTGTTTACGGGCAAAGAGGGGCAGCTGTGAGCACGTGATTTTTGTCCTATATGAATTACTCCCATAAATTCAAAACAAAATGATTTCTTTTCATTATTTGCAATTTTTGTGGCATTTTCTGTTAATTGTTTGCATTTGTCTGTGCATTTCGTTTTCGTTTAATTAATGAAAATACAAAAAAATATGTTGCATTTGCATTTGGGATTTAATTCTACACTTTGGGATTAATTATCAAATTAATTGTTTTATAAAAATGGAAAAATCACAAAAAATAACTTATTTTTGCATTTTTTTAATTTTAGTCTCGAATTTTGGAGGTTTTCTTTAATTTGGTATTTAATTAGTTATGGTAATTATTATTTAGAGTTAGTTGACTTAATTTGATAGGATAATTTGATTAGGAATTAATTTAGGTTTTATGTTTAATTTTTAATCTCAATTTAAAAAAGAAATTAGAAGAAAAATGAAAAATGGAAAATGAAAAGGAAAGGGGAATAAGAGCAAATTAAGCTCTGGGCCAAATTTACCCCAAGCCCAAACCCACACCCGTCCAAAATACCCTTTACTCAGCCCAAACCCGTGTCCAACCCGGTCCAGTTTCCCCACCCATATCCAAACGGCGTCGTTTCGTTAAGTTTTGATCTGAGCCATTGATCGTGCCTAGATCCAACGGACCAGAACTGGCCCTTCCCCCCATATAAAAGTGTCTGAATCTTCAGACCCCCCATCTCCTGAGCCCGAAGCCTAATCCCATCTCTGAAATCACCACCCCTTTCCACCGTGGCTCCGCCGTCCGGAAATCGCCTCACGGCGGCGGAGCACTTCCAAATCCATCCAAATTTCGACCAGACAACCCCCATCGTCCCCTCTTTCCTGTCCTGCCACCATTTTTTCCAAAAGAACACCGGATTTTTTCGAATTTCAGATCGTGTTATAACTACCATGAATTCCTCAGTTTACATAAAAAAAATGGGGCTATTTCATATCAAGAGCGCCCTTTCCCTTGTTTCTGACCCGATTTCAGACACTCAACCTCAAATGACCAAATTTCTTCAAGATTCCACCTCGTTCCTTTCTTGGCTCGTGATGAGAATTGCGGCACAAATTATTAGCTATAAACAAGAGTTCGACTAATATTCGTGTTACAATTCTCGCCATTTGGTCAAGATTTTGAATTCGCTGGAGTTTCGATGTCGGGTCAGCCTCGTCTTTGAGGATTCTGAAGTTTAAAATGGAGTGCATAAGTATCTTCTGTTCCCTTGGTATTTTTCTGCCTTGTTCTGTTTCCTTTAGTTCAATCTTTAGTCATCAGTTGCTTCTCCTTTTCTGTAGGATTAAGTTAAATATGCTAGTTAATAACTTAGTGTTAATTTCAGGCTAAAACGTTTTTAAAAGAAAAGAAGAAAAGGAATTGGATTAATTGTGTGTGTTGTCGCTGTTCTGAATTTTAATTCCCTTAAGTTTGTTTGTTTGGGCTGGGTTTGGGGTCTGTTGTTCACTAGCCCGTCGCTTGAAGGAAACATGCATGTTAGCCCAAGTTTAAAATTGGTTTTGGGTTGATCTAACCCTGCTTTTTCCTAAAAGTAAATAACAGGGTTTGGGGGGATAATTTGGGTAATCTAGGCTGGGGAATCTTTTATAACTGACTGAAGGAAGCTTCCTGGAAGCTGGGGTGGGGATTAATGTGAAAAATCCGATTTTTGGCTAGGGGTTTTTAAGCTAAAACAAAAATTAGCAAAGGGGAAAAGTGCAAGCTGAGGCTGCCCTGCTTTCTTGCCTATAAAGGCATCATTTCTTGCCTTTCAAGGCAGACCCAAGAGCTAGGAAATCCCAAAAAATCCTAGACGGTGGAAAAAAATACAAAAATCACTGTTTTATTGAGAAAATCCGTGGAAATTCTTGTGGTATTCATTCTGAGATAATTTCTGAGCAACTAAAGGTCAAGATGAGTTGAATCAGTTGGTGTTCAAGGTTTTTTGGTTCATTTCTAATTCGATTTTGATTGATGGGCTTTATTGAATGTTTTGCTGGTTTGAAATTGTTTCCAAGTTGATCAATCCTTATTCATTCCTGGTCTGAAGTTGTTTAGTGAGCTGACCCTGGTGCTGAAACACCTGCTGCTACTGTTTTTACTTGGCTGACCCCTCATCTTTCATTTCTGTTGTGATTTCTAGGTACTCATCTCATCTTCCAATGTATGAAAATGGGTGAATGTGAAGATTGGTTCACTTGAATGAATATTTACACTAATGTAGTTGTTATTCCATGTTTTTGCACCTTCGAAATTGTTTAGTTTAGCTTAATTTCCTTCTACTCCTTTCTGGCCGTTCTGGATATGGATTGGTGTAGTAATATGATGTTGTTGATGGACTTTACCTCTTCTTCTTTCAGTTTTACAATTACCATGTAGCTTTAAATGTCCTGATTAGTGTATTTGTCAAAGAATGGTTGTAATTGAGAAATTAGACATGTTAGTTTGCTGGATTTCCATCTGTGGTTCATCTTACTGCGTTGTTTCTCTGTTGATGTCGTTAAAATTGTGGGTGACGATTTCGTTGAGATTGAGTAGACGACAAAGTCATGTGATAGAGTTGTTTTCTTAATGATTCAAGTTTAACCATATAATATAATCTGCAACATGTTAGTGACTAAATATCATCATGGTTGGCATTGCACTGTTAATTGAGCACTGAATAAGTTCATAAGAGTTCTGAATTAGATTGTTTGTTATTGAAATACTCACTCACTGAAGATAGAGGTATGAATGTTGAAACCAAGCATAAACTAATATGAATCATTTGTCTAAGACTTGTTGGCTGCAACTCGTATAGACACTCCTCAATGCCGAAAGTTCAAAGAGAATGAAAATATTTGTTTGTTATCTTTATTATTAGTTCATTTCTCTCCAGATATGGTTTAAAAGGTGCTTTGGTTTATATTGTTTTCTCTAGTTAAAAATGCTTGTTTTGGTCGGTCCCGTGACTTGTTCTTGGGATAGTTTTTCCTGAGCTGTTTCATTATTCTTTTGGTATCTTTATTTTGTTTGAAAGTACTTTGACAATGTTTGGGATGGCGAGTTTGAATATTTATGTTGATGGTTTTCTTTTAACTCATGAATTTTATTAACATTAGCAATTGGAGCGTAAACTTTAGTAGAGAAAAAGCTTTAAGAAGTAGCTGACTTAGATTCGTGGACCTCGCTTAATTAATATTTTAATTTATTTAGAAATCTAGGCGTGCCATTTAGTAAATTTTCATGGCCCTTACAAAGTTAACATTCGTAGTTTGCTTTAGGCCCGATTTAGATTAGTATTGCGATTATGTATACGTTCGTGTAACATAATTAAACTTTTAAATGACTCGAGGTATGCGTTCGCGCAACTTCAACCAAATTTTTCTTAAATAAATGAACAAGCATTATTAATTGTGGACACGTTTGCATGACATGATTTCTGACGCGCCAAAAAGGAGTATACGTACGCGTAACTCAGTTCTTTAATTACGAATAGATCAAGTGACTAGAAGCGGTTAAAAAAAGGTAAGTGCACGTAGGATCTAAAGTCAGTAATTAAACAATTTTAATAAGCCAAGTATGATCAAAGCGACCGTGCTAGAACCACAGAACTTGGGAGTGCCTAACACCTTCTTCCGGGTTAACAGAATTCCTTACTCGAATTTCTGATTCGTGGACTATAATACAGAGTCAATTTTTCCTCGATTCAGGATTTGAATCGGTGACTTGGGACACCATAAAACTCCCAAGTGACGACTCTGATCTTAAAATAAACAAATCCCGTTTCGATTGTCCTTTAATTGAAAAAACTCTCTTATGTTTATACCCTTTACGGGGTGTAGTAAAAAGGAGGTGTAACGACGTTCATCTGGAAAAACATCATATACAACTTCGGCATCCCAAAGAAATCAGTTGCGACAACGGACCCCAGTTTGTCGGGAAAAAGACGACTGAGTTCTTCGAAAAATGGCATGTTAAGCGGATACTCTCCACGCCGTATCATCCTACTGGCAACGGTCAAGCGGAATCCTCCAATAAAACAATATTAAACATATTAAAGAAAAAGCTTGAAGATGCCAAAGGGCTATGGCCGGAACTACTATAGGAAGTGCTATGGGCCTACCGCACAACGCCAAAGACCAACACAGGTGAGATGCTGTTGTAGACATGTGATTTTTGACCCTCCCCAAGATTTTTCATATTTTAGCTCGTAAATATTTTCCAATGAGAGTGGATCGAGCAACGACGAAAGTAGGTTACAAGACTTGGATGAGGTCGAAGAACGAAGGGATATGGCACACATAAGAATGGTGGCCCAAAAACAAGAAGCAGAAAGGTACTATAACAAGAAGGCCAAAGTACGACCACTCAGAGTCGGGGACTACGTACTATAGGCCAAAATGCAAGCAGTGAAGGACCTGAATGAAGGGAAGCTTGGAACAAATTGGGACGGGCCATACAAAATCACAGCAGCAACAAGCAAAGGAGCATTCCAGCTAGAAACAATGGAAAGAAAGTTATTGCAAAATAACTGGAATGTCACCCACCTCAAGTACTTCCACTTCTGAAAAAAGACACCGCCCGAGTCGTACTCTTTTTCCCTCGCCCGGGTTTTTTCCCAATTGGGTTTTCTCGGGGATGTTTTTTAATGAGGCAACGAGGGGGACGCCTTGAGGTTCGAAGTATTGTTCATTTCCCCATCTAACGATTACATCTCCAGGCCGAGCAATGAAGGGACAAGGTATAATCTCCATTATATGTACGAAGTCGACATGTATATCCGACATGAATAAAATCACTCCATTATGTATACAAAAGCAACACGCATCTCCAATGTATGAATGAAACTGGCATCCACAACGGGATACTACTTCGGCGCCAGCTCGAAAGTAACATCCCAATGGCTAAGGCCATTGACACAAAAAAACGAGTTCGATATTATTCGAACCACGACGGGATATTACTTCAGCGCCAGCTCAAAAGTAACATCCCAATGGCTAAGGCCATCGACGAAAAATGAGTTCGACATCACTCGAACTACGATGGGATATTGCTTCGACGCCAGCTCGAAAGTAACATCCCAATAGCTAAGGCCATCGACGAAAAACGAGTTCGACATCACTCGAACTACGACGGGATATTACTTCGGCGCCAACTCGAAAGTTACATCCCAATGGCTAAGGCCATCGACGAAAAACGAGTTCCACATCACTCGAACTACGATGGGATATAACTTCAATGCCAGATCGAAAGTAATATCCCAATGGCTAAGGCCATTGACGAAAAATGAGTTCGACATCACTCGAACTACGATGGGATATTACTCCAGCGCCAGCTCGAAAGTAACATCCCAATGGCTAAGGCCATTGACGAAAAATGAGTTCGACATCACTCGAACTACGACGGGATATTACTTCGGTGCCAACTCGAAAGTGACATCCCAATGGCTAAGGCCATCAACGAAAAACAAGTTCGATACCACTCGAACTATGACGGGATATTACTTCAGCGCCAGCTCGAAAGTAACATCCAAATGGCTAAGGTCATTGACAAAAAACGAGTTCGACATCACTCGAACTACGACGGGATATTACTTCGGCGCTAGATCAAAAGTAACATCCCAATGGCTAAGGCCATCGATGAAAAACGAGTTCGACACCACTCGAACCACGACGGGATATTACTTCAGCGCCATTACCCCCTACTTAGCTCAAGCTCATCTTCCTTCACTTTAAGGGATGCCTCGAGCTCACGGTTATGGCCTTCATAAGGTCCTCGTCTCGTTCCCTCAACTCCTCAACTTTATGTGCTAATTGATCCTCCCTATGCTTGAGCCCTTCGCAGAACAGTTGGAAGTCAGGATCCTGATTGTAGATGTCGGTCATCGCACGACGCTTGGTGCAATATTCTTTATACTTAGAAGACATTTTTCCATAGAAGGTCATCCTCCTCCTTTCCCGGCGCTCGCGCTCGATCTCCATAATAAAGGTCTGGCACAAAAAGTAAAGTTAAAACAAAAGAATAGGCTAAAAACAATAACAATAACCCAACGACAAAATGAAAAGAAAGATATCTACCCGCAAGGCCATGCCAGAGACGCTCCGGGATAGCTCTATATCGTTTATCTCTTTAAGCGCCTCATTCTCAGGGGCAGCACATAAAGGAGCTAAAGTAGACGCCACTTGATCACAGTCCGACAACAAGTTGTAGTCCCCAGGGACAACTATGTGTCGATCGGAACCCTCCACTCTGACCTCTACGTGAGTGTGACGCTCCAAAAACTCACGAACATTCCCCGGGTCGAATCCGAGCCCGAGCCTTTGCCCTCGACACGTAGGCCCACTCCGACGTTAGACGATGCGCCACCCTCAACGGAGCGCACGGAACTACCTCCTTGGTAAACCCCTTCTGTTTGGGAAGACCTCCCCGCCAAGATGGAGTCGGCCATAAATGCGGGTACCGGTGCCGTCTCCGATGCACCCGTCCTACTCTTACCGGTATCAACCGTCGCGCTCTTCCCGAGCTCTATCCTGCTCTTCCTTCTCAACGAAGATTTATCCCCATTAGAGGACTCATCCATGAGGTGAAGGATTTGTAAACAAGGGAACTCCCCTATCACAAGATCGATGTTTTCTAAGCATCTCTACGGCGGAAAATGTGTTAATGTAACAGAAAAAGATAAGAATGAAGATTGGAAGAAAGGAAGCAGAGGAATCGTTGGAGCAAACACGGGAGGGATAAGAAAGAATAACCAGAGACGAAATGGCCAAGAGTTTATGAAAAAAACAAAACCCTCCCCCTATTTATAGGATGGAGCCAGAATTGAAGTGGAAGGCTACAGAATGGCACCGAAAATCGAAGCGACAAGCCTTCAGCCCCTGTCTCGAAAGCACGCATAATGATGACGCGCGTAGAAGTGATGTCCTTTTTTTATAAGACACACCACCAAGGGTATCGTTGAGCACGCTAACCTTCTGTTGTTGGCCAAGTCATAGCGTTTCATAAAACCAACTTTCTCCACAGGTATGGGCGATGTCCGCTTATCGAGGACGCACCAAGTCGCAACCTCGACAAGCAGAGGGAGTAACTGTATGGGTCCAAATTTGGACGACCATTGCTACTGACCAATATGACAAAAAATGAGATCTTACAACATGATGTCCTGTGGAAGACGGAGACGACCAACAAGCGGATAGATGACGCATGACTTTCGCAGTAATGTAGGTCTAACAGGAGGCTTTAGGAATATACTTCGAATATTCCCTATGATATACTTTCTAGGGTTCAGAAGGGGGTGGTCCTTTATATATAGTTAGGAAAAAAACATGTAAGAGGAACTTTCGACTAAGAGCATCTATTATAATATTTATTCTACATTCTTGGTGATCGTTCTTTTGACGCTTAATCATTTAGTTCCACGAAATCAATAAATATTATTTACCTTGTTCATCCCTTATGTTCCTCATCCTAGAATTTATTATACTTGGCTGAGATTTACCTTTTCATCTTCTTTAATTGATTTAATTCTTTTGGATCAAACAAGCTCAACAAAAGAAACTACACGTTAGAAAGATCCCATGAAGCACGATAAATACACACACAAAACAACAACTCAACAAGCTCAATTACACAAAGTTAGAATCAGTACTCTGTCACTAGGCCGGACATTCTTCGATTGTAAAAGAATTTCACAAAGTCAAGATCAAAATAAATTAAGTTTACAAGTGTCTGCCTAGGATTTTGTACAAGTATGTTAACGTCTAATCAAGACATCATTGTCTGTTAAAGACCACTGGCTTTGGATTTACTTTTGAATAGATTATGGCAACAAATTTAGATAATTGTGTTGGAATTTGGAAACTTTTATATATTTTATTGGAGAATAATTATGTTTGTTTCTGTGAAACTTATTTTGGATTGTTCTCAATTTCCACAAAAACGTTTTGTTTTCATCTTCAAAAAATAAACTACTTTTGATACGAAAGTTTTTCTTTCTTTTTTAAATTTTATACTCAGCAACAAACACACAGTTTGAAAGGAATACATGCCGATCTGAGAAGTAAAAGTTTTCGTTACTACAATATCAGGGTATCTTAAAACTTTATAAGAGTAAATTGTTCGAATTTCTTATAGTTTGATACCACAACCACTAAATTGAAGGATTGCGTATAAGTGTTCGCAACACGTAGCGGAAGACAATAACAATCCTAGAAAGATCTTTTCGTGTTTAAAATTTATTTACGTGTCAAAGATCGGATCTAAGACGTACCTGGTGAAGAAAGTCTCGTTTCAAATTATTCGATAGTGCGAAGACTCTATACGTATCCACACCGAGACCGATCCTTGCTATCAACTCTTTGATCAATGAAACCCTTAAACAAAAATTGAACAATTATTGTATTGAAATTTTTCTCAAAAATCTCAACTCAATGTTATAAGAAGAATAAGAAACACTTTTCTTATAATTGTATTTTCTCTCTTGGCTTGTGTTGCACTCTCACTTTTACAAAGTGATTTTTCTGCTTAAGAATTAATGTGGCAAATTTTCTTCCATCACCCTTTATATAACATCACCTATAAACCATTTTCCTGTTTGGTTGAGGTAATGATTTAATTAGGGTAAAAATTTATTCCAAAAATAAACTTGATGGAATTTTCTATAAAGATTCAAATCCATTCTCAAAGGGATTGAAGTGCCGAACGCTACTTAGTCCAATTGGACTTTCACGTCTTTACAATTCCAATTCCAAATTGAAGAATAAATTAATATTATATATAACATTTATATAAATCAATAATAACTTATATTATATATATCACATATATATTTCAACTAAGAGAAATAATTTAATTTTTCTATTCCAAATAGAAAACTTCAATTTGTTCACAATATTAATTATATCCTTTGTGCTAGCAAAGAATATAATAATATTCATTTTGACTAATAACTGAATCTATTTGACTAATTAAATTATTTAATTTAATTGACAAATAATAAAGTAATTAATCCTTTAGCAAAGATCAGAACACTCGTTAGTGTGCGACCCCATAGGTTCAATACTAAAACGGTAGTAAATTGACCACATCAATATACTAATCAAGGGTGACGTCTAGCAACACTCCTTAACGACCGGATAGCATGAAGTATACAATTTACTCTCAAGAACCAGTAGAAGAATAATGTAGTAATTCCTTCTGTCCTTATAGCTCTGGATCACCCTAGGATATGGTTCAACTGTCAAATCCTAATTGGCGACCAACTATGTGTTCATGTCAAGTATAATCGACAATTGAATGACCTAAGAAACTCTTTTCTTCTTTCATTCAATTGCCCTGGCCAAGGTCTTAATTTGGTCGTTTATAATTCATGACAACATGGAGCTTAAACTCATTACCAAGAGTTGACAGATTCTATCTTGATCAATCACTAATTCTACAAGTATTTAATCGTACCCAATATCCTTTCAACTATCGCTCTAGGGCAATAGGTGTCTGGTATCAAAGCACAATAAATAACTTGTCAATTACTATGACGATCTCAGGTCAAAAGAAATTCTTATATCACATTCTTCAAGAGAATATCCTATTGACAGTTTATGGTAATTCTAACCATTAGGAATTATCCAATGAGTCGGTTCAATGATCATATCTCTATATGCATCATCTATCTATGTGATTTAGTTAATGAGATCAACTAATCTTTATCCCATAAAGACGATCACATAAATATTGATCTAACCGGATTACTAATGTCCAAATTAATAACCCTACGATCAAGAACAAATTTAGATTAAATTTTAAGAGACTTTGCTCTCATTATCATGATCTCTATCACGATGACAAGCCTCAAAATTTAATCAAGGACCTTATCAAATTAATCAAACAATTAATAATAACTATGATAAAAGAATGCCATATATTTTTATATCAAATAACGTTCACAAAAATATGTTCAAATCATCAAATATGAGATTGGATCTAGGGCATATCTACTATATCCCTAACAATCTCCCACTTGCACTTGAGCCAAACGCTCTTGTACTTTATTCCCAATTTTTACTTGTGTTTGTCAAACTTTTTTGCACCAAGAGCTTTAGTGAATGGGTATGGAGCATTTTCCTTTCCATCAACCTTTTGAATCTAGATGTTTCCACGTCCAATGATTTCTCTTATGAAGTGACCCCTTGGCAGAACGTGTTTGGATTTTAGGTGTGATTTTGGTTCTTTTTCTTGAGCAATGGCTCCAGTGTTCTCACACAATAATGGAATTGTAACTTCTATTGAAGGAACCACACCAAGTTCAGTTGAGAACTTTTTCATCCATACAGCTTTCATGGCAGCTTCACTAGCTACTATATATTCTGCTTCAGTCACTGAATCAGCTACTGTAGCTTGTTTGGAACTTTTCCAACTCACTGCACCACCATTTAAGGTAAATACATAACCAGAAATAGATTTGCTATCATCTCTATCTGAAGAGAAACTTACATCAGTGTAACCTTCAAGTTTCAACTCAGAATCTCCATAGATGAGGAATTGATCTTAGTCCTTCTTAAGTGCTTAAGAATGGTCTTCACCACCTTCCAATGTTCCTCACCAGGATTTGTCTGATAGCGGCTAGTCACTCCAAGTGCATAAGCCACATCAGGACGTGTACATGTCATGGTATACATGATAGCTCCCACTACACTAGCGTATGGGATCCTACTCATGCGTTCTCTCTCTTCAGGTGTTTTAGGACAATCCTCCCTGCTGAGAGTAATTCCAGTGCCTATTGGTAGATAGCTTCTTTTGGAATTATCCATATTATACCTCTTTAAGATGGTATCGATGTACAAAGACTGAGAAAGTCCAAGCAGCTTCCTAGATCTATCTTTATAGATCTTTATTCCTAATATATAAGCTGCTTCTCCCAAGTCATTCATGGAGACTATTTAGATAGCCAAATCTTGGTACTTTGCAATGTCGGTATGTCATTCCCTATGAGCAATATATCATCAACATACAACAATAAAAATATAATTGTGCTCCCACTAACCTTTTTGTACATACAAGGTTCTTCTTCTCATCTAACAAAATTGAACTTTTCAATTGTCTTGTTAAAGCAAATATTCCATCTTCGAGAAGCTTGCTTTAGTCCATAAATGGATCTTTGTAGCTTGCAAATTTTATTATGATCAAACGAAGATGTGAAACCTTCAGGTTGTGTCATGTACACATCCTCTTCTAGCTCACCATTAAGGAAAGTTGTTTTCACATCCATTTTCCATATTTCATAATCATAGTATGTTGCTATAGCAAGCAAAATCCGAATAGATTTGAGCATTGCCACGGGAGAGAAAGTCTCGTCATAGTCGACTCCTTCTTTCTGACGATATCCCTTGGCAACAAGACGGGATTTGTAGGTCTCCACCTTTTCGTCTGCTCCAATCTTTTTCTTAAAAACCCATTTACAACCAATAGGTTTTATATCCTTTGAAGGTTCAACTAAAGTCCATACTTTATTTTCCTTCATGGATTCCATTTCGGATTCCATGGCCTTTTGCCACTTCTCATAATCAGAACTTTGTATAGCCTCTTCATAGGTCTTAGAGTCATCATCATTATGATCAACCTCATTTGATACATCATCTTGTACTATTAAATTTAATCTAGTTGGTACATGATGTCCTCGTGTAGACCTTCTAAGAGGTACTTGTACAACCTGTTCACGTTGTGCTGGATTTGGTTGTTGTTCAATTTGGTTTGGAACTGGTTCACTAACCTATTCTTGAACTTCATTTAGTTCTTGAACTTCAATCGTTAAATATGGAAACTTCAAAACATCCAATAAAGGTTCGTCAACTTGGGTCTCATGATCTTTATATTGTGTTGATTCATTAGTTTCTTGATCTTCATCAAGTTCTATTTCTCCATTATAATTTCCTTCTAAAAGAAATTCTCTTTCCAAAAAGGTTGCTCCTCTGGCCACAAACACTTTATGGTCAAAAGGGTGATAGAAATAATATCCCATTGTTTCCTTGGGATACCCAATGAACCTACACTTATCAGATCTTGAGTCAAGTTTATCAGACTGTAGTCTCTTAACATAAGATGGACAACCCCAAACTTTAATATGTTTAAGGTTAGGCTTACATCCTTTCTATATCTCATATGGTGTTGTAGAGACTGACTTAGTGGGAACTTTATTAAGTAAGTATGTTGCTGCTTCCAAAGCATATCCCCATAAATTCATTGGAAGATCAGTGAACCCCATCATAGATCTCACCATATCTAATAAGGTTCGATTTCTCCTTTCAGATACACCATTGTGTTGTGATGTTCTCGGAGGTGTCCACTGTGAGAGAATCTCATTCTCTTTGAGATATTTGGTAAAATCTTCACTAAGATATTCTCCACATCTATCAGACCTTAGTACTTTGATACTTTTACCAGTCTGCTTCTCAACTTCACTACGGAACTTTTTGAACATTTCAAAAGATTCAGATTTGTGTTTCATAAGATATACAAATCCATATCTTGACATATCATCAGTGAAGGTGATGAAGTAAGAATATCCACCTCTAGCTTGAATTTTCATGGGCCCCCAAACATTTGTATGAATTAGTCACAGTAATTCAGAAGCTCTTTCTCCACTTCCAATAAATGGAGATTTGGTCATTTTTCCTTTGAGACAAGATTCACAAGTTGGATATGATTCAAAATCATACTTGTCAAGGTATCCTTCCTTGTACAACTTGTTAATTCTTTTCTCTCCAATATGACCAAGCCTATAATGCCAAAGGTATGTTTGATTTACATGATCATCTCTTTTCCTCTTAAGACTTGAAATATGCATAATCGAATTAGCATTCGTATTAGGGAAGATATAAACATCATGTTGGAGATAGCCATTCACATATAAATTATCACCTTAATTAATAGAGAAAATACCATTGCCTATAATAATGCAAAAACCATGTTTGTCTAACATAGAAGCTGAAATTATGTTCGTAACAAATTTAGGAATGTAATAACAATCATCCAACATAAGTACTTAGCCCGTAGACATTATTAAAGAAATTGATCTTACAACTACGACCGCAACTCTTGCACCATTTCCAACTTGTAGATTAACTTCTCCTTTCTTTAGCCTCCTACTTATCTTGAACCCTTGCAACATATTACAGATGTTATAACTACTGCTAGTATCTAATACCCACAGTGAAGAATTAGTAGTAGCTAAAGAAACCTTGAAAACATTTTTTATTAATGTCTCACCTTGTTTCTTGTCCTTTAGAGTTGCAAGATACTTCTTGCAGTTTCTCTTCCAATGTCGTTTCTTCTTACAGTGAAAACATTCAGCATCATATATTGACTGCAAGATCAAATCTTCAGAAAGCTCTTTACCAAGCTTGTACCCCAACTTCTCATGTTCTTCGGTAAGAACAATCATATGATTGACAAGGGGTCCAACTGGGGAGTTTTCAATGCCCAACTATGTATCAACCATCTTCTTAAGATATTCAATTATTGCAGTTGGATCTATATTTTGATGTTCCCTCTGGAGTTCAGAACTCATAGAAGCGAGAATCATGTGTTTAATAGCAAGACATTCTTCCAAGTGTTTCTGATAAACCTTGGTGCATTGAACATCATTCTCTGGTGGGATTATCTTTGCAGGCTTATCGATCACATCAATGAGTTTTTCATGCATGAGAACAATTCTCAAATTTCTATACCAGTCATCAAAGTTTGGTCCTACCAACTTGTTGGTCTCAAGTATTTCACGCAGTGATATAACAAACATATTGAGAAATCTAGAATATAGAAAAGAAAAGGCAATGGTATAAGAACATATTTGCATATATCATAAAGACATGGACTTTTATCTAAATGATATTTTCACTAATTATTTTAAACTATTTACCCTCATTATAGTTTACGAAATTTTTATTTTTGTTAGTGGAGTAAAGGAATTATTTAACAATATGTATGAGCCCCTTGGAAGTCAAGTCGTTTCTCACATATATTTTAAAGGTAGATACTCTTACCAATTGTATCCCCATACAATTTCTTTAAATAGCTCTATGTCAAATAGTCCCCTGGTAGTCAGGTCGATCCTATTGACATAGTTGAGTTCAACCATCACGATAACAAAGAACTTATTAAATTTTATACTCCCCCGGGTGGTCCAGGCGTCTAGTGTAAAATTGAATAATTCTTTCAATCCATACATCTAAAAAATAAATAATTTTAACATATTCTCGAACTATAAGTCTCCTGGTAGTCAGGCCGCTCCTTATAAATAAGAAATAAGTAAAATTATTTACCTTGATGGATAGCTCTATAATAAAATATCTTATATTTTATTATTTAAGAACTCAAATTTTAGTAAGAGGGAATTGTTACTAAAATAATTTTTAATAACATGAAGATCAAATCTTATATAGCATGTGAATTTAGTTCAAGTTGTCTACATGCTTAGTCCTAAATTAATTTACATGACATGTATCAAATAATTCAAAATTATGTAACGAACAAGCATGTGACATAAAAACGAAATTCAACATTCTTCTAACATGTTTAATCTATATATCACATATATCACAAAAAAGTAATTCATGCCAGAATATCATTATTAATTAATATCTCATGAACTAATAACAATTAAAAATAACAATAGAATCATGTAACCTATTATAGAGTCCCGTCGTATCTAATACAAAATTTCAAATTCAAGTTTTGAACTATCTCAATAGTTATATGAATACATATTTTATCCCCAATAAAATAATATCAACATTCAAATGATTTGACTATTGCACAATACACATGTATTATGATTTGAACTCCTCAAATATAATATTAAAATATTTCTTAAATAAATTTAGACACAATAAACCACGGCTCTGATACCACTGAAGGATTGCGTATAGGTGTTCATAACACACAGCGAAAGACAATAACAATCCTAGAAAGATCTTTTCGTGGTTAAAATTTATTTACGTGTCAAAGATCAGATCTAAGACGTACCTGGTGAAGAAAGTCTCGTTTCAAATTCTTCGATAGTGCGAAGACTCTGCGTATCCACACCGAGACCGATCCTTGCTATCAACTCTTTGATCAATGAAACCCGTGAACCAAAATTGAACGAATTATTGTGTTGAATTTTTTCTCAAAAATCTCAACTCAATGTTATAAGAAGAACAAGAAACACTTTTCTTGTAATTGTATTTTCTCTCTTGGCTTGTGTTGCACTCTCACTTTCACAAAGTGATTTTTCTTCTCAAGAATTAATGTGGCAAATTTTCTTCCATCACCCTTTATATAACATCACCTATAAACCATTTTCCTGTTTGGTTGAGGTAATGATTTAATTAGGGTAAAAATTTATTCCAAAAATAAACTTGATGGAATTTTCTATAAAGATTCAAATCCATTCTCAAAGGGATTGAAGTGCCGAACGCTACTTAGTCCAATTGGACTTTCACGTCTTTACAATTCCAATTCCAAATTGGAGAATAAATTAATATTATATATAACATTTATATAAATCAATAATAACTTATATTATATATATCACATATATATTTCAACTAAGAGAAATAATTTAATTTTTCTATTCCAAATAGAAAACTTCAATTTGTTCACAATATTAATTATATCCTCTGTGCTAGCAAAGAATATAATAATATTTTATTTTGACTAATAACTGAATCTATTTGACTAATTAAATTCCTTAATTTGATTAACAAATAATAAAGTAACTAATCCTTTAGCAAAGATCAGAACACTCGTTAGTGTGCGACCCCATAAGTTCAATACTAAACCGGTAGTAAATTGACCACATCAATATACTAATCAAGGGTGACGTCTAGCAACACTCCTTAACGACCGGATAACATGAAGTATACAATTTACTCTCAAGAACCAGTAGAAGAATAATGTAGTAATTTCTTCTGTCCTTATAGCTCTGGATCACCCTAGGATATGGTTCAACTGTCAAATCCTAATAGGCGACCAACTATGTGTTCATGTCAAATATAATCGACCATTGGATGACCTAAGAAACTCTTTTCTTCTTTCATTCAATTGCCCTGACTAAGGTCTTAATTTGGTCGTTTATAATTCATGACAACATGGAGCTTAAACTCATTACCAAGAGTTGACAGATTTCATCTTGATCAATCACTAATTCTACAAGTATTTAATCGTACCCAATATCCTTTCAACTATCGCTCTAGGGCCATAGGTGTCTGGTATCAAAGCACAATAAATAACTTGTCAATTACTCTAACGATCTCATGTCAAAGGAAATTCTTACATCACATTCTTCAAGAGAATATCCTATTGACAGTTTATGGTAATTCTAACCATTAGGAATTATCCAATGAGTCGGTTCAATGATCATATCTCTATATGCATCATCTATCTATGTGATTTAGTTAATGAGATCAACTAATCTTTATCCCATAAAGACGATCACATAAATATTGATCTAACCGGATTACTAATGTCCAAATTAATAATCCTACGATCAAGAACAAATTTAGATTAAATTGTAAGAGACTTTGCTCTCATTATCATGATCTCTATCACGATGACAAGCCTCAATATTTAATTAAGGACCTTATCAAATTAATCAAACAATTAATAATAATTATGATAAAAGAATGCCACATATTTTTATATCGAATAAAGTTCACAAAAATATGTTCAAATCATCAAATATGAGATTGGATCTAGGGCATATCTACTATATCCCTGACATAAATACTCTATAAAGTCGAGCAGCGTTTTTTTAAATGTTTAGCTAGTAAAAAATGAAGCGTATGGAGTAGTTTTTTCCCGAAAATTCTCTAATCTAACAACGTTACTTATTAAGCCTCAGAATGCTTAATAATAAAACCATGCTTAGAAAAATCTAGGAAACGCTATAGATTCGATGAAAGCTATACACATGGTCTCGGGTATCCTCTTCTTTTTGACAATCTTGCTTCTATCACAAAAAGGCAAAGCTACTTTCCTATTTTGTTTTTGACAATCTTTCTTCTATCACAAAAAGGCACATGACCTATTTTCTCATTTTGGAGCTAATCAACAAAAGGTATGCCTTGGTTATTGGTGTTGCAATCAAATTTCCACATCCCAATTACGATTGAGAAAAAACTGTAGCTAGTTACACAAAGCATCATGTATTTACGTAGGGTTGGAGGAAGGGTCGCATCCATAGGGACGTGATGTAAACAGTCTACCCTAATGCAAGCATTAGTGGTTGCTTTCATAGCTCGAACTCGTGATATGTAGGTCATACAGAAACAACTTTACCATTGCCCCAGCAGCCCAAGGGATGTGATGTAGATAGTCTACCCTAATGCAAGCATTAACGTCTGCGACAATTTTACCGTTGCTCCAAGGTTCCTTTCATTTCGGAACTAACCCAAAACATGGCTTGGCCCTCCCTTAATTGTTGGTGTTGCAATCAAATTTCCACGCATCAACCCCACAGAATAAATTTAAGTTTGCTCCTTTTAAATGAAGGAAGCCCAGCCATTCTTGAGAAAACACACAACTAATTCCTTCTATTTTATTATTGAGCAAATTTTATTGCTCAATCATGACTCAAAAGAGCAGGATACAAGAAAAGAAATCTCTATGTGAAAAATCCATGGAAATAGTGGTGAATATCATCACACTATCATCTTTCTCTCTTGCTGCCATCAACTTGGGAGGAACAACCAATAAACATCACAAATCTTCTCATAATTCATCAATCAATGTTTCTAAAGTCTCTTCCTTTCAACTACAAAAGGGGAACAACAAGAAGTCACAAGTGCCAACAACTAAATCAAGATTTTACGTCAAGGAACGTGATCAAGGTGAAAAATCGTCGCGTTTAGTTCATGAAAATACTGAGCAGGATCAAGATGAGAATTTTTCTGATTATATCAACAAGTTTCACAAGAGAAATCGAGACGATTTGAGTGCTGCAGTTACTAACCGAAAGGCTTCAACTTATATTAAGAAATTTCATGAGAGAAAAAATCATGAGTCCTTAGCAACTGCTGGCTTGCCACTCCTTGTATTGCCTCCCCCTCCTAATTCCCTCATCAAGAAGCCAACAACAGCTTATTATTAGTTGATGACTATGTCATTAAATCATCACCATATTTACTAAAAGTGTTAAGATTTAATATTATCAGCATATTTTGACCTATTTTGTAGCATATTTGTTAAATTTTTATCAAGTTACAGATTTATATTTATATGTAATTTAGCTTATAAGTTACTTGATTGTTTCAAGATTTTTAAAGTCATGCATAAAACATAATTGGTTTGGTTTGATTTGGTTTGGTATTGGAAAAAAAACCCGACCATAATTGGTTTGGTTTTGTTTTAACTAAAGAAAGTCAAACCGAAACCAAACTAACCCGACATTACATATATAGAAATTTTAGATATATTTAATATATATAAATATACTTATTGTGATGTAATTTATAAATATTTCTTAAAAAAAAATTCATAATTTTATCTTTTAAGGTATTATTTCAAGATTGGACTTAGAACTTTTGAATGTTCCAATAAGTTTTATAGTCATTAATATTAGTAAATTAAATAATGCTAACAAAAGCCCAAACCAAAATCAAATCAATATTAATGCTAACAAAAGAAATTCAATTCAATACTACGAACGGGAATGTATTGAATATCTATTTTTTGTTTTGCAATAATTTAAATAAAAATGCATAACTTATTTTTATTTTTTCTCTAACGTTTAGTCATGTAATTAATACTCCCTTATTAGTCTACTTATTTTAGCATCACTTAGTACTTTTAGATTATGTTTATTTTTATTATGGCTTTTTAATTAGCAATATTCATATTACATAATTTTGTTGTCTTTATTGTAGAATATTTTAGGATAATGTCATGACACATCTCATAGTTCGTATTATTTTCTTGAAAAATACTTTATATAGTTGTATCTTACTAGGATTAAAGAAATATTTTGAGCATAATTTATATGTTTTGTTCTACGAAGATTTTACCAGGAAAAAAAACCCGAAAAAACCCGAATGACCCGAAAGCCTGAGAAAAACTGAGAGTGAAAAACCCGAGTTTTATTGGTTTAGTTTGGTCTTTAGATTTAATAACCCGATACAATTGGTTTGGTTTGGTAATTGTAAAATCCGAACCAACCCGACCTAGGGGCATTTGCATCTATACCCGCTTTTTGTGTCACAATTTAACTTGTGCCCGCTTTGTAAAAAGAATTGCAAACGTACCCGCTTTTTCGCATAACTTCAGCATACGGGGATGAAGTAGCAAAGGCAATCACGCAAAACTTCAGTATTCTAGTAGCCGGGCCTGAAGTTCAACTCTAGAGCTGAAGTTTTTGTTTTGTAACTGGCGAACTTCAGCTCTAGAGCTGAAGTTTTTGTTTTGTAACTCATGAAGAGCTGAAGTTTTTGTTTTTGTGTTTTTGTTTTGTAACTGAAGAACGTAAGCTCTAGAGCTGAAGTTTTTGTTTTGTAACTCGTGAACTTCAGCTCTAGAGCTGAAGTTTTTGTTTTATATTGGATTAACTTTAGCATGTTGCAGGCCTCTTCGACTTATTAGTCTCTGCAGCCTTGCTCTTCTCAACCTTGGATTCATTAATTTAATAAGTATTAATATAAGAGAGTAGCTGATGGGGCACATTGATGTCGTTTTCGTGATAATTTTGATAAATAAAGATTGACAATGATAATATTCACATGTTGCTTGAATCGAGTCATTTTCCAATTAGAGGAAATACTTATTAAATTAAGAACTGCCCATTACTAGAAGATTACCAGTGATATTTCAAAGCTCTGCTATGGTTTTTGAAAGTCCTAACACTGGCTAATCCAGCCTGTAATCAAATAAAATCAGCTATAGAAATTTAAAATTGACAGAAAAGAAATACTCCAAATGGAGAGAAGAAGAATCATTCAAAAGCAACCCAATTGGGAGATAGTGAAATTTCAAAGAACTTTTATTGTCTCTTGATTTGGGATTTTAAATGTTATAATAATACAAGTGGAAGTCCTTAGTATATTTGCTTTAGCTTCATTAATCAAAGAGAGCAATGTTAAAATCATCGCTGTACAAGAAAGAAAGAAGAAAACGAAGGAGGAGAAAGGGAGCTGAAATTGTTTAAAAAATGGGTACAAGTTAAAAAAAAAATTAAAAAATTGGTATAGGTTAAATGGGAGCGACCAAATAGAACGCCCCGTGCAATTTTTACCCCGACCTATGTACACCCCTACCCACAATGAATATGGGAGAGAAAATTAGTCTCGTTATATGGTCTTAGATAATATTCAGCTCTTGAGCTAATTTTTTGTGTTGAATTAGATTCAATGAGCCAGGTCATCCCAATTTTTATTTATCCAATGTTATGCCCCATGTAATATTATTTCAGCTAGCCATACGAGGAGGTGCTGAAATACCAAGATATTGATAAAATTAATTGTTTATATGATTTTGGGCAATCTAATTAGCTTTTGATGAGTACATTACTTATCACATATACTTAAACAACAATAACAGCTATAATAATAAACTCAGTTGAATCTAGAGAGGATAGTGTGTACGCACTATGCAGTTAAGGTAGAGAGGCTATTTTCGATAGATCCTCAGCTCAAAGACAGATAATATCATATATACGTAAGCAAGCCCAATGTGGTTGCAGTATATCTAGACAGACTACAGATGATCTTTAGGTTGCAATAGAATTAAGGGGAAGTTACACATTTGGCCGCTCGGCCAAAGGTAATTTACAAGCTATTTGTTTAACTGATGGCTATTTAAGTTAATTTCTCTAGGTTGAATTAATTTGTTCTCAAAAAATAATAATCAATAAAATATTTCTTTTGTATATATGTGTATTATAGACATTATATATATATACTTTTTGGCTAGCAAATGCAATTAGTTTTACAGGGATTTTACCTTTAATTCGCTCCATTACAGAAAGCCCAAGCTCTCAGTCCAGCCCAATAACAAAGCCCAGCACATTTTTCACGCTATTATTATGCATATTCACATCGTTTTTATTATATAGTGCAGATGACTTAAGTACTTGATTTTTAGTACATATGATATCCACAAATGAATCATGAAATACGAAATCCCAGACAGAAACTGATGTTCATTATTGTTTGTTTGTTTATTATTTATTTATTTTCCTGCAATCATAATACTTCATTAGGCAGCAATACAAGTGCAACTAGGGGCGGATGCAGTGTTGTATCTACGAGTTCAATTGAACCCATAACTTTAGACGCATAGTAAAATTTTATATGTAAAAATTCAATAAAATTACAAAAAGAGTAGATTTGAACCCATAACTTTAAAAATATAATGGTTCAATACTAAAAACCTTAAAATTGAACCCATAGAATTTAAATCCCGGATCCACCTCTGAGTGCACCTCTTGGAGATAAAGAATCTCTTGGTCTCATATCTTCCGGGGACACCAAAAAGGGCAGCCTGGTACACTAGTGCACTAAGCTCCCGCTATATTTGGGGTCCAGAAAAGGGTCGGATCACAAGAGTATATATTATGCAGCCTAATTCTGCATTTCTATAAGAGGTTGTTTCCACGGCTCGAATCTGTGATCTCCTAGTCACATGGCAGCAACTTTACCAGTTACGTCAAGGCTCCCATTCGTCTGGTGGCACCAAGATTTCCCATTTTTTGTGATTAACGGCTCTTTGAGTTGATGCGGGAAATATCATCTTTCTCAATTTTCTAGTGAGAAAGATTGAGGCAGATTAGTATCACCGGGAGAAGGCATGACTGCAATTATGTTGATGGTTGCCTTATCTCATAAGGCATCTTTTCTTTTTGTTATAACTCAGTCAAAAACATGATATTCTTGTGTGTGTGTGCGCGCGCGCACAGAAGCAGCGCATATCTCTGGACGGTAGAAAAAGGAAATGTTCAATGCTTTGAATAATGATAAAAGAATTGATTTAATGAAAATATCAATGTTGCACTGTAGAAAAATTACAGATATATTCAACAAAGGAAAGAAAAATTTCCTATTCTAATCTATTGTTTAATATCTCCCGTCTACAAAAGCTATAGGAAATCAGACAGAATCGCCATGGAATGAAGAAAGAATTGAATTTTTTGGTGATCATCTTCTCTACATATAGGGCATCTGCCCCTCGAGCTCCCTAGCTTTCTCTACTGGCAGTCATCAAAGGAGGAATGGATATGCGTTACTTCGATAAGCCAAGGGAAAACAATGGAATTCAGTGATTAGAATGAAGACTTCTCCCAAGGCAACAAACCTGTTATTAAATCAGCAAAGTTTGATAAAACAAAGTCCCGAAGGCCGGTGTCCCAAACTTCACAGAATTGTAATGGCCAATTTGGTGGCTCTATAGCCTCTGTCCCTAAACCAGGTGCTCTATCCCTTGATCCTTCATTTTGATTCTTCTGCCAATCAGCAACATACGTAGCCACTCGCCTGAAAAATTTCGCCCTGAAAACTTCCCACACTTGGTACTTATAATGGTTTATCACTGCAGTGCTTTGTGGCAAATTCAAGTACCTAAATCCTTTCCTCAAGTAGAAATGATGCACCACATTGAGGAGAGTGGTGTCCAAAGCATCGGGGCGTATGATCGATTTGTGTCTCTCGGGGCTCTTAAGTCGACATGTATATCCAACAGTGATACCTTGTGACGGTGCTGAATTCAAACCAGATGGTCCAAAGCTATGGCAAGTTGTTCTGATCTCGGCAATTGTTGGCGATGATGACGATAAATTTGCCACTAGGGATCGAAGTGAGTCCTTTCCTGCGTAACCTGTGGTTCTAAAACTTTGATGTCCCGGTGTAGAATATGGAAAGTAGAAATATTCATCCACATCCATAAACGATACCCAATTGCATTCTTGCTTTGCTCTAAGAGCACAATGCGAAAAACCTGCTTCTTGAGTCTTGATCCATGGCCAAACGTGTCGTGTGACATTGTAATTCTCTGTCTCAAGATCTTCAATCACATCTTTGATTGTGTCATCACTGTTATTGTCATAAATAAACCACCTTTCAACTCCAAGCCAAGAATGATAAGTGATCCATTCACGAAGCGCTGAGGCTTGGTTCCACACCATTGTACACACACAAAGATCATACTTTACATTTCCGATATTCTTTCTAATTTCCTCAGATTTCAGGTCAGATATCTTGGCTACTGAGGGCCAAAGCACATGTTCATGAGCTTTAGCATGAATATGAGGCAACATACCAATCGTTATTCGTATACCACGAGCCTTCTCGGGGCTCTTCCTAATACTCAATGGCAATGAACACCTAACAACCTCTTGAGCAGCACTAATAGCATTTGTCCTAAGTGCAAACCTTCCATCTTTTTCCAAACTTCCCAACCCGAAATGGCAACTAAATTGACTCGGATCGGATTCTCTTTGAGGCCTCAAATTCAATCCCTTCACAAACACCACTGCTGTATTACCATCCAAAGTAGCAGCATAAGCAACATTTTCCCAAGAATTAACTGTCTGATTACTTTTCCAAATCCCATTTTCAGCTTCCATATTCACAACACCATTTCCCCTAAACTTCCTCAAATTCACTACAGCTGAATAATTAGCTGGAGGAAGTGGACATCTAACAAGCATCCCATTTTCATCACCATATTCATCCACAGAAAAAGCTTTCTCCTTTACAAAAATATCACCTTCTACACTTCTATTTCTAGCATAAACACACTCCAATTCTGTACTTTTACCAAGTAAAGAACTCTTTTTTATCAACAGTAAAACATGATCAGGAAACAAAACTCGACCCTCAATTTGTAAAGGCAATAAGAAACTACCAAAATCTTGAAATGAAGCAGAACTAGAAGATAAGTCAGAAGAAGAAGACAATAAAGATAAGCTTGAAACAACTAAAACAGGTCTAAAAACAGAAGAACCAAAAGGAATCTGATAAGAAAGAAGAAAAAGAAAAATCAAGAAACTAAAGCATAAAACTAAAGACCTTACAGAGAAGAAATATTTAAGAGAATAAGGAAGAAAAGCTGTTGGTGAAGATGGTCTGAAAATCCTTTTTCTCTTACGACGTTGCTCTGAAGAATCCATTTTTTTTTCTTGTTTTTTTTTTTTTGTGTAAGCGAAAAAGAAAGATTTTTGGATCTGCACAAAGAATGGTTTTTTGTGTAGATCTAGTAAGGGAGATTGAAGGGGTTTATTGTTCTTGGTTGTTTCTCATTTGTGTGTGTACCGACAGTGGGTGTTTGAAGGTTTTTCTGTAATAATCTGGTAATTGTCGGACGGAGAAAGAGACAATTGAGATTACGCGTTTAGCAGAATAAATAGTAAGAGGTGTTTCTAGTTTTATACTCCTAATTTTGTTAGTTACTGTTGTTAAAGATACTACTTACTAAAAGAGAAAAGGAGTAAAGAGGACTGCTTTAAGCTGTTTATTTGGATTATTTTGGCCCACGCTTCGCATAGCGCGTGTGTGTGAAGAAAACATTATTTTCACTTAGGGTGTGTTTGGTATAAAGGTAAATGTTTTTCACGAAAAGTATTTTCCTAGAAAATAAGTCGTTTTCTTACTTATTTTCTACTGTTTGATTAGTTAGCAAATAATATTTTTTTTAAAAATAAATATTTTAAACAAATATTATGGGAGACGAAATGGTGAAACGGGGAAGGGAACGGGGCGATAGGGGTTGGGACGGGGCCAAGGTAAGGGGTCTAGAGAGGAGTAGGCGGTGCGTCGGGAACGAGGGGTTGGCTGAGGAAGGAGAGGTTTTCAAGGGAGGGGGTTTTGGAGATGGTCGCGAGTGTGATTAGGCGGTGGTCGGGGTGAGGTTGGAGGTCTAGGGGATGGGGTGGTGAGGGTGTGAACTGGGGGGTCGGAGAGAAGGAAAGGAAAGAAGGAAATACGCCTTCATGTTTTTTTACAACGTTGAAACTAAAAAAATGTATAAAAGATAAATCTCTTATGTGTAAAAAAAAGATAGGGTCATAAAGCTAAAAATAAGTTTGTAATGGAGAATTTGAAAGAGTTATTATCACTTTTAGCCCGCGCCAGAAACTATTTATATTTGGTAGCCGAAGTGTGTGTGTGTATATATATATATATATATATATATATATATATATATATATATATATATATATATATATATATATATATACATACATACATACATACATACATACATGAGCTTTTGGGTATTATTTTTACAGCGGTTATACAGTATCATTTTTCCAATTTGAAACCTTCATTTTAATCCCTATGAAGTTAATTTCAGTTGCATGATCCTTCATTTATTGAGCCGAGGGTCTCCTAAAAAATAGTTTCTCTGTCCCTCGGGGTAGGGGTAAGGTCTGCGTACATATTACCCTCCCCAAACTCTATTAGTGGGATTATACTGGGATGTTGTTGTTGTTGTTGATCCTTCATTTATTGAAAATAGATGTTCTATTACTCTAAATTAGAAGAAGTCTCTAATAATTAATTAATTGTTATATAGATTACTTGGTTGGTTGACAATCAGTTAGTATGTCTAGTAAACAATTAAATCATGAAAGCTAGTAGCATACCGGATAACTCTAATTTTAAAGCCAATTTGGTGCACTTTCAAATTTAGAAATACCTATTTCAAGCATATTATCTAACATACAAATCTCTAATTTCAGTTTTTTTCAGTTACAATCTCTTAAAGCAGTAACAGGGCTTGAAGTAATTTATTTACACACTTGATTTTATCTAAACAAATACATCATTCATTCATGAATAACATTCTGTCTTTCATTGTTATGTAGTACTATATTTATGGAGAAAAACTTTTTTATTCACTCTATTTCAACTCATATGATATACTTTGATAGGTTAAAACTTTTTTGGAACTTTTTGGTCTTTAAAGCATAAATGATAAAAGTTTTATGGGACCGTAACATATATGTGATTATAAAAATTTCTTGTTGATGGTAAAATAGATAAAGTAGAAAGTTTGAAGTTAAATTATTTTTAAATATAGAAATGTGTCATTCTTTCTAACTAATAAAGAAAGTGTGTCAAATAAATTAAAACAGACTAAGTGACTAACCATAAATTTTTAAATATATTTGCCCTATTTTTATCAAAAGTATGGTATTATATTTTATAATATTATTATTTTCTTATTTGATTATTTAAGTATGTAATTTATAATTCTATTATTACGAAAAGTATATGATTCTCAACATCGAACACCTCGTTTTTTTCCTTTTTACCCTCTTTTCGAAGGAGAGAGAATCTTCTGACTATTGCTATTTCGGGCATTGAGAATAAAAAAAATCCGGTTCATGAGCGCTTATCTTTAATTAAATTTCAAGCGATGCAAATTCAAATTAATCGGGCCAATTCCGGAAACCAAACCTTTTGGAACGGATTTGCTATTTAAAAAAGATGCGGTGAAGTGAAATAGACCAAGAATTTGAAGGCACGCGCAGTCAACCTGCTGCTGGGAACTTTCCATTGATTTGTTATTAAAAGCTTTATCTTTAATTAGCTTTAAACATTGCCAATAATATAATTTCTATGATAAAGGAGCTCTGATCTCATTCCACTTGGAGAATAATTAATGGCTCTATTTTCTGCCTTGTTATTTCCCAAAACCAACCAGTTGCTTCCAAGTTCAAGGCCCCAGTTACTTTAAAATTATTTTTTATTTTACTTATTTGGAATATTATTTACTACTACTATATTCCTTTCTTTTCATTTTAAAATAATATTAAGCCGGTGGAGAACAAAAGAACGTGAGAGAAAATGAACAAGAAAAGCTAAAGTTGCCAATTTGGACCAGCTACCTTCTTCCTTATCTTGTCTATTCACAATTATTTGGATTATTATTTGCCAATTGAGTAAAATATAGTAAAAGTTTTGTTTTCCCTTTGAACCCTAAGAGGGCAATTTTAAATTATAGTGAAAAATCAAAAGGTAAATTTGAACCTTTGTCATCGAAGAATCTGGATATATGTCCGGCTATTTCGCGTTGAAGTTCAGTTAATAGCAAGAACAAATACAAGACGATTTGCTAACGTCAAAGAATAAACTGACCAAAAATTTGACCAATAATAAATTGAACAATTTCGAATAGTACATACAACTCTTAATCTTTTTCCTATCATAATTTGTAAAGAATAACGGTAATATTTGGGCGTTTAAGTAATATAGAAAAAATCTATGATGGAACAAACGATTGAACTTTAGGTTATGGGAAACTAGTGACATATTCAATATCTAACTCTTGTTCTCACTATAACACTTGTAGTACTTCTCACAACAAATTATTTGTCTTTCCTAAAATATCCAGTTTAAATTTAATTTCGTACACTGTCACTTATTTTAGAATTTTTTTTCTTATTAAGCTACGATTAATTATCATTTAAGAGATGTATTATATCCTTCTGCACTTTGTAGAAGCTTAAAGCTATATCAATTTTCTTCTTAAGACTAATAGCTGTTTATCAGGTGTAGCCTTTATCACTTTATTATTATATATATAATGAAGCTATAATAAGTTTACCAAAAAATGAAGCTATAATTAATACTATTACTTTTCTTTTTGAGAATTATTGTACATGTCTATTATTTCTTCTCCTTTTTTCTACTAGAATTGAATTATTTCATATTGGGTGTATTTGCTGGCATTAGAAGGCATCAGACGCAACCCTCTACAAAAGTCCAAAAGAATCCTCTTAATTAATTAAATTAAAGGCATAACTCCATGCATATTAATTCTTTCATTTCTACGTCTTTTCTTTTTTACTTCCGAAAAGAAATAAATTAATTGTTCGTGTCGTTGAATTGTATGGTTGATAATAGGTGAATTTGACTATAATTAGGCCCTAAAGAACCACCTTCTTGTATAGTTTTTATGGTAAAAAGTGATAACAAAATGCTCTGATTAGTGTTTTTCATGCTTTGCAGGCTATATACAATAAAAGAAAGTCTATGGAGTACTTCTGGGATCAATTACGGAGAAAAAGAGGCCAATCTTACAATATCCGCTAAGTGCACCACGCGAAGGCAGCAAAACCAGAACTGGAGATGCACTGCCGCGGTCCCGGCGTAACCGCGGTCGGACCACGGCAGAAGGCTGTTGCGGATTCTAAGAGATAGTTGGCCGCGGTCCTGGCGTAACTGCGGTAGGACCGCGGTAGGAAGCGGAAATTTGAGGGACTGAAGTGCAAAACACGGGATTTTTAGCCCCAAACCCTATATTAAACAATAGAACTCGTTCAAGGGAGGCAGGCAATGTTTTAGAAAGTACTTTGGCAAGAAAAACAAGTGTGAGAGATCACCCAAAACATCATATTTTCTTCTTCTTTTTATTTTTCTTGCAATTTTGATCATGAATATTTTCATAGATTATTTACCCAGTGTCATGAGTAACTAAATCCTTTGTCTAGGGTTTTGATGGAACCTATTGAAGGATGAACTTCTTGATTATGTTAATATAGTTTGCCAGTTTAATCTCTATTTGTTCAACTACGTGTTTGTTGTAGTTAATTGACAGGATCCTCAATTAGTTGTGCCTATTTAGTATGCATAACTCGGGAGAGAGTGCATATTTAGGTAATTGTTGAACAACATCACTCCCAAAGTATAAGAGGGATCTATAACTGCGGGTTTTAAGGCGGGACTAGGGATAACGAAGTCTTGGGTGCAATCTAAAGTAAACTGTAATAAACAAAGCCAGCTAGCGTATCTCGGGAGAGTGCGTCTAGTAAATTATCGTGATTACTCGGGAGAGATTCACGATAAAAAGAGTGTTCATGGTTGATAGAGATGTGTTGGTAAATCTATATGAAATATAAACGGAAGGGATTCCATCAATAGGGGAAATCACTACCTTAGAACCTTCTCATTATTGTTCACAACTTAAGCATATTTAGTTTACCACTGTTTATTGACTTTCAATCTTAGTTATTAAATATACCATCAACTGTTATTCACAACGTTTGGGAAAGTTGATTCTAAAGAATTTAGTAATTCTAACGAAAGTAATTGATAGGTTAATTCTCTGTGGATTCGACTCTGGGCATAAATACTCAGGTTATATTTGCAACGTCCGCATTGTCTTTTTGTAAGGCATAGTTGGGCGTGATCAAATTTTGGCGTCGTTGCCGGAGAATTAACGGTGTTATCAATTACAATTGAAAGAAGTACAAAAATTCTTATTGTAGTCATTTTTTCTCTATACCCAATTTTTACATTGAAATTTTAATGTTTGTTGACTTGGTTGCACAGGTGCATGCCTAGAAACTCATTGAGATCTGGTGAAGTATTTGAAGCATTATCAGATCCCGAGAAAGTTTTCAAGACCTTGAATCAGGCCAATCGGAAAAACAAACAATAACCAACAACTGCATAATTCGAAACAGTCATGGGGGATCACGAGGAAAACCCAGCAGTACCAATAGTGCCAGAGGCTGCTCTCTATGACTGGGCACAACCCACAACTGAAAATCTGTCCACAGCCATTGTAGTTCCGCAGATACAGACTGAGTCATTCCAAATTACGAATAACATGTTGCAGAACAAGGGACTATTTTCGTGGTCGCAAGTCGAAGATCCTCAGCAACACTTGAAGAACTTCCTCTCTATCTGCAAAACCCAAAGGCAGCCCAACGTAACTCCTGAAGCAATCAAGCTGTTATTGTTTCCATTCTCAGTGACGGAAGCTGCCCAGACTTGGCTAAACTCACTTCCCATAAATTCTATAACAATTTGGGATGAGTTAGTGAGGCAATTCCATAACAAGTTCCACCCACCCAATAAGACTGCTCAACAAATTGATGAAATTTTGAGTTTTAAACAGAGACCAATGGAGACACTACATGAAACATGGGAGCGCTTTAAAGGGATGCTGGTTATATGCCCGCACCATGGTATTCAAGATCTGATGTTGGGGCAGCGGTTTTACATGGGATTGTCAGATAGCGTGAAGAACATTGTTGATGCTTCAGCTGGTGGAGCATTTTTTAGCAAAACATGGAGAGAAGGCCAGAGTCTGCTTGACAAGATGACACAAAATTCGGGATGGACAACCAGGAATGCACCTATCACTTCAGTTATTCACTCAGTGCCCTTAGATCCATCCAACTCTATGGCTGAAAATATGGCCACCTTATTGACACAGATGAGTATACTTACCAAAAAGGTGGAAGAGTCAGGGCAGAAGCAGCAGGTACATATCGTAGATACTACCAATGGGGGCTTGTGCGCATCTTGCATTAGTCAGCCAATCGGTAACCAATGGAATGCAGAACATGATCATCACCACTACCCTGAAGACATGAATTATGTGTCTAATTATGGAGGCCAGAGACAGGGTGGTCAGATTTGGGGCCAGCAAAATCAGCAATACAGGCCAGTCCATCCACAGTTCAACAATGGAAACATGGGAGGTATGAGACCCCCTAACAATATGGCACCTTACCCAAGGCCATATAATAATCAGAATCAACAGCAGTGGTATCACCCTCCTCAGCAGCAGCATGGTGGAAGGCGGGAAGATGGGTTTACTAGACTTGAGGCAATGATGCAGCAGGTTATTGGGTCTAATGCAAAGATTAATGAGAGAGTGGATGCACATGATGCAGCAATCAAGAATATTGAAGTGCAGGTGGGCCAAATTTCTATGTCTCTGAACAATCGTCCTCATGGGACACTACCTGTAGACACCCAGATAAATCCAAAAGATCAAGGCCCAAAGCAACTGATGGCGGTAAGTCTACGTAATGACAGAGATATAGATGTAGAGCAAGAGAGGGCTCGAGAAACTAGACAAGATGAGACACTTATACCAGTGCCCATTGAGCTGGATGAGTCAATGAAACTGACGGAGGTGCCAGTCCAGCCTGCCCAGGAAGAAAATAGCATCCAGAATGCGACCGAGAAAGAAGCTGAGACAGTCCAGGAACTAGTAGTTGATGTAGCAGCTGATAAGGATCAATCCTAGTTGATTGGGAAGAAGAGACCTCCTGCACCTTTCCCTCATAGGCTGGCTAAGTATCAAAAGGAGGAACAATACAAGAAGTTCTTCGAAATGTTGAAACAAAACCAGGTAAACATACCATTGATTGAAGCTTTGAAGGGGATGCCTGGGTATGCAAAAATGATGAAGGATCTGATGTCCCGAAAGTTTGATTTCCAAGACTTGGCCACAGTTACTCTTACTCAGACATGTAGTGCAGTGATGACTAGACCAATTGCAGAAAAGTTGTCTGACCCAGGGAGCTTTACAATTCCATGCACTATTGGTAATTTTGCTTTTGCTAAAGCACTGTGTGATCTAGGGGCCAGCATCAATCTTATGCCCCTGGCGATTTATAAGAGGCTGGGCATTGGAAGAGCTAGACCCACCTCTATGTTGTTGCAGCTGGCTGACAGGATAGTGAAACGACCCTCTGGTATACTAGATGATGCGCTAGTTCAGGTAGGGAAATTTGTATTCCCTGCAGATTTTGTGATCTTAGACTGCAGAGTGGATGAAGAGATTCCCATAATTTTGGGAAGACCATTCTTGGCCACAGGGAGAGCGCTCATTGATTGTGAAACCGGAGAGCTCAAGATGAGATTGAACGGTGAGGAGATAACCTTCAATGTGCAGAAATCTATGAGGCGACCAAGTGAATTCACCAATGAGGACCCCATTGCTGCATGTTTAATGAATTTGGATGAGGTGAATGGAGAGGAACTGGCGGAATGGGTGTTGGCATTAGAGGGTAGAGGGTTCTGGGATAGAACTCTAGAATTTGAGCCCTTATACTTGGAAAATCGAGAGACTCCTCCAGCCAAGCCATTTATCGAAGAACCACCAAAGCTGGAGTTAAAGCCATTGCCCAACCATCTCAGGTATGAATTCCTTGGACCTAACTCCACATTACCTATTATTATCTCATCTAGTTTGTTAGATGTGCAGGCGCAACAACTCTCGCAGGTACTTAAGGAGTGCAAGACTGCCATTGGGTGGACCATGGTAGACATAAAGGGGATCAGCCCCGCCTACTGCATGCACAAAATTCTACTGGAAGAGGGACACAAACCTTCCAGGGAACACCAAAGAAGGCTGAACCCCAACATGAAGGAAGTGGTGAAGAAGGAAGTAATAAAGTGGTTAGACGCGAGAATTATCTTCCCAATCTCTGACAGCAGCTGGGTTAACCCAGTTCAATGTATACCTAAAAAGGGTGGTATGACGGTAGTTAAGAATGATAACAATGAACTGATCTCCACAAGAACAGTCACGGGCTGGAGAATTTGCATGGATTATAGAAAGCTAAATCTAGCCACCTGGAAAGACCACTTCCCACTTCCCTTCATTGATCAAATGTTAGACAGACTGGCAGGAAGGTCACACTTCTGTTTTCTGGACGAGTACTCAGGATACAACCAGATTTCCATTGCACCGGAGGACAGAGAGAAGACCTCTTTCACTTGTCGTTATGGCATTTATGCCTTTCGGAGGATGCCCTTTGGCCTATGCAATGCACCCGCCACATTCCAACTGTGCATGATGTCCATATTCACTGACATGGTAGAGGAAATAATGGAGGTGTTCATGGATGACTTCTCAGTGGTGGGGAATTCATTTGATGAGTGCCTGATAAATCTGACGCGTGTGCTGAAACGGTGTATCGAGACTAACCTGGTTCTGAACTGGGAGAAGTGCCACTTCATGGTACAAGAAGTCATAGTCTTGGGACACCGGGTGTCAAGCAAAGGAATTGAGGTGGATCGTGCTAAAGTGGATATAATAGCAAAGTTACCTCCTCCAACTTCAGTCAAAGCAATCAGAAGCTTCCTTGGGCATGCCAGTTTCTACCAGAGATCCATAAAAAACTTCTCAAAAATTGCCAACCCTCTTTGTAAGTTGTTAGAAAAAGATCACCCTTTCTTGTTTTCTGATGATTGCAGGGTAGCATTCGAGGAGCTGAAAAAGATACTGGTCACAAGACCTATCATTGTTGCCCCCAACTGGGAGCAGACATTCGAACTCATGTGTGATGCCAGTGACTACGCAGTGGGGGCAGTGCTGGGACAGCGGAAGGACAAGCTGATGCATCCAATCTACTATGCAAGTAGAACGCTGAGTGGAGCCTAGCTGAACTATACGGTGACTAAGAAGGAGATGTTGGCTGTGGTTTTTGCTTTCGACAAGTTCAGATCATATCTGATTGGTTCTAAGGTGATTGTATACACTGATCATGCAGCTCTCAGGTACTTGATTGAGAAGAAGGAGTCTAAGCCGCGCCTGATTCGTTGGGTATTGCTGCTGCAAGAATTCGACCTTGAAATTCGTGACCGTAAGGGCACAAAGAACCAAGTCGCTGATCATCTATCACGACTTGAGGGAGCTGAAAATGCAGTTGAGGTTGAAGATATTCTGGAAACCTTTCCAGACGAGCAACCGCTTGCTACTAATCTTGAGAAATCGCCATGGTATGCAGATTTTGCAAATTACCTGGCATGCGGTATAGTTCCTTATGACCTTTCATCTGTACAAAAGAAAAAGTTTTATCGTGACTACCGCATGTATTATTGGGATGAGCCTTACCTGTTTAGAATTTGTGTTGACAATATGATCCGGAGGTGTGTCCCCGAGATAGAACAATCTTCTGTTTTGCAGCCTTGTCACGCATCGGCTTATGGAGGACATTTTGGAGGGGTCAGGACAGCTGCGAAAGTTCTTGAGGCCGGATTCTTTTGGCCAACATTGTTTAAAGATGCACACCAATAGGTGAAGGGATGCAATGAATGTCAGCGGACCGGGAACATTTCCCGTCGCCATGAGATGCCCATGAACCCAATTCAAGAGGTGAAAGTGTTTGATGTCTGGGGGATTGACTTCATGGGTCCCTTCGTCAGCTCCTATGGCAATAAGTACATATTTGTTGTTGTGGATTACATGTCCAAATGGGTAGAAGCTGCAGCGTTTCCCACTAATGATACAAGATTGGTGGTGGGGTTTTTGAAGAAGAACATATTCACCAGATTTGGGACACCAAAAGCGATTATCAGTGACAGAGGCACTCACTTCTGTAATAGAGTTTTCGAGAAGTTGCTTGCAAAGTATGATGTACGCCACAAGGTGGCTACCCCTTATCACCCGCAAACTAGTGGGCAGGTTGAAGTGTCCAACAGAGAGATAAAGAGTGTGCTAACCAAGACTGTGAATGCCACAAGAACTGATTGGGCGAAAAATTTAGATGATGCACTCTGGGCCTATAGAACTGCTTTTAAAACACCGATTGGTATGTCAACATATAAGTTGGTGTTTGGGAAGGCCTGCCATTTGCCAGTGGAACTTGAACATAGAGCGTGGTGGGCACTGAAACTGCTGAATCTAGACATCGAGGCTGCGGTCACAACTAGGATCACAGAATTGCATGAGCTCGACGAATTCAGACACCTTGCTTTTGAGAGCACAAAGTTGTACAAGGAAAGAATGAAGAGGTTGCACGACAAGAACATTGTGGAGCGAAATTTCAATCCTGGAGATATGGTGTTGCTTTATAACTCATGATTAAGGCTATTTCCGGGTAAACTCAGGTCACGATGGTCTGGACCATTTAGAGTGGTCGAAGTTTTCCCTTCAGGTGTTGTCGAGATTGCCACAGAGAAAGACTCTCGTACATTTAGAGTCAATGGGCAGAGATTGAAACTATATGTGGGCATGAGCGAACAAAAGGAAGTGTCTGAGCTACACCTGACTGAACCACAGAGGTCGAGCGAGCCTTAAATGCGCTCATCTGCGTCGTGCCACGACATTAAATCAGGCGCTGCGTGGGAGGCAACCCACGAATGTGTTGTAAATGTAATGCATAACTTCAAAAAAAAAGTAGCAGGAACACGCCTAGACCGCGATCCCAGCGTAACCGCAGTAGGACCGCGGTCAAATACCCCCTCTGAAAGAGGTCTACCGCAGTCCCAGCGTAACCGCGGTAGGACCGCGGCAGACCAACGCGAGGCCAGGTAAGTGCAGAATTTTTTTTTCTCTTTTTCCTTCCCCCCCCCCCCTTTAATAAACCTAACCCCACACTATTCCCTCATCCCCTTCTTTCTTCTCTTCTCTCTTTCACACTCTCTTATCCCTCAAACCCACATTGTTGCCCCTCATTTCTTCTCCATCTCTCTCTCTCCACCATCTATCCCTTCCATTCATCCTCAAGGTAAGCTTCTCTATTCTTTTCTCTTTCTTTTACATAACTTAGTGTAGTGTTTTAGTGTAAAAAATTTTATTTTATTTTATTTTATTTTTTTCTTTCTTTCTTTTCTTTCCTTTTCTCCATTATTTGCTTCTTTTGGCCATGCTTGATGTTTAAATAGTTGGGCTTTCATTGTGCTTAACTTGGGGGCGATTTTTAAAAGGTTTGGAGTCCTAAACAAACTTTTTAGGGTGAAGCTTGGTGGAGGGGTCCAAATGGCCGAAAATTGGGGGTGTGTTGTAAAACTTTAGAGCACTTTGTGCCCTTCTTAGTTAGTGGTGGTGGTAGAATTTGACATGATTCACTTGTGGGAGATTGTGTGGGGTATTATATGGCAGAATTATAGAATTAATAGTGGTGTGAGGGCAATAGTGGAGGTTATCAACTTTGGGCACCTTCCTAATTGGGTATACTGGTTTTGTTTGACAAAAGGAAACTGTTTGGTGCCATCAGGTGGCGAAGTTTGAGTACCCATCCGACTGGAACATGTTAGGATGCATCTGATTGTTACCCTGAATTGTCTGCAGGTAATATGGACCGAAAAAGGCGAAAGAGCTCGACAAGAACTTCCCAAATGCCCACATATGATGCCACCAGGTTCCAGTCATAGGAGGCCGAGGACGCGTTTCATGCTAAGGCTACCAAAAGCTTTATCCCTGAGATTCCTGTTGATAGGGCTGCCCTCCGTATGGAAAAAGTAGACATGTATGAGGAAATCAGACGGAGGGAGGTGGAGTTCTTGTTTGATGAACCTGAGATGGCAAACCCGATGATAGTCCGGGAGTTCTACGCGACTTCCCCGAAAAATTTGTGTCGGTCTGTGATTGTGCGGGGCAGGGTGGTGGATGCCTCAATTCTGAAGATTCGCCAGGTCTTGCAGCTGCCCCAGTTCACTGGTGACATTGATCATTACCACGACGCCTAAGGGGTCACTTGGGACACTATGATTGAGACAATCTGCGCAGGGGGTCGACCAATCTGGATACAGGAAAACATTACCCTTCACTCCAAGTCGTTCACACATGAGGCTAAGTGTTGGTTCACCATTATTTGCAACCGGTTATTGCCCATGGGCAACACGACAGATGTGAACCACCTACGGGCTCTATTAGTGTAGTGCTTCGTCACCAAGAAAGACTTTGATGTGGCGAGAATTATTGGAGATGAAATGATCCTTCGGTCACCTCTGCTATCTAAGGGGTTTTACTTCCCCTCACTTGTGACGAGGTTGTGTCTGCTGGATGGTGTCCCCACCAATCCTACAGATGGAGTTTTGCCCGCAAAAGCGGCATTCAGAGCTTCAAAGATCACAGTGGGCAGAGATGCACCCACAACCATTGAGCTTGATGATGAGGATGACGCCCCAGCACCCATGGCACCATCCAGGAGATCCTATGATGGATCCGGATCCTCTCGGCAACCCCATACTAGGGTAGGGTTCTCTAGATCACAGTCCAGCCGACCCATGTTGCATTCTTTGGAGGAAGAGGTGGCAAATCTTCGCTCCTTGGTGGATGGCCTGCATGTGCGTATGGATGACATATCTCAGCGGCATGCCAGGTTTGAGAGTCGAATGCTAGCTTGGTTCCGTGCTTTGGGGAGGGCTTGTCATGTGGATCCCAGCACTGTCTCCGACTCCGAGTGACGCTCAGGAAAGTCTTCTTACCCTTCTGCACTTTATTTGTGTTATGACATGGGGACATGCCATATTCTTTTTGTGTGGGGTGGGAGACTTGCTTTAGTGGTGTATTGTTAGTGTACATATACATTGGTTGTAAAATAAATAAATGTAGGAGACTCCTCCTGAGGACGGACCACTTGGACAGTACTCTTGAGGGAAGTAGTCCATTTAGATTTTTTTTTCTTTTTAGGTAGTGTAGTAATTCCTCCTTGTTTTTTCTTTTGACCACGGTTCTTTTCCAAGGGCTTTTCTTGAACCGGGTTAGGTAGATTTTTCTCTAATATTTTTAGGACCCTTAAGACTCTATTGGACCAAGATGGGTGAAGGCAAGAATGCAACCCATAATGTACACACCTGCAAATAACTAAAACGAATTTGAGGGTGCGACGTCTAGGCTCGTTTGTAGACTCGTAATTTTATGCCTTAATTCTACACACCTTGTCTTTCTTGAACGCTCACGTGAGTGTGTTGACAAACTAATTCGGAATGAGTTACATGCCAAGTGTGTGTGAGATAATACTTGTATTCTGTGCTTGCATGCGATACCTAGAACTTGCCCAGTGTGTTTGCAAAGCGAAATAGAAGTTGTTTGGCCTTAGAGATGATTGAGGCATTTCCTTGTGTAGCCTGTATAATTATGAATCCACCTGTACATATTGTCATAGTTAACCCCTTCGAGCCTGAAGCCTATTCTTTGATAACCTTACAACAACCTACATCCCTGTGTTTGAATAGTTTGACTGCTTGAACCTGTACCTCCTAGAAGCACTTGAATCGTTAAAGAGCATATAAAAGTCAAAGTGTGGGGTAGTAATGAAGTGGGAAAAAGGAAATCAGGAAAATACTTGAATGGTGCAATGGCTGTTTAAAAAAAAGAAAATAAAAGGGCAGTTGCACCTAAAGAAAAGTTGGGGTAGCCTATGAAACAAGTGTGGAAGAATGATTGGGTTGAACATGGAAATTGGAATAAAGGGAACGATTGTATTAAAAGTGCTTAGGGAGGTTAGTCACTATATCCAAATATATCCTACCCGTCCCTTAGCCTACATTATAACCAAATAAAGACCTCTTGATCTTGGACTGAACAACTCGATTAGTAGAGTATTACACTAAGGGCAAGCTTATGGTGTATCTGTGTGGCATGTGAATGTTCTTTGCTGAGAGTGAGTGGATTCGTTCTATCTATAGTTCCTTGTTGCTTGATTTTATATGTGTGGAACTTCTCTCAGAAATATGATGTGAGGGCATGTGACTCAGGAAGAAAAAGCGAGTTTTCACCTCTGTTTAGAGTAACTAGAGTAAGCACGAGTGTGACATGGCATTAGAGTCTTCATCTGAGGTGTGGCTGTTGCACTGCTTAGGTTGTTCTTTCATAATGGCGGGTGTGACATAAACTGGGTAATGCATCGAACGATTAGGCCTAGAAGTGTGGTTCAACTTGCTCGAGGACGAGCAAAGATTTAAGTGTGGGGTGTTGATAATAGGTGAATTGGACTATAATTAGGCCCTAAAGAACCACCTTCTTGTATAGTTTTTATGGTAAAAAGTGATAACAAAATGCTCTGATTAGTGCTTTTCATGCTTTGCAGGCTATATACAATAAAAGAAAGTCTATGGAGAACTTTTGGGATCAATTACGGAGAAAAAGAGGTCAATCTTACAATATCCCCTAAGTGCACCACGTGAAGGCAGCAAAACCAGAACTGGAGATGGACTGCCGCGGTCCCGGCGTAACCGCGGTCGGACCGCGGCAGAAGGCTGTTGCGGATTTTGAGAGGATAGTTGCCCGCGGTCCTGGCGTAACCGCGGTAGGACCGCGGCAGGAAGCGGAAAATTGAGGGACTGAAGTGCAAAACACATGATTTTTAGCCCCAAACCCTATATTAAACAATAGAACTCGTCCAAGGGAGGCAGACAATGTTTTAGAAAGTACTTTGGCAAGAAAAACAAGTGTGAGAGATCACCCAAAACATTATATTTTCTTCTTCTTTTTATTTTTCTTGCAATTTTGATCATGAATATTTTCATAGTTTATTTACCCAGTGTCATGAGTAGCTAAATCCTTTGTCTAGGGTTTTGATGGAACCTATTGAAGGATGAACTTCTTGATTATGTTAATATAGTTTGCCAGTTTAATCTCTATTTGTTCAACTACGTGTTTGTTGTAGTTAATTGACAGGATCCTCAATTAGCTGTGCCTATTTAGTATGCATAACTCGGGAGAGAGTGCATATTTAGGTAATTGTTGAACAACATCACTCCCAAAGTATAAGAGGGATCTATAACTGCGGGTTTTAAGGCGGGATTAGGGATAACAAAGTCTTGGGTGCAATCTTAAGTGAACTGTAATAAACAAAGCCAGCTAGCGTATCTCGGGAGAGTGCGTCTAGTAAATTATCGTGATTACTCGGGAGAGATTCACGATAAAAAGAGTGTTCATGGTTGATAGAGATGTGTTGGTAAATCTATATGACACATAAGCAGAAGGGATTCCATCAATAGGGGAAATCACTACCTTAGAACCTTCTCATTATTGTTCACAACTTAAGCATATTTAGTTTACCACTGTTTATTGACTTTCAATCTTAGTTATTAAATATACCATCAAGTGTTATTCACAATGTTTGGGGAAGTTGATTCTAAAGAATTTAGTAAGTCTAACGAAAGTAATTGATAGGTTAATTCTCTGTGGATTCGACTCTGGGCATAAATACTCAGGCTATATTTGCAACGTCCGCATTGTCCTTTTGTAAGGCATAGTTGGGCGTGATCAATGGTCCTATTACGTCTTTCATGAGACTTTAATTCCTTGACAACCACAATAATTATTTGTTGAAATAGAAAAATTAATAAAACAATAATCATAATATAATACTCCCTCCGGTCCACTTTTAAGTGATTTTTTGGCCGGTCAACAATATTTGATACTTTCAGATATTAAGAAGGAATTAAATTATTTTTTTCAAAGTTGCCCTTCGAGTAAAGAGCCTAGGAATATTTATTTGTATTTCCAATGAATAAATTAAGGTTAATATGATCAATTTTATTATTAATTAATGTTAAAAAGTAGATTTTTTAATATGTGCGTAACTTCTTATCAATTTCAAATTAACATGTGATCAACAGCGGAATAATAATAATAATAATAATAATAATAATAATAATAATAATAATAATAATAATAATAATAATAATAATAATACAATGTCTGTAATCGTAACATGGAGATACACACCATGTGAATCAAAATTGAAATTGTGAGAGATTCGTGCCAAGGTCTTGGGAACACGTATTAAAATTATTCGTGTAATTATGATATAGATTCTACGTCCCTAAACAAGCTCAATGGTCTAAGATTTTATAATTTGAGTGGAAATATTATATTAGACTAGATTATAAAGGTTACTATATACGTACTTGTTTTTGGTGTTTACATTAAACAATGCAATTTAACTGTAGTAGTTAAAAATTAAAATAAGAATACTAATCAGTTAAGCATGGTTAAGTTATAAAATATGTGTCTTACATTTGCCGTTATAGCGTAAATATCATATGCAAATAAAAGTTTACCTTTACGAGAGCGTCACATAAAATAAAATGGACGGACAATTATTTATGACGGGACTCATGTAATTTTTAGTAATTATAATTTAATTTAAGAAAACGTAAATGGCTATGTAGCTATACGTGTTTGGTCGCTCAAAAGTCCAAGAACGCTACACTACCTTTCGTTGTAAACATCTTCTGGCACAAGCATGCCACTGTCTCCCCTTTTTAATGATTTCTAATAATTTATAATACAAGAAATAATATTATATAACTTTTACAATAATAGAAAATTGTTCTTGTGTCCGCCATGTGTTATCACAAAGCTCACTGTTGATTCGACCAATGCCATTAAAAGTTCCTCCAGAGATATATATTTTCTAAATAGATACTGGTGTATTACTCTTTATTATAGTAATATTTTTAGTGGTAAATTTTTAAATAATATTTCTAGGATAAAAGGAAAAGGGGTTGACTCTTGCCAGAAATTCCATGACTAAAGTGGAAGCACCAACTAATAATTCCATTGAACCCTTTTTTTCTTTTTCTCTATTGGTGCTTGAATTTATGAGTGTTTAACGGTCATTTCCCTATAAGGCATGGTTAATTATGGTTTTTGATTCAAATTTCGGTTCACTTAAAATGTCAAAGCAACTGTTTTTCTTCCCTTGGATTCTTTTTTTGTTTAATCAACCGATGTTTGAAATTCAATGGTTCTAACTAATTTGAATTTGCACAGTAAAAAAATTTCTATTGGAATTTATAGATTAAAGTGTGAACAAGATGAACATACAATACTGAGGTCCTAATATGAATGTGTATTTGGACCTTTATTACTACCTTCTTAATCGTGTGAAAAAATTAAAATATTTTTTTTCCTTGTTGGAAATTCTATTCGCTTTTGAAACACCAAAATTGAAACCTACTTCTAGCTAAAAGTCATAGAGTACCAGATATGTATATATAGATAGTAAGCAAAATAAAAATATTAAATATGTATATGAAAAAAAATGAGACACTTGTCATTATAATTATTGTGATTTATTAACTTTTTCAAATATTAATAATCGCTTGCAAAAAGTTTTGCATATGCTATTGCCAAAAAAGAAACTATTACCCAAAACAACTCTTAATGCAAGATTTCTTAATAAATTTGTTCTAACTCTTTTTCTCCTCCAATGTGTCACACCTCCTTTTTCACCTACACCCCGGGGAGGATATAATAAAGGGAGTTTTTTCCAATTTAAGTGACAATCGAAACGGAATTATTTTAATTGATATTCAGAGTCGCCACTTGGGATAATTAATGGTGTCCCAAGTCACCGGTTCAATTCCCGAATCGAGGAAAAGATTGATTCTGTATTACAGTCTGCGAACACAGAAATCCGGGTAAGGAATTCTGTTAACCCGGGAGAAGGTGTTAGGCATTCCCGAGTTCCGTGATTCTAGCACGGTCGCTCAACTGTTATAATTGGCCTATTATCTGATTTTAGTACATGTTTAAACTTATGTGCAAATTTTTAACTTAAACCGCTTTTCTTTATTTAATTTTTTAAGAAAAATTCAACGCCATCTAAAACACGTCTTGAACCCCGTCACATAAATGCACCCGCGGTCCGTGACGTATTTTATCCAACATTGTTGAGATTTAGATTTGGGTCACATAAATGCGCACCCGAGTTTAGGAAGATAAATTATTAAAATAACGCGCCTAAAGCAACTACGCACTTTCAAATTTGCGAGGGCCATGGAAAATTCAACTAATGGCACGCCTCGATTTCTAAAGGATTAAAATTAGTTATATGCGGGCTATGGATTATGAACAAAATATATTGTGGAAAACCATCTTCAATAGGAGAACTATTGTGGATACATCTGCGGTACATTACTGCTAAAGTAAACATTTGCTCCAATATGTGCAGAAAACAAGCATATCAAAATTGTTTGACATAGGTTCAGGTGAAACCAAAATAGAAGAGATCAAAAGGTATTAAATTCTTTATTGACAAAATATCGTGAGAATATTCATAGGATTTAATAATATGAAACATGGTCATTTCACAAGTAGATATACGATACAGCACATCATTCAGGCATCTTTAAAGTTAACCGCTAATATAATAAATAAAAGCACTAATTTGACAACTACATACAACACATCGTTAAAACACATCTAAAGGACACAATGATATAAATAGCAATACTTTTCAACTTTAGCTAACAATTTTCATAGCTTTTGTTGTTTACTTTCTAAATAATGAGTTTTAAATTGGGAAATCATGTACTTCTTCAGCAACCTTCAAATAAATCAAAAGGCCTTCAACTTAGACTCACGTTTCCAACTAACCAAAGATAATAAAATATTTTACGTCAAACAAATACAGGGATGCAAAATCGACAATAACCAAACTAGCTGAGAAGATCAACACAGATACAGTAGTACTATCAAAGTGCTAGAAAATAGGAGCTGACCTTATCTTCCAATTTCAAACAAAACAACAGCGGCAAAGTCAAACAGGAACCGCAAGCAAAATCGAGACCTCGAACCGGAAACCTCAAAATTACGTTCTTCGACGACCTCGAAACTCGTCGGAACAGTTTTGGAAGTGGACTATTTGGGGCGTTTTATGGGATGTTTTTCAGGTGGAGAAGATGAGCTCTCATGGCTCTTTCATGGTGAATGTTAAGCTCTAGATGTAGAATTTTTAGGAGGAAGAAGAGTCTCTTTTCGTTGGTTGTCCGTGTATATCCAGTGTATATCGAGAGTATCTCTAGTGTATATATAATGTATACTGACTGTATATCTAGTGTATACCCCTAGTCTCCGTTAAGAAGAAGCCATTTTTTTTTCCTCTCTATCTTTTGAACTTCCCCCCTCCCTTTTTCTCCAGCTCTCTAATTTCTAAATAGGCATCAAATTAGTATCTTCCAATACAAATTATACTTTTAACTTCTTTAATTATCCACTAGTTAGTGTTATTATTTAATTTTCATTAGTGTTAGTTTTACCCTACCAATATAGAAGCTTCCTAATTAGTTAGGTAAGACTCTTTTTTCATTTTTTTAAAATAAAACCTAAATTAATTTCTATCCCCAAATTATCTTAGACAATTAAATTAATTAACCCTAATAATTATTACAACTAATTAAAAACCAAATTAAAAGAAAATTGCCAAAATTTGAAAATTAAAGAGTAAAATATAACATGACTATTTTTTTATGATCTTTTTCTACTTTTTCAACAACAACTTACTTAATTAACCTAAAAATGTAAAATAAAATCCAAAATGCAGATGCAATATATATTTTTTGTATTTTTTCATAATCTGAAATACTACATAATGCATTTTAAAATAAGATAGAAATATTGCACAATACCAAAGCTAATCCTAATTAATTAAACTAAATATAAACTATTTTTGTGTTTTCGAAATTATATAAAGATAAAAATAAGGTACTATTTTTTAAAAATTGTTTTTTTATGAAAAGTACATAAACTAAAATCCTTGTTTGTAATTTTTATTTTTCTTGTAAGAAAATAAAATAAAAAAGTTAAAATGAGTTGAAATAGCTATATTAGGCCTAAATTAAATATTTACACGCTAAAATATGAAAAAATCCTGGGGAGGGTCAAAAACTACACGTCTACAGCTGCCCCTCTTTGACTGGAAACACGAAGAGTTTTCCGACAAAGAACGACTAGACATGTTTTGACCCGACCCTTATTCAGAGAGACTAAAACTAAATGAAAGGGAGAGATTGTGACCGAGCCCGGGTATTTGAGCTGCCTACATATCCTTGGCTATAAAGGAATCAGGTCACGTGTAGTTCAGAAGTGAGTAAGGTGATGGAGTATACCGAGGTGAAGAGCCGATCGAGGTTCCGGTCCGCGGTCCTGCTATTCCATCAAAATCAAAAACATGAAAAAGACTAACTAAGCCTATGAGCTACTAGTTACAAGATTTTCTATCTATGAGTCTTCTGAAGCTTGATCTTGAGTCTTGGTTGGTGCTTCATGCGGACTCTGATCTGAATCTTGATGCTTGTTAGCTACAGGTGTTGGTTCAATCTTCTTCAGCTTTTTCATATCAGGACGGGACATGCAGAGCTCGTGAGTTCAATTATGTCTTGAACAGACCACATCTTTTCTCAACTTCTACACTTTGGATTCATTTTTTTTTCTCTTTTTTTTTATTGTGACTAACTTCTACAGGCGGGCTCCTGACTTCTTCGACTTAAAATTATAACAACCTCCGTTCTACGGCGAGCTCCTGACTTCATCAACTTAAAATTTAACAACCTCCATTCTACAGGCGGGCTCCTGACTTCATCAACTTAAAATTTAACAACCTTCATTCTACAGGCGGGCTCCTGACTTCTTCAACTTAAAATTTAACAACCTCCATTCTACAGGCGGGCTCATGACTTCTTCGACTTAAAATTATAACAACTTCCGTTCTACAGGCAGGCTCCTGACTTCTTCAACTTTTAAAATAAACAACCTCCGTTCTACATGCGGGCTCCTGAATCCAACTTATTATTTAACAACCTCCATTCTCCAGGCGGGCTCCTGACTCCAACTTAAAATTTAACAACCTTCATTCTACAGGCGGACTCCTGACTTCTTCAACTTAAAATTTAACAACCTCCATTCTACAAGCGGGCTCCTAACTTCTTCGACTTAAAATTATAACAACCTCCATTCTACAGGGGGACTCCTAACTTCATCAACTTAAAATTTAACAACCTCCATTCTGCAGGCGGGCTCCAGACTTCTTCAACTTAAAATTTAACAACCTCAATTCTACAGGCGGGCTTCTGACTTCTTCGACTTAAAATTATAACAACCTCCGTTCTACAGGCGGGCTCCTGACTTCTTCAGCAATTACTTCCCTCAAACTGGTGTTTTCACTTCTCTGAAACCTGCCGGGGATAACAGTGCTAGGGAATTATCTTCCTTCTTTAAGACTAGTTACTTTCCTCCTTTTAACAATGGTGGGGATGATACTGATTCAAAGACCATTACCTTTAAAACTTGGGTTATCTTGCTTCTTCCAAGATTGCTTTCTTTAAAACTTGTATTGCCTTTTTCCCATAAACTGTTGGGGATTCCACTTCCTTCAAAACTTGTGTTATCTTCCATCTTCCCCAAGTGGGTATCTGATTTCAAGAAAATTTTCGCAATGAGAGAAAATTTTCTGCCCCAGTTTGATAATCTTCTTTGTGGCCATGTCTTCCCGCTGTCAATAATATTTCCTTTCCCTGCTTCAAATCAAAGAAAAATTTGTTAGTTTAAAACGTGGTGAGTGGTCGTGTCACTCCTGCTGGGGATGGTTTTTCCCTTTTTCCTTTCCCTGCTTTACGTTTTATTACAAAACTTGTTGGGGATGATATTATTTTCTCTTCCTTCCCTGCTCTGTGTTGTCCGATCATCGCGGAACTTGGTCGATAATCTATCGGAGTTGTTCCTGCATCTCGCAAATCTGCTGGGGATCCTCTTGGAATTTGATCCATAACTTTTCAAATGTTGTTTTTCTGTTTTTCTCCAACTTCCCCTGGAAATTTGGTCATCTTGGAATCTAGACCCATTCATCATTTGGTCTTGCGACAAACTTCTTTTCACTTTGTCGCCTTATCTTTGGCTTGTCCTATTCGCATTTTGCTTTGCACCGTTTTGGCAACTGGTAGTAAGCTCTAAAAAATATTTCTCAAAACAAACTGCTGGAGAAAAAATTCTTAAAACAAAAGAAATGAAAAGTGATGATTTCAAAAGATGGAAAAAGAAGAAGTCTTTCCGAACGAATGTTGGGGAGAAGAAAAGGAAAAAGACTTATCTAAATGATATAACCGATCCCAACGATCATGTCGTGCATTCCAGATTAATCAACCCAGTCTATTTGTATCAATCAATCTTTCTAGTGGCCTCATTTCACTGGGGGATATGCAGGCGCCCATCTCTTTTTGCCAAATCAACACTTTTGCATTGCTTGATGCCTCGACGGATCCTTTTCGCCAATCTTATCTGATCACCTCATAGTGCCCTTTGAGGGGTTTTTACTAATAAGATTCTCTCATTTCTCTCAACTCCGTCGCCTTCTGGTGCCTATGAAGGTTTTCACCATAAGACTCTCTCATTTTGTTTCCCTCAGCTTTCGTCGCCTTACGGTGCCTATGAAGGTTTTCACCATAAGACTCTCTCATTTTATTTTCTCTTTCTCAGCTGGGGATTGGAGTGTTGCCGATAAGATTCTCTCTGCTGGGGATTCCTTTGGTTATCAATTCCATCGGCTCATAATCCTCTTTCAGTCGGGGATTAGTGTGTTATTCTCGGCTTTTATTTGCCTGCTCGGCATCTCTCGGATACTGATCGGGAGGTCTTTTTGGACATCAAATATGGGTTTTTGTGTGGGGATAAAGGAAAAAGATATCAAAAGATTCAAAATAACTTTAATGGGTAAAACATTACAACTCTCGGAATCAAACCTTTTTCCACAATTTAAAACGTAACTTCTGCCCCAGTTTTCTTGTTTGGGGGATTTTTTGATTTTTGTTATACTACGACCGAGCCGTGAGGCGCCTACGTATCCTCTTTGAGGAATCAGGTCGAACGTAGTTCATTCGATTCCTTTGTATTTCTTTTTCTTGTGGCTTTTCTTTTTGTTTTGTTATTATTTTTTCTTCCTTTTCTTTCTTTCTTTTTTTTTCTTCATTTTCATTAGTGACTCCAAGAAAGGGGTATGAAAGAATAAATAAGGCTCAAAGGGGGAAGCAAAGTTTAAAGTGTTTGGATAGAAGAAAGAATTGCCTCCGTCATTTCATTCTCCGATAAATGCCAAGTACAAACAGACAAACATCAATTGCAATCAAAGTAATTACACATAATATCTCTTGATTGCGTCAGAATTGATAGCCATGTCGATGCATCTTCCCTCAACATCTATCAGACATAAGGCGCCGTTGGATAACACTCTGGTCACAATAAACGGCCCTTGCCAATTCGGGTTGCTTCGGCCTGATGTGGCAAGATTCGTTTCAGAACCTGCTGTCCTACTTCAAATTTCCTGGGACGCACCTTCTTATTATATGCTCTTGCCATCCTCTTTTGATAAAACTGGCCATGACATACTGCTGCCAATCTCTTTTCATCAATCAAGCTCAAATGCTCTAATCGGGCTTTGACCCATTCATCATCATCAATCCCAGCCTCAGCGATAATCCGGAGGGACGGAATTTCCACTTCTGCCGGTATCACTGCTTCAGTTTCGTATACCAACAAATAAGGAGTTGCACCTACTAAAGTGCGGACAGTAATGCGATATCCCAACAATGCAAATGACAACTTTTTGTACCATTGCATGGACCCTTCTACCATCTTCCTCAATATCTTCTTTATGTTCTTGTTGGCTACCTCAACCGCGCCATTCGCCTTGTGATGATACGGGGTGGAATTACGGTGTGTAATCTTGAACTGTTGACATACTTCTTTCATCAAACTGCTATTAAGATTAGAGCCATTATCCGTGATGATCACTTTGGGGATCCCAAATCTACAGATGATATGGGAATGAACGAAATCCACCACTGCCTTCTTGGTTATCGACTTGAAAGTTTTAGCCTCAACCCACTTGGTGAAATAATCGATGGTGACCAGAATGAACCTATGACCGTTGGAAGCTGCCGACTCAATCGGTCCAATGACATACATGCCCCATGCAACAAATGGCCATGGTGTTGACATTGTATGCAATTCTGTTGGTGGAGAATGAATCAAATCTCTGTGTATCTGACACTGATGACATTTTTGCACGAAATTGATAAAATCACGCTCCATAGTGAGCCAATAATACCCTACTCGAAGAATCTTCTTCGCCAATACATATCCGCTCATATGTGGCCCACAAACTCCCGTATGTACCTTTGTCATCACTGTCGTGGCTTGACCAGCATCTATACATCTCAGTAATCCCAAATCTGGTGTTCTTTTGTATAACACTCCTCCACTGAGGAAAAATCCATTTGCCAATCGCCGAATGGCTCTCCTTTGATCTCTGGTGGCCTGCTCTGGGTATATCCCCATCCTGAGGTATTCCTTGATATCATAAAACCATGGCTCGCCATCCATTTCTTCCTCTATCATGTTGCAATAAACATGTTGATCACGAACCTGGATATGCAACGGGTCAACATGAATTTTGTCTGGGTGGTGCAACATCGATGCTAAAGTGGCCAAAGCATCGGCAACCTCATTGTGAACTCTTGGGATGTGTCTGAACTCCACTGATCGAAATCGCTTGCTCAGATCGTGCAAACATTGTCAATATGGTATAATCTTCAAATCCCGTGTTTCCTATTCACCCTGGATTTGATGCACCAAGAGGTCTGAGTCTCCCAAGACCAAGAGGTCCTGGACATCCATGTCTGCAGCTAACCGTAAGCCCAAAATGCATGCCTCATATTCAGCCATGTTATTGGTACAATAGAAACGTAGCTGTGCCGTAACAGGATAATGATGTCCTGTTTTAGAAATAAGTACCGCTCCTATTCCAACTCCTTTCAAATTTGCGGCTCCATCAAAGAAGAGCTTCCAACCTGGTTCCTCAGATAATTCCAACTCATCTACATGCATCACTTCTTTATCAGGAAAATACGTCCTCAATGGCTCGTATCCTTCATCAACTCGATTCTCAGCCAAGTGATCGGCCAATGCTTGGGCTTTCATGGTCGTCCTCGTCACATAGACGATGTCGAACTCCGTGAGTAATATTTGCTATTTTGATAACCTCCCTGTGGGCATAGGTTTCTGGAAAATATACTTCAGTGGATCCAAGCGTGAAATGAGATAAGTAGTATATGATGACAGATAATGTTTAAACTTCTGTGCCACCCAAGTTAGGGCACAACACGTCTTCTCAAGTTGAGTGTACTTAACCTCATTGACCGTAAACTTCTTACTGAGATAATAGATGGCTTGCTCCTTCCTTCCTGTGATATCATGTTGCCCCAATACGCAACCAAATGAATTCTCCAATACCGTTAGATAGAGAATCAACGGTCTTCCTGGTTCAGGTGGGACCAACACAGGTGGGTTTGATAGATACCCCTTGATTTGGTCGAAGGCTTCCTGACATTCAGCCGTCCATTCTACCGCAGCATCTTTCTTCAGTAGCCGAAAAATGGGTTCACGAGTCATTGTGAGTTGAGCGATGAACCTGCTGATATAATTCAACCTTCCCAACAGACTCATTACTTCTGTTTTGTTCTTCAGCGGTGGCAATTCCTGGATGGATTTGATTTTTTGACGGGTCCAACTCAATGCCTCGCCGACTGACGATGAATCCCAATAACTTTCCAGATGGAACACCAAATGCACATTTGGCCGGGTTGAGCTTAATGTCGTACCTTCGAAGTCTTTGAAAAAACTTCCTTAGGTCTGCCGCGTGGTCTTCCTGACGCTTAGATTTTATGATCACATCATCTACGTACACCTCAAACTCTTTGTGTATCATGTCATGAAACACCGTAGTCATTGCTCTCATGTACGTTGCCCCAGCGTTCTTCAATCCAAAAGGCATTACCCGGTAGCAATAAGTCCCCCACGGCGTAATGAATGTCATCTTTTTCGCATCTTCTTCATCCATAAGAATCTGATGATACCCAGTGTCACACCTCCTTTTTCCGCACCCGCGAGGGTGCAAGGGAGTTTTTCCAATTAAAGGACAATCGAGACGGGATTGGTTTATTTATTTCAGAGTCGCCACTTGGGAGATTTAGGGTGTCCCAAGTCACCAATTTTAATCCCGAATCGAGGAAAAGAATGACTCCATATTACAGTCTGCGTACCAGAAATCCGGATAAGGAATTCTGTTAACCCGGGAGAAGGTGTTAGGCATTCCCGAGTTCCGTGGTTCTAGCACGGTCGCTCAACTGTTATATTCGGCTTGATTGTCTGATTTTATACAAATATGAACTTATGTGCAAATTTTATCTTTTAACCGCTTTATTATTATTGTTTTTAAAAGAAATATGAACATCGCTTAAAACACGTCTTTGGACTGCGTTACATGAAATGCACCCACAATCCGGAACACGTTTTATTTGATGTTTTGGGATTTGGATTCGGGTCACATGAAATGCACACCCAGGCTTAAGAAAGTAAAATATTAAACACGCGCCTAAAGAGACTATCGCGTTATTATTTTGGGGAAGACCGTGAAATTCGCTAAACGGTCCTTCCGAATTCTAATTAAACCATACATTTTGTGAGGGCCCCGCAATCTATACGTTTTATTTGGCGAGGCTCGTCTCATTTTTATTTTTACAGGATAAACCTACAATGACTATATTTTCTATTAAGTTCGTCTCTAAACTAAAAGAAAATCTCTTAATTATTTACATGCTGAAAAACGTAACTTATTAGTTATTAGTTTACGGCTAATGCGAATGGAAAATTGCGATCGAGTTTGTACAAAGAAAAACTGCTTTCATTTTATATTCTGTTATTCAATAATACTAGAACATGAGATTGACCATAATATCAAAACAGATTAATTATTCTCCGTAATTTAAACTAACATTATTAGATGAAGAAAGTATACATATGCAACCTCATTATTCATTAATCATTCAACTACATCTTTATACGAAGAAAGAAAAATTATATTCAACCACAAATCTAAACAGGAGGAATTCAACAGGAACAAAGTCTGATTAATATTTCATTTTTTGCTTCAAGCCGAGATTGTACAAATGTGTACCTGGAAACAGCAGTACAAGAACAAAAGAAGGAGAAGTCAGCAGCAGTAATAACACAGCAACAACAGATTCAGCAACATCGCAAACCAGTACAGTAGGAATAGCAGAAAACCCAGGAGACTATAAACGACTCCAAGTATAGTGAAGAAGTAAAAGGCAGGAAGGTTCTGACTATTTCAGATCTTAAGAGAGGCAATGAAGCAGTAACTATTTTTTTCAACTTCAAAACTCTCCAAAATGAATTCTGCCCCTGTATATTCAGTGTATACAGAATGTATATCGGGTGTATACTTCTCACTCCGCCCCCTCTTTTTTTCTTCTCTCTATCTAGTTTTTCCTCTCTTTTTTTCCACACTTCTTCTTAAATTTTCTCTTCTATTTATAGCAAAATTTTCGAAATTTTCAGATTTGTTTTTTATTATTTTATTATTTTTTTAATTAAAAGAAATCCCACTTACAAATTGCTTTTATTTTTTTAGAAAAAGAAATCCCACCTTTATTTACTTTTATTTTTAAAATTCCAACTTTAATTACTTTATCTTATTTAAAATCCCACTTTTTATTTTTTTTAAAAGAGAATCTCACTTTATTTAACTTTTCTTTAAAAAATAAACCACTATCTTTTCTTTTTCTTTTAAAAATGCTACTTTCAATTACTTTAAATTTTTTAAATTTTCAGATATCTTTATATTTATTTTTTAATTCCAACCTTCTTTTACTTTTAAATTTTTTAAAACTTTTTACTTTTTTTTTTAAATTTTCTACATTCTTTTACATTTTTTTATTTTTTTATTTTTTATTTTTTTAAAATCATTTCCGAAATTACTATATATATATATATATATATATATATATATATATATATATATATATATATATATATATATATATATATATATATTTTTAAAAAATAAAAATAATAAATAAAATAAAATATTTTCGGATTTTTTTTTATATATAAAAAAACAAAAAATAAAACTATTAATAGTGATAATTCACTTTTTATTTTTTTATTTTTTTGGTTTTGTTTTGTGTTGGACAAAAATGAAGAAGAGGTGTTGGGTTAATGGACTGGGTCGACCCAGTTCGAAATGGACTGGGTCGTAGGGAAGATTGGGCCATTTTTTGGGCCTATAGCTTGAAATTGAAGAAGAGGCCCAATTCCGACTTTCTTTATATTTTCGCTCTCTTTTCTTCTTTTATTTTTCTAAAACTAAATTAAAAAAATACTTAAACTATTATTAAGAACTAAATTAAGTTATAAAGGCGCAAATTAACTCCCAATAACAATTAACGCACAATTAAGTATTAATTAAGCATAAAATTGTATATTTGGACATTAAATGCTAAAAATGCAAACGATGCCTATTTTTGTAATTTTTTATTTTTGTAAAACAATTTTAATTACTAACAATTGTAGAATTAAATCCTACATGCAAAATGCGACATATTTTTGTATTTTTTATTAATTTAGCGAATAAACACGCACAGACAAATACAAATAATTCTTCAAAATATCACAAAATTGTACACCAAAGAAAAATCATTTTATTTTTGAATTTTTTGGGAGTAATTCTCATATAGGGCAAAAATCACGTGCTTACAGCTGCCCCTCTTTGCCCGGAGACACGAAGGGTTTTCGTGCAAAGATAAAGCGAGCGATTTTTGCCCATCCGAGTACTCCGTTGAAGCATTTTTTTGAAAAAGATTTGACCGAACCTTTGCTTCAAAGGTTTCCTACATATCCTGGGCTAAACAGGAATCAGGTTAATGTAGTTCGAGAAATTTTGGTAGCTGGGACTACCGTTGGACTGCAATGTTACTGTTGTTGCATGCTATTACTACTGCTTACCGATCTCCTTGTTACACCGTGCTTAAAAAAACAAGAAGCTAGGCTAGAGTACAATTTGTTTTTGTTGCCTTGCTTCCTTGTCTGCTTGCATTTCTTTCGGTGCTTTACTTCTTTTGACACATGTACTTGAGTTTGTACTGTGACCTCTTGTTGCAACCTTCTGTTTCCCGGTGCCGGGGAATTTTATTGTTTCCTGCTGGGGATTCCTATTGTAACCCTCTGTTTTATTGTCCTCTGACTTGATTTTGAAATGTATGCCTCTGTTATCTGGGCGGGCTCCCAATTTTAATATTTGAAAATTAAAGACTTGAAATGTATGCCTCTGTTATCTGGGCGGGCTCCCAAGTTCAATGCTTGAAAATTAAAGACTGAAATGTATGCCTCTGTTCTATGGGCGGGCTCCCAACTTCAACAACAACTTTAAAAATGAATGTCATTCCTCTCTTCAACCAATACATCGCCATTCTGTTCTTCAGGGAGGCTCCTGATTTCAACAACTTTAAAAAATAAAATCCTATTCGAGGGCGGATGAACCCAAAATATCCTATTCGAGGGCGGATGAACCCAAATATCCTATTCGAGGGCGGATGAACCCAAAATATCCTATTCGAGGGTGGATGAACCCAAAATATCCTATTCGAGGGCGGATGAACCCATATATCCTATTCGAGGGTGGATGAACCCAAAATATCCTATTCGAGGGCGGATGAACCCAAATATCCTATTCGAGGGCGGATGAACCCAAAATATCCTATTCGAGGGCGGATGAACCCAAATATCCTATTCGAGGGCGGATGAACCCAAAATATCCTATTCGAGGGCGGATGAACCCAGAATATCCTATTCGAGGGCGGATGAACCCAGAATATCCTATTCGAGGGCGGATGAACCCAAATATCCTATTCGAGGGCGGATGATCCCATTTTATCCTATTCGAGGGCGGATGAACCCAAATATCCTATTCGAGGGCGGATGAACCCAAATATCCTATTCGAGGGCGGATGAACCCAAATATCCTATTCGATAGCGGATGAACCCAAAATATCCTATTCGAGGGCGGATGAACCCAAAATATCCTATTCGAGGGCAGATGAACCCAAAATATCCTATTCGAGGGCGGATGAACCCAAAATATCCTATTCGAGGGCGGATGAACCCAAAATATCCTATTCGAGGGCGGATGAACCCAAAATATCCTATTCGAGGGCGGATGAACCCAAAATATCCTATTCGAGGGCGGATGAACCCAGAATATCCTATTCGAGGGCGGATGAACCCAAAATATCCTATTCGAGGGCGGATGAACCCAAAATATCCTATTCGAGGGCGGATGAACCCAAATATCCTATTCGAGGGCGGATGAACCCAATATATCCTATTCGAGGGCGGATGAACCCAAAATATCCTATTCGAGGGCGGATGAACCCAGAATATCCTATTCGAGGGCGGATGAACCCAGAATATCCTATTCGAGGGCGGATGAACCCAGAATATCCTATTCGAGGGCGGATGATCCCAAAATATCCTATTCGAGGGTGGATGAACCCAAATATCCTATTCGAGGGCGGATGATCCCATTTTCAACATCTTGGAATTGTCTTACCTCCGACTGTTTTTCTCCAAATCTTGTTGTCTTGCTATCTCTTAAAACTTGAATTGATTTCCTTGTTCTTCTGAGAAAATTTTCGACCATGGCAGAAAATCTTCTGCCCCAGTTTTGATGCTTTTCCTTTTTCTCCAGGTGGACGCCTGACTTCTGATATTTCAACTGTTCTTCCTTGTTCTCCACGTGGACGCCTGACTGTTAATTCAATTCTTCATCCTTGTTCTCCAGATGATTGCTATTTCTTTTCTTCATCCTTGTTCTCCAGGTGGACGCCTGATTGTTGTTTCTTTCATTGTTCTTCCTTGTTCTCCAGGTGGACGCCTGATTTCTGATATTTCATTGCTCTTCCTTGTTCTCCAGGTGGATGCCTGATTACTAATACTTCAACTACTCATCCTTGTTCTCCAGGTGGATGCCTGATTGCTGGGGATAATACCACTGGGGAGTCTCCTTTCTTTCCTTCCTTCAAATTCAATTTTTTTTTCTTTTTTTTTCTTTCTTAACACTGCTGGGGATAAAAGTGTTATCTTCTTGGGATAACGTTGTTGAGGATAACGCTGCTGGGGAATTTTATCCCTTCAAATCGATGCTTCATTCTTCTGGAAGCTGCTGAGGATGATAATGGTTTTTGCTTTTCTGAGCACAAATGTCATCCCTTTGTTCTGTCTGCTGGGGAACAAATTCTTTTATTAAAACTTGTTATGCTGGGGGTAAAACTGGTTCAAAGACCACTTCCCTTGAGACTGGTGCTATATTCATTTTACCCTGAATGGGTATCTGACTTCCAGAAAATTTTCCAAATGAAAGGAAAATTTTCTGCCCCAGTTTGACAGTCTCCCTTATGGCCCGCATTTCTGTCATCAATGCCACTTCCTTTACCTGTTTCAATTTAAACAAAAATTGTTAGTTTAAAACGCGGTGGTTGGTTGTGATACTCCCACTGGGATGGTTTTCCCCTTTCCCTTCCTTGCTCTGCATTCCACAACTTGTTGGGGATGATATTATTTGCTGGGGATAATCCTTTTCTGCTGGGGATATCCCTCTTCTTTCGTGGCATGGCTCGGAAACTTGCATTTTCCCGACCTTTTAGTCTCGCATGAATTTCCCAAATCATGCTTATTGTTTTTCTTGTTTTGTCCACGGGCTCTGGTCTTGAGGTTTAATAACCTTTGATTTCGGCAAGGATATCCCTCTTGACACTCGTCAATCCTTTTGCTGGGGATATCTTTCTTGACACTGGCCTCGCGCTTGTTCCTTCCTGACTATATCACTTGGATGTACTAGTCAGATCTTATCTTGGAAAGCTGATGGTCTACTTTGAAGTCATTTCCCACTGGTCTTGACCAAACAGACTCTACTGGGGAAATTGCTATGAAAGGAAAAGATAAAAGGGAACAGAATAAAAGACAAAGGAAAAAATGACTCTTTAACAAAAGAAACTATAAATAAAAACCTATCAAATGAAAACACTGACTCTAATGGTCATGACATGCATATGTGGCCTATCCTTCGTCATCAATCGTCTTTCAAGGTCTTCCCTTGACTATTCCCCATCTGATTCCCAATCTTATTCGACTTGTAGTGCCCGAAGGGTTTTCACTATCAAGCCTCTCTCATTTTGGGTTTTTCTCTCAGCTTTCATCGCCTTATGGTGTCCGTGAAGATTTTCACCGATAAGACTCTCTCATTTATATCACTTTCTAGCTGGGGATTTGGAGTGTTGCCGGTATGACTCTCTCTGCTGGAGATTAGAGTCCTTTCTGCTGTGGAACAGAATGTTATGTTCGCTGGTAAGATTCTCATTTGTCTGACTTGGCATCTTTTGCAGACTGATCAGAAGGTCTTTCTTTGGACCGTAATGTGGGTTTTTTGGATAGGCTTAGAAAGAAGGGTATTAAAGGCTCAAAAACAAATCAATTTGGGGTTCAAAATTACAACCTTCGGAACCAATTTTGCTTACAACGAGCATAACTCTTGCCCCAGTTTCTTGCTTGGGGATTATTTATTTATAATTAATTATTTTTTTTTCTCTTTTTATTACACCATGCACACCATGCACACTATGCACACTGTGCTCCCTATGACCGAGCCGTGAGGCGCCTACGTATCGTCTTTGAGGAATCAGGTCAAACGTAGTTCCCAATTCCTTTCATTTCATTTGACTTTCTTTTTTTTTGATTTTTTTTTTGATTTTTTTTTGATTTTTTTTCGTATTTCCTAGTCGTTGCTATTGATTCCGAACGAGGGGTATGAAAGAAAATAAAATAAGGCTCAAAAGGGGTAACGAAGGATAAAGTGTTTAGGTAGCAGAATAAAATGCCTTCGTCATTCCAGTCTTTAAAACATGCCAAGTGCAAACAACACAATTGAACATAGATTTATAGCCTCTTCCGATGGTGCTGGACTTGACAATTATGTTAAACACTTGCTTTTTCATTTGTCATTTCTAAAGCACTGCTGGGCGACACTCTCACTCTCATGCACGACCCTCATGCCAATTTGGCGAATCTTGCATTTAACGGTTTCTTTATGTTTTACTTGCCCCGGTTTCACATGACTCGGGATTCAAATAATCTCAAACCGTTCTTATTTCCTTTAAATGCTTTGATCACCTTCCCAGGGTTTTATGATTAACTTTATAGACTAGGCCCAAACTGTGTGCGCATGTCATGTCCCTAGAATCGGCATTGAACGAAAATGACAAAAGGACTAAATAAAAAGATGACTGGAAATAATAAAAGAACGGCTTTTGTATTAAACTTCCGGCGAAATGGTTAGAAAAACAAACAAAACAACCAGAATAAAATCTTAACACAACATCAACGAGACTTAAACAAACTGATACGACAAAAAATGGAAAGATAAGAAGGTTTGACACAAGACAATATTCGGATTACAACCCTAAGAATAATCCGGATAACAGAAATGACAACAAAATAAACCACCAACAGCTTCTCTCTTGCTAACCAAGGAACGGAGCGTCCTCCCATTTTATCAAAATTGGCATCTTAGCCACTAAGCTTTGCATTAGTATTGTCAAGACCATTATCAGCTTCCATATCATCAACCTCCGTCAACAAGTTCTCGATAGGGTTTGAGTGCTCCATGTTACTGTCATCGATCACAATCCGCCCTTCTTGGATCATTTTCTCTACTTCCCTTTTCAAATTACGACAACTCTCAATGTTGTGCCCTATGACATTGGAGTGGTACGCGCATTGCGCTGCCGGATCAAAGTTTCTTGCATGTGGATCTGGAGTATATGCGGGGAGCGGCTCAATCAAGCCAGCATGCTTTAGCCTTTCAAACAGACTTGCATAAGATACTCCGATAGGGGTGAGAGCCTTTCCTCGTTTGAGCAACCTTTCGTTCCTAAATGCTTGATTGGGCCGGAAACCTGATCCAGGGGGCTTCCGGTAGGCTTGTGAGGGTGGATAGGCCTTCTGTGGAGCTGAGTTTGGAAAATGAAGCCCATCTTTGGGAACCTCGTGGAGAGAAGTAGCATTGGGAAGGGGAGTAGCGTGGACGAGTGATGGAGCTACTCGGGTAGCTAGGAAAGCTGTCATAAGTGGGTTGGGATGGAGAGTATGGGGGATGGGTAATGCCAGAGTTTGAAAAGCTTGGCGGTGGTGGGGGTGGTGCTTTCCCAGTTATCCATGCTTGATACATGTCTGCCACATGTTGTCTCAGCATTTTCACTTCTTCTACCAACCCGTTGTTCTGTTCGACCAATTGTTGTCGGTCATCAGTACCGACCCATCCTGTTCTGAGGTTCTGTGTCATTTGCTTTGCGGGGAGGAGTTACCACAACCAACCACTTTTCTATATATGAACACAGCAAAGGGAAGCCATGATGTTAGTGTCAGGGCATTTGACAGATAATCATATATTAGAGATGCAATGCACCTAAGCAGTTAAACTGTTCTATCAGAAATGCGATGCACTTGCGCTTTCTTTTATTTTTCTTTCTTCCTTTTTTTTTCTTTTTCAGTGATGGTCGAATCTTATAGAGATTGCCTACGTATCATGACCCCGCATGAATCAGACCTTGCGTAGTTCGGACCAATAAAAGATAAACAATATTAATCACTTTTTTTCAATTTTCATATTAAAATAAACTGGGTTTTAAAGGTTTGAAGATGACCTACAAACTCGAAAATCAAACAACCCACATATTCTAATTAAAGATTTATAACCTCGAAACAAAAAGATCAACTTCCTTTCCCCGTTTGACAAATGCAACCAAATGGCTATTTTTGCAAATGTGGCCCCTTTCAAATCTCACATGAATTTTGAGGCCGGGGAGGATTATTTTGACACTTTACAAACTTGTTCGTTCTTTTACGAAAATAGCCTTTCGACAACTGAAAGATACTCTAAGGCTATTTTGGCAAGAACGGTTTAAGACACTGTCGAAGCTATCTCGACTTATTTTTGACTAAAAGAAAAAAAAATTCACCTGACCGTTGACTCTTTATTTTTATTTTTTTACAATAAAAACTAGGTGTTGCAACACGGCCCTTCAGCGCCTTGGGGACGAAGATTTTTTTAAGGCTGTGTGGGTCAACTGGACCAAATTTTTAAAAAATGACCCAAAGGTGGCTGTTTATGCAAAGTCAGCTTTCCGGCGTCCCTTTCGGGAACATTTGGCTATGCCTTGATAAAACAGCGTCACCCTACTTCTTTATGACAAAATTAAAATTTGACATATATATTTTTTTTTTTGCTATTATTTAGTAAATGGGGAGGTTGGACACCGCCCGACGTATTTATGATAAAAATTAAAATTTTGACACGTTTTTTATTTATTTATTGGTTTTTGGCTATTTTAGCAATAAAGGGGGGTTGGACCCGATGAGGGTTGCCTACGTATCTCACATCCGGTGAGAATCAAACCGGCGTAGTTCGGGTCGGTCATGAATAAAGTAAATAAACTGATTTTAAATTATGATTTTTTTTTTGTAAAAGAACTGCTTTAAAAGAAGAAAGGAAGTATTTTTATATTTTTTTTGGATTTTTGATTGATTTTCTTTTTGAAAGAAAGATTTCTAAGAATTCCTTTTCTTTTGATTTGAACTTTGAGAATTTCAAAAGTAAAAGGAAGATATTTGTTTTTCTTATTCTAAGAAGAAAGAAAATATTTTTTTTTGGAATTTTACCTTTAATAAAAGAAACGCTTTCTAAAAAAAATATTTTTTTAATTTTGAATTTTCTTTTCAATTTTTAAAGAAGAATGAAAATATTTTCGAATTTATTTTATTTTATTATATATATATATATATATATATATATATATATATATATATATATATATATATATATATATATATATATATTTTAATAATTAAAAAGACTTTCTAAAGAAGTCAATAACGGAAAAAAAAAATTTGGATTTTTTTTTTGTTTTGAAAATTGAGAGTCTAAAAAAAACTTTTCTAGACTTTTGGCACGACAAATATTTTTGCAACAAATAAAGATATATATACATTTTTTGGAAATAAAGAACAACTTTTTTGGATTTTTATATATATACATATTTGCAACAAATAATAAAACCACTTTCGACGCGACTCTTTTTATTTTATTAGTTATTTTTATTTTGGTATCTAAACAAATAAATAAATAAAAACTCATTTTAAAACAAGACTTTTTTTCATTTTCATTTTTTTTTATGGCAAGACAAACTATTTTTTTTCTAATTTGTTTTTTAAAAACAAGACAGAACAACGACTCTTTTTTTTTCTTTCTATTTTTCCTTTGCTTTTAATAAAACAAACTAATAAAATATTTTTTTTTTCATTTTCTCAAAATTTCGGCAGAGTTTTGACAGTTATTTGGGCATTGTTTTTTTTTTCCAAAAATAAACAATCAATTCCCTAACCGCTATTTTTTTCAATTTCAAAATATTATTCCTGATATTCAAAAGTCAGTCAACACAAAAGTTCGAATCAAATAAATGCGCAAATAGCAGCAAGTAAGATGCATCAGGATGGTCATTTTCATTTTTTGGTACACCTGTCCTAGACAGACCCAACCCCTGTGTTGAGCCTCCAAAGTCAAATGCACGTGATGCAAACAAACGTTCCTACTAGGGATCCGGCATGAAGCTGAGTTATTCTAAGTGAAAAAAAACCTGAGGCATATTGTTCTAGCCCTGGCTTACCCAAGTGGACAGCTTGAGCCGAAATGGGGGCAACGTACCGGGAGCACGAAAGTCTGCCCGGCCTAGTTACTTGTCCCAACTTCGTCTTATTTGGTATGACTTCTAACAGAAAGGTGGGTCACGCGCACGTGTACACCATAAATTTAGAAGACTCAGAAAGAAGAAGAGTTTCGTAGCAGTTTTATACACAATTCAGATAATATTAAAGCGGTAAAAGCATCATTTAGCATATTAAGCATAAACATGTAAAAATCAGATAATAAATAAAGCCAACTATAACAGTTATTTTAAGCTCGAATTTCTAACCCTGAACCAGTGGTTCTGGGCCAAGTCCCCAGCAGAGTCGCCAGAGCTGTCACACCTCCTTTTTCCGCACCCGCGAGGGTGCAAGGGAGTTTTTCCAATTAAAGGACAATCGAGACGGGATTGGTTTATTTATTTCAGAGTCGCCACTTGGGAGATTTAGGGTGTCCCAAGTCACCAATTTTAATCCCGAATCGAGGAAAAGAATGACTCCATATTACAGTCTGCGTACCAGAAATCCGGATAAGGAATTCTGTTAACCCGGGAGAAGGTGTTAGGCATTCCCGAGTTCCGTGGTTCTAGCACGGTCGCTCAACTGTTATATTTGGCTTGATTGTCTGATTTTATACAAATATGAACTTATGTGCAAATTTTATCTTTTAACCGCTTTATTATTATTGTTTTTAAAAGAAATATGAACATCGCTTAAAACACGTCTTTGGACTGCGTTACATGAAATGCACCCACAATCCGGAACACGTTTTATTTGATGTTTTGGGATTTGGATTCGGGTCACATGAAATGCACACCCAGGCTTAAGAAAGTAAAATATTAAACACGCGCCTAAAGAGACTATCGCGTTATTATTTTGGGGAAGACCGTGAAATTCGCTAAACGGTCCTTCCGAATTCTAATTAAACCATACATTTTGTGAGGGCCCCGCAATCTATACGTTTTATTTGGCGAGGCTCGTCTCATTTTTATTTTTACAGGATAAACCTACAATGACTATATTTTCTATTAAGTTCGTCTCTAAACTAAAAGAAAATCTCTTAATTATTTACATGCTGAAAAACGTAACTTATTAGTTATTAGTTTACGGCTAATGCGAATGGAAAATTGCGATCGAGTTTGTACAAAGAAAAACTGCTTTCATTTTATATTCTGTTATTCAATAATACTAGAACATGAGATTGACCATAATATCAAAACAGATTAATTATTCTCCGTAATTTAAACTAACATTATTAGATGAAGAAAGTATACATATGCAACCTCATTATTCATTAATCATTCAACTACATCTTTATACGAAGAAAGAAAAATTATATTCAACCACAAATCTAAACAGGAGGAATTCAACAGGAACAAAGTCTGATTAATATTTCATTTTTTGCTTCAAGCCGAGATTGTACAAATGTGTACCTGGAAACAGCAGTACAAGAACAAAAGAAGGAGAAGTCAGCAGCAGTAATAACACAGCAACAACAGATTCAGCAACATCGCAAACCAGTACAGTAGGAATAGCAGAAAACCCAGGAGACTATAAACGACTCCAAGTATAGTGAAGAAGTAAAAGGCAGGAAGGTTCTGACTATTTCAGATCTTAAGAGAGGCAATGAAGCAGTAACTATTTTTTTCAACTTCAAAACTCTCCAAAATGAATTCTGCCCCTGTATATTCAGTGTATACAGAATGTATATCGGGTGTATACTTCTCACTCCGCCCCCTCTTTTTTTCTTCTCTCTATCTAGTTTTTCCTCTCTTTTTTTCCACACTTCTTCTTAAATTTTCTCTTCTATTTATAGCAAAATTTTCGAAATTTTCAGATTTGTTTTTTATTATTTTATTTTTTTTTAATTAAAAGAAATCCCACTTACAAATTGCTTTTATTTTTTTAGAAAAAGAAATCCCACCTTTATTTACTTTTATTTTTAAAATTCCAACTTTAATTACTTTATCTTATTTAAAATCCCACTTTTTATTTTTTTTAAAAGAGAATCTCACTTTATTTAACTTTTCTTTAAAAAATAAACCACTATCTTTTCTTTTTCTTTTAAAAATGCTACTTTCAATTACTTTAAATTTTTTAAATTTTCAGATATCTTTATATTTATTTTTTAATTCCAACCTTCTTTTACTTTTAAATTTTTTAAAACTTTTTACTTTTTTTTTTAAATTTTCTACATTCTTTTACATTTTTTTATTTTTTTATTTTTTATTTTTTTAAAATCATTTCCGAAATTACTATATATATATATATATATATATATATATATATATATATATATATATATATTTTTTTTTTTTAAAAAAAATAAAAATAATAAATAAAATAAAATATTTTCGGATTTTTTTTTATATATATAAAAAAAACAAAAAATAAAACTATTAATAGTGATAATTCACTTTTTATTTTTATTTTTTTATTTTTTTGGTTTTGTTTTGTGTTGGACAAAAATGAAGAAGGGGTGTTGGGTTAATGGACTGGGTCGACCCAGTTCGAAATGGACTGGGTCGTAGGGAAGATTGGGCCATTTTTTGGGCCTATAGCTTGAAATTGAAGAAGAGGCCCAATTCCGACTTTCTTTATATTTTCGCTCTCTTTTCTTCTTTTATTTTTCTAAAACTAAATTAAAAAAATACTTAAACTATTATTAAGAACTAAATTAAGTTATAAAGGCGCAAATTAACTCTCAATAACAATTAACGCACAATTAAGTATTAATTAAGCATAAAATTGTATATTTGGACATTAAATGCTAAAAATGCAAACGATGCCTATTTTTGTAATTTTTTATTTTTGTAAAACAATTTTAATTACTAACAATTGTAGAATTAAATCCTACATGCAAAATGCGACATATTTTTGTATTTTTTATTAATTTAGCGAATAAACACGCACAGACAAATACAAATAATTCTTCAAAATATCACAAAATTGTACACCAAAGAAAAATCATTTTATTTTTGAATTTTTTGGGAGTAATTCTCATATAGGGCAAAAATCACGTGCTTACACCAGCATAGCAATCTACAAAAGACCCGATCTCACGTCCGGCACAATTATCGATCAAGATATGGATGTTGGGTAATGGAAAGTTGTCCTTGGGGCTTGCCCTGTTCAAATTGCGGTAATCGACACACACTTTGATCTTCCCATCTTTCTTCGGCACTGGCACCACATTAGCCAACCAATCAGGATATCGAGTGACCCGAATAACCTTTGCCTGCAGCTGCTTGGTTACTTCTTCTTTAATCTTCACACTCATATTTGTCTTGAACTTCCTCAATTTCTGCTTGACGGGAGGGCACGCCGGGTTAGTGGGCAATTTGTGAACTGCTAGATCGGTGCTTAAGCCCGGCATGTCATCGTACGACCATGCAAAAACATCTTTGAATTCAATGAGTGCTTTGATTAGTTCCTTCTTGATGTTCGGCTCAATGTGGATACTTATTTTGGTTTCCTGACATCGTCTACATCCCCTAAATTGACAGCTTCAGTGTCGTTCAATTGGGCTTGGGTTTCTCTTCGAACTGGCTTAATTCTTTGTGTATCTCTTCAAAGGCTTCATCCTCGTCGTATTCTGATTCATCATCATAATCGACCTCTTGTACAATAAGTTCAGAATCAGATTAATTTTGTAGACTAGGTTAAAGATCCGTTGTGCATGCCATGTCATTAGAACCAGTATAAAGAGAACTGTTCAGAAAGAGAAAAGAAGAAAACAGAATTAAAACAAAATAAAGAGAGAAAACTTTCACTTTATTAAAATGCAGGATAACAGAGTTTCACACTTTTTTCGAATACAAAAATAAAACAAAACTGGATTACAACTCTGGAATAATCCAGAAAACAAGAAAGAAAATCCAGAGCCTACTACCAAGACTCCCTCCGGGTAGGAAGAGGAGTAGCTGCCCAATTGTTAATACGCCTTAGGCCCCACAAACTGTATATCTGCCCTACTGTAACCTTCTCCAACTTCTATCACGTTGACGTCGGCAAACAGCCTTTCAAAACCCTGATTCAAATCTCCATCTGACCCAATCAGAGATCTGAGAATTTTGGGGACTGACAACCTTCTGATACCTGCTCTGGCAAAGGATCTGAAAAGACGTGGAACTGGCTTGGGAAGAACCCAAACTTTCTTCTTCAACTTTCGGGCCCGCCTTACATCTGCTGTCGTAGGCTTGAATCCTAGCCCAAAAGTATCCAGGTTCTTAGGCAAAGAAACTGGATGGACCATACCTTGCAGATCAACCCCCAAACCTTTTCCTGGTACAAACCCACTGTTTAGCATTTCTGAGGCTACCATGAAGGTCGCAGTTGCGATCTTGGGAAATGGAAAGTCCTCGCCTTCAGAAATTTTATCCATTGAAACCGCGTCGAAAACCTGGTACACCCATGGACCTTTGTCGTCATCAGTTTCTATGAATGGCACAATGGCATCACTCACAATGCATGTACCGTCATCCCCATGCACCACTATCTCCTGCCTGTCCCATTCAAATTTCACCATCTGGTGCAATGTAGAAGGCACTGTTTTGGCGGCATGGATCCACGGTCGCCCCAATAGAAGATTGTATGATGCTGCCACGTCTACCACTTGGAATTCCATGGTGAATTCCACTGGACCAATGGTCAATCCCAGTATGATATCACCCACCGTGTCGGTACCACCTCCATCGAAACCTCTGACGCAGACGTTGTTCCTATGAATTCGGTCATGATCAACTTTCAGCTTGTTCAGAGTAGTCAAAGTACAGCTGTTGATGCTTGATCCATTATCAATCAATACTTGGGTGACCACCGAGTCTTCGCATTTCACGGTCAAGTATAGGGCTTTGTTGTGTTCTGTACCGTCTGCTGGCAATTCATCATCAAAAAATGTCACTCGGTTTACCTCGAAGATTTTATGCACTATCCTCTCCAAGTGATTTACAGAGATTTTATCCGGAACATGGTCCTCGCATACTTCTTCCACAACCTCCTTCCCTTTGTACATTACTATCGCTTTACTGTAGCTCCATGGCAAGGCTTTCTCGTTGGTTATCGGCATCTGCATTACTGGCCTGATGACAACTGGCCCTATGCATGCTGGCTTGCTTGGTACCCCTCGCACCGTTACTTTGACCGGCTCTGGTTTCTTTGCAACAACAGGCGAACTCTTCCCCATCACCACTACTGGCTTGACGTCTACCTTTTCCAACTGTACCACTTTTTCTCCATCTGTCGACTTTTCTTTTGGATTGGCACGGATCATTATCACCGTCTATGAGGGTTTCTTTAGCTCCCCTCCTTCGTGCACAAGCTCGATCATGTGGGTTTCGTGGTGTGTTGACAACGGGTTTTGATTGATGTTGGGTGCCTCCGGTGTCTGAACCTCGATCTTGTTGGTGTTAATAAGATCTTGCACTGCATGTTTCAACTTCCAGCACTTCTCGGTATCATGTCCGGGAGCCCCCGAACAATACTCACAGCTTACCGAGTGGTCCATATTTTGGGGAAGGGGATTCGGCAATCTGGGCTCAACAGGACTCAACAAACCTAACGGCCTTAATTTGTGGAACAAAGCAGTATAGGTTTATCCCAACTCAGTGAATGTTCTTTGTCTCTGCACCCTTTCATTTCTGAAAGCTTGATTCCCCCGGAAACCTGGCCCTGCAGGATTCTTGTAGGCCCTTGGTGGTGGATATATGTTTTGTGGAGGTGGATATGTATTCTGTGGAGGTGGATAGGTATTTTGGGGAGCCAGCGCGCGCCACTGTGGGCGAGCCGGAGGCTGGGTATATGTCTGGGCTTGATGGATGGAGAAATGTGGTTCTTGTGGTGGGTAGTAGGGCTGTGGGGGTAATTTGGAGTGTGTGGGTAATTTGGGTGATGGGGTCTGGCTTGGTAGCGGGGGAAAGGACCTCTCGATCTGGACCAATTACCTGCCTCTATTGTTGCGACCTCTTCTCTTTTCTTCTTCCTGAGCGCACCTCCCGTACCGCTCTGAATGGCCTGAGTTGTTGCTTTGATTGCCGAATAGCTCAGGATTTTGTTGGACTTAAGTCCCTCTTCAATCATACCACCCATTTTCACCACCTCGTTGAAAGATTTGCCAACTGACGTCACCAAGTGACCAAAGTAAGTTGGCTCTAGAGTCTGCAGAAAGTAGTCCACCATTTCCCCTCTCTCATCGGAGGATCAACTCTTGTTGCCTGTTCTCTCCACCGGAACCCAAATTCTCTAAAGCTCTCTCCCGGCTTCTTCTCAAGTTTCAGCAATGTGAGACGGTCAGGGACGATCTCAAGGTTGTACTGGAAGTGACCTGCGAATGCTTGTGCTAGATCGTCCCAGGTGTACCACCTGCTCGGATCCTGTCTTGTGTACCATTCCAGTGCAGACCCACTTAGACTTTGACCAAAGTAAGCTATTACCAGCTCATCTTTACTGTAAGCACGTGATTTTTGCCCAATATGAGAATTACTCCCCAAAAATTCAAAAATAAAATAATTTTCCTTGGTGTGCAATTTTGTGATATTTTGTGATATTTTGAATAATTATTTGTATTTGTCTGTGCATGTTTATTTGCTAAATTAATAAAAAATACAAAAATATATCACATTTTGTATGTAGGATTTAATTCTATAATTTGTTAGTAATTAAGTTTGTTTACAAAAAAATAAAAATTTACAAAAATAGGCATCGTTTGCATTTTTAGCATTTAATGTCCAAATATACAATTTTATGCTTAATTATTACTTAATTGTACGTTAATTGTTATTGGAAGTTAATTTGCACTTTTATAACTTAATTTAGTTCTTAATAATAATTTAAGTATTTTTATAATTTAGTTTTAGAGAAATAAAAAGAAGAAAAGAGAGCGAAAATATAAAGAAAGTCGGAATTGGGCCTCTTCTTCGATTTCAAGCCACAGGCCCAAAAAATGGCCCAATCTTCCCAAACGACCCAGTCCATTTCAAACCGGGTCAACCCGGTCCATAACCCAACACCCCCTATCTTGCATTTCAAAAAAAAAACAAAGCAAAACAAAACAAAACAAAAAAAAGAAAAGGAAGAAAACCCTAAAAAATCCCTCTCTCTCATCCGCCCCCCCCCCCTTCTCTTTCTCTCTTTTCTTCTTCTTCTTCAAGCATCCAAACACCCCATCCATGGCTGCCCTTCCCCCACCTCTTCTCCTTCACATACACACACACAACCACGGCAACACAACACACACACACCCGCCGCCCGTGTTTCTTCTTCTTCTTCAAGATCGCGAGTGTTTCTTCTTCTTCAAGTTCACGTTGATCGTTGCTTCTTCTTCTTCCTCACTTCATGATGCTGCATGACTGCTTCGTCCAGCATCTACTGCTGCTCACGTTTTGCATTGCTGCTGCCCCGTCCGGCATCGCTTTCATGGTTGTCTGCTACCTCTCCTTCAAGCTCTTCGTTTGTCCGTTCGTGATCGTCTTCGGCGTCAAATGATTTTGGTGCGATATTTGTTTCCGGGCAGATTTGTTTCCGTTCAAGTTCGTCATTGTTTCGATCCGGTTAGTGGGTTTTTGAGTTTCATTTTTTGCCCGTAATTTGTTTGATATTTTTCGGATCCAAAATCGATAAATGATTCAATTCTTGTTTTGTTTGTTCATCATTGAAATAATTTTTTTTTTTAGTTTGTTTATATGTTTGGTTGGTTTAATTTTCAGATTCAAATGAAAATTTAATTAATTGATTTTCAGTTTATTTCATGTTAATTTATTTTTTGCAAAAAAAAAGAATGTTTAGGTTTAATATTGTTAGATTTAGTTTAAATCGCTTGAATGCGTTGTTTGTTTAATATAGATTTCATTCATGATCATGTATCTTTGTTATATTTTTTTGTTGGATTTAATTAAGAAAGATTAATTGATTATTTGAAGATTAGTGATTTGAATATGTTTATTTGTTTTGTTTAAGTTCAATTCGAAATTTGAATAAAGTTTGTTATTGTGGTTGAATCTTTTCATTCATGTTCATACTTTATTTGATTGATCTTGAATCCGAAATTTGTATAGTTTGATTTTCTTATTTCTTGTTTATCATTTGTGATTATTTCTTGAATTGGTCTCATAATCTTGTTTAAAGTTTAATATAAGAATTGTTTGTTGTAATGTTGTTAGAGTTGATTTTAAGTTCAATATTATTGAATTTAAGAATCTAAATATACTTGTTTGATTGTTGTTGTTTAAATCCGAAAAATAGGTTTGTTGTTGCTAAAAATATTGTTCAATCAAATTTTAGTTGTTCTTGGTTGTTCAATTTGTGTTCATGTGATTTGTTGTTGATATGTTGTTAAAATCATGTTCATGTGATATTGTTGTTATGATGTTCATCCGTGTTCATATTGTTGTTTGAACATTGTTAGAAATTGATCATATTGTCTATATTTTGGTTAAGTTTGATTAATTGATGTGTTATAGCTGATGGGTAGTTTGGTAAATTTGTAATACGTTCAGGGGTAGTTTGGTAATTTCAGTAAGGTCGGAAGGGGTAGTTTAGGAATTGTACATTTTGTAATTGTTTATTTGAAGCATGGGGACAAAATGAAATGGGGTGGGTTGTGATATGATTATTTAATATAAAGGGGGACAAGATTTAATTTAAAGGGGAATCTTGCATTATTTTAAATGAAGCATGGGGGACAAAATGAAATGGGGTGGTGTGATATGTTTATTTAATGTAATGGGGATGAGTGGAAAGATAATGGGTTGGATAGAGAAAAGTATGGATTTTAATTAATTGAAAGGTTTATGGGATGGGTTATTTATGTGAGGTCTTGAAATCAAAAAATATAGACAGAGAGATAGAGAAAAAATACACAGATACGAGAGAGAGAAACAAATCTGAAAATAAGAGAGAGAAAAGGGCTGAACATTTAAGAGATAGAAAATTCCGAAAAATATTTAAGCTTTCAAAAAATAAAAACTAAAAAAAATATTCTGCTTTCTTTTGTTGTTTGAAATCAGAATTAATTGTTGTTTCATCAAAGCTGGAAGATTTTGTTTTTTTTTGGATTACTACTCCACTGGTTTGTTACTGTTGCTGGGCTATTGTTGCTGTGTTGTACTGATTTTACTGCTGCTGCTGATACTCATATTCATTTTCTTTTGCTTCCAATATCAGGTACACAACTGAAAAGCTGGTTATTGTAATCCGAAATATGAAGCATGAATACATATGAAGAATGAAAATTTGAAGTTTTAATTTCGTTTTTTTTTCTTTGTTTCTTTTGTTGATTGTATTTAAGCTATTTCATGAATTACTAAATAATAGCTGGAATAAGAAAATAATATCATAAGTTAGTCTGTAATAAATCAGTTCGGCAAAACAGGTTAATTCACTAGCTATGAAGGCTTCAAGATTGTAGGTTGATCATGAACAAGTAGCTAAATTTAGTTAAAACATGAATTTAAATTAAACATCGTAAATTAGGCATTAAGGCATGACTTGAGCTTAAGCAAGATTAGAAGAACGTTTAAGTCTAATAAACTTTCTAATAAGCTTTAGTAATTATGGTTAAATCTAGTTTCAAATGATTGTGAATAATTAATCTCAATAATATTTTTTTAAAAAAATAACAATGCTGAGTTTTAATCTACCTATATTTGTTTATTTTGAATATTAGTTGTTGAATTTTTATTTTATTTTAAATTTCGAAATTAAGAGTAATTTTTTTATTATTATTTTTTTTATCAATATTTGTATTAACCAAGCAATTAGCATGTCATGTTTTCTTAAAATTATAAAAGCTAGTAATTAATTAGGATTTTTCTTTCTTTATTTTAGAGACTAATTTTTATAGAAAAAATGTAGTCGCTTTAAGATTTGTCCATTTAAAATAAATGAGATGAGCCTCGCTTAATGAAATGTATAGATTTCGGGGCCCTCAATAAATGTACAGTTAATTGCTTAGAATTAAGGAGGAGCCGTTTTAGCAAATTTCACGGCCCTACCCAAAATAATGACACGCTAGTCGCTCTAGACGCGTATTTAATAATGTTATTTCCTTAAATACGGGTGTGCATTTATGTAACCCAAATCTAAATCTCAACGGAGTCGAAATGTGTCGATAACCACGGGTGCAATTGATTGCGACGTGATTTGAAATACGTTTTCACAATGTTGCAATTTTTCGTAAAATACTAACAATAAATAAAAAGAATAATAAAAGCGGCTAAGGGATAAAATTTGCACATAAGTTTATAATACGTATTATATTAGATAATCAAGCCGAATATAACAGTTAAGCGACCGTGATAGAACCACGGAACTCGGGAATGCCTAACACCTTCTCCCGAGTTAACAGAATTCCTTATCCGGATTTCTGGTGCGCAGACTGTAATACAAAGTCATTCTTTTCCTCGATTCGGGATTAAAATAGGTGACTTGGGACACCCTAAATCTCCCAAGTGGCGACTCTGAAATAAAGAAATAAATCCCGTTTCGACTGTCCTTTAATTGGAAAAAACTCATGTACCCTCGCGAGGGCGGAAAAAGGAGGTGTGACAGCTCTGGCGACTCTGCTGGGGACAACGACCCAGAACCACTAGTTCAGGGTTCAAGAATTCGAGCTTAGAATAATTGTTATATTTGGCTTTATTATCTGATATATATTGCATGTTCTGACATAACATACTAAATGTTGTCTTTTACCGCTTTGATATTATCTGAACTGTATATAAACTGTGTCGAAACCCTTCTCTTCTTACCTCCGGGGAGAAGCTCGCTGGTCGAGGCTCCCTATTCTGTTAGTGTCAATACCTGAAATAAGAAAGAGGACGGATAAGTTACGAAGCCGGATGGCCTTTTGGTTCCCGGTAAGTTGCCCCCTCCTCGACTCGAGTTGTCCGCTCGGGTACACAGTCTAGAACATATACCCAGGTTATAAACCTAGTATAACGAAACCTCATGCCGGATCCCTAATAGGAACGATTATTTGCATCACGTTACATATGACTTAGGGGACTCAACACAGGGGTTGGGTCCGTCTAGGACTAGCAACCTGAAATGAAAAGACCATTCTGATGCATCCTACTTGCTCTGTACATATATTTGTTCCGAACTTGCATGTTGACTGGTTTCTGAATCTCGGGAATGTTGGAAAATTGAAAAAAAAAGAAAAAAAAAGGGAAAAGAATATATCAGTTAGGGAGTTAATTGATTATTTTAGAAAAAATCAATGACCAATTACTGGCGAAACTCTGCCGAAATTTTGAAAAAAAAGGGAAAATATTTTATTTTGTTTTACTAAAAAATATATTAAAAAAAAAGTCTTTTATTATTTTTTTTTCCGGAAAAATAGATTGTTTTATTGTTTGTTGAAAATGAAAAAAAAATCGTTATTTTGTCTTTTTCAAAAATAGAAAAGGAAAATAGATTGTCTTGCTAGGAAAAAAATAAAAATGAAAAAGAGTCATGTTTTAAAATAGTTCGGTTAATTTGACCGAACTACGCGGGTTTGATTCTCACCGGATGTGAGATACGTAGGCAACCCTCATCGGGTCCAACCCCTTTTTTGCTAAAAAAAAGCCAAAAAACAAATAAATAAATAAATTAAAAAAAAAAACATGTCAAGAATTTTAATTTTGCCATATATAAGTCGGGTGGTGTCCAACCTCCCCTTTTGCTAATAATAGCAAAATATATATGTCAAATTTCTAAGAAGTCGGATGACGCTGTTTTATGAAGACATAGCTGAATGTTCCCGAAGGGGACGCCGGAAGGCTGACTTTGCATAAACAGCCACATTTGGGTCATATTTAAGATTTGGTCCAGTTGACCCACACAGCCTTAAAAATCTTCGTCCCCGAGACGTTGAAAGGCTGTGTTTGCAATAGTGAGTTTCCTAATTTGAAAAACGATAAAAAAAAAGAGTCATAAATAAGTCAGGTGATGTTGTTATGTCATAAATAGCCAAATATTCCCAAACGGGGCACCGAAGGGCTGACTTTGCATAAACAACCACCTTTGGTCGTATTTTGATTTTTGACCTTCACAGCCTTAAAATTTTTGCCCCTGAGGCGCAGGAAGGCCGTGTCGCAATATCGGGTCTTTTATCTAAAAATATTAGAATTAAGAATTGAGTTCTTCATTTAAAATATAGGGTTAATTTTGAGTCGATAATATAGATAGTAGTTTTTGGAGTTAAATAAAAGTTTTCTTTTGCTTAAACGCTTTAATAAATGTGCAGGATGAGCACAACAATAAATGAGCCTTTTTCAATAATGACCAAAATCCCTTTTGAGCTGCAATTGTGGTGGAATGATTTGGGCAAAGAAGGGCAAGACGAAGTGAGAAAATATTTGAAAGACCTTCCGGATTTATTAGACATTCAGCCTCGGGGGATATCATCAGGGCATTGGTCGCCCATTGGGATTCGGCACATAATGTGTTTCATTTTTCAGACTTTGAACTCACCCCAACAATAGAAGAAATAGCGGGGTACATTGGAAGTGACCAAGCTCCATTGAGATTCAAATACTTGATTGCTCCTAGAGCCATTACCATACATCGATTCCTGGATTCCTTGAAAGTACCCCGGACAGTTCATCACCCAGATTTTGCAAAGGGTTTCTGCAGTTTCTGCTTCGTGTATGATAGATATGGACATGTGGGCGGGTTCAATAATCCATACTTTAAGCTTTGTAGCAGAAATAGCCGACAAAAATGGGAGAAACACAGGCGAGTGGCATTTATGGTAGCTTTTTTGGGTCTCGTAATATTCCCAAGGAAAGATGGTAATATTGAATTGAAAATAGCAGGCGTCGTCAGTACTTTGCAAACCATGGGGAAAAGCACTTTAGCACCTATGATTGTGGCTGATATCTTCAGAGCTCTCACTGCGTACAAAGCTGGGGGCAAATTTTTTGAGGGATGTAACTTATTGTTGCAAATATGGATGATTGAGCATTTGTGCCCGCGCTCTCAGTTATTGAGTTATGGCTCGGCTGAGAAAACTTGTATAGGGGAATTTTGTACGAGAATCAAAGGGGTTGGTCTACCTGAAGGAGTCACAGCTTGGGCATTATTATTTCGGAACCTCGAGGCTAGCCAGATACAGTGGGTGCTTGGATGGTTGTCTGTCGAGGAAGTCATATATATGCCAGCAGCCCGACCGCATTTTTTGTTAATGGGACTCAAAAGCATACAACCTTATGCACCATATCGGGTTCTGAGGCAACTCGGTAGATATCAAGTAATACCGAGAGATGAAGATTTAAGTACCCAAGTGATCGAAATTAGTCCTGACGGTCGATTCCCCGAGGAAGAGGTTCGTCAAATTTGGAGTGAGTGTCAATATCTGATGGCAAACACTTGTGTGTCTGATAGGGTCAGAGGGGAAATTGCTCCAGGGTATCACGAATGGTTTAGAGGTGACGTGGCATATGGAAGACCGGCTAAAAGACCTCATCTAGAAGATTTCGCCAAGTCGTCCCAAGAGCAGTGGGATTGGTTAGCAAAGGAAGAAAGCTATCGGGTTGGGATTGGTAAATTAAAGCAACAAGTCGAGAGTCTGAAATTCGAGAGCAGTGTACAGGTTGTCGAGGATCAAGGTGAAATGAATAGACTAGCCAGAGAAAATGACGCTCTTAAAGCCCAAGTCCGACAGTTGAAGATAACCATCGATAAGCAACCGAGGAGCCGATCCGATGAACAATTGGTAAAAAGATTGGAAAGCGAAGTCAGAGAATGGCGGGATGAGCTAGGAAAAGCTGAAAATGTCATGGCAGAACTCAAAGCACAATGGGCGACAAGAACCGAAGAGCGTCGCCAATACTTGAATCAGTTGAAGAGGGACCATGAGAAAATTGTTGCCAATTTAAAGAGAAAAGTAGTTGCCCTTGAAGGTAGAGCGGTTAGGCAGGCTAGAGACTTCGAAACTGAGAGCGGACATTGTTACAACTTGTTAGCCCAAATGGAGGCAGAAGTGCAACAGCTGCAAGACCAGCACTTGCAAGACTCCCGAGCTTTAAAGACGTGCAGCGATCAGATAAGACGCTTGCTCATAGAAAAGAAGCAAACAAAAGACAGGATTAGAGCCATTGCTCATGCTATTGTCAGGAGATGTCGGGTTTGTGAAGACATGACCCGTACTACTTTTATCTCAGCAGTGATGATCTATGTGAAGCGAACCATGAATGAGTTAGAGCAGCTTGAAAGGGATTTGGATCCTAGACCCGCGGCGAGGCCGAACGACGCCCCGCGGATACCTAAGTTTGAAGCACTAGAATATGCATAGTCCGTGTCTTTGAGTGTCTACCATGTCGAGTCAGTCTTTTGTACGTCCGGATTGAGTATGTTTGCAGCTTAGAGTTTTTGTTTGCTTTCAGATTACGTTTGTTAGTTTCTTTCCAAAACAAAAGATGTCGAGTTTGTAAGAGTCTGTTTATTAATGAAAGTTGAGCATTTTATTTCCACCCATATTTTTACATTTATCTGCACGAACTACGCTTGGTCTGATTCGTGCGGGGTCACGATACGTAGGCAATCTCTATAAGATTCGACCGTAATTTAAAAAAAAAGAATATATGTTTGTCAGAGCAAAAATAAGCTGGGATGATGCATGAGGTCAGAGCAAAAGCATGTTAGAAATGATTAACGTGCAATTACAATATCTGTTAAGACTCTAACACTGACAAGTTTGTTGTTTTTCCAATATCAGTTAGTTGTTAGAGCGTACTGGCACCGTACCATTATCAAACAAGATCAAAAGGTCCTATACCAGAAAGCATGACTGGGTCAGACAACAGCGTTGAGTCAGAAAAAACGGCCAATCAGATGGTGAAGGAAGCCCTGGAGAAAATGGAAAAAATGAGGCTAGAAATGAATGAAATGCAGATAGCCTTAGCTAGAGCCCAGAAGGGGCAAGAACTACCCGTTACTCCTACCCTCCAACCAGTACACACGCCGGAATACCCCTCTCCCGGTCCTTCAACAAGTTTCCCAAGCCATCACTATTATCAGGGAAGAGAGGCTTATGATTCCCAAGCTCCACCTCCCACTCAAAACCCTCCTCCACCAAATGTTCCCGTCTTTGTGGCACCTCCCCCAGCTCCACTACATAGATCATCCAGTGAGCCGCTATTCCAAGCTCACGACACCCAATATTACCCTCCCGAACCCACTTTCAAAGCGCCTGAGCCATATACCTCCTCTCCCCATTTTGAAATCCCGGGAGAAGTTGAGAAACCGGTTAAGAATGCAGAACAAGAGGAGGTGATTCGTAAAGTCAAAAGCCTGGAGCAATCCTTCAGGAACATGCATGGTTTAGGAAACCAAGTTAGTGTCGCATACAAAGATTTGTGCCCTTTTCCTGATGTACAGTTGCCTGCGGGGTTTAAAATGCCAAAGTTTGACTTATATGAGGGGCACGGTGACCCAGTAGCCCATCTGCGTGGTTTTTGTAGCAAAATGAGAGGGGCTGGGGGAAAAGATGAGTTGTTGATAGCATATTTCGGGCAAAGCCTGAGCGGGTCAGCGCTAGAATGGTACACGAGGCAAGACCCCGGCCGATGGTATACATGGGATGATTTGGCCCAGGCATTCATCGGCCATTTTCAATATAACCTCGAAATAGTCCCTGATCGTCTGTCATTGTTGAAACTAGAAAAGAAGCCTGGGGAAAGTTTTAGAGAGTTTGGTTTCCGCTGGAGGGAACAAGCTGCAAGGGTTGATCCTCCCATGCGGGAAAGTGAGATGGTAGATTACTTCTTGCAAACATTGGAACCTACCTATTTTGGTCATCTAGTGACATCTGTCGGGAAGTCGTTTAATGAAGTGGTAAAGATGGGAGCCATGATTGAAGAAGGATTGAAATCTAACAAGATCTTGAGCTACTCGGCTTTGAAAGCAACCACCCAGGCCATCCAAAGCGGTACTGGTGGTGTGCTGGGAAAGAAGAAGAAAGAAGAAGTTGCTGCAGTTGAAGCTAATGTTTGGTCCAGGCACAATAACCGTCCACTCTACTACAACCAACCCAGACCCCATCACCCAAACTATCAATATACCTCATATGGTCCACCGCAACACTATTATCCACCACCAGAACCACAATTTTCTATTCACCATGCCCAGACCTACACTCAACCCCCAGTGCACTCGCAATGGCGTACACCAAGTCCCCAAAATACACAGCCACACCCACAAAACACCTATCCACCTTCCAGGGCTAACAGACCAGGAACCAGCTTCCGCCCAAACCAAGCTTTTAGAAATGAGAAGGCCCCAAACAAAAAAACATTTACCCCGCTGGGAGAATCTTACACTTCTCTTTTCCACAGATTGAAACAGTTGGGGATGTTGACCCCAGTTGAATCCAAAGCACCAAATCCTCTTCCCAGAAACCTGGACCACTCTGTTAGCTGCGAGTATTGCTCAGGGATGTCGGGGCACGATACTGAAAAATGTTGGAAGTTGAAAAACGCAATCCAAGAGCTCATTGATAATCGTCGTATTGAGATACAGGCTCCAGAGGCCCCAAACATCAATCAAAATCCGTTACCAGCGCATTATGAGGCCAACATGATCGAACTGATACATAAGGGGGAAGAGCCTAAGAAACCTTCGCAGGTGGTTATGGTGATTCGTTCTACGGAAACCAAAGAAAAGACAGTGAGTGCAAGGCCGATGGTTCAGTTAAAAGCAGTAGAAGACAAGCCAGTGCTAGTAATGGGAAAGGGATCGTTTGTGGCCGAGAAAAAGCAGGATCCAGTCAAGATAGTGGTACCAAGGTCAGTATCCATGCCCGTGGTGGTCGTGAAGGGAGTCTATATAGAGCCGGTTGTCATAAAACCGGTAGTCCAGTTACCCATGGTTGATAGCAAAGCCGTACCCTGGAAATATGACAAAGTAGTGGTGACATACAAAGGAAAGGAAATTGAGGAAGAAAGTTGTGAAGCACAGGGACTGACCCGGTCAGGACGTTGTTTCGCCCCTGAAGAGTTGAGAAAAGCTAAGGGCGCAAAAGACAATCCAGTGCCAGTTAAAAAAGCTGTAACGGAAGAGGAAGCAGAAGAGTTTCTGAAAAAGATGAAAGGACAAGATTATTCCATTGTTGATCAACTGAGAAAAACACCGGCCCAAATCTCGTTATTATCATTATTAATTCACTCTGATGAGCATTGCCGAGCTTTAATGAAGATATTGAATGAGGCTCATGTGCCTGACAAAATCTCAGTAAACCATTTAGAGACAATTGCCAACAAGATCTTTGAAGTGAACAGGATAGCATTTTCTGATGATGAATTGCCTATGGAAGGCACAGAACACAACAAGGCTCTCTATTTGACGGTCAAATGTGAAGGTTCAATGGTTACTCGGGCACTAATCGATAACGGGTCGAGCGCTAATATTTGCACGTTATCCACATTGAACAAGTTAAAGATTGATGAGGATAGAATCCGCAAAAATAGCATTTGTGTTCGAGGGTTCGATGGAGGGAACAAACACAGTAGGGGATATTGTACTCGAATTGACTATTGGCCCAGTCGAGTTCACGATGGAATTTCAGGTGTTGGATGCTGCAGTATCCTATAATCTTTTGTTGGGTCGACCGTGGATTCATGCGGCAAAAGCCGTGCCCTCCACACTGCACCAAATGATCAAATTCGAGTGGGACAGACAAGAAATTGTGTTACATGGGGAAGATCCCACATGCGCCGTGAATGATGCCATTGTACCCTTTATAGAGACCGAAGATGATAAGGGGCCATGGGTGTATCAGATCCTCGACACGGTTCCGGTGAGCAGGTTGCTTGAGGGTAAAAGCATGCCATGTCCTAGGGTGTCAGCTACGACCGTCATGGTAGTGTCAGAAATGTTGAATAACGGGTTCGTGCCCGGGAAGGGTTTGGGGGTTGAACTGCAGGGCATTACTCAACCTGTGTCTTTGCCCAAAAATTTGGACACCTTCGAGTTAGGGTTCAAACCAACATCGGCAGATATCAGAAAGGCCCGTAAATTGAAGAAGAAAGCTTGGGTGCTCCCTAAACCAATTCCTCGATTGTCCAGGTCCTTCGTCAGGCCGAATATCAAGAAACAGTCATTGGCAAAGATATCGGGTTCGTTAGTTGAGGCGGATGGGAATTTGGATAAGGTGTTTGAGAAAGTATTTGTTGAAGTAAACATGGTTGAGGCCGGGGAAGGGTCAAGCAGAGCAGACATACAGTACATCGGACCACGTGCTAACATCAGCAATTGGGAAGCTACTCCTCTTCCAGTTCGGAGGGAGTCGTGGTAGTGGGTTTTGTTTTCCTTTTTGTCACCTGGATTATTCCAGGGTTTGTAATCCAGTTGTTATGTTCCGTCCGTTTGGATGAGTTAAAACCTTGTTGTCTTTACGTTTAATGAAATGCAATTTTCTTCGTCCCTAATTCTCTTTCCATTTTCGTTTCTTTTCTTTGTACAGTTCTCTTTATGCTGATATCAATGACATGACATGCATGAGGAATCTTCGTCCCAGCTTTAAAAGCCAATCTAATTCAGAAGTAATAATACAAGAGGTCGAGTGTGATGATGGGATGGATTGTAATAATGATGAAGCTTATGAGGAAATTAGTAAAGAATTAAGCCACTTTGAAGAAAAACCCAAACCTAACCTAAATGACACAGAAGCAGTTAATCTAGGGGACCAAGATAACGTACGGGAAACTAAAATAAGTGTTCATTTGGATCCACAACTCAAGGAGGAGATAATTAAAGTATTGCATGAATACAAAGACGTTTTTGCATGGTCATATGATGATATGCCGGGTCTAAGCACCGATTTGGTGGTTCATAAATTGCCCACTGATCCAGCACTCCTCCCTGTCAAGCAGAAGTTGAGAAAGTTCAAAACAGACATAAGTGTGAAGATCAAAGAAGAGATCTCCAAGCAGTTTGAGGCAAGGGTCATTCAGGTTACACGGTACCCCACTTGGTTAGCCAATGTCGTGCCTGTGCCAAAGAAAGATGGCAAGACCAGGGTGTGCGTCGATTATCGAGACCTTAACAAAGCAAGCCCAAAAGATAATTTCCCACTGCCCAACATCCATATACTGATCGACAATTGTGCCAAACATGATATTGGCTCTTTTGTGGATTGTTATGCGGGTTATCATCAGATTCTAATGGATAAGGAAGATGCAGAAAAGACGGCATTCATCACGCCGTGGGGAACGTATTGTTATCGGGTCATGCCGTTTGGTTTGAAAAATGCTGGGGCAACTTATATGAGGGCCATGACAACTATCTTCCATGATATGATACATAAAGAAATTGAGGTATACGTGGATGATGTGATCGTTAAGTCTAGACAGCAATCTGACCATGCTAGAGATTTGAGAAAATTCTTTCAAATGCTTCGCAGATACAATCTTAAGCTCAATCCTGCGAAATGTGCTTTCGGGGTGCCATCTGGGAAGTTGTTGGGATTTATAGTTAGCCGGAGGGGTATTGAATTAGACCCGTCAAAGATCAAAGCTATTCAGGAGTTGACACCTCCAAGAAACAAAACCGAGGTGATGAGTTTGTTGGGAAGACTGAACTATATCAGCAGGTTCATTGCTCAGCTCACGGCAACGTGTGAACCAATTTTCAAATTGTTAAAGAAAGATGCCGCGGTCAAATGGACTGATGAATGCCAGGAGGCTTTTGATAAGATAAAGAGGTATTTGTCAAACCCACCCGTGCTGGTCCCACCAGAACCAGGGAGACCTTTGATTCTATATCTGACAGTTGTGGACAGTTCATTCGGCTGTGTACTGGGGCAGCATGATGTTACGGGCAGAAAGGAGCAGGCTATCTACTATCTCAGTAAGAAGTTCACATCTTACGAGGTCAAGTATACTCATCTGGAAAGGACATGTTGTGCCCTAACTTGGGTGGCACAGAAATTGAAACATTACTTGTCATCTTACACCACTTACCTTGTATCTCGCTTGGACCCGTTGAAGTATATTTTCCAGAAACCCATGCCCACAGGAAGGCTTGCAAAGTGGCAGATCTTACTTACAGAGTTCGACATTGTCTATGTGACACGGACTGCCATGAAAGCACAGGCATTAGCCGATCACTTGGCTGAGAACCCCGTTGATGAAGATTATGAGCCTTTGAAAACTTATTTCCCTGATGAAGAGATAATGCACATTGAAGAATTAGAACAAGCTGAGAAGTCGGGATGGAAACTTTTCTTTGATGGGGCTGCAAATATGAAGGGTGTGGGAATAGGAGCAGTACTTATTTCGGAAACAGGTCAGCATTACCCTGTTACAGCTCGGCTTCGTTTCTACTGTACAAACAACATGGCAGAATATGAGGCGTGTATATTGGGATTGAGATTAGCTGTGGATATGGGTGTACAGGAAGTCTTGGTCATGGGTGACTCGGACTTACTGGTACACCAGATTCAAGGGGAATGGGAAACACGGGACTTGAAGCTTATACCGTATCGACAATGTCTGCATGAGCTTTGCCAGCGTTTTCAGGCCATAGAATTCAGACACATTCCAAGGATTCATAATGAGGTTGCTGACGCTTTGGCTACTTTGGCATCAATGTTGCACCATCCAGATAAGGCCTATGTTGATCCATTGCAGATTCAAGTCCGTGATCAACATGCTTACTGCAATATGATAGAAGAGGAAATCGATGGAGAGCCATGGTTCCATGATATCAAAGAGTACATCAAAGCGGGAGTGTATCCAACGCAGGCCACCGGTGATCTAATAAGAACAATTCGACGGTTGGCAAGTGGGTTTTTCCTTAGTGGAGGAGTACTGTACAAAAGAACGCCAGAGCTCGGTTTGTTGAGATGTATAGATGCACGGCAGGCCACAACTATCATGACTGAGGTGCATTCCGGAGTTTGCGGACCGCATATGAGTGGGTATGTTCTAGCAAAGAAAATTCTTCGAGCAGGTTATTATTGGCTCACGATGGAGCGAGATTGTATAAGTTTTGTGCGTAAGTGTCATCAATGCCAAATACATGGAGATTTGATTCATGCTCCACCATCAGAATTACATACGATGTCCGCGCCATGGCCTTTTGTTGCATGGGGCATGGATGTTATTGGGCCAATTGATCCAGCAGCATCAAATGGGCACAGATTTATCTTGGTAGCTATAGATTATTTTACCAAATGGGTGGAGGCGAAGACATTCAAGTCTGTGACCAAGAAGGCTGTAGTTGACTTCGTGCATGCAAATATCATATGTCGGTTTGGGATCCCAAAGGTAATCATCACAGATAATGGGGCTAATCTTAATAGTTATTTGATGAAGGAGACATGTGAGCAGTTTAAGATTGCTCACAGGCACTCTACTCCGTACCGTGCCAAGGCAAATGGTGCGGTTGAAGCGGCCAATAAGAACATAAAGAAAATACTCCGGAAGATGGTTGAAGGATCTAGACAATGGCACGAGAAATTGCCTTTTGCATTGTTAGGATATCTCACCACCATGCGTACCTCGGTAGGGGCGACTCCTTACTCATTGGTATATGGTACCGAGGCGGTAATACCCGCAGAAGTGGAAATCCCATCTCTGCGAATCATTGCAGAGGCTGAAATCAATGATGATGAATGGGTGAAAAGCCGTCTTGAGCAGTTGAGTTTGATCGATGAGAAAAGATTGGCATCAGTGTGTCATGGCCAACTGTACCAACGAAGAATGGCAAGAGCATACAACAAAAAAGTACGTCCAAGGAAATTTGAAGTAGGGCAATTAGTACTGAGGCGGATCTTGCCTCATTGGTCTGAGGCAAAAGGAAAATTTGCCCCAAACTGGCAAGGACCATTTGTAGTAACCAGAGTGTTGTCTAATGGAGCATTGTATTTGACAGATGTGGAAGGAAAATGTGTAGAAATGACCATCAATTCCGATGCGGTCAAGAGATATTATGTATGATTTCTTTATTTTTCTAAATGTATCTGTTCGTATTTGGCATATCTTAAAGATTGAAATGATGAAGGCATTTTGTTCTGCTATCCAAACACTCATATCCCTTGTTATCCCCTTCGAGCCTTACTTATTTTTCATGCACCTCTTTCGGAATCATCGGCATTATCAGAGAACACAAGTGTCGAACATAAAGGAAAAAAAGGAAAGAAAAGAAAAAAAAGAGAAAAGAAAAAAAAGAAAAGAAGAAAAGAAAAGAAGGAAAAATGAAAAAAAAGGGAAAGAAGAGAAAACATAACAACGTAGTCTCTATGAAGTGAACTACGTTTGACTTGATCCCGAAAGGGTACGTAGGCAGCCTTACTCCAAGGTTCAGTCATACCAAATAGAAATCCAAAAATCCCCAAGCAAGAAACTGGGGCAGAAGTGGTGATTGTTATGAAAGTTGGATTCCGAAAGTTGTAATTTGAACCCATTGGAATTGTTTTGAGCCTTTTATACCTTTCTTTCTAAATCAATCCAAAAGCCTACATTACGGACCGAAGAAAGACCTTATGATCAGTTTTGAGAAATGCCAAGATGAACAGGTAGGAATAACCCACGATAGGGGCAACACTCTGGTTCGAGCAAGAAGAACAAAAATAAATGAGAGAGTCTTATGGGTGAAAACCCTCACGGGCACCGTAAGGCGACGGGAGCTGAGAGAAAAATAAATGAGAGAGTCTTGTTGGTGAAAACCTTTACGGGCACCTCAAGGCGAAGGTGAGATAAGAAATGGAAAACTGAGAAAGGTATGTTGATAGAAACCGTTTCGCGGTACCGCAGGGAAACAAGGTTAAGGTCTAGATAAATCAAACAAGTGATGGAAGTTCTGGGCAATGAGGTACGGCAATTGAGAGTTGTTTGTTTGGACAAATTGGGATGATTAATCCAAAATGCATGTCTTGACCATTGGTACTAGTTGTCTCGTTCAGATAAGTTTCTTTTCTTTCTCTTTTCAAACAGTCATCTGGTTTTGGATTCTTCTTATCCTTAACTCAAAAATCATTTCATTTTTCTTTTGAGGGTTTTTATCTAGCTGAGATGTTTCAGTGCCAGTTTTATTCGATGCAAGCAGAAAGGACTTCAAAGTTCACTACCAGCTTCTAGAATTGTAAAGCACAACGTGGTCAGAGCATGTCAAAAACAACTTAATGTCAAGTGGAATACAGGGAATTAACGGAAGTTTCATCGGTGAAATGATTGGGAAATGTCGTGGGAAAGGCGAAAGCTCAAATAAAAGGTCAGAAAAGTGAAATAACAGCAGGGGTGTAAAGCATTTAGGTCGCCAGAGGTTGGGAAATTTAAAAGTTGGTCAGAAAGTCAAGCAGTTCAGGGTCAGTGTGTGGAAATTAGTCAACACAAAGCAAGGCAGTGGAAGGATTTTTCAGCAAGAATGCCATCAACTAACCACTGTTTTAAACTGACGAAATTTTCTTTGATTAAGCAGGGGGAGAAAAATTAGTTGTTGAAGAGGAATTCTCCAGGAGGGAAAAACAAGCACTAATTAGGATAAATGCAAGTTGTCAGGAGTCCGCCTGGAGAACAGAGACGTATTTTTCAAGTTTGACGTCAGGAGTCCGCCTGGAGAACAGAGACGTATTTTTCAAGTTTGACGTCAGGAGTCCGCCTGGAGAACAGAGACGTATTTTTCAAGTTTGACGTCAGGAGTCCGCCTGGAGAACAGAGACGTATTTTTCAAGTTTGACGTCAGGAGTCCGCCTGGAGAACAGAGACGTATTTTTCAAGTTTGACGTCAGGAGTCCGCCTGAAGAACGGAGACATACAGTTTAAATTTTAAAAGTCAGGAGTCCGCCTGAAGAACGGAGACATACAGTTTAAATTTTAAAAGTCAGGAGTCCGCCTGGAGAATAGAGACATTCATTTCAAATTTAGCAATCAGGAGTCCGCCTGGAGAACAGAGACGTACTTTTCAAGTTTGACGTCAGGAGTCCGCCTGAAGAACGGAGACATACAGCTTAAATTTTAAAAGTCAGGAGTCCGCCTGGAGAACAGAGACATACTTTTCAAGTTTGGTGTAAGGAGTCCGCCTGAAGAACAGAGACACATAGTTTAAATTTTAAAAGTCAGAAGTCTGCTTGGAGAATAGAGATATTACATTTCAGGAGTTGAAGTTGGGAGCCCGCCCATAGAACAGAGGCATACATTTCAGTCTTTTCATTTCAAGCATTGAAGTTGGGAGCCCGCCCAGATAACAGAGGCATATATTTCAGTCTTTACATTCCAAGCGTTGAAGTTGGGAGCCCGCCCAGATAGCAGAGGCATACATTCAGTCTTTTTATTTCAAGTGTTGAAGTTGGGAGCCCGCCCATAGAACAGAGGAATACATTTCAGTCTTTATATTTCAAGCGTTGAAGTTGGGAGCCCACCCAGATAACAGAGGCATACATTTCAGTCTTTTCATTTCAAGTGTTGAAGTTGGGAGCCCGCCCATATAACAGAGGAACACATTCAGCATTAATTTTCAAGTATTAAAGTTGGGAGCCCGCCCATCGAACAGAGGCATACATTTCAAGATCAAGTCACAGGACAATAAAACAGAGGGTTACAACAGGAATCCCCAGCAGAAAACAATAAAAATCCCCAGCATCAAGAAGCAGAAGGTTGCAATAAGAGGTCCCAGCAAAAACTCAAGTGCATGTGTCGAAAGGAAGAAAAGCATCGGAAGAAAAGCACCGGAAAAAATGCAAGCAGACAAGAAAGCAAGGCAACAAGAAAAATTGCAGTATAGCCTAGCTTCTTGTTTTCTTTTAAGCAAGGTGTAACAAGGAGATCGGTAAGCAGTAGTAATAGCATGCAACAACAGTAACAATGCAGTCCCACGATAGTCCCAGCTACCAAAAACTTCCCGAACTACATTGACCTGATTCCTGTTTAGCCCAGGATATGTAGGAAACCTTTGAAGCAAAGGTTCGGTCAAATCTTTTTCAAAAATGCTTCACACGGAGTACTCGGATGGGCAAAAATCGCTCGCTTTATCTTTGCACGAAAACCCTACGTGTCTTCGGGCAAAGAGGGGCAGCTGTAAGCACGTGATTTTTGCCCAATATGAGAATTACTCCCCAAAAATTCAAAAATAAAATAATTTTCCTTGGTGTGCAATTTTGTGATATTTTGTGATATTTTGAATAATTATTTGTATTTGTCTGTGCATGTTTATTTGCTAAATTAATAAAAAATACAAAAATATATCGCATTTTGTATGTAGGATTTAATTCTATAATTTGTTAGTAATTAAGTTTGTTTACAAAAAAATAAAAATTTACAAAAATAGGCATCGTTTGCATTTTTAGCATTTAATGTCCAAATATACAATTTTATGCTTAATTATTACTTAATTGTGCGTTAATTGTTATTGGAAGTTAATTTGCACTTTTATAACTTAATTTAGTTCTTAATAATAATTTAAGTATTTTTATAATTTAGTTTTAGAGAAATAAAAAGAAGAAAAGAGAGCGAAAATATAAAGAAAGTCGGAATTGGGCCTCTTCTTCGATTTCAAGCCACAGGCCCAAAAAATGGCCCAATCTTCCCAAACGACCCAGTCCATTTCAAACCGGGTCAACCCGGTCCATAACCCAACACCCCCTATCTTGCATTTCAAAAAAAAACAAAGCAAAACAAAACAAAACAAAAAAAAAGAAAAGGAAGAAAACCCTAAAAAATCCCTCTCTCTCATCCCCCCCCCCCCCCCCCTTTCTCTTTCTCTCTTTTCTTCTTCTTCTTCAAGCATCCAAACACCCCATCCATGGCTGCCCTTCCCCCACCTCTTCTCCTTCACATACACACACACAACCACGGCAACACAACACACACACACCCGCCGCCCGTGTTTCTTCTTCTTCTTCAAGATCGCGAGTGTTTCTTCTTCTTCAAGTTCACGTTGATCGTTGCTTCTTCTTCTTCCTCACTTCATGATGTTGCGTGACTGCTTCGTCCAGCATCTACTGCTGCTCACGTTTTGCATTGCTGCTGCCCCGTCCGGCATCGCTTTCACGGTTGTCTGCTACCTCTCCTTCAAGCTCTTCGTTTGTCCGTTCGTGATCGTCTTCGACGTCAAATGATTTTGGTGCGATATTTGTTTCCGGGCAGATTTGTTTCCGTTCAAGTTCGTCATTGTTTCGATCCGGTTAGTGGGTTTTTGAGTTTCATTTTTTGCCCGTAATTTGTTTGATATTTTTCGGATCCAAAATCGATAAATGATTCAATTCTTGTTTTGTTTGTTCATCATTGAAATAATTTTTTTTTAGTTTGTTTATATGTTTGGTTGGTTTAATTTTCAGATTCAAATGAAAATTTAATTAATTGATTTTCAGTTTATTTCATGTTAATTTAATTTTTGCAAAAAAAAGGAATTGTTAGTTTAGGTTTAATATTGTTAGATTTAGTTTAAATCGCTTGAATCCGTTGTTTGTTTAATATAGATTTCATTCATGATCATGTATCTTTGTTATATTTTTTTGTTGGATTTAATTAAGAAAGATTAATTGATTATTTGAAGATTAGTGATTTGAATATGTTTATTTGTTTTGTTTAAGTTCAATTCGAAATTTGAATAAAGTTTGTTATTGTGGTTGAATCTTTTCATTCATGTTCATACTTTATTTGATTGATCTTGAATCCGAAATTTGTATAGTTTGATTTTCTTATTTCTTGTTTATCATTTGTGATTATTTCTTGAATTGGTCTCATAATCTTGTTTAAAGTTTAATATAAGAATTGTTTGTTGTAATGTTGTTAGAGTTGATTTTAAGTTCAATATTATTGAATTTAAGAATCTAAATATACTTGTTTGATTGTTGTTGTTTAAATCCGAAAAATAGGTTTGTTGTTGCTAAAAATATTGTTCAATCAAATTTTAGTTGTTCTTGGTTGTTCAATTTGTGTTCATGTGATTTGTTGTTGAAATGTTGTTAAAATCATGTTCATGTGATATTGTTGTTATGATGTTCATCCGTGTTCATATTGTTGTTTGAACATTGTTAGAAATTGATCATATTGTCTATATTTTGGTTAAGTTTGATTAATTGATGTGTTATAGCTGATGGGTAGTTTGGTAAATTTGTAATACGTTCAGGGGTAGTTTGGTAATTTCAGTAAGGTCGGAAGGGGTAGTTTAGGAATTGTACATTTTGTAATTGTTTATTTGAAGCATGGGGGACAAAATGAAATGGGGTGGGTTGTGATATGATTATTTAATATAAAGGGGGGGCAAGATTTTAATTTAAAGGGGAATCTTGCATTATTTTAAATGAAGCATGGGGACAAAATGAAATGGGGTGGTGTGATATGTTTATTTAATGTAATGGGGATGAGTGGAAAGATAATGGGTTGGGTAGAGAAAAGTATGGATTTTAATTAATTGAAAGGTTTATGGGATGAGTTATTTATGTGAGGTCTTGAAATCAAAAAATATAGACAGAGAGATAGAGAAAAAATACACAGATACGAGAGAGAGAAACAAATCTGAAAATAAGAGAGAGAAAAGGGCTGAACATTTAAGAGATAGAAAATTCCGAAAAATATTTAAGCTTTCAAAAAATAAAAACTAAAAAAAAATATTCTGCTTTCTTTTGTTGTTTGAAATCAGAATTAATTGTTGTTTCATCAAAGCTGGAAGATTTTGTTTTTTTTTGGATTACTACTCCACTGGTTTGTTACTGTTGCTGGGCTATTGTTGTTGTGTTGTACTGATTTTACTGCTGCTGCTGATACTCATATTCATTTTCTTTTGCTTCCAATATCAGGTACACAACTGAAAAGCTGGTTATTGTAATCCGAAATATGAAGCATGAATACATATGAAGAATGAAAATTTGAAGTTTTAATTTCGTTTTTTTTTGTTTCTTTTGTTGATTGTATTTAAGCTATTTCATGAATTACTAAATAATAGCTGAAATAAGAAAATAATATCATAAGTTAGTCTGTAATAAATCAGTTCGGCAAAACAGGTTAATTCACTAGCTATGAAGGCTTCAAGATTGTAGGTTGATCATGAACAAGTAGCTAAATTTAGTTAAAACATGAATTTAAATTAAACATTGTAAATTAGGCATTAAGGCATGACTTGAGCTTAAGCAAGATTAGAAGAACGTTTAAGTCTAATAAACTTTCTAATAAGCTTTAGTAATTATGGTTAAATCTAGTTTCAAATGATTGTGAATAATTAATCTCAATAATATTTTTTTAAAAAAATAACAATGCTGAGTTTTAATCTAGCTATATTTGTTTATTTTGAATATTAGTTGTTGAATTTTTATTTTATTTAAAATTTCGAAATTAAGAGTAAATTTTTTTTTATCAATATTTGTATTAACCAAGCAATTAGCATGTCATGTTTTCTTAAAATTATAAAAGCTAGTAATTAATTAGGATTTTTCTTTCTTTATTTTAGAGACTAATTTTTATAGAAAAAATGTAGTCGCTTTAAGATTTGTCCATTTAAAATAAATGAGATGAGCCTCGCTTAATGAAATGTATAGATTTCGGGGCCCTCAATAAATGTACAGTTAATTGCTTAGAATTAGGGAGGAGCCGTTTTAGCAAATTTCACGGCCCTACCCAAAATAATGACACGCTAGTCGCTCTAGACGCGTATTTAATAATGTTATTTCCTTAAATACGGGTGTGCATTTATGTAACCCAAATCTAAATCTCAACGGAGTCGAAATGTGTCGATAACCACGGGTGCAATTGATTGCGACGTGATTTGAAATACGTTTTCACAATGTTGCAATTTTTCGTAAAATACTAACAATAAATAAAAAGAATAATAAAAGCGGCTAAGGGATAAAATTTGCACATAAGTTTATAATACGTATTATATTAGATAATCAAGCCGAATATAACAGTTAAGCGACCGTGCTAGAACCACGGAACTCGGGAATGCCTAACACCTTCTCCCGAGTTAACAGAATTCCTTATCCGGATTTCTGGTGCGCAGACTGTAATACAAAGTCATTCTTTTCCTCGATTCGGGATTAAAATAGGTGACTTGGGACACCCTAAATCTCCCAAGTGGCGACTCTGAAATAAAGAAATAAATCCCGTTTCGACTGTCCTTTAATTGGAAAAAACTCCTGTACCCTCGCGAGGGCGGAAAAAGGAGGTGTGACATTTACCACATGCTCCTCTCATCTTGCTGCAAAACCCTCGTAGATGTGCCATTGGATCACTGTGCCCCTCGTATAGTTCAAACTTTGGCATCTTGAACCCTGCCGGTAATTGAACATCAGGGAAAGGACATAGATCTTTGTAAGCTACACTGCCCTGATTGCCTAACCCATGTATATTCCTGAAGGACTGCTCCAGGCTTTTAAATTTTCGAAGCACTTCGTCCTGCTCCGGGCCCTTAGGCGGCTTTTCAGTCTCCACCGGGATTTCAAAGTGAGGATTATAAGTATATGTCTCGGGTGCTTTGATGGTAGGTTCAGGGGGTAATATTGGTTATCGTGAGCCTGAAACAACGGCCCACTAGATGATCTTTGTAACGTGGATGGTGGGGGTGCCACGAAAACATGAACATTTGGTGGGGGAAGGTTCTGATTGGGTGGTGGAGCTTGGGGATCATATGGATTTCTTCCCTGATAGTAGTGGTGACTTGAGAATCATGTCGAAGGGCCGGGTGAAGGGTATTCCGGCGTGTGTCCTGGTGGGAGAGTAGGAGTAACGGGTGGTTCGGGCCCCTTTTGTACCCTAGCCATGGCTAGCTGCATTTCGTTCATCTCCAGTCTCATTTTTTCATTTTTTCCATTGCCTCTTTCAGCATCTGACTTTCTGTCCTTTCCTCTTCAACACTGTTTTCTGAGTTAGTCATGCTTTTCGGTATGGGCCCTTTGGATCTTGTTTGGTAATGGTAATCTGCCAGAACGTTCTAACAAACTAACTGGTTTGAAATCTCTGGAAAACAACAAACTTGTTAGCGTTAGAGTTTAACACATATTGCAATTGCACGTTGGGGAATGCAATGTTCCTAGGCAGTTTAACCATTTCTAACATGTCTTTACTCTGTATGCATCATCCCGGCTTATTTTACTTGTGCCCTTTAGGTGTTTCTGAAACTTTCCTTTATTTGCTTTCTCTTTCTCTCTTTTTCTTTATTTCTTTTCCTTTATTTTATTCACTTTTTCTTTTAACGGTAGTCGAATCATATGTGGATTACCTACGTATCATGTCCCCGCATGAATCAGACCGTGCGTAGTTCTACCACAAATAAAGACACCAATTTTTGGAAAATTTATTTAATTACTAAAACATCTATTCCAAACTACCCATTTGGAAAAGGAAAACAAAATACAGACTCCGAAGTACTAACATAATTTGATGCTAAAAGGAAACACACGGATAGACAACAGACTTTTAAAAATAGAAAAATACAGATTTGAACTAGGAGCACATTAACGCTTTGAATTTTGGTGCCCACGGGGCATCGTTCGGCCTTTCCGCGGGCTTTGGTGCAAGGACCCTTTGCAAGCTTTTCAATTCTTCCATGATTCGGTGGACGTAACCCATGACTGAAGCAAAAAGGGTATCACGGGGTATTTCCTCACATGCTAGGCACCTCATGGTGACGTAATGCCCAATCTCCTCAATTCTACCCCTGATTCTATCCCTTTCCATGAACAGTTGCTCTATTTCGTTGATTCTTTGCTCCCAGTACTTGAGCGTTGTCAGCGAGTTGATCTTGGAACCTCTTCATTTGTTCTTCCATTCGGGCCATTAAATCATAGCAGCGCTTCCTGTCCGTTCTGGCATCTCGGGTTTGTTTAAAGACCCGATCTTTGAGAGTGGAATTTGTTTCTCTTAATATTTCAATGCTCGCTTCATAATCCCTTCTCACTTGTCGTAAGTGCTTTGCTCGCGTTGTTGTACCTTTTGCCCATCTGGCCCGAATTCTTGCTATGCAGGACTCTGATCTTGCCAAACCCTCTCGACTTTCAATGACTTGGTTTCTCAACCCAGTTATCAGACCTTCATCGGACCGGCTCCTTTGTTGGTTGTCGGCATCCATTTTGACTCGTGGAATTTGGGCTTTCAAGGCCTTATTTGCTTGAGTCAATCTGTTCTTTTTTCCTGTGTCAGCATCGACTTGCACGCTATTTTCATATTTCAGATCCTCAATTTGCTGTTTCAGCTTGCCAATTTCAACCCGATTGCCTTCTTTTCTTGCCAGCCAGCACCATTGTTCTTGCGAGTCATTCGTGAATTGCTGGACATGGGCTCTTTTAGTAGGCCTTTGACGAATCCGAAACCTTTTCCCAAACCATGCATCATACTTCGGGTCCACCTTGCCTTTGGTTAAATCTCGCACCATAGTTTTGGGCTCAAGGAATCTGCATTCATGCCATAATTTGCGAATTGTATCTTCCGGGATTGTGGCATTCGGTCTTAGCTCGATGGTATACTTGCTCAAATCTTCATCATTAGGGATAATCTGGAACCTTCCCAATTGACGCAATACCCGATGGGGAGCGTATGGTTGGATACTATGTACACCCATCAGAAGAACATAACATTCTTTGGCCGACATGTATATTGATTCAGTAGCGGGCAACCATCCAAACGCCCATTCACTTTGGTCCGCCGTTAGTGATCTCAGTCGTATAAACCAATCTCCAGTACCCTCGGGGAACGCAACACCCGTTACCCGCTTCTCAAACTTTTCAATGCAGTTTAAACCAGTCAGCCCGAAGTTCATATACCCCACTCGATGGCAGAGATGTTCCTGTATCCACAACTGAAGTAATAGATTGCAACCTTGGAAAAAACTTCCTCCCTCCTTACACACGGTCAATGCTCGGTATATTTCTGATAAGATCAGGGGAACTATAGTGTTGTTAGCCCTTTTCATTGCGACATCAACCATCCCCACGAGACCTATCTCTATTTTCTTGTCATCTCGTGGGCAAACCATGATTCCCAAAAATGTCGTTATGAATGCCAAGGTTCGTCTGGCTTCCCATTTACCTCTGTTTCCGGCGTGAGTCAGTCCCAAATTTGGCTCGTCAAAACCCCGCGGATTACCATAACGCTGATATAAGAACTGAAGAGCGCAGCATCCTTTTGATAAATCATTATTTTGCACAGTCCGGCTAATATTTAACAAGTCCAGAAATCGGTGTGGCGATACCGGCCTTGGTGACAATAGATACTGACTTCTCAGATTCTCATTCATACTCGCATAACCTACTACTTCCTCCAGTATGTGTGTAAGCTCAAAATCCGCAAAGCGAAATACATTTCGGGTCGGGTCCCAAAATGGTATCAAAGCCTCGATGACATCCGTCCTTGCCTTGACATTTAGTAGACTGATAAGACTCCCCAAGACTCTGAACACTATTTCTTTGCTGCTTTTTCCCAAATCGTCCCACCACATATGGAGCTGGAGAGAGACCTCGCTAAAGACGGTGAAGGGTTTGTTTTCACTTGTGCTCATCCTGCACATTTATTAAGGTGATTTAAACAAAAGCAAAAAAATATTTGACTCAAAAAAAATGATTTGACTATATTTTCAGAAAGAAAGATCTGATTATCCGAACACGGCCTTTCAGCACTTCGGGGATGAAGATTTAAAGGCTGTGAGGGTCAACCGATCAAAACTCTAAAGGATGATCAAAAGTGGTCGTTTATGCAAAGTCAGCCTTCTGGCGTCCCTTTCGGGAATATTTGGCTATTTTTGACAAAAACAGCATCACTTGATTTATAAGATTCTTTTCTTATTTTTCCAAAATAGTAACCCGACATTGAGAACACGGCCTTACAGAGCCTCGGGGATGAGGATTCTAAAGCTGTGTGGGCTAATTAGTCAAAATTCAAAAAATAATGGCCAAAAGTGGCTGTTTATGCAAAGTCAGCCCTTCGGCGTCCCTTTCAGGAATATTTGGCTATTTTTGACAACAACGGCACCGCCCGACTTATAATAAATTTTTTGACATTTTCTAGGTATTTTTGCAAAAAGGGGAAGTTGGACCCGATGAGGGTTGCCTACCTATCTCACATCCGGTGAGAATCAAACCGACGTAGTTCGGGCAAATAAAATAGACTATTTTTTTTTTCTAAATAAACTATTTTGAAAACAAGACAAACTAAAAATAAAGACTTTTTTTTTGCTTTTTCAATAAAACAAACTATTTAAAATAAAAACTTTTTTTTTCATTTTCTAAAAAACATTTGGCAGAATTTCGACATTATTCGGGCGTTGGTATTTTCAAAACTAGTGATTAACTCTCTTAACCCTCTACACTGTTATTTCTCTTCATTTTTTTCATTTTTTCCAATATTTAAAAGCCGGTCAGCATGTGAGTCCGAAGCATATAAATGCACATGTAGCAAGTAAGATGCATCATGATGGTCTTTTTTATTTCAGGTACACCTGTCCTAGACAGACCCAACCCCTGTGTTGAGTCTCCAAAGTCAAATGCAAATGATGCAAACAAACGTTCCTACTAGGGATCCATCATGTGGTTTTGTCATACTAGGTTTAAAACCTGAGTGTATTGTTCTAAACCTGGCTTACCCGAGCAAACAACTCGATCCGAGGAGGAGGCAGTGTACCGGGAATACAGAAGTTTCACCGACTTAGCAACTTATTCGAACCTCGTTCTAAAAAAATGGGATTGACTTTAAACAGAAAAGAAGTCACACGAAGTGCACCCTTCTTCATGATTTAGAAGACTCTGAGAGAAGATGAGTTTTGTAACAATTTATACACAATTCACAGAATAACAAAGCGGTAAAAACAACATTTAGCACATTAGATGAAAAAAATGTAATAAAATCAGATAATAAATAAATCCAATATAACAATTATTTCAAGCTCTAATTTCTAACCCTGAACCAGTGGTTCTGGGTTAATGTCCCCAGCAGAGTCGCCACAGCTGTCACACCTCCTTTTTCACCTACACCCCGGGGAGGGTATAATAAAGGGAGTTTTTTCCAATTTAAGTGACAATCGAAACGGGATTATTTTAATTAAAATTCAGAGTCGGCACTTGGGATAATTAATGGTGTCCCAAGTCACCGATTCAAATCCCGAATCGAGGAAAAGATTAACTCTATATTACAGTCTGCGAACACAGAAATCTGGGTAAGGAATTCTGTTAACCCGGGAGAAGGTGTTAGGCATTCCCGAGTTCTGTGATTCTAGCACGGTCGCTCAACTGTTATAATTGGCCTATTATCTGATTTTAGTACATGTTTAAACCTATGTGCAAATTTTTAACTTAAACCGCTTTTCTTTATTTAATTTTTTAAGAAAAATTCAACGTCATCTAAAACACGTCTTGAACCCCGTCACATAAATGCACCCGCGGTCCGTGACGTATTTTATCCAACATTGTTGAGATTTAGATTTGGGTCACATAAATGCGCACCCGAGTTTAGGAAGATAAATTATTAAAATAACGCGCCTAAAGCAACTACGCACTTTCAAATTTGCAAGGGCCATGGAAAATTCAACTAATGGCACGCCTCGATTTCTAAAGGATTAAAATTAGTTATATCCGGGCTATGGATTATGAACAAAATATATTGTGGAAAACCATCTTCAATAGGAGAACTATTGTGGATACATCTGCGGTACATTACTGCTAAAGTAAACATTTGCTCCAATATGTGCAGAAAACAAGCATATCAAAATTGTTTGACTTAGGTTCAGGTGAAACCAAAATAGAAGAGATCAAAAGGTATTAAATTCTTTATTGACAAAATATGGTGAGAATATACATAGGATTTAATAATATGAAACATGGTCATTTCACAAGTAGATATACGATACAGCACATCATTCAGACATCTTTAAAGTTAACCGCTAATATAATAAATAAAGGCACTAATTTGACAACTACATACAACACATCGTTAAAACACATCTAAAGGACACAATGATATAAATAGCAATACTTTTCAACTTTAGCTAACAATTTCCATAGCTTTTGTTGTTTACTTTCTAAATAATGAGTTTTAAATTCAAAGGGAAATCATGTACTTCTTCAACAACCTTCAAATAAATCAAAAGGCCTTCAACTTAAACTCACGTTTCCAACTAACCAAAGAAAATAAAATATTTTACGTCAAACAAATACAGGGATGCAAAATCGACAATAACCAAACTAGCTGAGAAGATCAACACTGATACAGTAGTACTATCAAAGTGCTAGAAAATAGGAGCTGACCTTATCTTCCAAATTCAAACAAAACAACAGCGGCAAACTCAAATAGGAACCTCAAGCAAAATCGAGACCTCGAACCGAAAACCTCAGAACTACGTTCTTCGACGACCTCGAAACTCGCCGGAACAGTTTTGGAAGTGGACTATTTGGGGCGTTTTATGGGGTGTTTTTCAGGTGGAGAAGATGAGCTCTCATGGCTCTTTCATGGTGTATGTTAAGCTCCAAATGTAGAATTTTTAGGAGGAAGAAGACCCTCTTTTCGTTGGCTGTCCGTGTATATCCAGTGTATATCGAGAGTATCTCTAGTGTATATAGAATATATACTGACTGTATATCTAGTGTATACTCCCTGTCTCCGTTAAGAAGAAGCCATCTTTTTTTCCTCTCTATCTTTTGAACTTCCCCCCTCCCTCTTTCTCCAGCTCTCTAATCTCTAAATAGGCGTCAAATTAGTGCATTTTCCATTACAAATTATACTTTTAACTTCTTTAATTATCCACTAGTTAGTGTTATTATTTAATTTTCATTAGTGTTTGTACTACCCTACCAATATAGAAGTTTCCTAATTAGTTAGGTAAGACTCTTTTTTTATTTTTTTTAAATAAAACCTAAATTAATTTCTATCCCCAAATTATCTTAGACAATTAAATTAATTAACCCTAATAATTATTACAACTAATTTAAAACCAAATTAAAAGAGAATTGCCAAAATTTAAAAATTAAAGAGTAAAATGTAACATGACTATTTTTTATGATCTTTTTCTATTTTTTCATCAACAACTTACTTAATTAATCTAAAAATGTAAAATAAAATCCAAAATGCAGATGCAATATATATATATATTTTGTATTTTTTCATAATCTGAAATACTACATAATGCATTTTAAAATAAGATAGAAATATTGCACAATACCAAAGCTAATCCTAATTAGTTAAACTAAATATAAACTATTTTTGTGTTTTCGAAATTATATAAAGATAAAAATAAGGTACTATTTTTTTAAAATTTTTTTTTATGAAAAGTACATAAACTAAAATACTTGTTTGTAATTTTTATTTTTCTTGTATGAAAATAAAATAAAAGAGTTAAAATGAGTTGAAATAGCTATATTAGGCCTAAATTAAATATTTACACGCAATATGAAAAAAATTTGGGGAGGGTCAAAAACTACACGTCTCCAGAGGGAAATTCAATTTTTTTTTATTTTCCCTTCAATTTTTCATTTGCTCTATTTTAAACTATTTTAAGCTTAAACCCCAACAGTATGTTCATTAACAAAAGTAATCACCAATTGACAAATGACAAACGTAGATCATATATCGCCATCTTTATCACCTAATTTTCTTAGTCTAGTACAAATGTAATAGAATGAATGTTGGGGGTTCCAGCTTTCCAAGTGTAAGAATTTTGTAGGTTTATACAAAGGCTAGAAAAGTTGCGAAATTTGAAAGCCTCCTAACTTTACAAAATAAAGCATTGATTACGAACCTTGAATAGTTGCCCATCACAAATTTATTAGCCTCCTATTTTAGGAATGCCTTGCTTTAGGGAAATTTTTATAAAACATTATCTTTTCGTGTTAATTAGCTATTTATAGATACCATTTGCTATATTACGGATTGTAGATATATTTTCTGTTATTATAAGATGTATTAGATGTATTTAAGCTACTGTATTCATGAATACAGTAGCAAAAATAGGCATGAATCAGGGAAGTTCAGCTAATCAGTTGTTGTATTCGACTATATTCATGGCGTGAAACATGGGATTACAGCTGGACAGATTATTGCATTCGACTGTATTCACGGCATGAAATAGGAGATTACACTGTTTTTAAACGGAAAGTGAATCAATTAACATAATAGACTCCTAATATAATCAACAAACTCAATTATAACACACAAAATTTGTATTTCCAGTTAAAAAAGATTCTCAACCGAAAAATACCCCAAAAATATAGCAATCTCCAGAGAAATTATATAATACATCTGAATACATAAATTATATTAGTTAAAAAATATATATGAATACATTCATGGCATATAGCGAGACGATGAATACAATGAAATACATAGAATATAGTGGGATACATTGAAATACTTTGAAACAAAAGATAGTGAATACAATGAAATACATGAAATATAGCGAGATACATTGAATTACAATGAAAAAAAAGATAATGAATACAATGAAATACATGAAAATACAGCGTGATACATTGAAAATACATTGAAATATATTAACAGAAAACCAAGTTGCTCAACCCTAAACTCTGTCGTCTTTGTTCAAGAACAAACCCTAATTCCCGGCGAATCCTCCGTCGAGCAAAAACCTTGAATATCACTGTCCCCACGCGTTACCATTGTAGCAGAATTTGCATATTTGTTTTTGGTTTAATTACCGGCAGTGTAATTAATAACCTCGAAACTCAAATTGGATGCAAAATTCGGTTCGAAGATCCTTTACCAAATTACCATGAACGGGTTATAAACATCACTGGTGACTCAAGTATAGATAAGAAAATAAGGATAAGCTATAATAACAGTGAAGACGTTGAGGAGGTAGTGGAAGTTTCTAGAGCACAAGAAGGTTTGATTCAAGTTTACGAAAGGGTGTTGCAGGTTGAAGGAAATCGGGCAGGTGGGTGTAGATTGCTCGCAATTAAAAGTCAAATTGAAAATTACCGTTTGTGACTAATGGTAGGTGATGTGGGTGAGAGAAATTTTGAGATTGAGCATCGTATTTTCAGAGAATGGCATGTATCAAAATAGAGAGAGAAAGAAAATAGTGTAACTGAATAGCGTATTTAGTGGCTTAGGGGTAGGAGGTAACCAAAATTAGATATTTTGCTATAAACATTAAAAGGTATTTATAGAATATAATTTTTTTAAATAGTATTTATTTATAATAAATAAGGTGTTAACCTTTGCTATAGGAGGTAAAAATTCCCTTACTTTATACGTATGCTTAGCATTCATCTTCATTTCTGGTCCACTTAAAAAGTGGAATTTACAAATTGTTGACATTGGGCCTGCTTTATAAGCCCTCAAGTCCATTAATCCAAGTTTCTCTGCATGTCCAATGCATCATAATCATACTATTGGGCCAATCTTTACCCTAAGTTGGGCCATTATTACAAGATATTATTATACAAATAACCAGTCAAATCCACTGTTTACTTTTTCTAGCTGGTATATATAAATTATATATATATTATACATTTGTCGGTTATTTTTAGCTTAAGAAATTAGATGGGCGGCTACTTTGGTTAATTCTTCTTATTTCAAATACATGAGACTGGATTGGACCACTCACTACATATCGTTGTTTATTTCGTGGGCGAAATGACATCAGGTAGCCGCTTTGAGTGCCTCTAGTTAAAACATATTCAGTTTTTAAAAACAATTTAAAGATTAGCTAGTTTTGGCAAACTTCACATCTTCGGGTCAATCTCAGACCTACGTTATAACTTCAAATCCAACGAACTAAAGTTGATTTTGAAGCAACTAAACTTTAAAAAATATTGAATTTGGCTATTCGTTAAACAGGGGTCCTAAAATTGCTATTTTTGAACTTCCCCTATTTCAAGGTTAGTTTTATTTCGAAAGTTAGGAGATGGAGAGTAAGTTCGATCTTGTTTGGCAAATTTCTAAAATCTTCTTATTTCTAAAAGTATTTTTTTATTAAAAGTATTTTTCCAAAAAGAACTTTAGAGATGCAGCACATGACATTGTATTTGTGCAATCATTTGAGAAGCTTTTGTTAGTATTAGAAATACAATTCGTGTTTAGCCTATCGATTAAGAAAAAGTATTTTTAAGTATCACTTTATGAATGAAGACATGTATAAATTTACTTTATAATTAATATTATTTAAAAGGAGAAATAATTTTAATTATTTAGTATTAGATATTTTAATGAAGTTATTTAGTTCTATTTTACTTAAAATATTTCATGTTTTGTTTGAGAATTGGTGAGATTCGCGGAAAGAAAGTGTTGGAAAGATAATAATGGAAGAAAAGGCACGGTAAAGAAGGAGAAAGGGACAACATTCTAATGGTTGACTTTCCAATCTCAGTCGTAGTTAAAGCACTGAAAAACTTTTAAAGGAAAAAACTTACTCACTTGGTATTAGTACCAAATCAAAAGAAATTTGCCGTGGTTAAGTATAACTTAGGTGAGAATACATTTAAATTTACCGCGATTACGTGATATATTGTAATTAACGTTCATTAATTTAATGTAAACACTTACATATAAGTTCTTTCTGCTTTTACAAGTAATCACGTGGTGAGCGTTCCTCTCCCCTTCCCATGTTTTCACATTCTCCATATTGAACATGTTCGAATTGAATTACTAGTAAGGACTTTACCAGTTCCCACATCGTGTGAGAAATTAGTTACTTGACTCAAGACGCGTAGGCATACTTGTCAACAACCAGGGAACAAAGCAGGTCATCGTTTGACTTGTCAAGAGTTCCTTTTCGACACCAGTATTATCATTTCCAAGAAGTTGCTTATGACTTTAGACTAACGTTTAGAACAAACAGCATTGATTAAAATTGATAAGCTTAACATTCAGAGCTTCTGTACAGATTCCCCCCTTTTCTTGCCGACAATGGAACTCATTTATTAGCCCTTAAATACTATCCCAAATGACCAGGTAATAAATATTGAAAATCTAGTCTTGGTTTCTGATCGGTTGGGCTTCTTCACAACAATTCGCTTTAATCTTTCCAAGTAAATGGTTCCTTCTAGTCCCATCCACCCGGATTCTGATGGGATAAAGATTCTCTGCCCAAATAGTTCAGCATTGAGACTCGAGCTTTTTTTGTCCGCACGACCTGCTAAGAGAACGAAATATTATTAGTTTATAACGCAGAGAAACCCTCTGAGCTGCGACTATAGTTGTAATGCTTCATAGTTCCATCGCAAGCAGAAGATCAACATATGATGACAGATTGTGTTAACTTTATGAATGGGATCCAGGGAAATTATACATAACCCTTCCATGATTAACAGGAAGAAATATTCAGCTTATGGACATCGATGGGTAAAACAGAATGACAAAAATGAACAAGTTCTTTTTACCAATTAGGTAACTACTAACGGCTGTCAAATTACAGTGAAGAGTTGCAAAAAACTATATATTGAAAAGTTAGACACCACCAAAACCAACTGATTCCACGTTGCGCTCAAGGGGAACAAAGCACCATGCCCTGTAGATGTATAGTGGCAGGTGCTAAGGAACAGGTTTCATTATATCAGGAAACTATGCCGAAAACTAGGGCTGTCAAATTTGGCCCAAGCCCAAATGACCCGCCCAAGGTTGGGTTGGTTATTGACCCGCCCATTTATTGAACTTAGCCCATCTTGACCCAACCCATTTAAAATTGGGCTAATTTTTAGCCCAAATTGATCCATGAGTAAGTTTGTCAAAATATCTTAGAAATAATTTTTTATTTTTTGTTTAATATTTTAAATATGACCATAACAAAAGCAAAAAAGCCTTATTTAGCAATTATACAATTTATAAGAAAATAAAACATATTAATTAAAGTTTAATAAGAGTTGAGCTGGTTGGGTTATGACCCGAATTTTAACCCATCTTGACCCAACCCATCTTAGCCCAAGTAACTTTTGGGCAGGTCGATGACTCAACCCATTTTGACCCGCCCAAAATTGACCCAACACGCCCATTTGACACCCCTACCGAAAACTAAGAAATACAGAAAGGAGCATGGAAGAAGAAACTGAAAGTGTGAGAGAGAAACATTTTTCAAACTTCTAGTATCATTAGAGAGCATTGGGATGATTTGAGACAATAGACAAGTATGCCTTCAATAACCAAACAGTTGATACATCCTGATAGAGAAAATCTAGTAGATATATGAAGGCAATAGTAGAAAAGAAGCTCGACAAAGATATGGATGGCAATAATTTAGTGTCAAGCTAAAGAAAAACAATCACCTAGTGCTCAAGTTTGCTGCTGTATGCAATTTGCAAATGAAGCCCCGGTAAGCCTACCAACATGACAAAAACCTGCACTTTCACCATCTCGAGCTATTCTCTCTTTTCTTCTATTGGAGTTGGAATGTAATGATAAGTTGCGTTCGTTCTGAGTGACACCCATATGGTTCAGAGAAGATAAATTCTTATTCTGCTTTTGGCCCATCAAATTTTCCTGGTTCAACATCTTGGTGGTAGCATCTGTTTCTGGCTGACTATACATGGTGGTATTCTGGCTTCCAGTGGAGAAAGATATTCTTGAAATTGAGTTTTGCCCTTCTGAACTTCTCCAAAATTTAGGACTCAAAAATTCTGCACGAGGGAGCATGAAACATGTACTTCCTGTAAAATCGGTATTTGAAATCCTCCCTGTTGTTATTCCCAAATCGTGCTGCATTTCATCAAGTAATCTCTCCAAACCATTTACACGTTTCTCTAATGAACTCATTCCATTTCGTGAGCTGCCGATAAATCCCTGCAATGAAGAAGAGATAGACTGAGCTCAGCATGCGTCTCTTGGCATAAAATATTACTCATTACTCTTAACTAATGCAGACTACAGAATGTGACAAAAACTAAATGGAGACCAAACGTTAAATACGATGTTTGAAGGATGCTGAGCAGAGGGCAGAAGAAATGTACCTGGAGGAGGTTCAACAAACTGGACTGTTGGTTTTCAATCTGAACAAGCTGTTTGCTTATAGAACAGAAATTTTCATACTCTTTATGACTCAGGAGTGCATCTTCATTGATATTTCCATCAGGTACATCCATATTATAATTGTAATCCTCACACAGTGGAACAACCCGAGAACTTGACCGTGAATTACCATACCTATGGAACTTTCCATCAGGAGGTTTGTTAAATAGAGTTGACTTTACTTCTGAGTTTGAACTGCTACAACTAACTGTATCTGCTGACTCTTGAACTCTAGGATTTTGACTCTTCTGTTCATCTTCATCATCCACCTCCAATGAAGAAGCCAGGGAAACAGTCCGTTTCAATTTTGCATCAGGGGATTTTCTTAAATCCAGCTTACAGGAGCTTATGACATTTGATTTTGTGAGGCGGAACCTAATAGAATTGTTCTTCTGGGAGGTGATAGAGGAAGAACTACTGGATGCAGGTGACTTGCTTGGGCGGGTTGCTTTCTTCCGATGAGGGGTCTCTCTGGCTGTATCACTTGAACTTTTGGAAGGGGTTGGAGAACAGGCACCACTACCACAATCTGGAGACAGATTCATACTACATTCTGTAAATTTGTCATCTCATATGATGATTTTAGGTAGCAGAATGTAGGTGATAAACGTATTGCATTTACAATAAGAGGCTAAAGATGCAAGCAAATATATAGGGGACGAATCAACATCAATCTCTTGTACTAACATGTCATACAATCAAATAACAGTAGACATAAAAATAAGTAGCAATTAGGATAAGGAGATTCAACATTCGACAAAGGAAAATAGCCTGAAAGTTCAATTTAACCAAAGGTTGGAACAAAAGGGTTGAAATTTTCAGACAAGGAAACTGGAAACAAAGGGTTAAGCTTCCTTTTAAGCCAATATTTCCGTAGAGTTGAGGAATTCAGCTTCCACTTCAGTCAGTCACCATTCAAAAAAACTGGTGTTTGCACCGACATGGGTCTCTCGTCCATAAAATTTTAGCATTTAACTATGGATAATTACTATGTATCTTGCACTATGCTTCCACCTACTTATAGTGACATCACATATAATTTGTAAAAATGGAAAAAAGTTTCATATTTTGAATATTGAAATGACATTTTAAGTCACGATCAAGGAAAAAAAGTTAAAAGAACGATTACATCTGGGGTGTACATGGACCGGGTTGGTTCGGTTTTTATCAAAACCAAACCAAACTAACTATATCGGTTTGGATTGGTTTCGGTTTTGTCGGGTTTTGTTTGTTACATGAATATTATTTCAATCTTAATTTGTTAAAATTATAGATAAGCTTTGATAAATGAATATATGTTTAGTAAATATGAAAAAATTGATAAACATATGATCTATTAAAATATTCTAATAGGAGAATTTTTTTAGTAATACGTGATAGTTATTTTCTTAGTCGTCTAACAATAATTTTTCGTTAATTTATGGTTACAAGGTTAATACATGAGAGGATCCCAAATATTTCTTCATTTTCTAAAGAAAATTCACTATAAAGTCTTAAAAATATAAATAAAATTTATATATTTATATGTCGGTTTGGTTCGGTTTTTTTTTACTCAATACTAAACCAAGTCAAACCAAACCTAACCGGTTTTTTAATCGGTTTGATTTTGTTTTTCGGTTTGGTGCGGTTTTCCGGTTCGGTTTGAACACCTCTAATTATATCACTTCAATTTGTGACTAATACTCTTTTTCTTTTTTCATTTTTTGTTTGAAATTCCGATAACTTGTTTTAGGTCAAACAACGGTAATAGAAAGTTCACAATACAATTATCTATAAACGTAGCTCTCCAATAAACTCGAAACTAGATCCTATTTGAGTATTATTCATTGCTCTCTGACTCACTCTTAACATCACTAACCACTATCGAATCCTCTCATCTCTCTGACTGCTTAAGAAATATTGCTAAAACATCCACATGAAAACTAGGGGAAATCAAATATCCAGGCTCTTCAGATGATTTTATTCTTTTAATTTACAGAATAAGTTTTATATCTTGACAGCGTCAAATTTTTTACCACAATAAGATTACTTATTAATGGCAGGTAAATCATTGATAAGCACTAATTCATAATATGATTTTGCCAAGAAAAAGGAAAAAAAAAATTAATTTTCCACAGAAAACTTTCGCACTTATTAAATGTTACCTTTTGGTGCAAACTTGGATTGTGATCCATCATCTGAAGTACTTGCAACCTCCTTCCACCATTCTAACGCCCGATTCATCATCTCTCTCACAACCTTCACCTGTAGATTTAAAGCAGCATTTAATAAACCAATTTTTCTTTTAATTTTTTAAAATTTAAAAAACGATCAGCACGCTATTATTTTCTTTGGATTTTTCTGCAGTCTACTGTATTTTGTACCTTATCGAATCTTCTGTTGTCCAATGACGTGATGCAGAAAGCCTTCAACTCTGATAACAACTCTCTCTCGGCCACAGCCAATCTTCCTAATGTCTTCGCCGCGGCTTTCCGCACAGTCCAATCATCACTACTCAGAAACTCAACGGTAATCGGAACCAAGCTATTCAACACATTTTTACTCGAAGCACCACCAACACTCACAATACTACCAATGAGCGACAGCAACGCTGATTTCGCTTTAAAGCTATCGTTCTTCACCAATTTCAAGAGCTTCAGCAGCAGTTTCTTCAGCTCTGCCGGCTCCGGATCAGGTGATGCTTCAATTGCTGCCGCGAGGCACAGCGAAGCTCCGATCTGCGAGTTATTATCCTGTTCGTGCATAATAGCGTCTATTAACGGCTTCAAAATAGACGAAAACGGAGGTTGAGTAATTTCCGACGCAATTGACGAAACAGCTTCTACACAGGCCGAGCGAACTGCAGAGTCAGGGTCACGAAGTCGCCGGAGGACAGAGGAAAGCATTTTCCCGAGATGCGGCGAAAGCGCGTCGCCGTGAGAAGCCGAGAGTACGCCGATAAGCCGAACACATTGCCGGCGCACCGGAGATTTATCGGAAGAGTCCGTGTTCGAAATACAAGTTAAAAATGCACCAAAACCTTCGCTGTTAAGATTTCGAGCTATTGACTCAAGCTCATTCGTCGCAACAGTGAGAGTATCACGGTCGGATAATCTATTGAGGCAAGTATTGACTCTGTTTTTGAGATCACTAGGCTGTCTCTGCAGCGCCATTGGCGGCAAACTGGAGAATATGTCGTTGCCGGAGAGGTACAGTAACGCCGTAACGGAAGTTGAGCCGCCGGCAACGGTTATAGTGGTGACGGTGGAAAGAGAGGGAAAAAGGTAAGGGAAGTGTGAATGGGGAGTCAATGGAGCTGGTTTTATATGTTACAGACAGAACGTGGGAAGGAGTTGTGCGATAAGTTAGGGAGTGATTTATCATCTGCGGGAAGGCTCAGCTGGTTACAGAGGAATTTATTTTAATTTAAATAAAATCGATTACATTGTTTTATTTACATTTTCTTCTGTCGAGATGGCTTTTACGGTTTTTTCCAGCATTCTGAAATCAGGATGGTACAAATGCATATTTCGCTGTCACTATTAATTTTTCAACCTTGTAAGAAAAGTTTTAGAAAAATAGCTTATGCCAAAGTTTTGGCAAGTGCTCCTACTAACCGTCCGAATTTTCATCAAGATTTACTATAAAAATATAGCAATCACCATAATTTTTTATGTTGTGATAACTAGGATTTATCACAAATGACAATCGCTAGAAAGTTTTATATGGTGATTACCAAATTTTACAAAAATAACAATCGTATAAATTTTCATATGATGATCACCATAATTTGTCACAAAACATGACAATCCCTAGAATTTACATATGGGAAAAATTCTCGTTGTAGTATGCTACAAAATTCTAGCAGCGAATTTAAAATTTTGACAATGAAGCTATTATACCAAATTTATTTAAACAAAATCAAAATATAAATCACGGTTCTAAAATATTCATCTGATGCAATTTCTTGATCAAAATAAACAACAATATACCCAGTATAATCTTACAAGTGGGGTTTGGGAAGGGTAGTGTGTACGCAGACCTTACCGCTACCTCGTGGAGGTATAAAGAGGCTATTTCCGAAGACCCTCGGCTTAGGGACAAAATGAAAAGGAGCAGTAGCAATAAGCAGTAACAACATCGATATATAAACAGCGATGGTATAGTAAAATAACTGAAGCAAACGAAGTACAGGTAAGAATATAGCTATACGTACAGGAAGAAGGAAACAAAGACTACGAGACTAATACTACTGCTACTAGAATGACAAAGGGATAGACCGAGCTATCCCCTAAACTTCTACCCTAATACTCGACCTCCACACCCTCCTATCTAGAGTCATTAGCTTCTTAAGTCTTATGTCTTGCCTAATCCCCTTACTCTCAATACTTCTTAAGTCTTCATCTACCTCTCTTCGTCCTCACCACAGCCGACTCTCACTACTCCTCGCGGGGGCATCAATGGCTCTTCTTCTCACATGCCTGTACTATCTTAACCTTACTTCACGCATTTTGTCCTCCACTGGTGCCACTCCTACCTTATCCCAAATAACTTAATTCCTAATCTTATTTCTTCTGCAATGCCCTGCACATCCACCTCAACATCCTCATCTCGGCTACTTTCATCTGTTGGACGTGTGAGTTTTTAAATAACCAACACTTTACCCTGCATAACATAGTTGGTAATTTCTTGATCAGAATGACTATGGGAAACAGCTTCCCTCCAAAAACCAAGCCCATTTATAAAATCCCCCCACCAATAAATCTTGTTTTTTTCGTGAAAATTAGCCTATAAAGTACTCTTATCTTCTGTAGAGTGCTAATTAATTTTTAAATTAATTTGTGTTGCTACTTAGAAATATCTTTAATTGTAAAAAATATGATTCACTTTAGATATGTATATTTTATTTCAATTGTTAAACAATCAATAATTGAATTCATATTAAGTTGGAACTGTGCACTTGGAGTTCTATAACAAATAACTGTGACTGTGAGCATCACCGAGTATTTTTTTTAATTGAGTTTTACCCAGAATTACCAATTGAACAATTTTGATCAGAAATTTATTAAAATTTGGACTTGTCCCAATCCAATTATTGTTATGATGTACCTACTGAATCTTCTTTTCAATGTCACAAAGATTGTGCTATCAAATCAGTAGATACTAATTCATCACAGTTACTGTATATTCTTCGCCACTGCAGGAAACTTTGGTCTATTTTTTAACCTAATAAAATAGAATCAACTTTCCCATATCAAATCAAATACTCCAATAAAATTAATCACTGTTCACTTGTACGATAATGATACTTATAAAAGACAGACATGCAATTGCCTACAAACAAGATTAATCATTTTACCATAATAGTACATATAGAATCGAGTATTTAGAGGGGCCGAAGCAAATCCCACAAACGACGGACTGCCAAAAACAATCGAATTTATGAGAAAAAAAGATTTAATAGCATTGTTGCTTCCCAATAATGCAACTTTGATCATTGTACGTGTAACATAATGATCACAAACCAAGCTTAAAAATACACATTATGTATGGTCAAGATGAATTAGTATGACAAAATTCTTAGTAAATTTTTTAAAACACACTCTAAACTTGATGGAATTCAGGTTTAGACTTTTTGGTATAAATTCAAGATTATAAACTTTTTGGTATAAATTCGGCCAGTGAATTTTTGTATCCTGCACATCAAATAAGTTACAATACTAAAATCTTGGTCAAGACTCATATATAGACGCCCCTAAACTTATTTGATTTCAGTTTGACACCTTATCTCAGGTGTATTGTATAGAACACTTGATGTTGGTACATCTTTTACTAACATCAAGTGTTTGATAGGAAAGACCCTAAGATAAAGTGTCAAAATAAAATAATCGAACAAGTTTAAGGGGCCGTCAATGAGTTTGGCTTAAATCTTTCAGTGAGGAAATAAGCTTTTATACTTCTTTCGCAAAAATTCACTATAAGATTAGTTATATAACTAAGGATATTAGAATTCTATACATTGATTGTATTAAGAATATTTATAAGATCAAGTTAATTACATATAAAATTATTACAAATAAATTTTAATGATAGATAATAAATTGAGAACCTAACAAAAATGATAACTAATTAGTAGTTATTATAAATTAAATTATACTAAGAATAATTTATACTATTAATATACTATATAACTTAAAATTTAGACCACACTATGCAAATATGCATTAGGTTTTTCCACGTAATACGGCCAGTACAATGTATGTCTCATGATTGGAGTGCATTATTTTAATTCTCACAAAATGATAGGTGAAGAAAATGAATCTAGCATATTAGGTCGTCTTGCTCATAATACTAGCTACTAGTATAAACAAGGCCAACTCACTTTAATAAGTCTACAGCACATGAAATAAACTAGACGACGACAGTTCAATTATTTCTCATAAATATATGCACATTGCTCCCACAGATAATAACTTGTCCTGCCACGGATATTTTAATCATTAATTTACGACATTAACATTTATTCTTATTTAAAAGATAAAAATGACTTTGAATAAAGAAAATCTATAGTTCACGACAGTGTACGTTATTTGCTAAACCATGTGGTAGCAAATGAAAATCTCTTAATCATTTCCATGCAAAATACTAATATATTTCGTATTTGACAAATTAGTAGCTAAGGTACAATAATTAAGACAGGAAAAAACCTGAAATTATGAGAAATAATACACTTTTTACTTATTGCAGTCTATTCAATCATGATTAACCAAAAATATAGGGTTGGTTCCCTACAAATATTCTGTTCGTAACATGGTCTATGGGAAAATGCGTAATCATTTTTATCTAATCTATTTTTGTTTTTGTTATTTCCTTTAATGTCTTGTTTTCCAAGATTCCAATTTATATGTTTACGTGAGTGTCAATTTTAGCCATGTTGGAGCACGTTGGTGCGACTTGACATATGTTTCTTTTATTTTTCCCATGGCAAGTGTCATGTTTTGAAAAGAGAACTCAATAGTAAAATGAGGAAGAGAAAGACAGACCTTCAATAGTATTGCACGAACCTTGATTCAAAATGTAAAAACCGATCGATTCACTTACTAATTTTAACTCTATAAAATAATATAGTATAAAACCTTCTATGATTATCATATATATTCAGATATTTCTTAAAAATAGTCTCTTTAGTTTGGGATAATATGTTTTCATTTATATAACTCCCTCCGTCCCAAAAAGATGAGTTTGAATTTCGAGAGTCAAACTAGTTATACTTTGTTTGAATTTTTTTAAATTTTTAATTATTATGATTTATAGGTTTTTTTATGTAATTTTAAACATGTAAAATTATTTAAAAACTTCAAGATTCTATATCTGAATTCGCAATCAAAATTAAAAAGTTTGATTCTTAAAAATCCAAAAAAATATCATCCTCTTTCACTAACATTATTACCTATATATATATATATATATATATATATATACACACACACTCCGTTTAAGAGTAAGCATTTTTAATGTAATAAAGACTAATGGAAATCCCAACGACATGAGGCTTAACGAAAGAGTATTTGCGAAATAATTTAAGAGCCCGTTTGGCCTTGAAAACATTTTCACTTTTTTTAGAAAAAATTTCACTTTTTTCAAAATCAGTATTTGACCATAAAATTTTTAATTTGTGAAAATAATTTTAAATTTTTTCGAAAATTTGTAAAACCGTATAAAGCTTTTTTTTTTCAAAATTTTCATTCAGATCGCTCACAAAAAAACTAAAAACAATTCAAAATTATATTTATGTCCAAACACAACTCTAACTTTCAAATATTATTTTTTTTTTCCCAAAATTTTACTAAAACGCTCACTAAATATGCATGGGAACAACTATATGAGGATCCCTCACTGGGTTTACTATTCCATATTCATCCACCTGTGGTAGTGGTACTGCGGCATGTAAGTTAAGCCTGCACACAGAGAGATAGCTAATGGAGTAATAAAAACGTAAATATAGAGGAAAAAGATTGGCATGTGAGGAGGATATGGGATTGCCAGATTTCTTTAAGTCCAGCCAATCACGTGATCTGACACATGGGTTAATGCAAATTCATTCAACTCTAACTGGATCACTTCTCTCAGTCTTCTCCCTTTTTCTTTTTCCTTTTTTGCCGACTCCAAAACCAAAATGGACTCCAAATACATTTCTAAATTACTTTTCTATCTAAAATGCAGTATTATATTTGTGTTTTATTAAAATGCAGTATTATACCGTATTTTACCTATTAAAATATTAACGGTCCCCTTCTTCCCCACGACAGAAACCTGAAACCCTCCCCCCATTTTTAAAATCTGAAACAGCGGTCCCCCCCCGATTATTAAAAAAAAATCGACTGGACCTCACCCGTCACACAAAAAGTGAAGATTGTAGGTCCCGCATACAACCCAAGCCTTCGATTGTTGTAATTTCCTCGTTTCGGACTCAAAATTTCAATTTTCCGACTTTTCTAAAAACATAAATCGAGGTATTCATGTGAGCCTAAATGTATAATATTTGTATGGATATAAAACTTTATCTTGAGAATAAAATAAGAAATTTAAATTTACTCAATTTAAAATAATTTTTTTAAAAAAAATAAAAATAAAGAGAGAATAGTTTCATTTACATAAATTTAAACAAGTTTTATTCTCTTTTTCTTTTTCTTTCTTTTTACCTAGAACTAGAACTAGAACTAGAAGATAGGGAGTGAAGTGGCTAGATACTATCTTCCTTGGCATTTTCTGCTCCAACAAAAAAGAAAAGTGCCACAAATTTTGTCCCTCCTTTGGGTACTAATGGGCGCTTGATACGAGCTTATTTCGGTACTGTATTCAACACAAACAGTAAATTTTATTAATTTCTAGCGTAATTTTAAATTCACACCGAAAACTCACTTCCGTTATAAATTTTTACATTCTTATACACTATAATTACATTTTATATATCTAATTATCATTTATTTACATTTTAAGGAAATTAATGATAATAATTAGTGTCCTAAAATAACTCTAACGTATCTTCTACTCCCCCCACGTTTCTCTCTCCATATGTCATCCCCCTTCCCCGCATATCTTGCACCCACCCACGATTCCACCATTGACAAACATTAAAAAGTTTGAATTTGAATTTGTGTTTTCAAAAAACATTATTTGTTTGAATTGAATGGTATTGCAAAGAATTGGGAATTCTCTCTATGTCTCTCTCTATCTCTCAATCCTTAATTTCAGTAATGTAAAATAAAGAAAAAGAGAGCAGCAATTCCACCATTGATAGCCATTAAAAGCTTTGAAGCTTTGAATTCGAATTTGAGTTTTCAGAAATCATTATTTGTTTGGATTGGGTGTTGTCGCAAACAATTGGGTTTATGGTTTGGAGTTTATATCTCAATTTTGAGGGGTTATGGTGAAGATTAGACTTGATTTTGACTGAATTACAGATTGAAACTCGAAGAAGAAGAAGAAGAAGAAGAAGAAGAAGATATGATATATATTATATTTACGAAATTATAGAAAAATTGTTTATGTTGTTTATATATTTTTCTTTTATTTATTTAACTATTGTATGAAAGTTGAACGATATTGTATTAAATTATATTTAAGTTGTATGATATCGTAGTTGTATATAACTGAGTAGAAATAATGTATAAAAATTATAGATAAATTGTAGATAAGTTGTATAATATAATTAGTTGTATGAAATTTATTTTTACTATGTATAAATCAGATACAAAATATACAAAAGACATATTGTATAATTTTTTTTATAAAATTTGTATTTAAGTTTTATGTTATTATAGTTGTATTTAACTGGGTAGAAATAATATGTGAAAGTTGTAGATGAGTTGTAGATAAATTGTATAATATATAATTAGTTGTATGAAATTTGTTTTTACTATGTATAAATCAAATACAAAATCTATAAAAGATATATTGTATGAAAGTTGTATATTTAAGAAATCAGATATAAAATATACAAAAAAAACTAAATACATAGAAAATTCCTGTGTTTGACCTCTTCATTTTTGCATTTGAAATTTGTACCACTGAGATGACTATCATAAGCTTAGAAATTTTGTTCAGTTTCTAAAGCAATAGTAACGATGTTAATGTTTAATGGTATGTTATTGTTAAAATTTTCTCTAATTTTTCTTCGTAGGGACAAGTTAAAGTTTTAGCTATAGTCATATGTAGTTTACTAAGAAGAATATGTATAAATCAAATGCAGGAAAGGGACAAAGAGTGTGGTGTTAGAGAAATCAGAAACGTTAAGAGCGGCAGGAGCAGCTATAGGGGAAAAAGAGAGAATCCCGAGAGAAAAGGGGAGAGAGGAGTGTAAAAAAGAAAAGGGTGTAACTAAATCCCTTAATTGAATGTACAAATAATGGATTAAGAGTATTTTAAGGTGGATTGTACATATTTCGTAAACAAAACTTGTTTATGCTCGGTAATTAGCTAAACATGAACATTAAGGGTAATAAAGTTTCAAATATTGTATAAGAATGAAAAAATCTCTTTCTGTAACACATTTAGAGCCCGTTTGGCTTAGCTGATAAGTATTAGGTGCTGAAAAACACTTTTAAGTGCTAAAGCTGATTTAAAAAATAAGCAGTTATGTGTTTTTATAACAGTGCTGAAACTAATAATAAGCAGCTGAAGAACTGGGTATACGAAGAGTTTTGTTTTAAAAAGAAGTATTTTAGGGATAGAATAGTAAATATTTTGGTCAAATCTAAAGTGCGTATAAGCTGAAATTTGATAAGTTGGGGGAGACCAACTTATAACTTTTGACTTATTTTTGGCTTATAAGCACTTTTAATTTTACCAAACGCGTAGATAAGCCAAAAAGTGCTTATAAGCCAGTTGACCAGCTTATAAGCTTAGTCAAACACACTCTTAAGCTTATCGTCCCACATGGACATGGGCGGAGCAATAATTTTATTTATCAGTCCAACTAAATTTAATAGCTTTTGCTTAGAACTTATATTTATATTCAAAAATTTATTATATATGTATAAATATTTAAGTATAACTCAATAACCTAGAAGATCCATGAATTTGCTAACAAGTTCAAAACACATCAACTTCAAATATTGACACACGTCAAATAAAGTAAATATTTCCATGCAAAACTTTTTCATAATTGGTTGACACTTGAAAGCGCGATTAAAAAATTGGAGAATAAGTTTATCCTGCGATCACATGATTCTGCAAATGATCTAAAACTTGTATTCCTGCCATCATGTGATCAAACGTGCAATCTAAAGCCCCAAAGTAAAAATATTACTATAAGATTCAACTCCATGGATCATCATCTAATTAAAATTTTCTTTTTTGATAGCATATATAGGACCTTGTTCAGTGTCCTATATTAGATAGAACGTAAAGGCCTAAATTCTCTCCTCTTTTATTTCTCTCAGACATTTATTCAAAATAAATATTCTCTTTCCTGCTTCTTTCGTGAATTGTATTAGTTTTTTAGTTGACGTGAGAATGAAAATTGGAGGAAAAAGAAATGTAAGAAATGAAATATAGAAAAAAATTCCCATTTGTTAAAGAATTTTGTTCCTCGTTGGAAAGGAAGAGGAAGATTATATATTGTGCTTACATATAAAAGTAGTTTTTCTAATTTTTAAAGAATTTGAGAAAAAAGCAAGTCTTATGCAGTCATTGTCACTTGGCTTGGATTTGAATTTGATCGAATAATCTTATTGATTAATATATTTTTTGGACCAAAATTATTTATCCTTTTTCGTTATTGTTTGCACGATAATTTTATTTTGAATTTTACGCACATAATGGTACTCCCCCAGACAGGCACACAACCTTGTTTCCAAAAAGGTTTTCACACTCTTTTAATTCCGACGTGTATGCTATAAATTTAGAGGCCTCGCCTCATTTTGCATTACCGAAATTTGCAAACTCTCTCCTCTCCTCTTTGCATTTATGCGGTCTTTTCAAAATCAAAACGTAAGTATTCAATGAGTGATTTCTTAAACAATCTATATTGTTGTAAAACCAATAAAACAATAAACTTTCTAAAAAATAGAAACAGAAAGTTAGAAGAACTAGAACACCAAAATAAATTATGAAAACAGTATAGGAATAAATCGAGCCCATTGAATACACAGTGTGTCCTTAAGAAATTATTCTCCTCAAGTACCCGAGGTTATGGATTATATACTCCCATGATTGAACGATTTAACTCACCAGCGTATTGGTACCAAAAACTCTGGTGATCGACAAATCACTCAATGGTCGTAAAACACACTGAAAAATATTATGCAGAAGAAGAAAAAGATAATCAGAAAATTTTACTAAGTAAATATTCTAGGATTGAAGGAATATTTATAGCCCAATTGGCATTGTTTCTGAAAAGGTTTGCAATCTTTCAGAACAGCCACAACTGTTGGAACAGGTGGGGAAATATTACGGGAAAAACAAACGGATTTAAAATAATCCGGGAAAGAAAACGGACTGGACTGGGTCGCGGGTCATGGGTTATTCCGCGGGACCGGGTCGCGGGTCATGGGTTATTTTGCTGTGGGATACGCTGTAGAGTATTCGGTTAGCTGTAAGGATAGATTCTCCCCACAAACTCTGCGGTAATCCGAAACTTATTAATAAAGAATTCATCATTTCCTTTAATGTCCGATTTTTCCTTTCCGCAATTGCATTGGATTGAGGTGTGTAAGGTGCAGTAGTTTGATTAGGGGTGGGCATCGGTCGGTTCGGTTTGATTTTGTAGAATTTCGTTTCGGTTAATTCTATTTTCGATTTGTAATTTTAATAACCAAAAATAAACCATAATAACTTCGGTTTGGTTTAATCGGTTCGGTTTTTCGGTTTCAAACCATAGCAAAAATAGAACGAAACAATAAAAATAGATTACTTGTTGACAGAAAAAGACAAAAGAAATAAGAAAGTTCATCAAATACACTAAAAAGATAAGAATCTTTGTGCAAGAGTTATGGATACACTAAAAAGGAATACCAAAAACACATTTGACAGTTCTAAAATTCTTTTACGAATTCAATGAACAATTAAACATATTTGAATCATTGTATATTTAGCTTTCCCTCTGCATGGAATTCATCTTGATTTAACTTTAATTTTTTCTCACCCTCTCTCGATCGCTACTTCTTCTGATGAGTCATTAAGTTCAAACAAGTACTTATGCTATTCTTTGCTTTTGTACTGCTCATGTTATTGTATAATGACATATGAAATGATTCTAATGCTTGGTTACATTATTATAAATATTCTATACTCTATGTTTTCTTTTATAAACACATCTCATTTAATAATAGTTAACGTACATTAACGGTAAGGAACTAAGAGTACAAAACAGCTAAAAATCGATTTTTCAGTTTAACCGAAAACCAAACTGTTAAAACCGATCACCGAACCGAACACCGAACCTTTTAAAACTATAAACCGAAACAGACCGAATAAACCAAAATTTTCGGTTCTGCCGGTTTTTTCGATTTAGTCGGCATTATGCTCACCCCTAAGTTTGATGGATAATTCCATATTTCGAATATATTTCTGCAAATGGAGATTCATATTCTCCACCTCTATCACTTCTAATCATTTTGATCTTTTTATTCAATTGATTCTCCACTTCATTCTTGTATTGCTTAAATGTTTCAATTGCTCCATCCTTACTATTAAGCAAATAAACTTAACAATATCGAGTGCAATCATCAATAAAAGTAATAAAATATTTTTTCCCACCTCGAGATGGTGTCGACTTCATATCGCAAATATCAGTATGAATTAAGTCTAAATGATTTGAATTTTTTTCAACAGACTTATAAGAATGTTTTACAAACTTAGATTCAACACATATTTGATATTTTGATTTATTACACTCGAATTTAGGCAATACTTCTAAATTAATTAACTTCCGCAAGGTTTTATAATTAACATGTCCTAAACGATTATGCCATAAATCATTTGACTCCAATAAATAAGAAGAAGCTGAAATTTTATTCATACTGTCAACAACCATTACATTGAGTTTGAAAATGTGATGACCCAAAAGGTCATCACCTATTTTTAAAATGAATTCTGTGTTCCGAGGCCTTAAAAATCTCTTTCTATATGAACTCGATTTGCGTGCGCACGGGCGCGTAGCCGAAAAGTTAATATGTGAAAATCTATGAAAAAATGGTAAATTTTGATTATAAAATGAATTAAGTTGGCTTTGGTCAATATTTTGGGTAAACGAACCCGGACTCGTGATTTGACGGTCTCGGAGGGTCCATTGGAAAATATGGGACATCGGCGTATGCCTGGAATCGAATTCCGAGGTCCTAAGCCCGAGAAATAAATTTTTAAAGAAATTATTTTCTGAAATTATTTATGAGATTTGGAAATGAATTGTGATTAGAACTTGATGGTATCGGGCCAATATTTTGGTTTCGGCACCCGGTACAAGTCATATATATGATTTAAGATAGGTCTGTGAAGTCAGGTAAGAAACGGACTTGAAATGACGTGAATCGGATTATTCTTTAGAAAATTGGAAATTTAAAGTTCTTAAGGAAATTTCATGATTTTGATGCTAAATTCCTAGTTGTTGATATTATTTTGGTTATTTGAATGCACGAGCGAGTCCGTATGATGTTTTTAGGTTGGTGTGCATGTTTGGTTTGGAGCCCCGAGGACTCGGGTGAGTTTTGGATAGGCCACGGGGTGAATTTTTGGACTTGAGGATTGCAAGTTTCAGCTATTTCTGTACAGACATGCAGACTTCGCATTGGCTCGCAAATGCGAGGGCTTTGTCGCAACTGAGAAAGCAGCTCACGCCAGCTCCTCCTCGCAAATGCGAGATTCCCTTCGCAAATGCGATACACCTCTTACTGGGCCTGTCATCGCAAATGCGACCCCTTGTTCGCATTTCCCATATCGCAAATGCGAGAACCCTCTTCGCAAATGCGAACCTAGCAGGGGTCGGGGTTCGCAATTGCGGACCCTGTTCGCAATTCCCACACCTGCAACCTGCAATTTTTATACTTAGCCGAAAATCAACCATTTTTCACATCTTTTCAAAACACAAACCCCCTAGGGCGATTTTTCAAGAACAACTCTTCTTTCAAATCAATTGTAAGTCAAATTTAATTCGTTTCCTTCAATCATTAACATCTTTTAACATGATTTCAACTCAAAACCAACGATTTTCATGGGGGAAATTCGGTGTTTTGGGTAGAACATAAGTTTTTCAAAAAAATTGGGGATTTGGACCTCAATTTGAGGTCCGATTTCAAAATAAATTATATATTTGGGTTCGCGGGGGCATGAGTAATCGAGTTTTTGTTCGAACCTCGGGTTTTGACCATGTGGACCCGGGGGCAATTTTTGACTTTTTGGGTAAAACTTTGAAAAACACATTTTCATGCATTGAGAATGATTTATTTAGCGTTTATTGATGCAATTAAGTAACTTGTGGCTAGATACGAGCGAATTGGTGGTGGAATCAAGGGGTAAAGCGATGATTGAGACGTGAATTGTGTTCGTGGCATCGAGGTAAATGTTTGGTCTAACCTTAGCTTGAGGGATTAGGAGTTGTGTCCTATTTGCTACTTGTTTCTTGTTGAGTACGACGTATAGGCATGGTGACGAGTATATATACGTTGGTGTCGAGCATGAGCGTGAGTCTTGAATTGAAATTTATTGTGTTCTTAGATAATACTACGGATGCTTAAGTTGGCAATCCTCTGTATTGAGCAAGGATTATGGTTATTCTCGTAAAAATTACTTATGACTGAGTATATGGTGTTAGCTCAGGTAGTTAGGTGTTGGAACATGTTTGGTTATAGTTATTTCTCCCTTGCCGGGACGTAGTTGCTTATACTGTCGATTCCCTTTCCGGGATAATGTAGTTCTTTATTGATCCCTTGTCGGGACTCTTGCTATGATTGTTGTTGATTGTATATGTGGATCGGGTTGCACGCCGCAAAAATGATATATGTGGATCGGGTTGCATGCCGCAACAGTGTTGTTATATATTGGGATCGAGTTGTGCGCCGCAATAATTATTGATACAAAGTGTTTATAGATTGGATACAAGTTTCTTATTGTTTTGCCGTGAATTCTAAGTTGTCCTTATGCCGTTACTCTTGATTACTGTTGATATTGATACACCCCCGCAACATGTACTCTTCCCATCTTTACTTGTTTATTCATGTTTTATTTTCCGTTGTATATTATATAACTGCACTGGTTCATTTGATAGTCTGGTCCTAGCCTTGTCACTACTTCGCCGAGGTTAGACTAGGCACTTACCAGCACATGGAGTCGGTTGTGCTGATACTACACACTGCATTATGTGCAGATCCCGGAGCATCTCTTGGACCATAGCATTCAGGTAGCTACCTTCAGTCCACAAGGAGATCCAATGTAGACCTACATGCGTCCGCAGGCCCTGGTGTCTCCTCTATCCTTTATTTCCTGTTTCATTTCTTTGATTCGGAAACAATGTATCTTTATTTTCAGACTTTGTATTTAGCACTCTTAGATCATCTGTGGTGCTGTGACACCAGTTCTGGGTGATTAAAGCTTAAACAGTTGTATTAGATTCATATTTCAGATATGTTACTACATTTCTTCCGCTTAATGAAATTTTCCCTGTTTTTCACATTATTGCTTTATAAATGCTAAAAGGGTTTAAAAATGAATAAAGATAATTTATTTAATAATTGTCTTGCCTAGCTCACATTAGTAGGCGCCATCACGACTCCCGAGGGCGGGAAATCTGGGTCGTGACAGAAAATGCCTTCCGTGAGGTATCCTTTTCCAACATACATTTCATTCTTACTTATAACAACTTTATCAGAAACAAATACACATTTCAATCCATTCTTTACAAGTAAAGAAGTAGAAACTAAATTCTTCCTAATAGTAGGAACATGAAGAACGTTGTTGAGCGTTAACAACTTGCCGGAAGTCATCTTCAGGAATATCTTTCCATAACCTTCAATCTTGGTTGTTGTATTATTTCTCATGGAAATCTCTTCTTCGGGACCAGCAGTAGAGTAAGTCGCAAATGCTTCTTTGACAGCACAAACATGTCGAGTGGCTCCAGAGACAATCTACCATTCTTTCGGATTTCCAACTAGGTTGCATTCCGAAAGCATTTCACAAAAATCATCAATGTCATCATTCTTCTCCACTATGTTGGCTTGTCCCTTCTTCTTATCCTTTTTCGGGAGACGACAATCAGGGGCTTTGTGACCTACTCTTCTACAATTGTAGCAGTTGCCCTTGAATTTCTTTTTGTTATGCTCCTTAGTCTGTCCAGAAGACCTCTTCTTCTTCTTACTTTTTGGAGCAGTCTCCTCAACGATATTAATCCAAATACCTTAAACAATAACGAGGGAATTAATTTCTTAAGGACACGCAAAAAAATTGTGGGCTCGAAATAGTTCATTTCTGTTTTTTTTTTCCTTTCTAAACTAACATTTTAGTTTTCTGATTTTTCTGTTCAACAGTATACTAACAAATTGTTATCGTTGAATAATTTGTCCGTTAACAGTTGTTCTATAAGTGAAAACTGAGAAGGGAGAACGATCTTGTCCAAATTCTTCGTAACAGTTATTACGTATCTTGTCCAAATTTTTCATCTAATAAACTCTTGTGAGACACAAGTGCACATGTCAGCGGCGGAGCAACATACACCCAAGGGGTGTCGACCGATATCCTTTTGTCGAAAAATTACACTATTTAGCTTGGTAATTTTAAAAAAAATAAGTATATATACTATATAATGACACCACTTGACTTCTTGGTGAGTTTATTTCTTTATATTTTGATTCTCGTTAATGAAAATCCTGGCTCCGCCACTACACATGTGAGACAATGTGTCACATAGACCTCATACTTTTGACAAATGCATCTAACACTTGTTAATTAATGTAATGTACATTTTGATTCACAAGAAGGAGAATTTTTTTTTTGATAATACAATGCATTCTCCAATTGATTAAATATTTCATATCACAAACTCAAGTCCAGCCTTTTCTGAATTAGGAAAATGAACTCTGAAGAAAATAAAGGAAAGATTGTTGTGCATGTGAACATAGTAAATGAGGATAAAATAAGGTGTACGAGCTAGTTAAAATACGTGGGTACTAGACTACTCTATACCCTATAACAGATTCTGAGCATTTTAACCAAAAAGAAATAAAGCCCAAGTTGGTGAAAAACAACAGAAAAGTCCCGTGATATATCCAAGCTAAAAGAATATGCAATCATAGTAGAAGGAATCAAAAGAGGAGAAAAGGAAAGGATAAAATGTGAAATATTGATGAAAGTGTAGTAATGGTTTTATGTACATATTCTCTTTTTTTAGAAAGAAGATAGGGACAATCCCCTTGGGTTTGAAACCATGTGACACTTTTTGGATTTGATTGGAAATTGGAACATTATTTGGCACATTCTAATGTACTGTTGTTATCACATAGATTAGATTGGTTCTTTTATCTTCAAAATTTATAGTTTCTATCTTACAAGAATTAAAATACTCTTCATAGAAAATTGTTAATTTTAAAAATTAAAGTGTGACATTTTCAAGCCTATCTGGACATCTTTTGGAGAAGTTTTCCTTTTTTTTCAACAAAAGTTTATGGAGAAATAGATATTAGTTTCTAGAAATCTAATTGTTTCAACAATATCTTTTTAAGAAAACCCAAGTAATACTACAGAAAGAAAAAAAAAAGTTAACTTAGACGAATTTATTATGGATATCGACAATAACATTGGCAAATTGTGTCACGTGTGGTGATTTGAACATCTATAATTTGATGCAATTTAATTTGCGGTGGTTAAGAATTCTCAAAAGTATTTGTCTTACAAATGGATTTTAGGAAGTTTTCCAAGCTAATCCGTACTTTAATTTTTCATACTCACTCCGATTCACTTTAATTGTTTTTTTGTATTTTTTTTTTGTGATCCACAATATTTGATTTTTTCAGATATCAAGAAGGAATTAACTTCTTCTTTTTTTAAATTGTCTTTGAAGTAAAGAACCTACGAGTATTTATTATATTTCCAAAGAACAAATTAAGATAAATATGATCAATCTTATTGTTAATTAATACTAAAAGATGGAGTTTTTAATACATGTGAAAACTACCAAAAAAATCGGTTAAAGTGGAGAATAATTCATAAACAATGTGCTCTAAGCTTTAGTATTTACGTCATATGTAATAACTATATTACCGCTTCTGCTTTAAGTTTCGAAAAATATGAGACAGTAGACAATTCTTCAACAAATTGATTTGAGAAAAAATAGTTAATACTTAATATATAGGGTGTGTTTGCTATGGGAAAAAAAATAATTTATTTCATGTTCAGTTAAGAAACAAGTTCCTTAAAAATAAGGAATTAAACTTTGGTGAGAGTAGAGAAAACAAACACCATAAGCGACGTTCCATGCCGATTGTGTCCTCCCCATCCGCAGCCATTAGCTTAGATCTAAATCATTAGCTAGTTCAGCTCCCCAACACCTCCACCAAATACCCTCAACCAGTGGCGGAGGCAGAATCTCTACGAAGGGGTTCAAATTTTTTTTTTATATCTAGTAGTAATTAAACTCATGACCTTATGTAGATTTTGAATCTCCTTGACCACTAAACTACACTTTTGGATTGTGTTAAGGAGGTTCAAAACTTAATATATAAAAATAAAAAACAAATTTTGCCTTATATATACAATGTATTTTTTCGGCGAAAAGGGTTCGGGTGAACCCCTTGCGCCCCCTAAATCCGCCCCTGCCCCCAACACGCCCCCACCTCCACCCCCTAATCCTTCCCCTACGCGTGCCCCTCTCACACGGGTCATACGTCTCCACCCCACCCTTCCTCAGCCCCCATCTGACCCTCCATTCTTATAGTATTTGTCAAAATTATATTTAAATACCCTTAAATTACTTACCTAACACCAAAAATAAATTAAAAATCACTTGTTTCCAGGAAATATATTTTCTTTCGTGCCCAACACATTCATAATCCCAAAAATTAACATCATGTGACAAAATATTTCTTCTTCTTTTTTTCAAGAATTTTAAATTCAAGCATTAATTCCAGCAGCATTTTGTTTTTATTATTTTTAAAGAACTTGGTTATTTGTCTAAACCTATCAACAAGTCATTGTAGTAAGTTCCTCTTTGACACAGCCCGCAGGAAAAGTACTAACACGAAGAAAATTAAAAACTGATGAGGATTTTATCCCATTGGAATTTGCTTTAATCAAAATTCTGATAGCGATGTATTCTTAGGCCAAATACACATGCAACCCATTTAACTTGGCACTATTTTTTATTTTGGCACTCTATCTCTACGTAGTTCCATTTTGGACCTCCAACTCTATTTTATATGTTCTATTTTGGCCCTCCAACTCTATTTCTTATGTTCCACTTTAACACAAAAGCTGACAGGGGCGAAGCTACAGTGCCGAGAGCGGGCTCGGACGAACCTAGTAGTTTTGGTTCGAATCCTATATTTGTATTAAAAAATTCATTGAATATGCATAAATTATTAATTTAGAACCCAGTAACTTAAGGCGATTAAAATCTCGAACCCATAAACTTGAAATCCTGGCTCCGCCTCTGAAAGCTGAAACTAATGCAAAAAATATAGCGCGTGTGTATACACAAATCTGAGGTGTAATAAATATCCAATTAAATGTTGCTATCTGATTTTTTTCATCCATGTCAAACGGGTCAATACTAAAATACCCGAATCCAACCGTATTTTTTCATCAATTGTTGCCCCATCTTCATTCTCTAAGTTCCAAAGCTTTCATCTGCCGATTTCATACCTTGACCGTTTAGATGAAATAAACCCATAAAAAATATGGTCGGCGAGTATGAAATCTTTGGAACTTAGAGAATGAAGATGGGGCATCAATGGATGAAAAAATACGGTCAGGTTCGGGTATTTTAGTATTGACCGTTTGACATGGATAAAAAAATTAGGTGACAATATTTAATTGGATATTTATTACACTTCAAATTTGTGTATGCACACGCGCTATATTTTTTGCGCTGGTTTCAGCTTTTGTATTAAAGTGAAATATAAAAAATAGAGTTGGAGAGCTAAAATGGAACATATAAATAGAGTTGAAAGGCTAAAATGGAATAAGATAGAGATAGAATACCATAATAAAAAATGATAGCAGGTTGTATATGTATTTGGCCTAATTATTAACTCTCAACGCCTCAAAGTTCATTTCAATAATTCAAATCAATTACAGCTTTGATATGCTCACCAAACATATTATATTTTATGTGATGTACTAACCAATTAAATTCCAAGTGTCAGTGTTAAAGCAGTAGAAGCAAACAAAAATTAAAACTAATAAGGAAACCAAGCACCAAGTATTCATTGCCTTGTTCCAGACTATTGTGTGCTGGCTTTTATTTTGTCCTCTTATTAGAAAACTTAATGCTTGAACAAGAGCTCTATTTTTTTATTTATATTTATTGATAATTATGATGTCCGACCACATATATTGCGTAACATATGTTAAACAGATATGAAGATATCACTTAGTATTTTTACTTTCGCTTAGACTTGATCCTAAGACTCATGATCTATGAATCCTTTTGATTGACCATTGGGCCATATCCTTGGCTGCCGAATTTTATTTCTGCCCACAATTCTTCAATACTCCTCCATCCGATTCACTTTTCAATTATCTAGAATTAGCTAATTAATTTCTCAACTTAAACAAATCTGATTAATTTATCTTTTAAGATTAAAATTTAACTATTCGATAACTTCAAACAAAAAATTGTACCATTTTTCCTCATAAAATTTATAATTTCAACAAATGAAAATTTTCAAGTATTTTGTAACAAGGTGAGTATTGAAAAAAAGAAGCAGGAAAAGAAAATGCTGAAAAATCAAAGGATTTGATTGTTCAAATCCCACCAACAACCAGAATTAAGTCGTTTTGAATTGAAAGGACGAAAACTGGATATGTACCGGCCCTTAAACAATTTCGGCGAGGAATAGGTGTACTGGTCAAAGATATGGAATCATATTTTAAGTGGCCTACTCTATATTTAAACTGATTTCCTTCAAAACACTAGGATTTTCTCGACAATTTCTTTACACATTAATTGGCAAAACAATGTTGACAACAATAAAAAGAAAATTAGTTTACAACATCCTATTTTAGGCAGAAGAGAAACTTTGGTACAAGGATAAAAAAATTATTATCATTGATTATGAAGTTTAGTTTTAAGTCTTAGAAATAATGTATTGACAAATGCAAGATAACCAGCACGTGCTTACAACTGATCCTAACAATCGTAGAATTAAATCCTACATGCAAAATGCAACATATTTTTGTATTTTTAATAATTTAACAAATAAACATGCACAGACAAACATACAAATAGTTACACAAAATATCACAAAATTGCACACCAAGGAAAATTATTTTATTTTTTGAATTTTTTGGGAGTAATTCTCATATAGGGCAAAAATCACGTGCTTACAACAGACACATTGGGGTTCAGAGACGCATGTACCATAACATAAGTTGGTTGTTGGTTCGATAGTAGGCGAAGAGTCATCAGAATCCGAAAATTACAAATCCTCGAACCGAATAACTTTTGTTTAGATATTATATTTGTAATTAGAAATACATCGCATATGATAATTTATAAGCTATAAATTTGACTTGATTCTAATGTGAATAAATTGATATTGCTTGTTCCAAAGTGCTATAGTATTTGGACGAATTGTTTTTACTCATCCGCCAGTTATACATCAAAAAAAATTCCCCAAGGAATACATCAAATTTAGATTAAAGGATTATTTTCAATGTTTATATTTCTTTGATTAACTCTTGCTATGAATTTTAAGGTATTTTATTCTAGCTGTTGAATTTTATTCTATTCCCGCCTTTCAGAAACGATATGTGATACTACCATATCAACATGAGGTACAAAAGTTTGTCTTGTAATTTGGATCATAAAAATAAGTTTTTTTGTGGGGACCAGTTTATTACTTTTTTTTTTTTTTTTTAATTTTAATTTTTCTTTTTTTGGTCTTTTGGGTGAGGGAGAGGAGACTTTGGAGATACGGAGTGGAATATAGCATTAGCAATGAAAGGACACCAAATATAAATTCTTTCAATAAATGGTTACTATGTGGACCTATATTTCAATAAGATATGCTGTTTGACTCATCAGTGTCTTCAATAAATAGGAAACATTTTGTCTAAAATTGTAGGCGCCATGACCATCACACTAAAAACAAAAACTAAATTTATTGCAAAACATGGTAAGTATGTATTAGAATAAGTTAACTTACAGTAATAGTATAGTCTGTGGCGTATCAAGACTTTTTTTAAGCGGTGTCTCCTAAAAACATAAATAAATTATTGTAAGAAGATCATATAATTAAAAAAAACAGTTAAATGCATTAATGTAATTGTCATAAACAAAAATAAAAAGGGATAAAATTTCAAAAAAGAAAGTAATAATTAGCAAGTAAAGATAACAGTACTTAGCAAGATTGATATATTGAATATTTTTTTTAAAGGAAAAAAGAAGCCAAGCTACAAAATGCACCTATCTAATAATATGTAGCATCTTTCCCGCTGGACCAAAGGAACGTGTTAATCAAGTGGTGTCCTCCATTTATTTTTATATCATTTTTACTGTTCAGATATTATTTTCATACATATAATTTGTTAAATTTTTCGACGAATTGATGTGAGGTGACACCACTTCACCCAATATAGATCCGCCCCGAGTGTAGCAACTATTTATATTGTCAGTGTATATAATTCAAATTCGTAAACCAGCAACCAACCCCAAAGTATATGTTGAAATCTACCATAAAGTATGATATTTGATGCATTTGTTCTTCTATCTTGGGGACAACAATAGCACATGCAATCTAAACCCGGGTAAGGAGAAAGTATGGGACACAAAATGAAAATCAATGTCAATAGAACAAGCAAAAATGTTATAATGACATTCCCTTTAGTAAAATATGTTTGGTCATCACAAGTTACAAAAAAAAGTCACATGCCTCTCAAGAATTTCCTCCATTCAATTCCCTTATGACAAGTCCCTATTTTTCCAGCTTATCTTGTGTACATTAATTCATGGACTTTGTAGGCTTCATCATTTTTCTATACAAGTCTCTCTTTTTGTGCTCAATGAACTTTTGGCTCTTTTTCATGTTTATCCTATGAGGACCATCACAAGAATTGAACCCCATTTTGTGATTCATTATCATGATTGTGACTTCTCAAATTTGTGAGTTTTAAGTGAAGAATTTCTAGTAGATCAATTGATCAACTCTAGAAAAAACCTCGTAAATGCACAAGTGAGATGACTTTTGATAATAATAATAATAATAATAATAATAATAACATATGTAGTAGTGGTAGTAATAGTAATTAGAAGGTAATAATAAGAATAATAAGAAAATGTCGTCTTTATTTATGCTTTAATTTTTGCAAGTGTTCGGTCTTGCCGGACCTCTCCAGGGTAAAAGGGTAAAGTCTGCGTACACACTATTCTCTTCAGACCGCACTTATGGAACTCCAGCGTGTTTATTACTATTATTGTTGTTGTTGCTCTTGTTGTTATGTTAAACACATGCCCATGTTGTCCAGCCAAAAGCCCAATGGCCCAATCCTATTCTCTTTTGGTTTCCATTCCTATTTGGAATTGGATTCGGTTTATTCCTATTTTGAGTGGGTTTTGGCTTTAAGAGAAAGCACCACTCATGATCTATAAATAGGATAACCTTAGAGAATTATTCTATGCTCATTGATACAAGTCTTTGAAAGACTTAAGCACATAAGAGTAGTTTTTGAGAGAGCTTTCGTCGAGAGAGAAGAGAGAAAAAATATTTGTTTTGCTGCAGATTTTTATTCCGACCAACCAACATTCAAATCACGTTTTTCGATTCGTTAACCGTTGGATCGGGCTGATATTTTGATTGAATGTTCGTAATATCTTGGTCTTGAATTTGAACGGTGCAGATCGGATAGGGGGTTCGTAGCATCTGATTTCGAGCCTCGAACAGTAGCTTCATTTTTGTGGATTATACTCTTTCTTCAATTGATTAGTTGTTGCTCTTGTTACTATTGTTGCTTCGTGTTTGACACTTGTTGTGTAGCCAATTTGGAGAACTTTTGTAACCCTCTTATTGTTATAGTGAAGCTTTTTTGGATCTTTGTGATCCCGTGATTTTTACCTTCGATTTGAAGAGTTTTCAAAGTTAAAATTTGATGTTCTTTATTTTCGCGTTTGCCTCTTATAAGGTTTGCCAAACCCCCTGCCCAAAACAAGGCGCGGCGGAATAAATAAAAAGAAGTCACCCCATTATGATTGTTAAATGGTTTGTGGGACTGTTTCAGACATTCTAGACAAGCTAATTTTTGAACCCAAAATCAAAGCTTTGTTATAAGCATATTTTCAAGTGGACAATTTCAATTACTGTCTTGACTTATTTAGAGTAAAATTTAGTAGCCTATTACCTTTTGTTTTAAATCATGTTTTTGTTACTGTTGTTTTAGATCATGTTTTGTCTCACTTAGGATTCTCAGTCCTCAATTTTCAAGTGAGGGGCAGGTTATACATAAATGAGGAGCAACATAATTTGACCAAAAAAGAGAGAAAAGGAACTAAAAGGGACAGCACAATCCAATTATTATGGCACTTTTGAGTGGTTGTTAAGTAAAAGTGATGAGTCTTTGATTACACGAATTTTTGTGAAAATAATTTAAAAAACAGCTAATTAGTTGGAACTTTATCCCTAATGCGTTTGGTACTACTATTCCTTTCTTAGCTTTTAATTTTTAATTCAATAAAGCCACGATAAATCATGGATAAATCAATTCCGAGATGCCTATTTTGAGATTGTAGTTTTGGGAATTGGGATAAAGGTTGTTTTATTGTACTATTTATTTTCCACTTTAATAAAGCATAACAACTTAATTTGGTAGGATTAAACAAGTCGTGCCGACAATTGTGAAAAAATGCTTTCTTTTTTCAATTTTAAGTCTATAAATAGCAAGTGTTGTTAGGCTCTTCTTGATAATTAAATATTAAGTCATAAAAAAAAAATCATGTTGTATATTAAAACTACGTTACGATAGCCTTTGGCAAGGATGCACTTTAGAGATTACAATTATGAGATATTCAAAGTTGTGGTTATACATTGACAAATTATTTTACGTAGGAGCCTGTTTCGAATAATAGTAATTGATAACATCGAGTGCTGAAAAACGTACTTAACCTAATTTTATAGATAAGTAGTAGTCTGTTTGAGTAGAAATGCAAAATTTTCTTGAATAGTAATAAAGTGTGTTTAAGTTTTAGTGTTAGAATCATAAAAATAGTTGATCCTTTAGCAACATTGACTCATGAAATAAATCATTTTTCTTTCTTCTCCCCTTATTTGCCATTGTTGTCCAACTCTTGTAAAAGGCAAGATCATAGTAAAGCGAGTGTGAACTATATGTGTAGGCTGTAAGGGTACACGTCCAATCTGATCACCCCGATTCGCTGCACTTACATGTTCGATTCACTTGAATTTTGATTAAGTACATGAACTTTTCCTCCCAAATCAAGTGCTATATGAAATTCAATGCAAGATTAATTAAACGTGAAATTTGAACTCGAGAAAAGTACAAGACAATTTAATACTACTAAATGGTAAATCACGTGTAGGTTATACGCAAACTATTTCCTTTGTTCCAGTTTATCATACTTCACGTTTTAGTCTATTAAAAGAAATACCATACTTTCTTATTTAGAAACAGTTTAACTTTAAACTTCTTACATTAATCTTAATGAAATAATTTGTAGCCACGCAAATATCTATGATTTATTTGGACCACAAATATCAAAAGTTTTTTTTTCCTCTTAAATTCCATATCAAATCAGATCATGCCGCCATATTGTGTACGGGTAAAATCGGGGGTAATGCTTGCCCCAATTCTCCGGTGAAAGAATGAAGGGAAAGCACGGATCCGCGAGGTTATAATCTAGGCCAGAAACACCGGGCATGGTAAAGCAATAGACGATATATACGATATCGGGCATGGTCAAGCAACACACCCCGTACTGAGTATAACTTCTAGACCTCGGGAGACGCGGTGGACGGTTATGCATGACAGATAAGGAGCCATAATACTCGCCCTCAACCGGATATTACGATGCGAATCTCGTGCAGTATCGATTATGGATCAACAATTACCGAAAAAAAGATTTTTACCTTTTTAGACTTATATTAGGACTGAAATTCTCCTGCTATATAAAGGGGAAATCTTTCATTAGTCTAAAACATTGTAACACACAATTTAAAGCAATAAAAGTTTCATTTTGTCTTCTAACTACTGTTAAAGGCACTACTCACTTGTTCTTTTCTCCATTCGTAATCGAGCTTGATTTGAGGGTCCAATCGAGGACGTGTCCTACTGTTCAATCCAAGATCAGACTTGGTCATTGTATTGCAATAGGTTTGATCGTTTATTTTGTCTTTAATCCATTTATCTGTTATTCTTAATTATTCGTATTGAATTAAATCACGTATCCTTTAAACCGTGTACAAATTTAATCGTTACTTATTTTGGGGGTAAATACATATAAATTGGGACGGAGAGAATAATAGATTTGGACCCATCTCCTACTTATTGCGATAAGTAATAAATATAATAATCCATAAGTGGATCACAAACCTAACTTATATATCAACTTTGTACTCTATGTCCATCACATAGCAATAGAGTATATGGGCCTTTTGTCTCCAAGTCTAGGCCCAAAAACTGTAAAAATAGCACGGTATAGCTAGCTTTTGGATTGGTCATTCAAAAATAGCTAGCGTTTACGAAGTCAATGAAGAATAGCCATTATTTTGCTGCAACAGATACCGCTCCAGCATAATATACTGGAATTCGGTACACCTGTGTATGAACTCCAGCATATTATGCTAGACCTGTATACTTTGCTGACTCCAGTATAATATACTGAAGACTGGAGCACCGGTGCTCCAAACTCCAGTATATTATACTGGACAATTATACTTGCTGGATACTTATCCTGGAACTCCAGTATAATATGCTGGAGTTCAAACGTACTTATGCTGAAACTCCAGTATAATATATTGACGTATTTTCCGGGTTTTGAACATTATTTTCGCTCATATTTATCTTTACATGAAAAGTGGCTAAATTTCGATTACTTTTAAAATTGGGTTATTTTTGAACGACCAATTGTAAATCTGGTTATTTTTGAATTTCTCCCCCCAAAAACTTCTTGTTCCTCCCACATCGTTAAGGCCCAATCTTATGATCCATCCACTAAACAAACTGGACCCCTTGCTTTAGATGGGCTGTATATGGGCTCATGGCCAATGTTGCCAGCATATCATGAAAATCTCTGAAAACAATTAAAGGGAGAAGCCATTTGAATTTTTTTTATTCCACTTTCAGTTGATTCTCACCTTATACGTTCTTTAAAACACCTGACAAGAGAAGATGCTGATGTTAATTGAAATAAACACTTGGTTTTCGTCAACGGGAACAAAAAATTACGAATATAATCAATACAATACACACTAATTGCTAACCTATATTTATTCTCAGAAAAAAAGCAACATGTATAATGTATTAGTAGATAGCATTACCATGTTATATTTCATACTAGGTAAAGGTTATTTACTGTTTTGTGTTAAATAACAAATTCTATGCAATTAAAAGTCAACTAACAAAAAAAAAACATAGTTTCAAATTGTTTTTGTTTTTCACTATTTGATCACTTATCACCCATCGGTTCTTTCTTATGGTATGAGAACCAAGCTTAGGTGAGACCGTTTGACCAATCAATTTCTTTCTTCGTGTTCTATCGCTTTTGGATTATGTGTGTTATTGGTTTGATTCGATCGGTTATTTTATAAAATTTATATCATATTAATTTTTGGTTATTTTATTTTGTATAACTAAAATTAAACTTTTTGAAACCGTCTCAATCATCTTGGTTTCTCTTCGTATCTATACGGTTCAATTAATTTGTTGGTATTTTTTTTAATTATCATGTAAGAATCACATGAACATAAAAGTTGTGCGGAATAGGGATTCGTCTCACTATTTTATGGTAGCTTAAAACAAATTGAGCAAAGACAAAAGAAATTATAAATTACATGAGTGGAAAGGTACTAATCAAGTTGGGACTCTAGAATAGAGTTTTATTAGAAAATTATTATCCAACAAGAGAAATCTTATATCATTCGAAATGAAAAAATCAATAGACTTGCTACTCAAGATATTGGAACTTATTTAGCTTCAATTGAAGTATAAATTTAGAAGTTTGGACTTTGGGTATTAATTACTTGGTAGCTTGTAGTTGTCTTCATAATCCCAAGCTCAAGGAAAAAAAATTAATGCTTTGTTAGTATTTAACTTAACATATATGGTTCAGTATTTTTTTGGATTATTTTTATAAAATTTTAAGCGTACTATGTTGTTAGGTACGGTTATAAAACCTACAATTTTATTAAAAAATTAATAATTAGTAGATTTGGAAAGATCCATTGAGCCCTATTTTGGACGTCTCTCAACTCACCTCATACAGCTGCTCTGGGCTCTCTGTCAATTTGACAAAAAGAAAAAAAAAAACTATTCTTTCACACCCCCTCTTTGCTTTCAGCTAATTTTGTCCCTTTTTCACGGCTAGGTTTTTTTTTATTTTTTATTTGTAGTCCAAGTTGCGAAAGTTGTAATCGTTAACTAGCAAGAGATTCAAATTCTTCCCGTTGTCACAGTTTATTCTTTTCTTTCTTCTTTTTATTTTATTTTTTATATAGTCGCGAAAATAGGCTTTGATTACTCAAGCGGATCACTATTCTTTTCATTTGGAATATTCTGGGCTTTGGAAATCCATGTACAGCCAGGCCTTTGAGGCCCAACTTTAAATAGCCCAATCCCAAACCATTCAAACAAGTAAAAATAGCACGGACTAATCAGTTTTCGGACCGACGATTCAAAAATAGCCAACATTTACAAATTCATTGAAAAATAGTCACTATTTTGCTGCAACACGAAAAGTTCTAGCATAATATACTGGAGATCGGTGCGCCTGTGTATGAACTTCCAGTATATTATGCTGGAACTCCAACACCCGGAAAGTTCCAGCATAATATACTGGAGATTGGAGCACCTGTATATGAACTTCCAGTATTCTTATGCTGGAACTCCAATATATTATGCTGGAGTTTCAGTATATTATACTGGAGTATTTTCCGGATTTTGAACAGTGTTTTCGTTCAGATTTATCTTTACATGAAAAATGATTAAATTTCGATTACTTTTGAAACTGTGGCTATTTTTAAATGACCACTTATAAATCCGACTATTTTTGAATTTTTCCCTTCAAACAAAGGATCCGAAAGAATTGCTTGATTTACCCTGTGTCAAACTGTAAAGTTATCTTGGAACAACAGTAAAGTTGTCTTTGTATGACCTATAAATCATGAATTCGAGCCGTTAAAGCAATTAATAATACTTGCATTAGGATAAGCTGTCTAAGTTACATCTTTTAACTTTGGACTCCTCTTGTGCAAACAAAAATAGCATATATACATGAGATTATTATGGTTAAGAAGCAATTCTAATTATAAAACGCGTTTGTACTCTGCATCCTCTAACTTGAAAAAAGTAAAAATAGAAAAAAGCCCAAAGTCAAAGGCTGCTTCTCCTTTTAGTTTTGTTATCGTTAGCTCTTTTGCCAATAGGCAATAGCCAAATATAGTAAAAATAGCACGATATATCCAGTTTTTGGATTGGTCATTCAAAAATAGCCAGCATTTACAAAGTTAATAAAAAATAGCCACTATTTTGCTGCAACAGAGACCAGTCCAGCATAATATATGCACCTGTGTATGAACTCGAGCATATTATACTGGACCGGTATACTTTGCTGACTCAAGTATAATATACTATACTTGCTGGAACTCCATCATATTATGCCGGAGTTCCAGCATACTTATCCTGAAACTCCAGTATAATATGCTGGAGTTCCAGCATAAATATGCTGGAACTCCAGTGTAATATATTGGCGTATTTTTCGGGTTTTGAACAGTGTTTTCGCTCAAATTTATCTTTACATAAAAAGTGGCTAAATTTCGATTACTTTTAAAATTGGGCTATTTTGAACAACCAGTTGTAAATCTGGCTATTTTTTGAATTTCTCCCCCCAAATATAAGGGATTCCATCTCACAGGTCACCGGGAAACAAAAAGGGGAAAAATAAAAAGAGCTGAAAATGAAATCCATCCACTTCTCCAGTTTTCCCAATCAGGTAATCCAAAAAGAACCCTAACCCTAAATTTATTAATTAGGCAACCAAATAAACCCAATTAGCAAACCCGCAGCGTGCACAAGCTTTAGTAACTCAGGTAATAACTTTTTTTTCCGGACAATTTTGCCCTTAGCAATTAGCATGCTATATTTGCTTAATTAACATAACCTACTTAACTAACCAAATGCTACTTAGTAATTATCTACACTTAAACCTCAGTCTCCTAATAATACATTCAAGTCCTAATTACCTACAAGTGGGTCTCGTGATTGAAACCAACCAACCCCCCCCCCCCCCCTAAAAAAAAAAAAAAGAGAGAGAAGAAGAAGCAAATAACAATGCAATGTGACTTCTCTATTTTCTTCATTATAGGTTGTAACTATATATTTATCACACATGTATTCATACACATAGACACACACATATATAAGGGATTGAAAAGAATATGGCGTTGAAACAAGAAGCTCAAACCATATAATTTCAGGAAATAATCAAATATTGATTCTCAATTTATCCTTATAAAATATTAAATATGTAATATTACACATCACTCATTTGATATCCCGATTTAATTTTTGTCAAAGTATCATTGATTTAATAATAAAGCCAATGCGTAAACTCTAAAATCAGATCATAATTTTTAGATGGTGTTGAATTATATAGTGTTCCACGTCAATTAGGAAAAAGAAAATTACATAAAAATATTTCGAGTTTAATATACTATAAAATTGCTATAATGGCATATGAAATACAATAGGATATAAAAATTGTTTCTACTAATTAGTGTGTGACAGTACGTTCCTAATTTTATTTTTTAATTTTGTTTGACCAAAAGAAAAAACACCAAAAAATAAAAAAATTAGCGGCTTTTCTTTTCTTTTCTTTTCCTCTCCTTCTTGCTCTCTGTATTGAAATTTTTATTATATCCATCTCCATATAATATCACCAAAAAAACACCAGCTAAGACGACATAACAAATAACAACACTAATATATAAACTCTCTCTCTCTTTTTTTCTCATTGCTCCTCTCACATATTGTGTATCAGAAAGCAGATAATTTTCTCCATATTATAATCTTCAATTAACTAGCAAAAAAAATAAAAATAAATCACAGCCATAGCCCATAGCCCATAGCTTTATTTTCCATTTTAGCTTCTTCTTTTCATATTATACGTTTGAATAAGGAATTGAATTTCATATTCATATTCATCTCACTCTATACACACACAAAATACACACACCAAAAACACACAGTTTTGTTAAAAGGAACTGTTTGTTTCTTCTTCCTTTGGAAGAATTTTTCACAATATAAATAGCAACCGCCATTAACGGACTCGTTTGAAGATCTCTTCTTTTTCTGTAAATATTCTCAACCTTTTACTTACGTCATTGTTTATGCTTTTCCTAATTTTCAAGTAATGTAATTTAGTAAAAGAAGAATTTTTGTGTTATTATTTTAATTATTTTGTTTATTGTAGGATTTTGATGAGAATTTGGAGGTGATCTGTGGTAAGAGTTAAAGATTGTTAGTTGATAATTGTTGTTTGTTAGATCTGTAATTGTGTATGATTAATGAAGTGAGTATTATGTGATTTGTTTGTTCAGGATTTTTGTATTATTTGTTAATTGGAGGGTTAAATTTACAAAATGGTGAAGAGATATGACTTAGAGATGATGACGTGTACATGAGTTCTCAACTCAAACGCCCCATTGTTGTTTCTTCCCCTGCTGAACCGTAAGTCTTATAAATAAATTATCATAGTTTTGAACTTTTATTATACTGCAAAATTACTATGTATTTTGTCCTAATTCTGAGATTATTAGGTAATATTTCCAAAATTTTAACGTATAATTTGGTGACCTTCAACTTACGTGCATAAGCTTTATACAATTGGTAGGGGCAGTAATTTGTTTTGCTAAAGTGATAAGCTTTTTTGTTTTTTACTAAATTTTATCCCCTATTTGAGCTGAACAGAGAGTAGTAGTATTAGTTTAGTTGCATCACAATAAGTCTCCAAATTTTGTTTTTCCTTTTTATAATATTTGCACGAAATGTTTTTTTCTCCTTTTTTTTCCTTTCTGGTATTGACATTCAGTATTGATACTGTGACTTAATGTGGGCTCATGATAGATGTTGATTTCCCTGTAGAAAGATGTGTGCTTTTTATTTCATGTCTTATTACATTTGACACTGCAGTTCTGGGCAATCCCCAATGATGGGTGGAAGCAGTGCGAATAAGCTAACAACAAACGATGCCCTTTCCTATCTAAAGGCAGTGAAGGAAATCTTTCAGGACAGAAGGGACAAATATGATGAGTTTCTTGAAGTCATGAAAGATTTCAAGGCTCAAAGGTAGAATCTTGATAGGTTAAATGCCATTGATTTAGCAAAATATTTGGTGCTTGATTAGTTTTTTTATCCCTTTCCTTGGGACTGTTTGTTTGCAGAATTGACACTTCTGGTGTCATAGCGAGGGTGAAGGAATTATTCAAAGGGCATCGAAGCCTAATTATGGGGTTCAATACATTTTTGCCCAAGGGATATGAGATCACCAATCCTGAGGACGAACCTCCAGTGAAAAAGCCAGTTGAATTTGAAGAAGCAATCAGTTTTGTAAACAAGATAAAGGTGAAGCATCACACCACTAGTGAATGCTGCTTTTCAAATTAAAATTGCTCCTCATTTGATTAACATTCTGCTTTGCAGACTAGATTTCAAGGTGATGATTTCGTATATAAATCATTTCTTGATATTTTAAATATGTATAGAAAGGAAAACAAGTCCATTGCAGAAGTTTATAATGAGGTATGTTACTCGCCTTTGCTTGACAGCTTCTTTGCATTTGAGTCAAAACGGAAAGCATGAATGTTTTCTAATCTCATAATGAGATTTTATCTCTTTCAAATGTCACCACTGAGATCTTACACATTTTGAGGCGATTTTATGTTCTTGCAGGTCTCCTACCTTTTCCGTGGCCATCCTGATTTGCTTGAAGAGTTCACCCATTTTTTACCTGATGCCATGGCTGCAGCCCGAGCTCGTCAGGCTCAAGCTCATAGGGCCCCTATCCTGCGTTATGATGCGAAAAGCTCTTCGATGACCACGGCAAGGCACATGCACGTCGAGAAGGTAGTTTCGTGATGGTGATTTTCTAGAGTCCGTTGTCGTTGAATTTTGGCTGATAAATCAGGGTATTTTTATCTTTTGGCTGGTTTAGAAGGCTACTTCACATGTCGATCGGCCTGATCCAGAATACGAAGAAACAACGATGAAAACTGAAAGGGATAGAAGGGATCCACAATATGAGGATAGAGAGCTGGACAGAAAATCTGTTCATAGAGATACTGCTGTTGACCAGTTTGAACACAGTAAGTTTGCCGATTGATGTAATTTGCTTGTTCCGACCTTGAAAAGTAATTACCTAATATAGAAATTATTACTTGCAATAAATTTGCAAGGTAAGTATTGATATTAAGAAAATTATGATTGAGACTTGCACCTTGTTGTATGGTATATAACAATTTGGCCATCTGAGTTTTGCTGCCTGTATGTTTCATTTCCTGTAAACATACTCTAAGTTTCATTTTATTAGCTCCATCAAATTTTTTAGTTGAATGGCTAGTAATCTACTTATGTTGGAGCAGGTATGCAGGACCATGGTTTTGCTTACTGTGAGCGGGTTAAGGAAAGATTACAGGATATCGGAGATCGAAATCAGTTTTTTAAGTGCCTTCATATCTATAGCAAGGAAATAGTTACAAGACCACAATTACAATCCCTGGTATCCTTCTTCATGCTTTGAATTTTTTTTTTCATTGAGCTTGGTTAAATTTTTAAATTTGCTTGTCCAGGTGAAGGTTATCAATACCCTTGAACTAATTCATACTCCCTCCGGTCTACAATAAGTGACCATTTTACCTTTGGCACACCCATTAAGGAAATACGAATTCCTAGAGAAAAAAAGATACATCACTAAATTAGCCTTAATTAATTGCTACCTTGACACATTGGAATATGTAAATAAGGGCAAATTTTGGAAAAATAAAATTAATTCCTTCTTGATTATGTAAATGGACACTTATTTTGGACCAAAATAAAAAGGTAAAATGGTCACTTATTGTGGACTGGAGGGAGTATCATTTTATAATAGAAATATGAAACCAATAAGGCAATGACCTATATATCTGCTATATTCCTTCTTTTGTTTTAGGGAAGTAGTATACAGCTTTGTCTGTAGTGAGAAATCTTGTGTATGCATCCCAATGTTCATATATCTTCACATACATCTGACGTCATAGACAGTAATGGCGTTGATTATCAGTTGCATAAATACACCACCCCACCCCCACCCCCACCCCTTTTTCCAAAAAGAAAAATGATGAAAGTTCACGGAAGTATAATCTATCGCTTATAAACACACTGATGAATCTTTTCTTAATGAGGATGTGGTTCCACCAGCATGTCTTTCTGTGTCTGGCTTGACTTTATGCTTGCAAGGCGTAGTCTCAATGTTAGTTGTCAATTACATGATTCAGTTTCTTATCTATAATGCTTCTATAGTATCAGTGAAATCAGTAATTTGGAGTAAAAATTTGTTTGCCTTAGGTTAGCAGCTTACTCGTGAAACATCCAGATCTCATGGACGGATTTGATGAATTTATTTCTCACTGTGACAGGACAGGTAATAAGCTAATGATTCCTGCTTACTTTTCTGTTACACTTGCATTGCTTTGCTACTGCTACTTGAGTTTCATTTTCCAGATCTTAATAAAGATTTTATTCTATTTGGAGTTTTTCTGCAGATGGTTATCTTGCTGCTATTCTGAGCAAAACACGTAAGAATGATGTTAGCTGTAGTCTTGAAGATGTAGTCTTATTTCTTTTTTAGCAATATGACAATGACTATAATGAAATTGCGGCACCTGTATGTCCACTAGATCTCTGACTTATCTCAATCCATTTCAGGATCCTCATGGAACGATGAACACATTCCCAAGTTGGATAAAGTAGAAGACCGGGACAAAGACCGAGATTGTGAGTGGGAAGACAGGAATAGAGTCCGCGAAACAAGAGAAAGAGATAGACCTGATAGAAGCGTCGCCTATGGAAGTAAAGATATACAAGGGCAGAAGATGTCTTTGTACCCAAGCAAGGATAAATACGCAGCAAAACCTATACATGAACTTGATCTCTCCAACTGTGAAAGTTGCTCACCGAGTTATCGGCTTCTTCCAAAGAATGTACAGATCTATTGTTTAAAGTAACTCTATTTGCTTCCTAAGATACATGTATTGGTGTCTTATAAATCTTTTGCACCATTCTTGCTACAGTATCCAATTCCATTAGCGAGTCAGCGAACCGAGATTGGTGCTGATGTACTAAATGATCTCTGGGTATCGGTGACATCAGGAAGTGAGGATTACTCTTTTAAACATATGCGCAAAAACCAGTATGAAGAAAGCTTGTTCCGATGTGAAGATGACAGGTTGGAAGTTGTCTTGATGCATGTGGTCTTAAAGTCTTAACTTTCATTTTACCTAGAATGTGAAGTGATCTCATATCCTCTGACCAGTTCTTGTAAAGTTTCCTTAATACTCCTTTGCAATTGGTGATGCTTCCATAATAATAGGTTTGAGCTGGATATGCTTTTAGAGTCTGTCAATGCAACAACAAAACGTGTTGAAGAATTGCTTAACAAGATCAATGATAATACTATTGCCAGTGATAGTCATATCCGTATTGAAGAACATTTTACTGGTAAGAGGCTGATAACTGATGCTGATATTGCTATTGGATTGTTGTAATCATAATTTCTTATGCTTTTTTTTTTGGTATAGCTCTGAATCTAAGGTGCATTGAACGTCTCTACGGTGACCACGGGCTTGATGTTATGGATGTGTTAAGGAAGAATGCACCACTTGCCCTTCCAGTTATACTCACTCGCTTGAAGCAGAAACAAGAGGAGTGGGCAAGGTGTCGTTCTGATTTTAATAAAGTTTGGGCTGAAATTTACGCTAAGAACTATCACAAATCACTGGATCATCGTAGCTTTTATTTCAAGCAGCAGGACACGAAAAGCTTGAGCACAAAAGGTAATGTAAGATGACATTTTCTGATTTAGAACTAGTTCATTCTAATAACTTTATACTTTCACCATATTGTGTTTCGGAAGTTATTCTATAATTTATGAATTCTAGAATTCTCTTCTAGAAGGAAACAGTTTTTTGTCCTTGTAGCCTGGGCTGTCTGAAGCAAGAGCTTACAATTTAAAAATTGGCTCTTGTGGAACCAGAACAATGTTCTTAGAAGTTGAAATGAGTTTTTAGAAAGGAGCTCAAGATTTATGGCTCTCACAATATTTGTCAAGAGGTCAGAATCAGTGTGGAGTTCTACTTTCTAACAACTAGAAGACCCAACAAGCAGAAAAATTGATGAAGCAGAAATTCCATTTTTGCTTTCACCTAACTGTAGTTGTTACTTGCTCTCCGAAGTCTTATCGAGCTTTAAGAATAATCTAATGCTTGCCCTGCTGGAGAATTTGTTCCATCAATGCCTGCCCGACCAAAAATAAACATATTTGAGCCTACTGTTTAGCTTTATAATAATGTTGAAGTTTATGTTTACCGTATAAAATAGGACAACATGCATTGATCACAAGCCTTTTTTGAGACTATTCCAGATGATATAAGGACTATTACTACTTATAGGTATTCTTGTCTTGAATTATTTACTTATCTTATCAAAAAAAGGTATTCTTGTCTTGAATTATTTACTTATCAAAAAAAGGAATTCTTGTCTTGAATTACCCTCTATATAGGTGACAAGAGTATCGACGTGAAGGATCTAGTCTGAGACTCGAAGCTACTAGGAAATTTTAAACTAGAAGTAACATTCTCAACTTACAATTAAAAAACCTCTCCCCTTCCTCGAAAGATTAGAAACAAACCGTATCTGCTCTTTTGAACTTGATTTGGCAAAATTGGTGTGCCTAAGCTAGCTGTTGTTTGTGAATGAAGTAGCATGTAGCTGTCTAAGCTCACAGCAATTCGTGCAAGTGGCCTAATGTTCTTTACTTGGAAAGGTTCCATCACAACGGTAATAAATGCCAAAAGGAGGTGTAAGAGATTTGACCATCTATATGTTGTTGTGCCATCTCAAATGGATTACCCTTGGTAGTCATTTTTGATAGATGTAAATTCATTTGCTTGTGGATGGTCATGACAATGCTTTCACATAATTCAGCAGTAGGTTTTATTCAACAAGTGCCTTTATTTTCTTGCAGACAGAGGAGGAAGTTTGTTGTACATCCACAATAGTACTACTTTCTTGAGTTGATTATAGAATTTTCAATCATCTGTTTTTGCCCCAGCACTAGAAGCACACCTTGAATTGTAATGTAGAGAAAGATCTTTTGAGAGATCATAGTGCATTATATGAAATATTGTTCAAAGTCTTTCCAATTTTCACCAATTCCGACCTACCTTTATTTATGGGATATTTGAAGGAGAGCTTTGTAACTTTTTCTATAAAATTCTCTCTATCTCGAAAAATTAGTTTTTCCTTGCTACAAGTAGATGTTTATCAAGGAACTGATGTTTTCATCCCCACAGCACTGCTGGCTGAGATCAAAGAAATCAGTGAAAATAAGTGCAAAGAAGATGATGTGCTTCTCTCTGTTGCTGCTGGAAATGGGCAACCAATTATCCCTCACCTGGAGTTCGAGTATCCTGATTCTGACATCCATGAAGACCTTTATCAAATCATTAAGTATTCATGTAGTGAAGTTTGTACAAGAGAACAGTTGGATAAAGTCATGAAGATTTGGACCACCTTCCTGGAACCAATATTTGGTGTTCCTCGTCAACCTCAGGGTGCAGGGGATGGTGGAGATGTTGAAAAGGCTAAAAATCAAAATGCTATAGGTAACACAGCAATTGATGGGGAAAGGGCTGGTAGCCCTGCTAGTGACTCAGGCATGAATTGCAGACAAAGCAGTTCCAGGAATGGAGATGAAGAGCCTCCACCTCAGCATTCAATTTCTTCCAGAGTTCGGATTGCAAATGGTGAAAATGGGTTTAAGGATGATAAATCTCCTGATGCAACTGGTGTGACACTGAAAATTGTCACTTCAAGGACCCTCCTTCAGCATGGAAAGGCAGCCGCTGATCCCAAAATGGCGGATGCAGCATCTGGTCTCAGCAGAGAGTCTTTTGGTGCTGACCAGCTAGTGCTTTCAAACAGCACGGTTGTGGAGGAAAGCCATGGAAGAGTCTGTAGAGAAACTGCTTCAGGTTCATGGGCTGCCTACTTTGGATTGCTCTTCCATTTTGTATTTTTCACACTTCTTCATAGGATTAGTAATTGAAAATTTGATGTACCCTTTCCATTGATAGGGCATGGTGCAGGTACTTCCAGACCTAGTAGTTCCTCAATCAAATGTGAACTTGAGATTAAATCTTCTAATGACTCAAAGGTACTGTGTTTTAAGACTTTTAGATCACTTGACTATTTTAAAGTTCAACCTCCAAATAGAGACTGACATTTCTATATAGTTGCTTTACCTATTCATGAGTTTGAAGTAACACCCACCCCCAACAACAACAACAAAAAAAAAAAAAAAAAGTTCCCTTACCACTTGTTCTCTTTCTTCAACCTCTTACCCATGCTCTATTCCCAAAAAGCCGAACAATTAGGAAGTAAGAGGCGGTCTTTAGATAAACCACTGGCAAAAAATCTTGGCGCCAAAAGAAGGAAATTTTTAACTGCTGTGAACTGTGTTTATCTGCCTCCGACACCCACCTGGCAACATTTTCGGAGAGTCCGAGCAACATAGGTCTTTAGATAAACCACTGGCAAAATATCTTGACATGAATCCAAAAGAAGGAAATTTTTGAGATCCTGCTGTGAACTGTGTTTATCTGCCTCTTGCTCCCTTGTCAGGCACAGACTAGGGGTGGCGAAATTTCCCCAAAAGTAACCTGCCCAAAATTTTATGGGTTGGCCAATTTTTCTGGTGGGCTAATTTGGGCTATGCCCAAAGTAACCTGTCAGAAAATAGCAACCCAAGTTGAGCTGTTTAGATACCCCACCCAACACTATATTAGTGGAACAAAAGCTTTTTAAGAACTTAAATCGTTATCTTGCTACATCTTTATTCCACCAACTGCAAACTCCACGACATGGCCCAGGGGGCGCATACAGAGGTTCCCCGTATTAGTGGTTTTGGGCTTGTTTTTAATTGGACACTGTTTGCAGTGCCTCTAAACTTGAAGCTGATACCTGGTTTTCTGCTTCTTTGGGATGTGAAACCGTCCGCAGTGAGGGTGTAATCAGATTACATTGAGAGTGCACAAGTAGCCTTTTTCCAAGAAAACCCCAAAGCACACAGACACAACTAAAAGAAAACCACATTCAGATACTATTTAAGCTTGCAGTATATCTGTTGTTGCCCCCCCATCTCTAATTTTTCCCCCTTTTTTGCCGCATGATTTTAGGATGGAGGGTTGGTGGACCCAAAGGCAGAAGGTGTCAAGGTTGAGAAATGTCTTGAAGAATCCATAGGAAAATGTAAACTTGAGAGAGAAGAGGGCGAATTAACTCCAAATGGTGATTTTGAGGATAATTTTACACCATCAAATGAAGGTGGTCCAAATGTATCACATAGTTTAAAGGGAAGTTCAAGTAGTAAGCTGTACCAAAGTGGACATAGAGAAGTAGTTCGTGGTGGAGAGAGAGGATGTGAGAATGATGCTGATGATGAAGGGGAAGCAAGTGCTCACGGGACATCAGAGGATAGTGAGAATGCTTCTGAAAATTGTGATGTTTCAGGTAGTGAGTCTGCCAATGGAGAAGGTTCTCACGAAGAAGAGCGTGAAGATGGGGACAATGATGAGAATGATAACAAGGCAGAGAGTGAAGGAGAGGTGGAAGGAACTGCTGATGTCCATGATGCTGAAGGAGATGGTTCTGTTATGCCATTTTCAGAACGTCTTCAACATACATCCAGGCCTCTCACAAAGCAAGTTCCTTCTATATTTCATGACAGAGAGAAGGAATCACGTATATTTTATGGAAATGATTCATTTTATGTGCTGTTCAGACTTCACCAGGTAAGGCTATTTAATATCATGTAGTAAAAATCCTTCAGATGATGCAACACTAATGTTTCTTCTCTTAACTACAGACATTGTATGAAAGACTACAGAAAGCAAAATCGCATTCTTCGTCATCTGAACACAGATGGAGAGTCTCAAATGCTATAAACCCCACTGAATCATATGCCAGGTCACTTGAGTGATTTGTTTCCTGTTCCATTTCATTTTGATTAATCTGCACTTAATTAGACCAAGCTCCTCTTTGATGTTTCAGATTCATGAGTGCACTTTATAACCTGCTGGATGGTTCCTCTGACAATGCAAAGTTTGAGGATGACTGCCGAGCTATTATTGGAGCTCAGTCATATCTTCTCTTCACCTTAGACAAACTGATATACAAAATTGTCAAACAGGTAAATGCTTGTGTTTTTTCATTTTCTCCTTGTTTGGTGTATGCAGTTGCCTTGTACTATTCTTAAAATTTCGTTCTGCATCTCGTGCAGCTACAGACAATTGCAACTGATGAGTTGGAAAGTAAACTTCTCCAACTGTATGCTTATGAAACCTCAAGAAAATCTAGCACATTTTCGGATGTAGTTTACCATGAAAATGTGCGTGTTCTTCTTCATGAAGAGAGCATATACAGAATAGCATGTGTAAGTTTTTGCGACATCTTTGCTTCCTTTTATGTTATGTGACCAATATAGAACCTAGCATTCCCTTTTCCATTTAAACTATCATTGATAAATGACCTCCACTGCAGTCATCTACACCAACACGTCTATCCATACAACTCATGGACTATGTTCATGATAAGCCTGAGATGTCTGCGGTGTCAATGGACCCGAATTTTGCAGCTTATTTGAGCAATGAACTCCTCTCTGTTATTCCTCAGAAGAAGGAGAACCCTGGGGTGTTCTTGACAAGGTAGTATATCAACAGAGAGTGCTTTCTTGAATATTTTATATCATAGGTTAATGCTTTCTCGTATCTTGCAGAAACAAGCGGAAGTATGGATTTGGAGATGAGACTTTTCCAGGTGCAGTTATGGAAGGAGTTCAAATTATTAATGGTCTAGAATGTAAGATAGCATGCAGTTCATCAAAGGTACAATAGCTATCCTTAGTAATAGATACAAATTGAAGAGCCTTGTCTCTCTTGCTAACTGTTTTGTGGTTCCGGATGCCCTAGGTCTCTTACGTTTTAGACACTGAAGATTTCTTGATCCGGTCAAGAAAAAGGCGGAGAACATTGAAGGACAAATTTTCATCCAATGGCCACTCGAAGTCTTTGAATGGTTCTAGTAAAGTACAACGTTTCCGCAGATTACTCTTCAGTTGAAAGATGTGCATTTTGCATGTCTGCAAAATGGTAGAAAGGTAATCTACAAATTCAATTAGTCATAGTTATAGTTCTATGACACACAAAATGGAGTAATGGAGTCCAAAAGGTAGAATTTCACACAATTTACATGCTCTCGAAGGTTTCTGACTTTATGCTTCTAATATTTGTTTCTTAGCCGACTACTCGCATTTGTGGAAATTCAAATTTTGGCCCCCGCTACCATAGATTTATGTACCTTTTCCTATTGAATAAATGATCCAGCTAACAGCTTGGAAAATTTGTAGGATATCATCTCTAAATTTTGTGCCCAAATTGATGTATATATCTTTGCCTTCTCTGTTGTAAAACACTATAATTGTCAATTTCATGAAATTTTCCTTGTTACAGTGTAGCAGATTCCTCGTGTATTTATTTTCTTCTGCCTAATTTCCCGAGTCCGAAATTCTTATGGCCAACTCACCTTTCCCGTCTCGATGCAACTTTTTGAACCTCTTTCTTTTTGTGTTGAAATAACTGTCAAGGATGGAGCATACTGCGAGACCGCAATAATGGAGCTAGTTTTTTGTGCTTTTTAATCTTAAATTAAGCTAATATGTTATTGAAATTTGCTGTCCAAGTTTGGTACAATTTTCCATAAAACTGACCGAGTATTTGGTCGCAAATTCATAAAAGCATATTCAAGTTGTGTGAGTATCACATAGCATGCTGCTAGAAATTCTAGTAAAGTAGCTAATGAACAATGATTTTGGTTAGTAGAACTAGAAACATTACCAGATTGTTTTGGCTTGGTAATAAATAAAAAAAATGAGCTGCTGCAATCTGATTTTGTTCACGCCGTATCCTCTACCTTTTCCATCCTTTAAAATAAAATAGTGATATGCCATGTAACAGTGGCCTGTTTGTAGAACAGTTTCGGGCAAATTGAAGATGGCCAACAAAGGGAAATTTCTGGCGCTACATTCTTAAGTGTTTGGGCTCCATTTATTTATCTTTTAACTGAGTTTCTCTGGAGAACACACTTGGAAATTTGGCAGCTATTAAGATGTAACAGAATTGTGTGAACTTACTCATCTAAAAACTTAAAAGATGGCACAAATTTGATATTTATTTATATCTTAGGTATACCCTTTAACATGCAGATGGATTGTTTTAATGTACGAAGTACTTGAATTCTTTATATGATGGGTGGTGAAACTCAAGTTCTCTATGTATTTTCGAATAACGATATAAAAAACTTTGTAATCTATATAGGGGGTAGGGGAAGGGGATTACAAGGCTGAATTATGTCACAACATGAACAAAATGGCTGAAGCTTATGTATATCAAAACAAAGAGGTTTGGGCAACAGGACCATTTCCGAAATGGAGTGATATACATTTTGACTGAAATCCTGGTTGATCTACAAATAAGAAATTTATTTGTGATGGAATATACAATCACACTTTCTAAAAGCGAGTTATATACCATTCTGGTCTATTGCTATGTTGCTACTCCAAAGAAAAAGGAGAGGGCAATCCTCCAAGCTAATTGGTGAACAATCAACTCTAGGAAATCATGCTCACTTAAATTGAATCTATACTTCATTTCCGCTGCATGGTCATTCTACCAAGTGCCAATCAATCTGGAAACACAGATAGACCAACCTGATGTAGTGTGTTTGGTTTAGTCCTTACTACAGATGTATACAGCGTACTCCACTATAATACGTCTTGTATGAAGATACTGATTTTGTCGTTTTTTGACACCTCGCCCATTATCAAAAGCTGCACCTGTCAATTGTTCACTAGATTCTTGCTACTCTGCTGCTCTGAGCAATCTCTCTTATAGCAAGGCTGAGCCTGGCTCAATAATTTAAAACTGTTCTGGGACTGGTTTTAGACCAGTAAATTCAGGACAATGAGAGAGAAATCAGTATCATGAAAGGAAGACAAAGATGAGTCTACTTTGCAAGGGTAAAAGAGTTGTTAAGACGTGGGAGCTGATTAGTACTTCGAACTGTGTGAACCATGGAGATCGTGAATGAACCATCAATTGACATGCTGGTGATAAATGAGAAATTCACTAATTTGTAGCCTCGTCGACAGAACATAAATTGATCAAGTTCTATTGCTTTTACAGGAACAGTGGCTATGGATTACCTGCGTTTGAGTTCGACTCCTTAAGGAGATGATGAATTTTCGTTTGAATATCATCCAGCTAATTCACTTATTGGTGGGCGGTCCATTATGTTAGATGCACCCTTGGCATTGCTTTGCAGCAGTGGATCTATATCAGGCAATTTAGGAATCTGAAATCATACAGAAAAGGAAAAATAAAACAGGAAGAAAACTAAAAAGAAGTGAAAGGAAGAACAGAAAATAAGGAGTTGTATAATCCCTGAATATAAGGAACTTAGTAAAGTGTAGGGCCATCTCTGTCTTTATTTAATTATATAGGCTGGGTGCCTAAACGTATGCCCTTAAACTTTGTAATACTTAGTTCTTAATCTTGTACAATAAAGATTTAGTTGCAAACAAGAGACAAGAGGCAGAATGAAGATTGACTGCAAATGGTCGCCAAAGAATATGCAATCGCTAGTGCAATATGGATTTCCTCAAATACAGCAAGCAAGAGACTCATAGTCTTTAACAACATGCATACCAGCAAGCAAGAGACTGATAGTCTTTAACAACATGCATACCTGAGCTAATAAATCAATTGTTCTTCGTAGAAGGCGAGCCAAATCTCCTTCATCCATTGCACAGTCCATCATAATCTCTTTCCAAGTAAGACCAGAAGCCCAGGCTTCAACCATGCCAGAGAATTGGCTATCCAAGCAGCAAGGAATCTGTGAAATTAGCAAGTTTGTTTCATAATAATGAAGTGTGGAGCCAACCTGGAACCTATTGTGAAGTGGCTCCAATCAAACTTGAAAACTCACTTGTACTCCATGCTTTTCCTGAAGCTCTAGAATTGAGCTTTTTGTTTCTTCCAATAAGTCAATGACATTCAAGACAGCGGTGGAGGGTTCGTAAACGAAACTGCAGATATAAGATTTCAAATCAGATCTTTCCTTTTCAGCATAGAGGTTTATAAAACATCGGCGATTGTGTAAAAGCCAACTTAACCATGATGAACTGATATTGGAAGTTCACTAAACATTTGCTTTGATTTCTACAATTCTTTTTAAAATACCTAGTTTACCAAAGGAATATAAAGCTCCAGCAAGAACTCCGCACTAAATTCTGGATTAAATGAAACCGCAAACAGATGTCTCACACGAATTGTGCCCAAATTTATAAATGGTATAACATATAAGAACCTCTTTATTTCAGAAACCCAAAAATCTTGTTCAATTAGATAGTCAGTACCTACTGCAACACAACTATCCAGCTATCAAATAGAGCTACTAATCTCCAAACTATAGACTAGTCTCGAGGTCAAGCACAAGTAAAACACATATGACATCGAAAATCTGGAAATTCACCTCCTTATCCAACAAAAATTATGGAAATTCACCAGGACACAAGTAACACAACAGAGAGAAGCCATTGTAATTCAAACTAGAGTGCAGTAAAAGTGAAATACCGTTCCTTCTGGAAAAGTAGCTGTAAGGGTACTGTATGTCGTTAATCCTTACTAGTAAGTATTGCATAAAACTTCAAATCAGGTTTCAGCGAATGTCAATAGTTCTCCAAGGAAATCAAAATTTATACTCCACAAAAATTTGCCACAAGATTTCAGCTGGATATCAGACTCCTACTTGACATAATCTTCAAGAAAGCATCAGATATCGTCTGAATACTTGCCACTAATGAAACAACAGCCTTGATAGGGATATGAACAGATCAACTACCATCAGCAGTCTCTGCAACATATAGGGGAATTGTAAGCCTATGCTGGATCAGGCCCCATTAAGATCACAGGTAGGTTTAGGTTCTTCGTCTGGAAACTAACTTTTCCAAACCTCTGCACTCTCTTCTTTTTGCACAAGTCTAATGTGACACTGTCCTGCTTGCTGCCTTCTCAAGGGGTAAGACAATGGCAACTTACTGGGGATCCTCTATCCAAAATAAGAGGAAGAGCAGGAGAGAGAGAGAGAGAGAGATGAAAAATAATGCTTTACATGGAAATGAGTTGGTCACCAATATGAACTTGAACTTTCTTGTAACTCAATATCTAGACCACTAAATCCTAATTTAGCAATGCTAAGACAAAGAAGAGCAGCGGTGACCATTTTCTTCAAAAGGATAAGTCCTTTATTTATATGGTGGAGGAAAATCCGCATGGAGGTGTATGCAAGAGCTAGACCAACCTACACACTCACATGAACCTATAAAGGTGAATAGGCGATGTCGGAATTGAAATCAGACTGATAGTACTCTGCATCTTTAGAACAAAATTCTACCTGTTGTTTTTCCAGGGCCGAAGTCTAATTCCTTCAGAAACTAGACTTCCACAGACTGCAGCAAGCTGTGCAGGTTTTAGGTCCAGCAACAATTTATTTCGAAGAACCGTCGCAAGCCAAAGTTCATTTTCTCCTCTAATTGCAGCTGCAGTTTCACCCAGGGGGAAAATGACATGTGTATTGATATCCAATGCTCTACTTTCATGTATAACATTGCTGACCTGGCAGACATTGAGTGATGAGTAATTTCTCTGCTTTGTGATAAAAATGAAACAATAATCTGAAATTCTGTTTTAGGACACAAGTTAATCAAGGGCTTCAATCTCAACAGGGAAACTGCCCCCAGGTAATTTGCCAGACCAAGTAAAATAACAATGAGATCATGGGCGCTTGCAGCAGTTTCCAGAATATTTTCTATTTTGAAATTTTTACAACAAAGAACTGGTTCAAGTATCAAACAGTATTCACAAAGCAGCATTTCCTATTTAGTTATCCCGCAAGGCAATATCATAAAAATGTTCTCTCAATCCTTTCCCTGTAAAACACACTCCCTTCATTTCAATTTATATGACGCTATTCGACTGGATACGGAGTTTAAGATCTTAATTTGACTTATATAGCATACTCATGATAGTGGAAGAAGAATATTAAAGTAGTGGTTGAAAAATTTAATTTGATCGCGAAATCATCACATCAAAGTTTAAGGTAGGGGATACTTTAATGAATCTGAATTCTTGAAATTTTGAAAGTTGTACAGAAATGGGATGGCGTCACATTTTGGAAGTCCAAGAATGGAAAGTGTCGTATAAGTTGGAATGGAGGTTTGCTTAAGAGAATGCTGCTTTCCCAAAAGATTTCCACGTCAACTTCAGAAAAGTACAGTTCACAGAAGTGACCGATCATTTTTTCCTGCTCAATTAGCAAACATTTCCAAATTGCAAAATAAAAAAGTTGATCTCCAAGCAGATCCCCAGAAAATGACAAAGGCAACCAACAACAGTGAGTTTCTTAAAAATAAATAATATCATGATAAATTCTTCTTCTCTTTCTTTTGAGTCAAAGATGGTCTTAATGTGTGGTGTTTGAGTACATGAGAGAATAGCAAGCACACTTGAGAATAAAAAGGATTTTACACAATGGAAGAATATGAACATTCAATCATGCCCAATATGAGGATGTTGTAGCAGACATAATGGACTAAGGATGAAAAGTTGCACAACTACACGAAGTACAATCAGTGGCATGTAACAAGCAGATAAGTAGTAATATACCTGCAGAAATTCCTTCCAACCAGTCGGCTCAATCTGCTCTATACGACCAATCAAACGCTTTGACCTAACCTTCAACCGCCGAATCTTCTCCTCAGTGAACTTAGCTGAATCTATTATCTTCTTATACTCTTTAAAGCCCTCTGTACGAGCTATCCTTTTCTTCAAACGGGAGACCTTATTACGTTGGTTCTTGTAACATTCTACTGCATCATTGTATGCTTTAGACAATTGCAAGACCTGACAATACACATCAGCAAAAAGATATTTCAAGTGTACAAGCAAGGATAAATGCTTCAATGTTTCACATGGTTTAAGACCTAAAATAAAAACAAATCATATAGTATGTGACGCTAATTTTTTATGACATGCTATGCTTTTATAAGTAGATGTGTGCAAGAGAGAGACGCAGATAAGTGATTTTGAGGACCTGCTGATCAAAATTACTCGTCACGAGCTATATGCCAATACAGAAGTATGTTAACTCCACCCAGTGCTGAAGCTCAAAAAGTTGGCTCGTGGCAAACTTGTAAAATAAATAATGATGTGAGTAATGCAAGTAACACTATAAAGAGGTGGTCTAACATTTAAAAGTTTGACCAAAAGAAGAGCGATAAGTTGTCCTTATTCCAACGGCATTCCACCAAGAAAAACTAACTGGAGCTTAAACTTCGCACAACTTGAAGTGTATAAATAGTAGCAACTCTACCCAGAGTTCTACATGTGGATAAAAATTCGAAATGGCGAACACTAAAATCTGCAGTACCAATGCTTACTAAAGCAAAGACTGTTACTCTTGCTTACTCTTTGTAGTGAGCAATTCCTGGAAAGAATGTCCTGTTACCTAAATATATATATATATATATATATAATATATATGTTCCTTCTTACCCCAGATAAGAACATCTATTGGCAGAGAAACAAGAAAGATTGTATTCGACGCATAGCTGTTTCTCATCCCTCCTTCCCACCCCCATCCCCCTTCGAAATAAACATGAAATGCAAAAGCAGATGCTAACAAGCATCAACATGAGGAGGAAATCCCCCTAATAGAATTAAAAATGCAACACAGGCAAAACAATCACACCCAATAATCAAGACAAATAGGGTACCTCATCCTCTTCAGATAGACTGCTCAAGACTGGCACATTTAAACTCCAAGACCATGTCTCCAAGGAACCTTCCAAACACCATAGACCTCCAAGTTCAGACACAGCTAACTTCTGCCACTGCATCTCTGCCTTATCAAGAAGCTCAGTCATAATTTCACGAGGCAAAGCATCACCAAGAGCTAAGGCAACATTTGGAAAGCCTGTTCTGTAAACCATTCTAATCCACTTCTCTGTGAAAAGATACCAAGAGTTATCTGAACCAAGAGCCACGTGATAAGACGGTTTAGCATCTTCTCCTCCACTATCACCAACTTCAAAATTTTCCACTACTGTCTTTAATGCAAAGGCATCATAGTCACGCACCTGGAAAAAGGAAGGATTACACATTCCTACTACTGTACGTAGATAACCGGAGAGAAATTTAGTTCAAGAGGAAACTGCAGTACTACAATCATAAACGGCTGTAAAAGAATTAGATATTTGCATGGTAGTGCAACGATATAACTCCTATATGGAATGCACAATAATAATGGCCATTTATTCCCTCAATTCAAAAGAGAAAAGAAAAGACATACGCCATATGACTTGGAAGATAAGAATTATGAAAGAGAGAGAAAGTAAGAGACTCTTTCAACAACAAGATACTTAGCTCCATAGAGTCTAAGATAAACTCCAACTAATTTGGGATTGAGGCATAGTTGATTGATTCTTAGCCAAAGAGTAAAGATACAAGATTAGTGAGAATTTGATGGCGACATGATCCCCCATATCAAGTAACCACAACTGAATAGGAGAAAACAGCCGAAAATTAATAGTTTTATAAACACGGGCAAACTTCAAGGGGTTATATGATATGTCAAACATGTCGCCTATTAAATTTTAACATCAAAGAGCAAGAACTGCATTAAGGTCTTAACACCTTTTCTACTTGCTGCAATTGAGAAAAGCCCCTACGAAAGAGCTTTCTAGTATGTTTGCAGATCAGATGCCGAAGATACAAGCTAATTGCATCTCTGGAGGACCACAATCAAGCATTGTACTTGCTGATGATATGAACGCTTCCATACTTACTGTTTTTTTTTTCCCAAAAAGAGGGGGGTCACTTGAAATGCTTACCATACTTTTAAGCTTTTCAATATTCAAAGTATCAACCTTCCCCAGATAAACAGCAGCAACTAAATGTTGTACTCCGTCACTGTCGCTGTAGTGCAAAGACATGAATGGAAGGTGTCCATCTTCTAGCTCCTTCAGTAATGGTTTCAACGAAAACACTCTTTCCAGCTCCATTTTTCTTCGCAGTTCTGTTCGAAGACGCTTTTCGGCCTGGAAAAGGTAGGCACAATGACCATTAATAGAATCTTTTCCGGTATCCTTTTAAATTACTGAAGCTGGAAGAAATAGTGGCTGGAAAGAGTGTATGACATGCTGAACACTAGATTAATTTTCAACAGAAAGCAAAGTAGAAAAGATACTCAATAAATGAATAAAGAGCCTTTTCCAATTCATCGTGCTTCCAAAAACTGAAACATATAGGCCAGTGTAACTAGAAAATCATCCTTTAGACAAAGAACCTTGAAGAATATAAAAGGGAAAGCTAAATTAGTTTATACTAGGTAGAAGTAGTTTCACCAGACGACTGGCTCTTTACAGGCTTTTCAGGTCAGAAAGTGAACCTTTTTTCTGATAAGCAAAAGGAAAAACAATGTCCTGCTGCCAGGAAACAAACTGTCTAATTTGAGGCAAAAAAAGTTGAAGAGCATGAGTAACGAAATTACTCTTAATTCTTCCTGGAGTCCAGCAATCTCCTGATATGCTGACTGCGCTAAGAGCTTCTGGCTCTTTCTATCAATCGCTTCCTCGCTAATTTCTGAAGTAAGTGTTTCTATTTCCTTTTCTATTCTGGCAAGCTCCTCTTTTGCGGCAAACATGACATTGCTTCCCACGTAATTCCCAAAACTCTGCTCAATTAACTTCCTTGCCTCTTCCAAAGTCCGCCCTGCTCGTGAGACTTTTATCTCATCTAACTCACTTGATCTACGGGTAACTTTGGCCCCCTGGAGAATAAGAAGACATAAAATCGTGAAATTAAAATAAAATGAGTCAAGGAGGCTCAGGCTAGAATAACGCACCGCAAGAAGATTAAGCACCATCCCATACGAGGCAGTAAATTGTGAAACAAGAGGCTGAAGCCCAGAAAAAAGAACTTTGCAGCACTCTTCAGGCCCTTCATACGGAGTCTGAACAAGAACCACATGACCCTTTTCATCAATACCTCTACGACCAGCACGCCCAGCCATTTGGAATAACTCATTTGAGCTTAACTGGACACGTCCACTATCACCCCTTTTGCTGAGAGATGAAATGACAGCTGTTCTAGCAGGCATATTGATGCCAGCAGCAAGTGTTTCAGTAGCAAAGACAACCTTAACTAAACCTCGCTGAAATAATTCTTCAATGAATGATTTCCAAAGGGGGAGACAGCCAGCATGATGTGCAGCCACTCCTCGGCGGAGGCCTTTCACTGCAGTCACACGCACAGCATCAGGGTATTGAATACGGAACCTCTTGAGTGCCAGCTCAACTTCACTCGTTTCACACTCATCCAGTAACCTGCAGTCTTCAAGATATTGAACAGCTGCATCACATCCTTTCCTGCTAAAAATGAACCAAACTGCTGGAAGCATATCCCTCGCCTTTAGGTGCCACAACGTGTCTATAATTTGAGGTACCTGAGAATATATATTTTGTAACTAAATTTTGTGAAGATAGTCATATCTATGAGTTACTTGACAGGAAAATTACAGGATATAAGTTATATTGACAGTTTTCTGTGAAAATTACAATTTTTTGATACATTCTGTGAAAATGATGATGTAGCAACAAATTATCTAAGAGACGCGAGATAACATTGCAACACAAATTTCAGACTCAATAAGCTTTGGTGCACACCTGTGAGCGGCGAATATTATTTATATCATTCTTTGAAAGCGGACGAACATCATTTTCGCATTTTCTTGATTTTCTTCTTTTAGATCCTTCTTCCTTGTATAGCTCACTGGCGGATTCATCATACTGTAAATAGTTGAGTGACAGCTTCCTGCTCAGTCAGACGAAGGTAATTAGAAATGAAAATTTCAGCATCTTCTTGGGTAATAATTGTCCTTCAAATACTACAGAGTATTTCACACCGTTATGAGTTTTGTCCCATCACGCCCCTGACTATTTTCTGGCCAATCGATCATATGTAGCTGAAATATAGATTCCGAAAATTTTGTAGATACAATCTTTTGAGTTCAGAGTGCATATGACATGCTCATCATCTAATCAGTTTTATTATATGCCGTGAAAAACGAGAACAGGGCCCAAAATTCAAACTGAAAGAACACTAATACCTGGGAATCAATAGTTTATCAAGTTTTTTTTTTTTTTTTGATAAGATAAATAGTTTACCAAGATTATGATTTTGAATCAATGCATATACCACGACCTTTGGAAAAAAACTATAACAAGTAAAGCAACATATGGTACAAGTTAATCCAATGTTGTAAACGAAATCCGGTGCAAATGCAGTGAGTGCTAAAAATTCCAGAAACAAAAAACAATGCAAGACATTGCCACTGATAAACATAAAACGAGAAGATAAATGAAAGAGTTAAGGGAAAAAAATCCTACCTATTCATGCGTGTACCTTTGTCATCAAGAAGAGGTACTAAAGCTGTCTTTGTGCCGAAGTGCCAAGTCAATGGAACTGGACGCTTGGATGATGTTACCAACTCTGTTCTACCATGAATCTTGAAAGATCGTTAAATTAGAGAAGTGAATACCTATATTTTTTCCTTCTTGTCATTAGATTAACTTTAACAAAACCAGTAAGTAGAACCAGTAAAAGTTCTACTTTGGCAGCCTAGATCCAGTTCAAAACCAGTAACTTTAACAAAACCAGTAACTAGAAGTGGCAGCCTAGATCCAGTTCAAAATTGCACAGCCAAATCAGAATAAAAGTTCATTTTACTATTCTCACAGTATTTTCTCATAATCAAACCAATTTTACTGACAGGCAGGTGATGCAAAAAGATTTAGATAGCAGACACTGAAAGAAAGAGACACAACATCCAAACTTTCAAATCTCCTTAGAATGGAATTGCAGAGCTTTATCCTACGAACAAGAAGGACAACAAGGGGCATTTTGAGCAGTAAAAAGAAAAGAATCAAAAAAAGATGTAACTAGCAAGGTGTTAAATGGTGACAATATGCCAATGATAGTTTGATTACATAATCTCAAAGTTCACCAAAATTTAAATCATAACCAGCAGTCTACAAAAAATTTATAACTGCCAAAAATGTTTAAGACATTAACTAGAATCAAGCCAACCAAAAAGGCAAATAACCTACAGTTTATTAAAATTCAAGTCTTCTCTTTTGTCGACGCCACAGGTTCCCCAATAACTACCAATTATTAAGGGGTTTACTTATATTACGTTATAGAAGAAGTTTGACAAATCAAACATGAACCATCGAATTGTTCAAGATATAAAGATTCCAATTAGTTGTTGTCTATAGTACAACTTTTAGTGAGGCTAATATGCATACATTTCAAAAAAAAAAAATATTTGTCACCTAAGTCTCAAGTTTCCCAAATCCAAGAACGCATTTAAAGTTGAATAAAGTAGGTCAATTATAAGAATCTATGCTCCTGCAATAAAAAGTGCACTTCGAAAAGCTCAACTCCAATAAGAAAGGAAAAGTATGGTAAATAAGACCAGCATCAAGAATGTCACAATCACAATTAAGTAACAAATAGTTTTGGTTTTCCTTAAATGGACAGTAGTTTAAAAGATGGCATATGAATGGATAATTATCGTTCCAACATTTATCTTGACGTGGCAGATAAAAAATATACTGGAAAAAAGCTCAACTAATTAAAAGAAGGAAACAATGTCTATAAACTGTGACCCGCCATCTATCTCTCAACCTGCCTCCCCACCCAAATATCTGCGCTCCTCTCTCTCTCTATATAGAAATTTCAGTTATGTATTATTTCAAATGCGACATGAGGATTACTAATTTCAAAGTAGCCCAAATAAACTGAAGAGTTATATATACTGTTGACCACATGAAAATCGAGAACATAGAAATGGGGTGAATGTCTATGTCTCCCCCCCCCCCCCAAAGTTGCGCAAACTCTTTGTTTTTGGTGTCGCGCCCGTCGACAAGGGACGGGTGCGGGATACATCTCGGATTCGGTCAACTAACTTCGGATACTTTGACCCAAGTCCATCAACAAATTTGTGGAGGGGGGGGGGGGGTGAGATTTTGATTTCTCAAAATTAAAAATAGAACAGATTTAAGACATGGGAAATGACACACCTTCAATTTTGTAGAACTTTTGTCTCATATTTGCTGCTTTGTGTTTCAGAAAAACCAAGAATTCAAGGGGTCGTGTTCTGAGTTCGGACTTCTGGTAGATAGTAGCAGCTATATAGATGGAGGGTTTTTCACAGAATAAAAATTTAGAATATCTTTATAGCTCTATTTTTTATAATTTTGAATTTTCTTAGTCGAATCCCTGCACCCGTATCCATACCTGGATCCGCACCCCGAATCTTAAAATTTAGATTTTGCCGAATTCGACATCAAATCTGTGCCCGTATCGGCTACCCGCACCCGAATCCGAGCAACTTAGTCCCCCTCCCCCCAAACCCCCGATTACAGGTGCTTGTCATTTGTGAAATGGGGGGGGGGGGGGGAACGAACTTAGTATATTATAAGTAAACTAAACAAAATAAGGAAAGTTTAAGCTAAGTGAAGTTTCCAAATTCCAGAACTTTAAATATGACACAATAATTATGAATTTTCTCTATCATATTCCTTACCCTTAACCTGACCTATTCTATCATATAATTGTTGAGGGTCTACCGGAAACAACCTCTTTGCCTTCTTGAAAGTGGGGGTAAATTCTGCATACATACTACCCTCCCCAGACCCCACTTGTGGGATTATACTGGGTTTGATATTGTTTTTGTTAATTGCATCATTTCTCTTAAAACTTTATCATATTTAACCCTGGCTGGATAAGAAAATGATTTTTACCTAATGGATGCTCACTAGGGCTGTGCATTTGGATCGGATATCCGAAATCCGATCCAATCCACTCTATTTCGGATTTTCGGATTGGATACAGATTGTGTTTTATGAAATTTCGGATTTTCGGATTGGATTCGGATTGGTATGATTTTAATCCGATCAGATCCGATATCCGAAATTATATGTACCTATATAAATACACACTAAAATTTTAGGGTTATGCTTATTCATTTTTCACACACCCTCTCACTCACTTAGATTTTTCCGCCTCTCTTGCACCTCTCTTCTCTTTAGTGAAGACTAAAAGAGTCTCAATGACTCAAACTTCCGATTTTACTTTGATTTTATGTCTCTTTCTTCCGCCTCTCTTCTCTTCTCTTTTGTCTTTTATGTCTATTTCATGTTCTATTCTTCAACTTTTGATTTTATTTTGATTTTTTTGTTTGTTTTGGTAGATGGAAGATGAGATAGAGACACCGAATGAACTTTAAATTGTTGAAAAATTTTGTGACAATCCGATCCGATAATCCGAAAAATTATCCGATCCAAAGTTTAAAATCCGATCCAATCCAATGTTAATTCGGATCGGATTCGGATTGCCCTTTTCAGAATCCGAAATAGGCTAAATCCGATCCAATCCGATCCGTGCACAGCCCTAATGCTCACTATAAGGACAAATGCATCTTTTTCACTTCTACTAATAAAAATGTAGATAAGACACTTCAGCCCAAAAAAATTAATATCTGAATAACACAACTTGAAAGCAGCAACGAAATTAAAGGACCGGAAAGCATTTGCCAGATAGACTTCATTCGCTATACAAGCAATCACAATTGGTTCACTGCAATACCTGACCTATCCATCCAGCCAACTCATCTGGATTAGCTACAGTCGCCGAAAGACATATAAGTTGAACTTCCTTTGGGCAATATATAACCTTAAGAAACAGAAAGAGGGGAGTAAATATAGGAAATTGGTACTCTGAGGCTGCTCATGAATTGAGATGTAAAGAACTTGCACATTCAGAAGACACATACTATTTCTTCCCAAACTGTACCCCGAGATATGTCACTTAAATAGTGTACTTCATCCAAAACAATTACATCAACATGAAGAAGACCACCATCTGAGGAAGCAACCCCTATGCTGCAGCGTGAAGTGTAATGCAGTAGTAAGTTTAGGAATGAATAGAACAAGCTTGTAATAAAATAGAATAAAAGTCTGACAGTTTCTTTATCCTTTAACCCTTTTTTCAACTTTAAAGGGAAGCCACATGTTCCACAAATTTCAAAAACTAGAGCTCTTTAATAGTTTGATGGTATACATGGTCAACTTTGATTGAGCATAGTATCTCTGAAATTTCTAAGCACGAAAGCTAAATCAAGTTGTCACAAGCAGAGAGCTTTTTTCTCCTAAAAAGTAAATCAGCATGCTGTTAGTCTCCATTTCTTCTATCAAATAACTAATATGCAACAGTTCATAAAACCACTGAAATGTACCTCTGGTATAGCATATTGCGCAAAATCTCAGTTGTCATAATTAAAACCTGAGCATCTCTATTAACAGCTGAATCTCCAGTGAGGAGCCCCACATTACTTTCACCAAACGTTTCACTGTAAGGTGCCCCAAAGAAAATTGAAGCTCAGAAACATAAATATTATGTAAAGGGAAACATGACAAAATTTGATAGAGGTGAATCGTACAAAACAGGACAAAAGATAGGGAGTATACAAAGTTTATGCACTGACGGTATAAAAAATATTTACTCAATCAGGTCATTTAAAAGGTAATTGCAGGTAACTCCAGTTGATAGCATTGATTGGTAATCTAGAATAAATAATAAGTAACCTGCTATAATAGTTTAGATAACAATGGTGTAAAAAATCATTACAATGTCACTGTATAGAACTTAAAATACTTTAGTAAATTCGTACCAAAATTCTCGAAATTTCTGATTGGATAACGCCTTAAGAGGAGTAGTATAGAATAGTCTCCTTCCTTTTGCCACTGTAGCAACAGCGGCAGCTTCAGCAATCAAAGTTTTGCCGCTACTTGTAGGCGCAGATACCACAACTGATGAACCTCTCAAAAAAGCTTGAATGGCCAATCGCTTCAACATTTCCCAAAAATATATCAATATAACTGAAAATTAAAAAATTAAAGAAAAACAAATTGAAGTATTTGAAACAAAACTGACCTGAAATTTGTCAATTCGAAAAGAGTAAATAGAAGCAAGTTCATTAGCATCAATAATTTCATCACCGAACTCTCTAACTTCATTCCGAAGCTTCTCGACCCTCTGCTTTCTCGTTTCGTCGAAGTTCAACACTTCACTAAGGGAACTTTCAAGTTCATCATCACTCTCTTCGCCTCCGTCGGATACCTCAGCCGAAACGACGTTATCGTAATCTTCCGCCGCTTCTTCGTCATCATCATCATCATCCTCTTCTTCGTATTCGTCTTGAGACTCTGTTGGAAAAACGGACCTCGGAAATTTGTAGAAGATTCTAGATTTAGAACTGTACGGAGTGTGAATCGAGTTAACGGAGCAGAACCCTGGGGTTTGGATTTGGAGAAGTGGAAGAAATGGAGAGAGGCTGGTTATGGAGTTTAAAGGAGAAGGTGAAGGCCAAGGGAAGAAGAGGATAGGGAGTGTGCTCATGGCGGGAGGGAATTAATTGTAATTTGCTACTCTCTAAAAGAAGATTTTATTCACAAACATTCCGTCATCGTCTGAAAAATAGTAATCATTTTGGAAACTACAACGACAACGAAACACATTAAGATACAAATGATTAAATCCAAAAATCAAACAGAACCACACTGAAAGTTTAATATGGGATTACTTTTTTGTTTCCACAAGTTAAAGATTTCGAATCTTTAGTTTGATTTCGGATTTTTAATATAATAAGCGGAAATTAAAATTTGAGTATTTTATAGTCTTCAACCTCGCTTACTTACTGACCTATTTATACTAGGGTATATAATGCCTTATTCTTCATTTTTAAAATATAATTCCTTATTCCTCATCGTTGCTAAGTAGTATTTTCATTGCGAAGCTTTTATCAAAAGTTATATTATTTCTCAAACTTTAATATTTACAAGCAAGAATTAATATCATTTGAATTTGGAATATAAATTAGATTTTGTATTTTATGTTTGGACGAGTTACTTTAAATAGTATGTTTTTAAGAGATTTAATATTGTTACTTTTCATTCTCTATAAAAAGACAAAATTGCCATAAAGTATAAATATTTGATTATGTTAATTATATTATATGACATGACTGAATAACCAAAAAGACAAATCGAAAAAATCCTATCCAAAAGAGAAAATCGAATCAAGTCAAACTTACTTTTAGGAGCTAAAAAAAATAGTTTTCTCCGAAAGTACTTTTGGAAATCTTGGTCAAACACAAGTATGTTGCTCCGACATTGATAAATGTATTTTTCAAATTGATTAGTCAAACGTAAACTAAATTTTTTGAAAGTATTTTTTTGAAAAGCACTTCCTACAAAAAGAACTTTATAAAATAAGCTGATTTTGAAAGTTTGGTTAAATAGGATGTAACACCTCTTCTTCAATTGTGTTTGAAATCAATTATACGAGCAAGTTTTATATAACATAGTATCACAACTTAAATTACACTGATAGCTTAAAAGATTTACATTGACGTTGTATACTACTCAAATTCTTTTTGCAAAAAGTTTAAAGTCCTAGGTGTGACAATATAAAGATATTTGCTCACTCAGAGTAAATATATCTTTATGGTTAATGTTTAATGGTAATTTGGTAAAAAAATAATAAATTAACTTGTTATCACATATTAAATTAAGTTTAAAGAATCATTACACTATCATTATATGTATCTTATTTTTTAAATTTTTTGATTATATTAGCTTACGACCTATTAAGTATCAATATCAACTCAAAACAAAGCAAAAATTTGATATGCTTTAATTAGCACTTTTCACGACATTACAATGATACAAGTCGTTGGATACGCCGTTGCAAGTATAATAATTTATTTATTTTTTGGTTCAAGAGGAGTAATATTGTTAAATATGTTTCATTACGGAATAGCGCTACCATGAGCACTTGGGATTATCCCACCAGTATTAACCAAATAAACATACTTCTTCGACGTTATCATCATCATCAGAGGAAAGGACAAATTTGGCATCAGCCTCATCTGCCTTAGCTTGCTCTATCTCCTCGGAAAGATCGAACTTAGCATGGATTTCTTCGAGGGTCTCCCTCCGGGATCGGCGTCGGGCATAATCATTACTTCTTTTCTCTTGATCGGAAGACTCCCTCAACTCCATCTGAGCATCGGTAGCATCCTTCAAATAGATGGTCACCGTCCTATCGGCCTTGGCTTGTATTTCTCTGGCTTCGGCCCGGACTTCTACACCTTCGTCCTTGGCCTTCGCAAGACCAGCCTCGAGCTCGGCTATTCTGCCAGCCTGAACCAAGTTGATCCCTTGAGCATTCCGAAGTTGAACCTCGAGGGCCGATACCTTCGCCAGTGCATCATTTTTAGCCACGACGAGGGTGTCCATCTTCGCTTTCCAATTATTGCACCCGGCTTGAACTTGATCTACCTCGCCCCGAAGCTGCCCAATCATATCGAGCTTTTGCTGCAGCTGAGACATTGAAGTATTAGCCTCTGAAGACGGGAGAGGTAGCCCGTATTTTTTTAGAATGGAAGTTACCTGCTTTTCTAACTCACTCTCATATTCACGAGCTTTGGTCAACTCCGATCGAAGATGTTTTAGTTCTTCCTCCTTTTTGTCAAGGAGAAGCCTAAGGTTTTTCTCCTCATTCGAAGCTCTACGCAACTTGGCTTCACAATGACGCAACTCGATTTAAGTTTATCGAAGGCCTACAGAAAGGAAAGATTGACTAGACAAAAGAAAAAAGTATGATGTCGGAGAAATTACAGTGCCACAAAAAATTTACAATTGAACAAAGACGTTGAGCCTCCTCGAAGATTGAGCTCACATCCGCTGGGTCAGCCTTATCGACCCCAGCAAAGCAACCCTGGAAGAGGTCATTTTCACTCGGGACTCCGCCTAGCTCGGACGTCTTCAAATTCTGAGCATCCCTAATGGCATCCTCGGAGAAGGCCGAAAATGACAACGAATGACCTGCTGTCATGGCATCGGGGAGATCACCCGAGGCGCTCTGTTCAGTCAAACGAGCTTCGAAGCTCGCTCCCTTTGGAGTATTTCCAGAAGTTTGAGAAGCAGTTACCACGTTAGGTGATGCAGGGCCTTCATCCCCCTTTTCTTTTAAAGTTCCATCCTCGAGGCTAGGGAACCTGATCTCAGCAGGCTTGATAGCCTCGAAAGATTTCCTGGTTCGAGTCACCAATGTCAAACCCTACACCTCGTCACCGTCATCGTCCATAAACTGGTGGACCGAGTCAATATCCATATTGATGACGACGATTTTCCTGCGTCTCCGAGCGGGCTTTGCTTGGCTTTGAATGTCCTCTATCTTCTAAGACCCTTTTCTCTTATTATCCTTTTTTGGCTTTGGAGCCGAAGATCCTACTTCCTCCCCGGAAGGGGGTGGCCTCATCTCAAAGAACTCACCAATACCTGCGATAGAGGAATTAGGTCGCATGAAGAAAGACATTCTTAATAAGGAAAGAAACATTATAACGCATACCGTGGTGTTTCGCCTCCCACTTGCCCTTCGACAAGTCCCGCCACTTGTGTTTGTCGTATGATGAAGTAGTAGCTAGTTTGAAAACCCAGTCCTCGAGGTCGAGGACCGCATTAGGCATCCACGGGACCGCTGCAGAAAAGGGAAAGGAATAATTATGCGAAGTTTAGCAAAGTTTATGGAAAAGAACTAAAGCAAATAATTCCACTCAAAATCGAAGTTCCATTTCTCGGGGAATGGCAGGAACTCTTGGGGAATAACATCGACGGTCCTCACCCGGATGAACTGACTCATCCAACCTCGATCCTTGTCTTCGTCGTTACTGGCGAAAAAGGACTTGGTTGATTGGTATTGGAGTTTGATTAAACCTCGGGAATGTTGGGGTCGATATAATCAGATGAGGTGGCTAAGGGTGAACTCGAGCCCGACCATTTCAATGAAGAACCTCATCATTATTACGATCACCCAAAAGGACGGATGAATCTAGCCTAAGGTGACTCGATATCTTCGGCAGAATTCAAGCACGAGCGGGTCGAGAGGACCCAACGTAAAGGGGTATGTATACACACTCAGGAACCCCTCTACGTAAGTTGTGATGTCCTCCTTACGAGAAGGTATTTGCAGAACAACCTTCTCTTCCCATTTACACTCTCTCCTCACATCGTTGAGGTGTTTTTTCTCAATTGAACTTATGTACTTCGATACATGCTCTCGACGGCCGGGGACGTCGGGAGGGTTCTCAATTATAAAGTCCTTTTTCAAGGAAAAATTGCTCCGTATGATCTCGTGAAGCGCCGGCGGTTTACTACCGGCCGGACCGGAAGTAGAAGTTGAGGTTCCTTCTTTCTGAGGAACGAACTTGGAAGTTTTTGCCATCGGTTCTTTAGAAAAGAAGGAAGAAATGAATAAATCAGTGAGGTTTTGAGCTAATACAACGGAGAAACTGGTGGTGAAAAGGAAACATATAGAGGAAAATAGATGTTGCAAGGTGTAAAAGTTCTTGATAAGAAGAGAAAACGAGTATATATAGAGGAAGGTGGTGACGGTTCTTTAATATTGATGGTCGACCGGCTCTGACGTGCATTTAATGCTTTTTGGGAAGAGAACCGAGGGGACGCTTCGGTCATTTCAACGCTTACGTCATAAAAGTGATGCCATTATAAAGGACTTCGAAAATTCAAATCGTTTCATATCATTTCATTCTAAGAAATGCGGGGACTATCTGTATACGGTCTAAATCAGAGAGCTCGATTTCGAAGACTTGATCATACCCCGAGCTCGAGTTCGGAAGCTCGAAGTAAGAATCGAGCCTAGCTGGGATATGCGCACCTCGAGAAGCCAATCGAAGGCCCGTCATGATCTACCTCGAGGATAGTATAATTTCGATGACACTCAAGAAAGAGCAGAAATTTCTCAAGGACACGTGGATCAGGGCATAAATTAAAGGATAAGATTTGTACAAAATAGTACAGGTCCGTACTAGGTTGTTTCAATAGAATTCTTTACCACAATTAGGAATGTACTATATTGGGGTTTTCTCCTCCTATATAAAGGGGACTCCAATCATTTGTAAAAAGAACATTATTAATTGTGATAGAACATCCTACCCTACTTTTCTCGTGCTCCACATTTGTTATTCAGCTTTATTGTTTTTACTTTATTGTTCTTACTATATTTGCTCTTAACTCACCTCAAGGTCCCAGGAGATAATCGAGCTCGAGGTCCCCGTGACTCTAACAATACTGGTTTGGTTCATCAATTCTTCTCACTTAAACCTAATATTATTTGTATATTCATTAGTATTGGAATAAATCACATATCTCTAAAACCACAAATCACCTTTAATTGTTACTCATATTTTTCGAGGTAAACAATACTACATATGGTCTATCTTGTTTGACCAAAAAGCATAACTTTCGGTTAAAACAATTGTATTTATATAATGATGGGTTAAACCTAGTTAATGATAATATCTCTAAATGTGAGTTTCGAAAATGTGGCTAACGTTAAACATATCTAGTGGGGGATTGACAATAATATGCATTAAATATTCCAAAAGATATGAGCAATAATGGAGAAGTAACTAGTAATAAATAACAATAAATGGCTGTCACACCTCCTTTTTACGCACCCGAGGGGGCGCAGGGGAGTTTTTTCCAATTAAAGGACAATCGAAACGGGATTTGTTTATTTATTTCAGAGTCGCCACTTGGGAGATTTTAGGGTGTCCCAAGTCACCAATTTTAATCCCGAATCGAGGAAAAGAATGACTCTATATTACAGTCTGCGTACCAGAAATCCGGATTGTTAACCCGGGAGAAGGTGTTAGGCATTCCCGAGTTCCGTGGTTCTAGCACGGTCGCTCAATTGTTATATTCGGCTTGATTATCTGATTTTATACGAGTGTGAACTTATGCGCAAAATTTGAAACTTTTGATCACTTTTATCATTTACTGTTTTTATCAAGAATTGCAACGTTGTGAAAATGTATCTCGAACCGCGTTACAATCAATGTACCCGTGGTCGTCGACACATTTTGACTCCGTTGAGATTTGGATTTGGGTCACATCAATGTGCACCCGAGTTTAAGGAAATTAAATTATTAAAGGCGCGCCTAAAGCGACTAGCGTATTTATTTTGGGTAAGACCGTGGAATTTTACTAAAACGGTCCATCCCGAAGTCCAAATAATTCTTAAAGCAAACATTTACTGAGGGCCCCACAATTTGTATTTTTATTTGGCGAGACTCATCTCATTCTTATTTTTAAAATGAATTTGCAACGTCATGGACACGCATCTCGGACCACGTCACAATCAATGTACCCGTGATTAGAAACACATTTCGACTCCGTTGAGATTTGGATTTGGGTCACATCAATGTGCACCCGAGTTTACGAAGGTAAGATTTATTAAGGCGCATCCTAAAGAGTCTAACATATTGTTATTTTAGGAGGGTTGTGAGATTTGCTAAACAACCCGCCCTGGAAACTAAATGCTTCAATAATATACATTTAACAAGGGCCCCGCATCTGCGTTTTATTTATTTTTATCGAGGCTCGTCTCGTTGTTATTTTTAAAGGATATCCTATAGCAACTACGTTTCTTGTCGTGTTTGTCTCTATCAATTGAAAGCAGTAAATAGCCTTAGTTGATTACATGCTTGCGAGCTTATTTATAACAGGATTTAAAGTGCTTTTACAGAATAATAAAACGTGACTGCACTTATGGATAACTAGTCGAAAATTATGGGCCCAAACCTAGCTCATGCGAGATGGCCAGACTTGGGCCCCTGTTTTTCCGATACAAGCCTAGCTGATTTGTTTCGATTTGGGCTCGGTCTTCCTGAGGTTGAGGCCTAGAACTGATTCTTCGTTCTTTATCAATTTATATGTGACAATCTGACAAAAGGGGAAGGAACTTTAACCCATATGGATAGTTTTCCTATTTGGCCTACATTAGAGAATATACTACACCATCAGACTAAGTCTAAAATACAACTTATTACACTGAGATTGTTTTTCACCTAACATCATATATACATGACTATCATTCATTAACCTACATTGATATACTGAGCATGTAGGCTACTTCTATTATCCAAACGAAAATGTAACCATTTCATGACATTTAATGTAACAGTTCATGTATATCTAAAAACAATCTGCAGGTCCTCTCTTTTGCATTCATGCTCAAACTCTCAGTTACAATGGTGATATCAATTGTGTACCTGGTATAGAAGGGAAAGGAAGAAGGAGAGTGATCAGTTGAGTAGTATGCAGTAATCACAGCAACAACAGATACACAGCAACAGCACAGCAACAACCAACCAAACCAAATGTTTTCCTCAGCCACAGACAACCAACAGTGTCTCCCAGAATACGAGAACTAACAGATAGTCGAGTAACCCCAGGAAAGAGTAGAGAAACCATAGCACTAACAGAGTGTTCAATGCAGCAACACCAACAGTTCAACAACCATAAACAACTCAGTCAATGCAAGCAACAGAACTTGGCCAAGACAGCCTGACCAAAATGCACTCTTATACAACTTTCAGGCAGTGTTTGGTTACAATGTCTATTGGAAACTACCTTGTGTTTACACTGTTATGATTTGGGACTCACTAGACCACCCTTCAGACTAAAGTTTTTTCAGCCTTTTGTTTTGTTTTTCCTTTCTGAAGACTCAAAAGTCCAGCCCTGTTTTTGTTTTCGAATGGCCTATTTATAAGCCAAAGTGACCAAGTGCAGCTAAGCTGCCCTCATCTGCAACTTGCAGTCTGCCCATACCCCTTAAACCCCCATGCCTAAAGGCATCTTTCTTGGAATCCTTAATCAGCCCCCATGCCCTGTCTTTATTACTCTAATCAAGGGTTATGGGTTTAGTTAAGTATTCAATTAATTCCCATACTCTTAGGTCTGGTCCCCCATTAGCATTAATTTAATCCTATTTTAATTACCACTTGACATATTCTGAAATTATCCCCTAATCAGACCCTGTCTTATGCCAAGATTACCCTTATACCTTGCATATTACTGTATTACCCTAACTCTTAATAGTTAGTATATAGACCTCTCTAATTTCAGCCAATACCTGAGTACTAGCTAATTAAACTCAAACTGCTTTCAGGCTGATTTGTTAGATTTCTAAAGCTAATTGCCAATTCTCTGCCTAAGTTCAGGCAATGATTCAAACTTTAAGCAAACAAAGGTGCCAATTAAAGGGTACAAGTTGGTCATGCCGATACAAGTAACACCAACAAGAAACAGGCATAGTAATCAATACTGAAATGTAGACTCATTTAGATGACTACACAAGCTATAACATCTTTCAAGTGAATTCAGTTGACGACACTTATTTAGATGACTACACAAGCTATAATATACAGCAAACAACCAATAAAACCAAAAACAAACTCATTATTAACTTAAAACGTACACACATGGACAGACGAGTCACGAAACAAAACAAACCAGAACACGAACGACAGATAGATTTTAGGAGGACAAAAGAAAAAGGAAAAATACCTCAGGAAAATGAAACTAAGATTGATTCAAGTTCGAACTCGGGCCAGGTGATTTTGGGGTCTAATGGACTTTAACCGAAGCGTTCTCAACTGAGAACACTTCGGTAAAAGTCTGCTAGGCCCTGATCCTGCCACTGATTCGGACAAACCCATAGATCTGAATCCTAGGGCTCTTGAGGTTCGATTTGGGAACCGTTCAATCCCAGTCAGATTCGAACGGAACCAAAGCCACTCCGGGGGTGAGGGAGGTCAGGAGGGGTTGTGGTGTGAGTTTGGGGTCAATCGGTGTAGATCTAGTTTTTGCTCGAATCTTCGTTCGAAGATTCGAGAAGCTACGGGTTGATTCGAGGTGAACGGTTAATGGATTTGTGTTCAGGGTGGTTGGGTGCATCGGGGATGTTACTTTGGTGGTCATCGGAACCATGGTTACTGGGCTCACGGGGGAAAAACTAAGCTGCTAAGGGTTTGAGAGGAAAAGGGGCCCTGGGGAAGATGGTGAACAGTGGCTGAAGGGGGGTGCGGCTTGGGGCGTGGGGGTAAGGGTCGAGTTTATATATGTATTGAGGGTTTAGATCCTGGCCATTGGATCAATTGAGACCAAGGGCCAGGATCTACTCATTGAGGAGAGACGACGTCGTTCGGGAGCTGATAGTGGGTTAAGACCGGGTAGGGGATTGGATCGGGTCATGTTTGACGGGTTTAGAGGAGGGCCTGGATCCGTTGGATCAATGGGGTTGGACGGCTTAGATCATTTTGCCTGAAACGACGTCGTTGAGGCGAGTTGAACAGCCTGATCTGGACCGTTCGTTTGAATCAGATCAACGGCTTTGGTAGGGACGCCGATACGGCGTCGTTTGAGTCCGTGTTTGGGCAGGCTCATCTTGGACTGGATCAGTATTTTGGCCTTGGGCCTTGCTTCGGGGCCCAAATCAGATTTTCCTTTTCCCCTTTCTTTTTTTTTTCAATTTAAACAAAAATTCCTAAAACAATGTAAAAATTAAAACAAACCTACACACATATTGAGTGACACCCACAACGATAAACACACATAAATGGACAATAAAAATAAAATAAAATAAAAATGGTTAGATCACAGCTTAGAACGAACGATGCACACATACATATATTTTTTTTTGAATTTTCTATTAGCGACAGGCATTTTGTATTTTTGTTTGATAATGATTAAATGTAAAATGGACAGACCCCCAAATGACCAACAACACATGTTACGGAAAGATCGAAAAATTGTATAGCGAAGCCATTTGCCACTATTTTTATTTTCTTTTGGAGCGATTGTCCGTGGAGCAAAAATCACGTGCTTACAGCTGCCCCTCTTTGCACGAAGACACGAAGGGTTTTCGCGCAAAGATAAAGCGAGCGATTTTTGCCTGTCCGAATACTCCGTGTGAAGCATTTTTTTGAAAAAGATTTGACCGAACCTTCGCTTCAGAGGTTTCCTACATATCCTGGGCTGAACAGGAATCAGGTCAATGTAGTTCGGAAAATTTTGGTAGCTGGGACTACCGTGTGACCGTAGTGTTTGTTGTTGTTGTGCGCTATTGTATGCTGCTGTAAGATGCTACTGCTCAACCGATCTCTTCGTTACATTGCTCTAAAAGGAAAAGCAAGAAGCTAAGCTAGACTGAGGATCCTGAAATCTTATCCATCTTCAACTTGTTCTTGTTGCCTTGCTTTCTTGTCGGCTAACGCTTTCCTCCGATGCCTTTATCTTGTGACTTTGGGAGATGATGCTGGTCCTTTGCTGACGTTTGAATGCCAGTTTTCATCACTTTGCTTGATCCGCTGGGGACATGGCTTTCTTCTTTAAATCTTCCAATGGTTTCTTCAGTGGTATGTTTCTTCATCAGCATCGTCATACTGGGCATGCTACAACGTTCCCAAACTGCTTCTTTTGAGACGCGTTCCTTTTTCCTTTTGAATTGCGCGCTTGCCTCTGCAGTTGTCTGCTTCTTGGTGCTGGGGATTTTATTGTTTCCCATTTGGGGATCTCTGTTGTACCCTTCCGTCTTCAAGTGGGGTGACTGATTCCAAAATCTAGAGCTTAAAAGTATTCCCGCATTATACTGGTGGGCGACCTAGAGCTTAAAAGTATTCCCGCATTATACTGGTGGGCGACCTAGAACTTAAAAGTATTCCCGCATTATACTGGTGGGCGACCTAGAACTTAAATGTATTCCCGCATTATACTGGTGGGCGACCTAGAACTTAAAAGTATTCCCGCATTATACTGGTGGGCGACCTAGAACTTAAATGTATTCCCGCATTATACTGGTGGGCGACCTAGAACTTAAATGTATTCCCGCATTATACTGGTGGGCGACCTAGAACTTAAATGTATTCCCGCATTATACTGGTGGGCGACCTAGAACTTAAATATATTCCCGCATTATACTGGTGGGCGACCTAGAACTTAAAAGTATTCCCGCATTATACTGGTGGGCGACCTAGAACTTAAAAAGTATTCCCGCATTATACTGGTGGGCGACCTAGAACTTAAAAGTATTCCCGCATTATACTGGTGGGCGACCTAGAACTTAAATGTATTCCCGCATTATACTGGTGGGCGACCTAGAACTTCAATGTATTCCCGCATTATACTGGTGGGCGACCTAGAACTTAAAAGTATTCCCGCATTATACTGGTGGGCGACCTAGAACTTAAAAGTATTCCCGCATTATACTGGTGGGCGACCTAGAACTTAAATGTATTCCCGCATTATACTGGTGGGCGACCTAGAACTTAAATGTATTCCCACATTATACTGGTGGGCGACCTAGAACTTAAATGTATTCCCGCATTATACTGGTGGGCGACCTAGAACTTAAAAGTATTCCCGCATTATACTGGTGGGCGACCTAGAACTTAAAAGTATTCCCGCATTATACTGGTGGGCGACCTAGAACTTAAATGTATTCCCGCATTATACTGGTGGGCGATCTAGAACTTAAATGTATTCCCGCATTATACTGGTGGGCGACCTAGAACTTAAAAGTATTCCCGCATTATACTGGTGGGCGACCTAGAACTTAAAAGTATTCCCGCATTATACTGGTGGGCGACCTAGAACTTAAATGTATTCCCGCATTATACTGGTGGGCGACCTAGAACTTAAAAGTATTCCCGCATTATACTGGTGGGCGACCTAGAACTTAAAAGTATTCCCGCATTATACTGGTGGGCGACCTAGAACTTAAATGTATTCCCGCATTATACTGGTGGGCGACCTAGAACTTAAATGTATTCCCGCATTATACTGGTGGGCGACCTAGAACTTAAAAGTATTCTCGCATTATACTGGTGGGCGACCTAGAACTTAAAAGTATTCCCGCATTATACTGGTGGGCGACCTAGAACTTAAATGTATTCCCGCATTATACTGGTGGGCGACCTAGAACTTAAAAGTATTCCCGCATTATACTGGTGGGCGACCTAGAACTTAAATGTATTCCCGCATTATACTGGTGGGTGACCTAGAACTTAAATGTATTCCCGCATTATACTGGTGGGCGACCTAGAACTTAAATGTATTCCCGCATTATACTGGTGGGCGACCTAGAACTTAAATGTATTCCCGCATTATACTGGTGGGCGACCTAGAACTTAAAAGTATTCCCGCATTATACTGGTGGGCGACCTAGAACTTAAATGTATTCCCGCATTATACTGGTGGGCGACCTAGAACTTAAAAGTATTCCCGCATTATACTGGTGGGCGACCTAGAACTTAAATGTATTCCCGCATTATACTGGTGGGCGACCTAGAACTTAAAAGTATTCCCGCATTATACTGGTGGGCGACCTAGAACTTAAATGTATTCCCGCATTATACTGGTGGGCGACCTAGAACTTAAATGTATTCCCGCATTATACTGGTGGGCGACCTAGAACTTAAAAGTATTCCCGCATTATACTGGTGGGCGACCTAGAACTTAAAAGTATTCCCGCATTATACTGGTGGGAGACCTAGAACTTAAATGTATTAAAATTGCTTCCCCGTTCTTCCGAGAAAATTTTCGACAATCGGCAGAAAATTTTCTGCCCCGGTTTTTGGTGACTTCCCTGGCGTTGCCTCTCGCTGTCATCATCAATCCTTTGTTTTCCTGCAGCAGACAAAGGGATTTAATTAGTTTTTTCGTGGTGGTAGAGGGTGCCTTTCTGGCGGATGATTTTCCTTTCTTCCCCTTTTCTTGCTCTTTGTCCCCATAATTGGTTGGCGGGCAAAGTTGCCTGTTGGGGGGGTCTCTAGCCTGCTGGGGATTGGTTTTCAATTTATCCCCTTTTCTGCTTTCTCTTTAAACACATGATGTGGGAGTCTGCTTCTAACTCCCGAAACCAATCCCTTTTGGAGCTTACTTCTTCCAAAATTTCCGGGCACAATCCCTGCATTGTCTGGGACCGGCCTTTAAGACTGTTTGTATTATCCTGCATTGGATGAATTCCTCTTCGGTTTCTGGTAGTAAGCTTTGAAAAATCCTTTCAAGACACATTTTAGGCGAAGAAATAAAAGATATGGAAAGGAGAAAATCTTTCTGAACCAATATTTTTTGTGGGAGGAGACAAGAGACAATCAAAAGAACTTATCTGGAGGACACAACTGGTCCCTGTGATCATGGCGTGCACCATAGATTCCCGACCCAGTCTATTTGTATCAATCGATTTGCCGGATGGTCTGACTTGCTGGGGATGATAAATGACTGTCCATGCTGTTGCAAATGTGGTAGCTTTTGTTGATTCGTCTTGTCGCCTCATAGTGCCCTTCGAGGGGTTTTCACTAATGAGACTCTCTCTTTTCTCTCATCTCCCGGCGCCTTATGGTGCCTGTGAAGGTTTTCACCAATAAGACTCTCTCATTTCATATCCCTCATCTTACATCGCCTCTCGGTGTCTGCGAAGGTTTTCACCGATGAGACTCTCTCATTTTATTTCTTTCGAGGAATCGGGGCGTTGTAGATACGACCCTCTCTTCTGGAGATTCCTTTGACTATCAATTCATTCCCAGTCTTACGATCCTCTTCTTTGCTGGGGATTGGTGTATTATTCTCGGTCTTATTCGCCTGACTCGACATCTCTTGAACATTGATCGGGAGGTCTTTTGGACGTTGATGTTGGGTTTGGTATGGAGTTAAAGAAAGGCTATGAAAAATGAAAATAATTTGATGGGTGGTGCGCTACAACTTTTGGAATCAAATCTTTGTTGGAACTTAAAAACATAACCTCTGCCCCAGTTTTCTTGCTTGGGGAATTTATTTTTTTACACTTATGTCGCGCTATGTGCGTTACGCACGCTGTGCGTATTATGCACACTATGTACATTATGCATCCTATATTCACTATGATGCATACTATGACCGAGCCGTGAGGCGCCTACGTATCCTCTTTGAGGAATCAAGTCAAACGTAGTTCCCACGGTTTTGTATTTCTTTATGATTTCATCTTCTTCTTCTTCTTCTTTTTTTTTCCTTCTTTTCATTTTCTTTCTCTTTTCTTTTTCTCTTTTTCTATGTCTTTTCCATTAGTGATTCCAAAAGAGGGATATGAAAGAATTTCTTAAGGCTCAAAGGGGGAAGCAAGGGTTAAAGGTGTTTGGATAGAAGAAAGAATTGCCTCCGTCATCTCATTATCCAACAAACGCCAAACACAAACAAATAAACCAAAATTGTCATAATTAAAGAAATTACGCATAATATCTCTTAACTGCATCTGAATTGATAGCCATGTCGACACATCTACCTTCGACATCTGCCAAACACAAAGCACCGTTGGACAATACTCTGGTCACGATATAAGGCCCTTGCCAATTTGGGGCGAATTTGCCTTTTGCCTCGACCTGATGTGGGAGGATCTTCTTCAACACCTGCTGCCCTACTTCAAACTTCCTGGGGCGCACCTTCTTATTATATGTTCTTGCCATTCTCTTCTGGTACAGTTGACCATGACACACTGCTGCCAATCTCTTCTCATCTATCAGGCTCAACTGTTCCAATCGAGCTTTGACCCATTCATCATCATTAATCCCGGCTTCGGCGACGATTCGGAGGGACGGAATTTCGACCTCCGCTGGTATTACGGCCTCAGTTCCATACACCAACAAATAAGGAGTTGCGCCTGTGGAAGTTCGGACGGTAGTGCGGTAACCCAACAAAGCAAAGGGTAATTTCTCGTGCCATTGTCTGGACCCTTCCACCATTTTTCGCAGTATCTTCTTGATATTCTTATTGGCTGCTTCGACTGCTCCATTCGCCTTGGGACGATATGGGGTGGAATTGCGGTGTGTAATCTTGAATTATTGGCATACCTCTCTCATCAAGCTACTATTAAGATTTGCACCGTTATCCGTGATGATCACTTTTGGGATCCCAAATCTGCAGATGATATGGGAGTGAACAAAGTCCACCACTGCCTTCTTGGTTACTGATTTGAAGGTTTTAGCCTCAACCCATTTGGTAAAGTAATCAATGGTCACTAGGATGAACCTATGACCGTTGGATGCTGCCGGCTCGATGGGCCCAATGACATCCATGCCCCATGCCACAAACGGCCAGGGTGCTGACATCGTATGTAACTCTGTTGGCGGGGAATGAATCAAATCCCCATGTATCTGGCATTGATGGCATTTCCTCACAAAAGTGATGCAATCGTGTTCCATGGTGAGCCAATAACACCCTGTTCGAAGGATCTTTCTTGCCAATACATATCCGCTCATGTGCGGTCCGCAAACTCCCGCATGTACCTCTGCCATAACCGTCGTTGCTTGACTGGCATCTATGCATCTCAACAATCCCAAATCCGGGGTTCTTTTGTACAATACTCCTCCACTGAGGAAGAAGCCATTCGACAAACGCCGAAGGGCTCTTTTTTGGTCTCCAGAGGCATGTTCTGGATATATCCCCATTCTGAGGTATTCCTTGATATCATGAAACCAGGGTTTGCCATCTGCCTCTTCTTCTATGGCATTGCAGTAGGCGTGCTGATCACGGACCTGAATGTGTAGAGGATCAACATACATTTTGTCAGGGTGGTGCAACATTGATGCTAAGGTGGCCAAGGCATCCGCAACCTCACTGTGAACTCTCGGGATGTGTTTGAACTTCACCGATCGAAATTGCTTGCTCAGATCATGCAAGCATTGTCGGTATTGTATGAGCTTTAGATCTCGTGTTTCCCATTCACCCTGAATTTGATGTACCAAGAGGTCCGAGTCTCCCAAGACCAAGACGTCTTGGACATCCATGTCAGCAGCCAAGCGCAGACCCAGAATGCAAGCCTCATACTCGGCCATATTGTTGGTGCAATAGAAGCGTAGTTGAGCTGTAACAGGATAATGCCGTCCTGTTTCAGAAATGAGTACTGCTCCTATTCCAACCCCTTTTGCGTTTGCAGCTCCATCGAAGAAAAGCTTCCAACCCGGTTCCTCAGGTAATTCCACCTCATTTGTATGCATCACCTCTTCGTTAGGAAAATACGTTCTTAAGGGCTCGTATTTTTCATCAACGGGATTCTCTGCCAAATGGTCTGCCAGTGCCTGGGCTTTCATGGCCGTCCTCATTACGTAGATGATATCAAACTCTGTGAGCAGAATTTGCCACTTTGCCAACCTTCCCGTGGGCATAGGTTTCTGAAAGATATACTTCAATGGGTCCAAACGGGATATGAGATAAGTGGTATATGAAGACAGGTAGTGCTTCAACTTCTGAGCTACCCAAGTTAGGGCGCAACATGTTTTCTCGAGTTGGGTGTACTTGACCTCATGTACTGTGAATTTCTTGCTAAGATAGTAGATGGCCTGCTCCTTCCTTCCCGTGTCATCATGTTGCCCCAGTACACAACCAAATGAATTTTCCAAGACCGTCAGGTAAAGAATTAAGGGCTTCCCGGGCTTAGGCGGGACCAATACGGGTGGATTAGACAGATACCCTTTGATTTGGTCGAAAGCCTCCTGACACTCTGCCGTCCAACCTACTGCAACATCCTTTCTCAGCAGCCGAAATATGGGCTCACAAGTTGCTGTGAGTTGAGCGATGAATCTGCTGATGTAATTGAGTCTACCCAGCAAACTCATTACCTCTGTTTTGTTCCTAGGTGGTGGCAATTCTCGGATGGATTCAATTTTGGATGGGTCTAACTCAATCCCCCGTCGACTGACGATGAATCCTAGCAATTTTCCTGATGGAACCCCAAATGCGCATTTGGCCGGGTTAAGCTTGATATCATACCTCCGGAGTCTTTGGAAAAATCTCCTTAGGTCTGCTACATGGTCCTCCTGACGCCAAGATTTGATGATCACGTCATCGACGTACACCTCTATTTCTTTGTGTATCATGTCATGAAACACAGCAGTCATTGCTCGCATGTACGTTGCCCCGGCGTTCTTTAATCCGAACGGCATTACCCGATAGCAGTAGGTTCCCCATGGCGTAATAAACGCTGTCTTCTCAGCATCCTCCTCGTCCATTAGGATCTGATGATAACCCGCATAGCAATCCACAAAGGATCCGATCTCGCGCCCAGCGCAGTTATCGATCAGGATATGAATGTTGGGTAGCGGGAAATTGTCCTTGGGACTTGCTTTGTTGAGGTTGCGGTAGTCAACGCACACCCTGATTTTTCCATCCTTCTTTGGGACTGGTACCACATTGGCCAACCACTCGGGATACCGAGTGACCCGAATGACCTTCGACTGCAATTGCTTAATCACTTCTTCTTTGATCTTCACGCTCATCTCTGTTTTAAATTTCCTTAGTTTTTGCTTGACCGGAGGGTATGCCGGGTCAGTGGGCAATTTGTGAACCACTAAATTGGTGCTTAATCCAGGCATATCATCATATGACCAGGCAAAAACATCTTTGAATTCCCTGAGAGTTTTGATCAATTCTGTTCTGACATTCGGCTCAATGTGGATGCTAATTTTGGTCTCTTGGACGTTATCAGCGTCTCCTAGATTCACAGCCTCGGTGTCATTTAAGTTAGGCTTGGGTTTCTCTTCAAATTGGCACAACTCTCTGTTTATTTCTTCGAAGGCTTCACCTTCGTCACATTCAGATTCATCGTCACAAACGACCTTTTGCATCATTGAGTCGGTTTCAGATTGATTTATTAGACTAGGTCGAAGATTCGCTGTGCATGCCATGTCATTAGAACCAGTAAAAAGAGAACTGTTCAGAAAGAAAAAGAACAAAACAAAAAATTAAAATGGGACAAAAGAAAAGTACTTTATTAAATTTGCGGGATAAAAGGGTTCACACTTTTACAAAACGAAAGTAAAATTTGGATTACACCCTTGAATAATCCGATCAAACAAACAAACAAACAAAACATTAATCAAAGCCTACTACCAAGACTCCCCTCGGACAGGAAGAGGAGTAACCGTCCAATTGTTGGTCTTGGCCTTAGGCCCCAGAAATTGTATCTCTGCTCTGCTGGAACCTTCTCCAGCTTCCACCATACTGACATCCGTGAATAGCCTCTCAAAACTCTGATTCAGGTCTTCATTTATACCGATCAAAGGTCCTCGAATCTTTGGGATCGCTGACCCCTTGGCACTTGCTTTAACAAAAGACCTTGAGAGGCGTGGCACTGGTTTAGGCAGAAACCAGACCCTCTTCTTCATTTTTCGCGCTTGCTTCCTGTCTGCTGCGGTTGGTTTGAACCCCAATCCGAAAGTTTCCAGATTTTTAGGAAGGGAGACAGGTTGGACTATCCCTTGAAGCTCGACTCCCAGGCCTTTTCCCGGTACAAATCCATTACCCAGCATTTCCGAGACCATCATGACTGTTGCGGCAGCTACCCTAGGGTGCGGGATGATTTCTCCTTCAGAAATTTTGTTGGCCGACCCTGTATCGAGAATCTGGTAGACCCCAGGACCTTTGTCATCAGCGGTCTCTATGAAAGGTACAATGGTTCCGCCCATGGTGCATGTTGTATCCTCGCCGTGTAACACGACCTCTTGTCTTTCCCACTCGAACTTCACCGTCTGATGTAGGGTGGAAGGCACCGCTTTGGCTGCATGAATCCAGGGTCGTCCTAACAGCAGATTGTAAGAAACTGTGGCATCTAACACCTGGAATTCCATGGTAAACAGGACCGGCCCAATGGTCAGTTCAAGTACAACATCCCCCACAGTGGCTGTTCCGTTTCCGTCAAACCCCCGTACACAGATGCTATTCTCCCGGATTCTTCCACGGTCGATCTTTAACTGGTCCAGGGTGGATAATGGACAAATATTGGCGCTTGAGCCGTTATCCACCAATACTCGAGTTACCACCGAGTCTTCATATTTGACAGCTAGGTATAGAGCTTTGTTATGCTCTGTACCTTCCACCGGCAGGTCATCATCTGAGAATGTTACCCTGTTCACCTCGAAGATCTTGCTGGCAATAGTTTCCAGGTGGTTTACAGAAATCTCACTGGGTACATGAGCCTCGTTCAATATCTTCAACAGGGCCCGACGATGCTCCTCAGAATGGATCAGCAACGACAACAGTGAGATCTGGGCCGGTGTTTTTCTCAGCTGTTCGACCACAGAATAGTCATGTACTTTCATCTTCCTCAGGAATTCTTCAGCCTCTTCTTCGGACACTGGCTTCTTGGTTGCCACTGGGTTGTTTTTCTTAGCTCCACCGGAGCAAAACATCGACCTGATCGAGTCAGCCCTTGCGCTTCACAACTGACTTCTTCCACCTGTTTTCCTTGGTACGTCACCACTGCCTTTTCATATTTCCAAGGCACCGCCCTGCTGTCAATCATCGGCAGTTGGACCACAGGCTTTATGGTCACCCGTTCTCTACATACCCCTTTCAACACGACTGCCGGTGTGGGCAGGATCCCTGGTATCACCAACTTGCTTGGCTCGGGTTTGCTTGCTATGATGGACGGGCTCTTCCCCAATATCACTACCGGCTTGATGCCTTCTCCCTGCGACTGTACACTCGTTCCTCCACTAGTTAAGACTTCTTTCGGGGCGGCTTGGATCATTATCACTGTTTGTGAGGGTTTTCTTAATTCTCCTCCCTCACACACCAACTCAATCATGTGAGTTTCGTGGTGCGCTGGCAGTGGGTTTTGGTTGATGTTAGGAGCCTCCGGTGTCTGGACCTCGATCTTATTGGTGTCAATAAGATCCTGTATGGCATGCCTTAACTTCCAGCACTTCTCGGTATCGTGCCCGAGCATCCCTGAACAGTATTCACAACTGATTGATCGATCTACATTCTGAGGTGGGGGATTTGGTTCTCGAGTCTGGACAGGACTAACCAAACCCAATTGCCGCAGCTTGTGGAACAAAGCGGTGTAGGTTTCTCCCAGCTCCGTGAAGGTTCTTTGCTTCCGCAACCTGTCATTCCTAGCATCTGGATTTCCCCGGAAGCCTGCCCCTGAAGGGTTTCTATATGCCCTGGGTGGAGGGTAGGTGTTTTGTGGTGGCGCATATATGTTCTGGGGAGCCGGTGCGCGCCATTGTGGGCGAACCATAGGCTGAGTGTATACCTGGGCTTGGTGTACGGAACAATGTGGTTCTCGAGGTGGATAGAAATTTTGTGGTGGGTTGTATGGGTAGTTTGACCTGTGAGGCCTGGGTTGGTTGTAGTGCGGCCTGCCAGCCCTAGACCAACTGCCTGCCTCGATTGGCAACCTCTTCTTTCTTTCTTCTCAGCGCACCTCCCGTGCCGTTTTGAATAGCCTGGGTTGTGGCCTTGAGTGCCGAATAGTTCAAGATCTTGTCCGACTTCAAACCCTCTTCTATCATGACCCCTATTTTGACCACCTCATTGAAAGATTTTCCAACCGTTGTCACCAAGTGACCAAAGTAGGTTGGATCCAATGTCTGCAAAAATAGTCCACCATCTCTCCCTCTCTCATGGGAGGATCGACTCTAGCTGCTTGTTCTCTCCAGCGGAACCCGAACTCGCGAAAACTTTCCCCGGGTTTCTTCCCAGTTCTCAATAACGTGAGATGGTCAGGGACTATCTCCAGATTGTACTGGAAATGACCTGCAAAAGCCTGCGCCAGGTCATCCCACGTGTACCACCTGCTGAAATCTTGCCTGGTATACCATTCCAGTGCAGATCCGCTCAGACTTTGGCCGAAATAAGCTATCAAGAGCTCATCCTTGCCTCATGCCCCTCTCATTTTACTACAGAATCCCCGCAAATGTGCCATGGGATCACCGTGCCCTTCATATAAATCAAACTTGGGCATCTTGAACCCGGCTGGGAGTTGGACGTCTGGGAAAGGGCACAGATCTTTGTATGCCACGCTGACTTGATTGCCCAGCCCGTGCAAATTCCTGAAGGATTGCTCCAGGCTTTTGAACTTTCTCAACACTTCATCCTGTTCAGGGGCCTTAACCGGCTTCTCAACCTCTGCCGGTACTTCCAAATGGGGATTGTAAGCCTGTGGTTCGGGTGCATGGAATGTAGGCTCGGGGGGATAGTATTGGGTATCGTGAGCCTGAAACAATGGCTCACTGGTCATTCTCTGCAAAGGGGCTGATGTAGGTCCCACAAAAATGGGAATATTGGGCGTTGGGAGAGGTTGATGGGGTGGTGGAGCTTGGGAATCATGAGGGCTTCTTTCTTGATGATAGAGGGGATTTGGGCGGCTTGTGGAAGGGCCAGAGTGAGGGTACTCCGGCATGTGTCCCAGTGTTTCAGGACTCTTTTGTGTTTTGGCTAGGGCTAGTTGCATTGCATTCATTTCTAGTCCCATCCTTTCAATCTTTTCCATCGCTTCTTTTAACAACTGGCTCATCGGCCTTTCTTCCTCATTGCTATTCTCCGAAGTAGTCATGCTTGTTGCTATCGGTCCCTTGGATCTGGTTTGGTATGAATGTGTTGCCAGAATTCTTTAACAACTAACTGTCTGGTATCAGACAACAACAAACTTTGTTAGCGTTAGAGCTTAACAGATTTGATCATAACACATAGAGGATGCAATGCACCTAGGCAGTTAACCGTTTCTACATGCGTTGCTTCAAACAACATGCGTCATCCCGGTTTGCTCATTCGTCTCTTTAAAGTATTTTGCGAAACCTTGCGTTTTACTTTATTTACATTTTCTCTTCTTTATTTATTTAAAGCTGTCGAATCTTATGGGGATTGCTTACGTATCACGTCCCCGCGTGAATCAGACCAGGCGTAGTTCTGCCTCAAAGTAAAGACACATAGAAATTCTTCCGGGGTCACTTAATTTCATTATCAAAATTTGCTATTACACATTGCTTCAAACAAAATAGCAACAGTACAGACTCCACGGTTCTTTGACCCTATTTGATTGAAGGAAAAATGGAAAACAACATATGGGAAAACATCAAAGCTCAACTAAAACAAGACTCGACCAGAGGTTAATTTTCCAACTTAGGGACCCGCGAGGCATCATTCGGCCTTTTCGCGGTTCTAGGTGCGAGATCCCTTTCGAGCTGCTCCAACTCGTGCATGGTCTGTTTGACATAACCCATCACTGCTGGGAGAACGGTAGCGCAGGTCATGTTTTCACACCGCCGACACCTTCTGATGATGGCATGGGCAATGGCCCTGATCTTGTCTCTGGTTTGTTTCTTCTCTATGAGTAGGTGTCTTATCTGATCACTGCACGTCTTGAATACCTGTGAGTCCTGTATATGCTGATCCCTCAGCTGCCGCACTTCTTCCTTCATTTGGGCCAACAAGTCGTAACAGTATCTACTCTCCAATTGGAAGTCCCCGGCCTGCTTAACTGCTTTAAACTCAAGTGTAGCCATCTCCCTCTTTATTTTGGCCACAGTCTTTTCGTGGTCACGTTTCAATTGGTTCAAACATCGGCGATGCTTATCTACTCTTGTTCCCCACCATGCCTTGAACTCTGTCATGACCTTTTCGGATTCTTCTAACCTGTCTCGCCATTCCGTGATCTCTCTTTTCAAACCCTTTATCAACCGCTGGTCTGATCGACTCCTGGGCTGCTCATCAAGAGACAATCTCAATTTTTGGACTTGGGCCTTAAGCTCTTCATTCTCTTGGATCAATCTATTCTTTTCGCTTCGATCCGCCGCGATTTGTACGCTGTTATCGAATTTCAGACTGTCCATTTGTAGCTTCAAATCGCCAATCTCTGCCCGATAACCCTTCTCTTTTGTTAACCAGTTCCATTGCCCTTGGGATGATTCTACGAAATCTTTGAGATGCGGCCTCTTAGCCGGTCTTTCGTAGGACAGGCTACCTCTAAACCATGTGTGATATCCTGGGGCGACTTCCCCTTTTGCCGTATCAATCACACAAGTGTTTGCTGTCAGATGTTGGCATTCACTCCAGATTTGGCGAACTTCTTCTTCAGGGAAATGACCGTTCGGACTGATTTCAATCACTTGGGTACTCAAATCTTCATCTTTCGGTACCACTTGGTACCTCCCAAGTTGCCTCAAAACCCGATACGGTGCATAGGGTTGGATACTTTTCAGTCCCATCAACAGAAAGTGAGGCCGGGTTGCCGGCATGTATATGATTTCCTCGATAGGTGACCATCCGAGCGTCCATTGGATTTGGCTGGCAGTGAGAGTTCGGAGAAATGAGGTCCATGATGTGACTCCCTCAGGTAAATTGAGCCCTTTGATTCTCGTGTAGAATTCTCCAATACAAGTTTTCTCTGGCGAACCATAACCCAAAAGTGAGGAGCGATGGCATAAATGATCGGTCATCCACATTTGCAACAGTAGGTTACATCCTTCGAAAAAGTCGCCCCTGGCTCGACAAGCAGTGAGAGCCCGGAAAATGTCAGCCATAATCATAGGCGCCAGAGTACTTTTATCTTGGGTAAGCAAAGTATTGACGACCCCGGTTATCCTTAGATCAATGTTTCCATCTTTCCTAGGGAACACTATAAGACCCAGAAAGGCTGTCATAAAAGCCACTAGCCTGTGTTCGTCCCATTTTTGTCGGTTGCCTCTACTGCATAGTTTGAAATCCGGCTTATTGAACCCGCCCACGTGGCCGTATCTAGCATATACGAGGTGGAGACTGCAGAATCCTTTGGCAAGATCTGGATGGTGGAACGTCCGAGGTATTTTTAGGAAATCCAGAAACCTGTGTACCGTGACAGCTCTAGGTGCAATCAAGTATTTGAACCTAAAAGGGGCTTCATCAATCCCGATGTACCCTGCTATTTCTTCCAACGTCGGGGTGAGCTCGAAGTCCGAAAAATGGAACACGTTGTGTGCGGAATCCCAACAAGTGACCAATGATCTGATGATATCACCCCGAGGCTGAACGTTTAGTAGGTCCGGGAGGCCTTTCAGATACTTCCTTACTTTGTCTTGCCCTTCTTTGCCTAAGTCGTTCCACCATAACCGCAACTCAAACGGGATCTTGGTCATTAATGAAAAAGGTTCGTTTTGTACCGTGCTCATCTTGCACATTTATTAGGGTGATTATGCCAAGTGAATAAAAAATAAAACTTTATTTAGACGTATACTTTTTATAAAACTTTATGAAAACCCTTTTTTTTTGTTTTTTTTTTGAAAATTAAGGGTCTAAAAACTTTTATGACTTTTGGCAAAACAAATATATATATTTTTTTTTTAAAAAAAAAACAAACAAACAAACTGAACGACGACCCTTTTTTTTCTCTTCTTCTTCTATTTTTCCTTTGCATTCAATAAAACAAAACTAATAAGACATTTTCTTTTCATTTTCTCAAAATTTCGGCAGAGTTTTGACGGTATTTTGGCATTGGCCTTTTTTCAAAAATAAACAATTAACTCCTTAACCGCTATTCTTTCCCTTTTTTCTTGTTTTTTTTTCAATTTCACATTATTCAAACACTGGTCAGCATGCGGGCTCGAGACAAATAAATGCACGGAAAACAAATGGGATGCATTAGGATGGTCTTTTCATATCAGGTTGCTAGTCCTAGACGGACCCAACCCCTGTGTTGAGTCCCCTAAGTCAAAATGCAACGTGATGAAAATAAGCGTTCCTACTAGGGATCCGGCATGCAGTCACGTTATTCTATGTTCAAAAACCTGGGTCAGTGTTCTAGACCGTGTACCCGAGCAGACAACTCGAGTCGAGGAGGGGGCAACTTACCGGGAACCAAAAGGCCGTCCGGCTTCGTAACTTATCCGTCCTCTTTCTTATTTCGGGTATTGACACTAACAGAATAGGGAGTCTCGACCAGCGAGCTTCTCCCCGGAGGTAAGAAGAGAAGGGTTTCGGCACAGTTTATATACAGTCCAAATAATATCAAAGCGGTAAAAGCAGCATTTAGCACATTAGGCTCAAACATGTAAAAATCAGATAATAAATAAAGCTAAATAATAACAATTATTTTAAGCTCGAATTCTTAACCCTGAACCAGTGGTTCTGGGCCATTATCCCCAGCAGAGTCGCCAGAGCTGTCACACCTCCTTTTTACGCACCCGAGGGGGCGCAGGAGAGTTTTTTCCAATTAAAGGACAATCGAAACGGGATTTGTTTATTTATTTCAGAGTCGCCACTTGGGAGATTTTAGGGTGTCCCAAGTCACCAATTTTAATCCCGAATCGAGGAAAAGAATGACTCTATATTACAGTTTGCGTACCAGAAATCCGGATAAGGAATTCTGTTAACCCGGGAGAAGGTGTTAGGCATTCCCGAGTTCCGTGGTTCTAGCACGGTCGCTCAATTGTTATATTCGGCTTGATTATCTGATTTTATACGAGTGTGAACTTATGCGCAAAATTTGAAACTTTTGATCACTTTTATCATTTACTGTTTTTATCAAGAATTGCAACGTTGTGAAAATGTATCTCGAACCGCGTTACAATCAATGTACCCGTGGTCGTCGACACATTTTGACTCCGTTGAGATTTGGATTTGGGTCACATCAATGTGCACCCGAGTTTAAGGAAATTAAATTATTAAAGGCGCGCCTAAAGCGACTAGCGTATTTATTTTGGGTAAGACCGTGGAATTTTACTAAAACGGTCCATCCCGAAGTCCAAATAATTCTTAAAGCAAACATTTACTGAGGGCCCCACAATTTGTATTTTTATTTGGCGAGGCTCATCTCATTCTTATTTTTAAAATGAATTTGCAACGTCATGGACACGTATCTCGGACCACGTCACAATCAATGTACCCGTGATTAGAAACACATTTCGACTCCGTTGAGATTTGGATTTGGGTCACATCAATGTGCATCCGAGTTTACGAAGGTAAGATTTATTAAGGCGCATCCTAAAGAGTCTAACGTATTGTTATTTTAGGAGGGTTGTGAGATTTGCTAAACAACCCGCCCTGGAAACTAAATGCTTCAATAATATACATTTAACAAGGGCCCCGCATCTGCGTTTTATTTATTTTTATCGAGGCTCGTCTCGTTGTTATTTTTAAAGGATATCCTATAGCAACTACGTTTCTTGTCGTGTTTGTCTCTATCAATTGAAAGCAGTAAATAGCCTTAGTTGATTACATGCTTGCGAGCTTATTTATAACAGGATTTAAAGTGCTTTTACAGAATAATAAAACGTGACTGCACTTATGGATAACTAGTCGAAAATTATGGGCCCAAACCTAGCTCATGCGAGATGGCCAGACTTGGGCCCCTGTTTTTCCGATACAAGCCTAGCTGATTTGTTTCGATTTGGGCTCGGTCTTCCTGAGGTTGAGGCCTAGAACTGATTCTTCGTTCTTTATCAATTTATATGTGACAATCTGGCAAAAGGGGAAGGAACTTTAACCCATATGGATAGTTTTCCTATTTGGCCTACATTAGAGAATATACTACACCATCAGACTAAGTCTAAAATACAACTTATTACACTGGGATTGTTTTTCACCTAACAGCATATATACATGACTATCATTCATTAACCTACATTGATATACTGAGCATGTAGGCTACTTCTATTATCCAAACGAAAATGTAACCATTTCATGACATTTAATGTAACAGTTCATGTATATATAAAAACAATCTGCAGGTCCTCTCTTTTGCATTCATGCTCAAACTCTCAGTTACATTGGTGATATCAATTGTGTACCTGGTATAGAAAGGAAAGGAAGAAGGAGAGTGATCAGTTGAGTAGTATGCAGTAATCACAACAACAACAGATACACAGCAACAACACAGCAACAACCAACCAAACCAAATGTTTTCCTCAGCCACAGACAACCAACAGTGTCTCTCAGAATACGAGAACTAACAGATAGTCGAGTAACCCCAGGAAAGAGTAGAGAAACCACAGCACTAACAGAGTGTTCAATGCAGCAACACCAACAGTTCAACAACCATAAACAGCTCAGTCAATGCAAGCAACAGAACTTGGCCAAGACAGCCTGACCAAAATGCACTCTTATACAACTTTCAGGCAATGTTTGGTTACAATGTCTATTGGAAACTACCTTGTGTTTACACTATTATGATTTGGGACTCACTAGACCACCCTTCAGACTAAAGTTTTTTCAGCCTTTTGTTTTGTTTTTCCTTTCTGAAGACTCAAAAGTCCAGCCCTGTTTTTGTTTTCGAATGGCCTATTTATAAGCCAAAGTGACCAAGTGCAGCTAAGCTGCCCTCATCTGCAACTTGCAGTCTGCCCATACCCCTTAAACCCCCATGCCTAAAGGCATCTTTCTTGGAATCTTTAATCAGCCCCCATGCCCTGTCTTTATTACTCTAATCAAGGGTTATGGGTTTAGTTAAGTATTCAATTAATTCCCATACTCTTAGGTCTGGTCCCCCATTAGCATTAATTTAATCCTATTTTAATTACCACTTGACATATTCTGAAATTATCCCCTAATCAGACCCTGTCTTATGCCAAGATTACCCTTATACCTTGCATATTACTGTATTACCCTAACTCTTAATAGTTAGTATATAGACCTCTCTAATTTCAGCCAATACCTGACTACTAGCTAATTAAACTCAAACTGCTTTCAGGCTGATTTGTTAGATTTCTAAAGCTAATTGCCAATTCTCTGCCTAAGTTCAGGCAATGATTCAAACTTTAAGCAAACAAAGGTGCCAATTAAAGGGTACAAGTTGGTCATGCCGATACAAGTAACACCAACAAGAAACAGGCATAGTAATCAATACTGAAATGTAGACTCATTTAGATGACTACACAAGCTATAACATCTTTCAAGTGAATTCAGTTGACGACACTTATTTAGATGACTACACAAGCTATAATATACAGCAAACAACCAATAAAACCAACAACAAACTCATTATTAACTTAAAACGTACACACATGGACAGACGAGTCACGAAACAAAACAAACCAGAACACGAACGACAGATAGATTTTAGGAGGACAAAAGAAAAAGGAAAAATACCTCAGGAAAATGAAACTAAGATTGATTCAAGTTCGAACTCGGGCCAGGTGATTTTGGGGTCTAATGGACTTTAACCGAAGCGTTCTCAACTGAGAACACTTCGGTAAAAGTCTGCTAGGCCCTGATTCTGCCACTGATTCGGACAAACCCATAGATCTGAATCCTAGGGCTCTTGAGGTTCGATTTGGGAACCGTTCAATCCCAGTCAGATTCGAACGGAACCAAAGCCACTCCGGGGGTGAGGGAGGTCAGGAGGGGTTGTGGTGTGAGTTTGGGGTCAATCGGTGTAGATCTAGTTTTTGCTCGAATCTTCGTTCGAAGATTCGAGAAGCTACGGGTTGATTCGAGGTGAACGGTTAACGGATTTGTGTTCAGGGTGGTTGGGTGCATCGGGGATGTTACTTTGGTGGTCATCGGAACCATGGTTACCGGGCTCACGGGGGAAAAACTGAGCTGCTAAGGGTTTGAGAGGAAAAGGGGCCCTAGGGAAGATGGTGAACAGTGGCTGAAGGGGGGGGGGGGTGCGGCTTGGGGCGTGGGGGTAAGGGTCGAGTTTATATATGTATTGAGGGTTTAGATCCTGGCCATTGGATCAATTGAGACCAAGGGCCAAGATCTACTCATTGAGGAGAGACGACGTCGTTCGGGAGCTGATAGTGGGTTAAGACCGCGTAGGGGATTGGATCGGGTCATGTTTGACGGGTTTAGAGGAGGGCCTGGATCCGTTGGATCAATGGGGTTGGACGGCTTAGATCATTTTGCCTGAAACGACGTCGTTGAGGCGAGTTGAACAGCCTGATCTGGACCGTTCGTTTGAATCAGATCAATGGCTTTGGTAGGGACGCCGATACGGCGTCGTTTGAGTCCGTGTTTGGGCAGGCTCATCTTGGACTGGATCAGTATTTTGGCCTTGGGCCTTGCTTCGGGGGCCCAAATCAGATTTTCCTTTTCCCCTTTCTCTTTTTTTTTTCAATTTAAACAAAAATTCCTAAAACAATGTAAAAATTAAAACAAACCTACACACATATTGAGTGACACCCACAACGATAAACACACATAAATGGACAATAAAAATAAAATAAAATAAAAATGGTTAGATCACAGCTTAGAACGAACGATGCACACATACATATATTTTTTTTTGAATTTTCTTTTAACGACAGGCATTTTGTATTTTTGTTTGATAATGACTAGATGTAAAATGGACAGACCCCCAAATGACCAACAACACATGTTAAGGAAAGATCGAAAAATTGTATAGCGAAGCCATTTGCCACTATTTTTATTTTCTTTTGGAGCGATTGTCCGTGGAGCAAAAATCACGTGCTTACAATGGCATTTAAGTAAATAGAAGAAGTGATTCACCCAATAAAGAATGAACTACATGGTTGTTCTTCCTGACAATGATGAATGATAGATAAATCATTGAATGTTCGAACTATTCTCGGATCTGATGGAAAAGTATGGAATAATATGAACAAGAATCTTGATGAAAAGGTAGTGTTTGTATCTTTACAAGAGAGAGAATCTTTATCAAAAGTCTGTCCTTATCAAGTGTGTGTCCTCCTTTCACATTCATTGTCTTTTTTTCTATTTATATGGAATATATTCCTAAAAAACCCTAATAGTACATGTGCAAAGAATATTCACTAGAATATTCCCTTTATTATCCTATTCTAAAAACTAGCCGTTACAACCCTTTCTGAGGTGCTCAACCTCGATCATTGTTGACATCCCAACCACGAGCTTCGCCGTTTCCTAATCGACTTCGACCGACTCTTTTCTCAATTCTACCTTGCCCTAAATGTTCTCTAACAAATTTCGACCTACACAGTTAGTCCCTTCGCTTATTGAGACCGGCCGCAAGCGACCTTGATAAGCAGATTTTGTTGGTTGTGGTCGAAAAGAGTGGATGAGTGGGCTGGACAGTTAAGTTTCGGATGAGTCGGCAATGTGGCCTTCCGTGAGCCGCAACTTTTGAGGTTACGTTGTTTCTACACTAAAGTGACGTCATGACATCATGCATCATTATAGCGCATTTTCCTGATGTTGTGCATAATTTCCGGTGCGTTTATCAGTTGGGACCGCCATTTCGATTCCAGTGCTGGGTAATGATGGCATAATTTCTTGGTTTTGATGCCCAAATTCTTATAAATAGATGTGTAAGGGCATTCACTTGTTCTTTACGTATTTTTCATGTCGAAACATTGTGCCTTCCTCTCCTTACTCCATTGTCGTGTGTTTTCTTTCCTGGTTCTACTGACTCCTGTTGCTTCTAACCCTTCTTCACTTGAATATCCTTTCTCTTATCAGAATTATGGCTAATATGTCTTCTAGTTCCGGTGAGGGAAATAACCATGTCCCTTTGGCGGTGGTTATGCCTCCTCATGTTGATGGCGTTTCTGTTGCCATTGAAGACAAGAACTTTCCTACAGTGGAGGAAATAATTCCTCGTGGTAAAAAAGTTAGGTCTGACTTCTTAAAGGTGCATGAAGACGAGCTCGAGGTCTCTGAGTCAGTGATGAAAGAGGTTGATCTAGCAGAGCTTAGGGCTAAATTCTGTTAGCTTCAAGGTTTCACATATTAATTTTGATGATAACAAACCAATATAAATCAAAGAACATTTACTTGTGGTAATCTTATTTTTTTTACATGTTTATTCAAGAAAGAAGATGCTGATAAAGATCCAAACAAATATGGGAAAGAGAATATCATGTGAAGAATTTATCAAGGAAGATTATTTTCAGAGATTTAATCTCCAAGCGTCATAGAAGGAATAATATTTCAAAGTGAAAATTCAAATATTGAATGGCTTACTACAATATCAGAAGAAGGATCTATGGAAATTATGGATGAAAAGCTCTTCAACATCTTGAAAGGAAAGTTGCTAAAATCATGGAGAAGATCTATTATTTTGTGGAAGGAAGACACTATATGGAAGGTATATTACAAGGCAAGGAAGAATATATTTCTTATGGAAAGAAAATATATTATGAGTATAGTATATTCTCTATTATAGAAAGAGATTATTTTTCAAGATCAAGAAATGAGTCAAAGATATATTGAGATCTATCAAAAAGGAAATATTTTATTGGAAGAAGATATCATGGTTTATTTTAGGGGGCAAATCTTTTACACCAATCAAGGAAGTCTATTACGAAAATGAAAGAGGGGTTCTACGGAAGGAACCCTATATAAAAGAATACTAGAGGGTGCATATGTCAAGCCACAAAGATATGATCAGTACCTGTTCAAAAGGAAACTATATAACAAAGGAAGTTCCAATGTCAAATTGTCCACAAGGAAATAAATGGCATCAACATGTACTCCACAAAATCAATTAAGCAAGATTTTGTGAGCAATTACAAAAAAGTAGCGGGTGTCATGGACTCACACTCAGAAGGCAAGAAGTACAAAGTGTCCAAGTTCAATGGACATTTTCAAATACTGTCATGGCAATTTATGGAAGCAAATAAAATTAGAAAAGAACATGATCAAGACGAAATATGGAGTATCAATTGACAAAGACTACTATCAACAACCAAGAAGGATTCAATCAAAAAAGGAAAATAAATATTCTTGAAGACCCATTGACAATGATCAAGAGAATCATTTCTAAATATCCTTGGATTATGCAATATCCAGAAGATGTTAAAAGGCTATAAAAAGGAGATCTACAAAGGAAGAAAGTACGCAGCCTTCTATACAATTGTCTATCCAACTACAAGTTCTTTATTCTACTCTTAACAAGCATTGTAATTCACTCTAGTAGATTTACTGTGTACACAAAAGAGAGAAGAGAGACAAAAAAATATTGGAGAGGTAGTGTGTCCGAGAGGTTGTGTCATTGTTCGTTTCTTTGGTGAGCGAGTGAAAACCGAAGGGTCATTGTTGGTGAGCGAATGAAAACCAACCTTTGTTCATTGTTGGAGAGCGAGTGAAATCCAACGCTGTCAATGTTGGTTGGTGATCACTGAAACCACATAGGTTGTACTCAATTCAATTTACAAAGAGATCTAAAAGATAATACTCTTGCAACCCAAGAGGACTGGATTAGGATACCACATTAGTTCCAAACCAGTATAAAATTCATGGTGTCATTTACTTTATCGCTCTCATATTATATTCTGCTCTTTTACTATTTATTGTGATTAACACTTATTTAAATCGAAAGGACTAACAGTTTTGTGCAGGCTGTCTCCGCATAAGTCGACTAGGTCCGAAGAGTAGTCGACTAGAAATTTAAAAAAAAACTATAATTCACCCACCCTCTTGTACTTTCGAATTCAACATTCTCGCTCGCATCGATTTGGTCCCAACAGGGCATGATGCGGTTCAAATCCACCGCCCTAGGTATTGCGCGTTCTATGCATACCTCTTCCAGGTTAGCTATGCTTTTCCCCTTCTCCCATTGGCGGAGGAATTTTATCGCTACTATGGTGTGTGCACGGCTCAACTTACCCCATATATCTACAAGCTCATCAGGATGCTTACTAAATTTGCGGAGTTGGCCGGGGTCGAGATCATACTCTGGCATATGATGCATTTATTCTCTCCTAGTTTTTATAAGGGGACGATGTTGAACCTTTGCCATCGAAGGGGAAAATGCCTGGTGGTGAAGATGGATGATAAGAAGAACCGTCAGTTTTGGCACAATTTTTTCTTTGTCAGAACCGAAGACGTGGTGGCCAACGCAGACGGCTTCCTTGACACTTGGAATTATACTCGTAAACGTCTAATCTTCTTTTGTTAAAACATTTGATATGCATGTTTTAGTGGTAGGCTATGAACTCTTGTTCCCTTCTTGTGCAACCAAGACTATGCCCCCTCCTTTGGTCGGGGACATTTCTGATTGGGTTGGCCGGGTTCTGCCTCACATCGTGGGAATTCGTGAGTGGTCGGGCTTTTTTAAGAAGTTCGGGCCTTCTCCTTCCTTGACTGGTGAGTTTGTCTATATATTTTTGTTGTTGTTTTGGCCTCTTAGTCGCCTGCTTCTTATAGTTTGCTCTTGATGATGTTGATAACCTTATTTCATTTATTTCTTTTCTAGCCCGCGGATCTTCGAGTCGGCTGAGGGCTCCCCCTCCTGCATTTTGTAAGAGGAAAGTTGTTTCCTCTTCGGCGTCCATCCCCACTACGACCGTGGCTAGGCCTACTCATTCATTCACATATGTTCTCTCCTCAATCGCGGCTAGATATTCTCAGTCTTTGGCCCCATCTATTACTGCCTCAGCATCGATTTCTTCACCGCCTGTAGATATTTTGACAGCGGAGCTTCCGGCTTCCCCTTTGTTCCGTCTTGTGGATGATGAGGAGGAATTGTCACCGAGCAACAGGAATTTGGTTCCCTGCAAGAGAAGGTCAGTGAACGTTGTTGATGGGGTCGCTCGGGCCGTATATTCAATAATGGATGATTTTGTCATCCACGAGACGACGACCATAATACTTGAGGATGATGTCGAGCTGGCATCTGATGTTCCGATATCGGCGAAAGCCATTGAGGGCATTCCTCTTCCCTTTGCGGTGGTAGGAGCCAATAGGCCCCGCTGTGGCTTCTAATAAATTATGGTAGGAGGGGTAGTCAACTTCGCAGCTAGCTAACGATGTTTCTTCGCCGGCCGATGGGAGAGGCAAAGGCGTTACCGAGGATGGCTACAAGACGGGTTCTAATCTCGATGCTGATGAGATGAGGATGATGGAGGAAGAATTTACTCAGCTTGAGGTGAGACTGGAAGGGTCCACGTGGACTATTGCAATACCCATGGATCGAGAATTATTAAAAAATACAGAGAACGTGGTTCCTGCCCTCGGTCCCCTTTGCTCTGATGTGTAGGGTCAAACCCTCCAAGAGTTGGATTATGCTACCTTATCGAGGAGCATAGCCGGCCTCGCTCTCAGGGTAAGTTTTTTGACGCTTCTCATTTCTATTCGTTATGTTCAACGTTTAGGCTTCATTCTTATTCTGTCTGTTTTCTTTTTCTTTATTGTTTAGATTGTGATCTTGGAAATTGAAAGCGCCCGAAGAGAGGAGAGGCATAAGGCTATTTTTATGAAGTTGCAACAAAAATACCGTGAGTGCCGTGGCAAGTATTGGGAAATTTGTAGGCGGTTTGGTGAGGGTGGCAATTTGCAGGCCCTTCGGGGTGAACTGAAGGAGAAGGATGACGAGCTGGTAAGGGTCAACAAAAAGTGCAGCGCCCTTGAGAGGACGCTGAGAAATAAAGAGAAAGAGCTTGAGGTTAGCAGGGCCGTAGAGGCTCAATGTGGCGATCTCCAGGCATAAGTGGTCGAGCTATGCAAGCAGTTAGATGAGTATCGCCGCATATGGAGGTTCTTCACGACGAGATTGCTGAGAAGCAGAATGAGCTGGAGAGGGCGGAGTCTGCTTGATTGGCGGCTTCGAGGAAAGCGGAGGCCCTCGAGGTGGTGATTCGGACTCTCCATTCTGAGCGAGAGAGTGATTTGGAAATGACGAGACTTAAAAAGGAGAATTTGATGAGAGGATTAGGGAGTTGGAGAGAGACAACTCCCTCCTTCAGGATCAGGTGGTCGCCTTAGAGGCTAAGAAGGCTCAAATGCTTGTGCAGCCGTCATCTTCTCATACTTCAGATTTCCCAAACGTTCTCCGGGACCTGTACAAGGAATGGATTCACGCTGAGACTCAGTTGGATGTGTTCTGAGATTTGCATGCAGCGGGATCTATTCCTGGGGTTGCCCTTGAAGATGCTCATGTTAAGGACCGTGAAGCTTGAATCGCTTGCGGATATGATCCTGCTACGCCGGAGGCCGGTGACAATAAGAGGGACATGTGTGTGGACCATATTGAAGAGGACGCATGGTTCGAAGACATATACCTTGAGGGCTGTGGTGATGGTGAGGGGTAGATGGAGATGGCCCAGATGGTCAAGTCAATGGCACTGATGGGCCTGGCGACCAGTAGTTTTTTCTTTTCCTTATTTTATTTTGCTGTAAACTTGTGCGTTTTTTGGAGGCATCTTTACGAGTCTTTGTAAAAATATTCTAAGTATGAAATGCCAACTTTGTTATTTGCACCTGATTCTCTTTTTGCGATTTGTACTTGTATGTTTTTTGATTTTGTCTCGCTTGGTTGCCTTGATTTTCTTAGCCGTAATCACTTAGTTTGAATAAGGTCGAGCATATCCTAAGTTTAATTATGGTCGAGGATCAATAGGCGTTAGTTCGAACAAGGTCGAACCAAAACCTAAGTTTGATAATAGCCGAGGGCCAGTAGGTGTTAGTTCGGACGAGGTCGAACATAACCTATATTTTGGCTATGGCCTAGTGCCATTAGGTGTTGGTTCGAACGAGGTCAAATATAACATATGTTTGACTATGGCCAAGGGCCAGTAGGTATTAGTTCGAACATAACCTATGTTTCAGCTATGGCCGAGGGCCATTAGGTGTTGGTGCGAACAAGGTCGAACATAACATATATTTTACTATGGCCGAGGTCTTGATAGGTGTTAGTTTGAACAAGGTCGAAAATAACCTACGTTTAGGAGGATATGCTTCTAGGTGCAGAGTTTGTCGACATCGTAAACTTTAAGCATTGTTGCTTTGTTCATACACTTGGAGAAATTTACAAATTTTTAGGCGTGGTTGGCATTCTAGTCCCAGTCTATCTAGTCCTTTCATTGGTCGACCTAGAGAAGGCTTGAGAGGTCGAGCAATGAACTAGCCGTCTTTTGCCTATGTCTTTGCGTACTTCGACTTGAAGTGACCCCTTCGTCGCCTCATTAAAAACCTCATTGAGAAAACTCAATTGGGATAAAACTCAAGTGAGGGAAAAAAGAGTACAACTTGGGGGACGCTTTACCTCCTAAAAGTTGAAGTACTTGAGGTGGGTAATATTCCAGTTGCTTGGTAGTAGATTTCCTTCCATTGTTTCTAGCTGGAATGATCATTTGTTCGTTGTTGCCGTGATTTTGTATGGGCCATCCCAATTTGTACCCAGTTTGCCTTCCCGTGGGTCTTTGCTTGCTTGTGTTTCAGCTGTAAGAACTTTATCCCCGACTTTGAGCGGCCTAACCTTTGCCTTTTTTTTATAATAGCGTTTTGCTTGTTGTTTTTGGGCGATCATCCTTATGTAGGCTATGTCTCATCGTTCTTCGACTTCGTCGAGCTTCTGCCTTCTGCTTACATCGTTCCTTGGTCCACTTTCATGGGAGTATCTTAGGCTAGGCTCCCCGACTTCGAGTGGTATTACTGCGTCAATCCCATAGACTAAAGAGTAAGGCGTCTCTTATGTGATTATCTTCGGCATTGTTCGGTAGGCCTAGAGTACTTCTAGTAATATTCTAGCCACAACCTTTTGGTGCCTTCAAGTTTTTTCTTCATAATGTTCAGTATCGACTTGTTGGAGGACTCTGCTTGTCCGTTGCCTGCGAGGTGGTATGGCGTTGAGATTATTCTTTTGATATGCCACTTTTCAAAAAATTCAGTGACCTTCTTTCCTGTAAATTGGGGTCCATTATCGCAGCTTATCTCTTTGGTGAGGCTAAACCGGCATACGATGTTTTTCCATATGAAGGTGATCTCTTCTTGTTCACGTATTTGGGCGAATGCTCCTACTTCTACCCACTTAGAGAAATAGTTAGCTAAAACCAAAAGAAATCGTATGTTACCTCGCCCTACCGGGAGGGGGCCCACGATGTCCATTCCCTATTTGATGAACGACCAAGAGGAGGTGACCGAGTGGAGGTGTTCGCCTGCTTGGTGAATCATTGGGGCATACTTTTGGCATTGCTCGCACTATTTCATGGAATCTGCAACCTCTTTTTTATGTTGGGCCAGTAATACCCTACCCATATGAGGCACCTGACCAAAGCCCGATTGCCGAAATGAGCTCCATAATGTCATTCGTGGACTTTTTCAAGGACACGTCGCGTCTGATTTGGGCCCAAGCATTTTGCTAGAGGGTTACCGTGCATTCTCTTGTACAGGTTATTATGAATGATGTTGTACCTGGCTGCTTGCATTCGCAATTCTTTTGCCTCTTTTTTATCACTTGGGAGTACGTATTCCTGCAAGTATGTAACAATGCGGTTGCGCCAGTCCCAAGTCAGGTTTATGGTTCTTACCTCGATTTGGTCTATCGATGAGTTGAGAAGATGAAATACACTTTTGTTTCCGGTTGCAATGTTTTTGGTGGCTGCTGCTAAGTTGGCAAGGCCGTCCACCTTGGTATTCTGTGCTCGGGGGATCTGGTCGAGTTGACATTCGTCGAACTCAGGCAATAGCTTGCAGATTTCGGTCTGGTATTTTTGTAACCTTTGTTCCTTGATTTGGAAAGTCCCTCTGACTTGGTTGATAACGAGTTGCGAATCGCAATGTAGTCTTAAACGCTTTGCCCTGTATTTGAGTGCTAGACTTAACCCTGCAATTACGGCCTCATACTTGGCCTCGTTGTTAGTAATGTTCGGGCAGCTTATGGACTGGCTAATCACTTCACCAGTTGAAACTTCAAGTATGAGTCCCAGGACGGACCCTGACGCGTTAGATGTGCCGTCAGTGTATAGGACCTAGAGGTCCTGTTTTTGGGGAGAAGCGTGGGCAGCTTCTCTTTCTACTTTGGGCATTATTTTTGCTCTGAAGTCGGCGACGAAGTCAGCAAGAACTTGTGACTTTATCGTTGTTCGCGGTTGATATGTGATATCATGCTCGCTTAGTTCGATGGTCCACTTGGCCAACCTTCCCGATAGCTCGGATTTATGCAAAATACTTCTTAGGGGGAAAGTCGTGACGACCAAGATGGGGTAGCACTTGAAATATGGTTTGAAGCTACGACTAAGGCCCGAGCTAGTTTTTCGAGGTGAGGGTATCTGGTCTCGGCGTTGACTAGTGTTTTGCTAATGTAATAGATGGGATACTACATATCTTTATTTTTTTAGACTAGGATTGCGCTCGCAGCTACTTCGGATACAGCAAGGTAAACGAGGAGGCCTTCCCCTGGTTTTAGTTTTGAAAGTAATGGTGGTGATGACAAATATGCTTTTAACTCCTTCAAGGATTGGACGCACTCAGAAGTCCATTGGAGACCGTTATCCTTCTTGAGTACGCCGAAGAATCTGTGACACCTATCCGATGATCACAAAATAAATCTTGATAGGGCGGCGATACGGTCAGTCAACTTCTGAGCTTATTTTTTGGTGGTCAGGTGTTCTGATATCCCTTAGATGTCTTTGATTTGATTAGGATTGACCTTGATCCCTCACTGTGATACCAGGAATCCTAGAAATTTTCCCGAGGCCATGCCGAATGCACATTTTTCGGGATTCAGTTGTATTCCGTATCGTCTGAATATATCGAAGGTTTCTCTTAGGTGTTCGATGTGATCTTCTTTCTTTTTGGACTTAACCAGCATGTCTTGTCTATGTAGACTTCTATCGTTTTCCCAAGTTGGTCTTTAAACATCCTCGTCACTAACCTTTGGTAAGTTGCCCCTATGTTTTTCAGCTTGAAGGGCATGACCCTGTAGCAGTACATCACCTGATGTGTGATGAAAGTGATTTTCTCCTGATCCTCTTCTTCCATGAGGATTTGATTATAGCTCAAGTAGGCGTCCAAGAAGCTCACTAGTTCATGCCCATCTGTTTGCGTCGATGAGTTGGTCGATATGGGGTAACAGAAATGAATCCTTGGGGCATGCTTTGTTCAAATCTGTGAAATCTATGCACATCCACCATTTCCCATTCTTTATTTTTCACCATGACCACGTTGGCGGCCCATTAGTGGTATTTCGATTCCTTGATAGAGCCATTTTCCAATAGTTTTTCCACCTCTTCGCGTACCACATCTTTAATTGCGGAGTTGAACTTATGCCTAACCTACCTCACCGGGGGGTGGAATGGATCGACGTTTAGCTTATGCATGGCAATTTCCTTTGGGATACCTAGCATATCTGCATGGCTAAAAGCAAACAAGTCCGCGTTATTAGTTAAGAATTGACAAAATATACCTGGTTCCTGAAGTTTACAGTCGATGAAAGCTTTCTTGTTATGGTTGTTGTTTTCTAATTGAACGGGGTCGAGGTCTTCTATGTCGATTTTGTAGCTTGATCATGTCGGGGTCTTTGATGACGTCCTCGCTATCGTCACATATCGACCTCGAACCTGTTAATTGCTATGCCTTTTTTTCTTTGTCCTTTGTTTGTTGAGTGACCGTGTAGTCTAGGGCGATGTGGTAGCATTCCCGAGATATGTGTTGTTCCCCTTGTATACTGAATATTCCCCTTAGGGTTGGGAATTTGATGACTTGGTACAAGCTGGAAGGGATGGCTCTCATGGTGTGTATCTATGGTCGCCGTATCATGGAGTAGTGCGCTATATCCTGGTCCATGATGTGGAACGTGGTTTCCAGAGTGACATCGTCGGCCAAGACGGGAAGAGTGATTTTGCCACATATTCGCTCAACTACATTGTTAAAACCAGTTAGCGTGATGCAACACGGCACTATCTTATCTTCGAGTTTCATTTGTGCAAGTACTCGAGGGTGGATAATGCATGTGCCGCTCCCATCGTCTACCATAATGCATCTCACGTCGATATATAAAATTTGTAAAGTGATAACAAAGGCATCAAAGTGAGGGAAAACCAAACCGTTTCTTCGAGTTCATCATACCATTCGTAGGTGATTGACCGTTTGAGCTTGTGGTTTGTGGTAAACTTCACACTGTTGATGGATGAATTGTGGGCTTTGCTGATGATCATATGGACGGTGCGGGTTGGCGAGGGCGGTTTTGGCAGTCCTTGAAGTTGTTCACGTCCTCTGACAAAGTTGGTCCTTACTCGGTCGCTCAGTAATTCTTTGAGGTGCCCCTATTGCTGCATGTTTACGACCTCCTGTCTTAGGGCGATGCAATCCTTTGTTTTGTGCCCTTGATCTTGGTGGAACTCGCAAAGGGCGTCCGATTTTTTGGTACTCGGATCTGACCTCATCTTTTGTGGCCACTTCACCTTTGGTCCCAGTTTCTCCAAGGCTTAGACTATTTCTATAGGTGACACACAAAAGCATACCTCTTTCGTTCCGGTGAGTCCCTGTTCTTGATCTGGGTGGGCCCTCTTCGTTGTGGAAGGAGGATGTAATTTCCATTCTAACATATGGTAGATGTCGTTCCTTGTTGGGTCATGGAGCTGTGAGGTCCCTTCTGGTATCATTTCTTCGATCTTTTCTGGATTCAATTTGTATCGAGGTCAGTCGATGAGTTGGTCCATTAAGGTCGTCCTCATCTGCTCGGACCTCGGCACAGTACGCGTTGTGTATTTTATCCAAAGTAGTTGGGGGTACTTTATGAGTCGACTTAATAGTTTCCTAGTCGCCCTCGACACGTTCCTATTCAGTCCGTTCTGGAAGGCTGCGACTGTCATCCCTTCCGACACATTCGGCAGGGTCATCCTTATCGATTGTACTGCTCAGTCACTCTTGCTTTGGCTTTCTTAGCCCCAACATAGGCCGTTACAAATTTGTCTTCCATCTCTTTGAAAGTTTCAATAGAGCGTGCGGGTAGTTGCGAATACTATATTAATGCTCCTCCCACGAGGGTCTCACCGAATTTTTTCAACAAAATGGAGGATACTTGTTCTTTGGCGAGATCCTTACCTTTCACGGTGGTGACGTAGTGAATCACATGGTCTTCGGGGTCGGTCATGCCATCATATATTTTTAGGAAGGGCGGCATTTTAAAGATTTTTAGTATGGCATGTGGGGTGGCGTCATCACTATACAGATGCTAGACGAACCGACCGACATCTCTCTTCTGCAAGAGCTTAGAGGTGCTTGGTATCTTATCGACCCTTTCTTGGTGTTCTCTCATTTGGTCCCAGAATGCTTTATTCTCATTCTCCATTTCCTCCACCCTTTTCAAAATGGTTGCGAGAGCGTCGTCGCCTGCACAATTAATGATATTGTGAGTAATACCTGTTGTTGGATGAGGTGGGAATTGGTTGTGTTGCTCGTCTGATGCTTGTGTAACGCAAGTCCTCGTATTTTCTGTAGCTGTATCCCGAGCGGGCTAATGGAGGACGCTGGTTAGCGTATCGGTTAGCCAAGCCTCAAGGAGCTTTTTATAGCTGGTGGCTTCTCCTCCTCTACAGACGTGGAGGTTCCCTTACCAAGAGATTTTATGATGTTGTAGTGAGAAGGAGGTGACCCATCTCGTCTAGGGGAGGCATTGGGCGTTGCGTCTCCGTCTGTTGTTTCAGAGCTTTTATTGATGACATTCATGAGGTTGGTAGAGGTCACTTATTATTCTCGACCATTCTTCTCTGTTACCTGCCATATGGTTTCGTGCATACAAAGAAAGGAGACCTTATTCTTGCTTCCCTATTTTTTATGTTAGTGATTCGTGTTAGTTATAGATCTAGAAGAAACTAAAATATTAACTAGGAAATCCTCACAGACGGCGCCAAATTGTTTGACCAAAAAGCGTAACTTCCGATTAAAACAATTGTATTTATATAATGATGGGTTAAACCTAATTAATGATAATATCTCTAGATGTGAGTTCCGAAAATGTGTCTAATGTTAAACAAATCTGGTGGGGGATTGACAATAACATGCATTAAATATTCCAAAAGTTATGAGCAATAATGGAGAAGTAACTAGTAATGAATAACAATAAATGACATTAAGTAAATAGAAGAAGTGGTTCATCCAATAAAGAATGAACTAGATGATTGTTCCTTCTGACAATGATGAATGACATATAAATCTAGAATATTCAAACTATTTTCGGATCTGATGAAAAAATGTAGAATAATATGAACAAGAATCTTGATGAAAAGGTAGTGTTTATATCTTTACAAGAGAGAGAGAATCTTTATCAAAAGTTTGTTCTTATCAAGTGTGTGTCCTCCTTTCACATTCATTGTCTTTTTTCCTATTTATATGGGACATATCCCTAAAAAAACCTAATAGTATATATGCAAATAATATTCACTAGAATATTCCCTTTATTATCCTATTCTAAAAATAGCCGTTACAACCCTTTATGGGGTGCTCGACCTAGATCATTGTTAACATCCCGACCTCGAGCTTCGCCGTTTCCTAATCGACCTCGACCAACTCTTTCCTCAATGCTACCTCGCCCTAAATGTTTTGTGGCAGATTTCGACCTATGCATATCTAACAAAGTAAATTCATAAGTCGTCTACATCTAGTGTATGAGACAAAAAAAAGGGAACAATTACTTGGTAAATAAAATTATTATACTTATATTTGCTAAACCCTTTGCTTTATCTCATCAGTAGATTTATCACCTTATTTTATTAATTCCCTGTAGCTATGCATCAACAACCATCATCATTAACGATATTATGGGTCATTTGGTAGGGTGTATAAGAATAACTGAATAAGGTATGTTGGTAATACATGGACTAGTAATGCATGGGTCAGCAATGCAAAAATTACTCATGCAGAGATTATTTCTTATCCACTATTTGGTGTGTTATATTAAAAATTAAAATGCATTACATATCATTTAAGAAAATTATTTGTTTACAAAAATGTCCTCCATATTCTTTAACTTTAAAGAGGCTTTAAGAACAATTTTATCTTTAACCATACTAATGCATACATTAATAGTCTTGGTATTTATAATACCATAGTTTGCTATGTATTAATTATACATAGTATAATGTCAAATAGGTTGTAGATTTAATACTAACATTATTATCAATACATAGGTTGAAAAAGTGTACCAAATCCGAAATTAGTTATACCAAAATTTAATGCATGCATTATTTTCTCTAAGGCATAAATATTAGGGACCCCTCTGCACTTGACAACTTTTATTTAGTTTTCCCAATAACTGTACGAGATCCTAAATACCCCCTACACTTGATTTTTCATCTTTTAATACCAACGTTGATGAGGTAGTCCTTCAGTCGGGTATATACGTGCTGCACAAGGTGGAAAAACATGTCCACATAGATATTTTAATATTTTTCGCTCCACCATTTAATAAAATATATTTCCCTAATATCAAAATTCTAGGGTGTTCTCTCACTTAAACTTAATCCATTTCTCTCTCAAATGGCTCTCTCACTTCTCACTATCTGGTAAAGAGGGTTTTGATAGTATTGGGTTCTTCGATATGTTATCTCAGTGGGTTTGCTAATTTTTCCGTAATCAAGAATTCTTGTTCGCTTTTGGTTTCGATTGGTGTTTGTTTGGGTCTGTTTCAACCGACGAACATCGAAAGCTTGCATTTAATCTCTGTTACAAGGAAGATTGTTGTCTAAAATTCCAATTAGGTAAGTAATTCTTTACTGAAAATGGTTTATTTCTAGTGTATTTTACCTGCTTTTAATATTGTTTATACATATTAGGGTTTTGATTGTAGAAACAATGACTTAAGGCTTTTGAAATTGAAGTTACTTAGAATGAAATTCTACATCTCATGCATGCATGGCTACTAGTTTTTTATCGTAACAACCTTAAAAAATAGGGCTTTGTCTGTAAATACTTTATAGGTGTTTCAAATTGCTGGCTTGTGCCTTTTTACTAATTAAAAATTGAGGCTTCTTTGTTAAATACTTTATTTGTGTTTTTAATTATTGGATTGTGCTTTTTTATTGTTAAAAGGTTGTGCTTTTCTTTTAAATACTTTAACTTTGTTTCATATTGTCGTGTTGTATTCTTTTTAAGTTGGGGCTTTTCTGTAAAATTTTCTGGTGTTATTGTTTGTGGATGTAGGGTAATTTATGGCTTTAAAATATTTTAACTTATGGTGAGTGAGGTGGGGCATGTCTATATTGGGGGTGGGACAGAATATATTTTCAATGTTGATGAGGATCATTTGTCAATTCCTGAACTGGCAGATTAAGCTAGGAGTTTTGGAATTACTAAGTTAAAAAAAGACCTTTGTGGTTCCATAAAGGGGGATAATTTGGTTGAACTAAAAATGATAGGGACGTACATGATCTTTCACTATTATTGTCTGATGGGTCATAATAGACATTTATGTAGGTGAAGACTCAATTATAGAGGAAGGGGGTCTTACTGGTATGTCTGGTAGTCAATTAACAAGTATAGATACCAATTTGAGTATAATGGGTGAGCCTTTTAATGCACCTATCAGCATTGAAAGAGGCATCAGGGAATCTGATTCTCTTCTTGCTCCATCTACCGCTGCTTTAAATGTTGGAGTTGGGGAACAAGATGTAGATAAAGCTGCAAATGTGAATGAAGATGGATATTCTTTAATAGACTAGACAGATATAGATGAAGAAGAAGCTGCACAAGACCCAGCTAATGTAGAACAAACTGTAGGAAGTGAAGATCCAACTATTGTAATACAATGTGTAGGAAGTGAAAAAGACTCTGAATAAGATATTGCAGGAAATTATGATGCTTAATCTGACTAGTCTATAGACTATGAAAATGATGTGCATGAGGAGTTAAGGATTATGAAAGCAATATGTGAAGCAATTCAAGAAAAAAAATAGGAGGAGCAGAAAAGGTGAGAAGGAAAAGGTAGTGGTTATCTAGTGAAGTGGGGCTGGATGAAAGTTTTGAAGATATAGATCAAGAGAGGAGAAGTTTGAATGGTAAATTACTAGGAGATGAGTCATACTATGACAATTCTGATTATGATTCCTTTAATTCTGATGAAGAGCCTGAACCTGTATTTGATGATGAAGGTGAAAGAGGACAGTTAAGTGCTAGAAGAAAGACTAACAAGGTGATTTATGATCCAACATGCAAGGTTGTGATTTGGCAGTTGGGTTTGGTATTTGAAAATGTGGTTGAATTTAGGACAATATTAACAAATTATGCTTTAAAGAAGGGAGTTGAGTTATACAAGTATGTGAATGAGCCTATTAGAGTAAGGGTTATATGTAAAGGTGGTTGGCCATAGTTCATATTTGCTAGCAAGGAAGGAAGAAGTGAAAACTTCACAGTGAAGACCAATAATTCAAGACACAAATATCATAGGACCAAAGCCAACTTTCTTTGTAACTCAAAATATCTAGCAGTGTATCTTAAAGACATTCATATGGGAGATGGTTCTTAGACCACTATCATTAGTGACATGCAAAAGCTAAGTCTTTATCGCCTATAGTTTTATATTAAATTTGTATTTTATTACTGTTATTTAGGTTTCCAACTACATGTTCTTTGTCCTTGAATAATAGGGATTGATATCTTCAGTTGATGAAATACTACCTGATTGTGCGCATAGGATGTGTGTTAGGCACATTTTAGCAAATTGGCGCAGAAATGGAGAGGGATAGAAAGAAGAAAAAGATTCTGGGGTTGTGTTAGGGCTACTCATGAGGCAGATCTTAAGAGAAAGCTAGATGGTCTAGCTCAGTTAGGGAATAGGATTGTTGAAGACTTAATCAGATACAATAAGAAAAGATGGTGCAAAACATACTTTCAAACCTTCTTCAAATATGATAGTGTAGACAATAATATGGCAGAAAACTTTAATGCTTGGATCTTAGGTCATGGGAACAAGACTATTATTACAATGTTGGAAGAAATTAAAGTTAATGTGATGATTAGGGTGAGTAAGTCCAGGGCATTTGCTAAGACATGGGTGAATGAGATATCTCCAATGGCAATGATGGTGTTCAATATCAATACGGAGAAATCAATATAGGTCACAATAGATTGGAATGGAGATAAAGGATTTGAAGTGTCAAAAGAAGTAAACAAAAAATATATTGTACACTTAGAAGCTGAAAAGTGTAGTTGTAGAGCATGAGATTTAAAAGGGATCCCATGTGCACATGTTATAGAAGCAATGCATTATATGAGACAAGATGCATCAGAGGGAATCTCAAGTTGGTACAACAAAGAGACATACCTCAAGGCATATTGACACTTCATTCAACATGTGTCATACATGGCAATGTGGCCAAAAACTAATAGTCCAAACGTTGATTTTCCTAAATTGGTGAAAATGTCTGGAAGGCCAAAAGGAACAGGAAAAAGAGTTTGGAGAAATAAAAAGAGTTGGAAAGTTAACAAAAAGAGGCATAACTATAACCTGCTCAATCTGCAAGGAAGTCAATCGTAACAAGAGGAGTTGTCCAAAGAATTCCAATCCTAAAATAAAGGCTAAAACTACACCAGAGGTAAAGTATTCACTTTTAAGTTATATATGCCTCTAGTAATTCTTATAGCTCACTAATTGAAGTTCTATTTTATGTACTAGTTTGCTGAATCACAACAATCTTCAACTGTAAATCCAAAGAAGAGAAATAGAGGTGATTCTGAAATGCCAAGTACAAGCAATAAAAGTAAATTTAAAGCAGCCAGAAGTGGTTACAAGAAACCAAGTGTTTGTGGTACATAGTCTATTTGTTTTACAAAGTGGATATACTAGTGTTAATGTAAGTGTCTTAATTTTAAGTTCATTATTTTTGTTAAGTTAGAATAACATCTTGTGCTAATGTAAGTGTTTATGCCTGTTTAGCAAGGGCTGCCTGATAGCAGAACAGTTAAAACATCATCTACTACTGTGATCAATTCAGCACATGTGACTGGTGACATTGGTTACCAACCAACCAAATGGCTTAAATGGAAAGGCAAGACATCTATAACTCAAACAAAACTCCAAGTTCAAAGTGCTATGCATTGCATCACTACTAGATAAGGGCAGTTGGAATTCAAATAAGGGCAAAGTCAAGGAAAAATCTCCCTCCAAGATCCCATCTTAAATATGTTTTTTGTTGGCAGTCTAACTTTTATTGTAGTGTCTTTAAAATTGGAAGTTGTTTATGTGTTTTGGAATGTATTTAAAGCAGCAATTGTTGGAGGTAGTGGACGTTTATGGTAGTTATAGTTTTTTGTTAAAACATTTACTCACTATATTGTTGCACTGTGAATGCAGATGAACAAGTAACACTTATTTGTTAATGAATTACAGTTATTTTGAGTCATGATTCATCATGAATGCCTCCAGTTATTTTCTTGTCTTTGTACATTATGAAATGGCAGGATAATCTATGTTGTATGAACTGATTAAACCCATAAAAAGAGCAACTAGAACAACAAAAATTTGGAACATATCTGCCAACATATATATTTGATAGGTTATATGCATCCCTGTTATGTTTTGATGATGTAACAAACTTAATGATAAGAACCAGATGAGGAACATGTTACACATCCTCAAGTACTTAAGAATAACAAGTCTCAAGCTGGGGACATGGTTCAACTCTTCATATTCAGAGAAACAGCATCTTCATATTCAGAGAAACAGCAGAGGGAACAGATGGATACCAGTTCCCTTTGGTGATTGTACCAGTCAACCACCCGACAGTTGTAAAGTTGTTGCCTGCACATGCAACAGGGCAAACAGTGCAACATTCAACTTTATGGGGAATGTACTTGTACCAAACATGCTTGCATCATTCAAGTGATGTCACCTATGTAATATTAACATTGAAGCAAAGGCAAAACATCACTCTTGAACATTCAAGAATCAATCAAGCATTCTCTCAAGTGAGCAATCAATCATGCAAGTGATTCTCAAGGGCATCAAGAATAAAGAACAACATAACAAAGGACCAGTTCCCTGTAGTGAGTTATTACATGTCCTTAGTTGTGTTGCACCTTTGTTAAATTACTTTACTTGTAATTTCTACTTAGCTTAGTTAGAAGCATTGTGTAGAAAATTTTTGTAGAATCATAATTCGTGTATTTGTGTCTTGGCTAGAGTCAGTCGAGTTGTAAGCTTTGTAATAGAGTTATTACAAAAGAGCTTGTAATAGAGTTGTTACAAGTTAGTGAGAGATTAACGAGTTAATTCCTAGGTTACAATAGGTTGTAATCTAAAGTTTGCTCAGTACTGAAGTTGAAATCCTACAAGGGTAGGTCATGGTTTTTAATCCAGTGAGCTGGGAGTTTTCCACGTAAAACTCCATTGTGTCATTTACTTACTACAATGTGTGTGTGTTCTGTGAGAACTAATAGAGAACCTGGTTCTCTATATAGTTTGGTGGAATCTTAATTTCTATCAAGTGGTATCAGAGGAGGTTCTTTCTATTAGCCTAACACCTAGAAAGGATCCTCATGGTTGCTCCACTAAATTTTGAAGAGGGTCAGTGTACCTACAGACCACCAAGGTTCAACGGCCAATACTATGGATGGTGGAAGATAAGGATGCATGATTTCATCATGGCTGAAGATTCAGAGCTCTGGGACGTTATATGTGATGGGCCCTTCGTCCCTACGAAGACCATTGGTGACCCAGTAGTGACAGTTCCCAAAACAAGAAAGGAATACAACAATGCTGACTGCAAGGCTATAGAGAAGAACTTTCGAGCAAAAAAAATCCTCGTCTGTGGTATTGGACCAGATAAATACAAAAGGATTTTAGCATGTCAATCTGCTAAGGAGATCTGAGAAGCTCTCCAAATAGCTCATGAAGGGACAACTCAAGTCAAACAATCGAAGATTGATATGCTAACCATAGAGTATGAGCTCTTCAGGATGAAGGATGACAAGTTCATTCAGGATATGCACAGTCGCTTCACATCTATCATCAATGAGCTTCACTCTCTGGGAGAAATCATTCCCTGGAACAAACTTGTCAGGAAAATACTTAGTGTATTACCTGGTTCCTGGGAAAGCAAAGTAAATGCTATTACAGAGGCAACGGATCTGCAAAATCTGACCATTGATGAACTCATTGGCAATATGAAGACTTACGAAATGAAGAAGAAGAAGGATAATGAGAGAAGAGAGCCCAAAAGGGAGAAGAACCTGGTCCTCAAGACAGACAATAATGACTCAGATGGTGAGGATGCTGATATGACTTACCTAACAAAAAGATTTTAGAAAATGGTTCGCAGAAATGGAAGTATTCCAAAAAAGGGAAGCTCCAGCAAGCCAAGAGGTTATGACCTATGTCATAAGTGCGGCAATTCGAGATACTTCATCAAGGATTGCCCTCTCCTTAAGCAAAATCGGTACAAACACAACACAAAAAAAGCAGCTAAGAGGAACCCGATTCTTGACAAACGATTCAAGAGAAAAGATGTCTCTGACAACATTGTGAAACAAGCTCTTGCTGCATGGAGAGACTCTTCCAGCGAATCTAGAGAGGATGATGATCAAGGTGACAGCTCTATGATGACAGTAAAAAGTGAAGCAGCTGAGTATGACTCTATCTTTCCCCTGGTGGCAAATTTTGATGATGATTAAGATGATGATGATGATGAGGTAAACTTTCTAAATGTTCAAAGAAATCTGAAGTCTTACTCTCCAAAAAAACTTATGTCTTTGACAAATATTTTAATTGATGCTTATCATAGTCTTATAAATAATAAAAATGCATTAACTATGGAACTAGGAGAAGTAGAACATGAGAGAGATGACTTATTAGCAGTAGTTGTGGATCTAAAGAAAACAGTTGAGGAACTAAAAGGAGAAGGTAGACATGAGATTATTCAAAAGGGAAAGGAAGTTTCAAATGAGGCACATCTTAGGTTGGAAGATAAGCTAAAATCAGTGAAATTTAGTTTGTGACCGAACTTGAGAAAAACAAACAACTTCAGGAAGATCTAGGAAGAGTTAAGAGTGATTTTGAAAAATAACTTAAGCGGACCTGGTCCTCTGATGCTATCACTGTCATGTATACAAACAATGGGGAAAACAGGCGAGGAATCAGGTTCCAAAGAGAAAAGACTCCTTACAACCCTCATAGCAAGTACATTATTGTACCTGATAACTGGCTCTGCACTCACTGTGGTAACACCGGGCACTTTAAGGAAACAGGTAAGACTAGATTTTAGTCGCAACAGAAAAATAAAGTTTTTGCTAAAAAGGTAACTACTACTACAGAACCTGGTCCCTCTTATAAAAAACGTGTGATGCCTGCTTGGACCAAAAGAGTCCTGATTCACCCCTTTCCTCACTACAAGGGACCCAAACTTGTTTGGGTTCCTAAGTCTAACCCTTGATTTCCTTGTGAAGGGAGCAGTGAAAGGGAGCAACCAATAATGGTACATGGATAGTCGCTGCTCGAAACACATGACTGGAAGCACAAATGATTTCCTTTCACTCAACGCCCTACAAGGAGGGAGTGTGTCCTTTAGAAACAACAAAAAGAGATACATTCTGGGAGTTAGAAGGATTGGGGTGTCTCTCTCTCACTCACTCAATTGAAAATATGTACTATGTGAATGGATTGAAGTACAGCTTGCTGAGTGTTTTCCAAATTTGTGATAAGGTAAACAAAGTGGAATTTTGTGTCAAAAATATGCACACTCACAAATCTTCTGACTGGTGAAGTGGTTTTGGTGGCTAAAAGATACAAAAATATCTATGTTGCTAACTTTGAATCCTTGCAAAATGGGGATCTCAGCTGTTTAAGTGTTGTTGATGATGATGTTGAACTATGGCATAGAAGACTGGGTCATGCAAGTTTTACGTTGCTGAACAAATTGGTCAAGAAGGACCTAGTTCGTGGCCTGCCCAAGTCAAGCTTCAAGGATCACAAGGTGTGTGATTTATGTGTAAAAAGAAAGTAAGTCAGATCCTCTTTCAAGCCCAAAAAGGAAGTTAGTACCTCAAGGCCACTTGATCTCCTTCATATAGATCTATGTGGACTTATGAGGGTGCTAAGTAGAGGAGGAAAGAAGTACATCTTTGTTATAGTGGACGACTATTCCAAATTCACCTGGACTCCGTTTCTCAGAACCCCAGGATGAAACTTTTCAAGTATTTACTACATTTGTGAAGAAGATCCAGGTGAAGATGAGCCATAATGTAGTATGTATTAGGTCTGATCACGACACAGAATTTGACAATGCCAAATTCGACGAATTTTGTGCTAAAAATGGCATTACTCATAATTTTTTCCAGCTCCAAGAACACCTCAGCAAAATGATGTTGTGGAGAGGAAGAATAGGACTCTTGAAGACATGCAACAACAATTTTAATTGACAGTGGCATTGCAAAAAGTTTCTGGGCAGAAGTCGTCAACACTGCATGCTACTTGGTGAACAGGTGCATGATCAAGTCCATTCTAAACAAAATATGAACTGCTGAATAGGAGGAAGCCCAAGTTAACACATTTAAGGACATTTGGCTAGAAATATTTTGCCCTCAACAATAGCAAGGAAGCACTTGGAAAATTTAATGCCAAAAGTGATGGAGGAATCTTTCTAGGCTATTCATCGCAAAGAAAAGCCTACAAAGTATACAACAAAAAAAACTCAATGTGTTGAGGAAATTATACATGTGATCTTTGATGAATCTCACAACTTATGTGGGAAAGATTCACCTGATAAGAGTGATTAGGATGGAGAACAGTCAAGTGTTCCTGGTGAAGTCATTGACATGGCAAATGGAAAGGCTGATATGATGAGCCATGTCAAGGAATCAAATGAGGATGGTGCAGTTATATCTCCAACTGATGGGGAGGAACTTGGTCCCTCAATAACAACAACTGAAGCTGAGAACAGAGTTGTCGATGTTGTCCAAGGCACCCCACATGCTGAGCTGAGAAGCAGAACTCACGACAACCAAGGATCACATTCAGAAATACCTGGACCTTCTCACAATGAGATTCAAGTGTCTAACTGGAAGCACAAAAGTTCACACCCTCTTAAAAATGTGATCACTCCTCTTGACTCAGGAATTCAAACCAGATTAAAGACAAGAAACTCACTTGCCTTCTCATCTTTTCTTTCTCAAATTGAACCCAAAAATATCAAGGAAGCATTGAAAGATGCTAATTACATTACGGCTATGCAAGAAGAACTCCATCAATTTGAGAGGAATAGTGTATGGCACCTGGTTCCACGACCTGCTGACCGAATTGTTATAGGGACCATGTGGGTATTCAGTAACAAACTTGATGAGTTTGTAAACACAACAAGAAACAAGGCAAGGCTAGTGGTTCAAGGATACAATCAGGAATAAGAGATTAACTATGATGAAACTTTTGCTTCAGTTGCTTGAATGGAGGCCATCAGAATCCTTATTGCCTTTGCATCTCATACGGAATTCAAATTGTTCCAAATAGATGTCAAAAGTGCATTTCTGAACGGTTTTCTAAAAGAAGAAGTTTTCTTCAAGCAACCTCATGGATTTGAGAGTCATGAGCATCTTGAGCATGTTTTTAAACTTGATAAGGCATTATATGGGCTAAAGCAGGCCCCCCATGCTTGGTATGAAAGACTGTCCAAATTTCTTCTAGAAAATGGATTTATAAGAGGAAAAATTGATAGCACCTTATTTTTGAAGAAAAGAGGAAGGAACCTGCTCATTATGCAAGTTTATGTTGATGACATCATCTTCGGAGCAACAAATGATTCTCTATGTGAGGAATTTGCAAAACTCATGGGAAGTGAGTTTGAAATGAGCATAATGGAGGAATTGAATTTCTTCTTGGGTTTACAAGTGAAGCAAACTCCTAAGGGGGCAATGATAAGTCAGCAGAAGTACATCAAAGAGCTTCTGAAGAGATTCGATATGGAAGGATAAAAAAACATTGATACTCCCATTGCCACAGCCACTCATCTGGACATTGCTGAACCTGGTTCTTCTATGAATGAGACCATGTATAGAGTTATCATCGGGTCACTCATGTATCTCACAGCAAGAAGACCAGATATTGTTTTTTGTGTGGGACTTTGTGTCAGGTTTCAATCTAATCCAAAGGAATATCATCTGAAGGCTGCCAAGAGAATCCTGAGGTATCTCAAAGGGACGCAGGACCTGGTTCTCTACTATCCCTTAGGAGATAATTTTGATTTAATCGGGTATGCTAATGCTGATTATGCTGGTTACCTGGTGGATAGGAAAAACACTTCTGGCATGGCACATTTTCTGGGTTCATGTCTGATCTCATAAGGCACAAGAAAATAAAACTCAGTGGCTCTTTCAACTGCAGAAGCTAAATATGTGGCGGCTGCCTCTTGTTGTGGATCAAGTAGTATCTAGAAGTTTTTGGTGTATTTTCTGACTGCGTGCCCTTACTATGTGACAACACCAGTGCTCTCAACATGGCTAAGAATCCGGTTCAACATAAGAGAACAAAGCACATTGATGTGCGACATCACTTCCTCAGAGACAATGTTTAAAAAGGGCTCATCTGCATGAAATTTTGTAGCACAGAAGATCAAACTGCAGATATCTTCACCAAAGCACTGAGCAGAGAGCACTTTGAAAAGAACTGCTTGGCACTAGGGTTGATAAAATCAAGCTAGGGACCTGGTCCCTCTGTGACGACCTGGCTAGGCGTCTCATGAGTTGCCGCTCCGTTTTCCCTATTTTTGCTTTGTTATGCTTTAATTATCCGTGTTATGTGGTATCGGATTGGTCGGATCGAGTTCGGAAAGGATTTGGCAAGGTTTGAGACACTTAGTCTCTTTAAAGTGAGTTTAAGTTGAAAAAGTCAACCGAATGTTGACTTATGTGTTAGATGGCTCAGATGTGAGTTCCGATGGTTCGGTTAGCTTCAGGAGGTTATTTGTGGCTTAGAAGCACAATCGAAATGAATTTTGGAGGTCCGTAGTAGATTTAGGCTTGAATTGGCGAAGTTGATATTTTGGTGATTTCTGGTTGATAGGTGAGATTTTGATATAGGGGTCGGAATTAAGGGTGGGCGTTGGTCAGTTCGATCGGTTATTATGAAAGTACGGTTCGGCTTATCGGTTTTTGGTTTTGTAATATTAATAACCAAATCAAACCAAAATATTTACGGTTCAGTATGGTTTTTTCAAAGTTCGGTTCGGTTATTTTCGATTTTAAAAGGTTCAAAATAATTTTATGCTTCTCTGGAAATGCTGACTTTAAGAAAAGAATTCATTCTAATTTCTAACTGCCTAACTGGAAAACAATTCCATTTCTAACTGCCTATCTCTAGTAGCAGCTGCTCGTGCCTATGACACTACCTAACTGGAAAACAATTCCATTTCTAACTTACGCATAATGCATTTTGACCAAATCAATGGAATTGCTGCTCTGCATTTTTTGGAGTTGCTATGGCATAAATACACACACGAAAGAAGAAGATGCAACACAGGGGCCCAAGGGAATTAAACTAAAAAAGTAGAAAATTATCATAATACTATCTTGAAATTCAATCACATAGAAATGGTAAACCAGTATATAACCTTGGAAGTAGGAACGATATTGCTTCGTCTTTTAGTTTAAAATCCTCGCAAAGAGCGTACAGTGCAATTTGAAAAAAAATACTACTGTTCTGTAGTGGCTTCTTCTCATGTTCCGACACTTCTTCTCACTGAATTTTGGTTTTTCGGTTTAACCGAAAACCGAAATACAAAAATTGTAAATTGTACCAAAAAACCAAAAATTAATAATTTGAAAACCGTGCACCGACTGAAAAACTGAAATTCACGGTTTAGCCAATTTTTTTGGTTCGGTCAGTATTATGTCCACCCCTAGTTGGAATGGAATTACGAGAGTTGAAATAGCTTCATTATGTTATTTGGGATGTGTGTGCAAAATTTTAGGTCATTCGGACGTGGTTTGGTTTGGTTTTTGATCAAAAGCGTATTTCGGAAGATTTTAGAAACTTAGGCTTGAATCCGATGTGTTTTGGGTGATTTGATGTTTTTTGAGGTGTTTTGATGATTGGAACAAGTTTGGATAAGGTTATAGGATATGTTGGTACTTTTGGTTGAGATTCCGTGGGCCTCGGGTGAGTTTCGGGTGGTCAATCAGACCATTTTGGAGTTTGGAAAATTGCAGAAAAACAGTTCCACCAGTTGCAGACATTTTGGTCTTCGCGTTCGCAAGAGGACCCTCGCGTTCGCGAAGAGTCTGCTGAGGGAGGTGAAGGTTTAGCCTTCGCGTTCGGGATACAGGTGACGCGTTCGCGAAGGGCTGTGAGGTTGTTCATCGCGTTCGCAGGTTAGATGTCGCGTTCGCGTAGAAGGAATGGTGAGGCTGAGCTTCAGTGGATTTAACTCATCGCATTCGCGATGGGCTGAACGTGTTCGTGAAGGGTTGCCTGGGTAAAGCATCGCGTTCATGATGGTTGTATCGCGTTCGCGTAAGAGGATTTTTGGTCAAAGTTAGTATTGTGCTTCGCGAACGCGAGGGTCTGACCGCGTTCGCGAAGAAGAAAATATGCCTAGGTAGAATGTTTAAAAGGTTGTCTTGTCCGCGAAAGTGGATCTATTTTCCTCTATAGTTGATCGTTTTTAGAGCTTTTTGAAGGATATTAAAGAGGGATTCAATGGGAAACGTTTGGAAGTAAGAATTTTGGACTTAACACTCGATTCTATTGTGAAATCTACCTAGAAAATCATGAAAACTAAGCCTAAAATTGAAGAACTAGGGCTTGAGAAATTGGACTTTTGATTGGGAATTTGGAGGACCATTTGGGGTCGGATTTGAGAACTTTTGACATGTATGAACTCGTGGGGAGATAAGGAATCTAATGATGTAAAAATTTCCGAGTTTTGAGAAGTGGGCCCAGGGCTCGGGTTTTACTAATTTCGGGATTTGTGCCATTTATTGATTGTTATCGCTTGGGCTTTGTTCCCTTAGCATATTTTGATGTCCTCGTTCTGATTTTGGATAGATTCGACGTGCGTGGAGACCGATTCGAGGGGCAAAGGCGTCTTGAGCCAGAGATTTAGCCGGTTCGAGGTGAGTAATGATTGTAAATGATGCTCTGAGGGTTTGAAACCCCGGATTGCACATCGTAGTGCTATATTGAGGTGAGGCACACGCTTGATGACGAGCGTGGGGTCGTGCACTATTGGGGATTATGACTTGGTCTATCCCAATTGATGATTTTACCGCGCATTTGATTGAAAACTAATTGCTATCATCATTATTTGGGCTGAATGCCATATTTGGGCCTAGTGCCAACTATTTGAACCCTTCGGGGATTTACATTACTATTTCCTCATTGTTTTGACTTTATACTTGAACTCAGTCATGTTATTTTCCATTGTTTTCATACTCATCCATGTTTTCTCAATTTTAAGATTTAAATGATATTTTAAATAATGTTTGGGTTGAGAAACACTGTTTTACTATTGCCCGAGGGGATTGTGAGTATTTTTGACTAAGTAAGGCCGAAGGCCTAGTTGTGAGGAAACACTGATACTGATTTGAGGCCGAGGGCTTGAGATATATACGCCACGAGGTGGATTGATTGATATGAGGCCGAGGCCTAGTTTGATGCCACGAGATGACTTGTTATTCTGCTTGGGTCATAAGGGGCCCTTCCAGGAGTCTGCACGCCCCCAGAGAGCGTGGGTACCCATTGTGATGTGAGATTGAGCCCGAGGGGCTGTTATTGTTCTGAGATGTTGCCCGAGGGGCGGATGTGGTGATACTGTGCCCGATGGGCGAACCTTTATGTGTTTACTTTTCATAATTGACTGTCAATTACATGTTTACTTGTTGAAAGAGGATTTTACTTAACTTTTTACTATTTTTAATGTTTTAAATGATCTTACTGCTTCATTATAGAATGCCTTATGCATTACGTGTTTTCTTACTCTCAGTTGTTATTTACATTTTCTACTCACTGAGTTGGAGTACTCACTTTGCTCCCTGCACCCCTGTGTGCAGATTCAGGCGTAGCTGGTTCCGCTCCGGAGTGCTGATTTCCTCCAGTTCCAAGCGGGCCTTTTGGAGATTACGAGGTAACTGTTGAAATCCGCAGCCCCGTGTCTCTACTCCTCTTTCATTTCTGTCCCTTTCAAACACTTGTAGTAGTTTATGACTTTAGTAGACTTGTATTATGGCTATAGATGCTCATGACTTGTGACATCCCAGTAAGGGCGGTGTTGGGTTGTATTTCCGCTACTTATTATCATTAAATCATGATTTAGACTGCTGTTATATTGTTTAACTGCTTTAACAAGTGAATTGGATTTAGTTGGCTGACCTTGTCTTCACAAGAGGCGCCATCACGACCGGGTTCGGGGTTAGGGTCGTGACACCCTCGATGATTGGCTATGAAAGAAATGAACAAGTAAAATGGCTAAAAAGTATTTTCTGGCAAAGTCTTACTCATCTCTGTACTGTTGTAGGTTGACACACATGACGATTACAGAGCAAACAAGTAGCTAATGGTATCGCACTTTGGTCCAACGGATGAAGTTCATATTTACAACATTTGTCAAGGAACCTGGTTCCTTTGACACAGGTTAGTAGTTCCTTTGTACTCTCATCCATAACTTTTTAACGGCTAAAATGGTGCCACATCATTAAAATGTCAGTTTCTCTCTTTTCTTTTTGTTAGAACCCAAGCATCTTACCCATTATGAAATGACCCGTCTAGCCAAAATTGATACCCGTTCCTAACCAGTCCCTTATCCTTTTAAATAAATCCACTCATGGTCACTTTCATAACTGTTCACATCACAAACCAAAAATCCCTTTTTTCAAACCAAACACTCTCTTCTTTCATCAATTCTCACTAAACTCCACCATGTGTGAAAATATAGAAACCCAGAATGTTCCAAGCGTCGTCTCCACTACATCTTCACCCGTTGAAGCACCAGTGCTAGAGTCTACAATCCCTACGTCACCCTGTCCAAACCCTAAGGTAGAGTCACAACCACCTACTGTGTCCTCTCTAACCTAGTCGAATACTGGTTCTCATCGAAGTCGTAAAACCTCGACTCCCAAGAAATTTGTAGCTGCAAACTCTCCTTCTGCCTCGCCGAAAAAATGATCGAAGAAGATACAGTGGAGGGAGAAGAAAATCAGGAAATTTCTAGTCTACTAGTGGAAGAAAGTTCTGAGATACAACAAGGTGTAGGTCTTAATAGTGATGAATAGGCAATGACTACCCAAGGACTTGATTTGAATGCTGTCGATTCTACAGGTAATGCTCTTCCTATACCGTCTGAGTTTATGTTGGAGTTACAAGAACAAGAGGCTATAGAAAATATGCTATCAATAGCTGTTGAGGGAAGTCTGGCTGGAGATTATGTGGGTGTGTCTGAAACTATAGGTGTTAATCGGGCCGGGCTGACCCGTTTTCAACCCGCTTCAACCCGGTTCAGCCCGGTTCAGCCCGTTATTGTTGCTTATTGTGCGGGCTGAGATGGGTTGTTGGGGGCGGGTTTTGGACGAATATGTTTTGGATAACGGTGCACCGTACCCGCTAAGCTTGTGACCCGTTAACGGGTTGTTAATGGGTTACAGCTCGTTATCAGCCCGATTACCATTGAGAAATATTTTTTTTTTGAATTATTTGGATTGTTGACAATGGTGAAATTGAGAAATGACCGTTGGGGAACGGCCAGATTTTGCAGAAATGGCCATTTCGGCCTCCCCCATTAAAAAATATAGCCCTCCCACCCCTAATAATTGAAAAATTACATTTTCAACTTTTTAAAACCTAGAAATAGCCCCCATTCTTCTTTATTTTTCCTCACAATTCACTCTCTTACTACTCTAATTCTCTCTTCATATTATTATTCTTAAACTCTCAAATCTCAAAATTTCAATTATTTATTATTTTAAGTTTCATCAATTATTTAGTTTAGCCATTACAAAATTATTATTATCAAATATCAAGTATTCAAGTGAAGTGTGGTATCAAGTACTATCAAGTATCAACTATCAAGTTTCGGTCTATCAATTGAAGTTTGATTTTTGATATAAAAATTAATGCGGCATCCGAAATCCCGGTACACTCATTCCATCTCTTTCTCTTATTTGGTGTACACTTATTTTATTATTTAGAATTATTAATTTAATTTACATAATGAATTTATTTAGAGCAGCCAAAAAAGCGTGCACTAGTAGATGTGGTAGTAAGAAAACTTCCAAAAGATCAAGAGGTGGTGTTGGTTCTTCTAGTAGCTTTACACATATTTCTGAAAGTTCACCTGAAAATTTAAATGTAGATTATGAGTGAATGCAAGAAAATTTCGGTATAGATAATGATTTAGATGATATTTTAGATGATATTCAATCACCCGATAATCTTAAAACACCACCACCTACACCTGGTAATGCTAGTCAAACTCAAAATATTAGGGGTGGAACAAGTAGGCCTCCTCTCCCTATTAAGAAGAATCGACGATTAAGAAGTAAGTGTTGGATGTTTTTTGAAAGACTAGAAGATCAAAAAAATTATGTAAAATGTAAAATTTCTAATGAACATTATAAACATGAGCCCGGTAAGGGAGGGGGAACGGGGCAACTTCGTAGGCATATGGAAGACAAACACCCTCTTGATTGTGGAGTAGATGAGGAATCTGGGCAACAAAAACTTAACCCGAGTACTGGGGGTTAATTGATAAATACGATATTAAGAAAGATCGGGAAGAATTAACTAAAATGATTGCTTTAGGTTGTTTACCTTTTAGTTTTGCTTCTTCATCGTATCTTGTTACTTATATTCAAAGAATTTATAACTCTATGTTTAAAGGTATTCCTAGAAGTACTTGTAGAGCTGATATCTTTAGGCTTTTTGGACAATATCATACATATATACGTTATTTGTTCGCAAGTCTTCTTTGTAGAGTTTCTCTTACTTCTAATATTGGTCGTGCTGTAAATGGAAATGATTATTTGACTGTTACATGCCATTGGATATATGATAATTTTTGTATGCAAAAACATATTATTGCTTTTAAATATGATGAAGATCAAAGTCATACTGGTGCATTTATAAGTAATACTATCCATGAAGTTGCTATATTTTATAATCTTGCAGAAAAAGTAGTTTATATGTCATTTGATAATGCTTCTAACAACGATGCTGCTATTACAATATTAAAATCGCATCTACACCCACCACTTCCTAAAATATTTCATGTTAGATGTGCATGTCATGTTTATAACTTGATTGTGAAGAGTGGCCTTGAATTATTTAGAGATGAAATTACTTTAGTTAGGAGAGTTGTTGGTGTAATTCAAGGAAATAATATAAGTTCTAGGTTAAATGCATTTAAGAAAAAATGTGTACACTATGGACTAAAACCAAGACTCATGCCTGAAGAAATAGTTACTAGGTGGAATTATACTTATTTATTCTTAAGATGTTGTTAAAAATAAAGAAAACCTATAACTGAAGTTGCTAATTCTCATTGTACTGATCCTAGCCGTTTGCTAACATCTAGAACTTGGGATATCATTCATGATGTTGTACAATTTTTACAAAAATTTTATGTGGCTACACTTGAGTTTTCTGGAGATTATTAACCTACTATTGCAAATGGTTTAGTTCATATTGCTGAAATTTTTCTTTTACTATATAATTTGAAGAAGAAAGAAGGATATGCTTCTGTTGTTGAATCTATGCTAGATAAGTTTAAAAAATATTTCTACCCAATTCCCTATATTTACCTAATTGGTGCTATTTTAAGTGTCACCAATTAATTAGAATATAATATAATTATATGGATATTGGACCAACTGAAACTCCTGATATTGACATGTGACGATCCGGCCGGTCGTCTTAAGAATTAATACCTTGATCCCCTATTAACTGCTTTCTCCAAGTTTATTTCTACTATTTTGATTTGCCGGAATGTTCGGTTTCGAGTTTCGGAGAGTGTTGGGACACCTAATCTCTAAATGAGAGCTTAAGTGTTGGAAAGTTGACCGTAGTCAGAACAATGTGAAGATGGCCTCGGAATGAAAATCCGATGGTTCTGTTAGCTCCGTTGGGTGATTTCGGGCTTAGGAGCGTGTTCGGATTGTGTTTTGGAGGTCCGTAGCTAATTTAGGCTTGAAATGCCGCAAGTTGAATTTTGGAAGTTTCTGGTTCGATAGTGAGATTTTGATCCGACGGTCAGAATGGAATTATGGAAATTGGAGTATCTCCATAGTGTTTAATGTGACGTGTGTGCAAAATTTCAGGTCATTCGGACGAGGTTTGATAGACCTTTTGATCAAAAGCGTAATTTAGAAGATTTTGGAATTCTTCGGCTTGAATTCGATGCAAATTTGGTATTTTAATGTTGTTTTGAGTGTTTCGAAGGTTGGAACAAGTTTGAATGAGGTTATGGGATATGTTGGTATATTTGGTTGAGGTACCGGGGGCCTCGGGTGAGTTTCGGGTGGTCAATCGGACCATTTCATGATATTTGAAGTTGCAGAAAACTGCTATGTGTGTTGCATACCAGTTGTTCTTCACGTTCGCGAGTGGAACCTCGCATTCGCGAAGGGTTTAGTATATGGAGCTGAAGGTTTGGCCTTCGCATTCGCGAGGGAGGTCCCGCGTTCGCTAAGGGCTGGGGTCTTTGAACTACGTGTTCGCGAGAAGGGAGCCGCGTTCGCGATGGGCTGGGAAGCTGAGCCTTCGCATTCACGAAGAAGGGGATGCGTTCGCGAAGAAGGAAAATGGTCAACGTCAACTTGTGCTTCGCGAATGCGAGGCTTTGATCGCGTTCGCGAAGAAGGATTTAAATGCCTGGCAGAATGATTTAAAAGGCCTATTCCGTGATTTTGAGCCTAAGTTCCTCCATTTGTGATCGATTTTGAAGCTTTTTAAAAAAGGATTGAAGAGGGATTCAAGAGGAATCACTTGGAGGTAACATTTTTGACTTCATAACTCGTTTATATGTGATTAAAGACCTAATTGGTGGTGAGAAATTAGGTAAAAATGGGTAATTAGGACTTGAGATTAAGAGACCTTAACATGGGTATTTGAGGGGTCAATTAAACTTTAATTTTAGTGTTCTTGTTATGTTTAGACTCGGGAGAGTACTAGGTTCCTGAAGATATAAATATTACCCGATTTCGAGACATGGGTCCGAGGGGCATTTTGGTCATTTTACCTAATTTCGCCTATTAGTTTAGAATTTAATTGTAGAATCAGTTACTTGAAGTGTTATTTACATTATGTAATTGAATTGAATAGATTTGAGACATTTATAGTCGAGTACCCATGGCAAGAGCGTGGTTTCGAGTCGGTTCGAGGTAAGTGGCTTGCCTAACCTTGTGTGGGGCTTTCCCCTTAGGATTTGGTATATTTGGTAATTGAAATGCCTTGTAAGTGAGGTGACGGGTGCGTACTTGTGCTGATTGTTGGAAATCCGGTTTTCATTAAGTAATTACTAGTATGTTTCCTTTCCTATTTTTATTACTTGCACTATTAAACATGTTGTTAGCTTAAAAAAGCATGTCCAAGTGATTTAATTGCTCTATTTGCTCAAACTGCTTTATTTGAATTATATGCAGCATGCTAGACTAGAATTACTTGCTTGCCCTGATATGAAATTAGCCATTTCTGAATATTTTTCTGTTGTTGCTGTGTATTTACATTGGAACTACGGATGTGGGATTCTGGTAGATCCCCCTTGTCTTTTTATTTGGGACTACGGATGTGGGATTCCAGTAGATCCCCCTGCACAGTTATTTGGAACTACGGGACTGCACCCGGTAGATTCCCCAGTACTGGGTATTTATATTGGGACTACGGATGTGGGATTCTGGTAGATCCCCTTGCACAGTTTTATGAAACTATGGGATTGCACCCGGTAGATTCCCCAAGTACTGGATATTTATATTTGGGACTACAGATCGGGATTCCAGTAGATCCCCGCGCACTGATAGTTGGACTGCGGGACGGGATCCCGGGAGATCCTTCGAATACATATGATGGACTATGGACGGTATCCCGGGAGATCCACTAGATAGATATAATTGGGACTACAGGACGGTATCCTGGAAGGTACCCTGGTTGTTATCTCTGTGTTGAGTTGTATTTCCTTTCTGTGATTATTTTGTCTCTGTTCTAGTTGTTGTTGTTCTTTCTATTCTATGTTATTTCTTACTATTGCACTTAATTATACTGTCTTATTCTACACTATTATACCTTATATTTTATTTAACCTCAGTAGGCCCCTGACCTTCCTCGTCACTACCCGATCGAGGTTAGGCTCTGCACTTACTGAGTACCACTGTGGTGTACTCATGCCCCTTCTGCACATATTTTTCATGTGCAGATCCAGGTACTTTCACTCTGTCTTATCATCCTTGAGGCGAGGCGCTTCTGTAGAGACTTCAAGGTATATCTGCCTCATCTACAGACCGAGGAGTCCCTTTCTATCTTTCTGTAATAATATAGCCCTTCAGTACTCCCCTTTTAGGTTAGACATTTCTGGAGTTAGAGCTTCTTATGTATCTTTTAGCTTGTGATTCATGGGTTTCTGGGTTTTGAAAAAATGCATTGGTTTTAAGAGTTAATATTGTGTAAGCCGAGCGGCACTTTTAAACGCTGTTTTATTACTCTATTTCTGTTTTAAATTGTTTTCTTCCACAAATTTGGTTTATTTTCTACATTTTAGGCTTACCTAGGCGTAGAGACTAGGTGTCATCACGATGGTTCACGGAGGGTGAACGAGGGCCGTGATAAGTTTGTATCAGAGTTCTAGGTTCATAGGAGTCATGAATCACAAACCGATTTATTAGAGTCTTGCTGATCGGTACAGAGACGTCTGTACTTATCTACGAGAGGCTATGTAACTGTTAGGAAAATTTCACTTCATTTGATTTCCTTGTCGTGCGAGATTTGATGTCACAATTCTAAAATTCTGTCTTGTATTCTCTCACAAACGGTGAGGACACGCACTACCGAGATGATCAGGCACCCGCGCCCCTTACTGCAGCCGTTAGAGGCCGGGGCCGGGGTAGAGGCCGAGGACGCGCATGTGGTGCAGCCAGAGCACCTGCACGAGACTGCCACCAAGGTACACCAGCAGTTCCAGCCGGGAGTCCATGCACCTGATACGCCTACTACTACTACTACTCCAGCACTTCAGGAGACTCTAGCACAGTTCATGAGCATGTACACCACTTTGGCTCAGGCAGAGTTGCTTCCCCTTGCTGTAGCTACGTCTCAGGCCGGGGGAGGAGCAAAGACTCTCGCCGCCCACACTCCTGAACAGCGAGTGCATGTTGAGCAGGTCCTTAAGCTTATTCCTATACCGCCTGCAGTACCAATTCAGCCCGAGGGTAGGGCAGCGGCTTCCAAGGAGGAGCAGCTGAGGCTTGAGAGGTTCAAGAGGTACAAGCTTCATGTATTTAGCGGTCTAGCATTAGAGGATGCTCTGGTATTTCTAGATGAGAGTTACCGCATTCTCCGTACCATGGGTATATCAGGATTGAGTGGGGTTTCCTTCACTACTTTCTAGCTTCGAGGAGCTGCCTATGAGTGGTGGCGCACCTATGAGTTAGACAGTCCGGATGAGGCTGCTTCACTGATTTGGACTTAGTTTTCAGATTTGTTCCTAAGAGAGTATGTTCCTCAGAGCCTCAGGGATGCATGGCGCAGAGTTTGAGCATTTGCACCAGGGTACTGTGACTGTCTCAGAGTATGCTGTCTATTACACCAGTTTGGCTAGACATGCACTAGCCTTGGTTTCTACTGTTTGTGAGAGGGTTCGCCGGTTTATTAAAGGCCTTATTCCCAGAATCAAGTCTAGCATGGCTCGTGAGTTGGAGATGGATATTTCTTATCAGCAGGTGGTGAGCATTGCTAGGAGGATTTAGGGCATGCATGCTAGAGAGAGAGAGGAGAGGGAGGCCAAGAGGTCTCGAGAGTCAGGCCATTTCTCTGGTGGCCATGCCCTAGTAACAGGTCGTCATGGTAGGGGTTATATAAGTCGCCCTGTTCATTTAGCTCTTCCAGCAGCCAGTGGTATTCCAGCTCCTCCTAGGCCTCAGGAGCCTTATTATGCACCACCGGTATCTAGCGCGCCTCCTGCGCGAGGTGCTTTCAGAGGTCAGTCCAGCAGTCCTGGTCCGAGCTAGTCACAGCCACCACGTCCTCCCAGAGCTTATTTTGAGTGTGGTAACACACATCATATGGTGAGGGATTGCCCCAGACTTGGGAGAGGTGCACCTCCACAGACTTCTCAGCCACACCGTGCCCCGCAGAGTTCTTAGGCTATGGTTATAGCTTCGGTTGCTACCCCACCTGCTCAGCCAGCCAGAGGTGGAGGTCGGGGAGGTAAAGGTCGCCTTAGAGGGGGAGGCCAGGCCCGATACTATGCCCTTCCTGCCCGTACCGAGGTTGTTGCCTCCGATTCTGTCATCACAGGTATTATACTGGTTTGTCATAGAGATGCATCGGTTCTATTCGATCCAGGCTCCGATTATTATTATGTGTCTTCTTATTTTGCTCCGTATTTGGGTGTATCTCGGGATTCTTTGAGTTCCCATGTTTATGTTTATACTCTTGTGGGAGATTCTCTTATTGTGGACTGCGTTTATCGATCGTGTTTGGTTGCTCTTAGTGGTTTTGAGACTAGAGCTGATATATTATTGCTCAGCATGGTAGATTTTGACATTATCTTGGGCATGGACTGGTTGTCGCCCCATTATGCTATTCTTGATTGTCACGCCAAAACCATGATGCTGGATATGCCAGGTGTACCACGTGTTGAGTAGAGGGGTACTTTAGATCACACTCCTAGTAAAGTTATTTCTTTTCTTAAAGCTCAGCGTATGGTTGAGAAGGGGTGTGGCACGTATTTAGCTTATATGAGAGATGTCAATATTAATACCCCTTCAGTTGATTCAGTTTCAGTAGTACGGGATTTTCCCGATGTGTTTCCAGCTGATCTTTCGGGCATGCCGCTTGATAGAGATGTCAATTTTGGCATTGATCTGTTGCCGGGCACTCAGCCCATTTCTATTCCTTCGTATCGTATTGCTCCTCCTAAGTTGAAGGAGTTGAAGGATCAGTTACATGAATTGCTTGATAAGGGTTTTATTCGGCCTAGTGTATCACCTTGGGGTGCTCCTATCTTGTTTGTGAAGAAAAAAGATGGTTCTATGCGTATGTGTATTGATTATCGCCAATTGAACAAGGTTACAGTGAAGAATCGTTATCCTTTGTCTCGTACTGATGATCTGTTTGACCAGCTTCAGGGCGCATGAGTGTTTTCTAAGATTGATTTGCACTCAGGTTACCATCAGTTGAAGATTCGAGAGCCAGATATCCCGAAGACTGCTTTCAGGACTCGGTATGGTCATTACGAGTTCCTTGTTATGTCATTTGGGATAACCAATGCCCCAACAGCCTTTATGCATTTGATGCACAGTGTGTTCCGTCCGTATCTCGACTCATTCGTCATTGTCTTTATTGATGATATTCTGGTGTATTCCCGGAGTTGGGAAGATCATGAGCAACATCTAAGGACTGTGCTTCAGACTCTGAGAGAGAATAAGTTATATGCTAAGTTCTCGAAATGTGAGTTTTGGTTGGATTCAGGGGCATTCTTAGGCCATGTGGTATCGAGTGAGGGTATTAAGGTGGACCCGAAGAAGATAGAGGCCGTGCAGGGTTGGCCCAGACCATCCTCAGCTACCGAGATCCGTAACTTTCTTGGCCTGGTGGGTTACTACCGTCGTTTTGTGGAGGGTTTTTCATCGATTTTAGCCCCTATGACCAGGTTGACCCAGAAGGGTGCTCCATTTCAGTGGGCGGAGGAGTGTGAGGCGAGCTTTCAGAAGCTTAAGACAGCTTTGACTACAGCTCCAGTTTTGATATTGCCTACAGGTTCGGGGTCTTAAATGATCTATTGTGATGCCTTGAGGATTGGCCTCGGAGCGGTGTTGATGCAGGACGGTAGGGTGATTGCCTACGCGTCCAAACAATTGAAGATACATGAGAGCAACTACCCTGTCCACGACCTTGAGTTAGCTTCCATTGTTCATTCCCTGAAGATTTGGCGCCATTATGTATACGGGATTCCCTGTGAAATTTATACTGACCATCGGAGCTTGCAGCACCTGTTCAAGCAAAATGATCTAAATTTGCGCCAGTGGAGGTGGTTAGAGTTGCTAAAGGACTATGACATCACTATTTTGTATCACCCGGGCAAGGCCAATGTGGTGGCCGATGCTTTGAGTCGTCGGGCAGAGAGTTTGGGGAGTTTGGCTTATTTACCAGCATCAGAGAGGCCCATGGCAATGGATGTTCAAGCCTTAGCCAGCCAGTTTGTGAGATTGGATCTTTCGGAGCCCAGTCGGGTTCTAGCTTGCGTGGTTTCTCGGTCTTCCTTATTTGATCATATTAGGGAGCGGCAGTATGATGACCCTCGTTTGCTTGTCCTCAAGGACAAGGTTCAGTACGGTGATGCCAGAGATATGACTATTGGTGATGATGGGGTATTGAGGATGCATGGTCGGATTTGTGTACCCAATGTTGATGGGCTTCGAGAGTTGATTCTAGAGGAGGCCCATAGTTCGCGGTATTCCATCTATTCGGATGTCGCGAAGATGTATCAGGATTTGGGACAGCACTATTGGTGGAGGCGGATGAAGAAAGATATAGTTGGATTCGTATCTCGGTGTCTCAATTGTCAATAGGTGAAGTATGGCACTAGAGACCGAGTGGGTTGCTTCAGCAGATAGAAATTCCGAAGTGAAAGTGGGAGCGGATCACCATGGACTTTGTAGTTGAGCTCCCACGGACTTTGAGGAAGTTCGATGCTATTTGGGTGATTGTGGATCGGCTGACCAAGTCCGCTCATTTCATTCTTGTGTGTATGACTTACATTTCGGAGAGGTTGGCGGTGATTTATATCCGAGAGATTGTTCGTCTGCATGGTATTCTAGTGTCCATCATTTCAGATAGAGGTACACAGATCACATCACGGTTCTGAAGGGCTTCAGCATGAGTTGGGTACTCGGGTAGAGTTGAGTAAAACATTTCATCCGCAGACGAATGGATAGTCCGAGCGCACTATTCAGATTCTTGAGGATATGCTCTGTGCATGTGTGATTGAGTTTGGAGGGTCTTGGAATCAGTTCTTGCCATTGGTGAAGTTTTCTTATAGTAACAACTATCAGTCCAGCATTCAGATGGCACCGTATGAGGCTTTATATGGTAGACGGTGTAGATCCCCGGTGGGTTGGTTTGAGCCGGGTGAGGCCAGATTATTAGGCACAGACTTAGTTTAGGATGCTTTGGAGAAGGTTAAGGTGATTTAGGATAGACTCCGTACAACCCAGTCTAGATAGAAGAGTTACGCGGACCGGAAGGTTCGTGATGTTTCCTATATGGTTAGAGAGCGGGTTTCTGCTTCGGGTTTCGCCTATGAAGGGCGTTATGAGATTTGGGAAGAAAGGGAAGTTTAGTCCGAGGATTATTGGTCCTTTTGAGATATTGAGGCATGTTGGGGAGGTTGCTTATGACCTTGATTACCTCCCAGCTTGGCAGGAGTTCATCTGGTATTTCATGTTTCGATGCTCCGGAGGTATCACAGTGATCCGTCGCACGTGTTGGATTTCAGTTCAGTCCAGTTGGACAAGGATCTATCCTATATTGAGGAGCTAGTGGCAATATTGGACATGAAGGTTAGAAAGCTGAGGTCAAAGAACATTGCTTCGGTAAAGTTCAGTGGCAGGGCCAGCCGGTCGATGAGGCGACCTAGGAGACCGAGCAGGATATGCACAACTGTTACCCTCATCTTTTCACTACTTCAGGTATGTCTCTATGCTCGTTTAAGTATGAACGAATGTTTAAGTGTAGGAGGATGTGACGACCCGGTCGGTCGTCTTAAGAATTAATGCCCTGATCCCCTATTAACTGCTTTCCCCAAGTTTATTTCTGCTATTTTGATTTGCTGGAATATTCGATTTCGAGTTTTGGAGAGTGTTGGGACACTTAGTTCCTAAATGAGAGCTTAAGTATTGGAAATTTGACCATAGTCGGAACAGAGACGGCCTCGGAATGGAAATTAGATAGTTCTGTTAGCTCCGTTGGGTGATTTCGGGGTTAGGGGCGTGTTCAGATTGTGTTTTGGAGGTTCGTAGCTAATTTAGGCTTGAAATGCCGAAAGTTGAATTTTTGAAGTTTCCGGTTCGATAGTGAGATTTTGATCCGAGGGTCGGAATGGAATTCCGGAAGTTGGAGTAGCTCCGTAGTGTTTAATGTGATGTGTGTGAAAAAGTTCAGGTCATTCGGACGAGGTTTGATAGACTTTTTGATCAAAAGCGTAATTTAGAAGATTTTGGAATTCTTAGGCTTGAATCCAATGCGAATTTGGTGTGTTAATGTTGTTTTGAGCGTTCTGAAGGTTGGAAAAAATTTGAATGAGGTTATGGGATATGTTGGTATATTTGGTTGAGGTCCCGGGGGCCTCGGGTGAGTTTCGGGTGGTCAATCAGACCATTTCATGATATTTGAAGTTGTAGAAAATTATTGTCTGTGTTGCAGACCAGTTGTTCTTCGCGTTCGCGAGTGGAACCTTGCGTTCGCGAAGGGTTAGGATGTGGAACTAAAGGTTTGGCCTTCGCGTTCGCGAGGGAGATCCCGCGTTCGTGAAGGGCTGGGGTCTTTGAATTACGCGTTCGCGAGAAGGGAGCCGCGTTCGCGATGGGCTGAGAAGCTGAGCCTTCGTGTTCATGAAGAAGGGACGCGTTCGCAAAGAAGGAAAAATGGTCAATGTCAATTTTTGCTTCGCGAACGCGAGGCTTTGACCGCATTCACGAAGAACTATTTAAATGCCTGGGCAGAATGATTTAAAAGGCCTATTCTGCGATTTTGAGCCTAAGTTCCTCCATTTGTGGGCGATTTTGAAGCTTTTTGAAGAGGATTGAAGAGGGATTCAAGGGGAATCACTTGGAGGTAACATTTTTAACTTCATAACTCGTTTATATGTGATTAAAGACCTAATTGGTGGTGAGAAATTTGGGGAAAATGGGTAATTAGGGCTTGAGATTAAGAGACTTTAACATGGGTATTAGAGGGGTCAATTGAACTCCAATTTCAGTGTTCTTGTTATGGATAGACTCGTGAGAGTACGAGGTTTCTAAAAATATAAATTGTACCCGATTCCGAGATGTGGGATCGAGGGTCATTTTGGTCATTTTACCTAATTTCGCGTATTAGCTTAGAATTTAATTGTAGAATCAGTTACTTGGAGCGTTATTTATATTATGCAATTGAATTGAATAGATTTGGGCCATTTTGGAGTCGAGTACTCATGGCAAGAGCGTAGTTTCGGGTTGATTTTGAGCCAGTTTGAGGTAAGTGGGTTGCCTAACCTTGTGGGGGGACTTTCCCCTTAGGATTTGGTATATTTGGTAATTGAAATGCCTTGTACGTGAGGTGATGAGTGCGCACTTGTGCTGATTATTGGAAATCCGATTTTTATTAAGTAATTACTAGTATGTTTCCTTTCCTGTTTTTATTACTTGCACTATTAAGCCTGATGTTAGCTTAAGAAAGTATGTCCAAGTGATTTAATTGCTCTATTTGCTCAAACTACTTTATTTGAATTCTGTGCAGCATGCTAGGCTAGAATTACTTGCTTGCCTTGATATGAAATAAGCCATTTCTGAATATTTTCCTGCTACTGTGTATTTACATTGGGACTACGGATGTGAGATTCCAGTAGATCCCCCTTGTCTGTTTATTTGGGACTACGGATGTTGGATTCCGGTAGATCCCCTTAGTCTGTTTATTTGGGACTATGGATGTAGGATTCCGGTAGATCCCCCTGCACAGTTATATGGAACTACAGGACTGCACCCGGTAGATTCCTCCAGTACTGAGTATTTATATTTGGGACTACGGATGTGGGATTCTGGTAGATTCCCCTTGTCTATTTATTTGGGACTACGGATGTGGGATTCTGGTAGATCCCCCTGCACAGTTATATGGAACTACGGGACTGCACCCGGTAGATTCCCCAAGTACTGGATATTTATATTTGGGACTACAGATCGGGATTTCAGTAGATCCTCGCACACTGATAGTTGGACTACGGGACGAGATCCAGGGAGATCATTCGGATACATATGATGGACTACGGGACGGTATCCCAGGAGATCCACTAGATAGATGTTGGGACTACATGACGGTATCCTGGAAGGTACCCCGGTTGTTATCTCTGTGTTGAGTTGTATTTCCTTTCCGTGATTATTTTGTCTCTGTTCTAGTTGTTGTTGTTCTTTCCATTCTATGTTATTTTTTACTGTTGCACTTAAGTATATTGTCTTATTCTATACTATTATACCTTATATTTTATTTAACCTCAATAGGGCCCTGACCTTCCTCATTACTATCCGACCGAGATTAGGCTTGACACTTACTGAGTACCGTTGTGGTGTACTCATGCCCCTTCAGCGTATGTTTTTCATGGGCAGATCCAGGTATTTTCACTCTGTCTTATCATCCTTGAGGCGAGGCGCTTCTGTAGAGACTTCGAGGTATATCTGCCGCGTCCGCAGACCGATGAGTCCCTTTCTATCTTTCTGTAATAGTATAGCCCTTCAGTACTCCCCTTTTGGGTTAGACATTTCTTGAGTTAGAGCTTCTTATGTATCTCTTAGCTTGTGATTCATGGGTTTCCTGGTTTTGGGAAAATATATTGGTTTTAAGAGTTAATATTGTGTATGCCGAGCGACACTTTTAAACGTTGTTTTATTACTCTATTTCTGTTTTAAATTTTTTTCTTCCGCAAATTTGGTTTATCTTTCGCATTTTAGGCTTACCTAGTCGCAGAGACTAGGTGTCGTCACGATGGTTCACGGAGGGCGAACCGGGGTCGTGACATGACACTTGTATTTCTGATCTATACACACATTTACAAACTTTATATAATTATTATGCTAACATTGTTGATGCTTCTTCGGTTGTAGATGCAAATATTCCTTCAAGTAATCCTTCAACATCTGGAACAACTATGGATGATAATGATGGTGTTCAAGATAATCTGATTTGGTCTACACTAGGAGAGCATCAACAAACCAGTACCAGGAATATTGATGAACTCCAATTCTACTTGCAAAAGTCACCAGAGACCCTCACAAAGGATTTTCTACCGCTGGGTTGGTGGAAGAGTAACTCAAATCAATTTCCTGTTCTTTCGGCCATGGCTCAAGACGTGCTAAATGTGCCAATTTCAACAGTCGTATCAGAGAGCGCATTTAGCCAAGTAACGCAGCAGCTAGGAGATACCCGTCATTAATTGGGCAACAATGCTTTGGAAATTCTAGTGTGCTTCAGAGATTGGATAAGATCAGAACGGAAAAATCAAGGGCGTGTCGAGGTAGACGAAGAGGAGGACCAAGAAATTGGAGATATAATGGTTTATGGTTCTGATTCAACCAATGCCGGAAACCTACAACCTCATGTTGACATGGAAGAACTTACAAAAAATGATGCAAAATATGTGATGTACTATTTCTTATTTTTTATAGTTATTGTAAACTTTTAATTTGCAAGTTCAAAAAGAAAAGAACTTGCAAATTAATTTGAAGTATTAAAAATGTAAAATGAAAGCCTTCAGAGTTTGTTCCTTATATATTGCCTATTGGTCTTATTAAATATTTTTTGTAGCCACCTAATTTCTAATTTCAATTTTATAATTTTAAAATACAAATTTCAAATTTAAAACTTTAAACTTTAAACTTCAAAGTTTAATTCTAAGCCTTAAAAGTTTGCAAATACTTAAGTATCAATAACATTGAATAAGAAAAACAAAATTTAATTTTTTTTAAAAAATATAGTAGCCCGGCCCACCCGAACCCGTTAAGCCCGAACCTGAACGGGCCTAAATAACTCGAAAAAGTTCAACCCGCCCCCAGCATGTTATCTCAGCCCGTTAACCAACCCAGTTCGAAAACGGACGAGATGGTTTTTTTCCTGTTCAACCCGTCCCAGCCCGCCCGATAAATAGTTATATTTTGGCACTTGATAGTACTATCGGGGAACCAACTGAGGGACCTAATTCCTCCGCCCAAGAGGAGCCCTATGCTTCTACTTGGGACAAAACCCCTGATTCTCCACAAGAACCCCAAGTCAGTACTGATCCCGCTCCCTCTCCTCAATTCTATGCTGAGCCATTGTTAATTGTTGTTCCTGAAATGAGATCTCTGTCTGAGAAGAAGAAAGAGGATAGTAAAGAAGAAGACTATGACAATGTGTCTCTTGCGAGCTTCATTAGTGTTAGGAGTAGAAAGGCAACTCCCCAGGAGTCAACTCCTAAGAGACCTACCACTAGGATGCAGAAGAAGGAAGCTCTTGAGTTAGTCCTAAGGAAAAGTAAAGAAGAAATGAAGAGGAGGAGAGTGGTAAAGTATGGAAAGACTGTCAATGAGAAGGTAGTGCCTCCAGCACTAGTTGTTGATATTGATGATGAGGTGAATGAGGAACCTGATTCCTTAGTTCGTAAGTCCTTAAATAAACCTACAGTTCCAAAGTCCAAGAAAGAGTCATCTGTGAGTGAGATGGATTTGAGCAAGGTTGAGGGTGAAAAATCTGGTGAGAGAGTAGTTGAGGAGTCTGGTGAAAAAGTGGCTGAGGAGTCTACTAAGAAGGTGTCAAGAAATCTGCAGACAAAGGGAAGAGTGTGAGAAAATCAGTGAAAAGGAAGGCTTGTGCCAGTGAGGAACCTGCTTCCTCCAAGAAGGCCAATGTTGGTTCAATCCAAGATGTTGGAAGGGAAAATTTGAGAAACCAAAAGGTGTTGTGGGCCACATATTTGCCCTTGATATTCTTGACTTGTCAGGAATGCACCAACCGGCTGATATCTGTGAATTCCAACAGTGGACACATTTGTTCACAAGTGACAGTTCTAAAGTGTATCAGGCAAAAGTGCATAGTTTCTATGCTGACTTCTTCAAAGTTGAGGATGATAACATCTGCCTGAAAATGAATGGTGTTGATTTTGTGATGGATACTGCTGTACTGGGAACCATTTTGGGCGTGCCTACTGACGGAATGTCCTCCATTGAGGGAACCTGCTCTTTGAACTTTAGAAATGCCATCTTGAAGGATAAGGGAGTACAACAAGGGGAACGGGTACACAAGAAGGCCCTCCTTCCAGTGTACCAACTGCTGTTTGAAATGGTCAACAAAGTTTTGCTCCCACGCGTAGAAAGACATTCCATGACGTCACGAGCCGACTTGGTTCTCATGGAACCACTGGATGACTACACCATTATAAACCTGCCTGGTCTTATGATAAAGCAAATAAAGAAAGTGGCAGAGTTCAAGGATGGTAATCATGGGCAGCCTTACGGGTTCCATCTCACCAAAATATTTGAATTCTTCAAAGTCCCCTTGGGGAAAGCTAAAGTGGGTACCCGCAAGCAAACTTTCTCCAAGACCACCCTTGAAGATTGTGAGTGCATTGATAGGCGTGGATGGGTGGACATCAATTCCACTATCTCTCAGCCGATCAACGCTCAAAATAGTGCCACTGAAGAGATAAGAAAGTTGAAGGCACAGAATGCCATTTTCGTAGGTCAGCTCAATCAGGTCTAGGAGGCACCTAATTCTACCAGTTCCTAAAGCACATAGGTTGCCCGCCTCACAAAGGAAAAAGCTGACCTTAAAAAATAGGTTGAGGATCTGAAGGAGAGGCTGCCCAACGAGCAGGCGTCAACAAATGCTCGCATGGACATCCTACTTAGAACCCTTGCCAGTGTTCCTTAAAAGTTGTTCCCTTCACAGTGTCTAGTTCCTAGTGTCTGTCATCTATTTCAGTTTCATGTGCTTAGAGATGTTTATGACTGGTACCTTTTTGTTGTTTTTATTTTGTGGGTGATTTGGTAACAATGGAACTGCTCCCTGCTTTATTTCCAAAAATCAATGAAAATTTTGTCCTTTTGTTGTGCATGCCTTGTTCTTCTACTCTGTTTTAGTCATGTTTGTGTGCACACATGTGGTATGAGTTAACTAATCTAGACTTCTTTTTGCTTATTTCTTGCTACTGATCTTTTTATGATGCCAAAGAGGGGAAATTAATTGATGGGGAACAGATTCAGGGGGAATACAAGAAATTACGTATGTCATTCTAGTTCTTAGGTAGAACTTCGATTATAAGTTTGTCATCATCAAAAAGGCGGAATTTGATAGGTTATATGCATCCCTATTATGTTTTGATGATATAACAAAAACCAGATGAGGAACTTGTTACACATCCTCAAGTACTTAAGAATAACAAGTCTCAAGCTGGGGACGTGGTTCAACTCTTCAGAGTCAGGGAAACAGTTAGAGGAAACAGATGGACACCAGTTCCCTTAGTAACTGTACCAGTCAACCCCCGACAGCTGTAAAGTTATTGCCTGCACATGTAACAGTGCAAACAGTGCAACAATCAACTTTATGGGGGAATGCCCTTGTACCAAACATGCTTGCATCATTCAAGTGATGTCACCTATGTAATATTAACATTGAAGCAAAGGCAAAAACATCACTCTTGAACATTCAAGAATCAATCAAGCATTCTCTCAAGCGAGCAATCAATCCTGCAAGTGATACTCAAGGGCATCAAGAACAAAGAACAACATAACAAAGGACCAGTTCCCTGTATTGAGTCATTACATGTCCTTAGTTGTGTTGTACCTTTGTTAAAGTACTCTACTTTTAATTCCTACTTAGCTTAGTTAGAAGTATTGTATAGGAAACTTTTGTAAAATCATAAACCGTGTGTTTGTGTCTTGGCTAGAGTTAGTCGAGTTGTAAGCTTTGTAATAGAGTAATTACAAATGTGCTTGTAATAGAGTTGTTACAAGTTAGTGAGTAATTAAGAGGTTAATTCCTAGGTTACAATAGGTTGTAATTTGAAGTTTGTTCAGTAATGAAGTTGAAATCCTACAAGGGTAGGTCGTGGTTTTTAATCCCGTGAGCTCGGAGTTTTTCACGTAAAACTCCATTGTGTCATTTACTTACTACAATGTGCGTGTATTCTGTGGGAACTAATAGAGAACCTGGTTCTTTGTATAGTTTGGTGGACCCTTAGTTTCTATCAATACTGCTTCATAAAGACAATATATTGATCCAACTAAAATTCAAAAAGAGCTTAAGTGACTAAATATATAAAACCAAAATTACCCCACATACACAGAAACTCTGTTAACAAGATTATAGACAACAATTGAAATAGATTATTACATTGCATAACAAGCTAAAATACAAAATTAGCTTCAAGACTTTCTTCCACTTCAATTATTTTTGTTGATTGTTGCTCTTCTTCAGCAAACCCAATATCACAACATTTGCTTGCCGGGGGAATTGAGGGCCATACCACTCGAAATATTCACAAGGACTTCGCCATTTAGACTGTGTGGAATCAAAATAAACAAAATAAAAACTTAAGAAAATTCCAACAAAATACAACCCATACGAAAAAATTCAGAAATTAACCTAGCCCATAATACTTACAACCGAGGAATCTACGCCCAGGGTTATCGTTGGACCATGGAATTTTTAATACTGGAGGATACCCACTTCGAATCCATGAAGTAAATTAGAAGAAGACTTAGAAAGTTGATGGCATGAGGAAGGAAATTTCAGCAGATGTTGTTTAATGGAGGAAAAGGTGGAGAAGAAACTATATAGGAAAAGAGAGAGAAAGAGTCGTTGGTCTTAAAGGTAAAATGACTTTTTCTTTTGTTTTGCCATTAGAACAATCACATTTGGGTGAAATATTTCTGCTCTACGTGCCCAACTGAGTTTGTATCTACTTTGTATGCTAGGTCAGCATAAAAAGGTATATTAAAAGATGAAAAACCAAGTGTAAGGGAGTATTTAGGACCTAGTATGATTAAAGGGGAACTAAATAAAAGTTGTCAAGTGTAGAGGTCCCTAATATTTCTACCTTTTCTCTAATGCATCTTACCAAATGACCCCTTAGTGTATAACTAGTGATCATTTTTAGTTACTAAAATTACCTATGTTTAGTCGACATAATTTTTTGCATTAAAAAAAAGGATATTAAAGCAAATAATTCATAAGTTATGATGTAGAAGTGCAAGTAGCTCACTCAATGTGTTGGTTCTATGTAGTATATATATTGCCCATAAAATCACTTTCGGAGACTCTTTCGATATCTCCTATCGTAAGGTTGTGTAAAAATAGCATATTATATCGAGTATATCGTATACCCTTTAGCTCAAGGATACCATCTAACATGTAAAGTAATAGATTGCTTGGACGTAGAATAATTATGGAATTTTTACCTTCTCTTATGCCACATATTAAACCTTGTCACCCTCCATGTTTAAGGTTAGAGATAATTACATTTAGTATACTAAATTACCATTTATATACCATAATTTAAAATAGGGATATAATTAATGGGGCATTTATTTTTGGCATAATTATAGGATCGTATATTCCCACGTTTCTCTTTCCTTTCAGCTCAACCCCCTCTCCCCACCTTTTACCTTTACCGTAACTCCCTCACCCCTCCACACGTTTTACCTTTACCCTTCACTCCCCCACGTTTTCTTCAGTTTTCTTCTATACAGAACAAAAGCTACCCACGTTCTTCATTTTTCTCAATTTAATTTCACCAAATATTGAAGTTAAACCATAAAGAACATCAAATCTCCCAAAAAAATACATAAAAAATCTACAGTAGGTGATATCTCCTCTTTCGATTTGGGTGTATTAACACCAAAATTACCACAAAAACAAGTAAAATCTACACATGCAATGAAACCTACTACTCACATTTCATCTCCTAGACAAATCCGTGCTGAAATGCGAACAAAGAAAATGTACGATGCAGAGGCTAGAGGAAGTGCTACACCAGGCGGCAAACAACTCAAAAGAAAGGGGAAAGAGGTATGTGTAGATGACGACTTTGTTGAAGATGTCCCTAAAATTCCAACAGTTAAAAAACCCAAGCTGCCTCCTACTTCCACAAAACAAAAAACGAAGAAACAGTCCAAAGAGCTCCCAAAATTGGTTCAGAAAAAAAAATTTGGTAAAGGTAAACATTTAGTATTTTCGTTTCCATTTTTTTAGTTTTGTTTTGGATGTAAAAATCTTTGTTTTAAGTGTTTTGGTAAATTGTAGATTAGTTGTCTTAATTTTCTAGATTTTTTGTAGTTGTGATTTAAAACACGGATATAATTGTAGTCGTGTTGTAATTATATTGTCCTTAGCTTTTGAATTTTGAAACAGAGTTGTAGCTACTTTTTGCTTCCTGCATTTTTGTAGATAATGTTTATATGTGTAGATGTCTTGTATGGTTTTGTAGTTATATGTGTGGGTTGGCTGTATTTTTTTGAAGCAGATTTGTATGTATTTTTTCTCCCTGATTTTTTTGGCAATAAGTGTAGTGATTATGTAGTTATATGTAGATATTATTTATATTAATGCTTAATTTATATGCAGTTTACTAATGTGAAATAATTTATCATTTTGTGCAGAATGGACATTATTTTGCCCCATATAATGTGGATTATGGTTGTGAGCACGTGATTTTTGTTTCGCGCGACAATCGCTCCAAAAGAAATAAAACAAAATAATAACAATTGGTCCTGTTGTACAATTTTTGGATTTTTACATGGCACTTTGTTAATTATTTATGATTTTTGCCCATTTTATTTTTATTAAAAACAAAATACAAAAAATGTATGTGTCATGCGTGATTTGAACCGTAATCTGGTTGTTAAATAGAAAATCATAAATAGGCATCTTGGTCCGTGATTTTTGCTTTGTTTGATTTTACCTGCTTTAAATATTTTGATATATGTGTGCAAATAATTGTATTAAGTGTTTATGTAATTTTAATTTAATTTACTTGGGTTTTGTTTTAAAAATAAAATAAAAAAAATATATAAAAAAATATATAATAAAAAAAAGAGATGCAGAATTGGGTTTAAAATCAGTTGGGCCTATTTTAATTTTAATTCAAGGCCCAAACTCAAACCCAAAACCCCATGTGTTACCCGGTCCAGTCCAGTTGATACCTAGGGTGTCCAAACGACGCCGTTTTAATCCAGTCTGATCTGGGCCGTTGATCTCAGATTGATCAACGGCCAAGATCACTTCTTCACAACCCATGATGAACCCGACCCATTTCCACCCGGACCAACCCAAACCCCCTTTAGATGAAACGACACCGTTTCCCCTAAGCCTTCAGATCCAAGCCATTGATTTCGATTGATCTGACGGCTGAGATCAACCCACCAATTCCATATATAAGCCCCTTATCATACCCTGCCCCCCTATCCAATACCCCAGCCTTCGTCCTCACCAAACCCTTCCCCTTCAAACCCTAGCCGCCCCCATCTCCCTTCACCAGAAACCAAGCGGCATGAACGTCGGTGACCTTCACCTTAACACCCTAGGACCACCTTGACACCCCGAACATGGATCCACCAACCGTTCAGCTCGAATCCCATCCCACCTTCTCGAATCTTCATTTGAAGATTCGAGTCAAAACTCAATCTACACCGTTTAACCCCAGTTTCACACCAGACACTCCCCAGACCCCCCTCGTGACCAAACCATGCTTGGTTTGGTCCGAATCTGACCAGGGAAGCACGAATCCCGGATCTAATTTTCGAAACTTTAAAGTTCCTCGTCGATGGTCCGTTGTCTTGTTTGAGCCGAAGAGATTAAGGTCTAATGGACCTTAATCGAAGTGTTTCTCATCTGAGAAACATTTCCATTAAAGTCCGTTCAGCCTTAAGAAAGGTCTGTCCGAGTCCGAGTTAAGGTTTTGATTTTTCGGGATTTAAGGTGAGTTTTGTTCTCTTTTCTTTGTTCTGTTAGTCCATGTTTGTTTAAAAGGCTGTTATTGTTGTTGTGAAATGGGTGTTTCGAATTTTACCAACTGTGTCCTGTCCACCTTGCCTGAACCTTTGTTGTTTGATTGAGTTTCTTCTTCTACTTGTTCTGATAATGTGTATGTATGTATTTGTTGTGCAATTAGTTGAATTCCAAATTTGAACTAATTAACTGATTCCTCGAGTACAATTCTGCTTAGTCAGTACAATTCGAATCATGTGTCCTATACTGTTAAATGTCTGATTTTGGTTTCGATTGTATGTGTTATAACTAATATAGTCGAGTCGACATGTGTCATCAATTAGTTTCAGCTGCCTGAACAATAACAAATCGATTTACTTTTGATAAGCATGGCTTGAATCACTTAGGAACTGAGTTTAGTGCTTATAATTGGTAATTTGAATCAGAAATGTAAAAATCAATGTTCTGTTTAGTCACAGTTCTGAAATTGGAGGGCATGTGCACTTATGCACAACATGTGCATTTTGTGCACAGCCTGTGCCCTGCCTAAGTGCTTTTGAATTAAATAGTTTGACAGCATGTGCTGTCAGACTACATCCTGCTGCCCATATTCTGCTTTAAGTTTTAGAAATAATAAACATTACTAAAAAGTTAAGCCTTCCAAGGGAATGTCATGGGGTTAATACTTAAATAGCTGAGTGGAAACTGAAAAGAAGATGGCACATGGGAGGGGTGTTTTTTTGGTCTAACAGGCTGTTAAAGGGCTGAGGTTAGGGCCTATAAAAGGGAAGAAGACCATCTGATATAGGAGACAGACATAAGAGGGGGAGGAGGAGATAGAGATACAGACACACAGGGAAATTGTTAACACAGAAAGAGAGGGGATTGGGACTGAACATTTGAGAGGAGATAGATCTGAGAGGAAGAATACACACAGACAGACATAAGAGAGAGGATAGATTTGAGAAGAGAGACCTGAATACATACATATTAACACACACAGACATATACAAGGGAGAAAGGATAGGAAAATCAGGAACTGTTTTCTTCGCATTGTCGTCTGGATTTCATTTGTTCTTCTGCTTATTCTGTTCCTTCCAAGTTTAAACTGAGCTCACTGGTTGTAGTTTGCATTGGGTTATTTCCTGAAGTTTGGTCTATCTGGGGTTTTCTATTTCCACTGCCCTGTTTGTTACCTGCTGTTACTGCTGCTGTTTCTATTGCCATTGTCATTCTACTGACTTCCTTTCTTCTTCGATTGTAAGCATTCCCAGGTACACACTCCTGAAACCTTGTTGGCCGAAAGTTTGAAGTTTGAAGTTGAAATAAAGAAACGAACATCTGTTTACTTTACAATCCTTGTGTTCAAAAATAGTTTGAATGGTAGCTTGGTCTGTATTTGTCTAAGTTAGTCCCAACCACGATTGCTCTGTATGAATTATGCACATCTTGATTGACATATTAGATAATATTGTTTGTTAGGTCAGACGTATTTTCAATGTGTATAACCATTAGGTTTCGATTTAGCTATGACAGTATAATATAGAATCGTGGCAAGCACCTGTACATATTTTGTCTAGACTTTTGAACTGTCAAATTTGTTATATTTGGTTCCATTTAATTTCAAGATAAATGTACCCCAAGCTAATTCTCATGTGGTGTTACGTTGATAGGATGACCATGTGTGTCAACCCTCTTGTTAGATTACTTGTTCCTATATAGGTTCGATATGGGTTTCGATATAGAGTCACTCTTTCGAAATAATGCAACTACTTTTTTTTTTGAGTTCAATTAACAGCAGCTTTCCTAATAAACAACTGATTTCATTTATCAAGCCTAAATAAGTTGATTACAAAGTTCAAACTTAAGGTTTGTTTAATGTAAATTTAGTATGAATTATCTGTTGCTTGCGATCCCCCCTTAGCAAATTAACGAAACTTATTCACTCCTTAAAGACGAGGCATGAGATAATTCTCACCTCATAAACAACCAATTAGGCAATCAAGCAAAAATTCGGATTCGTCATATATAGTAGAGATTTAGTATGTTAGTTGCTTAAACAAGTAAGTTTAGTATTTTTCCCTTTTTTTAGAGACAAATGTATTAGAAATGTAGCCACTTTAGGATATCCTTTCTAAAATAGAGACGAGCCTCGCCAAATAAAAATGCAAAATTGCGGGGCCCTCGATAAATAATCATAATAATTATTTAGAATTCAAGCTAGGCCGTTTAGTGAATCTCATGGCCCTCTCAAAAAATAATAACACGTTAGGCTCTTTAGGCGCGGCTTAATTAAATCATATTCTTAAATTCGGGTGCACATTGATGTGGCCCAAATCCAAATCTCAACGAAGTCAAAATGTGTTGACAATCACGGGCGCATTGATTGTGACGTGGTTCGAGATGCATTTTCACGACGTTGCAATTCTATAAAAATAAGTGATAATGATAAGAGCGGTTTAAACTTAATAAAAGCACGTAAGTCATAACATGTATTTAAATCAGATATTTAGCCATTATAACAATTTAAGCGACCGTGCTAGAACCACGGGATTCGAGGGTACCTAACACCTTCCCTCGGGTCAACAAAATTCCTTACTTAGAATTTCTGGTTCGCAGACTTCATTTGGAAAAGTCGAAAATTTCCTCGATTTGGGATTCAAGATAAACCGGTGACGTGGGACACCAAAAACCAAACCTTTCCCAAGTGGCGACTCTGAATTAAATAAATAATCCCATTTCGAATATTGTCACTTAAATTGGAAAAACTCCCCTCGCGCATTTATCCTTCGGGGCGGGCGCGCAAAAAGGAGGTGTGACAGCTCTGGCGACTCTGCTGGGGAAGTTTACCCAGAACTACTGGTTCAGGGTTCAAGAATTCGAGCTTAGAATAATTGTTATATTTGGCTTTATTATCTGATCTTTATTACATGTTTTTGCATAACGTGCTAAATGTTGTCTTTTACCGCTTTGATATTATCTGAACTGTATATAAACTGTGCCGAAACCCTTCTCTTCTTACCTCCGGGGAGAAGCTCGCTGGTCGAGACTCCCTATTCTGTTAGTGTCAATACCTGAAATAAGAAAGAGGTCGGACAAGTTACAAAGCCGGACGATCTCGCGGGTCCCCGGTACGTAGCCCCCTCCTCGACTCGAGTTGTCTGCTCGGGTACACAGTCTAGAACAAATGCCCAGGTTATAAACCTAGTATAACGAAACTTCATGCCGGATCCCTAGTAGGAACGTTTATTTGCATCATGTTGCATTTGACTTAGGGGGCTCAACACAGGGGTTGGGTCCGTCTAGGACAGGCAACCTGAAATGAAAAGACCATCCTGCTGCATTCCTATCTGTTTTGCGCATTTATTTGCTTCAGTTCCGCATGCTGACCGGTTTCTAAAAAAGAAAATAGCAGCGTAGGGAGATAATTACTTATTTTGGAAAAATAAAACCAATGTCCAAGTAGTGTCAAAACCTCGCCGGAATTTTTCTAAAAAAAGAATAAAAACAAAATTTGTCTTCTTAGTTTGAGTTATTAAAAAAAAATATATAAAATTTTTTCTTTTTTTTATCACTTCCAAAAAAAAAGAGAAGGTATTTATTTAAAAGTAAAAAAAAACGGAAATTCATAATTCAAAAAAAAATGTTGTCTCTTTCGTAGTACCCCTTTTATAAATTCAGACTAATAGTCCAAATATTTCCTAAAAAAAAATATATATAATAATATTTTCTTTAGTCTTTATCTCTTTGCAAAAGAAAAAATATAATAAAAATACGTATTCTTGATTTCTAGGTTTATTTGATTTTTTCTATTTATGGTATTCCCGAACTACGCCGGTTTGATTCTCACCGGATGTGAGATACGTAGGCAACCCTCGTCGGGTTCAACCCCATTTTGCTAAAATAGCCAAAATCAATAAATAAATAAATAAAAAAAAGAAAAATGTCAAATTTTTAAAGATTCATAAATAAGTCAGGTGACGCTGTTTTGTCATAAATAGCCGAATGATTTCGAAAAGGGACGCCGAAAGGCTGACTTTGCATAAACAGCCACCTTTGGGTCTTGTTTAGCATTTTTGTCCAGTTGACCCACACAGCCTTAAAATCTTCGTCCCCGAAGTGTTTAAAGGCCGTGTTCAAAACTTGATCCCCTCTGTAAAATATTTTGAGTCAAGTCATTTTTTGTTAAAATCACCTTAATAAATGTGCAGGATGAGCACGATGCAAAATGAACATTTTTCAATAATGACCAAAATCCCTGTCAAGTTACGGCTATGGTGGAATGATCTAGGTGTTGAAGGACAAAATGAGGTTAAGAAATATCTGAAAGGTCTTGTGGGTTTGTTGGAAATCCAGCCTCGGGGAGATATCATAAGAGCTTTGGTTACCTATTGGGACCCGGCGCACAATGTTTTCCATTTCTCTGATTTTGAACTCACCCCGACTTTGGAAGAGATGGCCGGATACATCGGGAATACTGAACTTCCCTTGAGGGAAAAATACTTGGTCGCCCCAAGAGTCGTCACGGTACATCGGTTCCTAGATTCATTGAAGATACCTAGAACAGTCCACAACCCGGATCTGGCAGCCGGATTTTGTACTTCATGCTTCATATATGATAGGTACGGTCATGAGGAGGGATTCAATAATCCAATCAACAAACTGTGCAGCAAAGGAGTTCGTCAGAAGTGGGACAAGCACAGATGGGTAGCGTTCATGATGATGTTCCTGGACCTTCTGGTATTTCCAAGGAAAGACGGAAACATTGATTTGAAGATATCCGGGGTCGTCAGCACTTTACTCACGCAAAGTGACAGTACTCTCGCGCCTATGGTGGTATCTGACATCTTTCGAGCTCTTACAGCTTGTAAAGCTGGGGGAAATTTCTTCGAAGGTTGTAACTTGCTCCTACAGATATGGATGACCGAGCACCTCTGCCATCATTCCGAGATTTTGAGCCATGGTTTCCCGGAAAAGACCTGCATAGAAGAATCTTACACGAGAACCAAAGAGATCAGTTTGCCCAAAGGAGTCCTGGCATGGACCTCGTTCTTTCAAGCTCTTACTGCCAGCCAAATACAATGGACGTTGGGATGGTTGCCTGTTGATGAGATCCTATATATGTCTGCAGCTAAAACTCATTTCTTACTAATGGGGCTTAAGAGCATTCAACCTTACGCACCCTGCCGAGTTTTGAGACAGTTCGGAAGATGCCAGACAGTACCTCATGAGGAAGATCTTAGCACTCAAGCAGTTGAGATAAGTCCTAACGGACAATTCCCAGAAGCGAAGATTCGCCAAATCTGGAGTGAGTGTCAATATTTGAAATCAGATACTTGCGTGCGGGATCGAGCCAAAGGAGAGACGGCGCCAGGTTACCTTGCATGGTATAGAAGGGAACTTGAGCATGAAAGGCCAGCTAAGAGACCCCACATCCGGAATTTCACCGAATCATCGCAAAGACAGTGGGATTGGTTAGCGATGGAAAGAGGCTATTGCGCCGAAATCAGCAGGTTAAAACAACAAGTGGGAAGCTTGAAATATGAGCACAACATACAAGTTGCTACCAATCTGGGAGAGCGGAACAGGTTAATTCAGGAAAACGAAATGCTCAGAGCCCAGATCAAACAGATAAGGGTGGATGCGGATAAACAGCCAAGGTGTCGATCAGACGAGCAGCTGATAAAAAGGCTAAAAAGTGAAATCAGGGAATGGCAAGATGGTTTGGAGAAATCTGAAAACGTCATAGCAGAGCTCAGGGCACAGTGGGATACAAGAGCAGATGAGCATCGCCGATACCTGAATCAATTGGAAGGCGACCACGAGAAGACTGTTGCTAAAATGAAGAGAGAGATGGCTACACTTGAGATCAAAGCAGCTAATCAGGCCAAGGATTTCCAAATTGAGAGCAGATACTGGTACGACTCAATAGCCCAGATAAAGTTGGAAGTACGGCGACTGAAGCATCAGCATATACAGGATGCTCAAGTATTCAAGATATGTAGCGATCAGATAAAACGCCTACTCGTAGAGAAAAAGCAAACCAGAGATAGGATCAAGGCCATTGCCCATGCCATCACCAGACGATGTCTACGATGTGAGAACATGTCCAGCGTTACCGTCCTCTCGGCAGTAATGGGTTATGTCAAGCAGACTATGCATGAGCTGGAGCAACTTGAGAGAGATCTCACGCCTAGGACCGCGGTGAGGCCGAACGATGCCCCGCGGACACCAATTTTCAAAACCATAATGCACTCATAGGTCAAATCTGTATCTTAGCATCTTCTGCTTGTTTTTCCCATCAGGGTGATTTTTAGTCTATTTTGAGTCTAGGTTTATTTTCAAAGTTCGCTTTTTCTTTTGCAAAATGTAGTTTGTAATAGACCATTTCAACAATAAAGAGGTTGCTTCTTTTATGCTCATTTGTGTTTTTCGAACTACGTAATGATCTGATTCACGTAGGCATCGTGATACGTAGGCAATCCTCATCGGATCCGGTCGCATTTCTTTTACTGCAAAATAATAAAAAAAAAACATAAAAGAAAAACAAAAAAAAGAAAAAGAAAAAAAGAAAAGAAGGGGAAAAACTAATAAGAGGAAAAATGTCGGAATGACGCATGCTCTCGTAGCAAACATATAGTAATCCACTTAACTGTATAGGTGCATCATGCCCAACGTGAGATTAACTATCTGTTATTTGCTGCAAATTAACCGTGCGTTTGTCGATGAGTATCCCAGGGTTTTTTGGAAAGACGGTTGGTTTGGTGAAAGTCTGGACTCGCACTCATACTTCACGAGGTCAAGGAGAAGTGTTCAACTACCTGTTGTTAGGACCAGAAGCAGTACTCACACTTACTTCACCAGGTCAAAAGGAAGTGTGGAAATGTCTTCAGAAATTCCATTGCAAACAACCCCTGTTTCCGAGGAAAGCTCGATCTCAGCCGTCCTCACACCTGAATCCGCAACTGCGGAGGAAAATAGAATCCTACGGCTCCGCATGTTGGAAATGCTGGACGATTGGAATAATGGGAAGGAGCCGCCAAGTGTCGTCCTCGGATTCCCTGAATTATTCTCCAGGTCAAGTGGGACTTCTAATGTCCCCATAAATTATCCTGCTACCCCATTCGGGTACCCAGCCACCTCAGCCTTCTCTGCTGGATCGCCTTCTGAGCCTCATCCCCGAATGTCATCCACTGATGCAAGCATGAACATCTTTACTGCATCGCCTTGCCCGATTACGGCACAGCCTACCACGTACAAACCAAGCTTTGACTCATCCTCTTTTACATTCCAAGCACCATCGTTCTCAATAGAACCAACTAGGTTCTCTACCAGCACTAATCCTCTACCGCCTCAGTGCGAACTTGCACCCGGGCAGGATCAGAACCCCAGAATTGCAGAACAAAATGAGATTGCCAAGAGAATGAGAAGCCTTGAACAAAGTTTGAAGAATATGCAAGGATTGAGCGGACAGAAGAGCGTCTCTTACGCCGACCTGTGCATGTTCCCTCACGTGCACCTGCCAGCGGGTTTCAAGACCCCGAAGTTCGAGAAATACGATGGGCACGGTGACCCCATTGCACATCTTAAGAAATACTGCAACCAATTGCGGGGAGCCGGCGGAAAAGAAGAACTGCTAATGGCATATTTTGGGGAAAGTCTAGTAGGGATAGCCTCGAAATGGTATATGGACCAGGAAATGTCCCGATGGCATATATGGGATGATCTCGCCAGAGATTTTGTGAAACAATTCCAGTATAACATCGACATTGCGCCAGACCGAAATTCGCTGTCGAATTTGAAGAAGAAACCTTCAGAAAGCTTCAGGGAATATGCTATTAAGTGGCGTGAACAGGCGTCATGAGTGAAGCCTCCCATGGATGAAGTGGAAATGGTCACTACTTTTCTCCAGGCTCAAGAATCTGACTATTTCCAAAACATGATGTCAGCCATGGGTAAGCCATTCGCGGAAGCGATCAAGATTGGAGAGATGGTAGAAAATGGTCTGAAAACAGGTAGGATTCTGAGTCAAGCAGCCATAAGGGCAACCTCCCAAGCCGTCCAAAGCGGGTCCGGAGGAATGACCAGAGGGAAGAAGAAAGAAGAAACAACTATGGCAGCCTCGGAAGTAAGGGAGTATCGTCATCCCAGGCTCCGTTTCCCGGAAAGAACCCCACAACACTATTTCCCCCACTCCAATTTGGCATATGCTCATCAACCTTATATGGTCATGAATGCCCAACCTTATGCCCATCCACCACAACAAGCCAACCGAGGCCCAGCTCCACCTCCCAGAAATCAGCCCCCTTACCGCAACCACTATAACCCACAACCCCCACAGAATAACTTTCGCCCTCAGGAGCCACCTCGACGGCGGACTTTCACGCCCATCGGTGAACAATACTCTACTTTGTTCCCTAAGCTAGTCCAATTGGGTTTCTTGCAACCAATCCCTCAAACAAGGCAAAACCCGACATCACCTTCTTACAAAGCTGGAGTCAGATGCGCCTATCATTCAGGGGCCGAGGGACATGATACAAATGACTGCTGGTCGTTGAAAAGAGTGGTCGAAAATTTGATAGAGCAAGGGAAAATATTGCTAAGGGACGAGGAGATCCCGAATGTAACTAACAATCCATTACCTGCTCACAATAATAGGCCGCTGATCGGAATGATTTGCGAAGACAAAGAATTTGACCCTGCTCTGAAAGCCATAATTGCCATTGTCGACACGGGGAAGAGGCCTGAGACAGACCAGAAACCAGAAGAGGGGGAGGAGGCCAAAGCTATAAATAAAGAGCCTAAAAAGAAGGTGGAGAAAAAAGTGGTACCTGTCACACCTCCTTTTTGCGCGCCCGCCCCGAAGGGTTAGATGCGCGGGTGGAGTTTTTCCAATTTAAGTGACAATATTCGAAATGGGATTATTTATTTAATTCAGAATCGCCACTTGGGAAAGGTTTGGCTTTTGGTGTCCCAAGTCACCGGTTTATCTTGAATCCCAAATCGAGGAAATTTTTGACTTTTCCAAATGAAGTCTGCAAACCAGAAATTCTAAGTAAGGAATTCTGTTGACCCGAAGGAAGGTGTTAGGCACCCTCGAATCCCGTGGTTCTAGCACGGTCGCTTAAATTGTTATAATGGCTAAATATCTGATTTAAATACATGTTGTGACTTATGTGCTTTTATTAAGTTTAAACCGCTTTTATTATTATCACTTATTTTTATAGAATTGCAACGTCGTGAAAATGCATCTCGAACCACGTCACAATCAATGCGCCCATGATCGTCAGCACATTTGGACTTCGTTGAGATTTGGATTTGGGTCACATCAATGTGCACCCGAATTTAAGAATATGATTTAATTAAGTCGCGCCTAAAGAGTCTAACGCGTTACTATTTTTGAGAAGGCCATGAAATTCACTAAACGGCCTAACCCGAATTCTAAATATTATGATTAGTTGTTGAGGGCCCCGCAATTTGTATTTTTTATTTGGCGAGGCTCGTCTTATTATTTACGAGAGATATCCTAAAGTAGCTACATTTTCTATTATGTTTGTCTCTAAAAAAAAATAAAAAAAAAGAAAAGGGTACGTGCTAATTTACTTAACCAAATCCGGATTTCCTGTCAATCATTTGATTCATTTGGTGAATTGTTTGCAAGATGAAAAACACAGTATTTTGCGGACCCTGTTTTTGATTTTAATGAAAATGACATACAGGCTGGTGAAACGCTACATACTCCGAACATTTCTTGAGTTGAATTTAGCTAAACTTACTAAGATTAAAGGGATTAACTACTAGGCATTGTTACTAATGGGATTTGAATGTGGTCTTAGGTACTACCTAACGAGACACGGCAAAAGGACTAAAATAAAACAAAGCAGCATAATATAAGTTTGGGGTATCTATACCCCGTATTAACAAAACAACTACAAACTAAATCATGAAAGACCAAACTCAGATGAGTGTTAGTTAACATACATTTCGTACTGTTGAATTGTAAACTAACAACTACACAGGCCCATTAATATACCACAAATATTACAACAAATAACTCTGAACTTCTTCAACCCTTTTTCATTTCATGCTTTCAAACCGTTTCGGTTACACCAATATGGGGACTTGAAATGTGTACCTGGAAATACTGGAAATACTGAAATGCAAAGGAGAAGGAGAAAAAGGTAGGGAAATCAGCAGCAGCAAGAAACAGAACTAGCAGTAGCAGCAGGAAACAGAATAGCAGCAGCAAAAACCAGAGTAACAACAACTATCAGAACAGCACAACAGAAAGGATTCTATTGCGAGGTGGAACTAGAGTTGAAGAAGAAACAGCCAAATGAAACAGCACACAGTGTGATGGCAACAACACTCCAGACAATCCAATTCCGGGATATACCAAATGCAACAAAACACTAACAATAAACTCGATTGAAACTTAGAAGAAGCAACACTGCCTAACGTATTGACAACAGATGAACTTCAGACAAACAAGACCAAGTTTCTGATTTCCTAATCTGTTTTATCTCTTTCTTGCTCTCTTTCTATTTCTGTATCTATGTCTATCTATCTGATCTCTTCTTTTTCTTTTATCCTCACAGTGTATGTCCTCTCTTTAATATCAGGTGGTATCTTTTCTCTTTTTACTCTCTTCTGTGTATCTCTCTCTATCTCCTTTTTTTTTTCTTTTTCAGATGTCCTCTAACCTCTCTTTATAAGCCTTCACATTACCCCTTTTAACAGCCTGTTTTAGAATATCATCACACCCCTCCCATGTGCCTTCCATTTTCAGTTCCACTTTAGCTAATTAAGTATTAAACCCCATCATTCCCTTGGCAGGCTTAACTTTTAAAAGGTTTAATACTTTTAAACTAAAGCAAGGTATGGGCAGTAGAATACATCTGACAGCATATGCTGTCAAACCATTTTTAACTCAAAAAACTCTTTTATGCAGGAAACAGGCTGTGCACAATGCACATGCTGTGCACAAGTGCACATGCTGTGCACAAGTGCACATGCCATCAACTCAGATTTCAATTACAGATCAGGCCTTAGGTTTCTGAAATCATGTTAACAACTATAAGAAACCGAACTTGGTTCTTAGTTGATTCAGGCAAATGTTCAACAGAAGCAAATCGATTTATTTCGTTCAGGCAGTTGAAACTAATTGACGACTCATGTCGACTCGACTATATTAGCATTAACATACGCAATCGTAGCCAAAAATCAGACATTTAAACAGTATCGATACATGATTCGAATTATACTGACTAAGCAGAAATATACTCGAGGAGTCAACTAGTCAGTCAAAAATTGAAAATCAACTACTTGCCCAACACTTACATACACACTATCAGAATAGGAGGGGGATTCAAACAAACACAGAGGTTCAGGTAAAGTGGACAAACAAATGTTGATAAAATTAAAACAAACATGAACCGACTTTTAAAACAAATCACACGGACTAAAACAAGTAAAGGAAAGAAAGCAAACTCACCTTAAAACTCGAAAAATCAAAAGTTTGAACTCGGATTTGGACAGACTTTTCTTAAAGCTGAACGGACTTTAATCGAGAAACACTTCGATTAAGGTCCATTAGACCTTAATTTCCTTGGTTCGAGCAAGACACGGACCAGTGACGAGGAATCACCCAGTTCCAAAACTCAGATCTGGGATTCATGCTTCCCTGATCAGATTCGGACCAAACCAAGTATGGTTTGGTCACGAGGGGGGTCTGGGGAGTGTCTGGTGTGAAGCTGGGGTTAAACGGTGTAGATCAAGTTTTGACTCGAATCTTCAAATGAAGATTCGAGGACCTAGAGGATGATTCGAACTAAACGGTTAACAGGTCTATGTTCAGGGTGGTGAGGGGGTTCTATGGTGTTCAGGGCGAGGTCACCGGCGTTCATGCCGCCGGGTTTCATGGTGAAGAGTACAGGGGCGGCTCTAGGGTTTGGGGTTTCTGGTGAAGACGACGAGGCTGGGGTTCAAGATAGGGGGGGGCAGGTAAGATTATGAGCTTATATAGTTAGTGGGTGGGTTGATCTCAACCGTTAGATCAATCTAGATCTACGGTCTGGATCTGATGGCTTGAGTGGAACGGTGTCGTTTCGAGGGTAAAGGGTTTGGGTTGGTCCGGGTGGAAACGGGTCGGGGCCATTAGTGGGTTATGGGAAATGTGATCTTGGCCGTTGATCAATCTGAGATCAACGACCCAGATCAGGCTCAAACATTACGACGTCGTTTAGACGTCTTTGGGCATTAGCTGGACTGGACCGGGCAGGCATGGTTTGGGTATTGTTTGTTTGGGCCAATTTTAATAAATTGGCCCAATCCGGAGGGGGAAGATTATTTCTTTTTTTTCTTTTTTTTTTATTTTGAAAACAAAACTAAGCAAAAAATCAAATTAAAAATTAAATACACACTCAACACAATTATTTGCACACACACTAAAATATTTCAAAACAGGTAAAATCAAACAAATCAAAATCACGGACGAAGATGCCTGTTTATGCCTTTCTATTTAAACCATGTTACAGTTCAGATTATGCATGACACGTACACATTTTTTTTTGAATTTTGTTTTAATAAAGTAAATAAATAAAAATGGGCCAAATTCAAAAATAAATCAACAAAGTGCCGCACAGAAATCCAAAAATTGTACAGCAGGACCAATTTTTATTCTTTTGGAGCGACTGTCGCGCAAAACAAAAATCACGTGCTCACAGCTGCCCCTCTTTGTTCGGAAACACGAAGAGTTTTCGTGCAAAGATAAAGTGAGCGTGTATGAGCGATTTTTGCCTATGGACCACTCCGTATGAAGCATGTTTTTTTTGAAAGATCTGACCGAATCTTGCTTCAAAGATTTCCTACATATCCTGGGCTAAACAGGAATCAGGTCAATGTAGTTCGAGAAGCTTTGGTAGCTGGGACTACCATGGGATTGCAATGCTTGCTGCTACTATTGTTGTTGTTGTCACTGCTGCATCACTGACCGCCTTATTACAACCAAACGAAAATTGAAACTAAACTAAACACTTATATGCATGTCAACTGCTAGTTACAAGATTCCTATCTATGATTCTTTTGCGACTTGATCTTGGGTCTTAGCTGATTCTGCTTGTAGACTCCGATCTGAATCTTGATGCTTGCGAGTTGCTACGACTTGTTTAATCTTTGGGGATGCTGAGTGAGATGCGATTGGCAGGGTTCAAGACCTTGATCAAATGTTGGAGTCAATCTGCCTTCCATTTACTCTGATATCTCGGGACATCTTTTTTTTTCTTTTTCTTCTTTGATTCCGAGCTGGGACTCATCTCGTGGGTTATTTCGAATCGTGTGGCTCGAGGTTAGACCTGCGGGAGAAAACAAACGAACAAAATTTTTCTGCCCCAGTTTCACTAGGAAAATTTCGTTAATTATTCGCCAGGAAGTTCATAAAATTGATGAAGGGAAATAAAAATGCTTAGTTCAGGATTGGAGCCTTAATACCGACTAGCTGGGGAAAGGTTCAGTTTAGGGTTTAAAACCCTAATGCCGAACAAAGGAAGAATTCAGTTTAGGGTTTAAAACCCTAATGCTGACTAAAGGAAAAATTTAGTTTAGGGTTTAAAAACCCTAATGCTGACTAAAGGAAAAATTCAGCTTAGGGTTTAAAACCCTAATGCTGACTAAGAAGAAAATTCAGTTTAGGGTTTTAAAACCCTAATGCTGACTAAAAGGAAAATTCAGTTTAGGGTTTAAAACCCTAATGCTGATTGCATGGAAAAGCTCAGTTTAGGGTTTAAAACCCTAATGCTGGCTGAATGCAAAAAAGGTTCAGTTTAGGGTTTAAAACCCTAATGCTGACTAAAAAGAAAATTCAGTTTAGGGTTTAAAACCCTAATACTGACTAAAAGGAAAATTCAGTTTAAGGTTTAAAACCCTAATGCTGATTGCATGGAAAAGCTCAGTTTAGGGTTTAAAACCCTAATGCTGGCTGAATGGAAAAAAAGTTCAGTTTAGGGTTTAAAACCCTAATGCTGACTAAAAGAAAAATTCAGTTTAGGGTTTAAAACCCTAATGCTGACTGCATGGAAAAGAGTTCTCGGGTTATGCCGAAAAGATTCATCGAGTCATGCTGGGAGGATTTATCGGGTTATGCCGAGAAGATTTATCGGATTATGCCGAAAAGATTCATCGGGTTATGCCGAGGGGATTCGGGTTATGCCGAAAAGATTCATCGGGTTATGCCGAGGGGATTCATCGGGTTATGCCGGGGGGATTCATCGGATCATGCCGGGAGGATTCATCGGATCATGTCGGGGAGATTCATCGGGTTATGCCGAGGAGATTTATCGGGTTATGCCGAAAGATTTATCAGGTTATGCCGAAAGATTCATCGGGTTATGCCGGAAGGGATTCATCGGGTTAATGCCGGGAGGATTCATCGGGTTATGCCGGGAAGATTCATCGGGTTATGCCGGGAAGATTCATCGGGTTATGCCGGGAAGATTCATCGGGTTATGCCGGGAAGATTCATCGAGTTATGCCGGGAAGATTCATCGGGTTATGCCAAGGGGATTCATCGGGTTATGCCGGGAAGATTCATCGGGTTATGCCGAGGGGATTCATCGGGTTATGCCGGGAAAATTCATCGGGCTATGCCGAGGGGATTCATCGGGTTATGCCGGGAGGATTCGGGTTATGCCGAAAGAATTCGTCGGGTTATGCCGGGAAGATTTATCAGATTATGCCGAAAAGATTCATCGGGTTATGCCGGGAGGATTCGGGTTATGCCGAAAAGATTCGTCGGGCTATGCCGGGAAGATTTATCGGGTTATGCCGGAAAAAGGTAAGAGTCCTCGAGTTATGTCGGAGAAGTCATCGGGTTATGCCGAAAAGGAAAAGAGTCCTCGGGTTATGCCGGGAATTTTGGATAAAAAAAAAGTTCCTTGGGTTATGCCAGGGAGATCCGGGGTTTATACCGGGATAGTTGAGGAACGAGGTCCTATGCTACCATGATTTGTTTTTCTTTTGAGATGTTCATTTTTTATTCCTTGTCTGCTTTCCTTCCTTTGGTTCTCCCTTTCTCTCTCTTTTTTTTTTTTTTTTTTTATCAGAAATGCACGAAAGAATTATGGGGAAACTTACCATTGGTCGTTTTCCCGCTGCAAGGCTGTTTCAATGCTTGTGTGCTCCATTTCTTTTGGGCTACACCAGCTTCATGCATGGCTGCTTCGGGTCGCACCTGTCTCAATTTCTGGACAAAGAAAACATTGTCAGTTTGAAAATGGCGGTTGGTTTTGGGGGCCTTGACCGTTCCAATTGCTTTGTCTTAGCCTAATTCTTGTTGAAAAACTCTGCCATTGATTAGATTTACATGCGAAAACCTTTGGACTACTCAGACTTGCGTTTCCCGATTTTGTGATGATTTGCCTTATAAGGCTTTGGTTTTTCCGTCCCGTTCTGCTTGGGGATTTTATCAGGGAGACTCTGTGGGGATTTGTACAAGAGGAACTCCGTGTGGATTTGTCCAATGCGAACTCTGTGAGGATTTGTTTTTTTTTTTAGTTACAAACTTGATGGGGATGTGCTGGGGTGGACTTCTTTGGGGAATTGTACAAGGGGAAACTCCATGGGGGATTTGTAACAAGGGATACCCTGTGGGGACTTGTCGGTTTTGGAAGCAAATCAACTACCATGGCCAGTCGGGATGGGACTGACGCGCTACTGAGGTCGTACATTTTATTTGACTCTTGCCAAATGGAGCCCTGTAAAACCGGTCCTGCCACCTTTCTTTGCGATTATTACGGAATTAAGAGTTAGATCAAAAAGAACTCAAAGAAAACTATGTAAAGGAGAACATATGAGTTTAAAGAGAAAAGCCCCTTTCGGAGAGAAAAGAAGGACTTATCTGGAGTGTATGCCAGTTTCAAACTGACATGACATGCCTTTTGGACTGGATGCCCGACCTCCGAGAACTTGCATTTCCTCATGAATCAAAACAGATCTATATTTTTCAAAGCCTGGGAACCTTGCTAGGACTTTCTGAGGTGGAATCATCTTTTTGGCCGACAACGCCCTTTGCGGGTTTTCGCTAGTCGACCTCTCTCATTTCTCTTCTTACTGTCGCCTGCTAGTACTCTTTGCGAGTTTTTACTAAACAAGCTCTCTCATTTTCAATTTCTCTTCTCGCATCGCCTCACGGTGCCCAAAGGTTTTCACCGACAAGACCCTCTTATCTTTATTTTCCTCATTTGTTGTATCAGACCCAAATAATTCCGTCTTCCTATTTTGGAATGCTTCGTTGATTGATCATAAGGACTTGAAAAAGGTTTGGGGTGAAAAGAATTTGGATTGAACTACAACTTTGGAACCTTTTGGGTGGGATTATTGCTGAACCGTTATAACTTCTGCCCCAGTTTCACTTTTGGGGGACTTTGGATTTTATTTTGATGTGACTGAACCCCAAGGAGAGGTTGCCTACGTATCCTTTCGGAATCAAGTCAGACGTAGTTCATACCACTTTTGTTTTTTTTTTATTTTCAACAATAATTTCCGGTTCCAAAAAGGGTAATCAAAGAAGAGTAACCAGCTCAAAATGGGTTTGCAAAGGGTTGATAGTGTTTGGGTAGCGAGAATGAAAGCCTTCGTCATCTCAAACTATGCAAAGATATTTCCAGAGTGATTTAGACATATCACTGCACCTGCTTTCCAAGCAAGGCTGATGTCGTTTCTTCCGACGTCGCCCAGATACAAGTGCTCCATTTGGTAACGTTTTTCGATGATGTATGGACCCTTATTTCTTGGTACAATTGCTCGTGACAAACCGCAGTTATTAAGGTTATCATTCTGTACGGGTCTAAACCCATTTACTGCTTTCAAACTCTGCTTTAGTGACGGACATTTTCCGAACCATGAACCACTTTTCTTTAGTTGTTCCTACTTTTCAAATTCTTTATATCTCAAATTTTTGACTCATTATTTAAAATCTGATCGGAGTTCTCGTGATCTGGGCTTGAAGTCCGCAAATATGTCATGTTATTTAAAGCTTCATTTATCAGAATTGAAGAAAACACAAAAGAAAACATAGAAGGAGAAAATGAGTAATGAAACATGATTTCATTTCTTGGCGTTTCGGGGAAAATAAGGGAAAAGGTTGACATTCAGGAAATTAAAAACATGAAAAGTGAAGAAAACATCTGAGTCACCCTCTGGGGTAATTCGTAATGCAGAGAAGGTGGCAAGGCAGGTTCATCAGGACTTCCGTTTGATCAAGAATGGCGTAGCCTTCTAGTTTTGAAGCTTGGTGCTTGGCCCCATGTACGATGCTTCAACGGCGCTAGTGCCCTCTCCTGTCTGGACCATGTGTATTTCGCATAGCTTTTCCCTTGTCGCCTCACATATTTCCTCGCTCTCGTCGAGCGGGACACCTTATCATCTCCCTCTTTGTTGTATTTTGGTTCCTGTGGTATGCGTCCGACAAACACTGGCTCGTTCGGCCGAGGTTGTTTGATCGTCCCCCATACCATGGAGGCCTGCTTGAATACATCACTTATTCCCTTTTCTTGCTCCGGAGTTACCCTGGGTCCTTTTTCTGTATCAGTAATAGCAATTATGGCTTTAAGTGCCGGATCATCTTCCTCGTCTTCACAAATCATCCCAACTATCGGCCCATTGTTGTGGGCGGGCAGCGGATTATTGGTCACATTTGGGATATCCTCGTCTCTCAACACAATCTTCCCTTGGTCTAACAGATTCTCTACAGCTTGTTTCAATGTCCAACAGTCGTTGGTGTCGTGCCCTTCTACCCCTGAATGGTATGCACATCTGACACCCCGCTGATATGATAGTGATCCCGGGTTCTGCCCGTTCGGTGGTATGGGCTGCAACAAATTCATTTGGACAAGCTTAGGGAATAGGGTGGAATAGGGTTCACCGATTGGTGTGTAGTTGGGTCTCCTGGGTGGTTCCCGAGGACGGAAATTATTTGGAGGAGGTCGAGGATTGTAGTGGTTTCGGTGAGGAGGCTGATTCCTAGGATGTGGGGCCTGCCCCCGATTGACTGGTTGTGACCGCTGGATATAAGGCTGGGTGCTCATGACCATGTAGGGTTGAGGAGCGTAGGTCGCATTTTGGTGGGGGAAATAATGTTGCGAGGTTCTTTCCGAAGAACAAAGCCCGGGATTATGATATTCTCCCACCTCTGACACTGCCATGGATGTTTCCTCTTTTTTCTTCCCTCTTGCCATTCCTCCAGACCCGCTTTGGACGGCTTGGGAGGTTGCCCTTATGGCTGCCTGACTCAAAATTCTTCCTGTTTTCAAACCGTTCTCCACCATCTCTCCAATCTTAATCGCTTCTGCGAAAGGCTTTCCCATGGCCGACATCATGTTTTGGAAATAGTCGGACTCTTGAGCTTGGAGAAAAGTAGTGACCATCTCTATCTCGTCCATGGAAGGTTTTACCCTTGACGCTTGCTCACGCCATTTGATGGCGTATTCTCTGAAACTTTCCGCGGGTTTCTTCTTTAAGTTTGACAAAGCATTTCTGTCTGGTGCGATGTCAATATTATATTGAAACTGCCCTACGAAGTCTCTGGCAAAATCATCCCATATATGCCAGCGAGATATGTCCTGGTCCATATACCATTCCGAAGCGACTCCCACCAAACTTTCTCCAAAATATGCCATTAGCAGTTCTTCTTTTCCGCCGGCTCCCCGCAATTGATTGTAGTATTTTTTAAGATGTGCAATGGGGTCACCGTGCCCATCGTATTTCTCGAACTTTGGGGTCTTGAAACCTGCTAGCAGGTGCACGTGAGGGAACATGCATAGGTCGGCGTAAGAGACGCTCTTCTGTCCACTCAATCCTTGCATATTTTTCAAACTTTGTTCAAGGCTTCTCATTCTCTTGGCAATCTCATTTTGTTCTGCAATTCTGGGGTTCTGATCCTGCCCGGGTGCAAGCTCGCACTGAGGCGGTAGAGGATTAGTGCTGGTAGCGAATCTAGTTGGTTCCATTGAGAACGATGGTGCTTGGAATGTAAAAGAGGATGAGTCAAAGCTTGGCTTGTACGTGGCAGGTTGTGCCGTAATCGGGCAAGGCGATGCAGTAAAGATGTTCATGCTTGCATCGGTGGATGATATTCGGGGATGAGGGTCAGAAGGCGATCCAGCAGAGAAGGCTGAGGTGGCTGGGTACCCGAATGGGGTAGCAGGATAATTTATAGGGACATTAGAAGTCCCACTTGACCTGGAGAATAATTCAGGGAATCCGGGGACGACACTTGGCGGCTTTTTCCCATTATTCCAGTCGTCCAGCATTTCCAACATGCGAAGCCGTAGGATTCTATTTTCCTCCGCAGTTGCGGATTCAGGTGTGAGGACGGCTGAGATCGAGCTCTCCTCGGAAACAAGGGTTGTTTGCAACGGAATTTCTGAAGACATTTCCACACTTCCTTTTGACCTGGTGAAGTAAGTGTGAATACTGCTTCTGGTCCTAACAACAGGCAGTTGAACACTTCCCCTCGACCTTGTGAAGTATGAGTGCGAGGCCAGACTTTCACCAAACCAACCGTCTTTTCAAAAACCCTAGAGTACTCAACGACAAACGCACGGTTAATTTGCAGCAAGTAACAGATAGTTAATCTCACGTTGGGCATGATACACCTACACAGTCAAATGGATTACCACATGTTTGCTACGAGAGCATGCGTCATTCCGGTATTTTCCTCTTATAGTTTTCCCTTTTTCTTTTTTTTTTCTTTTTTTTTTGTTTTTCTTTATGTTTTTTTTTATTTTGCAGTAAAAGAAATGCGACCGGATCCGATGAGGATTGCCTACGTATCACGATGCCTACGTGAATCAGATCATTACGTAGTTCGAAACTAACAAGTATAAAAATAAAGAAACAAGTGCTCATTTAGCATAGGGCTCAAAAGATTTGACTATTCTTTGTTTATTTAAATTTTTTTTTTTTTTTTTTGAATTTTTTGAAAGAAATGCTTTTTTTAAAAAAAAAAAAGAAAATTTTGTTTATTTTGATTTTTGTTTTAATTTTTAAAGAAAGACTTCTAAAAATTTATTTGCTTTTGACTTGAATTCTGGAAATTTATTAAAAAAGAAAATATGTTTGGTTGATTTTTTTTCATTTGTTTTACCTTTTCTACGGAAGAAAGAATGTATATGATGTTGCCCCTTAAATTTTGAAAGAGGGATTTTTAGAAAAATGATGTGGAATTCTGAGTTTTATTTATTTACAAAAGCACTTCTAAAGAAAAATCCTAATATTTGAAATTCAATTTTTCAATTTTTTTTTTTTAAAAAAAAACATTTTACAAAAGAGAGACCAAAAAGCAAAGAGTATTTTTTTTTGGATTTTTATTGCTGATTTTTAATTCTTATGAAAGACTTTAGAAAGAAGAGACTATTTTTATTTGAGTCTAAAGAAAACTTCTATATCATTTTTTATTTCTTTTTTTTTTTGTATTTTCTAAGGAAAAATTTATAAAGAAAGAACTAAAGGGAAATACATATTTTTTTTGGATTTTTAAAAATTGGGGCCGGAACCGATGAGGTTTGCCTACGTATCTCACATCCGGTGAGAATCAGACCCGCGTAGTTCGGTCATGCCGTAAATAGGGAAAATCGAATAAACCTAGAAATCAAGAATACGTATTTTTATTATTTTTGAAAAGAGATAAAGACTAAAGAAAATATTTATTATATTTTTTTTTAGGAAAATTGGACTATTAGTCTGAATTCATAAAAGGGGTACTATGAAAGAAACAACATTTTTTTTGAATTATGAACTTTCCGTTTTTTTTTACTTTTAAAATAAATACCTTTTCTTTTTTTTTTTGGTTTTGAAAGTGATAAAAGAAAATTTTTATATATTTTTTTTAACTTTCAATAAAAAGACAAATTTTTTTTTTAGAAAAATTCCGGCGAGGTTTTGATACTACTTGGACATTGGTCTTATTTTCCAAAATAAGTAATTATCTCCCCTACGCTGCTATTTTCTTTTTTTTAGGAACCGGTCAACATGCGGAACCGAAGCAAATGAATGCACAACACAGATAGGAATGCAGCATGATGGTCTTTTCATTTCAGGTTGCCTGTCCTAGACGGACCCAACCCCTGTGTTGAGTCCCCTAAGTCAAATGCAACATGATGCAAATAAGCGTTCCTACTAGGGATCCGGCATGAAGTCAAGTTATTCTAGGTTCATAACCTGGGTATTTGTTCTAGACTGTGTACCCGAGCGGACAACTCGAGTCGAGGAGGGGGCTACGTACCGGGGACCCGCGAGATCGTCCGGCTTTGTAACTTGTCCGACCTCTTTCTTATTTTAGGTATTGACACTAACAGAATAGGGAGTCTCGACCAGCGAGCTTCTCCCCGGAGGTAAGAAGAGAAGGGTTTCGACACAGTTTATATACAGTTCAGATAATATCAAAGCGGTAAAAGACAACATTTAGCACGTTATGCAAAAACATGTAATAAAGATCAGATAATAAAGCCAAATATAACAATTATTCTAAGCTCGAATTCTAGAGCCTAAAAAGAAGGTGGAGAAAAAAGTGGTACCTGTCACACCTCCTTTTTGCGCGCCCGCCCCGAAGGGTTAGATGCGCGGGTGGAGTTTTTCCAATTTAAGTGACAATATTCGAAATGGGATTATTTATTTAATTCAGAATCGCCACTTGGGAAAGGTTTGGCTTTTGGTGTCCCAAGTCACCGGTTTATCTTGAATCCCAAATCGAGGAAATTTTCGACTTTTCCAAATGAAGTCTGCGAACCAGAAATTCTAAGTAAGGAATTCTGTTGACCCGAGGGAAGGTGTTAGGCACCCTCGAATCCCGTGGTTCTAGCACGGTCGCTTAAATTGTTATAATGGCTAAATATCTTATTTAAATACATGTTATGAATTACATGCTTTTATTAAGTTTAAACCGCTCTTATCATTATCACTTATTTTTATAGAATTGCAACGTCGTGAAAATGCATCTCGAACCACGTCACAATCAATGCGCCCGTGATTGTCAACGCATTTTGACTTCGTTGAGATTTGGATTTGGGCCACATCAATGTGCACCCGAATTTAAGAATATGATTTAATTAAGCCGCGCCTAAAGAGTCTAACACGTTACTATTTTTGAGAAGGCCATGAAATTCACTAAACGGCCTAACCCGAATTCTAAATATTATGATTAGTTGTTGAGGGCCCCGCAATTTGTATTTTTTATTTGGCGAGGCTCGTCTTATTATTTACGAGAGATATCCTAAAGTAGCTACATTTTCTATTATGTTTGTCTCTAAAAAAAAAAAAAAGAAAAGGGTACGTGCTAATTTACTTAACCAAATCCGGATTTCCTGTCAATCATTTGATTCATTTGGTGAATTGTTTGCAAGATGAAAAACACAGTATTTTGCGGACCCTGTTTTTGATTTTAATGAAAATGACATACAGGCTGGTGAAACGCTACATACTCCGAACATTTATTGAGTTGAATTTAGCTAAACTTACTAAGATTAAAGGGATTAACTACTAGGCATTGTTACTAATGGGATTTGAATGTGGTCTTAGGTACTACCTAACGAGACACAGCAAAAGGACTAAAATAAAACAAAGCAGCATAGTATAAGTTTGGGGTATCTATACCCCGTATTAACAAAACAACTACAAACTAAATCATGAAAGACCAAACTCAGATGAGTGTTAGTTAACATACATTTCGTACTGTTGAATTGTAAACTAACAACTACACAGGCCCATTAATATACCACAAATATTACAACAAATAACTCTGAACTTCTTCAACCCTTTTTCATTTCATGCTTTCAAACCGTTTCGGTTACACCAATATGGGGACTTGAAATGTGTACCTGGAAATACTGGAAATACTGAAATGCAAAGGAGAAGGAGAAAAAGGTAGGGAAATCAGCAGCAGCAAGAAACAGAACTAGCAGTAGCAGCAGGAAACAGAATAGCAGCAGCAAAAACCAGAGTAACAACAACTATCAGAACAGCACAACAGAAAGGATTCTATTGCGAGGTGGAACTAGAGTTGAAGAAGAAACAGCCAAATGAAACAGCACACAGTGTGATGGCAACAACACTCCAGACAATCCAATTCCGGGATATACCAAATGCAACAAAACACTAACAATAAACTCGATTGTAACTTAGAAGAAGCAACACTGCCTAACGTATTGACAACAGATGAACTTCAGACAAACAAGACCAAGTTTCTGATTTCCTAATCTGTTTTATCTCTTTCTTGCTCTCTTTCTATTTCTATATCTATGTCTATCTATCAGATCTCTTCTTTTTCTTTTATCCTCACAGTGTATGTCCTCTCTTTAATATCAGGTGGTATCTTTTCTCTTTTTACTCTCTTCTGTGTATCTCTCTCTATCTCCTTTTTTTTTTCTTTTTCAGATGTCCTCTAACCTCTCTTTATAAGCCTTCACATTACCCCTTTTAACAGCCTGTTTTAGAATATCATCACACCCCTCCCATGTGCCTTCCATTTTCAGTTCCACTTTAGCTAATTAAGTATTAAACCCCATCATTCCCTTGGCAAGCTTAACTTTTAAAAGGTTTAATACTTTTAAACTAAAGCAAGGTATGGGCAGTAGAATACATCTGACAGCATATGCTGTCAAACCATTTTTAACTCAAAAAACTCTTTTATGCAGGAAACAGGCTGTGCACAATGCACATGCTGTGCACAAGTGCACATGCTGTGCACAAGTGCACATGCCATCAACTCAGATTTCAATTACAGATCAGGCCTTAGGTTTCTGAAATCATGTTAACAACTATAAGAAACCGAACTTGGTTCTTAGTTGATTCAGGCAAATGTTCAACAGAAGCAAATCGATTTATTTCGTTCAGGCAGTTGAAACTAATTGACGACTCATGTCGACTCGACTATATTAGCATTAACATACGCAATCGTAGCCAAAAATCAGACATTTAAACAGTATCGATACATGATTCGAATTATACTGACTAAGCAGAAATATACTCGAGGAGTCAACTAGTCAGTCAAAAATTGAAAATCAACTACTTGCCCAACACTTACATACACACTATCAGAATAGGAGAGGGATTCAAACAAACACAGAGGTTCAGGTAAAGTGGACAAACAAATGTTGATAAAATTAAAACAAACATGAACCGACTTTTAAAACAAATCACACAGACTAAAACAAGTAAAGGAAAGAAAGCAAACTCACCTTAAAACTCGAAAAATCAAAAGTTTAAACTCGGATTTGGACAGACTTTTCTTAAAGCTGAACGGACTTTAATCGAAGTGTTTCTCAGATGAGAAACACTTCGATTAAGGTCCATTAGACCTTAATTTCCTTGGTTCGAGCAAGACACGGACCAGTGACGAGGAATCACCCAGTTCCAAAACTCAGATCTGGGATTCATGCTTCCCTGATCAGATTCGGACCAAACCAAGTATGGTTTGGTCACGAGGGGGTCTGGGGAGTGTCTGGTGTGAAGCTGGGGTTAAACGGTGTAGATCGAGTTTTGACTCGAATCTTCAAATGAAGATTCGAGGACCTAGAGGATGATTCGAACTAAACGGTTAACAGGTCTATGTTCAGGGTGGTGAGGGGGTTCTATGGTGTTCAGGGCGAGGTCACCGGCGTTCATGCCGCCGGGTTTCATGGTGAAGAGTACAGGGGCGGCTCTAGGGTTTGGGGTTTCTGGTGAAGACGACGAGGCTGGGGTTCAGATAGGGGGGGGCAGGTAAGATTATGAGCTTATATAGTTAGTGGGTGGGTTGATCTCAACCGTTAGATCAATCTAGATCTACGGTCTGGATCTGATGGCTTGAGTGGAACGGTGTCGTTTCGAGGGTAAAGGGTTTGGGTTGGTCCGGGTGGAAACGGGTCGGGGCCATTAGTGGGTTATGGGAAATGTGATCTTGGTCGTTGATCAATCTGAGATCAACGACCCAGATCAGGCTCAAACATTACGACGTCGTTTAGACGTCTTTGGGCATTAGCTGGACTGGACCGGGCAGGCATGGTTTGGGTATTGTTTGTTTGGGCCAATTTTAATAAATTGGCACAATCCGGAGGGGGAAGATTATTTCTTTTTTTTTCTTTTTTTTTTATTTTGAAAACAAAACTAAGCAAAAAATCAAATTAAAAATTAAATACACACTCAACACAATTATTTGCACACACACTAAAATATTTCAAAACAGGTAAAATCAAACAAATCAAAATCACGGACGAAGATGCCTGTTTATGCCTTTCTATTTAAACCATGTTACAGTTCAGATTATGCATGACACGTACACATTTTTTTTTGAATTTTGTTTTAATAAAGTAAATAAATAAAAATGGGCCAAATTCACAAATAAATCAACAAAGTGCCGCACAGAAATCCAAAAATTGTACAGCAGGACCAATTTTTATTCTTTTGGAGCGACTGTCGCGCAAAACAAAAATCACGTGCTCACAGTACCGGTAAAGGATGGAGTTTTTTACATACCACGAGGTCGAGCTGAGAAGACGCAGAACTTCGCAATCAAAAAGACAAAACCTATGTACGTGCCGAAAGGGGCCTATGTGGTCCGGGGGACGATTCAACCACCTCGGCTGAATGAGCCAGTGGTTATCGGACGCGTGCCACAAAAGCCAATGACCAACCCGTCCACAGTGCCGTGGAATTATCAAAAGACTTTGGTAATGTACAAAGGTAAAGAGGTCATGGGAGAACTTCCAGAAAATACTTTCATTGGAAGGTATTCAAACACCCAAGAACTGAACAACGCCACACAAAGGCGCTTCCCGCCAAAGAAGCCCGTAAGTGTTGAAGAAACGGAAGTGTTCTTCCAACAAATGAAAATGCCGGATTACGAAGTGATAGATCAACTGCGCAAGTACCCCGAGCAAGTGTCCATGCTATCATTATTGATGAGGTCGGCCGAGCATCAAAAGATCTTACTGAAGACCCTGAATGAAGCATATGTGCCAGTTGAAACCTCGGTTGAACAACTAGAGCGGATGACAGAAAGATTCTTCGCCGTCAACCAAATCTCTTTCAGCAAGAATGATTTACCCCCGGAAGGAGCGACACACAACAAGCCTTTTCATCTAACAGTTAAATGCGAAGACTATTATGTCAAACGGGTAATGTTGGATGGGGGTTCGGGTGTTGACATTTGCCCGCTCTCCATGCTGCAAAGAATGGAAATTGGGACCGGTAGAATCCGACCCAACAATGTCTGCGTAAGAGCTTTTGACGGCATCAAGAGAGATACCATGGGAGAAATAGACCCGTTGTTGGTCATAGGACCAATCGAATTTCAAGTAACCTTCTAGGTGCTCGACATGGATACATCCTACAATTTTCTCCTTGGCAGACCTTGGATCCATGCGGCAGGAGCCGTGCCTTCCACTCTTCACCAGATGGTGAAGTTCGAGTACGAAGACAGAGAGATCGTGGTCCATGGGGAAGATGAGCATGCTATTTATCGGGACCCATCCACCCCATATCTGGAACCGAGAGAAGGGAGCGAACATACGGTCTATCAAGCTTTTGAGATTGTACTGGCAGAGCATCACGAAGAGGGAATACCCTGCCCCCAGCCTTTCTTGTCTAACGCCTCGGTTATGGTGGCCAAAGAGATGATCCGGCACGGATTTAGGCCAGGGAAGGGGCTTGGACGAACCCTTCAGGGAATAACAGAACCCATTACCTTGCCAGTCGCCAAGAAACCTTTTGGACTAGGTTTCAAACCTACTCCAGCAGACGAAGAGTGGGCAAAGAAAAGGAAAAATGAGGGTTGGAAGTTACCTCGACCACTGCCGGATTTATATGCAACTTTCATCAGGCCAAGGTACGCTGAAGAAGAAGATGATGAGGTCTTCACAGCTGAGGAAATCAAGGAGATATGTGGGGCGATGAGAAAGATGCTCTACGAGGTCCACATGGTTCAATCAGGCGAAGGCACAAGCATTGCTGAGATGATGTACATGGGGCCGAACGCCAAACTTCAAAACTGGGAGGCTACGCCATTCCCGACTAGACGGAAGTCCGGGTAGACCTGTCCTGCCACCTTTCCTGTGTCACAAGTTATCTCCAGGACATAACTTGAACGTTTTCTTCTTTTCAATTGTTTTTTGAATTCCTAAGTTGTAAACATTGTTGTCTTCCAACTTTCCAAAGAAAAATAAAAAAAATCATCATTGCTTTCCCATTCTTTCTCTTGTTCTGATTTTTGTTATTTTTCCTTTTTATCTTTCTTTTCAGTCATAATAATGCGGCTTTAAATATGACATGCTTGCGGACTTCACGCCCAGATCACAATGAGCTATTTAACTGCGAATTAATGAACCCAGAACCAGAATATGATGCGGAAGAGGCTTTTAGGGAGATAAACCGAGAGTTGGAATACTTCGAGAATAAACCTAAGCCAAATCTAAATGACACTGAACCGGTAAATTTAGGAACCCCGGAAGAAATCCGGGAGACCAAGATAAGCATTCACACGGACAAGAAAACGCGAGAGGCGATAATTCAACTTCTTTTTGAATTTAAAGACGTGTTTGCTTGGTCATATGATGACATGCCGGGGCTAGGTGTTGATCTAGTGGTTCATAAATTGCCGATTCATCCTGATTGTCCTCCAGTTCAACAAAAGCAACGAAAGTTCAAAACTGAGGTCAGTGACAAGATTAAAGAGGAGATCACCAAACAACTGAAAACGGGAGTGATTCGGGTAGTCCAATATACAACATGGTTGGCGAATGTGGTTCCAGTACCAAAAAAGGACGGGAAAACTCGGGTATGTGTAGATTACCGAGATTTGAACAGAGCAAGTCCTAAAGATAATTTCCCGCTGCCCAACATCCACATCCTCGTTGATAATTGCGCCAAACACGAGATACAGTCTTTCGTAGATTGTTACGCTGGGTATCATCAGGTATTGATGGATGAAAAGGACGCCGAGAAAACTGCCTTCACCACGCCTTGGGGCACCTACTGTTATCGGGTCATGCCATTTGGTTTGAAGAATGCCGGGGCTACTTACATGAGGGCCATGACTGTCATTTTCCATGACATGATGCATTAGGAAATAGAGGTGTACGTGGACGATGTGATAGTCAAGTCCAGGACGCAGGATAATCACATCCAAGACTTGAGGAAATTCTTCGAGAGATTAAGGAAGTATGACTTGAAGCTGAACCCAGCCAAATGCGCTTTCGGAGTTCCGTCAGGCAAACTTTTGGGCTTCATCGTAAGCAGGAGAGGAATCAAGCTAGATCCAACTAAGATAAAATCCATCAGAGATCTACCTCCCCCGAGAACAAAGAAAGACGTGATGAGTCTGTTGGGCAGGTTGAATTACATCAGTCGGTTTATTGCCCAACTGACAAGCATGTGTGAGCCCATATTCAAGCTGTTAAGGAAAAATGCAGCGATTAAATGAACCACTGAATGTCAAGAAGCTTTTGATAAAGTCAAAGAATACCTTTCAAATCCCCCGGTCTTGGTCCCTCCAGAATCGGGAAGGCCACTTTTCTTGTATCTAACAGTCTTGGAGAACTCTTTCGGTTGCGTCCTCGGGCAACACGACGTAACCAGAAAGAAGGAGCAAGCAATCTACTACTTGAGCAAGAAATTCACCGGCTACGAGGCCAAATACACTCTGCTGGAAAGGACATGCTGCGCTCTCACATGGGTTGCTCAAAAGTTGAGACATTATCTCCAAGCCCACACTACGTTCCTCATAAGAAGGTTGGATCCTTTGAAGTATATATTTCAGAAACCAATGCCTACTGGGAGACTGGCTAAATGGCAAATCTTGCTTACGGAATTCGACATAGTCTATGTCACTCGCACGGCAATGAAAGCCCAGGCGTTAGCAGGTCATTTGGCCGAAAATCCGGTCGATGAGGAATGCCAGCCATTGGATACCTACTTTCCAGATGAAGAAGTAAACACCGTAGAAGTGGTCTCGGAGGAAGCTCATGTTTGGAAGATGTTCTTTGATGGAGCCGTAAACGCCAAGGGTGTAGGGATTGGGGCAATTTTGATCTCGCCTTCTGGTCAGCATTATCCCGCCACAGCTAGACTTCGTTTCTTTTGCACAAATAATACAGCTGAGTATGAAGCCTGCATCATGGGCATGCATATGGCAATCGATCAGGATGTCGAAGACTTACTGATTATGGGAGATTCTGACCTGATTATCCGGCAAGCTCAAGGCGAATGGGAAACTCGGGATGTCAAACTTATCCCTTACCGACAGCATGTGGAGGACCTCAGCAAGCGCTTTACCTCAATAGAGTTCAGGTATATCCCGAGGTGTCACAATGAATTGGCAGATGCGCTTGCTACTTTGGCATCAATGCTACCCTACCCGGGCAACGCCCACGTCGATCCTTTGGAAATCCAAATCAAGGAAAGACACGGTTACTGCAATATAATCGAGGTAGGATCAAATACGCAGCCGTGGTACCATGACATCAAGAGGTTCTTAAAGACATAAGAATACCCCGAGCACGCTACTGGAGATCAAAAGAGTACCATTACGCGACATGCAAGTGGTTTCTTTCTAAGCGGTGAATTGTTGTATAAGAGGACCCCGGACCTCAATCTTCTAAGATGTGTCGATATCGAGGAGGCAAGAAAGATCATGCACGAAGTACACGCAGGTGTGTGCGGACCTCACATGAACGGGTATGTCTTAGCAAAGAAAATCCTTCGAGCAGGTTATTACTGGATGACCATTTAAAAGGATTGCTTTAGCTTCGTTCGGAAGTGTCATCAATGTCAGGTGCACGGTGATTTGATTCATGCACCTCCCACGGAGCTGCATCCCATGTCTGCACCTTGGCCATTTGTCGCCTGGGGCATGGACGTCATTGGACCAATCGAACCGAAGGCTTCGAATGGACACAGGTTTATACTGGTTGCCATCGATTACTTCACAAAATGGGTAGAAGCTGTCACTCTCAAGTCGGTCACTAAAAAAGTTGTAGTGGATTTTGTACACTCAAATCTTATCTGTCGTTTCGGTATTCCTGCGACTATCATTACAGATAATGCAGCAAACTTGAACAGTCACTTGATGGGAGATGTATGCGAGCAGTTCAAGATAACGCATAGGAATTCTACTCCTTATCGGCCGAAAGCCAATGGTGCTGTGGAAGCGGCAAACAAAAACAACAAGAAGATTTTGAGGAAAACGATCCAAAGTTCCCGACAGTGGCATGAGTAGTTACCTTTTGCATTGTTGGGGTATCGCACTACGGTACGCACATCAGTAGGAGCGACTCCTTATCTTTTGGTTTATGGGACCGAGGCTGTAATACCGGTAGAGGTAGAAATTCCTTCGCTTCGAACCATTGTCGAAGCAGAAATCAAAGACAGCGAGTGGGTCAAGACTCGGTTAGAGCAATTGACTTTGATTGATGAAAAGCGAATGGCTGCGGTTTGTCACGGACAGTTGTACCAACGAAGGATGGCCCGTGCTTACAACAAAAAAGTCCGACCCAGGAATTTCGAAATAGGTCAGCTGGTACTGAGGCGTATTCTGCCGCATCATGAGGAAGCAAAAGGGAAGTTTGCTCCAAATTGGAAAGGCCCATACATCATAAAGAAGATATTGCCGAGAGGAGCATTGTATTTAGGTGATATCGAAGGAAATGACCCCGACACAGCAGTAAATGCGGATGCAGTCAAGAGATACTACGTCTGAATTATACTCCAGTAGTCTTGACGCATTTGAAATGACGAAGGTTTTATTCCCCACTACTCCCCAAACACTACCCAATTCTCTCTACAAACCTTTGAGCCGCTTACAAAAAAAAACATTGATTGAGGCCTGAACTACGTTTGACTTAATTCCGAAAGGATACGTAGGCAGCCTCTCCCTGAGGTTCAGTCACACCAACAATAAAATCCCATTCACCCTGAAATTGAAACCGGGGCACGTCGAGCAGTTTGGAAGTTAGTATCATCTGCCTCTCTTTACCAAGCACAAGCTTTCAGATCAATTACCAAAGATAGTGGGAAACCAATAAGCGTCGCAAATGGAGACCGGCACACTCTGAATCGAGAAAGAAAAAATGAGAGAGTCTCGTCGGTGAAAACCTTCGGGCACCACGAGGCGACGGGAGTAGAGAAAGAAAAAATGAGAGAGCTTGTTTAGTAAAAACTCGCAAAGAGTGCTATCAAGCGATGACAGGAAGAGAAATGAGAGAGGTCAGCTGGCGAAAACCCGCAAAGGGCACTGTTGGCCGAAAAAAAAAATGACTCCACCCCAAGAAGGTCTCGGCAAAGCTCCACCGGTTTGGAATCACAGATCCGTTCTGGTTCAGGGAAACGCAAGTTCATGGAAGGTCAGGCATCCAGTCCAAAGAGCATGTCATGTCATTTAAAGCCAGCGTTATCTTCCTCAGATAAGTCTTTCTCGTCCCAATAGGGACACTCCCTTCCTGAAATTTGTTTTCTCCTTTCTTTGTTTCTCTTCGAATCCCTTTTATGTTTTAACCCCAAGTTCAGGATACACCAGAAAGGGCAGGTGGCAGGTTTGTTTGCACGGAATCCCGTTTCATGAAGGAAAACGCCTCATTTCATTGGTACGATTGCCCAAGCCTGATAAATCATGATGTTTGATGGTGTTTAAAGTAAAGAGGAAAGAGAGAAATCTTCCCCAGCAAGTCCGCCTTCGGACGAATCCCCACAGAGTCTCCCTCTGTACAAATCCCCACAGAGTCTCCCTCTGTAAAAAAATCCCCACAGAGTCTCTCCTTTTGTACAATCTTCCACAGAGTCTCCCCAATATGAATGAAAAAAAAAAAATCCCCGTTGGAATTTCCCCAGCACATCCCCAGCGAGTCCCTTTGTAAAAATTCCCCGAAGATCTTACCCCAACCAAGCCTAGAAAGCCCACTGCGAAACAATTACCCAACATGCCCTATTGTACAAAGATCCACACAAAGAATACACTTTGTAAATATTCCCCCATAGGACTTCCTTTTGTACAAATCCCCACAGAATACATCCAATAAAATCCCCGTTGAGAACCTCCAAGCAAAACGGGACACAAAAAAAAAAAGGGGGGGGGCCTTACGAGGCAGATCATCACAGAACCTGGAAATGCAAGCTTGAGCGGTCTAAAGGGATTCGACATATGAATCAGATCAATGGCGGGACTTCGCAACAGAAATGAAGACGCAACAAAGCAACCGGGAACGATCAAGGTCACCAAACCGACCGTCATTTCCGAACTAACAAATGTTCTTTGTCTGAAAAGTTGAAACAGATTTAATCCAAGACAACCGTGCAAGAAGCAGGTGTCGCCCAAAGGAGAAGGTACATGGGTACAAGAAATATCTTGGCAATAAGGAACTCACTCGAAAGGTAAGTTTCCGCGAAACTCTCTTTTGTTTTTTTACTAAAACAAGAAAATTCAAAAAAAGAGGTCAGTTGTTTGTTCTCGAATTTTGCCCCCAGCTAGTCAGCAGTAGGGTTTTAAACCCTAAACTGAACTTTTTCTATTCAGCAAGCATTAGGGTTTTAAACCCTAAACTGAGCTTTTCCCTTTAGTCAGCATTAGGGTTTTAAACCCTAAACTGAATTTTTTTTCCTTTCAGCCAGCATTAGGGTTTTAAACCCTAAACTGAGCTTTTCCATGCAATCAGCATTAGGGTTTTAAACCCTAAACTGAATTTTTCCTTTAATCAGCATTAGGGTTTTAAACCCTAAACTGAATTTTTCCTTTAGTCAGCATTAGGGTTTTAAACCCTAAACTGAACTTTTTCCACTTCAGCCAGCATTAGGGTTTTAAACCCTAAACTGAGCTTTTTCATGCAATCAGCATTAGGGATTTAAACCCTAAACTGAATTTTTCCTTTAGTCAGCATTAGGATTTTAAACCCTAAACTGAACTTTTTTCCCTTCAGCCAGCATTAGGGTTTTAAACCCTAAACTGAGCTTTTTCCATGCAATCAGCATTAGGGTTTTAAACCCTAAACTGAATTTTTCCTTTAATCAGCATTCGGGTTTTAAACCCTAAACTGAATTTTTCCTTTAGTCAGCATTAGGGTTTTAAAACCTAAACTGAACTTTTTCCATTCAGCCAGCATTAGGGTTTTAAACCCTAAACTGAGCTTTTCCCTTTAGTCAGCATTAGGGTTTTAAACCCTAAATTGAATTTTTTTCCTTTCAGCCAGCATTAGGGTTTTAAACCCTAAACTGAGCTTTTCCATGCAATCAGCATTAGGGTTTTAAACCCTAAACTGAACTTTTTTCCTTTAATCAGCATTAGGGTTTTAAACCCTAAACTGAATTTTTCCTTTAGTCAGCATTAGGGTTTTAAACCCTAAACTGAACTTTTTTCCCTTCAGCCAGCATTAGGGTTTTAAACCCTAAACTGAGCTTTTCCATGCAATCAGCATTAGGGTTTTAAACCCTAAACTGAATTTTTCCTTTAGTCAGCATTAGGATTTTAAACCCTAAACTGAACTTTTTTCCCTTCAGCCAGCATTAGGGTTTTAAACCCTAAACTGAGCTTTTTCCATGCAATCAGCATTAGGGTTTTAAACCCTAAACTGAATTTTTCCTTTAATCAGCATTAGGGTTTTAAACCCTAAACTGAATTTTTCCTTTAGTCAGCATTAGGGTTTTAAAACCTAAACTGAACTTTTTCCATTCAGCCAGCATTAGGGTTTTAAACCCTAAACTGAGCTTTTCCCTTTAGTCAGCATTAGGGTTTTAAACCCTAAATTGAATTTTTTTCCTTTCAGCCAGCATTAGGGTTTTAAACCCTAAACTGAGCTTTTCCATGCAATCAGCATTAGGGTTTTAAACCCTAAACTGAACTTTTTTCCTTTAATCAGCATTAGGGTTTTAAACCCTAAACTGAATTTTTCCTTTAGTCAGCATTAGGGTTTTAAACCCTAAACTGAACTTTTTTCCATTCAGCCAGCATTAGGGTTTTAAACCCTAAACTGAGCTTTTCCATGCAATCAGCATTAGGGTTTTAAACCCTAAACTGAATTTTTCCTTTAGTCAGCATTAGGATTTTAAACCCTAAACTGAACTTTTTTCCATTCAGCCAGCATTAGGGTTTTAAACCCTAAACTGAGCTTTTTCCATGCAATCAGCATTAGGGTTTTAAACCCTAAACTGAATTTTTCCTTTAATCAGCATTAGGGTTTTAAACCCTAATCTGAATTTTTCCTTTAGTCAGCATTAGGGTTTTAAAACCTAAACTGAACTTTTTCCATTCAGCCATCATTAGGGTTTTAAACCCTAAACTGAGCTTTTCCATGCAGTCAGCATTAGGGTTTTAAACCCTAAATTGAATTTTTTTCCTTTCAGCCAGCATTAGGGTTTTAAACCCTAAACTGAGCTTTTCCATGCAATCAGCATTAGGGTTTTAAACCCTAAACTGAACTTTTTTCCTTTAATCAGCATTAGGGTTTTAAACCCTAAACTGAACTTTTTTCCTTTAGTCAGCATTAGGGTTTTAAACCCTAAACTGAACTTTTTTCCCTTCAGCCAGCATTAGGGTTTTAAACCCTAAACTGAGCTTTTCCATGCAATCAGCATTAGGGTTTTAAACCCTAAACTGAACTTTTTTCCTTTAATCAGCATTAGGGTTTTAAACCCTAAACTGAACTTTTTTCCTTTAGTCAGCATTAGGGTTTTAAACCCTAAACTAAACTTTTTTTCCTTCAGCCAGCATTAGGGTTTTAAACCCTAAACTGAGCTTTTCCATACAATCAGCATTAGGGTTTTAAACCCTAAACTAAACTTTTTTCCTTTAATCAGCATTAGGGTTTTAAACCCTAAACTGAACTTTTTTCCTTTAGTCAGCATTAGAGTTTTAAACCCTAAACTGAACTTTTTTCCCTTCAGCCAGCATTAGGGTTTTAAACCCTAAACTGAGCTTTTCCATGCAATCAGCATTAGGGTTTTAAACCCTAAACTGAACTTTTTCCCTTCAGCCAGCATTAGGGTTTTAAACCCTAAACTGAGCTTTTTCCATGCAATCAGCATTAGGGTTTTAAACCCTAAACTGAGCTTTTTCCATGCAATCAGCATTAGGGTTTTAAACCCTAAACTGAATTTTTCCTTTAATCAGCATTAGGGTTTTAAACCATAAACTGAATTTTTCCTTTAGTCAGCATTAGGGTTTTAAACCCTAAACTGAACTTTTTCCATGCATGTCAGCATTAGGGTTTTAAACCCTAAACTGAACTCTTTCCTTTAGTCAGCATTAGGGTTTTAAACCCTGAACTGAACTTTTTCCTTTAATCAGCATTAAGGTTTTAAACCCTAAACTGAACTTTTCCCCAGTTGGTTAGTATTAGAGTTTCAACTCTAAACTGAACCTTTCCCCAGCTAGTCGATATTAGGGCTCCAACCCTGAACTGAGCATGCATATCCTCTTTCATCAATTTTATGAACTTCCTGGCAAATAATTCACGAAATTTTCCTAGTGAAACTGGGGCAGAAAATTTCATTCATTTGTTTTTCCCGCAGGTCTAACCTCGAGCCACACGGATCGAAACGACCCACAAGATGAGTCTCAACTCAGAATCTAAGAAGAAAAAGAAAAAAAGATGTCCCGAGACACCAGAGAAAATGGAAGGCGGATCGCTCCAAGATTTGATCAAGGTCCCGAGTTCTACCAACCTCGTCATATTCAGTATCGCAGAAATAAATTAGGCGCCTCCAACTTGCAAGCATCAAGATTCAGATCGGAGTCTACAAGCAGAATCAGCTAAGACCCAAGATCAGGTCGCAAAAGAATCATAGATAGGAATCTTGTAACTAGCAGTTGACATGCATATAAGTGTTTAGTTCAGTTTCAATTTTCCTTTGGTTGTAATAAGGCGGTCAGTGACGCAGCAGTGACAACAGCAACAGCAGTAACAACAAGCATTGCAATCCCATGGTAGTCCCAGCTGCCAAAAATTTTCCCGAACTACATTGACCTGATTCCTGTTTAGCCCAGGATATGTAGGAAATCTTTGAAGCAAGATTCGGTCAGATCTTTCAAAAACATGCTTCACACGGAGTAGTCCATAGGCAAAAATCGCTCATACACGCTCACTTTATCTTTGCACGAAAACTCTTCGTGTTTCCGAACAAAGAGGGGCAGCTGTGAGCACGTGATTTTTGTTTCGCGCGACAATCGCTCCAAAAGAAATAAAAAAAATAATAATAACAATTGGTCCTGCTGTACAATTTTTGGATTTTTACATGGCACTTTGTTAATTATTTATGATTTTTGCCCATTTTATTTTTATTAAAAACAAAATACAAAAAATGTATGTGTCATGCGTGATTTGAACCGTAATCTGGTTGTTAAATAGAAAATCATAAATAGGCATCTTGGTCCGTGATTTTTGCTTTGTTTGATTTTACCTGCTTTAAATCTTTTGATATATGTGTGCAAATAATTGTATTAAGTGTTTATGTAATTTTAATTTAATTTACTTGGGTTTTGTTTTAAAAATAAAATAAACAAAAATATATAAAAAAATATATAATAAAAAAAAGAGATGCAGAATTGGGTTTAAAATCAGTTGGGACTATTTTCATTTTAATTCAAGGCCCAAACTCAAACCCAAAACCCCATGTGTTACCCGGTCCAGTCCAGTTGATACCTAGGGTGTCCAAACGACGCCGTTTTAATCCAGTCTGATCTGGGCCGTTGATCTCAGATTGATCAACGGCCAAGATCACTTCTTCACAACCCATGATGAACCTGACCCATTTCCACCCGGACCAACCCAAATCCCCTTTAGATGAAACGACACCGTTTCCCCTAAGCCTTCAGATCCAAGCCATTGATTTCGATTGATCTGACGGCTGAGATCAACCCACCCATTCCATATATAAGCCCCTTACCATACCCTGCCCCCCCTATCCAATACCCCAGCCTTCGTCCTCACCAAACCCTTCCCCTTCAAACCCTAGCCGCCCCCATCTCCCTTCACCAGAAACCCAGCGGCATGAACGCCAGTGACCTTCACCTTAACACCCTAGGACCACCTTGACACCCCGAACATGGATCCACCAACCGTTCAGCTCGAATCCCATCCCACCTTCTCGAATCTTCATTTGAAGATTCGAGTCAAAACTCGATCTACACCGTTTAACCCCAGTTTCACACCAGACACTCCCTAGACCCCCCTCGTGACCAAACCATGCTTGGTTTGGTCCGAATCTGACCAGGGAAGCACGAATCCCGGATCTAATTTTCGGAACTTTAAAGTTCCTCGTCGATGGTCCGTTGTCTTGTTTGAGCCGAAGAGATTAAGGTCTAATGGACCTTAATCGAAGTGTTTCTCATCTGAGAAACATTTCCATTAAAATCCGTTCAGCCTTAAGAAAGGTCTGTCTGAGTCCGAGTTAAGGTTTTGATTTTTCGAGATTTAAGGTGAGTTTTGTTCTCTTTTCTTTGTTCTGTTAGTCCATGTTTGTTTAAAAGGCTGTTATTGTTGTTGTGAAATGGGTGTTTCGAATTTTACCAACTGTGTCCTGTCCACCTTGCCTGAACCTTTGTTGTTTGATTGAGTTTCTTCTTCTACTTGTTCTGATAATGTGTATGTATGTATTTGTTGTGCAATTAGTTGAATTCCAAATTTGAACTGATTAACTGATTCCTCGAGTACAATTCTGCTTAGTCAGTACAATTCGAATCATGTGTCCTATACTGTTAAATGTCTGATTTTGGTTTCGATTGTATGTGTTATAACTAATATAGTCGAGTCGACATGTGTCGTCAATTAGTTTCAGCTACCTGAACAATAACAAATCGATTTAATTTTGATGAGCATGGCTTGAATCACTTAGGAACTGAGTTTAGTGCTTATAATTGGTAATTTGAATCAGAAATGTAAAAATCAATGTTCTGTTTAGTCACAGTTCTGAAATTGGAGGGCATGTGCACTTATGCACAACATGTGCATTTTGTGCACAGCCTGTGCCCTGCCTAAGTGCTTTTGAATTAAATAGTTTGACAGCATGTGCTGTCAGACTACATCCTGCTGCCCATATTCTGCTTTAAGTTTTAGAAATAATAAACATTACTAAAAAGTTAAGCCTGCCAAGGGAATGTCATGGGGTTAATACTTAAATAGCTGAGTGGAAACTGAAAAGAAGATGGCACATGGGAGGGGTGTTCTTTTGGTCTAACAGGCTGTTAAAGGGCTGAGGTTAGGGCCTATAAAAGGGAAGAAGACCATCTGATATAGGAGACAGACATAAGAGGGGGAGGAGGAGATAGAGATACAGACACACAGGGAAATTGTTAACACAGAAAGAGAGGGGATTGGGACTGAACATTTGAGAGGAGATAGATCTGAGAGGAAGAATATACACAGACAGACATAAGAGAGAGGATAGATTTGAGAAGAGAGACCTGAATACATACATATTAAGACACACAGACAGATACAAGGGAGAAAGGATAGGAAAATCAGGAACTGTTTTCTTCGCATTGTCGTCTGGATTTCATTTGTTCTTCTGCTTATTCTGTTCCTTCCAAGTTTAAACTGAGCTCACTGGTTGTAGTTTGCATTGGGTTATTTCCTGAAGTTTGGTCTATCTGGGGTTTTCTATTTCCACTGCCCTGTTTGTTACTTGCTGTTACTGGTGTTGTTTCTGTTGCCATTGTCATTCTACTGACTTCCTTTCTTCTTCGATTGTAAGCATTCCCAGGTACACACTCCTGAAATCTTGTTGGCTGAAAGTTTGAAGTTTGAAGTTGAAATAAAGAAACGAACATCTGTTTACTTTACAATCCTTGTGTTCAAAAATAGTTTGAATGGTAGCTTGGTCTGTATTTGTCTAAGTTAGTCCCAACCACGATTGCTCTGTATGAATTATGCACATCTTGATTGACATATTAGATAATATTGTTTGTTAGGTCAGACGTATTTTCAATGTGTATAACCATTAGGTTTCGATTTAGCTATGACAATATAATATAGAATCGTGGCAAGCACCTGTACATATTTTGTTTAGACTTTTGAACTGTCAAATTTGTTATATTTGGTTCCATTTAATTTCAAGATAAATGTACCCCAAGCTAATTCTCATGTGGTGTTACGTTGATAGGATGACCATGTGTGTCAACCCTCTTGTTAGATTACTTGTTCCTATATAGGTTCGATATGGGTTTCGATATAGAGTCACTCTTTCGAAATAATGCAACTACTTTTTTTTTTGAGTTCAATTAACAGCAGCTTTCCTAATAAACAACTGATTTCATTTATCAAGCCTAAATAAGTTGATTACAAAGTTCAAACTTAAGGTTTGTTTAATGTAAATTTAGTATGACTTATCTGTTGCTTGCAATCCCCTTAGCAAATTAACGAAACTTATTCACTCCTTAAAGACGAGGCATGAGATAATTCTCACCTCATAAACAACCAATTAGGCAATCAAGCAAAAATTCGGATTCGTCATATATAGTAGAGATTTAGTATGTTAGTTGCTTAAACAAGTAAGTTTAGTATTTTTCCCTTTTTTTAGAGACAAATGTATTAGAAATGTAGCCACTTTAGGATATCCTTTCTAAAATAGAGACGAGCCTCGCCAAATAAAAATGCAAAATTGCGGGCCCTCGATAAATAATCATAATAATTATTTAGAATTCAAGCTAGGCCGTTTAGTGAATCTCATGGCCCTCTCAAAAAATAATAACACGTTAGGCTCTTTAGGCGCGGCTTAATTAAATCATATTCTTAAATTCGGGTGCACATTGATGTGGCCCAAATCCAAATCTCAACGAAGTCAAAATGTGTTGACAATCACGGGCGCATTGATTGTGACGTGGTTCGAGATGCATTTTCACGACGTTGCAATTCTATAAAAATAAGTGATAATGATAAGAGCGGTTTAAACTTAATAAAAGCATGTAATTCATAACATGTATTTAAATAAGATATTTAGCCATTATAACAATTTAAGCGACCGTGCTAGAACCACGGGATTCGAGGGTGCCTAACACCTTCCCTCGGGTCAACAGAATTCCTTACTTAGAATTTCTGGTTCGCAGACTTCATTTGGAAAAGTCGAAAATTTCCTCGATTTGGGATTCAAGATAAACCGGTGACTTGGGACACCAAAAAACAAACCTTTCCCAAGTGGCGACTCTGAATTAAATAAATAATCCCATTTCGAATATTGTCACTTAAATTGGAAAAACTCCCCTCGCGCATTTATCCTTCGGGGCGGGCGCGCAAAAAGGAGGTGTGACAATGGTGTGCTTAGATTCCACACTTTGTGTGATCCTAGCATTCCTAGCCAGATAAAAGAGTTATTGTCTCCAAATGCTTTAAAGCTTTTTAAAAACACTTGTTTTGGTTACTTACTGTTTCTCCCCTCCATTTACATGCAAAATCAAGCTATTCATCTTCTGATGAAGTATGAACTGTCTAAGTCTAATGAATCATTTTTTTCAGTCCACTTGAAGGGGGGAAAATTGAATTTTGCCTTGAGAGAGTTTGGTTTAATTACCAGTTTAAATTGTGTGAATAAGTTTACAGATTATGGATATACTTCTAGTTATATTAGCAAGTTAATGAATAGCTATTTTCCTAACAAAAAAAGAGTAGAGAAGTGATATTTGAAAAACATAGTAACAAATAGATCTTGGGTAAACGATGAGGATGCAGTCAAGTTGTGCATTCTTTATCTTTTGGAATTTTTTGTTTGCCCTTCTGATAAAGATCATGTGTCTTTTATAGACCATTTTAGGTTCTATTTGGTAGAGTCTGGTAATTTTGAGTCATACCCATGGGGTATTAAATTGTTCAATCAGGTTATGGAATCTGTTAGGCATCGTCTAAATCCCCGTGTACATTCTTATCTCATACGGGGATGCTCATTAGCCTTACAAGTGTGGCTTTATGAGTGTTGCTCGACCGTCAGCACGGAGCTTGCTACGAGGTGTTCTGACTCAATACCTCGCATATTAAGATGGTCAGCTACTAAGGGGCAGATTTGGTTAACTGCCTTTGAAGAGAAGATGATCAAGCCTGAGTGGATTAAGGTATTTTTTTTTTCATTTTTGTATGTTCCTACATTTACCTTCATAATATCTACATTTAGACTACATTTTTTGTCTTAGTAGAACTAACTGTTTTTTTTTTCATGATTCAGTTCACAAGCATGACTGAATCTGGAGAAGAGATTGGAGTGCTTACTCTGCCAAACAAGATTGAGTATGAAGATGAACAAGGTGCACAATCATCAGAGGTTCCAAATGCTGATTCTCCAACATTGGAACCCAAACATACAAACTGTCAAGAGGACAAGGAATCTGTGGCTATGAAGTTCAGAAAGCTAGAAAAGGGAATTAAGCAGGTAAAATTATTAACTACAATATATTTACATATTTGCTACAATTTATCTACATTGCATAACATTGTTGTTAAATTATAGTATAATTGTATCAATTTGGAGACAATTGTATAAACAATACTGCCTCGTACATAATTAAACTAAATTATAATTTATTTGAATAAAATTACCAACTAACTATATTTTAAACTTTTAAGTTGATGGAAAGTTAGAGGATTTTAGGAAGGATGTATTTAAGGAACTCCATGACCTTCGAGTATTTATAGATGATTCTATGAAGAAGGTTTTGAATTTGATAAACAGGAGATATGATGTGGATGAGGCAAAGGTAAGAGTTGATATATATTTATATGCCAAAATAAATTATGACATTTTAAAAAATATAATCAAACTAACATAATATCTTTAGTTTGCTAATAGTTCAACCAAAAACAATGACCAAAAACAAGGAGTGAACCACCAGCAATTTCCGTTCAATCTTGGTGATCAAGTGCATGCAAGCACAAGCAACACAAGTATCTACAAAATACATACAAATATATACACTTATTATAAAACTTTATAGAACTGAGTTTTATATTCACAATTTATCTACAACTTCCTACATGTATTTGCAACTTTCAAGGCAGCATTATCTAGTATTTTTACCTATTTGTTTTTATAAATTGAAGCTGCAGTTTGTCCAGAACATGTTCCAGTACATGTTGACTTATATGGAGAATTTCAAGAAGCAGCTGAGGTAGAACAAGCAGGTATAATATCATACTGTCATTCAGAATAAATAATTATTCTTTATACAATTTTACATTCCCTGTTAAGTAAGTATTGTTTTTTGTAACAGATATTGAAGATATCAATGCACAGTCCCCAATTCACGGAGTGATTGTAGCAGCTCAGACAGAACAAGTCATTGAGAAACAACTAAATGAAGGTGAAGATGTACATCATGTGGATGAAGTTGTTTCTGAAGGTTCATGCATTGATAAGAAGCGTGTAACATTGGATGACTTTGAGTTGCCAGACAACTTAACACAATTGGTTAAGTATGGCGAGCTCATACCAGATGAAGCAACCCCTATTCATCCGGGGAGAACCAGGCAACTGGGGGAACATGCACGATCACCTTTCATACCGCTATATAGTTCTGGAGGCAGCATCTCTATTGGACCTAAATTTTTCTACCTCAAGCACCCATTCACACCTCTTATAGGTGAAAATGTAGATTCTGATATGTTAGATAAGTTCAACAAGTGGTTATGCCACCGTACTGACAAAGTATCTAAGAGGTATGAATGCTTAATTTGACACTTTCATTTCAGCATTTTAAAGTTAAAAAATATAATTCATTCTGTGAATTTTTTTGATTGGGCATTTATTTGTTGTTACAGGAAGAAGGCTCCCTTTTCCATAAAGGATAACCAAATCAATCCTTGGTTAGACCTTAGAGTTGAAAAGGTGGATAAGAAGGACTGGTTTTATTCCCTTGCTCACCCCGGGGAGTCATCAATGACTCGGTAAGTATCAAAGAATAAATTCACAAGATATATTTTCACTTCTGTTTTGTAGTTATATTGTAGATATGAAATATATGTGACCATGCCCTTTATTATAAATTGTAGATATAATGTAGACATTTCTTATAAATGTTGCTCTTATTAATTATAGTGTGATTGTATTTAGGTTGAACCTTATGTATCATATTTGATGATGAATTGTATTTAAAAATTGTATATTTATTAATTTGGACATAATTGGTATATCTATATTTCATGGTTGTAGTTAATTTGTAGTAAAATTGTAGAGCCAGTTGAAGACTTATAATATTAACTTTAGTTTGCATGTACATATTATTGAGGCCTTTTGTGGTAGTTGTTGTTCCATGTGTTGTTGTGTATGGCAGTTAAAGTGTAGTTATTTGTTAGATTATTTGAATTCTGACTTTGTATTTTAAGGTGTAGCTACTTTGTTGATAATTGTAGTTACATTGTAGCTAACAGTAGATTTCATTTTATTTTGCAGCACATTGATGTTATTATGTATTACATGAGAAAAAGAGGTAAATATGCCCCCAACCCCAACAACACTAGGTTTACAACAACCGATTGCTTGTTCAAGTCAAAGATCGTACAAATTTATGACAAGTTCATAAGTTCTCCGCCAGAAAAAAGTATTCGGTTATTAAACCCGATGATGATGTTGCAGAATATATTCTTGGGTATAGACTCCTTGCTAATGTTTCCTGGGATGAAGTTGACTATGTCATCATGCCCGTGAACATTGTAGAGAATTTCCATTGGTTGTTGATCGTTTTCGACATAGTGGACATGCAACTTTATGTGTATGATTCCATAGTGTCTTCACACCATCATAATGTTGTTGAATCATGTGTTGATAAATTTTCAATCATTATCCCTCTGTATTTGTCTTGCACTGGTTTCTACGGGAAGCGTAAAGACATTGACTTCAAGACCACAAAGGCATACATTGAGAAACCAGTTACAGACCCTCTCAACATACAGTGGATGGTTGCAGAGATTCCGCAGCAAAAGGAAGGATCACTGTAAAAAAACTATTCTCTCTTTCTGGATGTTTAATTATTTTTTTTATAATCATTTGTTAAATAATTAAATTTTTTGTCTTATGCAGCGATTGTGGTGTATTTGTGGCTGCTTTTGCGGAGTATGTTTGCATTGGAGATTTGTCAATCCCTTCAGAAGACCTTTCGGATATCGACCAACACCGTAGACGCTATGGAGCTCTCATATAGGACTATGCTACAAAGAAGCAAGAAGATGGGTCAATCAGTGAAAGTGAGGTTACAGGCAGGTTAGCAAGGAGGAAGGGTGCTCCTGCATTGAATGAGAAGACTAGAGTCCAGAGAAAGAAGAAATAATGTCTTGTTTTCCTAGTTTAGTTGATGCCAATTTGTAGTTGAAGGAGAATACACTACTTTATGAACAATTTTTTTTTATTGCAGCATACCTTTTTGTTTTGTAATTTTATCTTTCATCTTAAAATACAATTTGGCTACAAATAATCTCCACAATATCTACATTTTGGCAACACTCAATGTAGTAATTGTATATAATTTTATAGTTATACATGTTCATAATTTTTATGAAATACCTTCAAGTTCTAGGTAATATCTGTATATAATTGTCAAATGAAGTTAATTACACAACAAACAAAATAAATAATTACTCCAATCATAGAAATATATTACCCACAATTTATCTACAAATCATCTACAAATTATTACTAAGACTACAATTTAAATACAGTTAACTTATATTTTACCTACAATCTGGAAACACTTTACATTAAAGTTATTTTTTTTAATATCAGTTGTATTGTAGATAATAAATATTTAAATTTAATTACACTCTATCAAAGACAAATTTAGATGCCTGATCTTTAAAACCAAATGTAGCATATTAAACAAACATAAACAAATTTTAGTCTACTTCATAATGATATTTAAAAACTTAAACTATTAAACAAAAAATTTGCTAACTTTAACTCACTAACGGTTATTTTGAATAACTATTCTAACTACATGATATTCATTTTTTCTTGGGCGCATTCTTGCAAGATCTTTTGTTATGCCCTTCACCTCCACAATTTCCACATGACACCTTGTACTTCTTTGACTTTATTTCATCATAGGTTTTATATATTTCCTTTTGAGGTCTCCCTGGCTGTCTTTTATCTCTCGTCGGTGGTTTTACTACCTCATCCAAAATATGTTGTGGCACATTCCATTTGCTTTCATCAGGAAGAGGATTTACTGGCATTTCATACGTACGCCGAAGGCTCTCCCTTGTGTAATACAGAGAGCAATAGTTTTCATATGTTTCATTTATGTGCCTTAATGCTGCCAAAGCATGCACACATGGAAGTTCTTCAAGTTGGAATAGGCCACAACTACATTTCTTATTTTCTAGACATACAATGTACCGCTTCACACCATCTAACACAGTATGTATATGATCTGTTGAAGCCTTCACCTACAATTGCAGAACAAACAGAAAAAATATTATCTCAATCATAAAAATTTATTATCTACAACTTATATACAAATCATCTACAAATATTCTACACCTTATATACAATCTACAATTATCTACAATTTGACTACAATTTATATACAATCTGGAAACACTGCATATTAAGTAATTCATTTTTTCTGCACCAAATAAACAGATCTTACCCTAAGCTTCTGAGATAATGTTCTGTTGTCATCTAATTCTTTATTTAATTTGGCCCCAAGAAATGTGAAAGTACCCTTCGCCTTCAATAACTTCTCATTGGTCCAATGTTCTAGCAGTGTCCGCATATACTCTAAAAGGTCAAATATCGGCAGCTCTCTTGCATCTTTTGTTACTGCGTTCAACGACTCTGCAATATTTGATGTCATTGTCCACGTTCTATTCACTGTTGCATGTACTCTTGACCATCTATGATAACCAATATCATATAGGTAAGATTTCACACGCGGGTCTACCTCTTCAATCTTCGACATCTTTTCATTAAATTCATCCAGAGTGTATGACCGTGTTGTAGCAAAGTACAATTCATGCAATTGTAGATGACCCTTCTTGAATTTTGACCTTATATTTGTCCAAATATGCCACATGCAAGAGTAGTGTGGGATGCCCAGATAGACAATTGATGTTGCCTTCAGTATACTCTCATTCCTATCTGAAACAACACACATTGAAGGTTTTTCACCATATGCCTGCTTGAATTGCTCAAAGAACCACTTCCAAGATGCGTCGTTTTCAGAATCAACCATAGCATATGCCAAGGGCAATATTGTTCCTACATTATTAATTCATAAAATATTAATTGGAAGCTTTGAAAATTTATATAAAAATATAAATACATAACAACTACAATACATATTCATAATATATTCATTTTATCTACATTACATGTAATAGCTACAAAATAACTACAAATTACTACAGTATATCTACATTTTATAGACTGACTACAAAATGACTACAAAATTTTTACACTTTTTACCTGCTGCATCCTTGGTGCTTGCTGTCAGCATAATCCCCCTATAGGCTGACTTTAAGAATGTCCCATCAACCACTACTACTGGCCTACAATGTTGACAACCACTTATTGATGTACAAAGAGTAACAAATGCGTATAAGAAGCATTCATCTGCTGTCTTTTTTAATTTAACAACCGAACTAGGATAAGTCTCCTCAAGAATATAAAAATATTTGGGTAATTTGCTGTAGGAGTCAGTCGGATTCCCTCTCAAAAACTGTAAAGCCTTTTCCTTTGCTCTCCATGCTTGCATGTAACTTAGGTTCACTCCGTGTTAGGATAACATGTCAGTCTGTATGTCCTTTGGTGTGTAAACAGTCTTAGGATCACAATACTTTGGAATTACCATGCTACCAACTACATCTGCAGTATGTTTGCGATGTATGAATGTTTCGTCCATTATGGAGCATGTGTGTTGTCGGTTGAAACTCCTTATCTTGAACATTGCAGAATTATTAATTGACGTTGCCTTGAAGTGCCATTTACAGTTTTCACCAACGCATACAAGCCAGTAGCTACAAAAAAAATACAATATTTAATACAGATTATAAATGTAGATGCAACAAACGGACTGTTTTAACATAAACTAATATAAACTACAATGTAACTACAATTTATCTACAATGTTTACATTACACATATCTTGAGTATAACACTGCTTTTATTGGTCTTTTCTCCACAAATATCTCCATACCTTCTACGACTAGATCTTTTAACTCTGAACTGGAACTTGTGCATCACAGAAAAGTGCTTCATTGCAGTAGCTACAATTTGTTTGTCCTGATACACTTGTCCTTCTTCAATAGTAGTTTGCGTAGATTCTGTTATTATTTCACTTTGATATTCCTCTATAGCTGGATATGATGGCATATCAAGTAACTTTATGGATCTAGATGAACATGCATCAAAATAAAGATAAACAATGTACTTATAATTTTGTAGAATATCTGTAGAGAATTTATAGATATAGTGAAAATTTTGTAGTCATCCATTTTTAGGATGTCGCCATTATAGTTAATTTCTACTATAATTATTGCAATTGTAGTTTTATTTGAAGACAACATTTTGAAATCAACAATTTCTAATCATAATTGTAGTTTATGTTGTTTTATAAATGTATTAACTTTGTAGGTAATTTTGAAAACAACATTGCTTTATTATATCATTAAACAGATTTGTAGTTTAATTGTAGGTAGCTGTAGTAATTTTGAAGATAATACCGTAAAAACATAAATCTATGCAATTTACAACTATACAAACCCTCACTTGTGTTATCGTTGGTGATTGCCAATTTCATATTGAAATCTCGTACACTTATACATAACGGATATGAACCTAAGTTTTTATTCTCCTTTTTGAACTCCATATACACACGAACCCCCATATCATTCCTAATCTCCATTGGGGGACAATTGTCGTTCACCATGTATTTGATTTCTACAATTTTTTCTGAAGTATCAATCGATAGTTGTTCTGCAATTGTAGAAATCAGAATACTGTAACTTGCATTCTCATCTACCACAATGGCATCAACTTCAAAATCTCTAAATCTGCCATAGTTATCCCAATTCCCATTCAATTGTAGCATGATTGCGATTTTGGACATGATTGCTGATGTATTATTCTAATTTTTTTGTTTTTTTGTATTTCTAGATTGAGAGAAAAAAAGATGAAGAACAGATTTATGATCGCCAATTTGTTTTCTGAAAGCGAACGAAGAACAAAATATACCAATGTTAAGTTGTTGAATCTCGAAGATTTGAATTCTACAATTTGAATTCAGTTTGTTGAAGCTGTTCGTAGTTTGTTGAAGCTGGTCGTATTTTTTTTTTAAAAAAAAAAATTCGAATTGTATTCTAAGAGTAAATTACTCAGATGTGAAATCTCCTTTCCTTTTCAAAACTTGAAGTTAATGTAGAATCAATCTATCCCAAGATTCTTTCCCGATTTTTAGCACGTTTTTTATGGAATATTCTGCCCTAATTATTCATAATAGACGAATAGTACATGAATTGTAGGAAAAATATGGACTAGACGGGTAATTTAGATACTATGTACATATTTAGTAATAAAATTTCATATATGGTATAGAAAGAAAAAATCCCAATAATTATTAGTCAATAAGAAGTACTATTTCATATCGCAAGAGTGAATTTTCTAGGGAAAGCGAATTCCTGAGATTGCTATGATAATTATGGGCTAAATGTGTGTTTCCAAAAATACAAAGAAATGACCCCCTCCTCCCCCAAACAAAATAGAAAAAAAGAAAAAAGAAGAAGAGGGAGTTGAATTGTTGTTGTTTTAGAACACCAAAGTTGTCTAATCAATGTACAAACATTAAGAAGATTATTGACAATATTGAGTATACCTATTTTACTCCAATAGTCAACAATATTCGGGCAGCCCTATTGCGGTCAAATGGTTTTCTGGGTACGTATAAATTTATTTTTAGTTTATGCCTCAATTTCTTTTTTTTACACATAAACACATTAGAAATTTATTTTTATACATAAAAGATTTAAAAAGAATATTTTATTAATTTCAACATTGTAAATAGCCATGTAGACGAATGAACAGTGTCAATATTTTCAGGTTTATTCCTTTATATAGAGGCTGAAGAATATAGAGCCAAATAATACTAAAGTATTAAAATATCTATTTAGCACATCATTGTGTACTATAGTTAGTACTCCTACTTACTACTACTATCGCATTCATGTATGTCTGCGTGAGAAAAATCAATAATTGAGAGAAAATTGAAGTTCAGTTATTCTAAGAAATGTATTAGTTATTTGTATAATAGGAATAATATTGAATACCACAGAAAATTGAACGTTTTAGTTGAAATGAAAAACGAAAAGATAAAAAGAAAATTGCTCTAGAATTAACAGAAAACAGCTTATGGGACATTCGAATAGTCAGATTCCTTTTTTTTTTTTCTCTAAAAAATCCTCCTTTAATTCTTACTAGTATTTAAATAAATGCCACTTGCTCTCAAACAAAATTTTCATTTTCCTCCTCTCCATTAGCACTCACCAAACGCTCTCTCCAGATTCTCTCATACAGAGATCGAAGATGGCGCTATCCACAGGCCGAAGAACCGTCAATCATCTCTTGAAACCTTTAACGGCGGCGGTGTCCGCCACGCGCCACGTATCGTCGGACTCGACCGCCACAATCACGGTAGAAACCAGCCTCCCGTTCACCGGCCACAAGATCGATCCTCCATCCCGCACCGTCGAAACTAGCGCTAACGAACTCATGACTTTTTTCAAGGACATGGCGGAGATGCGGCGGATGGAGATCGCCGCGGATTCGCTCTACAAAGCAAAACTCATCCGTGGATTCTGCCATCTCTACGACGGACAAGAAGCCGTCGCTATTGGCATGGGAGCCGCAATTACCAAAAAGGATTGTATAATTACAGCTTATAGAGACCATTGCATCTTCCTTGCCCGCGGCGGAGGGTTATATGAGTCATTTGCGGAACTTATGGGAAGGAAAGATGGATGTTCGAAAGGTAAAGGAGGATCCATGCATTTTTATAAGAAGGATAGTGGATTTTATGGAGGTCATGGTATTGTTGGTGCTCAAGTTCCTTTAGGAATTGGATTGGCATTTGCACAGAAGTATTCGAAAGAGGAGCATGTCAGTTTTGCCATGTATGGTGATGGTGCCGCTAATCAAGGGCAGTTGTTTGAGGCTTTGAATATGGCTGCTTTGTGGGATCTTCCTGCTATTCTAGTTTGTGAGAATAATCACTGTAAGATACTCAACTCAATCCACCATTTTCACTAGATTTCCAACTAATGCCTTTGAAAGATTTGCTAAACTATTACACACCGTCAATCCGTAGAACTTAAACTCATACTTTGTGGACGTTTGGACATAAGAATTGTGAAATTCCGAAAAAATATGGAAAAATAAATTTAAGGGAAAATGGTATTTGAAAATTAGAGTTGTGTTTGGACATAGAATACAATTTGAAGCTGTTCTGTTTTTTCTTTTTTTTTTTTTCTTTTTTTTGTGAGTGAGTTGAAGTGAAAATTTTGTTCGTGAGTGAGTTGAAGTGAAAATTTTGAAAAATATTTTTTTGGAGTTTTTCAAATTTTCGGAAAATCTCAAAATTCAACTTAAACACTAATTCCGGAAAAAGGTTACTAATTTTTCTCCAAAATAGTGAAAATTTTCTTATGTCCAAACGGGCTGTCCTCATTTTAATATGACATTCTTTCCCTTTCATCCTATCACAAAAAATGACATCTTTTCTATGTTTAGAAATAATTTAACTTTAAACTTCTCTTTTTATGAGATGATTTATAGCCATAGAATTATCTATGGAATATTTTAGAGGACAAGGGCCAAAAATTTTTCTTAAGCTCCGTGCCTAGTCAAACAACATCACATAAATTGGGACGGGGGAGTAGTACTTAAAAAGTCCTTTCTTTTAAGTAGCAATACACATTTGATTGATAAGTAGACTTTTCGAACAACTTTTTTGCATACATTATTCAATATCGTGCATTTCTCTATTTTACAAGTCTTCAAGTGTTTTTCATTTGTAAATGTATGTGTTTTTCTGTAATATTTTGATGAGTAGTATGCTTGCATAACTAAGGACTTACAAATTATTGACTATAATTGGCATTTGATACAGAAAATTGCCTACTTTTGTTGAGTATGTAATGTGTTGTTCACTTCAAATGCGCGCGATTGCTTTTCTGATGCAGATGGAATGGGGACAGCAGAATGGAGAGCTGCAAAGAGTCCAGCTTATTACAAAAGAGGAGATTATGTTCCTGGTCTGAAGGTACAGTGAATTACAACTTGCAACTCTTTTTTGTTAACACTTGTTGAGAAAAGTCAGATTATTTTGCTTTGTTTTCTCTTTTATTTTTGGGAGCTGATAGTGATGTGCTAGTAATACTCAACTAAACATTTCTTGTTAAATCTTGGATAAAGTAAAACCTGTTTAACTTTGAATTGATTTTACTTATCAAAAAGCAGTTGAAGATGTCTCTTTAATTTGAAGCCAGACTCTAGGCTTTCATATGAGCTCTGATTTTTTATTTTAAATGGAGTTGAATTTTCCATGGTGAATGAAAGGTATCTTACAAATGTAGATAGCAAGTTATGTTGTCCTTGCTCATGACCCCCTACTTTTGGTGCTCTGGTTCTAAGCGACTCCACTTCTGTTGCATGCTCAAGCAAGGAAAGAGTCATTTCCTGGTATGTTAAACTCTGGAGAACGATGTATGGCCACTGAATTAAGTGAAACTAGCCTTACAAATATTGAAGGAAGTTTAAATATGATGTGTCATTTTGAGGAAAGTCCCTTAAAATAGTGTATAGGAATTGTCTTGACTATAAAAAAGGGGAAAAAAGAAAGAAAAGAAGGATGCCTTTTGACTTCTAACAGTATAAGGGTATCCTTCACTTTAATAAGTTATGGTATTGTTTAGGGGTGACAATTTGAGCCCAAACCCATTTGACCCGCCTAACCTGCCCAAGGTTGGGTGGGTCCATTTGTTGAACTCAACCATCTTGAGCCAACCCATTTCCCATCTAAAGTTGGGTTAATTTTAGGAACAAATTGATCATGACTAACTTTGCTAAAATATCTTAAAAATTACTTTTTTTGGTTGACCGTAACAAAATTTTAAAAGTCTTATTTGATAATTAAACAATTCATAAGAAAACAATACACATTAATTAAAGCTTGGTAAGAGTTGGGCAGGTTGGGCTACGACCCAAATTTTAGCCCAACTTGACCCAGCCATCTCAACCCAGTTACTTTTGGGCGGGTTATTGACCTGCCCATTTATTGACTCAGCCCATTTTGACCTACCCAAAATCAGCCCAACTTGCTTATTTGACACTCCTAGTATTGTTAATGCCATGCCTTGCTATATATAAGAATAGTACTGTATAAAATATTGATTAGTTATACATAGGTCGAAAAATACTATCAAGGAATTAACAACACCCAAAGCTAATACATGTATTTTTTCCCCTAATATATCCTATCAAACGATCCGATAAAGTAATAGATTTCTTGGATGTAGAAGAATTGCTAGTCAATAAAAAGTACTATTTCATAATGCAAGATTGAATTTTCTTGGGAAATCGTGTTCTTGGAAATGCTATGATGATTATGGTTTATTATGAGCTAAATGTTCAAAAAATACAAAGGAATGAGGTTCTGCCCAAAAAGAGAAAAAGAGCGAGTTGAATTATTGTTGTTTTAGAATGCTAAAGTTGCCCAATCAGTGTACAAACATTAAGAAGGTTGTTGACAATATTGAGTATACCTTATTTACTCCAAAAGTCAACAATCTTGGGGCAGCCCTATTTCCAAAAGAACAAAAATTGTCAATATTGATCCCCATTGGAATTTTGAAGAGATTTTTTATCGTTGCTAAGATGTTAAACTCTGGAGAATGATGTATGGCCACTGAATTAAGTGCAACTAGCTTCCCAAATATTGTAGAAAGTCTGAATATGATGTGTGTCATTTTGAGGAAAGTCCCCTGAAACTAGTGTACAGGAGTTGCCTTGATTATCAAAAAAGGAAAAAAAAGAAAGAAAAGAAGGATGCCTTTTGACTTCTGACAGAATAAGGGTATCCTTCACTTTGATAAGTTATTTGTGGGGCTGTGGACGTAGTGCATGATCGTGGCTCACATCTATGAGAACTAGGATGATTGCTTGATGTATGGTTCAAATGCTAAATTACCTATATGCTATTTCTACCGGGGATCCCAGTATTCCTAGATTATGTAGAAAATTGTATGAGTTTTACAGGGCAGGTCTAACAAAAAAAAAGAGAGAGAGAGAGAGAGAGAGAGAGAGAGAGAGAGGGAGAGAGAGAGAGAGAGAGAGAGATTTCTCCTGCCACAACGATGGAGAAGGACCAATTGTTAAGTTTCAGTGGGTGATGTAGGAAATTTTGATGTTTTGTGACTCTTGTGCTCTTTTTGTTATGTTAAACAGGTAGATGGTATGGATGCCCTTGCTGTTAAACAAGCATGCAAATTTGCTAAGGAGCATGCCCTCAAGAATGGACCAATTGTAAGCACTTATCATGCCTTTTTTTATAAGGAACATATCATGCCTTTTTCTAGATTAATTTTTGGTTGTGATTGACAGGAGTTCTTTTTGTTATATGATGTTCTTGTGTATATATATATATATATATATATATATATATATATATATATATATATATCCATAAGGCTCGTTGAAAACAATAATGTTTTGGATGCCTCTTGTCATTATATACTCTAATAATTTATGGGAACTTTAAAAAAGAACTAGCAAGCGTTGTGCCAAGTATTATTGACAGAAGGAAAGAAAAGGAAAAAGAAATAAAACAGAGATGCTAAAATCAAATTGCATACAATTGTTACTATTATCTTTTGCCCAAGACAATATAGTATGTTGTTGTGGCAGGTTTAATCCTTGTGTTCCTTTTTTGTAACCTCAACATTATTCTGTTAAGAATTCATGACGAACTGTCAATATGAAAGGCCAAAAATGCCATAAAGAATCTGTAAGGACAAAATGACATCTTGCATAATTTCATTGAGAGTGGCAACATTTCTGTCCAGGGATGTTGCCGTTGTTTTCCACAACATAAACTGGGAAAGGGAAGGCGATAGGCACCAGTTTTCTAGGAAACTTAGTTTGCCTTTGAGTTACTGGAGTTATTGGTCACAACGACATCCCATTATCTTGTCCTCCATATTAAAAAGAAAAAAGAAGTGATCAAAAGGAAAAAGGCAAGTAGGTTATTCATGAGTTCATTGCCTCATATAGGGATCATGAACTTCGCTGTAGTCTACACTGATTATGTATGATCTCTCTAGACACTTGTGTTACATCCCTTAGTAAAGACCCTGTTTGTAATGGACTAATTATTATGATCGGTTCTGTAAGATAATCCCCTCAGGCAAGTATTTCTCTGCCGTTGAAATTAGTAGAGGATGCATGGGCTGAAAATGCATAGCAGTTGAGACGATGACTCAAATAATGGAAATATACTATTTATTAAAGATGACCTCTCTTCTACTTGGGTCTATTTTATAAAAAATTTACTTGAGTAGAATAGGTCATATTAACACAGTGCTGGTGGTGTATGCCGACTAACACTGTATTCTGGGCCGGGCCCGGGCCTTCGTGGGCCAAACGGGCCGGGCTTTGTGGGCATGGGCTTCATGGGCCTGGGCTCTGGCGGTCCCGGGCCTGGCGATCCCGGGCTTCGTGGCCTCACCTGGTGGAACCGGCCCGTGACGGGCCTAAGCCCATGTGGTCCTGGGCTAAACGGGCCGGACTCGTGGGCTTCGCGGGCCTAGTGGTTTTTTTTTGTTTTTTTTGTAAGGCAATTTATTGTAGTATCATGGCTATATTAAAAATATATATGTAGTATATATGTAGAAATCTAATTATTAAAGTGCTTGACGAAAAAGAAAAATAACAAAACAATAGTAAAACACTAAATTGTCATGCATAATAAATTAATAACAAAGTACAACATGAAGCATATTAATATATATATATATAGTATACTAGTATAGAATGTTATGTATATATATTTCATTGTATATTTTCTTGTAGTATATATTGTATGTTATGTATATATATTCTCTTGTATATTGTCTTGTAGTATATATTGTATGTTATGTATATATATCCTCTTATATATTTTCTTGTAGTATATATTGTATGTTATGTATATATATTCTCTTATATATTTTCTTGTAGTATATATATTGTATCTTATGTATATATATTCTCTTGTATATTGTCTTGTAGTATGTTATGTATATATATATCCTCTTATATATGTTGTTGTAGTATATATTGTATGTTATGTACATATATTCTCTAGTATAGAATCTATATCCTCTTATATATGTTGTTGTAGTATATATTGTATGTTATGTATATATATTCTCTTATATATTGTCTTGTAGTATATATTGTATGTTATGTATATATATTCTCTTATATATTGTCTTGTAGTATTGTATGTTATGTATATATATTCTCTTGTATATTTTCTTGTAGTATATATTGTATGTTATGTATATATATTCTCTTGTATATTGTCTTGTCGTATATATTGTATGTTATGTATATATATTTCTTGTAGTATATATTGTATGTTATGTATATATATATCCTATTATCTTGTAGTATATATTCTCTTATATATTGTCTTGTAGTATTGTATGTTATGTATATATATTCTCTTGTATATTTTCTTGTAGTATATATTGTATGTTATGTATATATATATCCTCTTATATATGTTGTTGTAGTATATATTGTATGTTATGTATATATATTCTCTTGTATATTGTCTTGTAGTATATATTGTATGTTATGTATATATATTCTCTTATATATTGTCTTGTAGTATATATTGTATGTTATGTATATATATTCTCTTGTATATTTTCTTGTAGTATATATTGTATGTTATGTATATATATATCCTCTTATATATGTTGTTGTAGTATATATTGTATGTTATGTATATATATTCTCTTGTATATTGTCTTGTAGTATATATTGTATGTTATGTATATATATTCTCTTATATATTGTCTTGTAGTATATATTGTATGTTATGTATATATATTCTCTTATATATTGTCTTGTAGTATTGTATGTTATGTATATATATTCTCTTGTATATTTTCTTGTAGTATATATTGTATGTTATGTATATATATATCCTCTTATATATGTTGTTGTAGTATATATTGTATGTTATGTATATATATTCTCTTGTATATTGTCTTGTAGTATATATTGTATGTTATGTATATATATTCTCTTGTATATTGTCTTGTAGTATATATTGTATGTTATGTATATATATATCCTCTTATATATTTTCTTGTAGTATATATTGTATGTTATGTATACATATTATCTTATATATTGTCTTGTAGTATTGTATGTTATGTATATATATTCTCTTGTATATTTTCTTGTAGTATATATTGTATGTTATGTATATATATATCCTCTTATATATGTTGTTGTAGTATATATTGTATGTTATGTATATATATTCTCTTGTATATTGTCTTGTAGTATATATTGTATGTTATGTATATATATATCCTCTTATATATTTTCTTGTAGTATATATTGTATGTTATGTATATATATTCTCTTATATATTTTCTTGTAGTATATATATTGTATCTTATGTATATATATTATAACTTATTACTTATATATTTTCTTGTAGTATATATTGTATGTTAGGTGTATATATTACCTTATATATTTTGTATGTTATGTGTATACAAAAAAATTTTATTTTTTTAAAAAAAAATCTGTTGGGCCCGTTAGGCCCGCCAGGCCCGGCTGACGGTCCCGGGCTCGTGGGCTAATCTATGAAGACCGGCCCGTCACGGGCTTCTCAGGACCACCAGGCCCGTTAGGACCGCGGGCCCGGTCCGGTTCAGGCCCGACCCACCAAGCAGCATTAATGCCGACGTTTCTGCCTAGAATCCTTGATGGAAGGACTTGGATTACCAAATGCAATATTAAAATGTTACTTGAGTATTTTCTAGGTAATGGGCTTAGTTTGTGAATTTTGGAAAAGTTAAATAGAGCGACATTGTCGGTGAGGATTCATTAAGTTGACCCCAACTTGTTTGAGATTGAGGCGTTGTTGTTGTTTCAAAGAAGGGCTCTTAACATTTTTTTTTTGCTTATTTATCTTTTATTTTATTGGTTAATAGGATCCATAAGCTCATCACCGATGAATTTTTCTACATATAACGAATTTGAGGTATCTGTAATTGGTAGAAATTAGCAATTATGCCGACAAGGGATCGGCCGATGTTTCTTTTAGGACTCCGCCGGCACCTTATGAGTAATTGGTAGCAATTATGCTAATGCTTCTTAGTACTTTATCTTTCGTTTACAGTGTCACATATAATGCACATTAATTTTTTCCTAAATGTGCTTTAGTTGTTCATTCTTTTTGGGCTGCACATGTTTATTAGTTTCTTTTTTCTTTTATTTGTGAAAGGAACACTAACTGAGATGGTTAAAATGAAGTTTGGAAAACGCTAAGATCAATACATGGAAATGATCCAGACCCTAGGACATGTCTTGCATTGAGGCTTATGCTAAGTTTTTTTTTGTTTTGTGGGGGGTGGGTTTGGGGGGGGGGGGGTTGTATTATGTAATTTCTTGCTGAATTCAACGTCAGTTATATTCATACATTAGTATTCTTTTCTTTTACTTCATTTTTAGCATATTCTAATATGTTTATGTTTCTTTCAATTTTGTTCAGATTCTTGAAATGGACACCTATAGGTACCATGGTCACTCTATGTCTGATCCAGGAAGCACTTACCGAACTCGTGATGAAATTAGTGGTGTTAGACAGGTCAATACATTCTGTAGACTATCTAATACATCTCAGCTCGCAAATGCTTCGCATAAAAGCTTAACAAGATTATCTTTAATTTTTCAGGAACGTGATCCTATTGAAAGAATCAGGAAACTCATATTAGCCCATGATATAGCCACAGAGAAGGAGCTGAAGGTATAGACGACTTTCTAAAGCTTGTACTTGGGGAAACCATGTTTTTTATGTCACCTCGATCTTCAGAGGACCTCTAACTGTTTTGTCGGTTTTTGTTCCTTCTCTCCAGGATATTGAGAAAGAAAAGAGAAAAATTGTAGATGAAGCCATTGCTAAAGCAAAGGTGAGGGTGGTGCTTTTATCTTCTCTTCTTTAGTAATTTTAAATATGGCAGCTGCTTTTTTTTTCTGTAATAAATAAAGATAGTAGCTGACTAGTAACTTCTTATACTGTTTTCCAGGAGAGTCCCATGCCTGACCCTTCTGAGCTCTTTACCAATGTATATGTGAAAGGGTTTGGAGTTGAGGTATGTAATTGTTCTAATCATCAGTTTTCCCTTCTAAATTATTTACTGGCAACTGGATCATCTAGAAATCAAGTGATGATTGCACAATTTTCATTGGAGCACATTATATGAGCACTTGGGAAATCTGCAACTGATTTAATAAACTCCTACTATTCTACTAAGAGCACTTTGACAAGTGATATACACCTTTTTATTCATATAACCATAGTTGCTCCCGAGTACCCTGTTCCTTTTGTTGTGTCTTGTTGCCTCTATTGTAACTGTTCAAAACTGGCAGTTTCACACGATCTTCACTTTTATAAGAGTGGCCTATGGAATTAAGTTGATGGGTTTGTTGCTGTAATCTGACCATTGAATAGAGAGGTTGACCTAGGCTTGCCTGTATTACTAGTTCTAATGTTGTATTTTCTTATTCCTGTTTCGCATTCGTACCTGTTGTGTTATTCGCTTCTAGTACCCTGCTATCTTCTTGTTGCAATAGTTTGTTGCTTTAGTTTCACTGTTCCTTGAGCTGAGGGTCTACCGGAAACAACCTCTCTCTATCTTTGTAAGGTAGGAATAAGGTCTGCGTACACACTACCCTTCCCGGACCCCACTTGTGGGATTACATTGGGTTGTTGTTGAATTCCCAGACCAAGGAAAACTTACTTCACAAGCTTTATGGAGACTAGCTCACGCAAATGGATCAGTTTTTGTGTCAATAGTGGTTATTGGCCTTACTTTCTATTTGACAGTATACTAAGAAGGGATAACTCTTTGTAACTAGAGTAGCATGCGGGGCTTGATAATTTTTTAATCACTGGTGCTTGCTGGTATTTTGCTGAGAGTATTTTGACAAGTGATTAATTCATTTATTCATATAGGTATCCATTAGTTTCCATGTGATAAAGTACCCTTTTGTCAATTTGTCATCGCGTTGTGCCTCTTTTATTATTGTATACAAAAGGAGCTACAGTGAACTGGGAGTTCAACACAATCTTCTCTATTATAAGTGTGGCCTATGGATTTAAGTTGAATTGGAATGGTATAATATCGATTCACACAGAAGAAAAGGTTCTCTAGGGTTTTTCTTGATGAAATTAAGTTGACGGGTTTGATGCTCTAATCTGACCATTGAGCGTAGAGGGGACTTTTAAACCCTAAATTCCCTAAACCAAGGAACAATATAGGGCCATTGAATGTAGCAGTTGGTACCTCTCCACTATGCTTTTTTTAAGGTCAATCTAAGATGTTGGTTCAGTGTTCTGTAACTACGTAGCCTTTGTGATTGCAGTTGCATGTGTTGAACGAGCCCTTGAGTGATTTCTTCTGCAATTTTTGCTTTATTGCCTTAAATGAACTGGAAGTGCTAATATGATAGCTTTAGGATATGAGCTAATTGAACTGTGGCAATGAGTGGTTAACTAATCTTTAGAGAGGTAACATGGTTCTTGTCAGTTCAGATTTTATTGGGAGTTGTTGATTACATTATACTCCAATGTAACTTGAAACAGTATAACTATTCAAATAGTGAATGGAAGAACAACTTACAAAGTGAATGTCTTGTTAAGGAGCTATTCTTTTCTGGGTGAATTACAGTAGGTTTAGAATGTTTTGATGACGTCTATCAATGTTTGTTCTTTTCAGGCCTGTGGAGCAGATAGGAAAGAAGTCAGAGCTACACTTCCATGAGGGCTGTGTTTGCATATTTTTTGATCGCCTTCTCATATGCACAAGAGATAAAGCTATAACTACAGCAAATAATTGTGATAGTAAAATCATTGGGCTTCGTCACGCATAGTAACTGAAATGGTTTATCTTAAATGTAGGAACTTGCTCTTCTTTGTTAATGTTTTCTTTCTCTAACTGCAAACATTTGGCTGGTGTATCTTTCCTACACGTTCCATTTTAGATGGTAATAAATTTAAGTATAGCGCCATTGGATGTTGTTTTCAGCTTGAGTTTTTTTCTCTAACTTGTTTTTACTCTTCGACATTCCAACCACCATTTTACGCCATTGTTCCTTAGATCATCTTATTTGAGTCTAGAGATATTAGCCTCATTATACAGTTGTCGCCCTATCTTGGTAGACGGTAGAGCTTCACATTGGCAGGGTATGGTACCATTGAACTACTGTATAATGGTTCTGAACAGGCAAATTGATAGGTAAGGAGATAAAGGAAGCAAGAGGAAAAGAGTTCTATAATTCTCTCAACATCGACAATGATGAGTTGATATGTCTCTTCCGTTTACATACAAGGATGCTTTACTTTGTAGACTAAATGAACCATTAGTGGTTTATATTAAAAGCAGCAGGTACAGGTATGCTTGTTTGGGATGATCTATGCATTTTTCCTATACTTCATCAAGCCTATTTGCCTATTCATCTCAAACTGGAGTTCATAATTTCAAGATTGTGCTTTTAGTACAAATTCGGAATCAACCTCCCTACCCCCGGGTAGGGGTAAGGTCAGCGTACACACTACCCTTCCCGTACCCCACTAGTGGGATTAATTTGGGTTGTTGTTGTTGCTGCTTAGTACTGAGTGTGGTGAGACGTCAAGTCTGTACTGCTTTCGCCAAACTTAGGATTCATCGGATTCACCAGCTTATATGCTGATGCGCAGTCTGTAGAGCTGTCAATATGGGCCGGGCTAGCCTAGCCCAGCCCACTTGGGCTTTAGCAATTGATGGGTTGGGCTGGGCTAGCTCACCATTTTGATGGGCCTTATAATGGTTAGCCCACCCCAGCCCTATGTGGGCCGCGGGCCCCTACAGGCTGGCCCATCATTTTTAAAGTTATAATTTTATATTTTTTCTTTAAGTTCTGACCTAAAAAAAGATAATTATTTAAAAGTTAAAAAATATCTTATTGGAAAAAATTTGTAAAACTTAATAACTTTTTATATTGTTCCAATATATCACAATAAATACTAAAAAAAGTAAAAGACAAGACTATATTTCATTCACTAAAAGTCTAACTTAAAACAAACTATTCAAGAGAACGTTCATAATGCTTATGAGATATCCAACACATCATCTTCATCAAACACATTTGAATCCGCTTGTGACAAGGTTGTCTTAACATCTTCATTTTCATCTACAATTCATATGCAATATTAATTAGTTAAATATTAAAAATAATTAAATTTTAAAAATTAATAATATTTAAATTCACATAAAAAAATATTACCAGTTTGAGTTCGAGAAAACCTGTGCAGTCAATTTCAAGTAGTAACAAGTGTTTGGACATTTTCACAATAAATGCAACTTCTGTACTTTATAAGAACACGCCACCAATGCTAAATGTCGATTCCGATGGTACAATAGTAATAAGAATGCTAAGTACATCACGCACCATCATTGAAAGATCAGGATATTTTCTAGAATGGTCCTTCCAATACATGACAACATCATCTCTTGAAACTTCTCAAGATCAAGTTTTGGTTCCTCTTAATAAAAATCCAATTCTGACTTTTCATCTCTAAAGACAGTATACTTTTTATTTTTTATATTTTAAATAAATATTTTATTAGGCCCACGGGTTGGCCCGACCCAGCCTCAGTCAAGCCTCACGAGCCACGAATTTACTCGGGCCAGGATTAAAAGCCTCGTTTTTAAACGGGCTCCAAAAATTCTAGTCCAGCCCTACTAAATTATGGGCTAGGCTGGGCCAGCCCATATTGACGGCAGACTGTCTGAGGCTCAAAGGGACTGAACTTGACGCAGAGCGTTTTGGTTGATAACAGGATTGAGCAACATGCAATGGCTCTAGTCCTCGTTTGCATACTTAATTGTCTTCTACTAGAGTTGTATATACAGCTGATTTTTCTAAAAAGGCATTCTATATTAAGCTAATCCATTATTACGAAGAAATAGTAGATGTTATGTTGTTTTTCCAAGGGGTCGTTTGGTTGGAAAGATGTTATCCCGGGATTAGTTGTTTCACCTTTTCATGGCAATAAAAAAATACTATAATCTCGAGATAAATTAATTCCAAAATTAATTATATTACAATTTTCTTCCAATCAAACATGAGATAAACTCTTGTTAAAGATTAATTATTCCTTGTTACTCGTACCAAAAGAGTAATTCAGGTTCTTAAACTAGAAGGATTCATTTCAAACCAGGGCTGTTACAACACCGTCAGATTACATTTATCACTCAAATACGATATGGGGCAGTTTTCAAAAGTACGAATACGGGATTAGCTGACAAACAAATTAGCTGAATGCTAGGGACTGGACTATGGATAGAGAGCTCTTTTCCCAACTCACTTTTTCTTCAAGTATTTCAATATTTATTCCCCTCGTGGCAGCATATAAAAATGCTGGTAACTTTTAGTATGCAGCCAAACAACACCGTCTGAACTCTGACAGCTATGACATCCACCAACAAATAACTATAGTATTTCCTTCAATTTAAAACATCATTGCACCAGCATTTTTGATCGTTTTATTCAAAACCTCTGGCTTTTCACAATGGATATTGGGATATAGAAGGACTGTTTTTTCACAGCTGTGTTTTTCAGAGGCCAATGTCCCATTTACATTTGTTCAGAGAATCCAATGCACTGCCACTTTCCTCGCTCACTATACTACAACTGACTAAGTATTATACTACTATTCAATCACAACTACTCTTCTCCAAACCCCCAACTCATCTCACCGGCCAGTTCTTTTCCTTTTTTGTTTGTATCTATTCTATGGATGTTTTCTAGTATATCGGAGTTATATATAGTTTATAAAGGCTTATGATCATAAACTGAGTTAGGATTTTAAGTTTATAAGTTTCAAATTTTTAAAAAGATAGCTTATTGGATTTGAAAGAATTATTTATACATATCAAGTTGTTTTTTTTAACATAAATACAGAATTTGAGTTAAAGCTACTGCTGCTAAACATGTAATCGGAATGGTAGCTCCCCTCGGTTATGACCACCTTACGCATTACCTTAAATTTTTTAGGGTGAACTTATTTTTAAATTCAGTGGAAATATTTAATAAATTCAAACTCACATTCTTGAGTGTGTATTCAAGTTCCTATCATCGTGTTTGCACTTCAAATCACGTAACGCGAAGGGAAAGAAGAATGCACCACAATAGCTATTAGCTATATTACGTTACATGCATGTATGAGTTGTGAGCACGTGATTTTTGCTCTATATGTATTATTCCGATAAATTCAAAACAAAATAATTTCTGTCAGTGTTTACAATTTTGTCGGATTTTGTGGCATTTTCTGTTAATTGTTTGCATTTTGTTTGTGCATTTTAATTGATGATAAAATACAAAAAATATGTTGCAGTTTGCATTTAGGATTTAATTTTACATTTTAGGATTAATAGACAAATCAATTATTTTATAAAAATGGGAAAAATCACAAAAATAGTTTATTTTGCACTTTTAATTTTAATGTCGAATTTTGGTAGTTTTTCCCTTTAATTTGATTATTATTAGTAGTAACAATTATTAGGGTTAATTAATTTAATATGGTAGGATAATTTGGTTTAGGATTCAATTTTAAGTTTTAAATTTCAATTTTGGAAAAGAAAAAGATTTTTGTTAAAAAGAAAAAGAAAGAAAAAATGAATTGGAAAAAGGAAGGAAGTAAAGAAGGTTCAGATGTGGGCTCAAATCCGATCCAACAGTCCCAGCCCAAATGAAGCCACCCAATACCCGGCCCAACCCACGCCTGACCCGGTCCGGATCCCCCCTCAAACGAAACGACATCGTTTCGATCAGCGTCGATCTGAGCCGTTGATCTCCACTTGATCGAACGGCTCGGAACTAAAGCCTGGGGAGTATATATATGTCCGAACGCACCCCCACCCTCCATTTCATCGTCCCAACACCCCCGACTTCAGAAACCTGCCCCCCAAACCCTAGTAGCAGCCCCAGAATTCCCCACCGTCCGGTGGCGGCGCCGGCGTCCACTCGCCACCAAATTAACACCATGAACTCCCTTCCATCTCCCCATCCCAAATCTCCAAAAAGTTCCTCTCAAATCCCCTTCCATCGCCTCGAATCTCAGATCTGAGGTTAGCACCTGAAACCCTAAAAATTCCCAGATCCACCCAGAATCACACCATGCAACCCCTCATCTCCTTCTTGCCTCAAATATGTGTTTGTTTCATTTCAAAATGGTCCGTCAGTGGTAGAGCAGAGGTCCAGATAGCCAAGTCTCTCCCTGAGTTCCTTTCTGTCTTAGCAAGGTTAAGTGAACCCAAAACCGTCATTAATCGTTTGTCTTTTGTTAAGGACAACCGATTAATGACCGTCAAAGGTTCACTTTCTTCTTCAAGGTTGTTCGAGTTCATGAAGTTCTTGCCGAAGCAGGTTTGGGATAATTTCCTTTGCGTCGATTAGTTTCCTTTTGATCTTTTCTGTTTGTTTGCCTGGTTGTTTGTTTTTCCAGTTTTCGTCCTTCAGAATTTTCGTTTCTTGCTTAATTGCATTATGTTCTGGTTGTAAGTTCGTTAGTTAGCTTGTTTGCTTAATTGTCAATTTCAATCGGCTTCGTAAGGTTTGAGTTTAATTTGGTTTCAATTCATGAGATTTTCTTCTTTCCGCTAGGTTTTGTGAGCACGTGATTTTTGCCTTACGAAAAACTACTCCAAAATAAATCAAAAAGTAAAATAAATTTCTTTTACTGTGTAATTTTTGAATTTGCGTGGTGTTAAATATTTGTGTTATGTCCGTAAATGTTTACTTTGTCATAATGAAATGAAAATTAAAATAAAATACATGTTGCATGCATATAGGATTTAATTATGTATTTAAAAGATAATTTAAACAAAATCACAAAAAATATGCAATAGTTCTATTTTAAATATTCCACTGTGTGATTGATGTTTTGTCTATATGTTAAATAATTGTTATAGAATAATTAATATATTTTTGTGAAGTTAAAATTGTTTTATAATTAAAATTAGAAATTTAAATTAGAAAAAATGAAAAAAATAAAAATAAAAATAATACATATATACAAAATCGGACCTGGATTAAAATCCAAGCCCAAATCGAATTAATTCCCCCCCTCACAGCCCAATCCAAACCAACCTGTCCGGTCCAACTCAGGAGTAAATCCAAACGACGACGTTTGGTCACACTCCATCAAGGACCGTTGGATTAAATCAATCCAACGGCTGATATCCCCTACCCTTACCCGTAACCCGTAACCCGACCCATTGACCCGATTCAGTCCGACCCCAACGTTAAACCAAACGACGTCGTTTGGTTAAGTGAGATGATCCTGACCGTGAATCTTACTTGATCGGACGGACAAGATCAATCCACCCCTCCCCTATATAAGTTCCAGACCCCTACCCCGGCCCCCTAACTAAACACCCCCCTTCCTTACTATTCATCATCGTCCCCAAACCCCCACTCCTAACCCTAGCCGCCCTAGGATCCCACCGCCTGAAACCCGGCGGCATCAACGCCGCCGGTCACCAAAATAACACCCTAGAATCCCCTGAACATCCTCTACACAGATCTAACATTGGTTTCCTTCGAATCAGGCCCCAACTCTTCGAATCTTAAATCGAAGGTTGGCCTGAAAACCTTATCTTCTCCGATGACCTCCAAAATAACACCACAGTTTCTCCTAAATTCCCTCACCAAGGATCTGTTAGTTGCATGGTTCGAATCATACTGGAACTACTCGAATCTTCATTTGAAGATTCGAGTACAATATGACCTTATCCCAACCTACTTCAAACTCACACCAGTTACCCCCCTGACCTCCCTCGTGCCTAGAACATCTTTGGGTTCCCTCGAATCTAACCAGAAATGAGTAAATCTCAAATCGAACTTTCAAGAACCCTAAAAATACCAGACTTTTGGATTCTGTCCAGATTGAATAAAGATTGAGGTTTAATCGACCTTAGTCGAAGTATTTTCAGTGGAAAATACTTCGACTAAGGTCTGTTTGATTTCAAACAAAGTCCAAATCCAAGTCGAGTTGAGTTCAGTTGAATTTAAAGGTTCAGAGGTAATTTCTGTTTCTTATGTGCATTCTATGTGTATTCTATGTTCGTTTCATTAGTTTGTTTAATTTTTCATAATTTTCTAGTCAAATTTTGTTATACTGTCCCCTACCCATCAACTTGATTCTAAATGTGAATTGTTTCTGTTGATTGTGATTATGTACAATGTGTGTAATCGACTCGATTAAGTTCGTCGATTAGTTGTATTATGAATCTTGCTTTTGGAAATGTTGACTGAGATAGCCTGTTTTGAATAGAATATTTTGCTATAACCAGTTAATTAGTTATTGTTAAGCAGTTAGTTCTTGTTTAATAAACCAGTAAATTCAAATGAATGCTGTATATGTGTTGATTTCTGAGCATTGATTTTCAGGGCATTGTCGTATATTGACAATGCTCCTGTATTTGTTTGTTTTTTGGTTCAGTTTTGAATCTCAGTCGAAATGATCCTGCATATTCTGTGTAATGTTAGTGGGTATTATTCAGGTTCAGTATTCAATTGAGAATCATCTATCTTAATTCAACTCTTGTGCATAAATGTGATGTACTGTCTTTAATCCTAGGACTGGTTATAACTGTTAAAGCAGACTTTAAAATCTGTTTTGCAACATACTCTGATTTTAGTTTAAGGGCTGTAATTACAGAAGGATTTCAGGTTTATTTTAGAATGAAACAGTAGGGTAATGTGATAGTGTGCTTTCAATAATATGATAGTGGCTATAATATAAGTAATAATGGGGAACAAGGGATAATGGGGCTGCTGAAAAATAGGATAAATAGTACTTAATTTTAAATTATTCAAAAGCAGTTTTAATGGAAACTTTCTGATTTTAAAAAGAGAAAAGGGTCCATCCAGCACTAAAAGAGTATAGGACCAGCCCTGTATAAATACAGGGAGCTGGACAGACTTTAGAGGGCAGATTTTTTAGATTGAAGAAATCTAATTTAGGAGAAAAAAGAGAAAATCTGAAAAACAGAAGATTTTAAGAAAGAAAAAGAAAGGAAATCAGATTAGAAGAGGGAATTGAGAGAGAAAAATTTGATTTAAGATCAGTTTTCAGAAAAGAGGAGTTTTTTTTCTCAGAGAAGAGTTTGAAAGAGAAATAAAAATCAGATTTTAAGAGAGTTCAGGAAAGAGAAAAACAGAAAGAAAGAAAGAGATAGAAATAGAATCAGAAATAGAAATTTGAAAAGAAAAACAAACAAAAAGGAACACTCACACAGTGAAGCTGAAACAGATACCAGAAAAGAAAAGAAAAATCTGAAACCTTGTTGTTCTTTTTGGAATCTGTCCGGGTCTGGGTATTGATACTATTTGGTTTTAAAAAATCTGAAATTCTTTAAGAAGCGTTGCTCTTGTGAATCTGGATTTCTCGGGTCTTATTATTACTCAAATCTGTGGGAATACTGATATTCTGCCAGTATTTTGTTACTGCTGCTGTTGCTGAAATTTACTCCTTCTACCTTCATTTTCAGGTACATGCCTTTTAAATTTTATGTTGGAAAGAGATTCAACATGACTAATCAATGAAGTTTGAATTGCAATTCTGTTTTCCATTTGTCCAAGTTCATCAGTTTAAATTTCATTTTTGTTTCATGATAGTTAATTAGTAGGGAATTCAATTTGATAACTATGAGTTAATTGTCTTACTTTGAAATTCGTATAAAGCTTTGTAATAATGTTAGCCCTTCATCTCATTAGTTTAGTCATGTTTGAACTGTCAAGGTAGGAAACATGACATAAAGATTGGCCATTAACTAGGCCTTGTGACGTTGTTAGTTAAATAAGGAATAGCGTGAAAATGTCAAAACCATATTGCTAGTTTATTCTGATAATCTGATTTAGTTGTGGAAGGAATGATATAAGTTGTACGTTCTTATGTGGCATTATAACAGGTATCTATAGAACCATTAAGTGGATGGCAAGTTGAGTTGTTATGGCTCATTATGATGTTAAAGTGCTATGAATGTTTTAGACATACGAACTATGTTACATGTATTATTAATTGATTTATAATTCCCTTTCTTATCAATTTGATGCCTATTTACCATCTTAAATAAATAATTAGGCCTATTGGATTAAAAACAAGTATGTGAGAATGAGATGATATGTATAAGAACAAATTGCAACAATTTATGTCAATGGTAATTAGAAATAGAATTTGCACTAAGTAAATAATGAAAATTCTTGGAAAATATTTCCTCCCCTTATGAATCATTCATTTTCAGTTTCATATGCAATTTATTCTTTGGCATATATATATGTCATATTTGTTTAAAAAAAATAGTATTAATCATATTTTTATTCTGTTCTCTGAATTTGAATAGTTGGAATGAATATAATTTATACTCGGAAATTATAATCGACGGGCAACGTTTAATAGATTGTGAATTCTTTTCAAAGAATTTATAGGCCTCTAAAATGGGAGTTTCTCATGATTTTCATATATAAAATGTGTAGATATAATAAACAATTTGTGGAAAATCCCTAATACCATTACAAGTATTTTGCGCAATTAGGGATGCGTTCGCGTACCCTGATTATATTTTTAAAAGCAAATTCGGATTATGCGTACGCGCAATTTCGAGCGAATATTTAAGAAAAGGATTTTTTCCAAAAGCGTTAAATCAATTTCATAAAAACCCGAGATGTACTGTTCACTATTTAAGAAAAAACAAATTTTCTTGATTCGACACAATTTCGAAAAAATGATTGTTTAATAAATATATTATCAAAAGTTATCGTGTACACGTACGCGTGACACAATTCCGCAATTTTAAGTTTATAATATGAATATACGTACGCGTAATTCGATTCAAAGAAGGGTCCTTAATCACAATAAGTAAAAGCGGTAGAAAAATCACATAACAAATGTATTTAATAAAATCAAGATAATTAAGCCAATAATAAAAACAGTTAAGCGACCGTGCTAGAACCACGAAATTCGAAAATGCCTAACACCTTCTTCCGGATTAACAGAATTCCTTACTCAGGATTTCTGGTTCGCAGAATAATAAACAGAGTCATATTCTCCTCGATTCAGGGATTAAAATTGGTGACTTGGGACGCCTTAAAATTCCCAGATGGCGACTCTGAAATAATTAAATAAATCCCGTTTCGACTGTCCTTCAATTGGAGAAAACTCTCCACGCACCCACGCGGGCGCGGTAAAAAGGAGGTGCGACAGCTCTGGCGACTCTGCTGGGGACAACTTCCTATTGTAACCCAGAACCATTGGTTCAGGGTTTAAAGAATTCGAGCTTAAAATATCTGTGTTAATTGGCTTTATTTACTATATGATTTTCAACTGTTTATATGCTAATATGCTAAATGTTGTTTTTTACCGCTTTAATATTATTTGAATTGTGAATATATACAACTGCTACGAAACCCCCTTCTTTCTGAGTCTTCTGAATTTATAGTGTACACGTGCGCGTGACCCACCTTTCTGTTAAAGTCATACCAAATAAGACGGAGTTGGGACAAGTAACTAGGCCGGGCAGACTTTCGTGCTCCCGGTACGTTGCCCCCGCTTCAGCTCAAACTGTCCGTTTGGGTAAGCCAGGTTTAGAACAATCAACCTAAGGTTTTACACTTAGAATAACTCAGCCATGTACCGGATCCCTAGTAGGAACGTCTATTTGCATCATACACATTTGGCCTTGGAGACTCAACACAGGGGTTGGGTCTGTCTAGGACAGGTGAACCCGAAATAAAAAGACCATCATGATGCATCCTACTTGCTATTTGTGCATTCATTTACCTCGAACATGCTTGTTGACCAGCTTAAATGAAATCATGGTGAAAAGAGAGGAATAAAATGGGTTGTTTTTTTAAAAAAAAAAAATCAAAAAAAAAAGAAGAGAAAAATAGTTTTAAATCTTGAAATAAAGGTATTTAATAAATAAAAAAAAATTCGAAAATGATTTTTTTTTAGTATAAATTTTCAAAATGAATTTTGACTTTATTAAAATTAAATTTCAGATACAAAATGAGCACCACACAAAGCCCCTCGTCCACGAGTACAGAAGAATTTCTATTTCAACTTCAAATGTGGTGGTATGATTTAGGCGAAGACGGTCAAAAATGGGTCGTCAAGCATTTGGGAAATCTCACGGACATTATGAAAGTCAAACCCCGTGATGATCTGATTACGGCGTTAGTAACTTTTTGGGACCCTGTTCACAATGTCTTTCGTTTCTCTGACTTCGAGCTTACTCCTACATTAGAGGAGATAGCTGGATATGCTGGTTTTGATGGAAGTCTAAGAAATCAAAGCTTGATATTCACAAAGGCTCCTTCGGTACATCGATTCTTCGGTCTTCTGAACATCAGCAGTCAAATCAGGAAAAGCAATGTCATCAATGGATGTTGTTCCTTCAACTTTTTATATTCAAGGTTCGGAAAGTCAGATGGGTTCGAAATTCATGAGAAAGGCCTTACCAATAAGCAAAACAAAGACACTTGGCAGATTCACCGTCGCTTTGCTTTCATGGTGGCTTTTCTAGGAGTCATGGTCTTTCCAAACAAAGAGCGAACAATTGATATTCGCACCGCAAAAATTGTGCAAATCCTCACCACCAAAGAAAATCACACCTTTGTCCCCATCATTCTATCAGACATTTATCGAGCTTTGACTTTATGTAAATCAGGAGCAAAGGTCTTCGAAGGATGCAAAATTTTGTTGCAAATGTGGGTGATGGAGCATCTCCAACAACAGCCCAAGATCATACAGTATGGGTCAAACAATGATAATTGCATCGAGAGCTATGAGGAAAGAACAAAGAATTATCAGGCTCCAGAAGGGATAGAAGCATGAGTATCTCATCTAAAGGCTTTAACGGCAAATCAAATTGAATGGACTCTGGGATGGCTCCCGATGAGGGAAGTAATACACATGTCAGCCTCAAATAGTTATCTACTACTATTGGGATTGAGAAGCATTCAGCCGTATGCACCACTGAGAGTCCTAAGGCAATTAGGGAGATATCAAATAGTTCCTGATGATGAAGATTTGAGTGTGCAAGTAATCAAATTACACCCAGAAGCCACTATTCCCGAGGCTCTACTTCAGCAGATGTGGAATGGGTGCCGATACTTGAAAAGTGATACTCAAGTCCCAGACGCTACAAAGGGTGAGATAAATCCTGGATATGCAAGGTGGTTTGAAAAACGGTCTCGCGTGGATGATGTACCAGAGCCTGAGCTAAGAAGGCCAACAAAAAGACCCCATGTTCAAAACTTCAATGATAAAATCCAAGAACGATTGATCTGGAGAGAAAAGGAAAAGGGGTACAAAGCAACTATTCATGCCCTAAAAGAAAATCTAAGAAGCCTCAGTTTGGAGAAAGATTTGCAAGCACGAGAAGCCGAAGGCGAGAAAAAGAGTCTAGCTTGTGAGAATGAAAATCTTCATGCTCGATTCCAAAAAATGAAAAGAGTTTCTGAAACGCCAAAGAGGAGCTGGAAGGATCAAAAAACCATCGCCAAACTCTTTGAAAAAATGCAAGATTATGATTCCATTCTTGCGGAAAACGAAAGGGCATTGAGCAAAGCAAAAGAAAGGATCCAACAATTAAACGAAGAAGCCAGATCTAACAAGGAACGCCAAGATAGGCAATCCAAAAAAGACAAGGCACAATTCAAGAAGGAAAAAGACTATTGGATGCGATCAGAAGACCAGCTTCGTGCACAACTAGAAGAGGCAAGAAGATGCAACAGAGAACATCAACAAGCAGACCTCGACAGGGAAAGATCGCAAGCAAGATTAGAGCAGGCCAAACTCCGAGCTCTGTTAGAATCAGCTCTAGATCGTGAAAACCGTGTCAGAGATATAGCCACCACTCGTCAGCAGCAATTGCAAGACCAAGACCAACGTCTCCAAGGTTTCAGGGCACAAATCCACGACCTGGCAGTATTCATATCTCAAAGATATGTAAACTGCCAAGGAATGGATTATAAAAGGTTTACAGAGCATGCGCCCACTTTTGCTCGTCATCTAGCAATGAAGTTGGAAAGGATGTATCGTACGCTGGGAGGCCATCCAGGTCAAGCCCCACATTGAGCAGATAATCCAATATTTGACAACAAAAGTGGAAAGTGGGGCATGTTGTGAGATGTTAAGAATTGTATCTTTTATTTTGATTTAAGTGTGTGTGTTTCAAGCCATTTTCTTAAAAGTTTTCAAATGTAATTCCATCTTTGTGTAATGAATAAAAGTGATTGCCTTTAGTCCGAACTACACAAGGTCTGATTCATGTAAGACATGATACGTAGGCAATCTCTAAGATTCGACCACCACGATAAAAGATATATATAATAAATAAAAGTGAATAACAATAAAAATTTCAAGAAAGCTGGGACGACACAAGCAGCCGAGCAAATGCATAATAGAAAGGGATTATTTGTCTAGGAGCATTGCATCTCAACGTGTGATTATATATGTGTTAAACTCTCAAAACTAACAAGTTTGTTCATTACCAGAATTCAAGCAGTTAGTTTCCCTAAAGAGTATACTGGCATATTATCACTATCACACAAGATCAAAAGGACTAATACCCGAAAGTATGTCTATCCCAGATGTTGACACAGGTATGGAGCTAGAGGAGATGGATGCCGGGAAAATAAAAGAAGAGATGTTTAAGCTCAAGCAGCAAATGGCTGAGATGTACCAAGCATGGTCTATAGGACAGCTACCCCCATCTTACCCAAATAACCCTGCTCCATCAATGACCCAAACTCAGGATAATATCACCACTGAATTATCCCCAAACTTCCCCATTTACCAGCACTACCGAGTAATGCTGCTCGGTGGGCCGGGCCTGAACCGGACCGGACCGGGCCCGCGGTCCTAACGGGCCTGGTGGGCCTGGTGGGCCGGTCCTGGGTGGGCCGGTCTTGGTGGGCCTCTGAGCCCGTCACGGGCTGGTCTCCATGGTTGAGCCCACGAGCCCGGGACCGTTTGGCCCGGGACCGGCAGGCGGGCCTGGGCCGGTCCTGGCGGGCCTGGCGGGCCCAACGGCTATTTTAAAAAAAAAAAAAAAAAAAAAAAAAAAATCAAACGGCCATATTTAAAATCTAGCCGTTTGGGCTGAAAATATGACCGTTTTTTAAGTTAAAAAAATGGCCATTTGGCCCCCAAACTTTATTTTAACCCCAAACTTTATATAATTACACTTTTCCCCATTTCTCAACTATAAATACCCCCTCATTCTTTCATTTTTATTCACCAATTCATCAATATCTCTCAATATCTCTCAATCTCTCTCAATCTCTCTACTACAATTACTTAATTTATTGTTGAAATTTCGTGAAAAATTGTGAAGTTGTTGAATTGAAGTTTTCAAGTGTTCAACGATTTTCAATTTTCAAGAAGTTGTTCGGCAATCCGGTAAACTCGTTTCAACTCTTACGTTTTTATAATATATTTTTGTGTGGTTTAGTTTGCATAATTATAATTAATATGGCATTTACTTTGAAAAAAATGTTTGGTAAAGGAAAAGATAAAACCGGTGAAAGTAGTGGCCAACCAACTACCCTTCCCCCGGCTCCCCGACCTAGAAAAGATAAGCAAGTTGAAAGTAGTCGCCAACCTAGACGTCCTCCTCCTTCCGTAATTCTTGATAGTGATCACCCTTGTTTTCAATTTACCGATAGTGAATTTTATCATAATGTTGCACCAGGTGATAGATTAGATGATGAAATTATGAATGCTCTTTATCCTAATGAAACCATCTTAGAAAATAATGAGGAAAATGAGGATGATGATGAAACTCAAGCACCGGATTTAGATGATACACCTACTAGTCCTCTTAATAACCCAAGTGATGCACCGGTCGACCCACCTGTAGAAACTCCTACTTTTAATAGAGAACCTGCTAAACGCTTAGAAACATCATTAGTTTGGAATTTTTTTACTCAAGTAAGAGAAAAAAATAAGGCTAAGTGTAAAACTTGTGGGAAATTAATGTCGCATAAATATGTAGGAGACCGTAGCGGCACAGGTAGTTTGACTAGGCACATAAAAACACACCCTAGAGATAAGGCTAGATTTTTTCAAATGAAAGCGCATCTAGAGGGGACAAGTGTAGATTCTGCGATTAACCCTAGTACAGGTTCAAATCTAGTTCAACCAGGAATTAACACTGTCACTGGAGGTATTTTATATTACGATCCAAATAGAGATCGTGAAGAATTAGCAAAGATGATTACTGTTATGTGCTTACCTTATACTTTTGCTTCTAATCCTAATTGGGTTCATTATATTAGAAGAGTGTTTAATCCTACTTATAAAGGTTGGCCTCGCGCAACAGTTAAGAGTGATATTTATAAATTCAAACATGAATATGAACAATATTTGCGTTATTTATTTACTCATATACCTAATCGGATTTCTATTACTACTGATATTGGTAGAAGTGGTAATGATTGTGATTACCTAACTGTTACAAGTCATTGGATAGATGAAGAATGGATAATGCAAAAACGCATAATTGCATATAGAATAATTAATTCGCGTCACACAGGTAAATTTATAGCTAACACTGTTGCAGATATTTGTAGATATTTTTGCTTTAGCGATAAAATAATGGCAATTTCAATGGATAATGCTTCTAGTAACACCAGTGCTATAGGCATGCTTACAACAACACTAAATCCTGCATTTACTAATATTTTCCATGTTAGATGTATTTGTCATATTTATCATTTAATTGTCGGTGATGGTATGCGAATATTAAACATAGAAATTGAAAAGGTTAGAATGGCTCTTAATTGGCTTTTTTATTCAAACCGTAGAAGTAGACTTAGAGAGTATTTTAAAAAATGTGATGAATATGGCCTTAGAGAAAGAAAGGTTCCTAAACCTTGCCCGACTAGATGGAATTGTATGTACGAAAGTTTAGTAGTAGCATATGAATATAGAAACCCAATTAATGCAACGTTTAATTCTCGGGTAGGTGGTGAAGATGATGATGAAATGCTTACCACTCAAGATTGGACTAATGTTAAAATTCTTTTAGATTTTTTAGAACATTTTCAAATTGCAACAAATGCATTTTCTGGGCAATATTATCCTACTATTTCAAACTGTTTAGTTTATATTGCAGCACTATCTGATTTGTTTGTTGAATTTAGTGAGGGTGGGGATATTTATGAACTTGCTATAAATGAAATGAAACAAAAGTTTAAAAAATATTTTTTTCCTATCCCTCCTATTTATGGTCTTGCTGCAATGCTAAATCCTACAATGAAATTGGGAGGTCCTCATTTTTGGTATTCAAATATTTATAAGGCTTTAGATCTTTCAAATGAGGAAATTGCGACACTTGCAGATGCAAAAGCTTCAATTAAGATTAACGCTCAAACAGTTTATAATGCTTATCAACTTGCCTTAGAGCATGCTAGGCCAACTATTCCAACCCCTACTTCGTCTAGCTCACAATCCTCTAAAAGAGTTGCGGGCTTAAAAGCTCTTAAATCTTGGACGGAGTTCAGGGGGTCTCAAGGTGAAAATTATGATGAAACTTCACATCTAAATGAGCTTCAAGTTTATTTGTCTCAGGGACTTGAAAAGGAGAATCCAGACGGCTCTTTTGATCTTTTGGAATGGTGGAAGGCAAGGGAAAAACATTTTCCTGTTCTTGCAAGGATGGCTCGGGATATTTTATCAATTCAAGCTTCAACTGTTGCATCAGAGAGCGCTTTCAGTCAAGCAAGACTGCAAATAGGTGATCATAGAGCGTCTATGAGGGATAGCTTGGAAAAATCAGTATTGTTTAGAGATTGGATCCGCTCGGAAAGAAGAAACTTTGGAATTGCAGAAGCACAACCGGCGATAGATGAAGCTTATGAAGAAATGATAGCGGAACTTACGGAGGATTCGGCTTCGCCCGGAAGTGGTGATGAACAAGCTTCTTTTCCACCACCACCAACGCAACCTCCTCCGAACCTTGAAGGATTTATGAGATTTGTTAGAGATAATACATAGAATAATATGTAACTTGTATTTTGGCACATCTTCCTTAGTTTTTTTCCTTCTAATGGTGGTATTAGTACCTTGTTGTGCTCATTCCATTGGGGGAAGGATGACTAAGAAAGATATGTCATTTTTTGGTAATAAAATTTATTGCTTCTACCCATGAGCTTCTTTTCGCAATATTTCTTTGTCTATACTTAGAATTATTTATATGCTACAATATATACATAATATACAATATATATACTACAAGAAAATATATTTATAAGATACAATATATACATAAGATACAATATATATACTACAAGAAAATATATAAGAGAATATATATACATAAGATACAATATAATATACTACAAGAAAATATATTATGCTACAATATATACATAATATACAATATATATACTACAAGAAAATATATAAGAGAATATATATACATAAGATACAATATAATATACTACAAGAAAATATATTATGCTACAATATATACATAATATACAATATATATACTACAAGAAAATATATTTATAAGCTACAATATATACATAAGATACAATATATATACTACAAGAAAATATATAAGAGAATATATATACATAAGATACAATATAATATACTACAAGCAAATATATAAGAGAATATATATACATAAGATACAATATAATATACTACAAGCAAATATATTATGCTACAATATATACATAATATACAATATATATACTACAAGAAAATATATTTATAAGCTACAATATATACATAATATACAATATATATACTACAAGAAAATATATAAGAGAATATATATACATAAGATACAATATATATACTACAAGAAAATATATTATGCTACAATATATACATAATATACAATATATATACTACAAGAAAATATATAAGAGAATATATATACATAAGATACAATATAATATACTACAAGAAAATATATTATGCTACAATATATACATAATATACAATATATATACTACAAGAAAATATATTTATAAGCTACAATATATACATAAGATACAATATATATACTAAAAGAAAATATATAAGAGAATATATATACATAAGATACAATATAATATCAAGAAGTGATATTTATGCATGACAATTTAGTGTTTTACTATTGTTTTGTTATTTTCTTTTTCGTCAAGCACTTTAATAATTAGATATACATATATACTACATATTAATATAGCCATGATACTACAAGAAATTGTCTTTAAAAAAAAAAAAAAAACCCGCTAGGCCCGCGAAGCCCACGAGCCCGGCCCGTTAAGCACAGGACCATGTGGGCTTAGGCCCGTCACGGGCCGGTTCCACCCATTAGGCCCACGAAGACCGGGACCGCCAGGCCCGGGACCGCCAGAGCCCGGGACCACGAAGCCCGGGACCGCGAGGCCCGGCCCGTTAGGCCCACTAAGGCCCGGGCCCGGGACAAAATACAGCCCTACTACCGAGGCACCACCTCTCAGACACCGCAGTCTCCACCTCCGAAACCCGTTCCATATTTTCCTCCACCTATGACTCCTGTTTTCGTAGCACCTCCCCTTGCTACATTCCACAAATCTCCTAGTGAGCCTACATTCCAGGCCCAAGACAACCAATATTGCCCCCCGGAACCCACCCTCAAAGCTTCCGAAATTCATTCAGCTACTCCTCGTTTTGATCTCCCAACCGAAATTGACAAGCCAACTAAAAATGTTGAACAAGAAGAGATGTTCAGGAAGGTCAAGAGTCTAGAACAATCGTTCAGAGACATGCGAGGATTAGGCGGGCAAGTCAGTGTAGCATACAAAGATTTATGCTTATTCCCCAATGTACAATTGCCAGTTGGCTTCAAGATGCCCAAATTTGACCTATACAGCGGGCACGGCGACCCAGTAGCCCACTTAAGGGGTTTCTGTAGCAAGATGCGAGGAGCTGGGGGAAAGGATGAATTATTGATGGCTTACTTCAGTCAAAGTTTAAGCGGATCAGCTTTGGAGTGGTATACACGCCAAGACCATGGGAGATGGTACACCTGGGATGACTTGGTACAGGCATTCGCATACCATTTCTGATACAATCTGGAAATCATCCCAGATCGATTATCTTTGACAAAATTTGAGAAGAAACATAATGAAAGTTTCAGAGAGTATGGTTTTCGGTGGAGAGAACAAGCAGCAAGAGTGGATCCTCCTATGAAGGAGAGCGAAATGGTAGACTACTTCCTCCAAGCCTTGGAACCGACTTACTATGCCCATTTGGTTTCAGCGGTTGGGAAATCATTCAACGAAGTAGTGAAGATGGGAGGTATGGTGGAAGAAGGCCTCAAGACAAATAAAATCATGAGCTATTCAGCAATTAAGGCAACTACTCAAGCTATTCAAGGCGGGGTAGGAGGAATCGGAAGAAAGAAGAGGGAGGAAGCAGCCGTAGTTGATTCAGGAATTTGGTCGGGACCCAGAGGTTCACCGCTTTACTATAATCAACAACGACCTCGCCAATCAGCTTACCACCATGATTCATCTCAACACTACTATCACCCTTCAGAGCCTCATTTTTTCATTAACCATGCTCAAGCATACAATCAGCCACTTGTTCACACCAATTGGCGTGCTCCTGTCACACCAAATACTTACCCACGAGCCTATCCAGGACCAGGTTTCACGCCTAGGCCAGCATTCAGGGGAGAAAGGGAACAAAAAAAGAAAACTTACACTCCGTTGGGAGAGTCTTACACTAGTCTGTTCCACAGGCTGAGACAGTTAGACATGTTGAAACCAATACAATCCAAACTACCCAATCCTCCTCCAAAGAATCTGGATTACACCATTAGCTGTGAATATTGCTCCGGTGCGCCAGGCCATGATACGGAGAAATGCTGGCATTTGAAAAATGCAATACAAGAGCTGATTGATACTAATAAAATCGAGGTTCAAACCCCTGAAGCCCCAAATATCAATAGAAATCCAATGCCAGCCCATCAAGAGGCTAATATGATAGAAATCATACAAGCTGATGGGGAGACAAAGAAGCCGTCACAAACTGTCATGATGATCAAGTCTCATGAAACCAAGCCAGATAAGCAGTTGATAGAGGAGAAGCCGGTGTCTAAGCAGAACAAAAATGGTGATGAACCATCTATGATAGTCGATGAGGGATCATCGAGCAAAGTTGCTGCAAAACAAGAAAGGCCGAAAGTGATAGTACCAGGGGTTGCTAACAAACCCATTGTATTCGTGGAAGGAGCCCGTACAGATCGGGTTATTATTGCACCTGTAATCCAGCTGCCGATCATCAACAACAAAGCCATCCCATGGAACTATGAACGGTTGACTGTAATGTACAAGGGAAAAGAAATCAAGGAAGAAGTGTGTGAGGTGCAAGGCTTGACTCGTTCGGGAAGATGTTTTACTCCCGAAGAGTTAAGAAAAATTAAAAATAATCCAACACCAACAAAGAGAGCTGTGATGGAAGAAGAGGCGGAAGATTTTTTAAGAAAAATGAAACTCCATGATTATTCTGTTGTGGATCAATTAAAGGAGACCCCCGCTCAAATTTCATTATTGTCATTACTGATCCATTCAGAGGAGCACCGTCTGGCTTTGATGAAAATCCTGAATGAGGCTCATGTTCCTGAAAAGATCTCTGTAAATCATTTGGAAAAAATAGCCAACAGAATCTTTGAGACAAACAGAATTACATTTGCTGATGACGAATTACCTGTGGAAGGTATTGAGCATAACAGATCTCTTTACCTCACCGTGAAATGTGAAAACTCCGTAGTAACCCGGGTATTGGTTGACAATGGGTCAAGTGCAAATATCTGCCCTCTCTCCACTTTAAGCAAATTAAAAATTAAAGAGGAGAGGATCCAGAAAAATAGTATTTGCGTACGGGGATTTGACGATGGAAGCAGAGATTCATTTGGCGACATAGTGTTGGAACTAACAATAGGGCCAGTTGAATTCATAATGGAATTCCAAGTGCTGGACATAACTGTTTCTTACAACTTGTTGTTGGGTCGACCATGGATCCATGCTGCTAAAGCAGTCCCGTCAACACTACATCAGGCTGTCAAGTTTGAATGGGATCATCAAGAAGTAGTCGTGTATGGAGAAGAAAGTTTAAATGCTCAAAGCAGTACCATTGTACCGGTTGAGGGAACAGAAAAGGACCAGGGACCATGGGTATACCAAGTGACCGACACAGTGTCGATAGAGAAAATTCTAGAGGGGAAATACCTTCCAAATCCAAAGATATCCTCTGCATCAGTCATGGTAGCTTATGAAATGTTAAAGAATGGCTTTATACCCGGCAAAGGTCTGGGTTTATCTTTGCAAGGAATTATACAATCAGTATCTCTCCCCGAGAACTGGGGAACATTCGGTTTGGGGTTCATACCCACTGCCAATGACGTGATAAGGGCTAGGAAGCTGAAACACCAAGCATGGGTTCTTCAAAAACCAGTCCCACATTTGTCAAAGTCTTTTGTCAAGACCGGTGCTAAAAATCGCCCGATAACAACAATTCCTAAATCCCGGGTCAATCCTGAGAAGGAATTAATTGAAAGGTTCGAGAAATTGTTCAGTGATGTGAATATGTTGGAAAGCGAAGAAGGGTGTGGCAACGCAGAAGTTCAATTCGTTGGGCCAGAAACAAAGCTCAAAAATTGGAAAGCCACTCCTCTCCCAATTCGAAAGGAGTCTTGGTAGTTTATTTTGATTTTCTTTCAGTTTGTTTGGGTTACTTCAGGGTTGTAATCCCAAAGCTTATCTTACAGTTTGTTTGAAGTGTGCAAAACCTTGTTATCTTTCATTCATCCAATAAAAAAGCAGTTTCCTTTTTTATCATTCCTGATAGTTTTCTTTTCTTTTTCTTTCCTGTACAGTTCCTTTTACGCTGGCTCTAGTGATATGGCATGCATGAGGAATCCTCAGCCCCGTCTTAAAAATCAATTTGGTTCCGAAATATTAATTCAAGAAATATATTATGATTATGAATCAGAATATGATGAAGATGAGGTTTTTGAAGAGATTAGTAAAGAGTTAATTCGCTTTGAGGAAAAAATCAAACCTAACTTGAGTGATACCGAGGACATCAATATAGGGGACACGAGTAATATCCGAGAAACTAAAATAAGTGTCCATCTGGAACCAAAGATCCGAGAGGAGTTAATTAAAGCACTCATAGAATTCAAAGATGTTTTTGCATGGTCGTATGATGACATGCCAGGCCTGAGCACTGATTTAGTGGTTCACAAACTGCCCACCGATCCAACGGTGCCTCCTGTCAAGCAGAGGCTGAGAAAATTCAAGCCTGACATGAGTGTGAGAATTAAGGAAGAAATCACCAAACAATTGGAAGCAAAGGTCATTCGAGTCACTCGATATCCTGTTTGGTTGGCTAATATCGTTCCTGTACCAAAGAAAGACGGCAAAATTAGAGTATGTGTCGACTATCGCAATCTCAACAAAGCAAGTCCAAAGGATAATTTCCCATTACCTAATATCCATATTTTGATCGACAATTGTGCCAAGCATGATATAGGGTCTTTCGTGGATTGTTATGCCGGGTATCATCAAATTCTAATGGATGAAGAAGATGCAGAAAAGACGGCATTCATCACACCATGGGGAACTTATTGCTACTGGGTAATGCCATTCGGTTTAAAGAACGCCGGAGCAACCTATATGAGAGCAATGACCACAGTGTTTCATGATATGATACACAAGGAGATTGAGGTATACGTGGACGATGTGATCATAAAATCAAAGCATCAGGCCAACCACGTTGGGGATTTGAGGAAGTTCTTCTTAAGACTTCGCAGGTACAACCTCAAGCTTAACCCTGCCAAATGCGCATTTGGAGTTCCATCTGGAAAGTTGCTAGGATTCATAGTCAGTCGACGAGGCATCGAGCTAGACCCATCAAAAATCAAAGCCATCCAAGAATTGCCACCTCCCAGGAACAAAACTGAAGTAATGAGTTTGTTGGGAAGGTCAAATTATATCAGCAGGTTTATTGCTCAGCTCACAACAACTTGTGAGCCAATTTTCAAATTGTTGAAAAAAGGATGCTGCGGTCAAATGGACCGATGAGTGTCAAGAAGCGTTCGATAAAATAAAAGGGTACTTGTCAAACCCACCCGTGTTGGTCCCGCCAGAGCCAGGAAGACCTTTGATTCTTTACTTAACGGTTTTGGAAAATTCATTTGGTTGTGTATTGGGGCAACATGACCTCACTGGCAGAAAAGAACAGGACATCTACTACCTTAGCAAGAAGTTCACAGCTTATGAGGTTAAGTATACTCATTTGGAAAAGACATGTTGCGCCCTAACATGGGTAGCTCAAAAATTGAAACACTATTTGTCATCCTACACTACTTACCTCATTTCTCGGTTGGATCCATTGAAATACATTTTTCAAAAGCCTATACCAACGGGAAGACTTGCAAAGTGGCAGATATTGCTCACAGAATTCGACATCATCTATGTGACTCGAACTGCAATGAAGGCTCAAGCACTGGCCGATCATTTAGCCGAAAACCCGGTCGATGAGGAATATGAGCCGTTGAAACTTATTTTCCTGATGAAGAAACAATGCATATCGACGAGGTGGAGCGAATTGAAAAGCCTGGCTGGAAACTTTTCTTTGACGGAGCCGCTAACATGAAAGGAGTCGGAATAGGAGCTGTAATCATTTCTGAAACAGGGCATCACTATCCTGTTACGGCTCAATTGCGATTTTATTGCACCAATAATATGGCTGAATATGAAGCTTGCATTTTGGGGTTAAGGCTAGCCGCAGACATGGGTATCCGAGAAATCTTAGTCATGGGAGATTCGGATCTTTTGGTACATCAAATTCAAGGAAAATTGGAAACTCGAGACTTAAAGCTCATACCATACCAACAATGTCTACATGATCTTTGTCAGCGGTTTCAATCAGTGGAATTCCAACATATTCCAAGAATCCATAATGAGGTTGCCGATGCATTGGCTACCCTGACATCAATGTTGCACCATCCGGACAAAGCTTATGTAGATCCAATACATATTCAAGTCCACGATCAGCACGCTTATTGCAATATGGTTGAAGAAGAATTTGATGGTGAACCATGGTTCCACGACATCAAGGAGTATATCAGGATGGGAATATATCCCGCACAAGCCACAGGAGATCAAAAGAGAACCATTAGGCGATTGGCAAATGGATTCTTCTTAAGCGGAGGAGTTTTGTATAAAAGAATACCAGATCTTGGATTATTAAGATGCATAGATGCCAGACAAGCTACGGCTGTCATGTCTGAAGTACATTCAGGAGTTTGCGGACCCCACATGAGTGGATATGTGTTGGCAAAGAAAATCCTCCGAGCCGGTTACTATTGGCTTACCATGGAGCGAGATTGTATCAGTTTTGTGCGCAAGTGTCATCAATGCCAAATACACGGAGATTTGATTCATTCTCCACCATCCGAGTTGCACACAATGTCGGCACCATGGCCCTTCGTTGCCTGGGGCATGGATGTGATTGGACCAATTGAGCCGACAGCATCCAATGGGCACAGGTTCATTCTGGTAGCTATTGATTATTTTACCAAATGGGTTGAGGCCAAGACATTCAAATCAGTGACCAAGAAAGCTGTGGTCGATTTTGTCCACTCAAATATCATATGTCGATTCGGAATCCCGAAGGTGATCATCACAGATAACGGTGCTAATCTTAACAGCAATTTAATGAAGGAAGTATGTCAACAGTTTAAGATTACACATCGTAATTCTACCCCATATCGGCCCAAGGCGAATGGAGCAGTAGAAGCAGCCAACAAAAACATAAAGAAGATACTTCGGAAAATGATAGAAGGTTCAAAACAATGGCATGAAAAATTACCATTTGCATTATTGGGATACCGCACTACTGCTCGCACTTCAGTAGGAGCAACTCCTTATTTGTTGGTATATGGCACTGAAGCAGTAATTCCTGCAGAAGTTGAGATTCATTCCCTTCGGATCATCGTCGAAGCAAAGATTGATGATGATGAATGGGTCAAAACCCGTCTGGAACAGTTAAACTTGATTGATGAAAAACGATTGGCCGCAGTATGTCATGGTCAATTATATCAAAGAAGAATAGAAAGAGCATACAACAAAAAGGTGCATCCCCGGAAGTTTGAAGTAGGTCAGCATGTGCTGAAACGTATTCTTCCACATCAGGTCGAGGCAAAAGGCAAATTTGCCCCGAATTGGCAAGGACCATTCATTGTGACCAGAGTATTATCAAATGGTGCACTATGTTTAAAAGATATTGAAGGCAAATGCATAGATATGGCGATCAATTCTGACGCGGTAAAGAGATATTATGCATAAAATTTTTGAATGTTTGTATTTAGCATTATTCGAAGATTGGAATGACAAAGGCAATTTATTCTGCTATCCAAACACTATACCCTTTGTTTCCCCCCTTTAAGCCATACTTGTTTCTTTCCTACCCCCTCTTGGAAGCAATAAAAAAAATAAAAATATATATATATATATATATATATATATATAAATTTATATATAAAAAATCACTATTATTTGGTGAACTACGTTTGACCTGATTCCTCAAAGAAGGATACGTAGGCGCCTCACGGCTCGGTCATAGGGTGCACAATATACATAATGTGCACAAAAAGTTATGTCAAGCGACCCCAATCAGAAACTAGGGCAGAAATTGTATTGGAAGTAAGAAAAAGATTCCAAGAGTTGTAATTTTAAACCCATACCAGAACTGTTTAGCTTTTAATACCTTTTCCATTTCTAACCCCATACCAGAAAGACCTTTCGACCAATCTTAGAAAAATGCTGAGTCAAGCAAATAAAGATGGTTCATAACACTCTGATACAAACAAGAAAAGAAAGTAAAAATGAGAGAGTCTTATAGGTGAAAACCCACACGGGTACCATAAGGCGACGGAAGTTGAGAGAAAAGTAAAATGAGAGAGTCTTATTGGTGAAAACCTTCATAGGCACCCTAAGGCGAAAAGGAAGTGAGAAATGAACAAATGAGGAAGGTTTATCGGTGAAAACTCTTTGAGATATTGCAAGTCCAACAGGTCTGTGAAATGAAAAATGAAGTTGGATTACGGAAATTTTGGGGAAAACAAAAATGAGACAATTGAAAGGAGATTGATTAAAATACTGGGTTGATTAATCCGAAATGCATACCCTGATCATTGGTACCGGTAACTCCAATCAGATAAGTTTTTATTCTTTCTCCAACAGTCATCCAAACTTGGATTTTTCTTTTCATTCTATAATTGTCGAAATCAGCGTTATTTCGTCACTAATAATCTTACTTTTCTAAAAAGCTTTGAGATAAGTTTTATTCCAAACAAATAAGAAGGAATGTCAAGGTATACTACCAAGATTCAAGGTTACAAAATACAGCCATGAAAGGTGGGAGATAAAAGATATGGGTGTAAGAAAGGTGAAATCAAAAGTGGATCAACAAAGTCAGAAGGGACATATGATTACAGTTAAAAGGGTTTGAAGGAAAACATACAGAGGGGAAGAGAAGCGAAGAGATCAAGGATCAATTACAATGACAAAACAGTCTTTTCAACCATTCCAAGGCAATAAAGAGAAACGAAGAGAAGCATCACCATCGTCAAGAATACCCCAGTCAACCACCCTGCTTTAAACTAACGAAGTTTTCTTTGATTTAAAACAGGGGCAAATACAATATTTGTGTCAGGAAATACCTGGTAAAGAATTAAAGAAGTCAGGCGTCCACCTGGAGAATGAGGATAAGAATTAAAGAAGTCAGGCGTCCACCTGGAGAATGAGGACAAAGAAAAGAAGAAGTCAGGCGTCCACCTGGAGAATGAGGATGAGAATTAAAGAAGTCAGGCGTCCACCTGGAGAATGAGGATGAGAAAAGAAGAAGTCAGGCGTCCACCTGGAGAATGAGGATGAAGAAAAAAAAGTCAGGCGTCCACCTGGAGAATGAGGATGAGGAAAGAAGAAGTCAGGCGTCCACCTGGAGAATGAGGATGAGAAGTTAAAAAGAAGTCAGGCGTCCACCTGGAGAATGAGGATAAGAATTAAAGAAGTCAGGCGTCCACCTGGAGAATGAGGATGAAGAATTAAAGAAGTCAGGCGTCCACCTGGAGAATGAGGACAAAGAAAAAAAGAAGTCAGGCATCCACCTGGAGAATGAGGATGAGGAAAGAAGAAGTCAGGCGTCCACCTGGAGAATGAGGATGAGAGAAGAAGAAGTCAGGCGTCCACCTGGAGAATGAGGATGAGAAAAGAAGAAGTCAGGCGTCCACCTGGAGAATGAGGATGAAGAAAAGAAAGAAGTCAGGCGTCCACCTGGAGAACGAGGATGAAGAAGTTAAAAAGAAGTCAGGCGTCCACCTGGAGAATGAGGATGAAGAAAGAAAAGAAACAGTCAAGGCACCCACCTGGAGAACGAGGGAATGCAATTGAAGTGTTGAAATCAAAAGCCCGATCATATGATAAAGGAGCACACTTAGAATCAATAAAGCGGAGGAGTCCAACAAAATCCCCAGCAAGAAACAACAAGAGTCCCAAAAGAAAATACGGGACACAATGAAAAGGAATACGGAATAAGCAAAATGCCCAAGAGTCACCAAGATATTAAGACAACAAGAAACGCAAGGGCATGATCTAGATAAGATTTTTATAATTCATGTACCATAGTCTAATTTAACTTTTTGTATTTCCTTTGAAGTAAGGTGTAATAAGGAGGTCAGCAAGCAGTAAAAACAGCACGAAGCAGCAGTAACATTACAGTCCCACGGTAGTCCCAGCTACCCAAAATTCCCGAACTACATTGACCTGATTCCTTTATAGCCAAGGATATGTAGGAAACCTTTGAAGCAGAGGTTCGGTCAAATCTTTCTAAAAATGCTTCCCACGGAGTATTCGAACGGGCAAAAATCGCTCGTATCCGCTCACTTTATCTTTGCACGAAAACTCTTCGAGTTTCCGTACAAAGAGGGGCAGCTGTGAGCACGTGATTTTTGCCTTACGAAAAACTACTCCAAAATAAATCAAAAAGTAAAATAAATTTCTTTTACTGTGTAATTTTTGAATTTGCGTGGTGTTAAATATTTGTGTTATGTCCGTAAATATTTACTTTGTCATAATGAAATGAAAATTAAAATAAAATACATGTTGCATGCATATAGGATTTAATTATGTATTTAAAAGATAATTTAAACAAAATCACAAAAAATATGCAATAGTTCTATTTTAAATATTCCACTGTGTGATTGATGTTTTGTCTATATGTTAAATAATTGTTATAGAATAATTAATATATTTTTGTGAAGTTAAAATTGTTTTATAATTAAAATTAGAAATTTAAATTAGAAAAAATGAAAAAAATAAAAATAAAAATAATACATATATACAAAATCGGACCTGGATTAAAATCCAGGCCCAAATCGAATTAATTCCCCCCCTCACAGCCCAATCCAAACCAACCTGTCCGGTCCAACTCAGGAGTAAATCCAAACGACGACGTTTGGTCACACTCCATCAAGGACCGTTGGATTAAATCAATCCAACGGCTGATATCCCCTACCCTTACCCGTAACCCGTAACCCGACCCATTGACCCGATTCAGTCCGACCCCAACGTTAAACCAAACGACGTCGTTTGGTTAAGTGAGATGATCCTGACCGTGAATCTTACTTGATCGGACGGACAAGATCAATCCACCCCTCCCCTATATAAGTTCCAGACCCCTACCCCGGCCCCCTAACTAAACACCCCCCCTTCCTTACTATTCATCATCGTCCCCAAACCCCCACTCCTAACCCTAGCCGCCCTAGGATTCCACCGCCTGAAACCCGGCGGCATCAACGCCGCCGGTCACCAAAATAACACCCTAGAATCCCCTGAACATCCTCTACACAGATCTAACATTGGTTTCCTTCGAATCAGGCCCCAACTCTTCGAATCTTAAATCGAAGGTTGGCCTGAAAACCTTATCTTCTCCGATGACCTCCAAAATAACACCACAGTTTCTCCTAAATTCCCTCACCAAGGATCTGTTAGTTGCATGGTTCGAATCATACTGGAACTACTCGAATCTTCATTTGAAGATTCGAGTACAACATGACCTTATCCCAACCTACTTCAAACTCACACTAGTTACCCCCCCTGACCTCCCTCGTGCCTAGAACATCTTTGGTATCCCTCGAATCTAACCAGAAATGAGTAAATCTCAAATCGAACTTTCAAGAACCCTAAAAATACCAGACTTTTGGATTCTGTCCAGATTGAATAAAGATTGAGGTTTAATCGACCTTAGTCGAAGTATTTTCAATGGAAAATACTTCGACTAAGGTCTGTTTGATTTCAAACAAAGTCCAAATCCAAGTCGAGTTGAGTTCAGTTGAATTTAAAGGTTCAGAGGTAATTTCTATTTCTTATGTGCATTCTATGTGTATTCTATGTTCGTTTCATTAGTTTGTTTAATTTTTCATAATTTTCTAGTCAAATTTTGTTATACTGTCCCCTACCCGTCAACTTGATTCTAAATGTGAATTGTTTCTGTTGATTGTGATTATGTACAATGTGTGTAATCGACTCGATTAAGTTCGTCGATTAGTTGTATTATGAATCTTGCTTTTGGAAATGTTGACTGAGATAGCCTGTTTTGAATAGATTATTTTGCTATAACCAGTTAATTAGTTATTGTTAAGCAGTTAGTTCTTGTTTAATAAACCAGTAAATTCAAATGAATGCTGTATATGTGTTGATTTCTGAGCATTGATTTTCAGGGCATTGTCGTATATTGACAATGCTCCTGTATTTGTTTGTTTTTTGGTTCAGTTTTGAATCTCAGTCGAAATGATCCTGCATATTCTGTGTAATGTTAGTGGGTATTATTCAGGTTCAGTATTCAATTGAGAATCATCTATCTTAATTCAACTCTTGTGCATAAATGTGATGTACTGTCTTTAATCCTAGGACTGGTTATAACTGTTAAAGCAGACTTTAAAATCTGTTTTGCAACATACTCTGATTTTAGTTTAAGGGCTGTAATTACAGAAGGATTTCAGGTTTATTTTAGAATGAAACAGTAGGGTAATGTGATAGTGTGCTTTCAATAATATGATAGTGGCTATAATTTAAGTAATACTGGGGAACAAAGGATAATGGGGCTGCTGAAAAACAGGATAAATAGTACTTAGTTTTAAATTATTCAAAAGCAGTTTTAATGGAAACTTTCTGATTTTAAAAAGAGAAAAGGGTCCATCCAGCACTAAAAGAGTATATGACCAGCCCTGTATAAATACAGGGAGCTGGACAGACTTTAGAGGGCAGATTTTTTAGATTGAAGAAATCTGATTTAGGAGAAAAAAGAGAAAATCTGAAAAACAGAAGATTTTAAGAAAGAAAAAGAAAGGAAATCAGATTAGAAGAGGGAATTGAAAGAGAAAAATTTGATTTAAGATCAGTTTTCAGAAAAGAGGAGTTTTTTTTTCAGAGAAGAGTTTGAAAGAGAAATAAAAATCAGATTTTAAGAGAGTTCAGGAAAGAGAAAAACAGAAAGAAAGAAAGAGATAGAAATAGAATCAGAAATAGAAATTTGAAAAGAAAAACAAACAAAAAGGAACACTCACACAGTGAAGCTGAAACAGATACCAGAAAAGAAAAGAAAAATCTGAAACCTTGTTGTTCTTTTTGGAATCTGTCCGGGTCTGGGTATTGATACTATTTGGTTTTAAAAAATCTGAAATTCTTTAAGAAGCGTTGCTCTTGTGAATCTGGATTTCTCGGGTCTTATTATTACTCAAATCTGTGGGAATACTGATATTCTGCCAGTATTTTGTTACTGCTGTTGTTGCTGAAATTTACTCCTTCTACCTTCATTTTCAGGTACATGCCTTTTAAATTTTATGTTGGAAAGAGATTCAACATGACTAATCAATGAAGTTTGAATTGCAATTCTGTTTTCCATTTGTCCAAGTTCATCAGTTTAAATTTCATTTTTGTTTTATGATAGTTAATTAGTAGGGAATTCAATTTGATAACTATGAGTTAATTGTCTTACTTTGAAATTCGTATAAAGCTTTGTAATAATGTTAGCCCTTCATCTCATTAGTTTAGTCATGTTTGAACTGTCAAGGTAGGAAACATGACATAAAGATTGGCCATTAACTAGGCCTTGTGACGTTGTTAGTTAAATAAGGAATAGCGTGAAAATGTCAAAACCATATTGCTAGTTTATTCTGATAATCTGATTTAGTTGTGGAAGGAATGATATAAGTTGTACGTTCTTATGTGGCATTATAACAGGTATCTATAGAACCACTAAGTGGATGGCAAGTTGAGTTGTTATGGCTCATTATGATGTTAAAGTGCTATGAATGTTTTAGACATACAAACTATGTTACATGTAAGGCAATATTATTAATTGATTTATAATTCCCTTTCTTATCAATTTGATGCCTATTTACCATCTTAAATAAATAATTAGGCCTATTGGATTAAAAACAAGTATGTGAGAATGAGATGATATGTATAAGAACAAATTGCAACAATTTATGTCAATGGTAATTAGAAATAGAATTTGCACTAAGTAAATAATGAAAATTCTTGGAAAATATTTCCTCCCCTTATGAATCATTCATTTTCAGTTTCATATGCAATTTATTCTTTGGCATATATATATGTCATATTTGTTTAAAAAAAATAGTATTAATCATATTTTTATTCTGTTCTCTGAATTTGAATAGTTGGAATGAATATAATTTATACTCGGAAATTATAATCGACGGGCAACCTTTAATAGATTGTGAATTCTTTTCAAAGAATTTATAGGCCTCTAAAATGGGAGTTTCTCATGATTTTCACATATAAAATGTGTAGATATAATAAACAATTTGTGGAAAATCCCTAATACCATTACAAGTATTTTGCGCAATTAGGGATGCGTTCACCCTGATTATATTTTTAAAAGCAAATTCGGATTATGCGTACGCGCAATTTCGAGCGAATATTCAAGAAAAGGATTTTTTCCAAAAGCGTTAAATCAATTTCATAAAAACCCGAGATGTACGGTTCACTATTTAAGAAAAAACAAATTTTCTTGATTCGACACAATTTCGAAAAAATGATTGTTTAATAAATATATTATCAAAAGTTATCGTGTACACGTACGCGTGACATAATTCCGCAATTTTAAGTTTATAATATGAATATACGTACGCGTAATTCGATTCAAAGAAGGGTCCTTAATCACAATAAGTAAAAGCGGTAGAAAAATCACATAACAAATGTATTTAATAAAATCAAGATAATTAAGCCAATAATAAAAACAGTTAAGCGACCGTGCTAGAACCACGAAATTCGAAAATGCCTAACACCTTCTTCCGGATTAACAGAATTCCTTACTCAGGATTTCTGGTTCGCAGAATAATAAACAGAGTCACATTCTCCTCGATTCAGGGATTAAAATTGGTGACTTGGGACGCCTTAAAATTCCCAGGTGGCGACTCTGAAATAATTAAATAAATCTCGTTTCGACTGTCCTTCAATTGGAGAAAACTCTCCACGCACCAACGCGGGCGCGGTAAAAAGGAGGTGCGATAGGTTTCATTTCATAATTGTGAATTACTTTTGGAACTAAAACATTGAGGTTAGTCAAGTATAGTTCATCGTTCGCATTAATTCTTGTTTCAAGAACATTTTCTGAATTCATGTTTATGTGTGAAGGATATTCAAGCTAGCTCTTCATAATTTCAATAGTTGTTTTGAATTTCAATTTGTTTGAAAGTGTCAGCTCGTTTGTTTACTGTTATTGTGATGGTGAGCATTCAGAATTTAAGGGGGGTAAGTGAATAATGGGGAACTTTAGGGGGTAATTTTGAAGATTGTTTTAACTTGAAGAATCTTTAATAACTGACGGGAAGCTTCCTAAATGGACAGCTGCCCAAAATGGTTAGGGAAAACAGGCTGTGAATTGAAAATATCTAAAGGAAATGGACAGATGTCCAAAAAAAGTTTTAAAAAGATGCCCTATGAGGGTATTTTGAAAAAATCTGACTGCCTTGCCTTGGAAGGCACACAACAGACCCTCGGCCTTATAAAGGAAGCCTTTTTCTCATTCAACAGACAATTTTTTTTACACCTTAGAGAGACCAAAAAGGTTGAAAATACAGGGGAAATCAGAACAAATGGAAAAAACAAAAATCACCGTTCCATTGAAAGTTTTTCTGTAATTCTTGAGGCTCTCACTTCTGAAATGATCTCTGAACAATCGAGGGCTAAAATGGTTTGAGCTTGGTTGGTTTTCAAAAGTTTGGTTCAAATTTTGGCTGTCTTTTTTATTGTTGGGTATCAGTGGATATTTCTGCTGGTTTAAAGTTGGGTTCAAGGCTGGTTTATTGGTCATTTCTAAGCTTACTATTGCTGTTGTTTCTGTATACTCCCAGCTCACTTTTCTTGTTAGTTTTTGCTGTTGTGACCAGGTATTACTCAGCCCTTTGACATGTGAAATGGAAGAACACGAGTTTGTTTGATTAAGTTGCAATCTATGTTTATCAAATATTGTTTCCTATATTCCTAAAAATTACTAGACTTTACAATTAGCTTAGTTTCTTTGTTACGTTTGATATTTTCTGTTTCAGTTTTGATTTGTAATAATGGCTGAATCATGATCTTTAGCCAATTAACCGATATGAGTTTAAGTCTGGAATGAACCTGTTAGAGTACTGCAGCAAAAGGGTTCATGCCTGTTTTGACTTTGTTGAAATCAGTGTTTGCTTGGTTTTGATTTCTGCCTAAGTCTGCTAAATGTCAAGCATAATTGGAATGGCTAGCAACTTTCAATTGGAATGCATCTCAGTGGTTGTAGCGTGCTAATTAAAGTCATGTATTACTTCATCTCATCGAAGTATAATTGATTCATTTCCAGGCCAATAGTCAGTATTTGGTCAATTAGTGTTTGGCTTCTACTGGGTTTTCTTCTTTAATAAAAGTCCGTAAGTATGAGCTTTTCCTCTCAAAGTCCGGTTCAAATCCATGTTAATAGGTTTATTTTCTTGAAATCATGTCAATCTGGGGCTAAAATCTGACTGATCTTTACATTTGGTTTTCTTTTAGAAAATTTAAAGTCATGTAGTCTTGTTTAACGTGTTGATATGAAGTCAGAATTTTGTATGAGTTCAGATCTCCGAGTTTCTGTTATTAAATGATGAATAATTGGCGCGAGGGTTTTGCTATCATGTTGGGAATCTTATTTTCAGTGTAGAATGTATGTGGTATTCAAATGTGATGTGTACGTGCTTAAGGTAGTCAACATTTGGTTCAAATTCAAGGATTTTATGAAGGATACAGTGTTACCATGAATTTATTAGATTTGGGTTCAATTTGGGCCCAGAACTTCAGAACATTTGGAAATAGTATCGGGTAGGCCCTGTTGCATGGATACTGTCTTGCTGTGGACGCTAATGGTCCCAATTGGCTTTAATAACTGGCCCAATCGCTACAATTGGGTTGGGTCTTTAATTAATTAGCCATGCCCTCTAGAGTTAATTTAAATTCCCTTTTAAAATAGAGTCGAGGTGTGCTACGCCAAATAAAATTCCAAACGCGTAGTTGTTTTAGGCGCGTATTTTAATAATATTATATTCCTAAACTTGGGTGCACATTTCATGTGACCCGAATTCAAATCCTACAACATTGAGATGTGCTCCGGATTGCGGGTGCATTTCATGTGGCGCAATCCAAAGGCACATTTTAAACGACGTTCAATCTTCTTAAAACTCAACTAAAAGCGGTTAAAGGTTAAAATTTGCACATATGTTCATCATTGTTTAAAACCAGATAATTAAGCCGATTATGACAGTTGAGCGACCGTGCTAGAACCACGGAACTCGAGAATGCCTAACACTTTCTCCCGGGTTAATAGAATTTCTTACTCAGATTTCTGATTCACGGACTGTTAAACAGAGTCATATTCTCCTCGATTCGGGATTCAACCGGTGACTTGGGACACCATAAATCTCCCAAGTGGCGACTCTGAATTTCTTAATAATAAACCTCATTTCGATTCTCCTTTAATTGGAAAAACTCTTTTATTTACACCCTCTTCCGGGGGTGTAGAGTAAAAAAGGGAGGTGTGACAGCTCTGGCGACTCTGCTGGGGATCGAACCCAGAATCTCTGGTTCAGAGTTCAAGAATTCGAGCTTAGAATAATTGTTATAGTTTGTTTTATCCACTATCTAATTTTGTTACCTGATTTGAGTCTAATGCGCTAATTGATTGCTTTTACCGCTTTGATATTCCGTGAACTGTATATAAATTGTTGCGAAATTCCTCTTCTCTTTGAGTCTTCTAAATCATGAAGAAGTGTGCACTTCGTGTGACTTCTCTTCTGTTAGAGTCATATTCCAAATTTAGAACGAGGTTCGGATAAGTTGCAAAGCCGGTGAAACTTTTGTATTCCCGGTACGCTGCCCCCCTCGGCTCGAGCTGTCCGTTCGGGTAAGCCAGGTCTAGAACAATAAATCCAGGATTTAAACCTAGCAAAACACAGCTTCATGCCGGATCCCTAGTAGGAACGTTTGTTTGCATAATGTGCATTTTGACTTTGGAGACTCAACACAGGGGTTGGGTCTGTCTAGGACAGGTGCACTCGAAACAAAAGACCATCCTGATGCATCTTACTTGTTACTTGTGCATTTATTTGCTTCGGATTTGCGTGTTGACCGGATTTTGAATAAAATGAGAGAATTTGGGAAAAGAAATAGCAGTATGAGGGGTAAAAAGAGTTAATCGCCTGTTCTAAAAAAAAACAATGTCCAAATAGTGTCGAAACTCTGCCGAATTTTCGAGAACATAAAAAACAAAAGAGAAAGAGGTTTTGTTTTCAAAATAGTTTGTTTTATTTACCAATGAAATGAAAAAAAAAGAGAAAAAAGTTTTTGTTTTCAAAAATAGTTTTATTTGCCAATGAAATAAAAAGAGAGACTCTTGTTTTCAAAAATAATTTGTTTTATTTGCCCGAACTACGCCTGTTTGATTCTCACAGGGCGTGAGATATGTAGGCAACCCCCATCGGGTCCAACTTCCTTTTTGCAAAAATAGCCCGAAAGCCCAAAAATTTTACTTTGATTTGAAAATAATTAGGGTGATGCCATTCTTGTCAGAAATAGCCAAATGTCCCTAAAAGGGCGTCAGAATGCTGTTTTTGGAAGAACAACCGCTTTTGTCACTTTCAAAGGTCTTGGCTGGTTAGCTGACACAGCCTTAAAATCTTTGTTTTTGAAGTGGTGAAAGGCCGTGTTGGCAAGGCCGGATGTTTTATGGAAATTTTGGAAGTGGTCATTTCCCTTAAGTCAAAACGAGTCATGGTTTTATTTTAAACTAAAATTACCTTAATAAATGTGCAGGATGAGCACAAATCAAAATGAACCTTTCTCAGTCTGTGAAGAGATCCCTTTGGAGCTACATATGTGGTGGCATGATTTGGGGGACGACAGCAGAAAAATTGCGACAAAAGCACTGGGCGGTCTTATTGGGCTTTTGAAGGTCAAGCCCATAAAAGACGTGATTGAGGCCTTAATACCATTTTGGGACCCAGCACATAATGTGTTCCACTTTGCGGATTTCGAGTTAACTCCTACGCTAGAAGAGATAGCAGGCTATGCCGGTTTCGAAGGGAATCTCAGAAGTCAATACCCGGTAGCACCGAGAACAGTGACCCCCCACAAATTTTTGGACTTGTTAAGCATCAGTCAGGATGTCCGACACGGAAATTTGGCCAAAGGATTTTGTACCTTCTACTTTCTGTACCAACGATACGGGAATCCATGTGGCTTCGAAACACCAGATACTGGTCTTACTCATGCTGGGAAACAAAACAAGTGGGAAGCTCGGAGAGGATTGGCTTTCATAGTGGCATTCCTGGGTATTTTGGTTTGAGAAAAGATGGGAACATAGAGATGAGATTAGTAGGGATAGCTGACTTTATGGTGAAGAAGGCAAATGGGATTATAGTGCCGTTGATCTTGGCAGAAATTTACCGAGCTCTTACTCGTTGTCGAGAAGGAGCAAAGTTCTTTGAAGGGTGCAATATGCTGTTACAAATATGGATGGAGGAACACCTTTGCCACCGTCCCGGATACTTGAATTGCGGTATGATTGGCCTCGAGTGCATCGGAAAACATGAAAAGCGAGTAGAGGGTTATGAGTTTGCCGGATGGTACGGAAGCATGGCATGCTCATTTGAGATCTTTGACTGCAAATAAGATCGAATGAACATTCGGATGGCTCTCGGTCAACGAAGTAATCTATATGTCGGCTGAGGTGTTTTTTTTGCTGTTGATGGGTCTGCGGAGTATCCAGCCTTATGCTCCGCACAGAGTCTTGCGTCAGTTGGGTCGGTACCAGACCATCCCACACAATGAAGATTTGAGTCAGCAAGTCATTGAGTTAGATCCAAAAACTGCCTTCCCAGAAGAAAAAGTGCGTCGGGTTTGGCATCAGTGCAGATTCTTAGGGCCTAACACGTGAGTACGAGACCTATCCAGAGGCGAGGTGTAGACTAGTTATATTGCTTGGTATGGTAAAAGATCTTGAGTTCCACATGAGCCTAATAGGCCTGCAAAGAGACCCCATGTCCAGCAATTCACCGATGGAGCTCAGGTACAATGGGATTGGCTGATCAAAGAAAACGAGTACAGGGCTACCATAAGCAAGTTAGAGAACTGCAATTCGAGAATAGCTTGCAAGTAGCAGCAGATGAAGGAGAAAAGAAAAGGCTAGCCAAAGAAAATAAAGCCCTTCGAGCTCAAATTCAGAAATTGAAAGTAGCGGCGAAAAATCCAGTCTGAAGTGACAGAGATGAAAAGCTCGTAGCTAACCTGAGGCAGAAAGTGAGTGACTACAGTTTCAATTTGAACAAAGCAGAAAGTGAACTAGCCAAGGCTCAAAAACAATTGGCTAAGAACTCAGATGAACGGGTACGCCTGGTTAAGCAGTTGAGAGAAATGTGCGACGATGAGGTCGCAGGGTTGAAGAAGAGGGTCATCGCCACAGAAAATAAAATGATCAAGCAGGCAAAAGGCTTCAAGGTTGAAAGGGAACACTGTTATACGACATTGGCGCAGTTAGAAATAGACTTGCAACAACTTCAGGAACAAAATTATGCAGCTGAGCAAACTTTGCTGGCCGGGGCCCAGCAGATTGGGCGGTTGTTACAAGAAAAGGGTGTCCTAAGAGAGAGAATTAGAAGCATAGCCGACTACATCGTTATGAAGTGCCACATCTATGAGAATATGACTCGCACTTCATTTTTTGCAGCAGTGATGACCTTTGTTAAAAAAATAATGAACGACTTGGTCCGACTTCAAAGGGATCTTGCACATAGGCCCGTGGCGAGACCGAATGATGTCCTGCGGGCACCAGGAGCATTGATGTACTCGTGATTTTCCGTTTGAGTCTGTATTTCATTTTCTGTCAGAGTCTGTAAGTCGTGTTGGGTTTGTATTTTCATTCTGTTTTTGAGTCTGTATTTCTTTGGAGTATGATAGCTTATTTTCGGAGTCTGTGTTTGTCTTTGCATCAGAGTCTGTAAGTCTTTTGGAAGTTGTTAGTATTGAGTCTTTGTAATCGAAGCATCTATTTTTATAAAAACTGAAAATACCAAAAATGTTTTATTTCGCACTTATCTACAAGAACTACGTTTGGTCTGATTCATGCGGAGTCATGATACGTAGGCAATATCCGTAGGATTCAACCGTAACCAAATAAAAGAGAGTAAAAATAAGAAAGAGCGGAAAAACAAAAGAGAAAGAAAATAAGACATAAGAGAGAGTAAAGACAAAGAGAGAACAGAGGCAGGAATGAAAGGAAAGGACAAGAAAAGAAAAGAAAGGGGGATGTTTGCAATTAAAAGAAAGAAAGGTCGGGATGACGCATGCAACCAATCAAATACACAATAGAGACGGTTAACTGTTTAGGTGCATTCATGCCCAATGTACGGTTACCAATCTGTTAAAGCCTAATCGCTAACAAGGTTGTTTGTTTGATGTATTAAGTTCAGGCAGATGGTTAGTTGACTGGATTTCTGGCAACTCGCTCCTACAACACCCGATCGAAAGACAGGCTGAATATGGTCGACCAGGAACTGGAAACAAGTATTGTCGACCCGTCGAAAAAGGTGGAAGAAATGGACGTTAATGCAATGAGGGAAGAAATGTATAAGCTGAAACAACAGATGGCTGAAATGTACCAAGCTTGGGCGAAAGGGCATCCACCACCGATTTATCCCGCCAATCCTACTTATATCCCACCGTCAGCCCAGCCTCTGGAGCCTCCCACTGTGAATTCATCTCCGGCCTTCCCCCTCTACCAACAATGTCAAGGCACCACTTCCCATACTTCTCAAGCTCCACTACCCAAACAAGTCTCGTACCCTCCTCCACTGATTACACCTGTTTTCGTGGCACCTCCACATGCTACATTACACCGATATTCCAGTGAACCCCTGTTCCAAACTCACGATAATCAGTACTATCCCCCTGAACCCACCTTCAAAGTTCCAGAATCATATCCTTACACTCCTCATCTTGATATCCCGGTAGAGACCGAGAAACCGCCCAACAATCCCGAGCATGAAGAGATGATCAGAAAGGTCAAAAGCTTAGAGCAATCGTTCCGAGATATGAAGGGGTTGGGAGGCCAAGTGAGTGTGGCCTATAAGGATTTGTGTCTGTTCCCAGATGTTCAGTTGCCAGCAGGGTTGAAAATGCCCACATTTGATCTGTACGATGGGCATGGCGATCCGGTAGCACACTTAAGAGGATTCTGTAGCAAGATGAGAGGAGCAGGTGGAAGAGACGAATTGCTGATGGCATATTTCAGCCAATGTTTGAGTGGGTCAGTGCTAGAATGGTACACTAGACAAGATCATAGCAGGTGGTACACATGGGACGATTTGGCCCAAGCCTTCGCCTGTCATTTCCAGTATAATCTTGAAATCATCCCAGACCGTTTGTCTCTGATGAAGATTGAGAAGAAGCCCGGTGAGAGCTTCCGAGAATATGGGTTCCGTTGGAGAGAGCAAGCAGCGAGGGTTGACCCCCTGATGAAAGAGAGCGAGATGGTTGAATATTTCTTGCAGGCTTTGGAGCCCACTTATTTTGGTCACCTGGTGTCAACAGTGGGCAAGTCCTTTAATGAAGTTGTGAAAATAGGAGGCATGGTTGAGGCGGGACTCAAGTCCAATAAGATTATAAGTTATTCAGCAATCAAAGCAACCACTCAAGCCATTCAAAACGGTACTAGGGGTGTGCTTGGAAAGAAGAAGAAAGAGGATGTTGCAACGATTGAGTCGGCAACTTGGGGTGGATCCAGGAACACTCTACCATTCTACAACCAGCCTCGACCCTATCCCCAAACATACCCCCACACTCCATATATCCCACCACAACATTACTACCCACCGCCAGATCCCCATTTTTCTATCTATCATGCACAAACCTATACCCAACCTCTCGCTTACGCGCAATGGCGTATGCCAGCTCCACAGAGTCCCTACCAAGCTCCACAAAATACCCATCCACCCCAAAAAGCCTACAAAACCCTCCTGGAATAGGTTTTCGACCCAATCAAGCCTTTTAGAATGAAAGGTTGCAGAAGCAGAAGATTTTCACTCCATTGGGAGAATCATATACCAGCCTATTCCACAGACTGAGACAGTTGGGTATGTTGAATCCGATCGAGGCCAAAATGCCGAATCCTCTTCCCAGAAATCTTGATCGCTCGGTGAGTTATGAGTATTGCTCAGGGGCCCTGGGCCATGACACAGAGAAATGATGGAAACTAAAAACAGTTGTACAAGAGCTCATTGATACTCATTGGATCGAGGTTCAGGCCACAGAAACACCAAATATCAACCAAAATCCGCTACCAGCTCACCATGAGACCCATATGATTGAGTTGATACACAAGGGAGGGGAGGATAAGAAACCCTCACAGACGGTGATGATGATTCGCTCCAGTGAAACCAGTTCAAAGGAAAAGTCAACCAGTGGGAAATCAGTGGTCCAGTTGAAAGGGGGAGACAATAAGCTAGTTGCGGTAGCCGAGAAAGGGTCTTCAAGCACTGTTGCAGGGAAACCAGAGAAAGCTAAAGTGGTGGTATCAGGGGTTACAAGTAAACCTGTTGTGATCGTGAAGGGTGCTCGCACAGAGCCTGTTATTATAAAACCAGTAACTCAGCTTCCAGTGATCAACAGCAAGGCGGTCCCGTGGAACTATGAACGAATGACAGTAACCTACCAGGGGAAAGAGGTTAAAGAAGAAGTGTGCGAGACTCATGGTTTGACTCGATCGGGGAGATGCTTTGCCCCCGAAGAGTTGAGAAAAGCTAAGACCTCAAAAGATAATCCAGTGTTGGCGAAGAAAGCAGTAACTGAGGAAGAAGCAGAAAAATTCCTGAGAAAGATGAAAGCGCAAGAATATTTCATTGTGGAATAGTTAAGGAAGACACCAGCTCAGATCTCGCTCTTGTCATTATTGATCCATTCAGACGAACACCGTCGTGCTTTGATGAAGATCTTGAACGAGGCTCACGTTCCTGACAAAATCTCAGTAAACCATTTGGAAAAGATAGCTAACAAGATATTTGAGGTAAACCGAGTCACCTTTTCCGATGATGAGTTGCTCGTGGAGGGTACCGAGCACAATAGAGCCCTCTATCTAACGGTGAAATGCGAAGAATCCGTGGTTACTCGAGTACTGGTTGACAACGGATCTAGCGCAACATCTGTCCTCTCTCCACATTGAACAAGCTACAAGTGGAGGATGAAAGAATTCATAAGAACAATATTTGCGTTCGGGGATTCGACGGTGGAGGGAAGGATTCAGTCGGGGACATAGTGCTTGAGCTCACAATAGGGCCAGTTGAATTTACTATGGAATTCTAGGTGCTCAATGTGGCTGTTTCGTACAATCTGTTGTTGGGACGACCCTGGATCCATGCTGCCAAAGTAGTCCCGTCTACTCTGCATCAAATGGTAAAGTTTGAATGGGATCGACAGGAAATTATTGTACATGGCGAAGATAGTTTGTGTGTGCCTAATGGTGCCATTGTTCTGTTAATAGAGGTTGACGATGGCAAGGAACCATGGGTTTATCAAGTTTCCGACATAGTATCGGTAGAGAAAATTCTGGAAGGAAAGTGCGTTCCAACTCCAAAGATGGCTGCGGCATCAGTTATGGTAGCTGTTGAAATGTTGAAAAATGGTTTCGTACCGGGCAAGGGTTTAGGTGCATCTCTGCAAGGTATTGTGCGACCAGCTTCTCTTCCAAAGAATCTGGATACTTTTGGTCTTAGGTTCAAACCCACCGTTGCAGATGTGAGAAGAGCTAGGAAAATGAAGAAGAAAGCATGGGCATTGCCAAAGCCAATCCCGCGTCTGTCTAGGTCATTCATCAGGCCGGGTACCAGAAAGCAACTGTTGTCAAGGGTCCCTGGACCACTGATTGGAGCCAATGGAGATTTGGAGAAGGGGTTCGAAAGGTTATTCTCCAAGATCAATATGGTTCAGGTTGGGGAAGGGTCCAGCAAGGCAGATATGCAATTTGTGGGACCACGTGCAAAAGTCAACAACTGGGAAGCTACTCCTCTTCCTACCCGGAGGGAGTATTAGTAGTGAGTTTTGATTTTCTTTTAGTTGTCTGGATTATTCCAGGGTCTGTAATTCAGATACTATGTTCCGTCCAGTTGGATGTGTTAAAACCCTGTTATTTTTATCTTCAATGAAATGCAATTGTTCCTTTTCCTTCATTTCTTCTAATTTTATTTTTGTTTTGTTTTCTTCTTTTGTACAGTTATTTTTATGCTGATATCAATGACATGACATGCATGAGGAATCTTCGTCTCAGTTTTAAAAGCCAATCCAACTCTGAAATAATAATACAAGAAATTGAGTATGATGACGAGTTGGAATTTGATGATGAGGAGGCCTATGAAGAAATTAGTAAGGAACTAAGTCATTTTGAGGAAAAGCCCAAACCTAATTTTAATGACACAAAAGTAGTTAATCTGGGGGACCAAGAAAATGTCCGTAAAACTAAAATAAGTGTCCATCTGGAACCTCAACTCAGGGAAGAGATCATTAAAGCATTGTTCGAATATAAAGACGTTTTTGCATGGTCCTATGATGACATGCTGAGTCTAAGCACTAATTTAGTGGTTCACAAATTGCCTACGAACCCGGCATTCCCTCCTGTCAAGCAGAAACTGAGAAAATTCAAGACGGATATGAGTGTAAAAATCAAGGAAGAGGTCACCAAGCAGTTCGATGCCAAAGTCATTCGGGTCACCCGGTATCCCACCTGGTTAGCCAATATTGTGCCTGTGCCAAAGAAGGATGGCAAGACCAGGGTGTGCGTTGATTACCGGGATCTCAACAAAGCAAGTCCGAATGATAATTTTCCCCTGCCAAACATCCATATCTTGATTGATAGGAAACGTACTGTTATCGGGTCATGCCATTTGGTTTGAAAAATGCTGGGGCGACCTACATGAGGGCAATGACAACAATATTCCATGATATGATACACCGGGAAATCGAGGTGTACGTGGATGATGTGATCGTAAAGTCTAGAAAGCAGTCTGACCATGTCAGAGATCTGAGGAAGTTCTTCCAAAGGCTTCGCAGATACAATCTTAAGCTTAACCCGGCAAAGTGCGCTTTTGGGGTGCCGTCTGGAAAGTTGTTGGGGTTCGTAGTTAGCCGCCAGGGTATTGAATTGGACCCATCAAAAATCAAGGCCATCCAGGAATTGCCAGCTCCGAAGAACAAGACCGAGGTGATGAGTTTGTTGGGGAGATCGAATTATATCAGCAGGTTCATCGCTCATCTCACGACAACTTGTGAGCCTATTTTCAAGTTGTTAAAGAAAGATGCTGCGGTCAAGTGGATAGATGAATGTCAGGAGGCATTTGATAAGATAAAGGGGTATTTGTCAAATCCGCCCGTATTGGTCCCGCCAGAACCAGGGCGACCTTTGATTCTATATTTGACGGTATTGGACAATTCATTCGGTTGTGTATTGAGTCAACATGATATCACTGGCAAGAAGGAGCAGGCCATTTATTACCTCAGCAAGAAATTCACGCCGTACGAGGTTAAGTATACTCTACTTGAGAGTACATGTCGCGCCCTAACTTGGGTGGCACAGAAGCTGAAACATTATTTGTCATCTTATACTACTTACCTCATATCTCTCTTGGATCCATTGAAGTATATCTTCCAGAAGCCTATGCCCACCGGGAGGCTTGCAAAGTGGCAGATCCTGCTCATAGAGTTTGACATTATCTACGTGACTCGAACTGCAATGAAAGCACAGGTCTTGGCAGACCATTTGGTCGAGAACCCTGTTGATGAAGATTATGAACCTTTGAAAACTTATTTCCCTGATGAAGAGGTGATGCACATTGATGAGCTGAAACAAGTCGAGAAACCGAGGTGGAAACTTTTCTTTAATGGGACCGCAAACATGAAGGGCGAGGGGATAGGAGCAGTACTTATTTCTGAAACAGGGCAGTACTGCCCTGTTACGGCTCAGCTTCGTTTTTACTGTACCAACAACATGGCTAAGTACGAGGCATGTATTCTGGGTTTGAGGTTAGCTGTGGATATGGGTGTCCAGGAAGTCTTAGTCTTGGGTGACTCGGACCTCCTGGTGCACAAAATTCAGGGAGAATGGGAAACACGGGATTTGAAACTCATACCGTACAGACAATATTTGCATGATCTTTTTCAACGGTTTCAGTCGATAGAATTCAAGCATATACCAAGGTTCCATAATGAAGTCGCTGATGCTTTGGCTACTCTGGTGTCAATGTTACATCATCCAGATAAGGCTTATGTGGACCCTTTGCAGATTCAGGTCCGTGATCAGCATGCTTACTGTAATATGGCGGAAGAAGAACTGGATGGGGAGCCATAGTTCCATGATATCAAAGAATACATTATGATGGGGGATATCTGGTATAGGCCACTGATGATCAGAAAAGAACAATTCGACGATTGGCGAGTGGATTTTTCTTCAGTGGAGGGGTATTGTACAAAAGAACTCCAAATCTGGGATTGCTAAGATGCATAGATGCAAGACAGGCCACAACAATCATGACTGAGGTACACTCCGGAGTTTGTGGACCGCATATGAGTGGGTACGTTCTAGCAAAGAAGATTCTCCGAGCAGGTTATTACTGGCTCATTATGGAGCGGGATTGCATCAGTTTTGTGCGTAAATGTCATCAGTGCCAAGTGCATGGAGATTTGATTCATTCTCTACCATCTGAATTACATACAATGTCTGCACCTTGGCCTTTTGTTGCTTGGGGCATGGATGTCATTGGGCCAATCGAGCCAGCAGCATCGAACGGACACAGGTTTATTCTGGTAGCCATTGATTATTTCACTAAGTGGGTTGAAGCGAAAACGTTCAAATCTGTGACCAAGAAAGCAGTGGTCGACTTTGTGCATTCAAATATCATCTGTCGGTTTGGGATTCCGAAGGTAATCATCACGGACAATGGCGCTAATCTCAACAGTCATCTGATGATAGAGACATGTCAGCAGTTTAAGATTATACATCGCAATTCCACCCCATATCGCCCTAAAGCGAATGGAGCAGTCGAGGCAGCCAATAAGAATATAAAGAAGATACTTCGAAAAATGGTGGAAGGTTCTAGACACTGTCCGCACTTCAGTAGGGGCCACTCTTATTTGTTGGTGTATGGCACGGAGGCAGTAATACCCGTAGAAATTGAAATCTCATCCCTTCGGATTGTTGCTGAGGCAGAAATTGATAACGTTGAATGGGTCAAAACCCGCTTGGAGCAATTAAGTCTGATTGATGAAAAGAGATTGGCAGCAGTATGTCACGGCCAATTGTACCAACAGAGAATGGCGAGAGCATATAACAAGAAGGTACGTCCACGGAAGTTCGAAGTGGGTCAGTTAGTGTTGAGACGTATTTTGCCTCATCAGGCTGAAGCAAAAGGAAAATTCGCCCCAAACTGGCAGGGGCCATTTGTTATATCCAGAGTATTGTCCAATGGCACATTGTATTTGACAGATGTAGAAGGGAAATGTGTAGAAATGGCTATCAATTCCGATGCAGTCAAAAGATACTATGTATGATTTCTTCCTTTGATTGTACTTGTTTGTATTTGGCATATTTTGAAGATTGAAATGATGAAGGCATTTTGTTCTGCTATCTACACACTTTATCCTTTGTTACCCCCTTTTGAGCCTTATTTATTTTCTTTCATACCCCCCTTTCGGGATCAACGACACAATTCAGAAACGCAAGTGCGAAGGATAAGTAAGTGAAAAGAAAAAGAAAGAATGAACAAGAAAGGAAAAGGGAAAATAAAAATGAACAGAGAGAAGAAAGAGAAAGAAAAGAAAAGAAAAGAGAAAAACAAAAAGAAAAAAAGGAGAAAAAAGAGAAGAACAACAGAAGAAAAAGAGAGAAAGAAAAGAAAGAAAGAAAAGAAAAATCACAACAACAAAGTAATTTCTATGACATGAACTACGTTCGACCTGATTCCTTTTAAGGATACGTAGGCAGCCTCACGGTTCGGTCTCATCAAACAAAAGTCCAAAAGTCCCCAAGCAAGGAACTGGGGCAGAAGTTGTGGATGTTGTAAGAAACCTGATTCCGAAAGTTGTAAGTCTAACCTATTTGAATTGTTTTGAGCCTTTTTATACCCTTTCTTTTTTAGCCCTATCCAAAAGCCTACATTACGGTCCAAAGAAAGACCTTCTGATCAGTCTTTGAGAAATGTCAAGTCAAGCAGGTAAAGGTAATTCATGTCAGGGGCAACACTCTGGTTCAAGTAAAAAAAATAAAATGAGAGAGTCTTATTGGTGAAAACCTTCACAGGCACCGTAAGGCGATGGAAGTTGAGAGAAATCAAAATGAGAGAATCTTATTGGTGAAAACCCTCGCGGGTACCGTAAGGCGACGGGAGTTGATAAAAATAAAAATGAGCGAGTCTTATCGGTGAAAACCCTCACGGGCACCGTAAGGCGAAAGTGAGTCGAAAGATGAACGAATGAAAGAGTCTTATTGGTGAAAACCTTTCAAGGCACCACAGGATGAACAAGGCCGAGCTTTTGGTAAAGTAATCAAGTCATGGAAATTCTGGGGCAACCAAGTAGGGCAACTGAAAGTTGATTTGGTTGGACAGATTGGGCCGATTAATTCGAAATGCATGTCATGATCATTGGTACCAGCTATTCCACCCAGATAAGTTTCTTTTTCCTTCTCCTTCGGTAGCAGTCATCTGGTTTTGGATTCTTCTTATCCTTAATCCGTGAAGTCATTGCATTTCATTTTCTTTTGGGTATTTATCTAAAGATGTTTCAATGTTAGTCTTGTTCAAATCTAGTGAAAAGGATTTCAAAGCTCACTACCAACTTCCAAAATTGCAAAGCACGGAGTGGTCAAAGCATACTAAGGATAACACGACGAAAGAGGGGAATACAAGGAATCACCGGAAACTTCATCGATGGAATGGTTTGGTAATGTCATGGGAGACGCAAAATTTCAGATAAAGGGGTCAGAGGTAAAACAACAGCGGGGGTATAGAACACTCGACTCGTCAAAAGTCATGGGGTTTGGAAGTCAGTCAGAAAGTCAAAGCGGTTCAGGGCCAGTTCGAAAAGCCAGTCAGAACAAACGTTGCAGCAAAAAGATCTTCAGCAAGAATACCATCAGCTAACCACCACTTTAAACTAACAAAATTTTCTTTGATTGAAGCAGGGGCAGAAAATTTGTTGGATTCGGAGAAACTATCCGTGGAGAAAAGCAGTCACCAAACAGGTTTGATTTTTGATTTTTAGGACCCTCCTGGAAAATGGGACCTAGTTTAAATGTTCAAAAATAGTATAATCTAGCATAAATGCATCCCAGAGGAATATAAGTTGGCGTAGAAGATTGCATGTTCGAGATAAAATTCAATTAGGAGTTTTTCAGGACCCTCTTGGGTAATGGGACTTAGCTTTAAGATTTCGATTAGATAACAACATTTAGTGTAAAGTCTGCTGTAGGGTAGTATAATTCAGCCATAAAAGTTGTCACTCTTAAGATAAAATTGGACTTTTGATTTTCAGGACCCTCCTGGATAATGGGGAGTAGTTTAAAGATCTTCTTAGATAGCAAGATTTAGCAGAAGTCACACATGGAGAAGATATAACTTAGATTTAAAATTGTCGTTAGTTGAGAGTTGTCAGGACCCCCCTGAATAATGGGACCTAGATTTCAAATTCTTACCAGTATTTGATAATATGATTCAGTTTAACACTCACATATGTGCCCATTTATCAAACTGGGGCAACAAATTTTCTCTGTTTGGTCTATTTTTTGTTGAAATCAGGTACTCGCTTGGAGAATAGGGAGAAGCCTTTCAAGTGAAGTCAGGAGCCCGCCTGGAGAGTAGAGAATACTTTCAAGCGCAGCAGTCAGGAGCCCGCCTGGAGAACAAGGGAGTATTATTTAAGTTTAGCCTTCAAATTCTTTGCTTTGTTTATTTTGAAGTGAGGAGCCCGCCTGGAGAGCAGGGAATACATGTTAAGTTGAAGTCAGGAGCCCGCCTGAAGAGCAGGGAATACTTTCAAATGCATCAGTCAGGAGCCCGCCTGGAGAACAAGGGAGTACAACTTAAGTTTGAGCCTTCAGAATCTTTGCTTTGTTTATGTTGAAGTCAGGAGCCCGTCTGAAGAGCAGGGAATACATTTCAAATCAGCAATCAGGAGCCCGCTTGGATAGCATGGGGATACATTCACGTTTTGAAGTCAGGAGCCCGCCTGGAGAGCAGAGAATACATATCAAGTTCAGCAGTTAGGCACCCACCTGAAGAAGGGGAAAACACCTCAGTTTACAATTCAAGGTGGCAACAAACGGATGTCTCCGAAAGAATGGAGAACAACAAGGCAACAAGAAGCACAAGATCAAGTTTGAAGATATAGATAGGATTTTTGTAATCCATAGATCATAGTCTAGACTAGCTTCTTGTTTTATTTTGACATGGTGTAATAAGGAGGTTCAGCAAGCAGTAGCAGCAGTAAAATCCCAGCTTCATGGTAGTCCCAGCTACCCAAACTACCCGAACTACACTGACCTGATTCCTTTATAGCCAAGGATATGTAGGCAACCTCAGAAGCAGGGTGCGGTCAAATCTTTCAAAAATGCTTCCCATGGAGTATTCAAACGGGCAAAAATCGCTCGTATCCGCTCACTTATCTTTGCACGAAAACTCCTTATGTTTTCAGGCAAAGAGGGACAGCTGTGAGCACGTGATTTTTGTCCTATATGTATTATTCCGACAAATTCAAAACAAAATAATTTTTGTCAGTGTTTGCAATTTTGTCGAATTTTGTGGCGATTGTTTGCATTTTGTTTGTGTATTTTAATTGATGATAAAATACAAAAAATATTTTGCAGTTTGCATTTAGGATTTAAATTTACATTTTTAGGATTAATAAACAAATCAATTATTTTATAAAATAGAAAAAATCACAAAAATAGTTTATTTTGCACTTTTAATTTTAATGTCAAATTTTGGTAGTTTTCCCTTTAATTTGATTTTTAATTATTGATAGTAACAATTATTAGGGTTAATTAATTTAATATGGTAGGATAATTTGGTTTAGGACTCAATTTAAGTTTTAAATTTCAATTTTGGAAAAGAAAAAGATTTTTGTTTAAAAGAAAAAGAAAGAAAAAATGAATTGGAAAAAGGAAGGAAGTAAAGAAGGTTCAAATGTGGGCTCAAATCCGGTCCAACCGTCCCAGCCCAAATGAAGCCACCCAATACCCGGCCCAACCCACGCCTGACCCGGTCCGGATCCCCCCTCAAACGAAACGACGTCGTTTCGATCAGCGTTGATCTGAGCCGTTGATCTCCACTTGATCGAACGGCTCGGAACTAAAGCTTGGGAAGTATATATATGTCCGAACGCACCCCCCCTCATTTCATCGTCCCAACACCCCCGACTTCAGAAACCTGCCCCCAAACCCTAATAGCCGCCCCAGAATTCCCCACCGTCCGGTGGCGACGCTGGCGTCCACTCGCCACCAAATTAACACCATGAACTCCCTTCCACCTTCCCATCCCAAATCTCTAAAAAGTTCCTCTCAAATCCCCCTCCATCGCCTTGAATCTCAGATCTGAGGTTAGCATCTGAAACCCTAAATATTCCCAGATCCACCCAGAATCACACCATGCAACCCCTCATCTCCTTCCTGCCTCAAATACGTATTTGTTTCATTTCAAAATGGTCCGCCAGTGGTAGAGCAGAGGTCCGGGTAGCCAAGTCTCTCCCTGAGTTCCTTTCTGGATTAGCAAGGTTAAGTGAACCCAAAACCGTCATTAATCGTTTGTCTTTTGTTAAGGACAACCGATTAATGACCGTCAAAGGTTCACTTTCTTCTTCAAGGTTGTTCGAGTTCATGCAGTTCTTGCCGAAGCAGGTTTGGGATAATTTCCTTTGCGTCGATTGGTTTCCTTTTGATCTTTTCTGTTTGTTTGCCTGGTTGTTTGTTTTTCCAGTTTTCGTCCTTCGGAATTTCGTTTCTTGCTTAATTGCATTATGTTCTGGTTGTAAGTTCGTTAGTTAGCTTGTTTGCTTAATTGTCAATGACAATCGGCTTCGTAAGGTTTGAGTTTAATTTGGTTTCAATTCATGAGATTTTCTTCTTTTCGCTAGGTTTCACTATATTTGTGAATTAATTTTGGAACTGAAGCATTGAGATTTGTCAAGTATAGTTCATCGTACGCATTAATTCTTGTTTCAAGAACATTTTCTGAATTCATGTTTATGTGTGAAGGATATTCAAGCTAGTCTTCATAATTTCAATAGTTGTTTTGAATTTCAATTTGTTTGAAAGTGTCAGCTCGTTTGTTTACTATTATTGTGATGGTGAGCATTCAGAATTTAAGGGGGGTAAGTGAATAATGGGGAACTTTAGGGGGTAATTTTGGAGATTGTTTTAACTTGAAGAATCTTTAATAACTGATGGGAAGCTTCCTAAATGGACAGCTGCCCAAAATGGTTAGGGAAAACAGGCTGTGAATTGAAAATATCTAAAGGAAATGGACAGTTGTCCAAAAATCAATTTTAAAAAGATGCCCTATGAGGGTATTTTGGAAAAATCTGACTGCCTTGCCTTGGAAGGCACACAGCAGACCCTCGGCCTTATAAAGGAAGCCTTCTTCTCATTCAACAGACAGTTTTTTTTACACCTTAGAGAGACCAAAAAGGTTGAAAATACAGGGGAAATCAGAACAACTGGAAAAAACAAAAATCACTGTTCCATTGAAAGTTTTTCTGTAATTCTTGAGGCTCTCACTTCTGAAACGATCTCTGAACAATCGAGGGCTAAAATGGTTTGAGCTTGGTTGGTTTTCAAAAGTTTGGTTCAAATTTTGGCTGTTTTTTTGATTGCTGGGTATCAGTGGTTATTTCTGCTGGTTTAAAGTTGGGTTCAAGGCTGGTTTATTGGTCATTTCTGAGCTTACCACTGCTGTTGTTTCGGTATAATCCCAACTCACTTTTCTTGTTGGTTTTTGCTATTGTGACCAGGTATTACTCAGCCCTTTGGCATGTGAAATGGAAGAACATGAGTTTATTTGATTAAGTTGCAATTTATGTTTATCAAATATTGTTTCCTATATTCCTGAAAATTACTAGACTTTACAATTAGCTTAGTTTCTTTGTTACGTTTGATATTTTCTGTTTCAGTTTTGATTTGTAATAATGGCTGAATCATGATCTTTAGCCAATTAACCGATATGAATTTAAGTCTGGAATGAACCTTTTAGAGTACTGCAACAAAAGGGGTCATACCTGTTTTGGCTTTGTTGAAATCAGTGTTTGCTTGGTTTTGATTTCTGCCTAAGTCTGCTAAATGTCAAGCATAATTGGAATGGCTAGCAACTTTCAATTGGAATGCATCTCAGTGGTTGTAGCGTGCTAATTAAAGTCGTGTATTACTTCATCTCATTGAAGTGTAATTGATTCATTTCCAGGCCAATAGTCAGTATTTGGCTTTTACTAGGTTTTCTTCTTTAATAAAAGTCCGTAAGCATGAGCTTTTCCTCTCAAGTCCGGTTCAAATCCATGTTAATAGGTTTATTTTCTTGAAATCATGTCAATCTGGGACTAAAATCTGACTGATCTTTACATTTGGTTTTCTTTTAGAAAATTTTAAGTCATGTAGTCTTGTTTAACGTGTTGATATGAAGTTAGAATTTAGTATGAGTTCAGATCTCCGAGTTTCTGTTATTAAATGATGAATAATTGGCGCGAGGGTTTTGCTATCATGTTGGGAATCTTATTTTCAGTGTAGAATGTATGTGGTATTCAAATGTGATGTGTATGTGCTTAAGGTAGTCAACATTTGGTTCGGATTCAAGGATTTTATGAAGGATACAGTGTTACCATCAATTTATTAGATTTGGGCTCAATTTGGGCCCAGAACTTCAGAACATTTGGAAATAGTACCGGGCAGGCCCTGTTGCATGGATACTGTCTTGCTGTGGACGCTAATGGGCCCAATCGGCTTTAATAACTGGCCCAATCGCCCAATCGCTACAATTGGGTTGGGTCTTTAATTAATTAGTCATGCCCTCTAGAGTTAATTTAAATTCCCTTTTAAAACGGAGTCGAGGTGTGCTACACCAAATAAAATTCCAAATGCGTAGTTGCTTTAGGCGCGTATTTTAATAATATTATATTCCTAAACTTGGGTGCGCATTTCATGTGACCCGAATACAAATCCTAAAATGTTGAATAAGATGTGCTCCGGACTGCGGGTGCATTTCATGTGGCGCAATCCAAAGGCACGTTTTAAACGACGTTCAATCTTCTTAAAAATCAATTAAAAGCGGTTAAAGGTTAAAATTTGCACATAGGTTCATCATTGTTTAAAACCAGATAATTAAGCCGATTATGACAATTGAGCGACTGTGCTAGAACCACGAAACTCGGGAATATTTAACACCTTCTCCCGGATTAACAGAATTCCTTACTCGGATTTCTGGTTCGTGGACTGTTAAACAGAGTCATATTCTCCTCGATTCGGGATTCAACCGGTGACTTGGGACACCATAAATCTCCCAAGTGGCGACTCTGAATTTCTTAATAATAAATCTCGTTTCGATTGTGCTTTAATTGGAAAAACTCCTTTATTTACACCCTCTTCCGGGGGTGTAGAGTAAAAAAGGGAGGTGTGACATGAGTTTGTAGTAATTCAGATGTAGAGCAAATTATAGAGAATGAATGAAGATCAAGAACATATTAGACAGAAGAAGAAGAAGAAGAATAAGAAGAAGAAGGAACGAAGAGGAAGGGAGAACAGAGAAATGTAATCAATTAGGCTAGAATTGTTATCTCTTTATTATGATTAATTTGTATGTATATATATAGAGTGCATATCCATGATATTGCAGCTCTAGATTACAGTTATGAAAAGAATCTATCTTAACTAACACTTTAACAGATTTTACTAACTTAACTAACTCTAACAAACTTTAACTAACTTAACTAACTTCTTGAAGTTTATGAACTGAGTTAGATTTTAGCTATCTCTACTTCTTATTTCTTCCATCATACTCAATACTCCCCCTCAATCTAGGTGGTGTAAAGATGTTGAGCAATCCTAGCTTGGACCTTAGATACATGTGCGGAGCTTTGTTTAACTCTTTGGTAAGTATGTCAGCTGATTGTTCAGTAGTACCAATGTATTCTATCTTCACAAGACCTTGCTGTATATTTTCTCTTATGAAGTGGCAATCTATCTCAATGTATTTTGTTCTTTCATGGAAAACTGGATTAACTGTAATTTGAATTGCAGCTTTGTTGTCACTGTAGATGGTTACAGGAAGTTCAACTTTGAAGCCAATTTCTTTGAGCATTCCTACTATCCATGTCAATTCTGCTACTGTTGAAGCCATGCTTCTATATTCAGATTCAGCAAAACTCCTTGAAATTGTAGTTTGTTTCTTTGATTTCCAAGACACAGTTGAATCTCCAATTTTTACTAAGAAACCAGTGACTGACTTTCTTATTTGTGGACATGCTGACCAGTCAGCATCACAAAATGCTGTGATGTTATCTTGTGGCTTATTGGATAAGAGTACTCCTAGACCATGCTCATTTTTGATATACTTAACTATTCTATGGGCTGCTTCCATATGAGATCTTTTTGGTTGTTGTAGAAATTATCATAGATTCTGTACGCTGAAAGCTATGTCAGGCCTTGTGACTGTGAGATATAACAACTTTCCAATAAGCCTTTGATAGGAACCTATGCCAGATATGACTTCATCCTTAGTAATTGAGACAAGTGATAAATGTTCATCATATTCCTTGGTTGTGAGTTTTGAATCACTGTCCATAGGTGTTCCTATTGGTTTTGCAGCTAAAAGACCAAGTTTAGATATTAGTGCTAATGCATATTTTCTTTGATGCATTAAGATTCCCTTTTCTGACCTTGCAAATTCAATCCCTAGAAAGTACTTTAATTCACCCAAGTCCTTTATCTTGAAGGCTTTCTGTAATGCAACTTTGGTATCTTGTATGAGTTCTAAACTATCACCTGTTATCAGCATATCATCAACATAAATGAGCACCACTGTAGTGCCTCTGTCTGTTCTCTTAATGAACATAGAATGATCAAATTTTCTTTGAACAAACTGGAACCTTAACAAGGCTTCTGTTAATTTAGCATTCCATTGTCTTGGTGCCTACTTTAGTCCATATAGGGATTTTATGAGTCTACATACTTTAGTCTCCCCCTGACTCTGAAATCCCTGTGGTAGTGTCATATAGATCTCATCAGTAAGATCTCCTGTAGAAATGCATTATATACATCCATTTGATGTATGTGCCAACTTCTTGCAGCTGCTATAGATAGAACTGACCTTAGTGTCACCATTTTTACTACATGAGAGAATGTCTTTTGGTAGTCTATACCTTCTTGTTGACTGTAGTTTTTTGCTACTAGTCTTGCCTTAACTTTTTCTACTTCACCTGTTGCCTTGTATTTGACTTTGTATATCCATTTGCATCTAATTGGTTTCTTACCTTCTGGTAAGTTTACTATCTCCCATGTATTATTTTCTTGTAGAGCTTTAATTTCTGCTTGCATAGCTTCAATCCATGATGGATCCTGAGCTGCCTCAGTATATGACTGAGGTTCTGTGACTGATGAAAAAGCTGCAAGGAAAGCAGTATACTTTGGTGAGATGTTATTATAAGAAATATAGTTAGAAATTGGATAATTAGCTTTGTTATGTAAGCTGAGTGATATGAAATTTTTTTTCCATATTGGTGGCCTATAAGTTCTTGTAGACTTTCTAGTAAGTTCCACTTTTGGTTTTTGCTTTGACACAGGCTGAGATGACAGTTGTTGAACTATTGGTGCCCTTGTGATTTGTGGCATAGGTTGTATGTATGCACTGATCTGTGACTGTAATGTGGACTGTATTTCTGTAGTAATTTCAGCTAGAGGTACTGCTATAGGAGTTTGTAGCTGTTGATTTCTACTTGACTCTTGATAGCTGCTAGAGGTCTATTGTTCCAACATTTGTGTGTGTTGTTCATCTACTTGAGACTCTTCTGTTATAATATTGTTAAATATAGGACTCTCAGTAGTATTCCATTTAAACGGAAATACATCTTCTCTGAAACTAACATCTCTGTTTACAAAGAAGCACTTGTTAGTAATATCATACAGTATGTAGCCCTTTTGTACTTCTGAGTATCCCATTAGAACACTTGTTCTTGTTCTAGGTTGAAGCTTATCAATTTCAGCAATATTCTTTGCATAGCAAAGACATCCCATCACTCTTAAATATTTAACATGAGGTTTGCTATGATACATTTTTTCATAGGGAGACATTTTATCACAGATGATGGTAGTCTATTAATAAGATATACAACTGTTTGTACACAGTGTCCCCAGAATTTCAGAGGAATATTTGCTTGAAATCTAATTGCTCTTGTTATTTCTAGGATATGTCTGTGTTTCCTTTCTGCTATGCCATTTTGTTGGGGTATAGTGTAATCATCTACTATGGTTAGAAAGTATTTATTTCCATCAATGCTTGAACTTTGTAAGGTCCCTATACATCCATGTGAATAAGATCAAACTTAGCACTGCTTCTACTTAAACTAGTAGGAAAAGGAAGTCTACATTGTTTTGCACATGGACATATGCTACACTTGTCAATAGTTTCTGTTATAACCTGACTACTAGCAGGCAAAAATCTTATTCAAAGTAGTACTAACTACATGACCGAATCTCATATGCCATAGTTTTATTTCTTCTATACTAACAACAGTAACTTCATGAGCATTTAATCCTGTTCCTCCAAGTTTTCCAGTAGACTTGTTTGATAGCAGATATAATCCATCATCCTCTTTACCAATCTCCTTCACCTTGCTATTGTAAAGATACTGAAAAACACAGAAGTTAGGATAGAAAGCACCTACACAATTCAACTATTTTGTAGCCTGTGATACTAACATAAGATTATATTTAAACTGAGGTAACAGAAAGATATTAGTTAGAGTACTATTATCAGAAATTTTACTTGAGCCAATGTGAGTTACTTTTGATACTTCACCATTTGGTAGCTGCACATTTTTTCCATTTGTACTTTTTAGCAAAGAGGCTCTGTCTAACACGTTTATATCAGACACCATGTGGTTTGTTGCACCAGTGTCAATGATCCGATCTTTAAGAATTTTGGATATTAACATGACTTTACTACTGCAAATACATGGTTCTATACCTGCTACATTGGCTGAAGAGCCAGTGCGTGAATTGGTACTTTGTTGATGACTTTGATTCAGCATTTGAACAATCTGATCATACTGAGAATGAGTGAAAGCACACACTCTTGTTTGAGTTATTTGTCCTGGAACTTGTGTCACTTGTGAAGGTGTATCTGTGTAATGTATCCTGCTTACTTTATTGTTTCCTTGGTTATCCAGTTGTGTCATTTGATCATTTTCTTCTTGTGAGAGCACATTGTAAGCTGCAGATGATCCACCAGATCCCTCTTTCCTTTTGAACCTAGAATCTTGAAGGTACCCTTTCAGCTTATAACAATTTTCTTTGGTATAATTCCTCATTTTGCAATGGTCACAGTAAAGATTACTGGTTTTTCTAAACCTCTGATTTTGATATCCAGTTTTGGAATACATAGTAGTAGGATCAAGATTAGGCATAGTACCCAACAAACCAACTGAGTTGGAGGCTGCCCCCATAGCCTTTTGAGCTTCATCACTTACTATCATAGCATATGCTTGATTTACTGATGACAATGGTATCATCAGAAGAATTTGACTTCTAGCCTGTAGGTAGTTATCATTTAGTCCCATTAAAAATTGATACAATTTCTGTCGTTGGAGATAAAGAACAAACTCTCTTGATTTATCACATTTGCATTCAGGTAGTGGCCCTAATGCTTCTAGTTCAACCCATAGTTCTTTAAGCTTAGTGAAATATGTTGCTACAGAAGCTGTTCCTTGAGTTAGCCTAACAATTTCTTAATATAAACTAAAGGATCTAGACCCATCCACCTTATTGAATCTTTCTTTAAGATCTTCCCACACATCTTGAGCACTATCAGCATACACCATTCCCTCCAATAGATTGCAAGAAACAATAGTCATTATCCAAGATTGAACTATGGCATTACACCTTTCCCACTAGTACCATAATTCCTCCCTAAAGTTTTCTTTCTTCCAAGAACCATCAACAAATCCCAGCTTGTTTCTTCCTAGTAAAGCTATTCTCATGTATTTGCTCCATAGAGAATAATTTTCTGCTCCAGTTAACTGTAAAGAGATGAGTGAAATGCCACTTACATCTGTTGCATGCAGATACAAGGGGTGGTTATGATCCATCACTGGTGTGCTTCCTGGTGCAGGTTGTGTTGTACTCGCATCAACTTGAATCACAGGTACTCCAGTTCCATTTTCCAGATTTTCTGCATCATTGATTGTCATGCTTCAATGATTGAATTGTTTGTTCAGCTACTCAAGTTGATATAGAATTTGCTTCTGCCTTCTTTACAGTTTCAGTAGATCTTTCAAGAACTGTGGATTTTTCAGAACTTTGCGGAAGTAATTGGACTCTTTTGCTCTGATACCATGTAGTAATTCAGATGTAGAGCAAATTATAGAGGATGAATGAAGATCAAGAACATATTAGACAGAAGAAGAAGAAGGAACAAAGAGGAAGAAGAGGAAGAGAGAACAGAGAAATGTAATCAATTAGGCTAGAATTCTTATCTCTTTATTATGATTCATCTGTATTATAATACATGTATATATATAGAATGCATATCCATGATATTGCAGCGCTAGATTATAGTTATGAAAAGAATCTATCTTAACTAACACTTCAACAGATTTTACTAACTTAACTAACTCTAACAAACTTTAACTAACTTAACTAACTTCTTGAAGTTTATGAACTGAGTTAGATTTTAGCTATCTCTACTTCTTATTTCTTCCATCACACTCAATAGAGTTACGTTGTATAATTTATCGGATATATGAGGGCATATAAAGAGGTCTATAAAGACTTTGTATTTATTCATTGTCATGAATTGGGTGTTATATAATCCTTTACAACAAAGAAACACGAAGTATCCTTTACACAAAAAATATATAATTTTTCGGCTATATAGTATGATTTTTCCACTAATTTTTTTTTTGGGTCAAACATTAAAAAAATTTATTTAGCCAAGAAATATATTTACAACCGCTAGTTCTCTTTGGACTATAAGAACTAGCTAGGCCTCCTATTTCATATTCCCACTGAACTTTAGCTTTGCTGTTAGGACATAATATATCAATTCTGTTTTTAAATTCATTTTTATGTGCTGGATTATTATTTTCCCACAATCTTAAAGTCTACATTTCGAGTTAATTCTATTATAGTACGATATTTTATTATTTGAAATGCATTTTCCTCACTCGTTTACGTAACATACGTTATGGGGGGAAAGTAAGATATTGGAAGCGATTCTTAATTACATTTTCAAATGATATTTCACAGTTTTTAGCTAGATTAACAAAGGCAATAATTAACTAGTTTATGGATGCATGCATTTACAATCAATAAATAGATAAACCATTAGGAATTAGATAGCAAGAAAAGAAAAGGTCGAGTTATGCAAAAACGGCAAGCAACAAAATTTAGAAGTTGGCAATTTAATAGAAACAGATGATAAACTCTCTATTTTATTTGCTTGTAATCCTATATATACCAAAGTTGTCACAGAGGAAAAAAACTATTATAAAAAAGAAACAGAAAAAAAAGAAAAGAAAGGACCAGCAAGTGAGTGTCCTTTTTCTTTCTTTATTCTGTTTTTTTTAGATGGAAGAGGTGTATATATTTTGAAGTTTATAGGTTCTATAGGGAAAATTTTATTTTGTGTCTCGTACAACTGATATTAATTGTATGAGACATTTTTTTTCCTCACATTTTTGTAGACCCGTATAAGATTGTGGTTCACAAATTTGTGAGACAAAAAGGGGTCTCACACAACTAATGTAAGTTGTGTGAGACTCACAATAAAACTTCTCGGTTCTATAGGAAACTCAAGTCCGTATATAATAATAATTGAGTTTATAATTATTTATTAATTTTTTTATTTTATATATACACACACTCCCCCGTTTAAATTTATGTGAACCCATTTGATTGGACACGGAGTTTAAGAAAAAAGAGAAGACTTTTAAACTTGTGATGTAAAATGAGGTACATATAATTTGTGTGATAATAAATTATTGCATAGAGGTAAATTATTTCCAAACACAGACAAAAAGGAAATAAAGTCAGTAAGTGTGTATATATATTTATTAAAGATCTTGAGGAAAAACCCAGGGACTAATACGTGCAGCCAATAACAACCGCAGAGAGTTGCCAAATTTCGGAAGAGTGAAGTTTGAAACTTTCATGTGCACCATGTTGTTTACTATGATTAGTTAATAGTTCGTCAAACGATGTCTTCAACATAACAAATCTTGTAAAAAGTAGTGGTTATTATATCTAATAACAAGTTGGTACCCAGAATCTGAAGCAACCATTAAAAAGTTATATACTTTACTGTAATTCCAACTTCCTCTTTAATTTTATTGTTTAAAATATACATAAATCGTGCAGTGAAATTTCTGCCTGTTGAAGACAATAAAATATTCGGTCACTACAGCTTTAATTGTTGACCTAAGGGCCATGTTTTTTATTTTCAATATAGAAAAGAATTACTGCTATGTGATCAGGGGGTTACAGATTCAAGCCGTCGAAATAATAAAAATTACTGCTATATGATCATGAGGTTACAGGTTCAAGCAGGTTCAAGCCGTCGAAATAACAAATATTACTGCTATGTGATCATGAGGTTACAGGTTCAAGCCGTCGAAATAACTTTTTGCAGAAATATAAAATAAGGCTGCATACAATATACCTTTAAACCCCGCACATAATGAAAATTTCGTGCACCAGGCTGTCCGCTAAAAAGAAAAATATAAAGACAGAGGGAGTCAATTAGATTTAGCGGTTGGCATGTCTCTTTAAATAGAAAAAAAGAAAGGTTGCACCTAACAAAACATTTCGACAACATCAGGTGTGCCTAAAGTGTCATGGGGGTTTGAATAATTACCAAATATATGTTAATGTGCTACATATATAATTTTGGTCCAACTCATACTTAAAACTCTTTTAGTTCTATTATTTTAATTTTTAACATATCATTTTATCATTAATGATATAATTTTATTACAACAATAACAACAATAACCCATTAATCCACCACTGGGGTCTGGGGAGAGTAGAGCGTATGCAAACCTTACGCTTACCCCAGAGGGGTAGAGATGATATTTCCGTGAGACCTTCGGCTCAGAAACAAATGATATAATTTTATTGATATAGAAAAATTATAGTAATATATTTAAGATCCAAAATTTTAAAAGTCTAAATATTTTTTATTATCTTTGTACTTAGTCAATGTTAATTAAAATTGAGGTAATAGTAATTGTTAACACTTCCAAAATGTCAACAAAATACCACCATCCACATGGCCATCTCCTACATCATATGTAATATTTTAAAGATGGTACCACCAAATTAACGTAAAATAAAAAGAAGAAAAACTTTATACTACAAAAATCATGTACTCCAGGTGAAAATTACTACAGCTTTCTAATTTGAAGAGAAAATAAGGAAAGAATTACAAGTGGAGGAAGAAAAGAGAGCACGTGATCTCACGTGGCATGGGGTTATATATTATAGTACTAGTAGTAGTGTTAGGGAAGGTAGCTGCGGCTACATCAATCACAACTCACTTATATTCCCATTCTCCCCAGCTGTCACCCAGTTGGCCTCTTCAAAGTTAGGCATATTCCTTTCCGATAGGAGTGGCAAACATGCGTGCCCGTTCGGATATGGTTCAGGTCCAAATCGTGTAATGAAAAAGTGGGCAAATTATTCGATCCGACCTATAATTAATACAGATAAAAAATATTAATTAATCGGTCCATATTATCCATTACTTCTTGCACATGATCACTTTTGGAGAATTGAAACAAATTTACCTTTATAATTGTTGGAATTTGAGTCTTTATGGTGGAATATTAATAGTGTGGGGGAAGGTATGGTGCTTGAGGGTTTTTCCTGGTGGACTTCCATTTTAATTGAAACAAGCAGTTTTCTAATACGTCAAACTATTCTAATTGGTTCAGTTTTTTAGTGATAAAATGAGTTAATTTAGATTCTTAATTCAATAAAGTATTTACCATCATTTATCAAAATATCATATGTTTAGGTCAAATGATGCGAACGATCAATCTGATTACGAAATCAATTAGTCATCTTAGAAATGTTCGGTGTGAGCAACATTCTTTTTATTTTAGTTTTAGTTTTTTCCACTTGTGACATTTGATGTAAAAGAGCTTTTGACTTCTCAATGGTTATATATAAATATCAGCACATATATACATGAATCACATTATCAAGTCGAAAATATTCTGTTAAACTTCCTCGTCAATTTTGAATAGTTCAAGGATACATATTGATCGTTCGCCTGTTCAAATTTAAGTTTTAATTTTGTAAAAACTAAGAAAATTATGACGCGTTTAAGTTGTAAGATTGCGTTTTCTCTTTTATTTCTGCGAATAATTACAATGACGACGAAAGTCATAAATGTAAGCCAAGACGTGATGTCCACGTAATGATTTATGGCATCGAAATTACTTTGAAGACAAATTCAATTAGGTAAATCAAGGATCTTTAACTCGAAATGCACAAAGAAGGAAACGTAACAGTAACTTAGGCAAACGTAGAGATTTAATTTAGACACTTGTTACCTTCCAAATTATAAAATGCCTCGTAAGATTGATCTCAATTCAATTGACCTCTTAAACCTTTTTGGGTTCGAAACCGATGCTTAATTAACTTCTTATTATTACATTTATTAAGAATATTCTCAAGCTCATATTTGCTCGTAGCTTTAAACATTTGAAACGAGAATTATGTTTATGTAAACTGTGCCAACGTTTATCATGATTAGTCTTATTATAAATAGTTATAATTAATTATTTTAAATAAAACCAATAACCCAATGAAAAATATGGCAATAAATAAGAAAAATTATGCAAAATTGACTAGTTAAGTCAAAAGCTTACAAGTACAATTTTATAAGCAAACATTAAGAAAAGGGCCACTTAAAGCAAAATAAAGTAGCGGTATATAAAAGAAAGCTAGAGAGAAAAATATTAGGCCTGGGACTCTACTTTTGAGTAATACTAGTATAAGTTGTTGCAAATACATAATTTTCGCATAATTAGGATGTGAACCAAATAATTAAATATAAATTCAATTATATCAAACCTGCACGTGAAATAAATCTTTCCAAACAGAGCATTTTCATCCCCCCAGTTTATCTAATTTGGAGGTAAATAATGGATATGCCAAAAAGATATATATGTGACATTGGGTAGAAGAGGAAGAGATATAAAAAAAAAAAAAAAAAACTTAAAAATAATTACAAAAAATACACTAGAGCTAACTACTAACTATACCCAACCGAAAATTATGTCTTTTCTCATAACAAACTTCCACGTATAGTATTTCATTAAACAACTCCAATAATTAAATTCCAAAACTTACCAACTACGAAAACCCTTTACCTTTTTTTTGTTTTTGTAATTACTAAATTAATCTCCACGGATTACGTAATTCCCCATTATAATCACCTTTAGATTATACACTCATTCAACTGAATCGCACGCGCACCTTAAACCGCGCGTGTAAACAGTAGCATTGAGCTTGCAGTTTTTATATATAGTATATAATCAAGCCAACCCCATGCCATCCAGAAATGATAGATAATGACAGCGAAAAAGAGCAATAAAAAATCCCATATTTTTCTCTGTATTTATGGTAATAAAATTAAAAGTGAGTTTTTGAGTATAATCACTGAATACAGTCTTTTTGTTCGAATTTACCATTGTTGAACGAATCTGGATATTCAATATGTATATATATGGTAATTTATTGACCTTTCCTTTTCCAGAACTCTCCCTTTCCTTCTATTCTTTCCTTCACCATACTGCTGTATCAATAATGTCACATTAATATATAGGGAGAGAAACTACTTGAGAACGTTAATCATATTTTCTCAACAAAGAAAAAAACCCAGAAACCCAGATGAAAATGGGTCATTTTGGGTTTTTTGATATTACAGTGGTTTGTTTTCTGTTAGCTCTATCGTTTTCGCGGTGTTATGGGATTCGTAGTTTTCCTGAGGAGAGACGATTTGCGGAGGCGCCGGAGTACAGGAACGGCGTCGGATGTCCGGTAACGGCGGAGGGCAAAACGTTATCGTCTTGTGATGCCTCATTGGTCCACGTGGCGATGACGTTGGATTCCGAGTACCTCCGTGGATCCATGGCGGCTGTTCACTCAGTCCTCCGCCACGCGTCCTGTCCAGAACACGTCTTCTTCCACTTCATCGCCGCTGAGTTCGACGCGACGAGCCCGCGAGTTTTGACAAAGCTGGTCCGATCCATTTTCCCTTCGCTCAACTTCAAAGTCTACATTTTCAGAGAAGACACAGTCCTAAATCTCATCTCTTCATCGATCCGACAAGCTCTCGAAAACCCGTTAAACTACGCCCGAAACTATTTGGGCGATATGCTAGACCCGTGTGTGACACGTGTCATTTACTTAGACTCCGACGTAGTACTCGTCGACGATATTCAGAAGCTGTGGAAGGTGAACCTTACCGGGTCCCGAATCATCGGAGCACCGGAATACTGCCACGCGAATTTCACGATATACTTCACCGATACATTCTGGTCCGACCCGATATTGCCCCGGGTGTTCGGGTCGAGAAACCCTTGTTATTTCAACACGGGCGTAATGGTAATGGACTTGAAGAAATGGAGAGAAGGAAATTACAGGCAGAAAATAGAGAGGTGGATGGAGTTACAGAGACAAAAGAGGATTTACGAATTGGGCTCGTTGCCGCCGTTTTTGCTCGTATTTGGTGGGCTCGTCGAGCCCATTAATCACCGGTGGAATCAACATGGGCTCGGCGGTGATAATGTAAAAGGCTCGTGTAGGTCATTACATCCAGGTCCAGTAAGTTTGTTACATTGGAGTGGAAAAGGAAAACCATGGGTTAGACTTGATGAGAAAAGACCATGTCCGTTGGATTATCTTTGGGAGCCTTATGATTTATACAAGCACAATTACAGGAGCAAAGTGAGACATAATTTGGGTTTTTTAACTAGTTCTAATCCTTTTGGTTACTCTAATTATTTCATTTGATTGATCATTCTTTTACACTTTTTTTGGTTGACAAGGTGATTTAAGTGATTCTTTGATAGCCTTGTACAGAGTGATTAGATGGAAAAAAATGATGTAATGTGTTTTATTTAGGAGTTAAATTTTTTTGCTGGTTCCACGGACTTGGAACAATTTTGGAGAATTGATTCGGTTTATATGTTGGTATATACTTGAGAAGAGGAATAACTCGTTTCTTGTTTCTTTCTCTTGGTATTTCTAATTTCTCCCATTTGAAGACTCCACATAATTACACAAGTTTGTTAATAATGTTGCTACAGTCAATTTTCTTGAGATTAAATGACTGCCAAAATTTTCAAATAGTACTCTTGGGATTATTATCTCACTTCCGATGTGGATAGTTAATATCAAGATTTTGGTATAAAATTTATATTGGTATTAACTAATATTCATTATCAAATATGAAATAATTGCAAACAACAATAACAACAACGAACCCAATGTATTCTCATAAACGAGATCGGGAGAGAGTATTGTGTATGCAGACGTTACCCCTACCTTATAAAGATAGAGAGGTTGTTTCCGATAGACAAGTATGAAATAATTACCATTTCAACTTTTATTTCGGGATTAATATCTTAATCCCGATAACCAAACGATCCCTCGGAGACGAGTTAGTAATCTTTGTGTTTCCCATTTTCAGCCAATTAGTATAACCTACGCATAATCTTTGTGTCCATTTCAGCCAACCAGTATAATCTAAGCATACTTATGTGTTACTTTCAACGTAATTTTTATGGTACTTCTTTTAATAGCATCGGCCGAAGTCAGTTTATATGTATATTAACTAATTTATCGAATGTCTTACTTCCACCAATATAGATAACAGACAACCATATCTATCATACTATCACTTAGAAAAATGAAAAAAAAAATCATTTAGAGATAACTCTGTCTACTAACACTTAAATATTTTTTTGTCCTTATTGCGAATTTTAACCCTAGTCTTTCATGCTTCATTGCCTAACACGTTTAGATGTTTCTAAAATATAGGTATCTTAGTAACGGAAGCTTAGTTAGCTTTCGTTCTCTTGATTAGGTAATGTTAATAATTGTTTATCTTTCTTTCTTTTGTTAGGAAAAAGATTAATGTGACTAGGAACTTTATAGAAAGAATTAATGATTGGGGGAGTTGACAAAGTAAAGATAAACATAAAACGGCGAATAGAAAAGATGAAGTGTTAAAAAAGGGAATGTCCAACTCCAACTCATAAGGGGAAGCTTTAAGCTTTAGTTGTTACTTAGCATCAAAGTAGTAGTTTTCAAAATCAATTTTTCTAATTTCTATTTGGAGGTTCCTTTGCAAGAAGGATATGCTTAAAATATATACTTGACTTGTCCAACTTGTAGTTGTAAAATTTTTGTGTGTATGATTTGTGGGGCTCCAAATTTTTAATGTGAATATCAAAGTGAAGCACATGGAAAATAGCTGGAAGTGTTCTTTGCCTTTGATAACCATTGACTTCAACCATTGATGTTTTAATATTTGTTTGGTTTCTATTATGTCCACAAATACTCAAAAGAAATCGTGCCAAATACGATCTCTTTGTTATGAACTTTAGCCACTATTTGCACAGGCAAGCTGACCATTCATAGTTTGGTCGGTCTAGTGAACATTTCCTTGCCCTATAGTATCTAATTGGGATTATGGCTTTTCACATTGATGTGTACGTACGTGCCATGCTTCATTAATTCATGAAAAATAAATCTTTTTCTTTTTTATTTGGACCAATTTTCCTAATTTGGGTACAAGAATTCATTGACATTGTGAGAGTTAATTAAATGGGTCGCTTCAAACCTAGAGCTGACATTTAAATTGAAAATTAACATCAGATCGCGGCTATCCAAAAAAATGCAAAATAAAATGGAAGATCACAAAATGTAATAAAACAAGGAAATGAAACTTTTACTGCATCTTTTCCATGTGTTGTTTAAAATCATCATATTGTTCACATAAAGTTAAAATAATGCCATTTGATTGAAGAAGAAAGCTATAATGAGCTCAAAGAACTATAGGGCAATAAGCATTGCTAACAATCTATATAGTATATATAAAGGCGGGAAAAAGAAAGTTGACATGACATCTCTCTTAAGCTAGGATTACTATTTATCTTTTCTCTCATTTATTTGGCATTAGGATTACTATTTATCGTTTCTCTCATTTATTTGGCATTTTTTCTCACTTTTTCCCGTAGTTATTAATTTCTTTTTCTCTAAAAGATATGATCTTACATATTCTTTAGATTACAACTTTATCCATGCGTTTTGGAATAGAGTCATCACCAAAGGCTGCTCTTCAAATATTCGAAACGTCCTTTTTCCCTTCCCGTATTTAACAAGGTCATTAACACTAGATTTCAAAAGTCAATCAGTTCTGATATCTAATCATTCTTTGTTCCTATTTAAACGCACCTAACATTCAACGAAACTGTATTGCTTTCTTCTCTCAATGGAAGGCGTTTCTTTGAAACTTTTGCAACTTCAAGGTCTGCTTTCTTTCTTATATATATTCGGCTTTATACTAATTTTTTAATTTTTAATTAGAATAATGAAAATTGACTACTCTGGTTAGTTTCGTGTGATGCAGAGGAAGTACAAAATGAATAAATTAAAGGCAAAGCTCTTATTGCCAATTTCTAAACTTCAAGGTTTTCTTGCTTTCTTTCTTTTTCACATGTTCTGCTTACTATAAGTTTTAATTAAAAATAGTGAAAGTTGACTTTTTTCTTTAATTTATTTATGAAGATGAAGCACAAGATAAAAAGATGCGTCGCAATGAGAATGATTGATAGTAATGAAGCAAGTCATGAAGGGATAAACTTAACACAAGACTCTCGGTGTATTTACTTTTCCTTTTCCCTTTTTGTGTTTGGTCATCTCATATTGATTTAAATTGGTCGTTTTTTTATGTAATAAAATGAAGAAATTGTATTTTCTGGATTTGACGTGGTGCAGAGAACAATAGTATAATAAACTCATTTGTAATGTTTCTTGGATTTTAAAAATTCCATAAATGGGTTATTTTTCCTCTAATCATAAGTAAATAGAGACTCTATTCAAATGCTATTAAATCATTCAAACTTAGGTTAAGTTCTTTATATTTATGTGATGAATAAAACATACGGATAAAAGACATACACATAAGTTTACATTAAAAAGAAGAAGAAAGTTGATGAAAAATTGGTAGTAGGAAGTATCTCCAAAAAGCATCACCAGTTAAATACTCTTTTTTCGAGTACATGAATAATTTTTTGCATTTTGTTGTTGTGCTGTTGGGACTATCTCTTTTTATTTTAATCCTTTAACCTGTGTATAACAAAAAATATAGGTGCAATTTTTATTGATTTTTGGTTTGAAAATATTTATACTTGAAGTTATAGGTATGTATGAGTATATTATTTCTACATAGGAAACTTGTATATATTTATGTAGTTATTTCATATGTGTATTTCCAATGTTTATTGATACTTTAAATGTTATATATATATTCCTTTTACTGAAAATTATTATTTGTTGAAAATTGTTATTTGTTTTATCTGATAACCTTGCAACAAAAGGGTTGTTTCGTCAAGATAAGCTTCAATTGTGTTCTAGATTTACGTCTAGGTTACATCGTAAGTATTAATTTGAAATAATTAAATTCATACAATCTACTTTTAGATATTTATTATTTATTTTAATACAAGGTATGTAGAATATACTTTCCAAAAACAAGGAAGGTATTAAAATATTGACAAGGTAAGAGGCAACGGTTCTGCTAATATAAAAATTTGTATTTCATTTATATATTTTCATCTTTTAATATATGAATAATTATAATTTAACTATTTTTACTTTCATAATTAGTAGTCTTAAGCTAAATTTACTAAATTTAATTTTAGTTTGAGCCTTTTAAATTTTTATTGATATTTCGTTAAGTTTCTTAATTAGCTAAAACTTAAATTCATTGGTATTATAGTAAATTTACTAGTATTAAGGGTAGTTAGAATGACCAGAATTTTTTTAGAATATAAGTCAGTTTCTGATATTTGAATGCCAAAAAATATATTTTCAGAAAAATATTTTTCATTAAAAGGAACGAATTAACTTCTCATATATGGGTAGAAGGCATTTCGTTTACAACCAATACTTATACATTATTATCAATCTTTAATACTGATATTTTAACAAAATACCATTCAATTTGCTAACAATATTATCAATCTTTATTTTTCAGAAGATATATTTTTACTCCCTAAGTCAATAACCAAAACATCGAAAATATTTTTTGTTTTTTTTTTGTTAATGAAAATCACTTATTTTACAATTCCAACCTCTCTTGGATAATAGTAGACAAGTAATTCTTAATATATCTACTATATTATTAATGTGTATGAATTCAACAGTCCATTATCTTAGCAACAAGATTTGTAATTTCAAAAAACATGGATTTACGAGTCATGTTCATGTGGTTGAAACAGTGAAAGCATTGATACCGTCATGTGGCAGCTTAGAGGTTTTGGTAATTGCGCACTTTATTTATTTGCCTTTTTTTATATTGTTATAATTGTCAATAATTAGAATAATATGCATTTAAAATTCCTCATTTGGCGTCTCCTCACATGCTTTTGTATAATTTCAACAAAAACAAAATTAGAAGAGGGAATAAATTATTGGCCATATATTTGCTGCAGGTATCAGATTCGAAATATAATAATTGGCATTTATCATGCAATTTGCACATTAAAAATTTATACTCTGTCATTGTTGGAATATGAAGTGGCGCTGACCGTTATAGTGTAGATTTGTCTCAAAGAAGGAAATAAAATTTAGTCCTCTGGCTTTGTTCTGTTTTAATGTTCTGTTTATGGATGATATTCTTCAATGAAATGTATCATAATACAATATATGCTAATAATCCGATCAATGTATCATAAGAGTTTTCTTTGTCGTTCTTTTCTTTTCCGTCCGATGCATAAAGCATTCCACATTCATGCAAGGTCCAGTAAAAGGTCGCACCTCAAGGAGTATAATGCAGATAAACGGCTGCTTCTACGGCTCGAACCCGTAATCTATAGGTCACTCGAAGATTATTTTTCATTACTCCAAGGCTCTCCTTCTATTTGTCTCGAATATATTCAAACAAATAAAATATTCTCTTCATATGCTTAAGTTTTGATCGACATTTGATACTTCTTTTAGTGGGAGAGACTCCCTCCATCTAATTTTACTAGTTTGCTATACTAAAAATAAATGTTCACTTTTGCTTGTCCAGTTTGAAAAATCAAATACTATATATTATACCTATTTTACCCTTCTTATTAAGTACTATTTTTTTCCAGTTCGATTTTCCAACATATAATAAATAAGAATAATATAATAAAATTACTATATTATTTATTATTTCTAAAGGGGTTTGCCAAAGTCAATAAAGAACAAATAAATTTGGACGGAAAGAATAGTAAAATAGTAGATTAAAATAGTTGGGATAGGCGAAAGAAAGCATTTCCTGCATCATTGTCATAGTTTTGTTGTATCTCTATGTTTTCAAACTGAATAAATCAATTTAATAGCAAGTTACTACTTCCTTAACAAGATTGGTTCTTTTACTACTAAAAATAACTTCGCTATTCAAAACAAGCATTTTCATGGGCTAAACACATAAATATTATTTTGTTTTCTTTTTAGGGTGGTGGTGAGATTTAAACTCAAAATTTGTTGTCTAATTTCTAATTTCTAATTTCTAATATATAAGATTATATGACAATCTCATTTAAAAATCTAAGTTGCTAGAGAAATCCATCCTTTTATTTACTAAATTAAGTTTCCAACATGCCCCTCTTTCACATGCATTCCTGAATCTTTTTCATAGCCAAGTATCAGGGGCGGCTCAATAAACATGGAGGCCTAAAGCGAAATTTCAATGAGAGACATTTTTTTTATATATATAAAAAAAGTTCATATGTAATTTCATTTAAATTCTATATTTCTAGCTTTTCTTATGCAGAGTTATTAATAATTTTATCTAACTCATTTAATTTCTCTTGAGATTTACTTTCTAATTTAAGGTTTTTATTGTTCGCTAAAAATTTATCAACAACATATTTTGAGATTGTATTAAAGTTTCAACCTTTTTTTGAATTATGAATTAACAATCAAATTCTTTCTCAATTTATGATCTAGAAAATGATTCCCAATATATAAAAAAATTCTTAATTTATCATCAACAATCTAATCTTACTTAATTACTATGAAAATCTGTACTTTCTCATATAAAACACTGAATATTCTTTTAAAAATAAATTAATATATAGCTATTAGGAAATATTGGGGCCCCAAAAATTATGAGGCCAAAAGCAGCAGCTTTACCCTTGGGCCGGCCCGGCCAAGTATGCAAAGATTTTTTTGATAGTGGGTGATGGTAACACCTGAACACAAAAGCTTTGTCTTCTCTAATATTAATTTGAATTGTGAGACCATCTCATCAAAAGATTCTAACGCTTTAACAAATGGCATCAAAGTAAGCAATTTTTTCAAAATAAGAATTATGACACTCTGTTCAAGCGTTAACCTGCTGGTTTCAATTGGATTTAGTTCTGTTCAATAAGTTCGAATTATTTAGATATCCAGTCGAAGATCACTTGTTTCGTTTTGACAATATAAAGACAAGAATCTTGACAAAGCGATTATTGTCCCTATTTTGGTAGGCCTTGAAAATGAATATACATCCTTTAGATAAAAACGATTGTTAATTTGTTCGTATATTAAATCAATCATAGCTTGTAAATTCAAACTACTTCAATATTTCTAATTGGATTCTTTCATTTGATCACAAAGCATGAATTTAGGACATCATCTGTGTTTTTCCAATTTGAAAAACACTTTTGTTGTTTCTTAAATAAACCCACGAACAGGAACCATTTATACCACTAAATTCAATTTTTTTTAATTATAAATAAAAGTTACACATACAATTCTCCCACCAATTAGTCACCAACAGGAACCATTTGTCAGAGGCTGGCATGGTAATTTGTTCAATAAAATTAGTATAACACACATGTATGATGTAACCATAGGCAAGGCATTTTACAACCAAATCTAAACTATTTTTTTTTTTTTTTTTGGTTTTCCGAATAACTAAACAACCCTAAGCAAACTTTTACTCCAAAAATAAATAAAATTCTTTTGAAACAAAAATACCATATACACTCAACACTAGAAATATCAAAAGGCATAATCATCCTCCAAGGTTTGTTCTAATTCTTGTAATATCTTCTTGATTATTGATCTGAAATACCTTCTTGAATACTTCATCTGGCATATTTTGTTTCGTCCCAAATGCAGCAGGAGACGCCATTTGGACACCAGGATTCTGACTACTCAACCCAGACACAACCAATGCTTGCTCATTAGAATCCGTATTATAAAGAAATTGAATCAAACCTTTAGGAAAAACAAAACAATCTCCAGGTTGCATATTCTGAGTAAACAAGTGATTTGAAGTGTTGATAAATCCTACTAAAAGTGAACCCTTTATTAAAATAGCCACTTCTGAGGCTCGAGGGTGAGAATGAGGGGGCACGAGACTATTTGCATCGATGTCTATTCGTGCCATAGTTAGTCCTTGAGTGTTCAAACCTGGCAAATTGAAAATTGTAGTAAGTGTTACATTAAAACCAAACATTATGCTAATTTTACCAGGTTTGGATAAAGCTGATGTTGCAAAATGTGAAGTTTCTACATGGTCTGGATTGATACATGGCACACCATTGCAATAGAAATTTTCTTTTGTGGCTTTTTTGGTATCAGCCACACAGTAATCTTGGAGCGGATCTGGGTCGGATCCGACCAAGCCCAATACAATAAGTAGACTCATACTGAATAGGATAGTGTTAGTTTCCATTTTTATCTACACTTACAGATAATTTTGAACATTACTAACTAGTGATACATATATATAAGTTGTTGGTAAGTATATAGGATTTTGTCCAGTTGGACTAGAGATTGAGTAGCTTAAGAGCATTAGAGGAGGAAAAAACAAGGCAAAGCTGGGAATGATTGATAATGACCAGAAATAGAAAGTTAAGGGACCACAAAGGTAAAGTGCAAAGGTTTATAGGGTAGGGTATTTTTCGAATTTTAATTGGCCTTTTAGCAGACATTATAGGGAGAAATTAAAAAATAGCCAAATTTACAACAGGTCGTTCAAAAATAGCTCAGTTTCAAAAGTAATCGAAATTTAGCCACTTTTTATGTAAAGATAAATCTGAGCGAAAACACTGTTCAAAACCCGGAAAATACGCCAGTATATTAGACTAGAGTTCCAGCATAAGTATGCTTGAACTCCAGCATATTATACTGGAGTTCCAGCAAGTATAATTGTCCAGTATAATATACTATAGTTTGAAGCACCGGTGCTCCAGTCTCCAGTATATTATATTGGATTCAGCAAAGTATACCAGTCCAACATAATATGCTGGAGTTCATACACAAGTGCACCGAACTCCAGTATATTATGCTGGACCGGTCTCTGTTGCAGCAAAATAGTGGCTATTTTTCATTAACTTTGTAAACGCTAACTATTTTTGAATGACCAGTACGAAAACTGACTATACCGTGCTATTTTGACGACATTATATATCTTTGAGGCCCATGATGTTTACCATGCAGCTAATTCACCTCTTTAACTTTTCTTGGGCCCTTTTCTATTTGAAAACTTTTAGATCTTTTGCAAGTCAATCGTAACCCATCTTTACATAACAGCCCACTAAACAGATAATGAACTTTTAAGGTAAAAATAGCACGAGCTAGCTAGTTTTCGGACTGATAATTTAAAAATAGTCAGTATTTGCAAAGTCATTATAAAATAGCCACTATTTTGCTGCAACATAGAAAGTTCCAACATAATATGCTGGAGATTGAAGAACCTGTGTATGAACTTCCGACATATTATGTTGGACCAATATATTATACTGGAACTCCAGTATATTATGCTGGAAGTCTAGTATATTACTGGAGTTCCAGTATAATATACTGAAACTCCAGTATATTTCCAGTATATTATACTGGAGTTCCAATATATTTCCAGTATATTATACTGGAGTTCCAGTATGTTATAGTGGAATTCCAGTATGTTATAGTGGAATTCCAGTGTATTATGCTGGAACATTTTTTGAATTTTGAACACCGTTTTCGTTCAGATTTATCTTTACATGAAGAGTGGCTAAATTTCGATTACTTTTGAAATTGTGGCTATTAATTTCTCCCACTTTTCAGAAGAAATTGCACCTGACTTGATCTAGTACAATTCTTTACTTTCTGGAACTCTCGTGTTATTATGCTTCTTACTTTCATTCAGGTAATTGCTTAGAGCCCGTTTGAATTAGTTGATTGTAAATAACTGATAAACTTGAAGTATTGAAAAATATTTTTAAGTGCTAAAACTAATTTTTTAAATAAGTATTTACGTGTTTGGATAGACGTATTGAAATTGATAATAATCCGTCGAAGTGTTTGGTAGAAAAGTATTGATAAGTTGTTCTTTTATTAAAATGACTAAAATATCCTTAAAAAATTTACAAAAGGTTATAAATTAAAAAGTTTCTTTGTAAAGAAAAAGATGAACAACGAATGAAATGCAAAGAAAGTTAGAAAATTTATTTTGGGAAAAATATTTTGTGAATTAGAAAATATTATTAAGGATAAACTAGTAAAAAGCCTTGTCAAACTAAAAGTACTTATAAGCTAAAAAGTTATAAGTTAGGGGTGACCAACTTATGACTTATGACTGATTTTAGCTTATAAACACTTGGCTTATAAACACTTTGGGTGTTTACCAAACGCGTATATAAGCTAAAAAGTGCTTATAAGCCAGTTTGACCAGCTTATAAGCTTAGCCAAACACCCTCTTAGTCTCCTCGTACTTTCACTTAATTTCACTGTTTTGTGTAATTATTAAAGCATGGCAAACTAATACCATGTACCAGTATCTTAATCTTGTTTTCTGCGAATACAATTAATATCTGACTTCTTCTTCCAAACTCTTCTAAGTTTTATGTGTAGCTCCTACGGTATGATATCAGGGAAATATACAAGCAACTGGACTGAGGCATGGCAATTCTCTAGACAATACCAGTTATACACTTCTCAGCTGTCTTCATTAGCTTGTGATGTTTGGCTATAATTATATATTTTATTTACCTTATATTTTGGTACTTTAATGCTAAACTATATTATATTTGTGCTTAATTAATTTATTTTATATATAAATACGTGAAAGACGAAATTAAGAGCAAAATAAAAATTTCATTTATATTTTATACACTATAAAAATGGTTCGTGATCATTTATTAATTGAAAATATTATAATAGTATAATGAGACAATGATTGAAGACAAAAAAGAAAAAAAGAAGACAAAAAAAAAAAAACAATGCGAAGGATTTTAAAAGGAAGAGAAAATGTCAATTGAAGAGTTAGGGAGCAAAATTGAATCGAAGCAGCAGCAGGCGTAGCGAGCCAATTTGCTCGCGTTAGAGCAGGCGACGCGAGGGCTGCAGCGAGATGGAGCTCGCGTTTGAGCTCGTTAGGCGCGGTTTGTCGCGAGGTGATGTGTGTTCCGGGTTTCAAATCTATTTTGTCATCATTTTGGATTTTGGACTTGGTTATTTTGTTTAGGCCTTTTCCCTACGAATATAAATAGTCATTAAGCACTATTTTTTAGGAGATTAGACCTGACTTTAGACGAGGGGAGAGCACAGAGGCATCGTGGAGGCCATAATTCATTAGATTCCATCTTTCTTCCATCAAAATTAGTAATCTTTAGTTTTTCTTGATGACTTGTTGTTTTGCTACCATGTCTATGTGAAGATAAACTTCACGTTCTAGGGTTGTGGTTGTCATGAATATTGAAGTTTATTAATTATATTACCGTTAATTCGAGTTATCATCTTTGATTGTTTCTCTAATTCTGTGCATAATTACTTAATTGTTTGGCCAGCACTTGAGTTCTATTTACTTGGGAAATCCGTGTTTTGATTAGAGTAGAATTAGAGAGAGCTTGTTACTGAACTCGTGGCTCGGGGAATGATTTCGCGGTTAGGATAGGAATATTGTCACGACCCGGATTTCCCACCCTCGAGATCATGATGAGCCTAACCTTTCGGAATTCTAGGCAAGCCAACAGATAGAGATTTAAATACGCTAACACTAACCAATTCAATAAATAGCAGCAATTAAACCAAAGCAGATTAAAGGAGTGCGGACTTTCATAATAATCCAAATACTAATACACGACTATTCAAAATCTGGTGTCATAATCCATGAACTTCTAAGAGTCACTACAAATACTGGCTGAAAGAAAATAAACTGTTCTCGAAGTAAAAGAAAACAGGAAACTAGGATAACTGGAAGGGGACTCCAGGGTCTGCGGACGCCGGCAGATCTACCTTGGGTCTCCTGTTAGACTGAAGGCAACAGCTCCCCTCAGGTCAACACGGTCCAGTACCAAAATCTGCTTAGAAAGTGCAGAGTGCAGTATCAGTACAACCAACCCCATGTACTGGTAAGTGCCGAGCCTAACCTCGGCGAAGTAGTGACGAGGCTAGGACACGACACGTACATAAACCTGTGTAGTTAAGCAATATACGAGCATAATAACAAATGATAGAAGCTAAACACATAATAACGGGAGGGAAAAACATGCTGAGGGAAGTACAAGATCATGAGAATAGAACAGTAAGGAAAACATAGCAAAACAAGTGCACGACATCACCCTTCGTGCTTCTACTCTCATCCTCACAATAACAAATGAAAGAAATGATAATAATGAATATGAAATGGCATGGAATCACCCTTCGTGCTTTACGCTCTTCCTCACATGATAATGAATATGATATCACACGGCATCACCCTTCGTGCTTTACACTCTTCCTCACATGATAATGCATATAAAATGGCACGGCATCACCCTTCGTGCTTTACACTCTTTCTCACATGATAATGCATATAAAATGGCACAGCATCATCCCTTTGTGCTTTTACACTCTTCTTCACATGATAATGAATATACAATGGCATGACATCACCCTTCGTGCTTTACACTTTTCCTCACCCAAACAATAAAACAATAATAACAAGGCAATAGAATTATTAATAACAAGCTCCATTTCAACATTTAGTTTCACAACGTCAACCTCAACTTTAAATCAAAACTCAACCAATATCTAATTCCAAGAAAACATGATAAGAATTTCTCAACATGAAGAATAACCAGTTTAAGCATGAACAATATGAGTAAAGAATACAACAATCACAATAATAAGACTCACTCGCATGCTATGACTCGACGACAACGCATAAGTACTCGTCACCTTACCTATACGTTGTACTCAACAACCAAACACATAGCAAATAGGCAACAATATCTAATCCCTCAAGCTAAGGTTAGCCACAACACTTACCTCGCTACCACGACCAAACTCAAAGCTCAATCACCACTTTTCCCTTCACACTAGCCTCTGGGCAATAAGAATCTAGCAATTACCAACCAAACAATTCAATTTAAGCCTTAGGAACTACCCACGATTGCAAGGAATTCAATTTAGGCCATTTTGGAAAAAATCAGCAAAAGTCAACACCCGGGCTCGTTTGGTCCAAATTTGAAACTCAGAAAAAAACCTGATCACCCATTTACCCACGAGCCCCGATATAAAATTGGTTTTTGAATCCGACCTTAATTTGAGGTTTAAATCCCCAAATTTCGAAATCCCTAGTTTTTACCCAAAAATCCCCAATTCCACCATGAAAATCCTAAATTCTAGGTTGAAATTTTGTTATAGGAAGTGAAAGATTGAAAGAAATGAGTTAAGAATCATTTACCTATGATTTGGGGAAGAAATAGCCTTTGAAAAATCGCCTCTTGAGGTTTAAGTTTTGAAAATTTGGGAAATGAATCAAAAATCCCGTCTAAGTCCATTTTACACAGCTGCAGATGTCGCATTTGCGACCTGAGCTTCGCAAATGTGAAGGTACCATCGCAAATGTGAGCACCCTCACACCTCTTCTGCCTTCGCAATTGCGAAGAAACGATCGCAATTGAGAACTCAATTCTCCGCAAAAGCGACCAAAAGATCGCATTTGCGATCACCGCCTTCCCACCTTACTTCACAAATGCAAAGGTTTCCTCGCAATTGTGAGGTCTGCCTGGCCCAACTTCTCTTTGCATTTGCAACGAGGAGCTCGCAAATGCGAGATAAGAGGCCTGCAACAAGTTCAACTATACCAGCAAAATTTTCTAAGTTCCAAAACACACTGTAGCATATCCGAAACTCACCCGAGCCCTCGGGGATCCAAACCAAATATGCACACAAGTCTTAAAATATCATACGAACTTTCTCGTGTGATTAAATCGCCAAAATAATACCTAGAACTACGAATTTAGCACCAAATTGCATGAAATTTTCAAGAAAGTTTCAAAACTTCTATTTTCTCAACCGAAGGTCCAAATTACGTCAAACCACCTTTGTTTCTCACCAAATTTCACAGACATGATTTAAATATTATATTGAACCTGTAATGGGATCCGAAACCAAAATACGAGTCTGATACCAATGAGATCAAACATTAATCAAATTCTTTAAATCATTAGATTTTTAGTCTTACAATTTTCGTCAAAAATTCATTTCTCGGGCTAGAGACCTCGGAATTCAATTTCGGGCATATGCCCAGGTCCTATATTTCAATACGTATCCACCGGGACTGTCAAAATACGAGTGGAGAGTCAATCATTCGACCGTACATTTATTAATGATGTCCATACTGAGGAAAGCACTCTAGAGTCATGTGAGGAAGTAGATAATATTCAATGTGAATACTCTAGTCTGTGTACATATAGGGATGTAAATAGTGATGCAATTCTAAATTTGGGGCATACTGGTCCTCATTCCATGCATTTTTCAATATTGTGTTGGGATGATGACATGGAAATCGAGTCATCTGAGCCTTTGGAGGAGCTAATGGACGAGGAACCGAGTGCTTATGTTCTTGAATTTGTTGTGCCAAAAAACAAAAATTACATTCCTCATCTAAAGGTCAAGAGGTGTAGAGCAAAAATTTTATTGCTTGACCTGGTTTTCTTTGTAGCCCCACCGAAGGAGCATAGCCACAAACTAGATATCATGTTAGGGGTACAATTCATAAGGGGTACAATTCATAAGTTCGATGTGGAGGAAAAAGTGGTTCAAGTCATGCCGAGGCGTTAAATCATGCGCTTGTTGAGAGGCAACCCACCTTTATTACTTTTATTATTTATTTATTTTATTTTTTATTATATTATTTTTGTAGTGCCTGTTTTTATTTTGTAGGATTATAAACATAGGAAGCAAAGCCATTGAAAGAGTGCAAAAGCGAGCTAGATGGTAAGAACTAAGTGTGGGGTGCCCACACAAAGGACCATGCCTGGGGGAAGTGTAAGTACCCCGTAAGCCGCTAGTGCTTCTGCCTTTGGCCTTTCAGGGAGTTTCTTGTCCACCCTCATTATTATTTTGATTTATTTGTGCATTGGGGATACTGTACTCCTTTAAGTGTAGGGTAGGAGAATTCCTCTAGATAATTAGTAGTAGTATGATAGGAAAATGTTAACTTCTTATTTTGATTTTAGCTTCTTATTTTTATTTTTGTAGTTGTGTAGTATTTTTGTAGCTTAATTTTTTTTGTTTTCTTTAAAGGAAAATTCGAAAAAAAGGGTAGAAAATTTGGATTTTTTCCGACGATGGATCTCCTCGACAGTTTTGTTGAGGGATTAAAGTCTAAACAAGAAAATCCAAAAATATGTCTTTTAGCTTTCTTTAGGTAGTAATAATCCCCAGTGGTTTTTCTTTGTGCCTCAGTTCTTTTTCATGGGATGTAGTATAAACCGGGTAGTAGTTTTTCATTTTTTTTTAGAGTAGAACTTAGGAAAAAATTGAGGAAGAAAGATGAGATTCCTAGGCGCCCTTGACTTGTTCGATAGTAACATATTCAGGCTTTGGCATGCTAGTATCTTCCCTATGTGATAAAAGTGCTTATGATGCCTTGATTATTTGGATAGCATGTTTTGCGACGCCTATGTCTCGTTTTCTTGACTTATGTTCACTTTGGGCTTAATGCTTAATATCTTGTGGATCTGTGAATATTTGCATTTGTTGAGAGTCGGAATGGGAACGTCCTTAGTGAGTCATGTGCCATGTGTGAAGTGAGATTTTTTTGTAGTCCATGTCATTGTACTTGTGTCTAGAACTTGCCCGACATGTGAGTTGAAGCAAAATTCGAGGTGATGCTCGGTTTGAAAAATGATTTTAGGCTTTCTTTGATCTTTTTGAGCTTATTGCTTACCATGAATAAAAATTATCCCTAGTTAATCTTTTTGAGCCTATAGACTTTTATTTGGCACCCACATTACAAGTCTATATCTTTTTTTTTTCTTCTTAATTGACGGTGTTTTGATCCTTTTACCTCTTAAAGCACTTTAATTGTGAAATGAATACTAAAAGGAGTAAGATGAGACTAAGTATGGGGTGACTTTTGAGTGGAATCAATAAAAGTAAGAAAGATTCACTTATTTTGTAAAAGAATACTCCACTAGTGGAAATTGCAAAAGAGAAAAAAGAAAAAAAAAATCTTTAGATGAATAAATTGATATCTTGTTCTTGCTAGTGGGTATGGATTAAAGTAATGTCTAAAGAAAGAGGGAACATTGTTAGGGATAATTTTAGTTGTGAAATTAAGATTGGGATTGAAGAATATGCGCTTACAGATGATTATGTGATGTGTTAAAGTGCTTAGGAGGGTTATCCACTATTCCTCAATATATCCTTCCCGTCTCTTAGCCCACATTACAATCATGAAAAAGTCCTAATTGATTTTATATCGAGTAAGCCTACATTAGTAGAGATTTACATTAAGGACAAGCCTATGGTACCAATTGCATGCACGTGACTTCTTTTATGAGAGTGAGAGATTTCTGTGATATATATGAGTCCTTTAATATATTTGAGCATTTGATTTGAATGTATGGATTCAACTTACTCTCTTGTTTTTGTTGTGAGGGAACATGGTTTCAAAAAGGACATGTAACGTTATTAGACTTCTCTCTATGATGTTGGGTGTTTAAGCCATAAGGGCATTATGACATGAGTTGGTTTTGAGGCTAGGATTATTAGGAGTATATTGTCTTTGTTGTGGTATAAGAAAATGGAAGTGTATGTGATTGCATATGCTAGAGTTTAATTATTGCTATAAACCATGATCACTGGTGTAGTGTGCTTCAAAAGTATTAACTATGTTAAGTGCTCAAAGATAGTGTAAAGTATTGGTTGACTCAAAGACTAGCAATGTTTAAGTGTGGGGTAGTGATATTTGGCTATAATTATATATTTTAGGGCAGTACTTAACTTATATTTTGGTGTTTTAATGCTAAACTATATTATATTTGTGCTTAATTGAGTTTATTTTATGTATAGGTACGTAGAAAATGAAATTGGGAGCAAAGTAGAGATTTTATGTGTATTTTATACACTACAAGAATAGTTCATGATCATTTATTGATTCGAAATATGAGACAAATATAATGAGACAATGATTGAAGACAAATACGAAAGAAGACTGTCACGACCCAAACTGATGGGTCGCGACGGGCACCCGGTGCCTTACTAAACCGAGTACCAATGTAACGTATCTTTTTCATTACATCAACATGGGTAAATGGGCCATAAGGGCCGTATGAGGTAACAAGAATAAAACATGAGAGAACACTCGACATAAAATGACCCAACCTGACATACTGACTTATACATATGATGTACGTACACTGAACATAGGCCGACAAGGCCATACAATCTTTCATATACATGACATATGTATACAAGCCTCTAAGAGTACATAAACGTCATAAGTCGGGGACATAGACCCAACATACCAATCAATACACGTCTAAATCATACTAACCAAATAAGAAACTCCGTAGCAAATAGAGAGCACCAATATCTTCCGCTGAGCTGATAGCCTACTTGGAGGACTCTCAAGCTGTCTATCGGACCTGCAGGCATGAAACGCAGCGTCTCTAGGCAAAAGGGACGTCAGTACAAATGATATACCGAGTATGTAAGGAATGAAAATCTGTAAACAATAGACATGAGAGAAACATGGAGTAAAAGACTCAACATGTATATCTGAATAGCTCTGTGAATCATCTAATATTATAATATCATGCATATGCGTGTAAATGTCATACCATGCATAGGTATATGAGTTCATAGCATCATCAAGCCTCTGAGGGTATCTCATCATATCATCTCGACCACTGTGGGAAAATCATCAACGTATACCAGCTGATCAGGTGGTGGTGTGTATATAACACTGTAATCTTTTTCCATATATATATATATATGTGTGTGTGTGTGTGTGTGTGTGTGTACACATACATGTATATAACACCATATGTTCAAGGGCTAATGTAAATGAATGAAATGCACGAGAAGTACGTCAATAAAATCTTTTGGAGTGATAGAATAAGATACATGGGAAATCAAGAACGTAGAAACCTCTAGTATTTCTATGAATAGAGTCATTTATGGAAGTTGTGCATTTGCTCGTTTTGTTTGTATTGTATGGATCATGACAAAAGGAAAGAAAGGATAGCCTAAAAATACCTAAGTCGATTCTCTTGACAATCCCTCTAACACACGTCAATTGTGACAATACGTAGTGACGGATCGAAGTAGGAAAAAATTCGTATAATACTCTTGAGAAAGACTGCACCGTACTCCCTTAGAACCTCAAATATTTCACTTTATCATATTATGAAGTTTTAAACAAGCTAATTGAGCTCCATCCATTAGAATAGCCTTAAGATACAACCTAAATAATCTTCATCTTAGCATAGACTTAAGATACAACCTAAATGATCTTCATCCGTTACTACATGCAGTCATAAGCCTCCGTTTTGTGATCTCGAGAGGCTTTTTATATAAGTGGTGTGGGCCCCACACTTTGTATGACTAAGCAACATAATCTCACAAATTTTGCCACCTTGAATAATGATTTAAGATTCACACTTCCTAGTGTCCTTTGCTACCACGGTAGGAGGCTCTTAAGCTTATCCATAATCTTAATTAATTAACCACTAATCTCTTGATTAACTTGATAATCTCCCACTATCCAATAATTAACCAATTACCCACATAATTAAGAATTATCTCAAGTTACTTAAAATACTACTCACTTTTAACACACTTTATATATCTTATTATCATGGTCATGTGGTACCTTGTATGGTACTAGTCCATAAATACGGGGTATTCTAGCTTGGACCGTATTTTATCTCAAAATGACAACCTTCGGCGAAATTCATTTTTTCCGATTTTCGGCGACATAGATGAGATTATGCATTATGTTGATTATAGCATAATGCATAATCTCAAAATAATCTCATTCCCGAACTTATGTCGATTAACTTACGACAAATTTAACGTATAATACTACAGGGTGTAACATCGTCATAATATAATACTGCAGGGTGTAGCACCAACATAATATAATATTGCGGGGCGTAACATTGACGTAATACTGTGGGGCGTCACATCATTCCCCCCTTTGGAACATTCGTCCTCGAATGTTGACTGATGGACTCATCATTCTTATAACTCATAGCTCTTGCAGATACTTTAATATTCTCCTTGCCATTTAGGCAACTGTTCTTAAATAAATTCAAAGGCCAGGGCATTCCCCCCTTTAAGCCTCTTTCTCACAGCATGACTTATAGTCAGAATCTTTCTAATCTCGTAACTGTTGCTACCTTCTATCATGCAACCTGTACGACTCTAACTTTGTATATATGCATGTGCGACTCTTCTCTCCTCTTTCCTCCAGCTTTTAGCCAATATCTAGGCCTCACTTTGTGAACATATATTAAATTATGTCAAGCTGTACCTCTGGGCGTCATTAGCTTTACTACATCCAAGTAGGCCGTACTATACCATAACTCTTATTTCGATTTATCGTTACTGAGGTCTGCTACCAACTCCACGTTACTCTTGTTGCTTATCCTTAAGACTGATAGCCTAATCTCATCTCATACTTTGTAACTTTTATCCATCCCTTGTTGATTCACCTTAATATTGATCTACAATCTACCACTGATAACTTGAAACCTCTTACATAATCACTAGGGCTCATGTTGCATCGAAGAGCATTTGAAGTGATTTTTCTGATCTACTTGGGGGCGATACTATACTTCCATAACCCTATTTCATATCATCCCAATATGATTCACCTTACGTGGGTATTTTGATCCCGTACAATTTATCAAATTCCCCCTTTTCTTCTTCAAATCATTACTCAATCGAAGGCCCAAACGTCATCCTATATTTGTCACAATTACACACTCATTATATTACCGGGGCAACATTCCATCTCTTCTAAATGCTACTAGTCTAAAATTCCTTTGACTTCATTCAGGCTATACTGAGCTTTCTATAACTTAGAGAAACCATCAGCTCTCTTATTTTCATGGGCTTAATCTTGAGGATTTATCCATTCTCGTCATCTTCTCACTCGCCCTTTCTTATCCTTACTCTTGTCTTCCTAAAACCTCGTTGCTTTACCATACTTTAGCTTGTGACCTACACATATCTATTTATATGATCAACCTTCCTTCAAGTTACTTGCACCATAGATTTTCTTGTGTTATTCTGGAACATCAAGCGAGACATCACATCATTTCTAACTCTTCTCTACTCTCTTAACTAGACTTCTCAGTACCTAGAAATCATAGGATGGAAGATATGCTACTGACGATGCCGCTATTATTCCTGGATACTGAATCTCCACACTTCTAGCCTTTTATCCGAAGTATGGACTATTCACAACCTTCTGCATTTGAGTATTTCGTATGTTGTTCACCTTTACCTTACTACCTTAAAAATTTGCATCATATCTTCTATTTCTTCCATGACCTCCCTTCTACATAGGTATAATTCACACCCATAAATGGAAGCTCTACTATAATACTTGCACCTCTGGTGCATACACAATCTGGTAGGAGCTTCGTACTGACTTCTTATGAGGCTGATACTTTTCTAACTGGCTTTATCATAGGGCCGTTATAGAATATGGTTGTTGTACTTTCTCTCTTGTACCTCTTATATTAAGAGTGATCCTGCAATGTTCTCAACTATGATTTCTATAATTTTCTAGGTCCAATAATCAGACTCCTGATTTACTTGATTGATGTAACTCTTTAGTTTCCTCTTCCTTCTGATCAGCTTTTATGTAGGCTTAAGCTATCTTCCGATCTGCGGCTCCTATTTTTTAGCTATTACTTTAGCCTTTCATGGGCATTATGGAATATCCATGATATAATCTTCTAACAACTCAATCCTTTATCTATGCCCTGTGCTCAATTCTTTCTTTAACTTATACCGGAGTCTTCTGTGTCTGTATGATTGTCAATATATATGCTGCATCAATAAAACTCCGAACTCTTAAGTGCGTTCATAATGTACTCTGGGTTATTAATCGAATAATTCTTTTCATTCCTTCTCAGTTTTTTTTTAAAAATATAAGCAATTACTTTTCCTGGTATTTCTGCCCCTTGTTGCGTGCATACTTAGCTTACCTTAGTGCCCACACACATGGGTATTCCGTACAACTTATATGATCTTGAATATCACTTATGATTTTACTTCCTATTCATTAGCCACGTTAGGTGCCATTTTCTTATGGAGGGCATACAATGTTGTTGTGAGACTGTTGTTATAAGACGATTTCGTCCTTAGGTTACTGAGCTTATGTTGAAGCTTTCTTCCTTACTTCCTCAGTTAGTCTTTCATTGTAGTATTTAGGGAGGATCCTCTAACTCTTGTAGAGTTGTGAGCTTATTACGTTGTATATTTGACGGACCTTTTGATGTCCTTGCTTGCCTATAATTATCCGTAGTTACTTATTTCCATGCCCTAGAGCTTGTAGGGTTGCTTCTGAAATGATATTTTGACTGTCTTCCCAGTGTCACTCTCTTTTATTCCCGTAATACTCATACGATACCTTTAACTCCCCCAACTCCTATCTAAATACTTCTCAAGTATTGCAATGACATTACTGCAAGGTTGAATTTACTATATTGGGTTTTACTATATTTATCTTGCACGATCTGCTGGCTAGTCTGTAACATCCTGTTTAGCCATAACTAGGTTCTTCTTGAATAAATTACTAACTACTCGTTGTCCCATTCTCATATCAATATTCTGCGTAATCTTTCTTGGGTTATTTCCTTTGTCTTAATTTACATCTCGCACTAGCTCCTTATCTATCAATAACATCTCGGACAGGGACCCTTAATTCCTTTCCTTGACGTCGTGTTTGCATAATGTTCTGGAATCATTGCATATCTGTAGGATTTGGATAAGTGCAATATCATCCCTTTCTCATTTTTCCGCACTCTTCTTTTACCATTCCATAGTTACTAGAATTACTTAATTCCGACTTAATGCCACATAACTCCATATTCCCCCTTTATGGGAGTACTAAGATTTAGTGCTACGATGATCTATGTATAGATGTTTTATCTCATCATCTTTGACGTCTTTTCACATCATCGATGACCCTTACTCGCCTTGCGGTAATCCCTCTTTACTAAGGATAAGAAAATTCCTTACTTAGTGTAACTAGAACACATAGTCCATTAAGCTTAACTTTGCTCACATTGCTTGCTTTGGAGAAGTGTCTTCCTGAATGACCTTTAAAGGTTATTCTTCTGTCGTTCATTAATTATCGCTGGAATGCAATCTTTGAAATCTTCATGATGCGGACTATTACCAAATCACTATGTCTCTAATCATGTTTAGTTATCCTGTTCATCAGCCCATATTGATTTTTATTACTCGGGGGTCTAACTTTTCCTTCTGGTAGTCGCGTTGGAGTCACGAACTTATTTCTCGAAGTGAAGATATGACTTTATGGCCTATACTCTTTTGTTGTCTCAAGGCCTGTCATCTCTCATCTTTTCCTTCACTTGACTATAGACTCGGTAATACTATCATCTTTTTGATCTACTATTTTCATCCATGTATTACATCTTACTCATAATGCTTCATTAACTCTCTTCTTATTTCACGCTAACATCTATATCTATCACTTTATTCTGAAAAACTCGAACAAGACATTCTTTTGCTTTTAGCTTCCCTTGATCCATCCATTGGCTCTTCAAATTGTCGAACATTCTTTATCTACTAGGGACGAGAGCCACACTAAGGTAATATTTATCCCTTCAAGGCTTCCAGTGCCTATCCTTGTAGTACTCATATCTAGCTATACTATTTTAGAATGCGTCATCTGGGTGTCTCACAAGAAGATATATTAGCAATACCCTTCGAAAATGTCAACTAACGCAAACAATCCATCCACCATTTTGGGTTAGTCTAACCCCAGCCAGATCCTGATATCTCGCCCTTCCCTTAAACTACACCTGTTAGCCCCCATAGGGCATAATTGAAATGGGTGTGACCAATTGTACATACCTCTATTACAATTGAAGGTAACTTAAAATGCTTATATTTCTCTTCTTGAATTGTAAATACTGTTAATCTTCATTAACTAGGTACCTCGTATCCTTCTTCACCTTGTTTCTTTTACTTGCTGAAACTTGTATCGACCTTCTAATTCTCTTATTCCTTTTTATCGTAAGAGTGGATAGGCATTCTTGCCTTAGGGATCCTTACCAAGAAGCTTACACATCTTAGTATACACATGATCTGCTGAATACCTCATATTTATCCATCATAAGCATGATGCAAAGTCTCGTTCCTCTGACTCAACTCTTCTACCGCTATATCTCTTACTCAACCGTCATTCTGGATGTAGACATCGTCGTATTATGAATAAGATAGAGATTAGGAAATTGAGTTCTTACAACTGAGCTCTAACACATGATCTAGAGTAAGAAAAAAGAGTGATAGTCCTAAATGCACTGTAGCCCCCTGCTTATAAGTGTGGTGCACAACACACCCATAAACAAGACTCTACTAGACACGGTTTGTAGATTCCCTAGGACCGAACTGCTCTAATACCACTATATATACACACATATAATGCCATCTGGTCGTGGTCCAATATAAATAAATGCAATGCATGAGAAGTACGTCAATAAAATCTTTCGGAGTGTCATAAGACCACTATGCCTTTGATTAATATCATGAAATAAACTTTATCAACTTACATATTTTCTGAGACCCATGAACAGATGATAGAATAAGACACACGGGAAATCAAGAACATAGGAACCTCTAGTATTTCTATGAATAGAGTCATTTATGGAAGTTGTGCATTTTCTCGTTTTGTTTGTATTGTATGGATCATGCCAAAAGAAAAAGGGATAGCCTTAACATACCTGAGCCGATTCTCTTGACAATCCCTCTAACACACGTCAATTGTGACAACACGTAATAGCAGATCGAAGTAGGAAAAAATCCGTATAATATTCTTGAGAAAGATTGCATCGTACTCCCTTAGAACCTCAAATCTTACGTTTTATCGTATTATGAAGTTTCAAACAAGCTAATTGAGCTCCATCCTTTAGCATAGCCTTAAGATACAACCTAAATAATCTTCATCTTAGCATAGCCTTAAGATACAACCTAAATGATCTTCATTCATTACTACATGTAGTCATAAGCCTCAATTTTATGATTTTGAGAGGCTTTTTATATAAGTGGTGTGGGCCCCACACTTTGTATGACTAAGCCACATAATCTCATAAATTTTACCACCTTGAATAGTGATTTAAGAGTCACACTTCCTAATGGACTTTGTTGCCATGTTAGGAGGCTCTTAAGCTTATCCAGAATCTTAATTAATTAACCACTAATTTTTTGATTAATTTGATAATCTTCCACTATCATATAATTAACCAATTACCCACATAATTAAGAATTATCTCAAATTACTTAAAATACTACTCACTTTTAATACACTTTATACATCTTACTATCATGGTCATGTGATACCTTGTGTGACACTAGTCCATAAATACAGGGTATTATAGCTTGGACTGTATTTTATCTCAAAATGACAATCTTCGATGAAATTCATTTTCTTCGATTTGCTTACCCTCTCACCTTTACGAATTTCTCATCACTTGTTTGAAATAGCATAATGCTTATAATCTCAAAATAATCTCATTCCCTGTAACGACCTGGCCGGTCGTTTTAAGAATTTATGCCCCGATCCCCTATTAACTGCTTTCCCCAAATTTATTTCTGCTATTTTGATTTGCCGAAATGCTAGGTTTTGAGTTTCGGAGGGTTTTGGGACACTTAGTCCCTAAATGAGTGCTTAAGTGTTGGAAAGTTGACCGTAGTCGGAATAGTGTGAAGACGACCTCGGAATGGAAATCCAATGGTTCTTTTAGCTTCGTTTGGTAATTTTGGGCTTAGGGGCGTATTCAGATTGTGTTTTGGGGATCCGTAGCTAATTTAGTCTTGAAATGCCGAAAGTTGAATTTTTGAAGTTTTCAGTTCGTCAGTGAGATTTTGATCCAAGGAGTCGGAATGGAATTCCGGAAGTTGGAGTAGCTCCGTAGGGTTGAATGTGATGTGTGTGCAAAATTTTAGGTCATTCGTACGAGATTTGATAGACTTTTTGATTGAAAGTGTATTTTCAGAGTTTTTGGAATTTTTAGGCTTGAATCCGATGAAAAATAGGTGTTCAGATGTTGTTTCATTCCGAAGGTTGGAACAAGTTTGAATGACGTTTTAGGATTGGTTGGCAGGTTTGGTTGAGGTCCCGGGGGCCTCGGGTGTGTTTCGGATGCACAACGGGTCATTTTGGAACTTGTTGGAATTGCTGAACTGCTAGTATCTGGTATCTTTATATGCAATCGCAATAGTGGGGCTGTGATGGGATAGGGTGGTTGGTGAGGTGGCAGAATTTGTTCTATGCGGTCGCCAGGATTGGCCCGCGATCGCGAAGTGTGAGGAGCCAAAGCAGTGCGGTCGCCTGAGGCTGCATGCGAACGAATAGTGTGGACGCGTGCGGCAGGGGGTTGAGTGTTTACTCTATGCTAATGCGGTTGGGTGTACGCGATTGAATAGAGGGAAGAGAGCCAGTTCTATGCAAACGCGTGTGATGGACCGTGATCGCAGTGAAGGATTTTATTAAATCACTGGGCAGTGTTTTAAAAGCTCAATTCGCGACCCTTCTTCATTTTTCCACCATTTTTGAACGGAATTGAAGCTTTTGAGGGAGATTTTTGAGGGAAACAAAGGTGAATCATTTGGAGGTAACATTTTTTGACTTCATAACCCGTTTATAGGTGATTAAAGACCTAATTAGTGGTGAAAAATGGGTAATTAGGGCTTGAGATTAAGAGACCTTAACATGGGTATTTGAGGGGTCAATTGAACTATGATTTCAGTGTTCTTGTTATGTATAGATTCGTGAGAGTGTTAGGATTCTGAAAATATAAATTTTATCTGATTCCGAGATGTGGGCCCGAGGGGCATTTTGGTCATTTTACCTAATTTCGCATATTAGCTTAGAATTTAATTGTAGAATCAGTTACTTGAAGTGTTATTTACATTATGCAATTGAATTGAATAGATTTGGGCCATTTGGAGTCGAGTACCCATGGCAAGAGCGTGGTTTCCGGTTGATTTGAGCCGGTTCGAGGTAAGTGGCTTGCCTAACCTTGTGTGGGGGACCTTCCCCTTAGGATATGATATATTTGATAATTGAAATGCCTTTTACGTGAGGTGATGAGTGCGTACTTGAGTTAATTGTTGAAAATTCGGTTTTTCTTTAAGTATTTCAATTGAGTTCCTTTTTTCTATTTTATTTTACTTGCGAATTTAGCTTGTTGTTAGTTTAGAAAAGCATGTTTACTTGAATTAATTGCCTATTTGCTTAAACTGCCTTTATTGCATTACATGAAGCATGTTAGGCTAGAATCAACTGTTTACTTAGTATGAAATTTAGCATTAATTGGGTATTCTTGTGTTGCTGCTGTGTGTGTTTTTACTTTGGGACTACGGGATGGCATCCCGGGAGATCCCCTGCACATATTTATGATCTAGACTAAGGTGCGGGATACCAAGAGATCCCTGGCATGTATATTGAGGATACCAAGAGATCCTCGGGATACCAAGAGTTTCCTAGCATATATTGAGGATACCAAGAGATTCCTTGTATACATAGAGGATACCAAGAGATTCCTGGTACGTATATTGAGGATACCAAGAGATTTTTGGGATACCAAGAGATCCCTAGTTATCATCCTTGTTATGAGTGGTACTTCCTTGTGTTTTGCCTTTATCTTTGTTTCCGTTATTGTACTCCTTATTATCATGTATAGATTCTTATAATAGATTCTAAATGTACTGCTTATCTTATCTTGTCATCTTTATATTTATTTAATCTCAGTAGGGCCCTGACCTTTCTCGTCACTACCCGACCATGGTTAGGCTTGGCACTTACTGAGTACCGTTGTGGTGTACTCATGCCCTTTTTGCACATGTTTTTCATGTGTAGATCCAGATACCTCTGCTCAGCCATACCATTAGTGAGGCGAGGCAATTTTTAGAGACTTGGAGGTATATCTGCCGCGTCCGCAGATCGAGGAGTCTCTTTCTATTCTCTTATGTAGTTACAACCCTTCTGTATTTCTTTTGTTTAGACTATTCTAGAGTTAGAACACTATGTAGTGATCCTTAGCTTGTGATTCATGGGTTTCCGGGTCTTGGAAGTATGCGTTGGTTTGAGAGTTAAATATTGTGTATGCCGAGCGGCACTTTTAAACACTGTTTTATTACTCTTCATTTTATTTTAATTGTTTAATTTCCGCAATTTAGTTTATCTTCCACAATTTAGGCTTACCTAGTCATAGGGACTAGGTGCCGTCACGATGGTTCATGGAGGGCAAACCGGGGTCGTGACAAGTTGGTATAAGAGCTCTAGGTTCATAAGAGTCATGGGTCACAAGCCGGTTTATTAGAGTTTCGCTGATCGGTGCGGAGACGTCTATACTTATCTACGAAAGGCTATGTAACCGTTAGGAAAATTTCACTTCATTCGATTTCCCTATCGTGCGAGATTTTAACATCACAATCCTAAACATTTGTCTTCCATTCTCTCATAGATGGTGAGAACACATGCTACCAGAGATGATCAGACACCCATGCCCCCTAAGAGAGCCGCCAGAGGTCAGGGCCGGGGTAGAGGCTGAGGACGTGCATGCGGTGCAACTAGAGCACCTGCGCGAGCTGCCACTGAGGATCCACCAACAGTTCCAGCCAGAGTCCAGGCATCAGATATGCCTTCTACTATTACTCCAGCACTCCAAGAGACATTAGCATAGTTCTTGAGCATGTTTGGTACATTAGTTCAGGCATGATTGATTCTGGTTACGCCACCTACTTCACAGATCAGGGAAGGGATCTAGACTCCTGCCACCCCCACTCCAAAGCAGCAAGTTCTCATTGGTCGGGTTCCAGATGTCATAATGATGCAGCTTGTCTTCCCAGTTTAGCGGGTGGTGAGGACCTCTCGCTGAGTAGAGGACAGGTGGGTCCAGAAGAGAGAGAACATATGAGGTCAGGAGAGAGAGAGAGAGAGAGAGTATAGTGAAGTAAGGAGACCTCGTAGATTGGAGAGACCCATTGGTCCTTATTTCGGAGGAAGATTATGGCATGATAGAGATTTTTTGGGTCAGCCATCTCAGTTTACATCTTAGATTTTTCACAGTGTTTCAAGTGTTCAGAGCCTCAGAGTAACAGTACCGCACAATTTCCACTACCACATCATCCGCGAGGTTGTTTTGAGTGTGGCGACATGCGCCATGTGGTGAGGTATTGCCCTAGACTTGGGAGGGGTGCATCTCTACAGACTTCTCAGCCACAACGTACTCCGCAAAGTTCTCAAGCTATGGTTATAGTTCCAGTTGCTACCCCACCTGCTCAGCCAGTTAGAGGTGGAGGTCAGGAAGGTAGAGGTTGCCCTAGAGGGGGAGGCCAGGCCAGATACTATGCCATTCCTACCCATACCGAGCTTGTTGCCTCTGATTCTGTGATCACAGGTATTATACTAGTTTGTCACAGAGATGCATCGGTTCTATTCAATCCAGGCTCCACTTACTCTTATGTGTCTTCTTATTTTGCTCCGCATTTGGGTGTACCTCTGGATTCTTTGAGTTCCCTTGTTTATGTTTCTACTCTCGTGGGAGATTCTCTTGTTGTGGACCGCGTTTACCGATTGTGTTTGGTTGCTCTTAGTGGTTTTGAGACCAGAGTCAATTTATTGTTTCTTAGCATGGTAGATTTTAATATTATCTTGGGCATGGACTGATTGTCGCCCCATTATGCTATTCTTGATTGTCATGCCAAAACCGTGACGCTGGCTATGCCAGGTGTGCCGCGTGTTGAGTGGATGGGTACTTTAGATCATACTCCCAATAGAGTTATTTCTTTCCTTAAGGCTTAACGAATGGTTGAGAAGGGGTATGACGTGTATTTAGCTTATGTGAGAGATGTCAGTATTGATACCCCTTCGGTTGATTCAGTCCCTGTAGTATAGAATTTTCCTGATGTGTTTCCAGAATATTCCAGGCATGCCGCCTGATAGAGATATTGATTTTGGCATTGATCTATTGCTGGGCACTCAGCACATTTCTATTCCTCTGTATCGTATGGCTCCTCCTAAGTTGAAGGAGTTGAAGGATCAGTTCTATGAATTGCTTGATAAGGGTTTTATTCGGCTCAATATATCACCTTGGGGTGCTCCTGTCTTGTTTGTGAAGAAAAAGGATGGTTCTATGCGTATGTGTATTGATTATCGCCAATTGAACAAGGTTACAGTGAAGAACCGTTATCCCTTACCTCATATTGATGACCTATTTGACCAGCTTCAGGGCGCACCGATGTTTTCTAAGATCGATTTGCGCTCAGGTTACCAACAGTTGAAGATTCGGGAGCCAGATATCCCGAAGACTACTTTCAGGACTCGGTATGGTCATTACGAGTTCCTTGTTATGTCATTTGGGATGACCAATGCCCCAGCAGCCTTTATGCATTTGATGCACAGTGTGTTCTGGCCGTTGTAAGCACGTGATTTTTGCCCTATATGAGAATTACTCCCAAAAAATTCAAAATAAAATGATTTTCCTTGGTGTGCAATTTTGAGAATTTTGTGACATTTTTGGATAATTATTTGTATTTGTCTGTGCATGTTTATTTGTTAAATTAATAAAAAATACAAAAATATGTCACATTTTGCATGTAGGATTTAATTATACAATTGTTAGTAATTAAGTTTGTTTTACAAAAATTGAAAATTACAAAAAATAGGCATCTTTTGCATTTTTAGCATTTAATGTCCAATTGTACAATTTTATGCTCAATTATTACCTAATTGTGTGTTAATTGTTATTGGGAGTTAATTTGCGCTTTTATAACTTAATTTAGTTCTTAATAATAATTTAAGTATTTTTTAGAAAAATAAAAGAAGAAAAGAGAGCAAAAATACAAAGAAAAATCGGATCGGGCCACTTCTTCAATTGTAAGCCACAGGCCCAAAAAATTGTCCAACCTTCCCTACGACCCGGTCCATTTCAAACCGGGTCGACCCGGTCCGCCCCATTAACCCAAATACCCAACACCCCTATCTTCATTTTTCATTTTCTTTCCAACACAAAAACAAAACAAAAAAAAAAAAGAAAAGAAAACAAAACCCTAAGAACCTAAACCATCCGCCCCCTTCCCTTTGCTTCTCCTTCTCCAAACTCCAAACACACAACCATGGGTTCCCAAGCTCCACTCCCTAGAAGCCATGGCTGCCTTCTCGCCGTCAACCACCCTCCAAACAGACCCCTCACGTCTTCATTTTCTTCGTCATGCTGCCTTAGCTCCGACCAACATCCATCGTTGCACCTTCTTCTCCGGCAAGTCGATGCTACTGTGTCGCGCTGCTGCATCTCCATTCGCGCTGCTGCTACTGTGTCGCGCTGCAGCCTGCTCCGACGCGTCACTACTGCTGCCCGCGTCCAGCTACGACGAGCAGCCATGGCTGCTCAAAACAGTGTTGATGCATCTCCATTCGCAGCTTGCTTCAGCTGCGTCCAGCTGCTGATTTTGTTCGCCACTGTTTGTCGACCTCCCCTACTGCTTCATCGTTGCTTTCATCTTCTTCGCACAAACAAACTAAACGCACCCCAACTGCTTCTGTTTCATAGCTTCTGCTGCGTCAACTGGTGCTACTGCTTCGGCGTTGCTTCTTTGGTTCGTGTTCGTCGTCGTTTGTTCGAGTTTTGGTTGGGGTCGTCAAAACAGTCCGTACATATTTCGTTTCGATCCGGTTAGTAGATTTTGAGTTTTATTTTGTCTGTTATTTTTGTTTTGATATTCTCGGATCTAAAATCTATAAATGCTCGATTCTTGTTTTGTTCATGTTTATCGTTGAATTAATTTTTTTTAGTTTGTTCATGTGTTTTGTTGATTTAATTTTCAGATTCAAATGGAAATTTAATTAGTTGTTTTTCATGTTTATTTCATGTTAATTTTATTTATTTTTGTAAGAAAAGGAATTGTTAGTTTAATGTTTGTCAGATTCAAATTGAAATTTAATTGATTATTTCTTCAATTTGTTTCATGTTGTTATATATTTTTCCAGAAATTGTTAACGTTGTTTAAATCGTTTGAATCCGTCATGTTTGTTGTTTAAAAATAGATTTAATTCATGTTCATCTTTGTTTGAAGTTCATTTTTAATCCAGTGATTTAATGTGAGTTTATGTTTTTGATTTGTTGATTTAGTTTGAATCATGTGTTGTGTTGTTAATATTGTTGTTTCCTTGCTCGTCCATTTTTGGTCTAAGTTAACCAGGATTGGTTCCCGATATGGTTAATTTATTTCCATTAATTTGAATTTGTTGCTCATCTGTGTTCATATGATTTGTTGTTGAAGTTGTTGAGAAATTGGTCATATTGACTATATTTTGGTTAAGTTTGATTAATTGTTTGTTTAGAGCTGATGAGGGTAGTTTGGTAAATTGCAGTACGTTCAGGGGTAAAATGGTAATTGCAGTAAGGCCGGAGGGGTAGTTTGGTAATTGAACATTTTGAATAATTCTTTATGTAAGCATGGGGGACAAAATGTAATGGGGTGGGGTTTGATATGATTGTTTAATTTAATGGGGAACAAGACATAATGTAGTGGGGGGAATATTGTAATTGTTTATGTTAGGCATGGGGGACAAAATGTAATGGGTTGGGATTGATATATTTATTTAATGTAGTGGGAGACAAAGCATGTAGGCATGGGGGACAAAGGTTTAAAATAAAGAAAACATTAATTAGTGGGGGCAAAGCATGCCATTGGGGGAATATTTTGGGTTAGAGGTTCAAGACAAAAGTCTTGCTATAAATAAGAGTCATTCTTGACATAGAGGAGGAGGAGGAGAAGGAGGATTATTTTCTAGAGAGATTTTTGGGGGAGAATATTTTTGAGAGTAATACATTCTGAAAATCTGAAGAAGTGTGGTAGAGTTTTTGAAAAGAGAAAGACAATTTGAACTTTCACTTGAATAATTTTCGTTTGTCCTTCCTCGAGTGTTATTCAAAATCAGTAAACTACTGCATCTTGTATCCGTCTCTCTTCTGCTTTGATTGCAATTGCGCTTTGGTATTGCTGATTTTTCAATCCGTTGCTGGGTTATTCTACTGGTTGTTACTGGTTTTGCGGCGTTGCTGAACCTGCTGTTGCTGTGTTATTATTGCTGCTGACTTCTCCTTCTTTTGTTCTTGTACTGCCATTTCCAGGTACACATTTGTACACTCTCGGCTTGAAGTGAAATGAAATATTAATCAGGCTTTGTTCCTGTTGAATTCCTCCTGTTTAGATTTGTGTTTGAATATAATTTTCCTTTCTTTGTATAAAAATGTAGTCGATTAATTAATGAGTAATGGGGTTGCATATGTATAACTTCTTCATCTAATAATGTTAGTTTAAATTAATCAAATACTAGTTAATTTGTTTTGATATTATGGTGTGTCAATCTCATGTTCTAGTATTATTGAATAATAGAATATAAAATGAAAGCAATATTTCTTTGTACAAAGTCGATCGCAATTTTCCATTCACATTAGCCGTAAACTAATAACTAATAAGTTATGTTTTTCAGCATGTAATTAATTGAGAAATTTTCTTTTATTTTTAGAGACAAACTTAATAGAAGAAATGTAGTCACTGTAGGTTTATCCTTAAAATAAGAATGAGATGAGCATCGCCAAATAAAAATACAAAATTGCGGGGCCCTCAGTAAATATTTGCTTTAAAATTGCTTAGACTTCGGGATGGACCGTTTAGCAAAATTCCACGGCCTTACCCAAAGTAGATGATACGCTAGTCGCTTTAGGCGCGCCTTTAATAATTTAATTTTCTTAAACTCGGGTGCACATTGATGTGACCCAAATCCAAATCTCAACGGAGTCAAAGTGTGTCGACGACCACGGGTACATTGATTGTAACGCGGTACGAGATATATTTTCACAACGTTGCAATTCCTTGTAAAAAATAATAATAATAATTATGAAAGCGGTAAAAAGTTAAAATTTGCACATAAGTTCATATTTGTATAAAATCAGATAATCAAGTCGAATATAACAGTTGAGCGACCGTGCTAGAACCACGGAACTCGGGAATGCCTAACACCTTCTCCCGGGTTAACAGAATTCCTTATCCGAATTTCTGGTACGCAGACTGTAATATGAAGTCATTCTTTTCCTCGATTCGGGATTAAATTGGTGACTTGGGACACCCTAAATCTCCCAAGTGGCGACTCTGAAATAAATAAACAAATCCCGTTTCGATTGTCCTTTAATTGGAAAAAACTCCTTTTCACCCCTCGTGGGGGCGGAAAAAGGAGGTGTTACAGCCGTATCTTGACTCATTCGTTATTGTCTTTATTGATGATATTTTGGTGTCTTTTTGGAGTCGGGAAGATCATGAGCAGGACCTGAGGACTATGCTTTAGACTCTGAGAGAGAAGAAGTTATATGCTAAGTTCTCGAAATGTGAGTTTTGGTTGAATTTAGTGGCATTCTTAGGCCACGTGGTATCGAGTGATGGTATTCAGGTGGACCCGAAGAAGATAGAGGCCGTGCAAAGTTGGCCCAGACCATCCTCAACTACCGAGATCCGCAGTTTCCTTGGCTTGGAGGGCTACTACCATCGTTTTGTGGAGGGGTTTCATCGATTGCAGCCCCTATGACCAGGTTGACCTAGAAGGGTGCTCCATTCCGGTAGACGGAGGAGTATGAGGCGAGCTTTCAGAAGCTCAAGACAGCTTTGACTACAACTCCAGTTTTGATATTGCCTTCAGGTTCAGGGTCTTATACGGTCTATTATGATGCCTTGAGGATTGTCCTCAGAGCGGTGTTGATGTAGGACGGTAGGGTGATTGCCTATGCATCCAGACAGTTGAAGATACATGAGAATAATTACCCTGTTCACGACCTTGAGTTAGCTACCATTGTTCACGCCCTGAAGATTTGGCACCATTATTTATACGGGGTTCCCTGTGAGATTTATACTAACCATCGGAGCTTGTAGCACTTGTTCAAGCAAAAGGATCTAAATTTGCGTCAGAGGAGGTGGTTAGAGTTGCTGAAGGACTATAACATCACTATTTTGTATCACCGGGTAAGGACAATATGGTGGCTGATGCTTTGAGTTGTCGGGCAGAGAGTTTGGGGAGTTTGGCTTATTTACCAGCATTAGAGAGGCCTATGGCGATGGATGTTCAGGTCTTAGCTAGCCAGTTTGTGAGATTGGATCTTTTAGAGCCCAGTCGGGTTCTAGCTTGCATGATTTCTCAGTCTTCCTTATTTGATCGTGTCAGGGAGCGACAGCATGATGACCCTCATTTGCTTGTCCTCAAGGACAAGGTTCAGCACAGTGATACCAGAGATATGACTATTGGTGATGATGGGGTATTGAGAATGCAGGGTCGGATTTGTGTACCCAATGTTGATGGGCTTCAACAGTTGATTCAAGAGAAGGCCCATAGTTTGCGGTATTCCATCCATCCAGGTGCCGCGAAGATGTATCAGGATTTAAGGCAGCACTACTGGTGTAGGCGGATAAAGAAAGATATAGTTGGATTTGTAGCTCGGTGCCTCAACTGTTAGCAGGTGAAGTATGAGCACCAGAGACCGGGTGGGTTGTTTCAGCAGATAGAGATTCCGGAGTGGAAGTGGGAGCGGATCACCATGGACTTTGTAGTTGGCCTCCCACGGACTTTGAGAAAGTTCGATGCTATTTGGGTGATTGTGGATTGACTGACTAAGTTTACTTATTTCATTCCTGTGTGTACTACTTATTCTTCAGAGCGGTTGGCGGAGATTTATATCCGGGAGATTGTTCGTCTGCAAGGTATTCTAGTGTTCATCATTTCAGATATAGGTACTCAGTTCACATCATGATTCTGGAGGGCTGTTCAGCATGAGTTGGGTACTCGGGTGGAGTTGAGTACAATATTTCACCCTTAGACGGACGGACAGTCCGAGCACACTATTCATATTCTTGAGGATATGCTCCGTGCATGTGTGATTGAGTTTGGAGGGTTTTGGGATCAGTTCTTGCCATTGGCGGAGTTTGCTTACAACAACAACAACTATCTGTCCAACATTCAAATGGCACCGTATGAGGCTTTATATGGTAGGCGGTGTAGATCCTAGGTGGGCTGGTTTGAGCCGGGCAGGGCTAGATTATTGGGAGCAAACTTAGTTCAGGATGCTTTGGAGAAGGTTAAGGTGATTTAGGATAGACTCCGTACAGCCTAATCCAGACAGAAGAGTTATGCGGACCGAAAGGTTTGTGATGTTTCTTATATGGCTGGAGAGCGGGTTCTGCTTCGAGGTTCGCCTATGAAGGGCGTTATGAGATTTGGGAAGAAAGGGAAGTTGAGTCCGAGGTTTATTTGCCCTTTTGAGATATTGAGGCGTGTTGGGGAAGTTCTTATGAGCTCGCCTTACCTCCCAGCTTGGCAGGAGTTCATCCGGTATTTCATGTTTCGATGCTCCGGAGGTATCACGGTGATCCGTCGCACATGTTGGATTTCAGTTCAGTCTAGTTGGACAAGGATTTATCTTATGTTGAGGAGCCAGTGGCAATATTGGACAGGTATGTTAGAAAGCTGAGGTCAAAGAACATTGCATCAGTAAAGGTTCAGTGGCAGGGTCAGCCGGTCGAGGAGGCAACCTGGGAGACCAAGCAGGATATGCGCAGCCATTAACCGCATCTTTTCACTACTTCAGGTATGTCTCTATGCTCGTTCGATGACGAGCGAATGTTTAAGTGTGGGAGGTGTAACGACCCAGACGATCGTTTTAAGAATTTACGCCCCGATCCCCTATTAACTGCTTTCCCCAAGTTTATTTCTGCTATTTTGATTTGCTGGATGTTCGGTTTTGAGTTTCGGAGGGTTTTGAGATACTTAGTCCCTAAATGAGAGCTTAAGTGTTGGAAAGTTGGCCGTAGTCAGAAAAGTGTGAAGACGGCCTCAGAATGGAAATCCGATGGTGCCGTTAGCTCCGTTGGGTGATTTCGGGCTTAGGGGCATGTTCGGATTTGTTTTGGGGGTCCGTAGCTAATTTAGGCTTGAAATGCCGAAAGTTGAATTTTTGAAGTTTCCGGTTCGTTAGTGAGATTTTGATCTGAGGGTCGGAATGGAATTCTGGAAGTTGGAGTAGCTCCGTAAGGTTGAATGTGACGTGTGTGCAAAATTTCAGGTCATTCGGACGAGGTTTGATATACTTTTTGATCGAAAGCGTGTTTTTAGAGTTTTTGGAATTTTTAGGCTTGAATCTGATAAAAAATAGGTCTTCTGATGTTGTTTTGAGCGTTCCGAAGGTTGGAACAAGTTTGAATGATGTTTTAGGAATGGTTGGCAGGTTTGGATGAGGTCCCGAGGGCCTCGGGTGTGTTTCAGATACTCTACGGGTCATTTTGGAACTTGTTGGAATTGCTGAACTACCGGTATCTGGTATCCTTATATGCGATTGCAATAGTGGAGCTGCGATCGCATTGGGTTGTTGGTGAGGCGACAAAATTTTTTCTATGTGATCTCCAGGATTGGCCAACGATCGGGAAGTGTGAGGAGCCAAAGCAGTGCGGTCGTGTGAGGCTGCATGCGAACGCATAATGTGGATGCGTGTGGCAGGGGGTTGAGTGTTTACTCTATGCGAACACGATTGGGTGTACGCGATCGCGTAGAGGGAAGAGAGCCAGTTCTATGCGAACGCGTGTGATGGACCGTGATCACAGTGAAGGATTTTATTAAATTAGTGGGCAATGTTTTAAAAGCTCAATCTGCGACCCTTCTTCATTTTTCCACCATTTTTGAACGGGATTGAAGCTTTTGAGGGAAACAAAGGGGAATCACTTGGAGGTAATTTTTTTTGACTTCATAACTCGTTTATAGGTGATTAAAGACCTAATTAGTGGTAAAATATTTGGGAAAAATGGATAATTATGGCTTGATATTAAGAGATCTTAACATGGGTATTTGAGGGATCAATTGAACTCTGATTTCAGTGTTCTTGTTATGTATAGACTTGTGAGAGTGCGAGGTTTCTGAAAATATAAATTTTATTCGATTCCGAGATGTGCACCCGAGGGGCGTTTTGGTTATTTTACCTAATTTCACGTATTAGCTTAGAATTTAATTGTAAAATCAGTTACTTAAAGTGTTATTTACATTATGCAATTGAATTGAATAGATTTGGTCCATTTGGAGTCGAGTACTCGTGGCAAGAGCGTGGTTTCGGGTTGATTTGAGCTGGTTCGAGGTAAGTGGCTTACATAACCTTGTGTGGGGGACCTTCCTTTTAGGATATGATATATTTGATAATTGAAATGCCTTGTACATGAGGTGATGAGTGCGTACTTGAGCTAATTGTTGAAAATTCGATTTTTCTTTAAGTATTTCAATTGAGTTCCTTTTTCGTTTTTTTCTACTTGCGAATTTAGCATGTTGTTAGTTTAGAAAAGCATATTTAATTTACTTAATTGCCTATTTAGTTAAACTGCCTTAATTGCATTACGTGAATCATGTTAGGGTAGAATTAACTGTTTACTTAGTACGAATTTTAGCATTAATTGGGTATTCTTGTGTTGATGCTGTGTGTGGTTTTACTTTGGGACTACGGGACGACATCCCGGGAGATCTCCTGTACGTATTTATGATTTGGACTGAGGTGCGGGATACCAAGAGATCCCTAGCACGTATATTGAGGACACCAAGAGATCCTCGGGATACCAATAGATCCCTAGCATATATTGAGGATACCAAGAGATCCCTTGTATACATAGAGGATACCAAGAGATCCCTGTCACGTATATTGAGGATACCAAGAGATCCTCGAGATACCAAGAGATCCCCGGTTATCATCCTTGTTATGTGAAGCATGTTAGGCTAGAATTAATTGCATTACGTGAAGCATGTTAGGCTAGAATTAACTATTTATCAAACTGCCTTAATTACATTACGTGAAACATGTTAGACTAGAATTAACTGTTTACTTAGTACGAATTTTAGCATTAATTGGGTATTCTTGTGTTGCTGCTGTGTGTGTTTTTACTTTGGGACTACGGGACGACATCCCGGGAGATTCCCTGTACGTATTTATGATCTGGACTGAGGTGCGGGATACCCAGAGATCCCTAGCACGTATATTGAGGATACCAAGAGATCTTCGGGATACCAAGAGATCCCTAGAATATATTGAGGATACCAAGAGATCCCTTGTATACATAGAGGATACCAAGAGATCCCTGTCACGTATATTGAGGATACCAAGAGATCCTCGGGATACCAAGAGATTCCCGGTTATCATCCTTGTTATGAGTGGTACTTCCTTGTGTTTTGCCTTTTATCTCTATTTCCGTTATTGTGCTCCTTATTATCCTGTATAGATTCTTACTATAGATTCTCAATTGTACTGCTTATCTTATCCTGTCATCTTTATATTTATTTAATCTCAGTAGGGCCCTGACCTTCCTCGTCACTACCCGACCGAGGTTAGGATTGACACTTACTGAGTACCGCTGTGGTGTACTCATGCCCTTTCTGCGCATGTTTTTCATGTGCAAATCCAGGTACCTCTACTCAGACCTACCATCCTTGAGGCGAGGCGATATTCCGAAGACTTCGAGGTATATCTGCTGCATCCGCAGACCGAGGAGTCACTCTCTTTTCTCTTGTGTAGTTATAGCCCTTCTGTATTTATTTTGTTTAGACTATTCTGGAGTTAGATCACTATGTAGTGATCCTTAGCTTGTGATTCATGGGTTTCCGGGTCTTGGAAGTATGTGTTGGTTTGAGAGTTAAATATTGTTGTAGACATGTGATTTTTGACCCTCCCCAATATTTTTAATATTTTAACACGTAAATATTTAATTTAGGCCTAATATAACTATTTCAACTAATTTTTACTCTTTTACTTTAATTTATTACAAGAAAAATAAAAATTACAAAATTGTTCCATTAATGTTTTGTTAGTCATTTTTAACCTTGAAAAATACAAAAAAATAGTTTGTTTTAATAGTCAGTCTTATTTTAACAGTTATTTTATTTAAGTAGGACTAATTAATAAATAAGGTCGTATTTTAGTCACGTTCGCGGAGAAAGTATAAAACTTGGGCTCGAGCAACCCATTTTTAGGTCTAATTTAGGACCTAGCCCATAATTTTCAAGCCCATAATTTCTAGGCCCATACCCCTAACCTAATCCCTACCTTATATATAGTATCTAACACCTAAAATAAAAGGGACCAAAAAAAATGCCTAAAAACACAGAAGAAAGGGATATCCGCCGCTTTTGGCAAAATTTTGGGATTCCCCATCTGAATTCCTCATCTCCCCATTGAATCCATCGATTAGCAAGAAACCAACCAAAAACTCGAATCTTCTTGATTTATCAAACAACAAAAACGAGATCAGCGGCATATGACAAAAGGACCTGAAGAACCTAATTCCAAAAATTTCCTAAGTGAAAGAGGGCAACACTTCGACAAAGGAATGAGCAGTCCAAACTCCATGGAATTTCTCTCATTTTGAGAGATAAAAGAACTCCACCAGCTTTAATTCCTTAAGCAGCCATAAACCCCCCATTATAGCTCAAACTTTAACCCCGAAACTCACCAAAAAATCAGTCAATAACGCAGCTGAAGCCTTGTTCGAAACAGCTCCTCACTTTAGCTCCGAAACACCATTTCTTCTACCAAAAAACACAACCATAAAGCATGGGAGTTGAGGTAGGTGAGGTTTGTCGAGGTTTTATCAATGGGTTTCGGTTCAAGAGGTTGTCATTTTCGCGGTTCCGATTTCTAGTTCCTTGCGAAACAAATGCTTGATTTGCTTTGTAATCTGAGCTCGAGATCTTGTGAATTGGAAATTGCAGTTGTTTGAGGTTTTCTTCGTGTTATTTGTTTCTTTGATGATTATGACTGCCATATGATTGCTCTGTTATTTTGTGTTGTTTTAAAACTTTCCCTTAATTTGATTTGTCTATGCTTAGTTTGAATATGATACTGTAATTGGAACAGAAACTGTTTCATTTCATTTATTGTGTAAAGCTTCTTACATCTTATAAAGATATAGATTCTGCTGCGCATTTAGTGGTAAATTGATTTACTGCAATTTTTGTTTAGTCACAAAGGACATCGTTTTTGTTTGAGTTTTTTGTTTTTCTCTCCTTCTTACGCGAGATGCTTAATTTCTTGTGATTGGAATATTGTTTTGATATAGAATGGAAAGATATTAGTTGGTTTGATTCTTAGTTTTAATAAGTTATGATTTATTATTGATTTGGGATTATTGTAGATGAAACTGTTTCAGTAAAGTGTTTAGGAAATATGACCTTTATATAGGCACGCTAATGAACCATCGTAATTATGGGTACGGTTCACGTGACATAGGTACGATGCCTAATTCCAAAATTTGGGGGTGCATTTTATGTGACCCGATTATAACAACTTCGAATAATAAAGCCCTTTAGAATATTTTGAGGCGTGCCATGCCAAATAAAATCTCCAAACGCATGGCCCTCACTTAATTAGTTTGAATCCTTTAGAAATCGAGGTGTGCCATTTAGTTGAATTTTCCATGGCCCTCGCAAACTTGAAAGTGCGTAGTTGCTTTAGACGCGTAATTTAGATTAATTTTCTTAAACTCGGGTGTGCATTTCATGTGAACCAAATTCAAATCTCAACAACGTTAAATAAAATGTGTGTTGGACCGCGAGTGCATTTCATGTGGCGTGGTTCAAGACGTGTTTTAGATAACGTTGAATCTTCCTTAAAAATACTTAAAAGCGGTTTAATTAGTTAAAATATACCATAGGCTGAAACATGTATTAAAATCAGATAATAGGCCAGTTTTAATAGTTTAAGCGACCATGCTAGAACCACAAAATTCGGGGGTGCCTAACACCTTCCCCCGAGTTAACAGAATTCCTTATTCAGAATTTCTGGTTCGCAGACTTCAAAAGGAAAGTCGAATTTTCCTCGATTTGGGATTCTAAAATAAACCGGTGACTTGGGACACCAGACAACAAACAATCCCAAGTGGCGACTCTGAATTTTAAATAAATAAATCCCGTTTCGATTGTCACTTAAATTGGAAAAACTCCCTTATACTCCCTTCTCGGGGGTGAGAAAAAGGAGGTGTGACAGCTCTGGTGACTCTACTGGGGAAAGTAACCCAGAATCTTCAGTTCAGGGTTCAAGAATTCGAGCTTAGGATAATTTTTATATTTGGCTTTATTTATTATATGAGTTTTTACATGTTTAGAGCCTAATCTGCTAAATGATGTTTTTACCGCTTTGATATTTGTAAACTATATATAAATTTTTTCGAAACCCTCCTCTCTATGAGTCTTCTAAATCATCTGGAAAGTGTACACTTCGTGTGACTTTTTTTTCTGTTAGAGTCATATCCCAATTTTAGAACGAGGTTCGGACAAGTTGCAAAGCCGGTGAAGCTTCTGTATTCCCAGTACGCTGCCCTCCTCGGCACGAGCTGTCCGCTCAGGTAAGCCAGGTCTAGAACAAAAATACCCAGGTTTTTAAACCTAGAATAACTCAGCCTCATGCCAGATCCCTAGTAGGAACGTTTGTTTGCATCATGTGCACTTGACTTAGGGGACTCAACACAGGGGTTGGGTCCGTCTAGGACAGGTGTACCCTAAAATAACAGACCATCCTGATGCATCCTATGTGCTACATGTTGCATTTCTTCAAGGGTAAAAAGGTTATTTGGTGGACCAATGATAGTTGAGGGCAAATGAAAAAAAAGGAAAAAATAAAAAAAGAAAGAAAAAAGAGAGGTTGAAGTGTGAAGATAAAGCGAGCAGGGCTCAATTATGTTTCCTGTCACATTTTTGTTAAGGAAAAAAAGAGCTTGAAAAAAAAAAGATTTTGCACTTTTTTATCATTTTTCGAAAAATTAAAAAATCAAAAAATAAAGAGAAAAGAAAATCCAAAAGATTTTACATGTTTCATCATTTTTCGAAAAAAGACAAAAAATGTGTTTTCTATAAATTAGTTATTTTTTTAATTCTCGCCCGTATCCAATCTGCTCGAACTACGCATACCTGATTCTCGTCTTTCGGGGCGTGATACGTAGGCAACCCACATAGGGTTCGGTCTTCCTAGTAAATCTTAGGTTCTTGGCTTTGCGGGGTCTTAGCCAAATTTTGCACTTCTAGCCACCTTTTGGCTAAATAAGTCATTTTGCAAAAATAGCCTCAATCATGTCTTGCATGTGTCCAGTAGCGAGTGTTATTGTCTCACATAGCGTTGGTTTAAAGTTTTCTCATACAGGTGCGGATCTACCTACCGGAGTTTGAGCATGACAGACACCCCGAGATCATCCAGTCAGGATCATTCAGGAGTTGCTTAAGGGGATTTTTCTTTTTGTGTTTTGAATCTATTTTTCTTTTTATGTTTTCTTTTACCTTCTAGTTTTATACAGTAATCTCGAGTCTTTTGTTATTGTATTTACTATTTCGTATTGAAAAAAAGTGTGTTATAAATCAAAGAACCAAGAAGAAATTTTGTGTTTTCACATTCCCGTTATAAGATTCTTTAGAATACTAATTCTAGAACTGAAAAAAATTCCTTTGAGGTGGTTTTTCCTTTAGGCAATTAATATCAAAATAAAAATTGCTTTTATATTTCCTTTAGTATATTAAGACTAAAAATTCAAAAAAAAAAAAAGAGAATTTCCGTTTAGTACCTCTTTAAAAGTTTTCTTTACGATATTAAGTCCAAAAATCCAAAAAGATTTTCTTTTGAGGTTATTCTTTGGGAAATTAATAAAAAATGAATGAAAAAAAAATTCTTTTTATTTTACAAGAACTTTAGGACATTGTACATAGAAGAAATAACATACCTTATCTTCTGTTTATCTTTAAAAATTTCTTCTTTAGGTAATTAAAAAATTGAAATCCAAAAAAAGTTTTTTTGTTTATCTTTTTCATTTCTCATTTTGAAAACTTTCTTCAAGGATATCAAATGAAAATTCAAAATATTTTTCTTTGGTTTATTGTTTAGATTTCCTTCCTAAAAAAAAGAATCAAAAAATATTTTTCTCTCTTAGGGTTTTTTCCTTAATAATTTCCCATAGAGTGTTTGTTAAGCTTGAGTTTAGAATAGGTTATAGAACATTGAGTCTAGAAAATTTAAAAAAAAAGGGGATTTTAATTCTTTTATTTCTCTTTTCTCATCAGAGTAGTCATTAAGGTAGGAAAAAGAAAAAGAGAACGTTAGTTTGTTTACTTTATTCCCGATCTTCCCGAACTACGCAAAGATCTGATTCATGCGGCGTCATGATACATAGGCAACCTACATAGGGTTCGATCGAATCATTTTTTTATTATTAAAAGAAAAAAAGGAAAAAAGGAAAAAAGAAAGAAAAAAAGAGGTGAAATTATGGGGCGTGAGAAATGAGAGGAAAGAAAAGAGTGATAATTAGAAAAAAAAAGAGGAAGGAAAATGAGCAAGCAAGTGCTAGAAAAGCAAAGAAAAGAGAAGATTCAAATGGACAAATTGGGATGATGCTAAGTGACCGTGTGACCCTCGAAGTCATTATTGAACCGTTAATTGTTGCTTGGTGCATTGCACGAAATGTGATATTTTTAGCTGTTAAATGCCCTAACGCTAATATGATGACTTCATTTTGTTCCTCTTTGTTTTCCTGATTATAGCAGAAGGGTGGTTGGTTTGTGGTTCTTAAGGTAACTCGTCCATACAACACAAGGTCAAAGGGCAAGGTAGTCATGACTAGCAAAAACTTGGGCACAAGAGTTGTTGACCCATCAAGGGAGTTTGTGGAGTCGGAGTCTGAATTGAAAGAGGAGGTCCAAAGGGTGAAACAATAGATGGCAGAAATGTATCAGTCTTGGATCAGGAGGCATCCTCCACCTTCATTCTCCACTAACTACACTGAAAACCCTGCAACTATCCCACCACTATCACAAATCCAGATTCCCACTACTGTTGATATCTCCCCACGACCTTTTTCACACTTTACACGCCAAAACCACCTCATATCCCGCTCCTTTGGCCACTCATGCTCTTACAGCTCCTCCACTAACTATTTTTCCTTGATCCTCTAACGAGACTGTATTCAAAGTCCCCGATGCCCAACACTGTGCTCCATAACCAACTTTTAAAGTCTCGGATCCATATTCTCACATTCCTCATTTTGAGCCTCCCGGTGAAACTGAAAAGCCTGCTAAGACAGTGGAGCAAGATGAGATATCCAGGAAGGTGAAAATCTTAGAGCAGTCTTTAAGAAACATACAAGGGATAGGGAGCCAGATGAGCGTGGCTTACGATGACTTGTTCTTGTTTCTTGACGTCCAACTGCCTGATGGGATTAAGATGCCAAAGTTTGATTTATATGACGGATATGGAGATCCCGTGGCCTATTTGAGAGGCTACTGCAGTAAGATGAGAGGCGCCGGTGGGAAAGACAAATTATTGATGACGTATTTCAATCAAAGTCTGAGTGGGGAAGCTCTAGAGTGGTACACCCGCTAATATGCTAGCAGGTGGTACATGTGGGATGATATGGCTCAGGCCTTTTCCAGGCACTTTCAGTACAATATAGAAATTGTCCTGGATCGTATCTCCCTCACCAAGATGGAAAAGAAGTCTAATGAAAGCTTTAGGGAATATGGGCTCAGATGGAGAGAGCAAGCTACTAGAGTCAATCTCCCAATGGAAGAAAAAGTGATGGTCGAGTACTTTCTCCAAGCTCAAGAGCCAACTTACTTTGGGCATTTGATCACGGCTGTGGGTAGGCCTTTTAATGATGTGGTAAAAATGGGAGAAATGGTAGAAGATGGGTTGAAGTCGAGCAAGATCATGAGCTATTCTGCTTTAAAAGCAACAACACAAGCAATTGAGAACGACACAGAAAGATTGCTGAGTCAGAATGATCGCGATGATGTTGCCATGGTTGTTTCAGAGTCACGACATGGACCAAAGGGCCCGCCTCACCAATATACCCAGCCTTAACTCCAATTCTAAACCTATCCTCGAGCTCCACATAATCCACCTCAATATTATCCTCCGAACAATGTCCGGTCATCTATCCAACCACTAGGTCGCTCCCTATGGCGAGCACCAGCACCGCATAATGTATTCTTGCCTTCACAACATTTTCGAGCACCCAACAACCCCAGGAAACAGGGGAAGGGAAGAGAACAAAGACAAAGAAATAGTCTCACGCCAATTGGGGAGTCCTACACAAGCTTGTTTGAAAAGTTAAAGCATTCTAGCCTGATTGAGCCGCTCCTCGGCTATACTCCAGACCCATATGCAAAAGGCTTTGATCTTACTGTACGATTCATGTACCACTCTAATATCCAAGGGCATAGCATAGAAGATTGTCATTCTTTGAAAAGGGAAATAGAAAGAATGATTCAAGAAGGGGTAATTGTGATCAATGACAATGACAGGGAGCATGCGAATCCTCTTGGGAACTTGCTGACTGATGTTAATGATATTGAAGTTGTTAATGGTTTTGGCAATGTTGATATGGAACCCAGTGGATAAGATGTCGTGGTTGGTAATTGGAAAGACGCTCCATCTCTTGGCTAGCTGGAGAGGAGTCTTGGTGGTTTATATTGTTGTCATTTCTGTTGTCTGGGTTATTTTCAGGGTTGTAATCCGGATATTGTCTTTTGATTCAAACCCTTCTATCCTTTTATTTTGCCTAGTTTGTTTTTTCGTAGTAACTCGTTTAGTGTTGTCTAGGTTTGTTCCAGGGTTGTAACCCCAGTTTATTTTACTTGTTTTGTTGTTCAAACTCTTTCACCATCTGTTTAATGTAATTTTCTGTTTTCTGTTATTTCTAGTCATTTTTTTGTTTAGTTCTCTTTTCATTTATAGTTCTCTTTTGCTCGCTCTAGTGACATGACATGCACACATAATTCTAGGCCTAGTCTTAAAAGTTAGTTTACTCATGAAGCAATGAAGCAATTTTGAAGATGACTGGGGCATTTGAAGGAAATAAGTACATAATTTTGAGATCATTTGAAGCCCGAACTGTGTGAAACTGAGGCAGATAATTTGGGAAGTTAATAGGGTAACAAGAATTTGTCAAAAGAAGAGTGCATCCCGAAGGATTTGAAGCAAGCAACTTTGAGTTCAAGTGCATCTCAAGTTACAAGATAAAGTCAAGAAAGTTGTCTCCGAATTGACGGAGGATATCCATTGTGAAAAGGGAATCACCCAACGAGGGTTCTGCACTTGACAAGGCGCTAGAGAAAAGTGGAAGGCATATCAGTAATACCAATGCCGAAGTTGCAAAAGAAATATTGTGCATGATCTTCAATTTTTATTTCCAGTTGCATGTGTTGCACTTGCCATTTTCAGGGATTGGGAGGCCCTCTTTCAGTTACCCAAAAACTTATACCATTTGATACCCTCTTGAGCCTGTACTAGTTTCTTTGACCTCCCCTCTTTTGGAATCAAGTTAGAGTCATAAAAAAAGGTTTATGTCAAAATAGGTTTGTTTGAAAAGGTTCATACCAAAAGAAAAATTCAAAAAAAAAAAGAAAAGAAAAGAAAAATAGAAATAAAAAAGGAAAAAAAAGAAAATAAAGAAAATAAAAAAAGAGAGAAAAAGAAAAGAAAAAGAAAAATAGCAACAACAAAAGTAGTCCTGTGAACTACATTTGACCTGATTCTTGTCACCACAAGATACGTAGGCAGCCTCACAGTTCAGTCATACCAAATAAAATATTTCATACCCCTGATTTAGAAATTGGGGCAATAGTTTTTAAAATAGATTCCAAAAGTTGTAAATAAATTAACCCTATTGTCCTAGTTATTTTGAGCCTTTATGATATCATTTCTTTCTAATCCTGTCCAAAAGCCACATTACAGTCCAAAAAAGATCTCCCAGATAATCTTTGAGAGTGTTGAGTTAGCCATGCCAGGAGCATATGATGTTTTACCATGGTTAATGCCTTGTCATCTGCAGAATCGGAGGAAATAAGAAGAAAAGAACAAAAAGAGAGAGTCTTATTGGTGAAAACCTTCACAAGCACCATAAGGCGACAATGAGTCGAGAGAAATAACAAAATGAGACAGGCTTGATAGTGAAAACCCTTCGGTCACTACAAGTCGAATAAGGATCAGGAATCGGATTGGATAATCGGAGCATTAAAGCCCAGTTTCACGGTGAAAAGGCACAACAAGAGTTGGACATCAGATTTGCTTGACAGATTAGGCCACTTACTCCAATGGTGCATGTCATGGTCATTAGAGTTGGTATCCAAATCTGATAAGTTTCTACTTTGTAGTTTTCTTGTTAGGAGTCGTCTCATTCCATTGTCCTTTACTCTGTTCCTTTTGTCTTGTTTACTTCCTCTTCCTGAGTCCGTTTGGCCAGAACAAGTGAGAAATGACTTCAAAATTTGACACCATCTTTCCAATTGCACAAAACAGGATCTGGCTAGCATATCAAAGTGGCATAAATCAGGAAAAGAGCAGCAAGCGCCCTGAGTTGGTAACAATCAACATGCTTTGAGATTCATGTGAAATACAAAGGATCGGTATATGTCAATTCATGAACAATGCAACAGATAGAGGGTGTTGGGTTGGAACGGATCAAAGGTATTTTCTGTGATAAAATTGACAAAAGAAAGTGGTTAACTAGTGACAAGCAAGGTCTTCCAAGCATAAATCAAAGTTATCATGGCAAGTGATGGAGCAATAGACCTCAAGGCCAAGGCCAGTGGTTTAAGTCAAGAAGGAACAACATACGCACTGAGTGGGTGGCAATTGACGTGCTTAAGGATTCATGTGAGACACAAAGGTTTGGTAGATGTCAGTTCATGAGCAATGCAACAGATAGAAGGTATTGGGTCTGAATGTAGAAGAGGTATTTTCTGTGATACGGGGGACAAAGAAAATGGTTAGTCAATAAACAAGCAAGGTCTTCGAGTAGAAATCAAAGTTGTCGTGGGAAGTGAAGGAGCAATCGCCCTCAAAGTCAAGGCCACAAACCAACTACCATATTTTTAAAACTGACAAGATTTTCTTGATTTGAAACAGGGGTAGAAAATTTTGTTTGTTTCGAAGAAACCCTACGTAAGGAAAAGCATGCACCAGACAGGTTTGACCATAAATTCTCAGGAGCCTCATGGATAATGGGACCTAGTTTATAATTCAAAACATTCTTGAGTAACAAGATCTAGCATAAGTATACCCCGAAAGGAATATAAGTTGGCTTTAAAGTTTTCATTCTTAGGATAGGATTCAATTTGAAATTTCCAGGACCCTCCTGAATAATGAGACTTAGCTTTAAGACCTCTATTAGATAACAAAATTTGGTGTAAGTTCTGCTGTAGGAAAGTATAGTTTAGCCTTAAAGTTTTCACGCATTAAAATAAGACTTGATTCTGATTTTCAGGACCCTCTTGGATAATGGGATGTAGTATTAAAACTTTCTTAGGTAACAAGATTTAGCAGAAGTCATACCTTTAGGAAGCATAATTCATCTTTAAAACTGTCATTTATATAAGAGTTTTCAGGAACCTCCTGGATAATGGGATCTAGCTTTCAAATTCTTAGAGATATTTGGTAACATGATTCAATTAACACTCACAGATGCGCCCAACTACCAAACTGGGGCAGAAAATTCTCTTTGTTTTGTATATTTTGTTGAAATCAGGCACCCACCTAGAGAGCAAGGGAGAACAACACGAGTTTTAAGGATAGAAATCAGTTCAAGTTCAGCAATCAGGCGCCCACCTGGAGAGCATGGGAATATAGTTCAATGTTTTGGCAATCATGCGCCCACTTGGAGAACACAGGAGTGCAGTTCAAGTTCAGCAATCAGGCGCCCACCTGTAAAGCACGGGAATACAGTTCAAGTTTTGGCAATCAGGCGCCCACCTGGAGAGCACGGGAATACAATTCAAGTTTTGGCAATCAGGTGCCCACCTAGAGATCACGGGAATACAGTTCAAGTTTTAGCAATCAGGCGCCCAACTGGAGAGCACGGGAATGCAGTTCAAGTTTTGGCAATCAGGTGCCCACCTGGAGAACAAAGAAATACAGTTCAAGTTCAGCAATCAAGCGCCCACCTGGAAAGCACGGGAATACAGTTCAAGTTTTGGCAAACAGGCGCCCATCTGGAGAGCACGAGAATACAGTTAAAGTGTTGGAAATCAGGCACCCACCTGGAGAGCACGGGAATACAATTAAAGTTTTGGCAATCAGGCGCCCACCTGGAGAGAACGGGAATACAGTTAAAGTTTTGGCAATTAGGCGCCTACCTGGAGAGCACGTGAATACAGTTAAAGTTTTGGCAATCAGGCACCCACCTGGAGAGCACATGAATATAGTTCAAGTTTTGGCAATCAAGCGCCCACCTGGAGAGCACGGGAATACAGTTCAAGTTCAGTAATCAGGCGCCCACCTGGAGAGCACAGGAATACAGTTCAAGTTTTCATCAATCAGGCGCCCACCTGGAGAGCACGTGAATACAGTTCAAGTTCAGCAATCAGGCGCCCACCTAGAGAGCACGGGAATATAGTTCAATGTTTTGGCAATCAGGCGCCCACCTGGAGAGCACGTGAAATACAGTTCAAGTTCAGCAATCAGGCGCCCACCTGGAGAGCACGGGAATACAGTTAAAGTTTTGGCAATCAGGCGCCCACCTGGAGAGCACAAGAATACAGTTAAAGTTTTGGCAATCAGGCGCCCACCTGGAGAGCACGGGAATACAGTTCAAGTTTGGTAATCAGGCACCCACCTGGAGAGCACGAGAATACAATTCAAGTTCAATAATCAGGCGCCCACCTGGAGAGCACAGGAATACAGTTCAAGTTTTGGCAATCAGGCGCCCACATGGAGAGCACGGGAATACAGTTCAAGTTCAGCAATCAGGCGCCCACCTAGAGAGCACGGGAATATAGTTCAACGTTTTGGTAATCAGGCGCCCACCTAGAGAGCATGGGAATACAGTTCAAGTTCAGGAATCAGGCGCCCACCTGGAAAGCACAGGAATACAGTTTAAGTTTTGGCAATTAGGCGCCCACCTGGAGAGCATGAGAATACAGTTCAAGTTTTGGCAATCAGGCACCCATCTGGAGAGCACGGGAATACAGTTCAAGTTTGGTAATCAGGTGCCCACTTGGAGAGAACGGGAATACAGTTCAAGTTCGGCAATCAGGCGCCCACCTGGAGAGCACGGGAATACAATTAAAGTTTTTGGCAATCAGGCGTCCACCTGGAGAGCACGTAAATACAGTTCAAGTTTGGTAATCATGCGCCTACCTGGAGAGCAAGGGAATACAGTTCAAGTTTTGGAAATCAGGTGCCCACTTGGAGAGCAAGGGAACACAATTCAAGTTTTGGCAATCAGGCACCCACCTGGAGAGCAAGGGCATACAGTTGAAGTTTTGGCAATCAGGCGCCACCTAGAGAGCAAGGGAATATGGTTCTAGTTCAGCAGTCAGGCGTCCCCCTGGAGAATAAGGGAAAGCATCTCAGATTACAATTCAAGTCAGCAACAAAAAAAGCTCGTGGCAAGAATGCGAGTCAATAGTCCGAGGTGATCAACATAAGTTAGTCACAATAAGGAAAAAGAGAGAATGTCAAGAAGTTAATCCAAATGCTGAAGTTGATGAAAGATGTGGGCTGCTCAATACATGGCCGAGGTCACAAGCACTGCATGCCCAGTTTTGATCCGAAATGCTGAAGAAGAACGAGCTAGCACCTGCAACTAGCAAGCGTCAAGGTTCAAATCCAATGTCTTCATAAAGAACCAAGATCAAGACTTATAGATAGGAATCTTGTAACTCGTAGTTGATAGACTTAGCTAGTCTTTTTCATGTTTTGATTTTTGATGTAACATCAGGACCGCGGACCGGAACCTCGGCGGAACGGCACCTCGACCGACTCTCCACCTCGGTATACTCCATCGCCTCACTCACCTCTGAACTACACGTGGCCTGATTCCTTTATAACCAAGGATATGTAGGCAACTCAGATATCGGGGCTCAGTCACATTCCCCTTTTCTCTTAGTTTTAGTTTCTCCAAATAAGGGTCGGGTCAAAAACCTGTCTAATCGTTCTTTGTTTGAAAACTCTTCGCGTTTCCAGTCAAAGAGGGGCAGCTGTAGACATGTGACTTTTGACCCTCCCCAAGATTTTTCATATTTTAGCATGTAAATATTTAATTTAGGCCTAATATAGCTATTTCAACTAATTTTTACTCTTTTACTTTATTTTATTACAAGAAAAATAAAATTACAAAAAATATTCCATTAATGTTTTGTTAGTCATTTTTAACTTTGAAAAATACAAAAAAATAATTTGTTTTAATGGTCAATCTTATTTTAACAGTTATTTTATTTAAGTAGGACTAATTAATAAATAGGGTCGTATTTTAGTCCCGTTCGCGGAGAAAGTATAAAACTTGGGCTCGAGCAACCCATTTTTAGGTCTAATTTTGGACCTAGCCCATAATTCCCAAACTCATAATTTCTAGGCCCATACCCCTAACCTAATCCCTACCCTTATATATAGTATCTAACACCTAAAATAAAAGGGACAAAAAAAATGCCTAAAAACACAGAATAAAAGGAGATCCGCCGCTTTTGGCAAAATTTTGGGATTCCCCATCTGAATTCCTCATCTCCCCATTGAATCCATCGATCAGCAAGAAACCAACCAAAAACTCGAATCTTCTTGATTTATCAAACAACAAAAAAGAGATCAGCGGCATATGACAAAAGGACCTGAAGAACCTAATTCCAAAAATTTCCTAAGTAAAAGAGGGCAGCACTTCGACAAAGAATGAGCAGTCCAAACTCCATGGAATTTCTCTCATTTTGAGAGATAAATGAACTCTACCAGCTTTAATTCCTTAGGCAACCATAAACCCCCCATTATAGCTCAAACTTTAACCCCGGAACTAACCAAAAAATCAATCAAAAACGCAGCTAAAGCCTTGTCCGAAACAGCTCATCGAAATAGCTCCTCACTTTAGCTCCGAAACACCATTTCTTCTACCAAAAAATGCAACCATGGAGCCTGGGAGTTGAGGCAGGCGAGGTTTGTCGAGGTTTTATCAATGGGTTTCGGCTCAAGAGGTTGTCCTTTTCGCGGTTCCGGTTTCTAGTTCCTTGCGAAACAAATGCTTGATTTGCTTTGTAATCTGAGCTCGAGATCTTGTGAATCGGAAATTGCGGCTGTTTGAGGTTTTCTTCGTGTTCGTTGTTTCTTTGATGATTATGATTGGCATATGATTGTTCTGTTATTTTGTGTTGTTTTAAAACTTTCCCTTAATTTGATTTGTCTATGCTTAGTTTGAATATGATACTTTAATTGGAACAGAAACTATTTCACTTCATTTATTGTGTAAAGCTTCTTACATCTTATAAAGATATAGATTCTGCTGCGCATTTAGTGGTAAATTGACTTACTGCAATTTTTGTTTTAGTCACAAAGGACATCGTTTTTGTTTGAGTGTTTTGTTTTTCTCCTTCTTACGTGAGATGCTTAATTTCTTGTGATTGGAATATTTTTTTTCTCACGTAATTTCTTGTGATTGGAATATTTTTTTGATATAGAATGGAAAGATATTAGTTGGTTTGATTCTTAGTTTTAATAAGTTATGATTTATTATTGATTTGGGATTATTGTAGATGAAACTGTTTTAATAAAGTGGTTTAGGAAATATGACCTTTATATAGGCACGCTAATAAACCATCATGATTATGGGTACAGTTCTCGTGATATAGGTACGATGCCTAATTTTAAAATTCGGGGGTGCATTTTATGTGACCCGATTATAACAACTTCGAATAATAAAGCCCTTTAGAATAATTTGAGGTGTGCCATGCCAAATAAAATCTCAAAATGCATGACCCTCACTTAATTATTTTTAATTCTTTAGAAATCGAGGTGTGCCATTTAGTTGAATTTTCTATGGCCCTGACAAACTTGAAAGTGTGTAGTTGCTTTAGGCACGTAATTTAGATTAATTTCCTTAAACTCGGGTGTGCATTTCATGTGACCCAAATCCAAATCTCAACAGCGTTAAATAAAATGTGTCGCGGACCGCGGGTGCATTTCATGTGGCGTGGTTCAAGTCGTGTTTTAGATAACGTCGAATCTTCCTTAAAAATACTTAAAAGCGGTTTAGTAAGTTAAAATATACCATAGGCTAAAACATGTATTAAAATCAAATAATAGGCCAATTTTAATAGTTTAAGCGACCGTGCTAGAACCACAGAATCTAGGGGTGCCTAACACCTTTCCCCAGGTTAACAGAATTCCTTATTCAGAATTTTTGGTTCGCGGACTTCAAAAGGAAAGTCGAATTTTCCTCGATTTGGGATTATAAAATAAACCGGTGACTTGAGACACCAGAAAACAAACCATCCCAAGTGGCGACTCTGAATTTTAAATAAAAAATTCCGTTTCGATTGTCACTTAAATTGGAAAAACTCTCTTATACTCCCTTCTCGGGGGTGAGAAAAAGGAGGTGTGACAATTGTGTATGCCGAGCGGCACTTTTAAACTCTGTTTTATTACTCTTCATTTTGTTTTAATTGTTTCATTTCCGCAATTTGGTTTATCTTACGCAATTTAGGCTTACCTAGTCATAGGGACTAGGTGCCATTACAATGGTTCACGGAGGGCAAACCGCGATCGTGACATTCTCAAACTTACGTCGATTAACTTATGACAAGTTCAACGTACAATACTACAGAGTGTAACATCGTTGTATTATAATACTACGTGTCATAACATCATCGTAATATAATACTATGGGGCATAACATCGACATAGTACTGTAGGGTATAACAAAGACAACAAAAAACTAAATAATACAAAGGATTTTGAAAGGAAGAGACAATGTGATATAGAAGATTTAGGCAGCAAAATTGAATCGAAGAAGCAGCAAGGCGTAGCGAGCCAATTTGCTCGCACTAGAGCAGGCGACATGAGGGCTGAAGCGAGATGGAGCTCGCGCTTGAGCTTTCTAGGCGCGGTCTGTCACGAGCCTGCGTGTTCCGGGTTTCAAGTCTATTTTGTCTCATTTTCAGTTTTGGACTTGATTATTTCGTCTAGGCCTTTTCCCTACACATATAAATAGTCATTAAACACTATTTTTAGGAGATTAGACCTGACTTTAGACGAGGGGAGAGCATAGAGCCGCCGTGGAGGCCGGAATTTATCAGATTCCATCTTTCTTCCATCAAATTTAGTAATCTTTACTTCTTATTTTTTGATTCATTATTTTGCTACCATGTCTATGTGGAGCTAAACTCCACGTTCTAGAATTGTGGTTATCATGAATATTGAAGTTTATTAATTATATTACCGTTAATTCTAGTTATCATCTTTGGTTATTTCTCTAATTTTATGCATAATTGTTTATTTTTTGGCCAGCAGTTGAGTTCTATTTACTATCTATGCTATGCTTGAGAAAGTCGTGTGTAGATTAGAGTAGAATTAGAGAGAGATTGTTTCTAAACCCGTGGCTCGAGGAATGATTTCGCGGTTAGTATAAGAATATACCTAACAATCTTGCTTAGTTGAATATTGTATTATATTCGTTCATGATAGATTCAAAACCATAGGAATATATGGTTGATATATTATGGATAGACTAATAGTATTATAGGAACATGCTATTTATATAAACGAATCGGTCAACTAGAAACTATAACTAATTTGGATTAATAGTTGTAATTACGAACTCAATAGGATTGATAAACCGACCACAACCTTAGAATCTATATCTCCCTTGGTTACGTGTTTAAATTTCACAATAGTACTTGTAATAGAAAAGTTAAACTTTAGATTATATTGGACAGTAAATTGATTTTACTTAGCTTAGTTAATGGTTAATCTAAGTCTTTGTGGGTTCGACATCAGACTTTGAGTCACTTTATAACTTGACGGCCACGTATGCTTACGCGTACTTGGGGAACCAGCAGCTTCTTCACAGTTGCTGAGTTAGGAATAAATCTGTTTGTTTTTCTGCAATTTCGAACGATTGATAGCTTGAGCCTATATAGATTTCGAGAAGTTATTAGCATTTTTTCAAAATGCAATTGCTTATTAATGCAAAAACTTATAATTCTCTTCCCCCCTGAAAAGAAGGGGAATGATCCACAGGGAAGCCTCTATTCATTTCTTAAAAATTAAGTATACTATTTATGGCTTTGAGTGCATACTACTAAGAAAACATCTTCAGCAAAAGTAACACCTTTAAACAGCAAGACATGGAAGCGAAGAACTATTATGATGGTTAGATAATCTTTTGCTCGGTAGTAAAGTTCCTACTAGGAAGTAAATTTTCTATTGGGCCAAAGGTTACCCGATTGTTCACGAGTGCAAGCCACTAGTGTATGTGTAACGACCCGGCCGGTCGTTTTAAGAATTAACGCCTCGATCCCCTATTAACTGCTTTCCCCGTATTTGTTTCTGCTATTTTGAGTTGCTAGGAGGATCCTTTTTGTATTTTGGAATTGTTCTAGGACACTTAGTCCCTAAATGAGAACTTAAGCTTTAGAATTTGGACCGTAGTCAGAGCAGTGTGAAGAAGGCCTCAGAATGAAATTCCATCGATTATGTTAGCTCTGTTGAGTAATTTTGGGCTTAGGGGCGTGTTCGGATTGTGTTTTGGAGGTCCGTAGCTTATTTAGGCTTGAAATGCCGAAAGTTGAATTTTTGAAGTTTCTGGATCGATATTGAGATTTTGATATCGGGGTCCCTAATCTGATTCTGAAAGTTGGAATAGCTCCGTAGTGTTTAATGTGACTTGTGTGCAAAATTTGGGGTCATTCGGACTTGGTTTGGTTGGTTTTATCATCGGTGTAGGATTCTTGAAATTTCTAGTCATAAGGCTTCGATTGGAGAGTGATTCGTGGTTTTAGCATTGTTTGATGTGATTCGAGGGTTGGAATATGTTCATATGATACTTTAGGATTGGTTAGCATATTTGGTTGAGGTACCGGGGGCCTCGGGTGAGTTTCGGGTGCTTAACGGAAGTTGAATTGGACTTAGAAAAATTTGAGTTTTGGCTGAGCCTGTCATAATCGGACCTGTGTATGTGGCACCGCAGAAGCGGTTAGGGAATCGCATGTGCGATCTGAGGCAAAGGTGAAGTTGGTCGCTGATGCGGCCCATGGACCGCAGAAGCAGACCGCATCTGTGGGTAAGTGGTCGCAGATGCATAAGCTGGGGTTTTAAGGAAATATCACATGTGCGGTTAATTTGCCGCAGAAGTAGGACCGCAGGTGCGTTCCTATGGTCGCAAAAGTGAAAATCGCTAGGCAGTAAAGGGTAAAAATGAGGTTTGTACTCATAACTTGAAAAAATGATTTGGAGCTCGGTTGAGGGCGATTTCTCGAGGGTTTTTGAAGGAGAAACATTGGATAACGTTTTCTATCTTGATTTTGATCCTAGAATTATGATCTATTGTTATTTTCCTCTTCTAATTAAGGAAATTGGAGGTAAAAGTTTGAAAATGGGAGAAAAGTTCCCCAATTGAAAATCCGAGATTTGAGTGAGATTTTGACGTCGGATTTTGGTGATTTTGTTTGAGTGTTCTCGTGAGTGAATGGGTGTTATAATTGGTAACTTTTACCCAAATCCTAGACGTGGGTCTGGAGAGGATTTTTGGGCGTTTTCCTATTTTTCTTATCGTAGCTTCGATTTCTTTAGCTATATTAGTTGTTTGTAGTTATATTTACGTTATGATATTTATTTGAATAGATTTGGGCCACTCGGAGTTGGATACTCATGGCAAAAGCGTGGTTTCAGGTTGATTTTTGAGCTGATTCGAGGTAAGTGGCTTGACTAACCTTGTGTGGGGGAACTCCCCTTAGGATTTGGTATTGTTGTTATATGATTGTCGTGTACTTAAAGCCTCTTGTTTAGTTTAGGAAAAGCATGCTTATGTGGATTAATTGTCTTACCTGCTTTAATTGCCTACTTGTACTCTGTGTTGCATGTTATAGTAGAATTCCTTGTTTAATTTCTCGAATAGAACAATAAATTCTTCTAAGATTGTTGTGTGTTTACTTTGGGACTATGGGACGATATCCCAGGAGATCCCCCTACATGTCTACTTTGGGACTACAGATCGGTATTTCGGTAGATCACCCTGCACATTTATATTTGGGGCTACGTGACAGCACCCGGTAGATCCCATGTACTGGATATTTACTTTGGGACTACGGATTGGTATTTCGGGAGTTTCCCCTGCATATTTATGATTTGGACTACGGGACGATATCTCGGGAGATCCTCTGCACATTTATGTTTGGGACTACGGGACAATATCCCGGGAGATCCCCTGTTACCATTTCTGTGTACCGAGTTAGATTCTTTCTGTGATTTTATTCGTGATAGACTGTTAGCATTTTAATTATTTTGTCGTATTTCATATTGTTTTACCTTGTTTTTCATCTATAACCATTAGGTCCCTGATCTTCCTCATCACTACTCGACCGAGGTTAGGCTTGGAACTTAGTGAGTACCGCTGTGGTGCACTCATACCCTTTCCTGTACATATTTTTCGTGTGCAGACCAAGGTTCTTCAGCTCAGCCATACTTCCAATGAGGCGAGGCGATCTTCAGAGACTTCAAGGTATATCTACCGCGTCCGCAGACCGAGGAGTCCCTCTCTATTCTCTCTTTTAGCTATAACCCTTTTGTATTTTTCCTTTGATTAGACATTCTGGAGTTAGAACACTATATAGTATCTGCAACTTGTGATTTCATGAGATTCCGGGTTTTGGGAGTTGATTCAGTTTGAGAATGTATATTTGTATATGGCGAGTGGCATCTTAAACGTTTTATTTATGTTTATTCCGCAGTTTTTGGCTAGTTTTATCTTTAGTTTCTTTTTTTTCCGCAAATTGTTAGGCTTACCTAGTCGTAGAGACTAGGTGCCGTCACAGCTCATGGAGGACGAACTTGGGTCGTGACAAGTTGGTATCAGAGCTCTAGGTTCATAGGATTCATGAATCACAAGCCGATTTATTAGAGTCTCGTGGATCGGTACGGAGACGTCTGTACTTATCTACGAGAGTCTATGTAACTGTTAGGAAAATTCCACTTCATTTGATTTCCTTGTCGTAGGAGATTTTTGATATCACAATTCTAAACTTCTATCTTCTATTCTATCACAGATGGTGCAGACACCTACTATAGGAGATGACCAAGTACTCGCTCCCCCTGCTAGATCTGTCAGAGGTCAAGGCCGGGGTAGAGGCCGAGGACGCGCCCGTGGTACAACCAGAGCACAGAGGAGCCACCAACAGCTCTAACTGGAGTCTAGGCACCTGATACGCCTACTACTACTACTATTCCAGCTCTTCAGGAGACTCTTGCACAGTTCGTGAGCAAGTACACCACTCTAGCTCAGGTAGGGTTTATTCCCCTTATTGCAGCCACATCCCTGGCTGGGAGAGGAGCACAGAATCCTGCCACCCACACTCCTGATCAGCGGGTCCACGTTGATAAGATCCCAGAGGTTATACCGGTACCGCTTGTGGCCCCAGTTCACCTCGAGGATAGGGCATCGACTTCATAGGATGAGCAGCGGAGGCTTGAGAGGTTCAAGAAGTACAAGCCTCCTATATTTAGTGGTTTAGCATCAGATGATGCCTTGGGATTTTTGGAAGAGTGTTACCATATCCTCCGCACTATGGGTATATCAGGATCGAGTGGGGTTTCTTTCACTACCTTCCAGCTTCGAGGAGCAGCCTACCAGTGGTGATGTACTTTTAAGTTGGACAGTCCAGCTGAGGCAGCATCCCTTACTTGGACTCAGTTCTCAGATATGTTCCTAAGAAAGTTTGTCCCAAGAGCCTCAGGGATGCATGACACACATAGTTTGAGCGTTTGTGCCAGGCACTATGACTGTTTTGGAGTGTGCTGTTCGTTCCATTGACTTTGCTAAGTATGCACCAGCCTTGGTTGCTACAGTTCGTGAGAGAGTTCATCAGTTTATTGAGGGGATCATTCCCAACATCAGGTCTAGCATGGCTCGGGAGTTGGAGATGGATATTTCTTATCAGCAGGTGGTGAGAATTGCTAGGAGAGTGGAGGGTATGCATGCTCGGGATAGAGAGGAGAGGGAGGCCAAGAGGTCTCGAGAGTCGGGCCATTATTTTGGTGCCCGTGCTCCAGCTGGTATTCGACATGGTAGGGGTTATATGAGTTGCCCCTTCATTCAGCTCTTCCAGCTTCGAGGAGCAGCCTATCAGTGGTGGCGTACTTTTTGGTTGGACAGTCCGACTGAGGCAGCATCCCTTACTTGGAATCAGTTCTCAGACATGTTCCTAAGAGAGTTTGTCCCTCAGAGCCTCAGGGATGCATGGCGCATAGAGTTTGAGCATTTGTGCCAGGGCACTACGACTGTTTCGGAGTGTGCTGTCTGTTTCACTGACTTGGCTAAGCATGCACCAGCCTTGGTTGCTACAGTTCATGAGAGACTTCATCGGTTTATTGAGGGGCTCATTCCTAGTATCAGGTCTAGCATGGCTCGGTAGTTGGAGATGGATATTTCTTGTCAGCAGGTGGTGAGCATTGCTAGGAGATTGGAGGGTATGCATGCTCGGGATAGAGAGGAGAGGGAGGCCAAGAGGTCTCGAGAGTCGGGCCATTATTTTGGTGCCCGTGCTCCAGCTGGTATTCGACATGGTAGGGGTTATATGAGTTGCCCCTTCATTCAGCTCTTCCAGCTTCGAGGAGCAGCCTATCAGTGGTTGCGTACTTTTTGGTTGGACAGTCCGACTGAGGCAGCATCCCTTACTTGGAATCAGTTCTCAGACATGTTCCTAAGAGAGTTTGTCCCTCAGAGCCTCAGGGATGCATGGCGCATAGAGTTTGAGCATTTGTGCCAGGGCACTACGACTGTTTCGGAGTGTGCTGTCTGTTTCACTGACTTGGCTAAGCATGCACCAGCCTTGGTTGCTACAGTTCATGAGAGACTTCGTCGGTTTATTGAGGGGCTCATTCCTAGTATCAGGTCTAGCATGGCTCGGTAGTTGGAGATGGATATTTCTTATCAGCAGGTGGTGAGCGTTGCTAGGAGAGTGGAGGGTATGCATGCTTGGGATAGAAAGGAGAATGAGGCCAAGAGGTCTCGAAAGTCGGGCCATTATTCTGGTGCCCGTGCTCCAGCTGCAGTACATCATGATAGGGGTTATATGAGTTGCCCCTTCATTCAGATCTTCCAGCTTCGAGGAGCAGCCTACAAGTGGTGGTGTACTTTTGAGTTGGACAGTTCAGCTAAGGCAGCATTCCTTACTTGGACTTAGTTCTCAGATATGTTCCTAAGAAAGTTTGTCCCTCAGAGCCTCAGGGACGCATGACGCACAGAGTTTGAGCATTTGTGACAGGGCACTCTGACTATTTCGAAGTATGCTATCCGTTTCACTGACTTGGATAAGCATGCACCAGCCTTGGTTGCTACAGTTTTGAGAGAGTTTGCCGGTTTATTGAGGGTCTCATTCCCATCATCAGGTCTAACATGGCTCGGAAGTTGGAGATGGATATTTCTTATCATTAGGTGGTGAGCATTGCTAGGAGAGTGGAGGGTATGCATGCTCGGGATAGAGAGGAGAGGGAGACCAAGAGGTCTCGAGAGTCAGGCCATTATTCTGGTGCCCGCGCTCCAACTGCAGTTCATCATGGTAAGGGTTATATGAGTTGCCCCTTCATTCAGCTCTTCCAGCAGCTAGTGGTATTCCAGCTCCTCCTAGACCTTAGGAGCCTTATTATGCACCTCCAATATCTAGTGCGCCTTCTACACGGGGTGCTTTTAGTGGTAAGTCCAGCAGACCTGGCCCGAACCAGTCACAACCGCCACGTCCTCCTAGAGCCTGTTTTGAGTGTGGTGACACACGCCATATGGTGAGGGATTGCCCCAGACTTAAGAGGGGTGCACCTCCACAAACTTCTTAGCCACAACGTGCCCCACATAGTTCCTATGCTATGATTACACCACCAGTTGCTACCCCACCTGCCCAGCTAGCTAGAGATGGAGGTTGGGGAGGTAGAGGTCACCCTAGAGGGGGAGGCCAGGCCAGATATTATGCCTTTCCTTCCCGTACTGAGGACAGACCAGTTGCTCTTAATGGTTTTGAGACCAGAGCCGATTTATTATCGCTCAGCATAGTAGATTTTGATGTTATCTTTGTCATGGACTTGTTGCCGCCCCATTATGCTATTCTTGATTGTCTTTCCAAAACTGTGACGTTGGCTATCTAGGTATACCGCGAGTAGAGTGGAGGGGTACTTTAGATCACATTCCCTATAGAGTTATTTCATTCCTTAAGGCTCAGTGAATGGTTGAGAAGGGGTGTGACGCGTATCTGGCCTATGTGAGAGATGTTAGTATTGATACCCCTATAGTTGATTTAGTCCCAGTAGTACGTGACTTCCCTAATGTGTTTCCAGCTGATTTTCCAGGTATGCCACCGGATAGAGATATTGATTTCGGCATTGATTTATTGCCGGGCACTCAGCCCATTTCTATTCCGCTGTATCATATGGTTTCCCTTGAGTTGAAGGAGTTGAAGGATCAATTATAAGAGTTGCTTGATAATGGTTTATTCGGCCAAATGTATCACCTTGGGGTGCTCCTGTCTTGTTTGTGAAGAAAAAGGACAGTTCTATGCGTATGCGCATTTATTATCGCTAGTTGAACAAAGTTACAGTGAAGAACTGGTATCTTTTGCCTCATATTGATGATTTGTTTGACTAGTTACAGGATTCCCCAATGTTTTCTAAGTTTGACTTACATTTAGGTTACCATCAGTTGAAGATTCGGGAGCCAGATATCCCAAAGACTGCTTTCAGGACTCGGCATGGTCATTACGAGTTCCTTGTTATGTCATTTGGGCTGACCAATGCCCCAACAGACTTCACGCATTTGATGCATAGTGTGTTCCGGCCATATCTTGACTCGTTCGTCATTGTCTTTATTGATGATATTCTGGTATACTCTTGGAGTTAGGAAGATCATGAGCAATACCTGAGGACAGTGCTTCAGACTCTGAGAGAAAAGAAGTCATATGCAAAGTTCTCGAATGTGAGTTTTGGTTGGATTCTGTGACATTCTTGGGTCACGTGGTGTCTAGTGAGGGGATAAAGTGGATCCGAAGAAAGTGGAAGTAGTGCATAGTTTTCCCAGACCATCCTCAGATACAGAGATCCGTAGTTTTCTTGGCTTGGCGGGTTATTACCGTCAATTTGTTGAGGGGTTTTCATCAATTTCAGCACCTATGACCAGACTGACCCAGAAGGGTGCTCCATTCCAGTGGATGGAAGAGTACGAGGCGAGCTTCCAGAAGCTCAAGACAGCTTTGACTACAGCCCCGGTCTTGATATTGCCTACAGGTTCGGGGTCTTATACTATCTATTGTGATTCCTCGAGGATTGGCCTTAGAGCGCTATTGTTGCATGATGGTAGGGTGATTGCCTACGTGTCCGGACAGTTGAAGGTACATGAGAAGAACTATCCTGTCCATGATCTTGAGTTGGCTGCTATTGTTCACGCCTTGAAGATCTGGCACCATTATTTGTACGGTGTTCCTTGTGAGATTTATATTGATCACCAGAGTTTACAACATCTGTTCAAGTAGAAGGATCTTAATTTGCGCCAGAGGAGGTGGTTAGAACTGCTGAAGGACTATGATATCACAATCTTGTACCACCCGGGCAAGGCCAATGTGGTGGTCGATGCCTTAAGTCGCCGGGCGGAGAGTTTGGGGAGATTGGCTTATTTACCAGCATCGGAGAGGCCCATGGCGATGGATGTTCAAGCCTTAGCCAGTCGGTTTGTGAGATTGGATCTTTCGGAGCCTAGTCGGGTTCTAGGTTACATGATTTCTCGGTCTTCCTTATTTGATTGTATCAGGGAGTGTCAGTATGATGACCCTCATTTGATCGTCCTCAAGGATAAGGTTCTGCATGGTGATGCCAGAGATGTGATTATTGGTGATGACGGGGTATTGAGGATGCAGGGTCGGGTATGCATACCCAATGTTGATGAGCTTCGGGAGTTGATTCTACAGGAGGCCCATAGTTCGCGGTACTCCATCCATTCGGGTACCGCGAAGATGTTCCAAGATTTGAGACAATACTAATGGTGGAGGCGGATGAAGAAGGATATAGTTGGGTTCGTAGCTTGGTGCCTCAATTGTCAGCAGGTAAAGTATGAGCACCAGAGACCTGGTGGGTTTCTTCAGCAGATAGAGATTCTAGAGTGGAAGTAGGAGCGGATCACCATGGACTTCGTAGTTGGACTCCCACGGACTTTGAAGAAGTTCGATTCCATTTGGGTGATTGTGGATCAGCTAACCAAGTCCGCGCACTTCATTCCTGTGTGTACTACCTATTCTTTGGAGCGGTTGGTGGAGATTTATATCCGGGAGATTTTTCATCTGCATAGTATTCCAGTTTCTATCATTTCAAATAGAGGTACTAAGTTCATATCACGGTTCTGGAGGGCCGTTCAGCATGAGTTGGGTACTCGGGTGGAGTTGAGCACAACATTTCACCCCTAGACGGATGGATAGTCCGAGCGTACTATTTAGATTCTTGAGGATATGCTCCGTGCGTGTGTGATGGAGTTTGGAGGTTCTTGGGATCAGTTCTTGCCACTGACGGATTTTTCCTACAACAATAGTTATCAGTCCAACATTTAGATGGCTCCGTATGAGGCTTTATATGGTAGCAGTGTAGATCCCCAATGGTTTGGTTCGATCCGGGCGAGGCTAGATTATTGGGCATAGACTTGGTTCAGGATGTCTTGGAGAAGGTTAAAGTGATTCAGGATAGACTCTGTATAGCCCAGTCCAGACAGAAGAGTTACGTGGACCATAAGGTTCGTGGTGTTTCCTATATGGTTGGAGAGCGGGTCTTGCTTTGGGTTTTGCCTATGAAGGGCGTTATGAGATTCGGGGAGAAAGGGAAATTGAGTCCGAGGTTTATTGGTCCTTTCGAGATATTACGACGTGTTGGGGAGGTTGCTTATGAGCTTGCCTTACCTCCCAGCTTGGTAGGAGTCCATCCGGTATTTCATGTATCGATGCTCCGGAAGTATAACGGTGATCCATCGCAAGTGTTGGATTTTAGCTCAGTCCAGTTGGACAAGGATCTATCTTATGTTGAGGAGCCAGTGGTGATATTAGATAGGCAGGTTCGAAAGCCGAGGTCAAAGAACCTTGCATCAGTGAAGGTTCAGTGGCGGGGTTAGCCGGTTGAGGAGCTGACTTGGGAGATCGAGCAAGATATGCGTAGCCGTTACCCTCATCTTTTCACTACTTCATGTATGTCTCTATGCTCGTTCGAGTACGAACGCATGTTTTAAGAGGGGGAAGATGTAACGATCCGGCCGGTAATTTTAAGAATTAATGCCTCGATCCCCTATTAAGTGCTTTCCTCGTGTTTGTTTCTACTATTGTGAGTTGCCGGGAGGATCCGTTTTGTATTTTGGATTTGTTTTGGGAAACTTAGTCCCTAAATGATAACTTAAGCTTTATAATTTGGATCGTAGTCGGAGCAGTGCGAAGACGGCCTCGAAATGGAATTCCATCGATTCCGTTAGCTCCGTTAAGTGATTTCGGGCTTAGGTGCGTGTTTGGATTGTGTTTTGGACGTCCGTAGCTTATTTAGTCTAGAAATGCCGAAAGTTGAATTTTTTGAAGTTTCCAGATCGATAGTGAGATTTTGATATCGGGGTCGGAATTCAATTCTAAAAGTTGGAATAGCTCCGTAGTGTTGAATGTGACTTGTTGAAAAATTTAGGGTCATTCGGACTTGATTTAGTTGGGTTTATCATCGGGTGTAGGATTCTTGAGATTTCTAGTTCATAAGGCTTGGATTGGAGAGTGATTCGTGGTTTTAGCGTTGTTTGATGTGATTCGAGGGTTGGAATAAGTTCGTATGATATTTTAGGATTGGTTGGCATGTTTGGTTGAGGTAGAGGGGGCCTCGGGTGAGTTTCGGGTGCTTAACGGAAGTTGAGTTGGACTTAGGAAAATCTGAGTTTTGGCTGAACCTGTCATAATCGCACCTGTGTGTGTAGCACCGCAGAAGCGGTTAGGGAACCACAGGTGCGATCTGAGGCAAAAGTGAATTTGCTCGCAGATGTGGCCCATTGACCGCAGAAGCGGACCGCATCTGCGATTAAGTGGTCGTAGATGCAGAAGCTGGGTTTTAATGAAATATCGCAGGTGCGGTTAATTTGCCGCTGAAGCGGGACCACAGGTGCAGTCCCATGGTCGCAGAAGCGGAAATCGCTAGGCAATAAAAGGAAAAAATGAGGGTTTGAACTCATAACTTGGAAAAACGATTTGGAGCTCGGTTGAGGGCGATTTCCCTAGGGTTTTTGAAGGAGAAACATTGGGTAACGTTTTTATATTGATTTTGATCCTAGAACTAAGATCTATTGTTATTTTCCTCTTTTAATTAAGGAAATTGGGGGTAAAAGTTTGAAAGTGGGAGAAATGTTTCCAATTGAAAATCCAAGATTTGAGTGAGATTTTGACGTTGAATTTTGGTGATTTTTGTTCGAGTGTTCTCGTGGCTGAATGGGTGTTTTAAATTGGTAACTTTTACCCGATTCTGTTATGGTATTTATTTTATTAGATTTGGGCACTCGAAGTTGGATACTCGTGAAAAGAGCGTGGTTTCGAGTTGATTTTTGAGCTGGTTCGAGGTAAGTGGCTTACCTAACCTTGTTTGGGGGAACTCCCCTTATGATTTGGTATTGTTGTTATATGAGTGCTGTGTACGTGAGGTGACGAGTGCGTGCACGTGCTAATTGTTGAAAAATCCCATTTTCATTAAGTAAATATGTATATTTTCTTGTAATTGAGCAACATTTGTACTTGAAGCCTCTTGTTTAGTTTAGGAAAAGCATGCTTATGTGGATTAATTGCCTTACCTCCTTTAATTGCCTACTTGTACTCTGTGCAGCATGTTTGAGTAGAATTCCCTGTTTAATTTCTCGAATAGAACTGTAAATTCTTTTGACATTATTGAGTGTTTACTTTCGAACTACGGGACAATATCCCGAAAGATCTCCCTGCATGTTTACTTTGGGACTATAGATCGGTATTCCGGTAGATCCCCCTGCATATTTATATTTGGGACTACGGGACAGCACCCGGTAGATCCCATGTACTGGATATTTACTTTGGAACTACGAATTGGTATTCCAAGAGTTTCCCCTGCATATTTATGATTCGGACTACGGGACTATACCCCGAGAGATCCTCTAGACATTTACGTTTGGGACTACGGGACGATATCCCGAAGATACCATGTTGCCATTTCTGTGTACAGAGTTAGATTCTTTTTGTGATTTTATTCATTATAGACTATTAGCATTTTAATTATTTTGTCATATTTCATATTGCTTTACCTTGTTTTTCATATGTAACCAGTAGGGCCCTGACTTTCCTCGTCACTACGCGACCGAGGTTAGGCTTGTCACTTACTGAGTACTGCTGTGGTGTACTCATGCCCTTTCCTGCACATGTTTTTCGTGTGCAGATCCAGGTTCTTCAGCTCAACCATACTTCCAGTGAGGCGAGGTGATCTTCAGAGACTTCAAGGTATATCTGTCGCGTCCGCAGACCGAGGAGTCCCTCTCTATTCTCTCTTTTAGTTATAACCTTTTTATATTTTTCCTTCGATTAGACATTCTGAAGTTAGAACACTATGTAGCATCCGCAGCTTATAATTTCATGAGATTCCTGGTTTTGGGAGTTGATTCAGTTTGAGAGTGTATATTTGTATATGTCGAGCGGCATCTTAAACGTTTTATTTATGTTTATTCTGCAGTTTTTGGCTAGTTTTATATTTCATTTCTTTTTTTTCCACAAATTGTTAGGCTTACCTAGTCGTAGAGACTAGGTGCCGTCACGACAGTTCTGGGAGGCCGAACCGGGATCGTGACAAGTTGGTATCAGAGCTCTAGGTTCATAGGAGTCATGAATCACATGCCGATTTATTAGAGTCTCGTGGATCGGTACGGAGACGTCTGTACTTATTTGCGAGAGGTTATGTAACTGTTAGGAAAATTACACATCATTTGATTTCCTTGTCGTGCGAGATTTTTGATATCACAGTTCTAAACTTCTATCTTCTATTCTCTCACAGATGGTGAGGACACGTGCTATCAGAGATGACCAGGCACCCGCGACCCCCTACTAGAGCCATCAGAGGTCGGGGCCGGGGTAGAGTCCGAGGACGTGCCCATGGCACAACCAGAGCATCCGCGAGAGCTGCCATAGAGGAGCCACCGGCAGCTCCAACCGGAGTCTAGGCACCTGATACGCCTACTGCTACTACTATTCCAGCTCTTCCGGAGACTCTTGCACAGTTCGTGACCATGTACACTACTATAGCTCAGGCAGGGTTTATTCCCCTTATTGCGGCCACATCCCCATGTACACTCCTACCGCCCGTACTTCTAATCAACAGGTCTAGGTTGATCAGATCGCAAAGGTTATACCAGTACTGCCTGTGGCCCCAGTTTAGCCCGAGGACAAGACATCGACTTCATAGGATGATCAGCGAAGGCTTGAGAGGTTCTAGAAGTACAAGCCTCCTGTATTCAGTGGTTTAGCATCAGTGATGCCCCGATATTTCTGGAGGAGTGTTGCCGTATCCTCCGCACTATGGGTATATCAGGATCGAGTGGGTTTTCTTTCACTGCCTTCCATTTTTGAGGAGTAGCCTACCAGTGGCGGCGTACTTTTGACTTGGATAGTCCGGCTGAGGCAGCATCCCTTACTTGGACTTAGTTCTCAGATATGTTCCTAAGAGAGTTTGTCCCTCAAAGCCTCAGGGACGCATGATGCACAGAGTTTGAGCATTGTGCCAGGGCACTCTGACTGTTTCGTAGTATGTTGTCCGTTTCACTGACTTGGCTAAGAATTCACCAGCCTTGGTTGCTACAGTTCGTGAGAGAGTTTGCTGGTTTATTGAGGGGCTCATTCCCAGTATCAGGTCTAGCATGGCTCGGGAGTTGGAGATGGATATTTCTTATCAGCAGGTGGTGAGCATTGCTAGGAGAGTGGAGGGTATGCATGCTCGGGATAGAGAGGAGAGGGAAGCCAAGAGGTCTCGAGAGTCAAGCCATTATTCTGGTGCCTGTGCTCCAGCTGTAGTTCATTATGGTAGGGGTTGTATGAGTTGCCCCTTCATTCAGCTCTTCCAGTAGCCAATAGTATTCCAGCTCCTCCTAAACCTTAAGAGCCTTATTATGCACCTCCAGTATCTAGTGCGCCTCCTACACGGGGTGCTTTTAGTGGTCAATCCAGCAGACTTGGCTCGAGCCAGTCACAATCGTCACGTCTTCCCAGAGCATATTTTGAGTGTGGTGACACATGCCATATGGTGAGGGATTGCCCCAGACTTAAGAGGGGTGCACCTCCATAGACTTCTCAGCCACAGCGTACCCCGCATAGTTCCCATGCTATGACTACTCCACCAGTTTCTACCCCACCTGCCTAGCCAACTAGAGATGGAGGTCGGGGAGGTAGAGGTTGCCCTAGAGGTGGAGGCCAGGCCAGATATTATGCCCTTCCTGCCCGTGCTGAGGTTGTCGCCTCCGATTCTGTCATCACAAGTATTGTCCTGGTTTGTCATAGAGATGCATCGGTTCTATTCGATTCAGGCTCTACTTACTCTTATGTGACCTCTTATTTTGCCTCACATTTAGGCATATCTCGGGATTCCTTGAGTTCCCCTATTTATGTTTCTACTCTTGCGGGAGATGCTCTTATTGTAGACCACATTTATCGGTCGTGTTTGGTTGCTCTTAGTGGTTTTGAGACCAGAACCGATTTATTATCGCTCAACAAGGTATATTTTGATGTTATCTTGGGCATGGACTGGTTGTTGCCCCATTATGTTATTCATGATTGTCACGCCAAAAATGTGATGTTGGCTATCCAGGTATACCGCAAGTAGAGTGGAGGGGTACTTTAGATCACATTCCCAGTAGAGTTATTTCATTCCCTAAGTCTCAGCGAATGGTTGAGAAGGGGTGTGACGCGTATCTAGCCTATGTGAGAGATGTTAGTGTTGATACCCCTACAGTTGATTCCGTCCCAGTAGTATGGGTCTTCCCTAATGTGTTTCCAGCTGATCTTCCGAGTATGCCACCCGTTAGAGATATTGATTTCGGAATTGATTTGTGGCCGAACACTCAGCCCATTTCTATTCCTCCCTATCGTATGGCTCCTCCTGAGTTGAAGGAGCTGAAGGATCAGTTACAGGAGTTGCTTGATAAGGGTTTTATTCGGCCCAATGTATCACCTTGGGGTGCTCCTGTCTTTTTGTGAAGAAAAAGGACAGTTCTTTGCGTATGTGCATTGATTATCGCCAGTTGAACAAAGTTACAGTGAAGAACTGGTATCTTGTGCCTTGTATTGATGATTTGTTTGACTGGTTACAGGGTTCCCTAGTGTTTTCTAAGATTGACTTGCATTCAGGTTACCATCAGTTGAAGATTCGGGAGCCAGATATCCCAAAGACTACTTTCAGGACTTGGCATGGTCATTACGAGTTCCTTGTTATGTCATTTGGGCTGACCGATGCCCTAGCAGCCTTCATGCATTTGATGCACAGTATGTTCCGGCCATATATTAACTCGTTCTTCATTGTCCTTATTGATGATATTCTGGTATACTCTCGGAGTCGGGAAGATCATGAGCAACACTTGAGGACAGTGCTTCAAACTCTGAGAGAAAAGAAGTTATATGCAAAGTTCTCGAAATGTGAGTTTTTGGTTGGATTCCATAACATTCTTGGGTCACGTGGTGTCTAGTGAGGGGATAAAAGTGGATCCGAAGAAAGTGGAAGCAGTGCAAAGTTTGCCCAGACCATCCTCAACTATAGAGATCCGTAGTTTTCTTGGCTTGGCAGGTTATTACCGTCAATTTGTTGAGGGGTTTTCAGCTATTGCAGCACCTATGACCAGACTGACCTAGAAGGGTGCTCTGTTCCAGTGGACAGAAGAGTGCGACGCGAGCTTCCAGAAGCTCAAGACAGCTTTGACTACAACCCTAGTTTTGATATTGCCTATAGGTTCGGGGTCTTATACTGTCTATTGTGATGCCTCGAGGATTGGCCTTAGAGCGATATTGATGTAGGACGGTAGGGTGATTGCCTACGCGTCCGGACAGTTGAAGGTACATGAGAAAAACTATCTTGTCCATGATCTCGAGTTGGCTGCTATTGTTCACGCCTTGAAGATCTGGCGCCATAATTTGTACGGTATTCCTTGTGAGATTTATATTGATCACCAGAGTTTGCAACATCTGTTCAAGCAGAAGGATCTTAATTTGCGCCAGAGGAGGTGGTTAGAGCTACTGAAGGACTATGATATCACTATCTTGTACCACCCGGGCAAGGCTAATGTGGTGTTTGATTCCCTAAGTCGCCGGGCAGAGAGTTTGGGGAGTTTACCAGCAACGGAGAGGTCCATGGCGATGGATGTTCAGGCCTTAGCCAGTCGGTTTATGAGATTGGATCTTTCGGAGCCTAGTCGGGTTCTAGCTTGCGTGATTTCTCGGTCTTCCTTATTTGATCGTATTAGGAAGTGTCAGTATGTTGACTCTCATTTGATCATCCTCAAGGACAAGGTTCTGCACGGTGATGCCAGAGATGTGATTATTGGTGATGATGGGGTATTGAGGATGCATGGTCGGGTATGCATACCCAATGTTGATGGGCTTCGAGAGTTGATTCTAGAGGAGGCCCATAGTTCGCGGTACTCCATCCATCCGGGTGCCGAGAAAATGTACCAGGATTTGAGACAGCACTATTGGTGGAGGCGGATGAAGAAGGATATAGTTGGGTTCGTAGCTCGGTGCCTCAATTGTCAGCAAGTAAAGTATGAGCACCAGAGACCTGGTATGTTTCTTCAGCAGATAGAGATTCTAGAGTGGAAGTGGGAGCGGATCACCATGGACTTCGTAGTTGGACTCCCACAAACTTTGAAGAAGTTTTATTCCATTTGGGTGATTGTGGATCGGTTGACCAAGTCCTCGCACTTCATTCCTATATGTACTACCTATTCTTCGGAGCGGTTTACTGAGATTTATATCTGGGAGATTTTTTGTCTGCATGGTATTCCAGTTTCTATCATTTCAAACAGAGGTACTCAGTCATATCACGGTGCTAGAGGGTCGTACAACATGAGTTGGGTACTCGGGTGGAGTTGAGAACATCATTTCACCCCGAGACGGATGGACAGTCCGAGCGTACTATTCAGATTCTTGAAGATATGCTCCGTGAGTGTGTGATGGAGTTTGGAGGTTCTTGGGATCAGTTCTTGCCATTGGCGGAGTTTTCCTACAATAACAGTTATCAGTCTGACATTCAGATGGCTCTGTATGAGGCTTTGTATGGTAGGCAGTGTAGATCCCAGGTGGGTTGGTTCTAGCCGGGTAAGGCTAGATTATTAGGCACAGACTTGGTTCAGGATGACTTGGAGAAGGTTAAGGTGATTCAGGATAGACTCCATATAGCCTAGTCCAGACAGAAGAGTTACGCAGACCGGAAGGTTCGTGATGTTTCCAATATGATTGGAGAGCGGGTCTTACTTCGGGTTTTGCCTATGAAGGGCGTTATGAGATTCAGGAAGAAAGGGAAATTGAGTCTGAGGTTTATTGGCCCTTTCGAGATATTACGACGTGTTGGGGAGATTGCTTATGAGCTTGCCTTACTTCCCAGCTTGGCAGGAGTTTATCCGGTATTTCCGTCGCACGTGTTGGATTTCAGTTCAGTCCAGTTGGGCAAGGATCTATCTTATGTTGAAGAGCCAGTGGCGATATTGAATAGGCAGGTTCGAAAGCTGAGGTCAAAGAATCTTGCATCAGTGAAGATTCAGTGGCGGTGTCAGCCGGTCAAGGAGCCAACTTGGGAGACCGAGCAAGATAAGCGCAGCCGTTACCCTCATCTTTTCACTACTTCATGTATGTCTCTATGCTCATTCGAGGACGAACGCATGATTTAAGAGGGGGAAGATGTAACGATCCGGCCGGTAATTTTAAGAACTAATGCCTCAATCCCCTATTAAGTGCTTTCCTCGTGTTTGTTTCTACTATTGTGAGTTGTCGGGAGGATCCGTTTTTTGTTTTGGAGTTGTTTTGGGACACTTAGTCCCTAAATGAGAACTTAAGCTTTAGAATTTGGACCATAGTTGGAGCAGTGTGAAGACAACCTCGGAATAGAATTTCGTCGATTCCGTTAGCTTCGTTGAGTGATTTCGGGCTTAGGTGCGTGTTCGGATTGTGTTTTGGAGGTCCGTAGCTTATTTAGGCTTGAAATGCCGAAAGTTGAATTTTTTGAAGTTTCCGGGTCGATAGTGAGATTTTGATATCGGGGTCGGAATCCGATTCTAAAAGTTGGAATAGCTCCGTAGTGTTGAATGTGACTTATGTGATAAATTTGGGGTCATTCGGACTTGGTTTGGTTGGTTTTATCATCGGGTGTAGGATTCTTGAGATTCTAGTTCATAAGGCTTGGATTGGAGAGTGATTCGTGGTTTTAGCATTGTTTGATATGATTTGAGGGTTGGAATAAGTCCGTATAATATTTTAGGATTGGTTGGCATGTTTGGTTGAGGTACCGGGGGCCTCGGGTGAGTTTCGGGTGCTTAATGGAAATTGAATTGGACTTAGGAAAATCTGAGTTTTGGCTGAACCTGTCATAATCGCACCTGCGTATGTGGCACCGCAGAAGCGGTTAGGGAACCGCAGGTGCAATCTGAGGCAAAGGTGAAGTTGGTCGCAGATGTGGCCCATGGACCGCAGAAGCAAACCGCATCTGCGAGTAAGTGGTCGCAGATGCGGAAGCTGGGTTTTTAATGAAATATCGCAGGTGCAGTTAATTTGCAGAAGCGGGACCGTAGGTGCTGTCCCATGGTTGCAGAAGCGGAAATCGCTGGGCAGTAAAAGAAAAAAATGAGGGTTTCTCAAAACTTGGAAAAACAAATATGAGCTCGGTTGAGGGCGATTTCTTTAGGATTTTTGAAGGAGAAACATTGGGTAACATTTTCTATATTGATTTTAATCCTTGAACTATGATCTATTATTATTTTTCTCTTTTAATTAAGGAAATTGGGGGTAAAAGTTTGAAAATGGGAGAAAAGTTCCCCAATTTAAAATCAAAAATTTGAGTGAGATTTTGACGTCGGATTTTGGTGATTTTTGTTCGAGTGTTCTCGTGAGTGAATGGGTGTTCTAAATTGGTAAATTTTACCCAATTTTGTTATGGTATTTATTTGATTAGATTTGGGACACTCGGAGTTGGATACTCGGGGCAAGAGCGTGGTTTTGGGTTGATTTTTGAGCTGGTTCGAGGTAAGTGGCTTACCTAACCTTGTTTGGGGGAACTCCCCTTAGGATTTGGTATTGTTGTTATATGAGTGACGTAAACGTGAGGTGATGAGTGCGTACACGTGCTAATTATTGAAAAATCTCGTTTTCATTAAGTAAATATCTACATTTTCTTATAATTGAGCAATATTTGTACTTGAATCCTCTTGTTTAGTTTAGGAAAAGAATGCTTATGTGGATTAATTGCCTTACCTGCTTTAGTTGCCTACTTGTACTCTGTGTAGCATGTTAGAGTAGAATTCCCTGTTTAATTTCTCGAATAGAACTGTAAATTCTTTTGAGATTGTTGTGTGTTTACTTTCGGACTATAGGACAATATCCCGGGAGATCCCCCTACATGTTTATTTTGGGACTACAGATCGGTATTCTAGTAGATCCCCCTACATATTTATTTTTGGGACTACGGGACAGCACCCAGTAGATCCCCTGTACTGGATATTTACTTTGGGACTACAGATTGGTATTCCGAGAGTTTCCCCTGCATATTTATGATTGTCGCGCCCCTTTTTCCTCGCGGAATCGGGTTCATGACATTTGGTTGGGACAACTCTTTTCTTTTGAAAAGGGGTTCTTGCAATTTTGGAGAGTCGTCACCTAACGATTTTAAGGTGCCTTTGGGCACCTATAGGTTTCCTCTGCAACTACTTTTTGGTAACCAGAGATAGGGTAAGGGCTTGAAATTATCCTAAAGGGAAGATATTAGGCACCCCTCAAGATACACTAGTATGGTTCTCGGCCAAACAGTTTTTGTGAATTTGTGCAATTAGTAAATAAACTAGTATGACTCAAATAGTCGGGGATTTCAGTTTAAATACACAAGTGTTTGAAAAAAAATAGTGAAGGGCAAAATTTTGAAAAGAGTTACAGTCTAAAGCATGCTTATGAATGTAAAGGGGGTGTCCTAGGTTTGTTTCTAATATTGATCACATCAATTAATACCCGGTATGACACTCCTCAAAGAGGGGATACATGTGGTATTAACGCACCAGTCATCATATCCATATCTACCTTTTCCCACCCCCATGAAGGTAGTTAAAGCGAAGCTTGGTCTCGACCCCTATTGCATGTTGTTACTCGTCCCTTCCTATCAGTCCCGGAGGAATTTAGGACTCATATCCTAAAAGAGGGGTTTCTAGGCAGACCCTTAGGTTTAAAGGCAAAATACTAAGCGACAAACAAGAACATGTGGGACTGCATTTAGGGGGAAAAGACAGAAGCAAGTAGAAGGCTCAGGTATACCTCCACAAATAATGCACATAGACAGCATGACTTATACACAATTAAAGTCTGAATTTAAATGAATGGTATCTAAGTGATAGCATCTGAACCAGATTTATTACATGACTTAGAAAAGAAGTCCGAATCAGGCTTACCTACTGATTTTAACAGGTTGATAGTTAAACAAGGGCAATTCTAGTTTAATTTAAAGTTGATTACCTAAGGCTTGCCTAGGCGTAAAATAGTGTACAACAGTTATTCAGGATTATTAAAAGACAGTTTGGAAATTATTTTACCCTAAGAGCATGTTGTTCTAGTTGATACGAATGCAGAGATTATTACCAGTTATTTTAAACGGGATAATCAAGTGTGAAGTTGTTTTTACCTCTTTTATGATCAGCAGTTTACACTAAGTGTGAATGTAGGTACGAATAAAATCCTAAAACATGGTATCTAAGATGTATATATAAAACTCGTGATGTAGAATTCCTAGAGCAGGATTTCTAAATGCATATGGCAGGATTGCAGAATTTTCTAAGAGAGGGATTTCTAAATGCACGTGGCAGCGTAGAACAAAATAGTAAAGTGCTAATTATTAGCAGATTTTAACACATGATTTTGTAAAGGTGCACATGCTGAAACAATAAACATGAGACCTAAGGGCATGATTTCTAATGCATGTATGAACTCTAAGCATGGTTTCTATTGCGCAATTAGGAACATAAACCTAATAACATATTTTCTACCCTTAACAACTATAGCATGCATATTTACCCCATTCCTTTTCACTAGCCAACCCCAATACTGGTTTACAACAAATTATTACAGGCCAACATGAAATGAATTACATAAGTAGAAATGAAAATATGAAGTTATACTATATGAAGCCTGATTAGGACTTTCTCTCTGAGTTATATAATCAATCACCTCAAGTGCCAAGATTGTTCCATAGCCTTTCTTATATTCGGGTGTGTCAGAGTTCCCTAAAGACCTCAAGGGATCCCGAGCAGTGCTCACACCTAGATTGTATAACCAAGACAGAGTAAGTGCAGTGTGGAAGGGCCAGTTTTGTGTGTCCAAGTTTAGAGGGAGCTCAAGGGTCCCAAAGCAAGGCTCACACAAAAGGGGTAGAACCTAGTAATCTAAGAGTATATGTGAGAGTGCTTGACATAGATTTAAAAGAGTTGAGTTTGAACAACATGTTTGAAATAAGCTTGCAAAACAGTAGAAGAGTTTGACTTAAGGAAAATTAGTTTTGAAAGGAGGAGGGAATAGGAGTAACAACAACTTAGAACAAACCAGCACACACAAGTCAAATTTAAAGAATAGGATCATTTCAACATTCACAAGCAGGGAAATAAGGGGGTTGGGGACATATAGGTTTGAAACCACATAGATAGGGAAAACATTTGGCACAACAAGCGTACATAATAACTTTGAGTATACTGAGCAAATCAGTCATGATAACAGCTATTTAAAAAATAGGAAAGAATGCAGCAGGATCATGTTGAAGACAAGAGTTTTGTTGAACAAAATTTGACATACTATGAGGGCCAATAGAATGCACCAGAAGACTAAGTGACTACATGGTTATACAAGTTAAAGAAAAGGGGGTTAAGGAACTAAGTGAGCATGCTGGACAAGTATCAAGAAACTAAGTAAAATCTGATATGATGATTACATATAAGATAGAATTTAGACATGTTTAGTAACAGCAAAACATAGGGACAAGTTGAAGAAATAGCTCAGTAACAAGCAGGGATGTGTAGGCATGGAACACATGAAGTTTGAGTTTCAGAATTGAACCAGGAACATATCAGTTAAGGAAGAAAAGTGCGGAAAAGTAAAGCAAGTAGAGTTCCACAGCCTAGCCTTGGCTTTCAAACGGCTAGACAAGCAGTAGCACAAGTAGTAGAGAAAGAAGAGAAAATCTGAGTGTGTGTGTGTGTGTGTGTGTGTGTGTTTGAACTAATTGTGTGTGTCCTAGATTGAGAGTAGAGGAAAGTATATATTGTAGTTTAAGAGTGGAGCAGAATAAGGTAAAGAAATCATAATTCAGCAATCAAGGAAATCACATATGAAATTAGCATAGTCTTCCTTCAATTAAGGACAAATACCCAATGGTTAAAGGACATGAGTCACTTAAGGAAAGAAAATCAAATTAGACACAAGTAAAGAGATAAGCAAATAGAAGTTTAATTAAGGAAGTAATCGTGAAGAATCAGTGACATTATAGACAATAAGGTAATAAGAATAATCAGAGTTATAAACAAGGGAATGAATCAATAATTAGTACATAATTTTAAACAAGCAAATCAGTCAATCGAGATTCAAAATAATGCTGATTTGAGGAGAGGTAAAATATTATTTTTCCATAAATAAACAAATAGGCAAAAAATAAAATTTCATAAACATGCATAAACTTGCCAAGGGATCGACTCAGAAACCCTAGTAGAGATGAACTAGGGTAAAAGTCACAAGATACTAAATTAGGCTAAAGGGGAGAATCATAAAAGTCAAAGCACAACACCAATAATGCGACAAGTAGCTCGGAAATACTCAGAATCGAAACAAAAACATAAGAAAATTAGGGCTTTAATACAAACTAGTTAGGGTACATATAATTTTAGCAGAAATTAGTCAATAATACCTAAGAACATATGATTAACACTAGAAAATCATGAAAACTTTGAGAAGACGAGTTTCAGTAAACCCTTGTTTAGAAAAGAGCAACTAAAATCGAAATAGTTACTCAAAACAGGAGATTTTTTAAAGGAAAACGTTTAATAACACTGGAATCATCTCAGATCTATACAGATCTGAGAATAATCGAACAGTAGTGAGTCTAGGGTTTCAAAAAATAGTAAAGATGAAGAAAAATTGGTTAAAAACTTATGGATACACTTAGATCTAAGACAGATCTAAAGAAAAGTGGAAAATCTCAAGAGCTAGGGTTTTCGAGAACCCAAAGAAGGTGAGAAAATATTAGATCGTTACCGGTTTTAGTCGGAAAGGCCATGGATCTTACTCGAACAGCATGGATAGTCGAAAAGTAGCATAAAATACCATGGATAGAAGTTGAACAAGATCTGGACTAGATCTCTTCCAGATCTTTCCACAAAATCACAAAAACGGACAACCAGGAGATGTAGGAGACATGTATACGTCTCAAACAACCATGGGAATCCATGGATTGAGTGAGGATCAAAGGGGATTGGGCTGGTTTTAGGTGGCGGCGACTAGGGTTTGAGTTAAGTTTTAGAGAGAATTGGAGAGGAAAGGGGATTCAAGGGCGGCAGATTGTAACAGATGAGTTAGGTTAGAAGGTCGTTTGGGTTAAAAAAAGGTAAGGGGAAATATTAGAGATCAACGGCCAGGATGAGACAGGTAGGTGGGGTTCCGGGTTTGGGCATGGGTAAAGAGGGTGTGGTGGGGTTTTAATTAGAATTGGGTTGGGAAATTGGGGTCCAAGTTTGGGCTACAATTGAAAGCCAATTTGGCTATATTTTAAATAGCCATTTTTTCCTATTTAATTTATAAAAAATATTAAATAGTTTTTGAAAACTAATTTAAAGTGCTGAAATGATTTATAATACATAATTAATAATTTTAAAAAATACAGGATCCAATTTTATGTGTATAAAACATAATTAAATCTAAAAAAGGCTAGTATTGCAATTAGGTGCAATTTAGCTTTAAAAATACTAAACAAAATTGTAAAAATTAATTTAGCCATATTTTGGCATAATTATAGAAATACAATAGATGATTTATCAAAACAATAATTTTGGAAATAATTATTGGGGATTTTATGGATAAAAAGGGAGAAAATAAATCAATTTAAAACCTTAAAATTATGGAAAAAATAATAAAAACATTGGACATGCTTATGATGCATATATATGTTATTTTGAAGGTATTTTGCGTATTGAAAAAATATATGGAAAAATTGGGTATCAACAGCTGCCCCTCTTTACCCGGTTAGAATGAAAGAGTTTCCGGGTAAAGAAATGATGGCCAATTTTGACTGAGCGAAATGGTTTGAAGAGGTTAGGTTGCACCCTGGCTTCTGAGTTGCCTACATATCCCTAGTTTTATAGGAATCAGGTTGTATGTAGTTCGGGATCCACCGGTGGAGTATACCGATGAAGTGATTTCAAGAACGGACGCAACGTCTAGGGTCGGGTGAGTGAGCAGTTTACGGGAATGTGGGTTTGATATGGCTGAGGGAGCTGGAGAGGAATTGATCCTGCTAGGGTAGTTGTTGCTCGCCGGTTTACCTGCAATCAGAAACAATACAAGCGTATACTGTGCATAAATTTAAACATGATGCAAATTCCCGTTGGACCATGAATGTTGTCTTTGGTCGGTGAGGATGATGTCCTTAGACCATGATGTCCTAGGCCATGAAGTGTATGATAAAGGATTCGCATGCCATAAAATGATATTCTCGTGCTATGAGGATGGTGCCTCCGAACCATGACGCCTTTGAATAATGCTATGTAAACGATTGAAAGAGATCCTCAGGCCATGACATGGTGTTCTCGGGCTATGAAGATGGTGCCTCCGGACGATGACACCTTTGGATGAGTTGGCAATATTTCAGCCCATGAAGGATGCAGTAGTATGATGCGGACAAGACAGAGCTTAGTCTTGCGATTGTTTTTGTTTATTTTTAATTCTGGACTGAGATTACTTCCATTGATCATCTCGTCTGTTGACTCGCCTTCTTGCCGCGAGCTTCTGCTACTTCTAACTTGAACTGTTTTCTTTTGAGACTTGAACTGCTTTTCCTTGAAATTTGAACTGTCTTCTCTTGTTCTCCAGGTGGACGCCTGATTGCTGAACTTGACCTGTCTTCCTTCGAAGCTTGAACCGTTTTCTCTTGTTACTTGAAACTGTTTTCCATTCCACCTTGAACCATTTTTCCTTGAAACTCGAACTGTTTTCAAACTTGAGTTGTTTTCCCTTGTTCTCCAGGTGGGCGCCTGATTACAACAAAATAGACAAAACAAAAGAAATTTTTTCTGCCCCAGTTTGCACTAGGAAGATTTGTGAGTTGTTAGCAAAATTGTAAACTACTTGTACTATTGATGCAATGATGAGAGTAAACTAAAGAATAGACTAGGAAAACTATAAACTAAGCTTGACTAAAGTAAAAGTTCACTCTATTCTCCAGGCGTGGCCCCCTGATTTCAGGAAAACTAAACATTGATAATCTTAAGAAAACTAAAGATTGACCCATTTTTTTCAAATCCAAACTTCCTTTTTTTTTTCAAAATATCCTAGGATAAAATTCGTCAGACTAGGTGTTCTATCTTAGGAGAAAGATTCATCAGACTAAGAGGTTAATACTAGGAGAAAATTCATCATACTAGGTCTTTTTCTCTTTTTTTTTTTGTTTTTTTTCGGTATCTTAGGAGAAAGGTTCATCAGACTAAGACATTTATCCTAGGAGAAAATTCATCAGACTAGGTTTTCTATCTTAGGAGAAAAATTCATCAGACTAAGATCTTGCTCCTAGGAGAAGATTCATCAGACTAGGTTTCTTATCTTAGGAGAAAAATTCATCAGACTAAGACATCTATCCAAGGAGAATGTTCATCAGACTAGGTCTTCTATCTTAGGAGAAAAATTCATCAGACTAAGATTTTGATCCTAGGAGAAGGTTCATCAGACTAGGATTTTGATTGGGAGGAAAATCCATCAAACTAGGACTTTTTATCCTAGGAGGAAAAATGTGAAGATAAATGGCAAGATTTTATGCACAATAGAAAGACAAATAAAGGCAAAGATTTGAGAAACTTCCCTTTGTCGTCTCCTCTCGTCTTTCCTTTTTCTTCTCTTTTTTTCTTTTTTTTTTCTTTTTCATTTTTTTCTCTTTTTGAATCACTTTTCTTGCACCGCTTTGTTCTTGTTTCATACAAAGAAAAATTTATCAGTTTTGAAAATGGTGGTCGGTTTGTGGCCTTGAGTCTTGGGCAACTTGGCTTCTACTCAATCAACTTGAGTCGGTCTCAAAAGACTTTTGTTCTACACCAACTCTGATTGTTTCACACCCATTACCATTTGTATTTGTAGCTCAAACAGCCTTATCCCAACCGGAGATCTTTGCTTAGGTGACCTTTTCCGATTTCTTGAATGACTTCCTACTTTTTGAGCAATTTGGCTGTCAGAGAAAATTACCAGTTATCTTTGCTTGCGCCAAGTAAGCTGACAAGAGTCTTGGAGGGGGGAGCTTTTGCATGAATCCTCAAGGCATGTTAACTGTAACAACTGAGTGTGTTGGCTAAATTTACTTTGTGCAACTGAAAAGCTGGTAGCAGATTTTGAAATCTTTTCTTGCTTATTTTGACAAGGACTGACTCAGAGTAAATGACAAAATGTTTCAAAGAAACAAGTATTAACAAGAAATGCCCCTATCGGAAGGACAGAAGAAAGAGTTTTTTTTTTCTTTTTTTTTTCTTTTTTTTCAATAACTAGCCTTAATGATCATGACATGCATTTTGGACTTAACGGACGATCTACCAAACTAATCCAATCTTCCCTTTCACCATTCTTATGACCTTTGAAGTTGGGCTTGTTTATGCCAATTCTTCGCATCAGCTTCACGACTGACTTTCGACAAGTAGTGCCTGAAGGGTTTTCAGCAACAAGTCTCTCTCATTTATTCATCTCTGCTTACCGTCGCCTTACAATGCCCATGAGGGTTTTCACTAATAAGACTCTCTCATTTTTTCTTTTTCTTTCTCTCTTTTTGTGAGCAACTTGACGATGTTCTACGTTGTGTGACAATTGTTGCTCATTGCATGCGTCTCTTGGCATTCTTGAAGGCATATCAGGAGGTCTTTATTTGGAAGAATTTTGGATAGGGTTGAAAAGAAATGTCGGCATGAAGGCTCAAAATAAAATCAAAATGAGGGGTTGTAGACTTACAACTCTTGGAATCGACTCTTTCAGAATGAAATAAAATCTTTGCCCCAGTTTCAGATGATGGGGATTTTTTGGATTTTTCTATTTTTTCTTATTTTTCTTTTTCTTCTAAATTCTTATTTGGTTGGACCGAACCGTGAGGCTGCCTACGCATCCTTATTTTCAAGGAATCAGGTGTAACGTAGTTCAAACATCTGACCTAAACTATTTTTCATCTTTCTTTTTGTTTCTCTTTTTTCTTTTTTTCTCTCTCTTTTTTTTCCTTTTCTTTTTTCCTTTTTTTTTATGTGCCCCAGCTTCCATTTTGAGGGCATGGACCTTCGACAGTTCTTTTCCTTTTTTTTTTCACTTGAACTTTCAAAGAGCTGCCCCAGTTTGTACTCTTGGGGCATGGACTTTTCTTTTTTCATCATTTTTTTTCATTTTTTTGACTCTTGACTCTAAACTTGATTCCAAAAAGGGGTGGCCAAAGAAAATAACACAGGCTCAAAATGGGTAATAAATGGTATAAAGTGTTTGGGTAGCAGAAAAAGGGTCTCCCAACCTCGAGAATGCCAAACATGGTATCTTTTCGCGATCACAGCATTGACGAACATGTCTGTCTTCTTGGTGTGTCGTGGTCACAAGACACTTTCCATCCCTTAATGTCAAACTTTCCAACAAATTTCAATTGATTAAACATCCTCAAGCCCGATCTTCACAATGATTTGAAGGTGAATTTTACTCGGCCTTAATTCCAAAGTATTTCTCCTTTTTATTCATCCTCACAAGTGCTTTTTTTTCAGTTATCTAATTCCAGATTAAATCAGTTTCTAAGATCTGGCCAAAAATTCTGCATACATGTCATGTCACTAGAATTAGCATGAAAAGAACTATGCACAAAATGGATACATAGTGACTGGCTTTTTTTTTTTGAATAAAGGAAAGCAGGGTCCTATAACACAAAAAGAAGAAGAAAAGATGACAAAATAAGCTACCATGGCTAAAAGAGGAGTGACTTTCCAGTTACTAAGCGACATCTTAGCCAAAAATTTGCACATCAGCACTGCTACGACATTCAACCTTTTTATTCTTTCTGATTCAACACTCAAATTTTGACTTTTATTCTCAATATTGGCTGTCGAATTTCAGAACTGGCGACAAGGAAAATTTCAAAGCAACTAATTTACTAAAGGACTTGGAAGAATTCTCATGTCTCCCCATCATCAAATCATTCCCGAGCAGGCTATATCCTATTGCTCAAATCTGGTAAGTCAACCTCATATTTGCCTCCATTTTTATTTTCTCTGCCAACTTGCCTACTAGCCTTTTCGTGACTTTGGGTCAAGAACAGTGGTGCTTGTTCCATTGGTTGAAAAGATGCTTTTATTTTCGAGGGTTCTTGGATTGTTTTTGTGACTCGCCATTGCAAACCAACAAACTGGCTACCTTTGTCTAGCTTTTATTTCAAAACAACAAGCATGTTAGAATCAACACTCTCTTTCTTTTTCCTTTTTTCCTTTTTTTGTTTCTTTCGTTTCTCTTTTTTTTGGTTTTTCTTTTTTTTCTCTCTTTTTTTTAAACCATTCGATCGAACCTGATGTGGGTTGCCTACGTATCATGTGAGAACATGAATCAGATCGTGCGTAGTTCGGGAAGATCAGGAATAAAGTAAATAAACTACCTTTTTTTAATTTTTTATTTTATTTTTTCGAAAGAAATACTTATAAGGAAAAAAGAAAATATTTTTAGATTTTGATTTTTCTTCAGCATTTTTGCAAAGAAATACTTCTAAAGAAGAAAGATTTTTTTTTTGAATTTGTTTTCTGGAATTTCGAAAGAAGAACTTCTAAAGAAGAAAGAAAATATTTTTGGAATTTTATTTTGAATTTATGAAAGAAATGCTTCTAAAAAAAGAAAATATTTTCTTTTCAATTTTGAAAGAAGAATGAGTTTTGTTTTTGGATTTTTGGAAGAAATTAAAAAAAAAATTTGTATATTTTAAAAAAAAAACACAATTAGGGTCTAAAAGAAAGACTTTCTAAAGAAGCAAGTAATGGAAAATATTTTTGGATTTTTTGAAAATTAGGGTCTCAAAAATAGTCTTTTCTAGAGAGGAAGTAAAGGAAAATATTTTTGGATTTTTTGAAAATTATGGGCCGGAACCAATGAGGTTTGCCTACGTATCTCACATCCGGTGAGAATCAGACCCGCGTAGTTCGTCAAGTTTTGAAGGAACAAAAGAAAATATGACTTATTTTGAAATGACTTTTTTTTTTCCAACTTTCAATAGAATTTAGGGTAATTCAAATACCTACCTCTCACTCTTTTTTTTTTTTGATTTTCACGTTTTTTTCATTTTCTTTCCCTATTCTAGAAGCCAGTCAGCATGCAAGTCGAAATAGACAGATACACAAGTAGCACGTAAGATGCATTAGGATAGTCTTTTTATTTCGGGTACACCTGTCCTAGACAGACCCAACCTCTGTGTTGAGTCTCTAAAGTCAAAAGCACATGATGCAAATAAACGTTCCTACTAGGGATCGGGCATGAGGGTGAGTTATTCTAGGTTCAAAACTTAGATATGTGTTCTAGACTGTGTACCCGAGCGGACAACTCGATCCGAGGAGGGGGCTAAGTACCGGGAACTAAAAGGCCATCCGGCTTAGTAACTTGTCCGAACCTCTTTCTTATTTCAAGGTATGACACTAACAGAATAGGGAGTCATGACCAACGTGCACATCCCCGAAGATGAGAAGAGAAGGGTTTCGTAGCAATTTATATACAGTTCAGATAATATCAAAGCGGTAAAAAGCAACATTTAGCACAGTAGGCTCAAACATGTAATAAAACCAGATAACAGATAAAGCCAAGTGTAACAATTCATCTAAGCTCGAATTCTTGAACCGGGAACCAAAAGTTCTGGGTTCTTATCCCCAGTAGAGTCGCCAGAGCTGTCACACCTCCTTTTTACCTACACCCCCGTAAGGGGAGGGTATAAGGGAGTTTTTCCAATTAAAGGACAATCGAAACAGGATTATTTTATTAAAAGATTCAGAGTCGCCACTTGGGAGATTTATGGTATCCTAAGTCACCGGTTCAAATCCCGAATCGAGAAAAAGATTGACTCTGTATTACATTCCGCGAACACAGAAATCCGGGTAAGGAATTCTGTTAACCCGGGAGAAGGTGTTAGGCATTCTCGAATTCCGTGGTTCTAGCAAGGTCGCTCAAATGTTATAATTGGCTTATTATCTGATTTTAATACATGTTTTAGCCTATGGTTCTATTTTAACTTTATAACCGCTTTTATTTAATTATTTTCAGGAAGATTGCAACGCTATTAAAATACGTCTTGGACCACGTCACATAAATGCACCTGCGGTCTTTGAAATATTTTAACATTGTTGAGATTTGGATTTGGGCCACATAAATGTGCACCCGAGTTTAGGAAAGTTAATTTAAGTTGCGCGCCTAAAGCAACTACGCACTTTCAAGTTCGCGAGGGCCATGAAAAATTCACTAAATGACACACCTCGATTTTTAAAGGATTAAAATTAATTAAGTGAGGACCATGGGTGTGCTTACTATTTTGGGCATTAGCAAAGTTAGAATTAAATAGCCCATAATTATATTGGCTCCCTTTACCCCAAATAAAACCTTACACCCAGCATGTCCCAATCCAATCTAACAAAAGTTATTGCAGATCAATTCTATTAACCCATACTTGAGACTGGACCAAAAATTCAAGGCATGGACATATAGATACGGAGAGAACAAATTAATTGTTAAGAGGAAGATTAAAATGAAACTAAAGGATGGTGAGACGGAAAACCCATTAATTCATTAAAGATAACTCTCATAACTTAAGTATCCATATCATTACTTTACCAGACAAATTGATTACTAAGGAAATGACTTAAAACAGATAAAAAAAATTGGATAACTAATGACATTAACCATATGATTTGCTAAGAAAATTAAAAGAATGAACTAACAGGAAACGTAATCAATAGATCAGTATTCAAACATAGAAAACTAAAAAAAATAAAAGTCATCCCTATCACACCAATTAAATCAATACCACAATGATCCAGAATATTAACAAGAAGAACAAAATAGAAAAAGAGAAATGAACCTTCGTATTAAAGAGGCAAATCCATAATCGGAATTTTCGCTAGAACAAACTGAATAACAACCGGATCTGAAGGTTACCACGCCGGAACCTCGGATTGGCACCTTCAACATGCGACGAGCTCAAACCACGCTAAGATTTAATCAAATTCCATTTTCTGAAAATATAAATTGCAATCAGAAAGAAGAAACAGAGTTGTATTGTTCTTGTATTTTTTAATTTTTTTTAAATATAGCAAAGGAACTTTTCTTGGATCCTCCCTTTGTCTCAATTTTCCCCTTCCCTAAAATTCTGTCCGAAACAAATCTCTTTTCCCACAATTTCTCTCTATCTCGTTTTCCACTCTTTCTATGAGTGTGTATCCTTTTCTTTTTGTGTTTGAGATAATGAAGATTTGGTAAAATGTAAAAGGGAGAAACGTTAGGTTCAGGGAGATGTAAACGGAAGATTTCATAAAATTTCCTCTTTGTTTTTGGGAAGATTCAGGGGTTCTGCCACTTTTCTCTTTTTAGTCTTGGTCTTTCCTTTAATTTAGGAGTTAAAGTGTTATTTTATAGGGGTAGGGATTAGGTTAGGAGTGTGGGATTAGGAGTTATGAGCTTGGTAATTGGGCCAAAGACTAAAAAAATGGATTACAAGATTTATAAAGACGGGATAAACCAACCTAAAACTAATTCCTCCTTCTAAAATTATGTACAATTATAATATAAAAAATATAAAACTAATTTTAATTAATTGAACTAAACTATAAAACATAAAACTTTTTTTTTGTGTTTTTAAGATTATATATAAAAAAATAAGGTACTATTTTTGTATATTTTTTTATTTAAATTTATGAAAGATACGTAAACTAAAATATTTTTTGTAATTTTCATTTTTTGTGACGAAATAAAGTAAAAGAGTCAAAATTAGCTAAAATAACGATATTATGCCTAAACTAAATATTTACATGCTAAATTGAGTGAAATTTCGAGGAGAGTCAAAAATCACATGTCTACAAAAACTATGACAAACGAGTCGAGATAAAGCGGAAACACGTTCATCAAATGCATGAATGCTGTTGGGGCATTGGTTAACCCAAAAGACATCACCAAGAACTCATAATGACTATATCGGGTCCTACAAGTCGTCTAAAGAATATCCGAGTCTCTGATCTTCAACTGGTGGTAACCTGAACGAAGATCAATCTTGGAAAACACTCTCGCTCCCTGAAGCTGGTCGAATAAATCATCGATACGAGGCAAAAGATACTTGTTCTTGATTGTTACTTTGTTCAACTGCCTGTAATCAATGCACATCCTCATGGTACCATCCTTCTTCTTCACAAATAGAACCGGCGCACCCCAAGGCGACAAACTAGGCCGAATGAACCCCTTATCAAGAAGTTCCTAAAGTTGCTCCTTTAACTCCTCTAACTCTGCTGGTGCCACACGATACGGTGGAATAGAAATGGACTAAGTGACCGGCACCAGGTCAATACCAAAATCAAGATCCCTATCTGGCAGCATGCCCGACAGGTCTGCAGGAAACATATCGGGAAAATCCCTCACAACTGGAATAGAATCAATACTGGGAGACTCTGCACCGACATCCCTCACAAAGGCTAGATATGAAAGACAACCCTTCCCAACCATACATTGGGCCTTCAAGAATGAAATTACCCTACTGGGAACATAATCAGTCGAACCTCGCCACTCAATCTGTGGCACACCCGGTATAGCCAATGTCACTATCTTAGCATGACAGTCTAGAATAGCACGATATGAAGATAGCCAATCCATGCCCAAAATAACATCGAAATCCACCATGCATAACAACAAAAGATCCACTCGGGTCTCTAGACCCCCAATAGTCACCACACACGACCGGTAAACATGGTCTACAACAACAGTATCACCCACCGGAGTAGATACATGAACAGGTGAAACAAGAGACTCACGGGGCATATCCAAATAACGAGCAAAGTATGATGAAACATAAGAATAAGTGGAACCGGTATCAAATAATACAGAGGCATCTCTGTGGCAGACTGAGACAATACCTGTAATAACAGCATCGGGTCTAGCCGAAAGTGCATAGAAACGGGCTTGATCGCCACCTGATCGACCTTTCCCTCTAGGACGACCTCTAGCTGACTGACCTCTACCCCTAGCTGGGTGGGTGGGTGGTGGTGAAGTAACTGGTGCTGAAGTCGATGTCTGACTCCTCTGCTGAGATGAACTTGCAAGACGATGAGGACACTCCCTCCACATATGACCCATATCTCCACACTCATAGCAACTCCCGGGTGCTGGAGATGGGGATTAAAGGGAACCCCTAGCACCGGAATGACTAGCAGATGTACCTGGCATAGAAGAGCCCTAAACTGATGGAGCACGGGATGAACTCTGAGCTGGAAGGGCACTGAGTGATCACTGGACCTAATGAGAACTGTGAGAACCATGACCCGATGATGCCCCATGATAACTTGGGCGAGCTGACTGAGCATGCCTGAATGGACGGCCTCTGCTGTGCTGAAACTGACCTCTCGAAGGAGCACCACCATAACTACCAGATCCTTGAGGCCTCTTGGCCTCCCTCTCATCTCGCTCCTGGCGACGAACTGAGTCAATCTCACGAGCAATGTCTACAACCTCCTCAAAAGTAGCACCAGACACCCTCTCCCTAGTCATGAGAATACGAAGCTGATAAGTGAGGCCATCCATAAACCTCCTAATCCTCTTTCTATCTGCTGGAACCAACCAAATAGCATGACGAGCGAACTTTGCTCATATTGCATCTGCGTCACAGTCATCTCTCCCTAATACAACCACTCAAACTGCCTGCGCAACTCCTCTCTGTGAGACTGCAACACATACTTCTCCAAAAAGAGAATGGAGAACTACTGCCAGGTAAGGGGTGCTGCACCAATAGGCCTACGCCTCTTATAAGCCTCCCACCAAGTGAAGGCAACTTCAAAAAATTGAAAAGTAGTGAAAGCGACCCTGTTGGTCTCCAGAATTCCCACTGTGCAAAAAATCCTCTAACACTTGTCCAAGAAACCTTGGGCATCCTCGCCCTCTGCACCACTGAAAGTCGGAGGCTGAAGTCTACCAAACCTCTCCAACCTGCATTACTCGTCCTCTAGCATGGCACCAGAGCTACATAGTCCTGAGCAGCTGCAACCAGCTAGACTGGATGTGCCCCCGGTGTTTGAAATCCATGCACGACCTGCTCAGGTGTGCGAGCGGTGGGAGTCTAAGTACCTCTCCCAGCCTGAGAAGTAGTTGCGACTGTAGTAACTGAAACTGCTTAAGCTAGGCTAGTGCACACTGATAAAATATGAGCCAAGGCCTCCGGAAGACCCGGAATAACAATGGGCACAGCTGGTGCCTGAGCTGGTACTGCTGGAGTGTCCATAACTGGGAGTTGATCCTGAACTGGGGTGATTGGTGGATCTGCAGGTGCTGCCCTAGCTGCTGTACGGGCCACACCTCTGCCCCTACCATGACATCGACCGCGTCCTCGGCCTCTAGCGGCCACAACTGGTGGTACTGGTAGTCGTCCATCCTAACCGGTATCGCGTGTCCTCACCATCTGTGAGAGAATAATGGCAGAAGTTTAGTACTCGGATCAACAGATTCGCACGACAAGAATTTCAAGAATATGAAGTTTTTCCTAAAGGTTCTACAATCTCTCAAGGATAAATACAGACGTCTCCGTACGGATCCGTGAGACTCTACTAAACCTGCTTATGACTCGTGAGACCTATGTAACCTAGGCTCTGAGACCAACTTTTCACGACCCTAAACCCAGACCCGATCGTGATGGAGCCTCTTGTGAAGACAAGGCCAGCCGACACAACACCCAATTAAATTAACAGATAATAATTCATAATTAAGTCATTAATAATGATAAATACCATAACAGAGTGAAATACATCAACCGCAGAAAACCAAACACGGCCCGACATTGGGGTGTCACCAGTCATGAGCATCTATCATAAATCTAGGAATATGGGAAAGGGACTACACAACCTATTACAAAATCTAGTACAAGGGAAAGAAATAATGATAAGAGGGAGAAACACTGGGTTGTGAACGCCGAGCAGCTACCTATTGGACTCTGAAAATCTGCTAGAAGCTATCAACCCTCGCTAGTAGGACCTGAAGTGCCTGAATCTGCACACAGAGTGCATGGAGTAAAGTGAGTACTCCAAATCAGTGAGTAATAACAATAAATGAAGACTGGGCGATAAGAAATCACGTAAAAACACATCAACATGATATAAAGAAGCAGTTTAAAACAAATAAAAAGCAACGAAACAGTGAAAACATATAAAGACACCTTAGTTCAGAATAAGCTTCTTTAAAACACCTTTTTAACAGTTAAACAATTAAATAAAAAGCAGCTAGAACAGATAAACACATAAAATCTTCCCTTCGGGCACAATGTCAACAGAATCAGCCCCTTGAGCAATAACATGGAACAACACCAGCCCCTCGGGCTATATATCATATCACAATGGGTACCCGCACTCACTAGGGGTGTACAGACTCCAGGAGGGGCCCCTTACGGCCCAAGCGCAATACAAAGTCATCTCGTGGCATAATCAATAGGCCCTCTGCCTCATATCAACAAGCCACCTCGTGGCATAAAATCTCAGGCCCTCGGCCTCATAATTATAAATCAGTTTATCACTGCTGTGACGTGCAGTCCGACCCAAAAGTATCCTCACATCACAGGCCCTCGGCCTTGCTCAATCAGAAATCTCTAAAAAGTCACTCGGGCACAGTAAAATATTATGCTCAGCCCAAAATATCATTTAAAGTGTTAAAACAGAGTAAACATGGCTGAGTTATGCAGCTTAATATAGCATGATTGAGTACAGATATAAAATCAAAACAGTGAGAATATATTAGTAAAAATCCCCTAAGGGTCCAAATAGTTGGCACGAGGCCCATATATGGCATTTATCCCAAAACATGATGATAGCAAATAGTTTTCAATCAAATAAGCAGTAAAACAGTCATTCGGGATGGACTAAGTCTCGATCCCCAATAGTGCATGACCCCACGCTCATCATCTAGCGTGTGTGTCACCTTATCATAGCACAATGATGTGTAATCCGGGGTTTCACACCCTCAGGACAACATTTACAATCATTACTCACCTCAATCCAGTCCAAACCCTAGCCCGCGACGCCTTTGCCCCTCGAATCGGCCTCCACTTGCGTCGAATCTATCCAAAATCAGAACCACAACGTCAAAATATGATAAGGGAACGAAGCCTATGCGAAAATAATCAATTTGCAATATAAATTCCGAAATTAACCAAAATCCGACCCTCGGCCCACATCTCGGAATTCGATAAGTTTTACATTAATAGATTTTTTATCTCCCCGCGAGTTCATACATATCAAAAGTCTCAAAATTCGACCACAAATGGCCCCTCAAATCCTCAAGTTAAGGTCTCCAATACCAAGCTCTAATCCCCAATTTTTAGCCCTTAATTTCCATTAATCTTAGGCCAAATCAGTGAAATAATGCCTTAGGATCGATTATTAGGTTCAAAAATCTTACCTCCAGACGTTATCCCTTGAATCCCTCTTCAAAATCTCCCTAAAAGCTCTAAAATCGACTTGAAATGGTGAAGAACAACTCAAAAATCGCGAAGGAATCCTTTTATACCTTCTGGCCCAGGCTTTTTGCACCTGAAACCGACTTAACTGCTTTTTCAGTTCCTACCTTCCTTGGCTCCTTCCGCTTCTACGAATGATCTTCCGCACTTGCGGCCTCCCAACCGCATATTCGGTTATGACAGCAGTCCTACAACTTCAGCTGCCATTTCCATATTCCTATCTTTCCGCCAACCATCCAAAATCACCCCGAGGCCCTCGGGATCTCAACCAAAAGCATTAACAAGACCTATACCACTATCCAAACTTATACCAATCTTCAAAATACCTCAAACAATATCGAATCAACCAAAACACATCGGATTCAAGCCTAAGGTTCCAAAAATCTTCCGAATTACGCTTTTGATCAAAAAGTCTACCAAACCACGTCCGAATGACCTGAAATTTTACACACATACAATGGTCCTACTGCAACTCCCGGAATTCCATTCCGACCCCTATATCAAAATCTCACCTATCAACCGGAAAATGCCAAAATTCCAATTTCTTCAATTCAAGCCTAAATCTACTCCGGACCTCCAAAACACATTCCGATCATGCTCCTAAGTCTCAAATCACCTCCCGAAGCTATCCGAATCATTGTATCTAAGCCCTCTAATATATAAGTCAACATTTGGTTGACCTTTCCAACTTAAGCTTCCTCAAAAGAGACTAACTGTCTCAAACCTTACCAAAACCTTTCCGATCCGAGTCAACCAACTCGATCTCACATAGAACCGATAAACAAAGCAATAAAAAGCAGAACTAGGGGAAAAGAGAGGTAACTCATGAAATGACCAGCCAGGTCATTACAAGAGGTTTATTAAGAAGGTTGTTCCAGTTGTGCCAGACAGAACACTAGTGAATGAATGCTTTCTTGTGACTGAGGCAGGAAAGCAATCTGATTTTTTTTGCAAGAATTATATTCTTAGAGAACTGGAGGACGGTATGTATAACGTCTATAGTAATATGGAGACGTCTAAAGAACTGTGGACTACTCTTGAAAGGAAATATAACCTGAAGATGCCAGGTTGAAGAAGTTTGCTGCCGCAAAATTTCTGGACAATAAAATGGTATGTAACAAGTCTGTTATTACCCAAGTCTAAGAATTGCAAGTGATTATTCATGATCTCCTTGTTGACGGTATAATTTGAATTATTACTTTTGTTGAAAATATTAATTATATTATTACTAATGTATTTTTTATTGAAGGTTTGGTCATCAATGAAGCATTCTAAGTTACAACATTCATTAAGAAGTTGGCTCCTTTGTGGAAGGACTTCAAAAATTACTTAAAACATAAATGCAAAGCGATGTCACTCAAAGATTTCATTTTTCGGTTAAGGATAGAAGAGGTCAACAAATCTGCTGAAAATAAGGTTCATGGAAACTCAACAATCATGGGAGCAAACATTGTTGAGGATGCTCCACGAAATAATAAAAAGAGAAATAAGCTTTTAGGACCAAAGAGTAACCCAAACAAGAAAAGGTTCAAAGGAAATTGTTACAACTACGGGAAAGCTGGACACAAGTCTGCACATTATCATGCTCCAAAGAAAGATAAGAAAAAGGTCAAGCAAATATGGTTTAAACGAACGAGGATATTGATGACTTGTGTGCTATGCTTTTGAATGCAACTTGTAGAAAATCCCAAGGGATGGTGGATTGATTATGGAGTTACTCACCATGTTTGTGCTATTAGAGAAGTGTTTTCTTCATATGCTCCCGTTGGACCTAAAAAGACGTTTTCTATTGGAAATTCTACAAAGGCCAAGATTGAAGGATGTTGAAAGATATTTCTGAAAATGACTTCTGGGAAGGTGGTGACTCTGAACAACGTCCTTCATGTTCCTGAATTAAGGAAGAATTTAGTCTCTACTGCACTTCTGATCAAGAACGAATTTAAGTGCATTTTTGTATCTGATAAGGTTATAATAAGTAAGAACGAAATATTTGTAGGAAAAAGGTTACCTTACTAAGGGCCTTTTCATACTGAATATAATGCTCATTGAGAATAATAAAATTTCATCTTCTTCTTACTTACTTGAGTCAAATGATTTATGACATATACCGTTTTGGGACATGTCAATTATAAAACCTTGCGTAAAATAATTAATTTGAAAGTATTGCCTAAGTTTGAATGCGAAAAATCAAAATGTCAAATAAGTGTGGAATTTAAGTATGTTAAACATCCTATAAGTGCATTGAAATATATTCAAATCTTTTATACTTAATTCACGCAGATATTTGCGATATAAAATCAATACCATCTCGCGATGGAAAAAAGTATTTCATAACTTTTATTGATGATTGTACTCGCTATTGCTATGTTTACTTAATTAGTAGTAAAGATGAATAGATGCATTCAAGCAATACAAAAATTAATTTGAAACGCAACTTAACAAGAAAATCAAAATGGTAAGAAGAGATAGGGGTGGTGAATACGAATCTCCTTTTGAAGAAATATATTTAGAATATGGAATTATTCATCAAGCAATGACCCCTTACATGCCCCAATCCAATGAGATTACGGAAAGAAAGAATCGATAATTAAAGGAGATGATGAACCTTTTGTTGATAAGTCTTGGTTTGCCATAGAACTTGTGGAGGGAAGTCATTATTACGACTAACCGAATACTTAAGCGAGTAACTCATAGTAAAACACAATCCATTCCATATGAAAAATAGAAAGAAAGGAAGTCCAACTTGAATTATTTTAAAGTGTGGAGGTGTTTGGAGAAAGTGCAAGTTCCTAGGTAAATATAGGACCAAAAATCATTGATTGTGTTTTCATAAGATATGTAACCAATAGTAAAGCATATCAATTTCTGGTTCATAAATTAGAAAATTACTATATTCATAATAATACGGTTATAGAGTCACATAATTCTGAATTCTTTGAAAATATACATCCGTATAAAGGGAATGTGAGTTGACTGGTGAAAGATCCAAACGACCTTGGAAAGGAACAAAAAAAAGTACATTTAATGAGGATGATCCAAGATGGAGTAAATGACAAAGAACGTCTACTTCATTTGGACCAGATTTTGTAACTTTCTTACTGAAAAATGGCCCTCAAACATTTAAAGAAGCTATGACTTCTTCTGAATCGTTATTTTAGAAAGAGACAGTCAATAGTAAAATAAAATTTATATTGAACAATCATACTTGGGAATTGGTTTATCTTACTCTTGTTAATAAACCGTTAGGTTCTAAATGGATTTTTAAAAGAACAATGAAAGATGACGGCACTATTGACAAGTATAAGGTAAGACTTGTTGTCAAAATGTCTAGAAAACGAGAACGCCTTGACTATTTTGACACATACTCGCCGATTACAAGAATTACGTCCATACAGATATTAGTAGTATTAGCTGTGATGTATGATCATGAAATTTATCAAATGGACGTTAAGACGACCTTCTTAAATTGAGACTTGGAGGAAGAAGTTTACATGGAATAACCTGAAGGGTTTGTGGTTCCATGCAAAGAAAAAAAGGTATGTTGACTTGTTAAGTCACTTTACGGACTAAAATAAGCACCTAAATAATGGCATGTGAAATTTAACTAAAAAATATTGTCAAATGATTTTAAGATAAGTGAATGTGATAAATGTGTGTACATTAAAAATATTCCAAATCACATAGTCATTGTTTGCTTTTATGTGGATGATATGTTGATAATGAGTAATAGCATTGCCAACATAAAATGACTAAGCGTATGCTAACTGCAAGTTTGATATGAAAGACTTGGAGTTATCAATTTAATCTTGGGAATTAAGATCCATAAGACTCCTTAAGGTTTGGCATTATCACAATCGCATTACATTAAAATAGTACTTGAAAAGTTCGAGCACTTAGATTTTAAAGTTGCAAAGACTCATATTGGGGTAAATCTTGCACTTGCAAAGAACAAAGACCAAAGCATATCACAATTGAATTATGCTCGTGTGGTGGGTTGCTTAATGTACATCATGAATTGTACATGACCAGATATAATTTGTGCTATAAGTAAATTTAGTCGATACATGAGTAATCCAGGTCAATCTAATTGGATGGCAATGAAACGAGTTTTGGGATACCCAAGACTTTGCTTTGCACAACAGTAAATATCTTGCCGCAATTGAAGGATACTATGATGTAAATTAGATTACTGGTTCAACTGATTCTAAGTCCACAAGTGGATATGTATTCACTATTGGTGGAGGAGCGTATCTTAAAAGTCGTCCAAACAAACTTGTATTGCCCACCTTACAATGGAGGTTGAGTTCATAGCCTCAGATAAAGCCAATGAAAAAGCTAAATGACTCTGAAATTTCTTGAAAAATATTCTACTTTGACCCAAATCGTTAACACCGGTATGCATATATTATGATATTCAAGTGGCAATTGGAAGGGCTGAGAGTGCTATGTATAATGGAACATTTCATCATATACGACGAAGATATATAATCGTTAGCCAATTACTCTCTAGAGGAATTATCATAATTGACTACGTGAAATCAAGCGATAATGTATCGGATCCACTTACGAAAGGCCTAACTAGAGAGGTAGTTGAAAGATCATCGAGGGGAATAAGACTATGGCCGAGGATAAGTCATTGTGGCAGTAAATCTACATAGAAGATTGGAGATCCCAAGATCTAAGTTCAAGGAGATCAAACAAAGTAATTAATGATGGTTCAACATTGTCAACTAAAACTTTGGTCCATTCTCGCGATGAGACAATGTTCAGTACCAATGATAAAGCATTAAGGATTTCTAATGGTTTCTAAAATTGATACAAGGTACATTAAATAATGTATCTACGGGATTCCACGTTTAGGAATCGCTTATGTAAGTGTGAAGTGTTACCCGCTTTAAGGAGAATTTTGCAACGCCAGTTCTCTACACACTTATGAAACTAGGCGATGTTCATAGCTGAAACGAATACAACAACGAGAACAAATAAGATTAAGGGTTAATTGTGTAACTTATGGTGTTCTAGGTATACACCAAAGTTTGACGGTTCGAAGATATCAAATCTACCGATTGACCGAGTATATACAGCATAAGTTCACTACGGAAAGTTCAAACAGAAACCTACTTATCCCGATACGATTAATACTTGCTTGTGAATCACACTTTTTTCATGCATATTTTCATTGTATAGACATTCCCCATTTATGTGGGGTATTATTGGGTTTTTTAGTTCAAAATTATAGGTGAATGGAAAATGGAGGAAAAATAAAAATTTAATTTTTCCTCATTTAGAAAGAAACATTGTCTTATATTGGAGGAGGGAAGCTCATTTGTTGGTTATATATATAGTTGCACTTCTTCAGGCTCTTAAAGAGTTGAGAAGAAGTCAAGCCTCGCGTCGTCATTGTCGCTCGCTCACTCTGCTTGGCTTCAACTTTGAATTTGAATTTGGATTTCGCCAAATGATCGGATTGATTGATTGATTAATTTTTTGGACTAAATTTTATTTATAGATAGTAAAATCAAATTAATAATTTTAATCCAAATCAATTGTTTCCATAACAGTAATTTAAATTTCCTCCGTTTTGATTTTTCCGTTTTATTTGCGTAAATAACCATTTACGTAATAGTCATTTTTTGCGAAAGACCATCTTGAAGAGTTACACATCTTCATCTGAACCCAACCTATTGGCTATAAGTACCAAGTCATTCCCTCAAATTTATCTTATAAAAATTATGGAATATCTTCTTCCTTTTTGCATTATTTTCTTACAAAACAAACAACCAAAGTGTGATTGATACCGCCATTTGTGTTCGCTGAAACCGGAGTTTGAAGTACCGCTATACTAATGTATAATCCATTATATCCTAGGATAAATAATCCACAACCTTGGGTACTAAGAGATGATTAAGTTCCATAAGAAAATATTGTAAATTCACTGGGCTCAGATTGATTTCTTCTTCTTCTACATTTTTTTTACGTTATTTTTTTCCCAGAATTATATTACGAATACAGATTACTAACAATAATAAATGTAGCATCGATATAGTCTTGATGGTTCTTGAACCAAAATGATTGCAATTATAGTTAGAGATCATTGGATATTACTAACGTACATAAAACTCAATAAATTTCAAGAAAATATCATATAGTTTACCTTTAAAGGAAAGACAACAGATTACAAAATTTGATATCAAGAGATTTTATCTCTTGTGTTATATATTATTTGCTAGAGTGGACTTTCCACGTGCTTTATGTATTTTCTACTTAGTAAAAATGCCAGCAAGAATAATGTGGCTCAGTGGCTGTATAAACGAAAAGTAAATGGAGAAACTAATTAAGTGCAAATGCGTCATGATCTTTTACTCATGTGAGCTACAATTTGCATATTTGTAAATGTGCATGCATAGGGTAAATTCTTGACGAGATAGATCTTGTATATATTGGGTTCTATGTATTTGTAGCTTTTATTATTTTGTCATTTCATATTAGGTGACAATTTTCAAAAGCTTCGAGTTAATTGTCATACATATGAATTTAAACATCTGATATAAAATTAATTCTACAGTATACATTAAGCAACCATAAATTTGTAATTTTATAAGAATTAAAGACAACAATAATCATTAAATTATTTTTCCCTCTGTTAAGCTGGTTGATTCACAGCCATGATCGACAGATACAAATGCAGAACAAGAAGAATGAGAACAAAGTGTGAGGAGAAACTGAAAGCTTCTCGATTGATCTGCCAGAGCTCACAATTACAAAATGAAGCATTGTTCTAAATATTTTATGTAGCTCACCTATATTCACATTTTAACCGACTTAATTAACTAACTAACTACACTGTACAACTTTCCTCAGCTAGTGTCCAGCTAAACATTAGTACATTGTAGTGCATCTATCTAATTCCTCCATACACACACACCCGCCCCTCAAGCTAGGAAATATGAAGATATTCGTCATTCCTAGTTTGGACAGAAGATAGAAGTGCTGAGCAATAGTAAGCCCCTTAATCAGTATGTCAGCGTGTTGTTCTGAAGAGGGCACATAAATGGTGTCCACCAGACATTGATGAATATTCTCCCGAATGAAGTGGCAATCAATGTCTATATATTTAGTCCGCTCGTAGAACACAAGATTAGTAGCAATCTGAATAGCAGATTTATTGTCATAGTGCATAGGAAAAAGCAAATGCAAAGAGACCCTCAACTCCTTATACAATCCCACAAGCCCCACAACCTCTGCCATTGTTGTTATAAGACTCCTGTACTCAGCTTCAACTAAGCTTCTATGTTTGCCTGCTTCTTGGACCTCTAAGAATGAGTGAGTCTCCAGACTTGAAGTATCTTATAGTTGACTTCTTGGTGTTAGGACAGAAAGCCCAGTCAGCATCACAAAATGTCTGAAGTGTAGGAGAACTATGTAATGAAATGAGATACCAAGGCCAGGTGCCTGTTTCACATATCTCACGATTTTGATGGAAGATTCCATGTGAGAAGCCTTAAGAGTATGCATAAGTTGGCTTAGGAATTACACAACAAAGGCAATGTCTGGCCTGGTAATAGTTAAATAAAGCAGCCTACCTATAAGCCTTTAGTAGCTACTAGGATCCACTAGTGGTCTATCAGAGGATGGACTAACATAGGAATCAAATTCACTGCTGGTAAGCTTCTGATTTAGATCCACTGGTGCTCCAAGAGGTCGAGCAACTTCCAACCCTATGCTAGAGATTAACTCCATAGAATATTTGCGTTGATGCATCAAAATACCTTCACTACTCATAGCAAATTCAATCCCCATAAAATACCTTAGCTCTCCCAAATCCTTAATTTTGAAACTGTTCTGCAGAATCATATTTATGGCATTGATTAGCTCAATATTATTTCCAGTGATTAAGAGATCATTAACACAAACTAGAATCACAACTAGTTTATTGCATGATCTTTTGGTGAGTAAAGAATAGTCCAAATGGCTCTGTGTGTCACCTGAAATAGTCAGTGCTCAGATCAATTTAATATTCCACTGCCCATATAGGGACTTATGCAGTCTACATACTTGATGTTTCCCGACTCAGAATTAAAAACCTGGGAAAGTTTCATGTATACCTCTTTATGTAAATCACCTTGCAAGAAGGCATTATACACATTCATTTGATGTAGGGTCCAACCCTCAGCTGCTGCTAAGGAAATCACTGCATTAATAGTGATCATTTTGACCACATGAGAGAATGTCTCTTGGTAGTTAATCTTCTCCATTTGGTTGTATCCTTTTGCCACCAACCTTGTTTTATATCTTTCTACTTCACCATTTTCTTTGTACTTGACCTTATAGAGTTATTTGCATCCTATGTCCTTCTTCCCTTTTGGCAATGATACAACATCCAGGTTTTATTTTCTTCTAATACTTGTATCTTAACTTTCATTGCCTCTATCCACTTGCTATTTTTAGCAGCTTGATGGTATGATCTTGGCTTAGTGATGGCAAAGACATGTTCCATAAAACTTTGGTAGGATCTGGATAAATGGTCATAACCTACCAATGCTAATATAGGATAAATGCAAGAGCTTGTCACTTTCTGTCCCTTGACCAATGTCACATAGTCCTTGAGCCATATGGGAGGATTACTTACCCTCCCTGATTGACTGACTGGATGATCTATGGGCTCAGCAGAAAAAAATGGGCCCTAAGGAGTATCAGTTAAATAGATGCATTCTGAGCTGGTGAGGGACTTTCAGAAACAGCTGGAAAAGATTCTGCCATGGGGAAAACTTTTTGATGCTTCACTTGTTGATCAATAGGGTGGGTCACTGATGGACTGGTCTAGCTTTATGTTAGTTCCCCTTGACATGTGTAGTTGCTGACTTAAAGAAAAATGTATGTGTTCTCAGCTGGAAGAAACAAGATGTGTAGATACTGTTGTAGGTGGATGATGTCGAGAACCAGCATGCATACTAGTAGAAATATTTATACTGTGAAAATGATAGATATTCTCATGAAATATAACATCTCTGCTAACAAGATAGACTTGTTACTTATATCATACAACTTATACCCTTTCTAAGTCTCAACATATCCTAGGAGAACTGATTTGATTGCCTTTGTAAATATATCCTTCTTTCTAATATTTGTGGCATAGCAAAGATACCCTATAAATCTCATATGCAATGATGATGGTGTCTTCCCATAAATGAGCTCATAAGGAGATTTGTTATCCAGTACTGTATATGGCAGCCTATTAATAACATACACAGCCTCCATGATACACTCACCCCAAAATTTAATCGGTAAGTTTCCTTAAATTTTTATTGCTCTGGTTGTCTTCAATACGTGTCTTTGCCTTCATTCAACTACTTTATTTTGTTTTGGAGTGTTATACAAGCTTTGATAGATTATGCTATTTCTTTTGAACAAGTCAATAGAATTAGAGTTGAAGAATTTTGACCCATTATCCGATCTGAAAACCTTAACCTTCTAACCAAATTGAGTAGACAATCATCACAATGAAGTCCTTTAGCATAATTACACCATAAGATTTAAGATGCAAAAAATAAACTCAAGTTTACCTAGAATAGTCATCAACCAATGTTAGAAAATATTTTATTCCATTATGTGTTGGCACCTTATAAGGGCCCATACATCCATATGCAAGAGTTCAAAGATGCTATCAGCTTTGCTACTACTAATTAAAAATGAAACTCTTGTTTGCCTTACTAATGGACATACATCACAGTGAGTAATACTAAAATTGTTACTGTTTAGACATATGACCAAATCTTTTATGTCATAGACTTATATCTTCTGCACTAAGCACTTCCTTGACAAGAAGGCCAAAATTCATATCTTTATTAGCAAGTTGACTCATTTGAATGTATAGCCCATCTCTATATATACCAATATCCTTCACCCTCCCATTGAAGAGATCCTGGAAAATACAAAAATGAGGGTAGAAGGTTGTTGTACAAGCTAGTTCCTTAGTCATTTTTGATACAAACATTAAATTAAATTTGAACTGAGGCAAATAAAAAACATTGCTAAGTGTGCTTCTAGCTCCTATTAGTGGATATTTTCCAAATCTGAGAGACCCCTGCTGAATCACCAGTTGGTAGTTGGACCTTTCTAGAATTGTGACTGATACACCATTATTCAACATAGATTTATCACAACCATGTGGTTAGTTGCACTAGAATCCATAATCCATTTCAAGTTAGTTAATACAGTAATTAAAGGTTTACCTTCCAAGTTTGAACTTGCATCAATTGTGTTTTCTCTTTTTAACATGTTCAAGATTTGACGGCCGCTGCCCATAATCCCCCCTGTATTAACCAGGCTGACCTTTCTTTACCCTTTTGAAATTAGCTAGATACCTTATCACCTTATAGCAGTTGTCCTTCGTGTGGCCTTTCATTTGACATACCTCACATTTCATCAACTTGAAACAATTTTCTCTGTGACCCTTCAAGTTACAGCAGTCACAATACATATTGTAATTATTCTTATTCCGCTATCCCATTTATGTACTTCCTTTTGCTGTGAATAAAGTTGTTGATTCAATGCCATCTCCTCCAAATTGAGCATTCCAGAAGCATCTTGCTGACTCTTATCTTGTACTAGCATAGTATATGCTTGATTTACACTAGGAGTTGGTATCATCATGTTTGACTCCTTACTTGGCTATATGAGTCATTAAGTCCCATTAGAAACTGTAGTAACCCCTGATTTCAGAGATGAATTACATATTCTTTAGATTCATCACAGTTGCAGGAAAGAAAAGCAACAATTTAATCCATTTCATCCTAAAAGTCTTTCATTTGGAGTAGTAAACAGAAATAGGTGAAACACCCTGTGCTAGTGTACAAATTGCTCGAAATAAATGATAAATTCTCATCATATTAATGTCATGATCCCGGTTCGCCCTCCGTGAACCATCGTGACGACACCTAGTTTCTACGACTAGGCAAGCCTAATTTGCGGAAGAAAACCAAAATTTGCGGAAGTAAAATAATTTAAAATAGAAATAAAGTAGTAACCGTGTTTAAATGTGCCGCTCGGCTTAAAGTAGCGGCACCTGGATCTGCACATGAAAAACATGCGCAAAAGGGGCATGAGTACACCACAGCAGTACTCAGTAAGTGTCAAGCCTAACCTCGGTTGGGTAGTGACGAGGAAGGTCAGGGCCCTATTGAGATTAGATAAATATAAAGATGACAGGATAAGATAAACAGTATAATTGAGAATCTATAGTTAGAATCTATACAAGATAATAAGAATACAATAACGGAAACAGAGATGAAGGCAAACCACAAGGAAGTACCACTCATAACAAGGCTGATAACCGGGGATCTCTGGGCATCCCCAGGATCTCTTGGTATCCTCTATGTATACAGGGGATCTCTTGGTATCCCGAGGATCTCTTAGTATCCTCAATATATGCTAGGGATCTCTTGGTATTCCGATGATCTCTTGGTATCCTCAATATACATACCAGAGATCTCTTGGTATCCCGCACATCAGTCTAGATCATAAATACATATAGGGGATCTCCCGGGATGCCATCCCGTAGTCCTAAATTAAAAACACACAGGAGCAACACAAGAATACTCAATTAAATGCTAATTTCGTACCAAGTAAATAGTTAATTCTAGCCTAACATGCTTCACGTAATACAATTAAAGCAGTTTAAGCAAATAGGCAATTAAATCAACTAAACATGCTTTTCTAAACTACAACAAGCTAAATTCGCAAGTAGAATAAAATAGGAAAAAGGAACTCAATTGAAATACTTAAAGTAAAATCGGATTTTCAATAATTAGCTCAAGTACGCACTCGTCACCTCACGTACAAGTCATTTCAATTATCAAATATATCATATCCTAAGGGGAAGGTCCCCCACACAACATTAGACAAGCCACTTACCTCGAACCGACTCAAAATCAACCCGAAACCACGCTCTTGCCACGAGTACTCGACTCCAAATGACCCAAATCTATTCAATTCAATTGCATAATATAAATAACACTTCAAGTAACTGATTCTACAATTAAATCCTACGCTAATACGCGAAATTATATAAAATGACCAAAATATCCCTCGGGCTCACGTCTCGGAATCGGGTAAAATTTATATTTCCAGAACCTTCGCACTCTCACGAGTTCAGTCATATCAAAGTACCAAAATCAGACCTCAATTTTTCCCTCAAATCATCACTCAAAGGTCTCCAATTAGACAAGCCCTAAACCTCCAATTACCACTGATTTTCCTAAATTTTTCATGCTTAAATTGATAAAAAAAAACATGTTAATAACGAGTTTAAGGACCAAAGACCTTACCCCAATGAACTCCTCTGAGAATCTATCTTGAAACGTGCTCCCCAAGCTTCTTCCCGTTTTGGAAAAGATGAAAAAATGGCTAATTTTCGTGAAGGCAAGAATTTATATGTTTTACCCAGCGATTTCCGCATTTGCGGCCCTGATGCGGTCCCGCTTCTGCGGAACTAATGTCGCATCTGCGACTTTTAACTTAATGGCCAATTTCTGCATCTGCGACTCCCAATCCGCAGATGCGGTACCACTTGTGCGGTTCCTAAAGAAGTCCCCAATTTCCGCTTTTGTGGGGCCACACCTGCGGAACCCAAACCGCAAGTGCGGTTATGACAGAACCAGCAGCTGAAGCTGCATCTTAAATTCCAAAATCTTTTCGTCAACCATCCGAATTCATCCCGAGACATCCGGGACCTCAACCAAAGTTACCAACAAGTCACAAACAATTATCCAAACTTGTACCAATCCTTAGAACACCTAAAACAACATCGGAACCTCGAATTAACTATGGATTCAAGCCTAAGAACTCCAAAATTCTCAAAATACGCTTTCAATCAAAAAGTCTATCAAACCTTGTCCGAATAACTTGAAATTTTGCACACACGTCATATTCAACACTAGGGAGCTATTCCAACTTCCGGAATTTCATTCCTAGCCTCAGATCAAAATCTCACTATCGGACCGGAAACTTTAAAAATTAAACTTTCGGCATTCTAAGCCTAAATTAGCTACGGACTTCCAAAACATAATCCGATCACGCCCTAAACCCAAAACCACCCAATGGAGCTAACGGAACTATCGAATTTCCATTCCGAGGCCGTCTTCACACTATTCTGACTACGGTCAACTTTCCAACACTTAAGCTCTCATTTAGGGACTAAGTGTCCCTACACTCTCCGAAACGCAAAGCCGAACATCCCGGCAAATCAAAATAGTAGAATTATACTTGGGGAAAGAAGTTAATAGGGGATCGAGGCGTAAATTCCTAAGACGACCGGCCGGGTCGTCACAATTAACTTTGTCAAACCTCTCCTGAAGTTCATTCCAGACACAAAATGCTTTCGATCTATAGAGAATTCCATTGATTAGATTTGCACTGACATTTCTAGTAAGCCACACAATTACTATCACGTTACATTGATCCTATTGTTTCACCAGATCTTTGTAATGACTTGACCGGTTCTTTGGAGTATTTTAGCCTCATTTACCCTATTTGATGCCTTAATTATGTGTATTTGAGGTTTCGTGACTTAACGGGGTGGTTGGTTCGGTTTCGGAGTGAATTGGGACACTTAGTCCCAAGGTTGGAAGCTTAAGTTGAAAGAGTTGATCAAAGTTTGACTTTTGTGTTGACGACTTCAGAATGGAATTTTGATGGTTCCAATAGCTTTGTATAGTGATTTTGGACTTAGGTGTATGTCCAGATGTTGATTTGAAGGTTCGTAGGTGGGTTTGGTGCTTTTCGGCTAAAGTTGGAAAGTTGAAGGTTTGGAAGGTTGATAGGTTTGACCGAGAGTTGACTTTGATGATATCGGGGTCAGATTTTAGTTCCAGGAGTTGGAATATGTCCATTGAGTCATTTGAGACTTGTATGCAAAATTTGAGGTCATTCACCACCGAACTACCACTAGTAACTCCGCTTGAAGTATCCATCATGTTTTCAATAACAATATCATCATTGCCATTGGATTCGAGAAATTAGGATTTTATCATTACAACTATATCTGAATTACTCGTTTTCACTTTCAATTTGTGAAAAATCCCTCAATTCAGTAGTTAGCAGGCTCTGATACCATGTTAAGTTGGCTGATTCACAACCATGATAGAAAGATACAAATGTAGAAGAAGAATGAGAACAAAGTGAGAGGAGAAATTAGAAGATTCTCGATTGATCTGCTAGAGCTCACAATTACAAAATAAAGCATAGTTCTAAATAGGCAAAATACATAATTTACCCATCGATCTTGCAGCAAAATCCCTGTTACACACCTCACGTTCACGAAAAACTTTTTACACACTCAACCTTTGGAAAGTGTGTCTAAGACACACCACTTTTGTGCTTAACCAATTTTTCAGATAACGTAAAAGGTACGCCCTAATAGGGCCTTGACACGTGTCATTGACTTTAAAAAGGAAAAAATTAGTAGAAATTACAATTAAAACCCATCTTCTTCATCATCTCATTTTCTATCTTAAGTCCCATTGTTGCTTCTACCATATTTGTTTGTGAGAAAGTTTCCAACAACACAAAAATTCAACCACACTATCTAAACAACTAGTCGAACATAATCGAGCAACAAATTGAGTTCAACAACTCAATAATCAATAAGGCCCAATTGAATTTTCAAGCCTTTTTCGATCCCCAATAATGATGGATTCTAGATATTTTCACTAAACCTTCAATACTATTGTTAAAGCTTTTAAACCTATTATAATAAACGATTTTCACAATATTTGGACAATAAAATTCTATTTGGGGAAGAAGATGAGGGGGAAGGTGGTCTGAGGAAGAAGACCAGAGGAGAGGGAGAGGTTCCCGTGGGAAGAGAAGACAAGAAATGGGATTTTTACGGGCTTCACGCGCTTTTTTAGTGTGTAAACACGTAAGTATTATCTGGTCAAAAGTAGTGTGTTTTAGACACGCTTTTGAAAGGTTGAGTGTGTAAAAGGTTTTCCGTGAAAGAGACGTGCGTAACAAGGATTTCGTTGCAAGATTGATGGGTAAACCATATATTTTGCCTTCTAAATATCTAATGTAGCTCACATATACACACATTCTAACAGACTTATAGCCCGTTTGACCAAGCTGCAAAAATCAGCTTATTTTGAGAAGTGTTTTTTTTTTTTTTTCAAAAGTGCTTTTCTCAAAAGTACTTTTGGTGAGAAGCAGTTTGTGTTTGGCTAATTAGTTTGAAAAACACTTCTGAGAAGCAATTAATGTTTGGTCAAACTTTAAAAAATTGCTTCTAAGTGTATTTTTCCCAAAAGTGCTTCTCAAAAAAGTGCTTTTGGAGAGAAACTATTTTTTTCTGTTTCTCCAAAACTGTTTTTGCTTCTCCTCAAAAGCACTTTTTTTCCTTCCAAAAACTTGGCCAAACATCTTAATTTTTGGTCAAAAATACTTTTGGTAAAAAAAAAATACTTTTGACCAAAAAGAAACTTGGCCAAACAGACTATTAATTAACCAACTAACAAACTACAATGTACAGTTGGCCCCAAGCCCCAAACTAATGTCCAATTGCATCTATCCAATTCCTTCACACCCTCTAGTAATACTTCGGACTTTAGTTACCGAAAAGTTATTCACTCATGCATACAAAGTATTTAGTTGTTCCAAATTGGTCTGTGCCCATACTCACATCACTATTAGTATAAACAAGTGCAAGTGTTTAAAATTAAAATTATGGAACTTTTTTCTGGATCTCTTTTCAAATTTAACTTGGTAACACTAACATAGTTTGTAATTTGTAATATTAACAATTATTATACATTATTAATGCTAAAAATTTACAGTTTAACTAATATGCCATATTCTTCTAGGCTTGTAGCTTCCTAATTTGCTGCTTCTATGTTTCATTGAAGGCCTTTACAATTGCTCACTCGCTACCAGCGCTTCCACCATTTAAAATCTCCCATGCAAATCATAAACACCGTAAAAGCGCACATACACACACTTGGAAGATAGAGGGAGAATCCAAAAAAGGTATTCGCTCCACTCTGTTCCATTTAATCGTCAAGAATTCAATGGGTAACTGTCAATCTTGTCCAGAATTCTACTTCTTCAGTTTCTTTATAAAATTCTTCAACTATTGTTGCACACAAAATCAGAGATTGATAAAGGAACGAGTTGGGCTCCATCATCACCTTTCAAGGTCTCCAAATACGGAGACATTACACCAGGTGCCGGCCACGCCCCCTCCCCCCCCCCCCCCCAAAACCCAACACCGGCCCCCATGACATTGACCAAAATACTACTTTTTGTTTTTGGTTCATCTGTAATTAACAGATAAAGTTTTAATCTTTTGATTCAATACTTGAATTGGACGCTCAGCTTTACTTGTATATGTTTAAGGGCCCTTTACCTTAGCATATTATCTTAGTTTGAAACTAGACGAGTTGTAGAATCTATTCTGAAAGGAAAACAAGATGGTGAAATTATTTGTATGTTCATTTTCTTATTTCGGTTTCAACGCTAAGTCTTGCATTCTTTTTTAATTTATTTATTATTTTGGGATCAAATTGATTCACTTGACTATAAATCACGTATAAATTCAACTGTACCATTTTACGGGTAAACAATTTGGCGCCCACCGTGGGGCTTAGACAGTTGCGTAATTGGGTTGATCCTTGCATCTATTGCTAACCTGTTTAAATTCTTTGTCTCCTAACGAAAAATCATAAGAATGGGAGATAACGGTGTCAACAATACACATAATTTTGAGGCCAGAGGAAATCAGCTCAACACGAAGATTCAATTAGCGATACCCGCAACGAAGAGGGCGTAGCCAAGCCGATCCATGGCGGACAGTATCTATAGCATGCTAAAGAGGCAACCCTTGATGATTCTGAAGATGAGCACGTTGTGGAAATAATAAAAATCTTAAGGGAACAGCAAAGGGCTATTATGGGCCATCTCTCACGACAAGATCAGGTCATGACGGAGTTGAAGCAAGCATTGTCGGGTGCTTCCAACAACGCGAATGGTAGAGGTCCAGTTCCGCCCGGTGCTCCCACATATCAAACAACACAAAGGGTTGACAACAACACCCCGAGGGGTGAGGTCGGTTTTGACAAGGCCGGGGGAATGGAAGCGGACCCCGTAACAACATGAGAATGATCCCTCATGCGTTTTATGAGGGAAATAAATGTCCGAATAGATCAAATCTCGAGAGCACTGCTGGTGGTGAAAGGACCGGACTCAAAGAAGTACACCCAGTTTTTGTTCAAACCAAGCGCATCATCGGTGTTGATCCCAAAGTGGTTCAAAATGCCAGACGTGCCAAAATATAATAGGACTTCGGATCTTCGGGAGCACATCACCACCTATACAACGGCGGTGAAAGGAAATGACTTAGTACCGCACGAGATTGAATCAGTCTTGTTGAAGAAGTTCGGGGAGACCCTCACGGATGGGGCCCTGACATGGTACTTACTTTTACCCGAGCACTCAATAGATTCCTTCGAGATGCTTGCGGATTCTTCTATCAATGACCATGCCCGGGCCAATAAGGTACATGCTCGAAAGACCGACATATTCAAAATTATATAAGGAGAGTCCGAATTGCTGAGAGAGTTCGTGACCAGGTTTCAGAAGGAGAGGATGCTGCTACTGGCCTTGTTGGACGAAGGGGCAGCTAAGGCATTTACTAAAGGGCTGAATCCGAGGAGTTCTGACGCTTCCTAGAAATTAAAAGAAAGTCTGTTCGAGTTCCAAGCAATAACATGGGCAGATGTTCACAACCGCTATGAGTCGAAGATAAGAATTGAGGATGACCAACTCGGTTTCCTGGCATCAACCAAGTGTCGAGACCGAGAAAAGAAAAAGAAATAGCTGAACGATGATTTTGATGCAGACCGGCGGTCTTCCAAAGGTCGATTTTTTCCCTACGAAAGAGCTGAAGGATGCCGTAGAGATTTTCGATCGGTGAATAGATTTGCTACCGATATAAGAGCTAATCGCGGTGACAAAGAGGTAATAGGTTCTCGATACTCCACCTACACCAGGCTGTATGAATACAATCTTAACGTCAGTGTGGTGGAACTGGTTTTCACAATGAAAAACGTTAAAGAAGTTCGATTTCCAAGGCCAATAAGATCTGATCCGAGTCAGAGGGATTCCAATCTATGGTGCGAGTATCACTGGACTAACGGCCATTGGACAAGGGACTGCCGTCATTTGGGCAAATAGGTGGCGACATTGCTAAAAATGTCCACCTCAAAGAATTCTTAAGCGATCGGGCTAAGAATAACTACGGCCGCAACCGGGATAATGCGAAACCCTCAAAAGAAAGCGAAGATCTCCATCGTCTAACAATCAACGTGATTTTTGGGGGAGGGGATAATGATATTAATGGTGTAACCTTTTTGGCAGCGAAAAAGACAAAGGTATCGATGACCCATAGTAAGAGAATCTGGGAAGTCGCCGAGGATGACATCACCTTTATGGAGGAAGACACAGATGGATTCATATTACCGCACAATGATGCCCTATTAATTTCTATCAATGTTTTAGATTTTAAAATTAAGCGTGTTTTGGTGGACCAGGAAGTTCAGCCAATATTCTCCAATGGAGAGTGCTGAAACAAGCCAAGCTGACTAGAAGTATAATTCCTGCAACAAAGCTCTTCGCCGTGTTCAATTTAGCAAGCATGACTACCCGAGGGGAGATTCTACTGCCTATGAATGCCTATAATGAAGAAAAACCTTTTTGAAGTAGTAGACAGTGATATAGGTTACAGTATTATTCCGTAGCTACACAAGATGAAGGTAGTGTCATCAACATACCATCAACTCTCTAAATTCCCAACTCTAGAGGGAATTAAACAAAAAGAGGAGACCAACCAACGGCAAGGGAGAAAACACAATCTCAATTTCCAGTAGCAAAGGGAAAAAACATATGTCATAGAAATTACAGGAAGCGATGCTTGTTCCTAAGTCAAACAAAGACAACAAGGGGGAGGACTCATTGGACTCATATCAGGTACCGAGATATTTCCAAGTAACAAAAGAAACAGACGCAACAAAGCCCACAGTGGAAGAGCTCGAGCAAGTTGCATTGTTTGAAAAGTTCTTGGAGAGGAAGTTCAACTTGGGGACATGACTAAACCCCGAGCTCAGGTCAGGATTCATAGGTACCCCGAACTTGGAGAGGAAGTTCAACTTGGTCGCATGCGGATATGACAGGTATCCCGCCAGAGATGGTCGTGCACAAGTTAAGCTTGGATCCTATCATCCCTCCAGTAAGGCAAAGGAAATACTTCATTGCCGAGGTCAGGAATAAATTTGTCAAATAAGATGTAGCTCGATTGCTTGATATCGGTTCAATCCGAGAGGTAAAGTATCCTGATTGGTTAGATAATGTAGTAGTAGTAGTCCCAAAAAAGAACAATAAGTTTTGCATGTGCGTAGATTATAAGGATCTGAATAAGATGTTCCCAAAAGACTCGTTCCCATTGCCAAACATTAATCAAAGGATTGATACGAAGGCTGGCCACGAGTTGATGAGTTTCATCGATGCCTATTCCGGGTACAACCAAATCAAAATAAATTCGGATGATCAGGAAAAAACTTTGTTCATAATGAACTTTGGCACATAGTGTTATAATGTGATGTCGTTCGGGCTTAAGAACGCCGTAGCCACTTATTAGAGGCTCGTAAACAAAATATTTGTAAAGAAAATAGGGAAAACAATGGAGGTTATATAGATGATATGCTGGTTAAGTCTTTGAACGCAGCTGATCATTTGAAACACATCCAAGAAACCTTTGACATCCTAAGGAAGAACAACATAAAGCTTAACCCCGAGAAATGTGCATTCAGAGTCAGCTCCGGTAAGTTCTTAGGGTTTGTGGTGTCACAAAGGGGGATCAAAGTCAATCCCGATAATATTAAAGCTATCGAAGACATTCCTGACTAGTTGTCAAATATGAAAGAGGTTCAGAGGTTAACAAGAAGGATGGCTGCTTTAAGATGGTTCATTTTCCGGTCTTCAGAGAAGTGCCATCACTTCTTCTCACTTCTGAAGAAGAAGAACAACTTCAAATAGACTTTGGAATGCCACCGGGCTATGAAATATTTGAAAAGGTATTTATCGAACCCTCCTTGACTATCGAAATCTGAGGAAGGCAAAAAATGCTTATTTACTTAGCGGCCTCAGAGGTAGAGATAAGTGCCATTTTAGTCCATGAAGACGAAGGTACGCAATCTCCTATTTAAAATTTTAATGGGAGCAGAAACTCTCTACCCACATCTGGAAAAATTGGCCTTAGCTCTCGTAGTAGCCGCTTGAAAGCTTAGGCCTTATTTTCAATACCACCCGATAGCCATGGTGACAAACTTCCCTGCGGAATATCCTTCACAAACCTAAACTTTCAGGTTGACTAGTCAAGTGGCAGTCGAAATGAGTGAATTTTATATAGAGTATAAACCTAGGACTGCGATTAAGTCACAACTTTTGGCCGACTTTGTGGCTGATTCAGACCTGGATTGCTACCTTTGGACACCAAAGAAGCGATGATAGTGTCGAAATTGACATCGGGAGTCTGGACCTTGTTCATAGACGAAGCTTCCAACGTGAAAGGGTCCGGGCTCGGTGTAGTATTAATCACGCCTTCGGGAGAAACCCTAAGACAGGCCATAAGAACTATTCCTTTGACTAACAATGAAGCGAAGTATGAGTCCTTGGTTGTAGGACTCGAGTTGGCCCGGGGACTGGACTCCAAGCTCATAGAAATCAAATATGATTCTCAACTGGTAGTAAATCAGGTCTACGGAATCTTCGACCCCAAAGAGGAAAACATGAAACAATATGTAGTCAAAGTCCAAGCTCTTCTTGCACAATTCAGGGAATGGTCAATAACCCATCCTCCTGCGAAAGTAGATGCACTGGAAAATCTAGTCTAATCTACGAAAATGAAGGGATCAAACTCCAGTACAGTCGTGCAGCTTGTACTTTCGATATTGGATGTGGATGACTATTATAAAGTAAACGCGACCAATTTTCTCTAGGATTGGAGGAATGATAACATTGACTATCTCGAGCAGGGAAAACTACCCGAATATCCCAAAGCATCTTCGGTGATGCACACTAAAGTAGCTCGATACTGCTTTAAGGGAGTTCAATTGTATAGGAAATCTTTTCAAGGCCCGTTGGCCAGATGCTGGGGAGCCTTCGAAGCTAACTACGTCATGAGAGAAGTTCATGAAGGAATCTGTGAAAATCACTCGAGCGTGGATTCCTTGGTATTAAAGCTAATTAGGACAAGATACTGCTAGCCCCGGATAGAATAAAATGCTAAAGCTTATCTTCAGAAATGCGATAAGCAAATGGAATTGGAAACAAATATGTTTAATTATATTATCGCATGCTTCAATCCGATTCGGATTAAATAATCTCTTAATATGCATACAAGGTTTAATGTGGAAGGACTGGCAGACAACACATGCTGGTGAGCAAAGGAATCAAATGGAAAAGTGGAATGCACATGGAAAGTTATCTAGGATACATAAAAACATGCAATACTCTAGGATGAAGGTACTATGGGATATATTTCCTTATGCTGCAGCTGTAGGTAGAGCTCACGTGCGATTCCAGCACAAAGTTGTCTCTCATCACCTCAATCGACGAAGAAGGAACGCAGCAAAAAAAAGGTACAGTTGTCATGCACGCTAACTGCTGTCAAGCGGGAGTTTTTTGGGACAGAACTAACACCAATAGTTCACGCAAAGCACATCAGCTGGAAAAGGATTCTAAATGTGCATTGAGGCATTTTCTGAATATTTTAATATGCACACATGGTTTCATGTGCAAGGCATGGCAGACAACACATGCTTTTGAGCAAAAGGATCATATGGAAAAGGCTATAGGTGGGGCACACGTGCTTTCCACCACAAAGCTTCAACAAATTGTATTACAAAGTTTAATAGCATTAATGTGTTATCAATGTTGAGCGTAACACTCAATTTTGATAATAGGATACTTGTTAAGTTCAAACTTAATTACTTTCTGTTCGTAGGATATCATGACATTGTATTTCGTATTTTATCTGGTTATAAATAAAACTAGCCCTAGGCGTTTGCCTAGCAGACAAAAAAAAAAGAAATGCGATAAGCATCAACGCCACGCACCATTGGTGCATCAACCAGGAGAGTTATTGCACTCGGTTTTATCTCCCTGGCCTTTCATGAAATGGGGGATGGATATAGTCGGCTGCTGCTGCCAGCTCCCAGTAAGGTAAGATTTCTTTTGATTTTAACAGATTACTTTTCTAAGTGGGCTGAAATAGGCCAGTACCAGAAAACCGATAAGCGCGAAGTAGCTGATTTTCTGTGGGAGAACATAATTTGCAAGTTTGGTCTACCAAAAAGGATAGCATGCGACAACGAGCCACAGTTTATAGGTGCAAAGGTCACAAAATTCTTTGAAGACCTGAAAATCAAAAGAATCACATCATCGTCGTACCACCCTAGCACAAACGGACAGGCGAAATCAAAGAACAAAGTAATTATTCAAAATCTCAAAAATAGATTGAAAGCCCCAAAGGCAAATGGCAAAAAAAGCTACCAAAAGTGTTATGGGCATACCAAAGAACGGCTAAATCAAGAACGGGGGAGACACTTTCCTCTCTCGTATACGGAACAGAAGCCTTGATCCCGGTGGAAGTAGGGGAACCTACCATGAGATACTTTCAGGCGAACGAAGAAGCAAACAACGAAGCATTATTTGTCAGATTAGAGCTGCTCGATGAACGCTGGGACTTGGCATCTATAAGGATGGCAGTCTAAAAAAAGAATGGAAAGATATGACAATAAAAGAGCCAATCTCTGTTATTTCAAAGTGAAACACTTGGCTTTAAGGAAAGTAACTCAAAACACCCGGGAGCTCAACGTAGGAAAGCTAGGTCCGACGTGGGAAGTCCCTACCGGGTTTCAGCTATAACCGGGAAAGGATCATACGGATTGGAAAGTCAAGACGGAGTGAAATTGTCAAGCAATTAGAATGTAGCACACCTCAAAAGATACTATTGCTGATGAGTACCACCTATACTGAAAGTATGTGCTGTACTTTTTTTTTCCATTCGTCTAGTTTTTGTCCAATTGAGTTTTTCTGGCAAGGTTTTTAACAAGGCAGCAACAAAAAACATACTATGAAGAAACTTTCAATAGCAGCAATAAGACCTTTAATAGCTAGGCACACAAGCGAAGAGCCACTAGGGGACAGTTAGATAATCTTTTTCTATGTAGCAAAGTTCCTACTGGGGAATAAAACTTTCTATCGGGCCAAAGGATACCTGACCATTCATGAGGCAAGCCATTGAGGGGGGGGGGGGTTGTTAGATAGTCTTTGGCTCCATAGCAAAGTTCCTAATAGGAAGTGAAGCTTGCTACCAAAGCAAAGATTATACAACCATTCACTAGTGGAATCTTCAAAGGATCAAGACTTCCAGTGTTCAAATTTGCATTCTTCATATTCAAACATGGGGGGGGGGGGGAGATGATATGAGATTACGAAAATAAGAGTGCCACATAAACCGGGACTACGAAATTCGTGAACAAACATTGTATCATTGAGACCAGGGAATACGAGACCAGGCCCGTAGAAACAGGTTGTACAAATTAGCTAGAAGTAATGGCAATTTCTTTTTAGCACAACAAATGCTTACGTACTTTTGAAAATGGAAGGAATAAAGTAAAGTTCTTTTATTTTTATCTAGTTTCTTGTCCGATCAGTAAATTAATTTTATCATTTGAAAGCTAAACAAGTACTTCAAACGCTAGTACCAGAATAAATAGCAGACATCATCTTTAAGAGCACCGTAATATAAGGGGCCCTCTCTTATGAAACCCTCATAGTAAAGGGTTGATTCCGGAAGAGCTTATGCCTGGAATCCAAATGCTATATGGGAAAAATGCACCCGAAGCCTTGCATAACTTGACACAAAGAGAAAGATTTGTGCAATACTTAAACGTAAAAGCACTTCTATATAAAAATGTTCCAAGTAGCACAAGTACAAAAGTATGAAGTGAAAAACAAAAAGGAAAGAAAAAACTAAGCTACTGCATCCTCGAACTCTGGGGAAGAGAAGCATTTGCACCCCTAGGAGAAGTAGGTGGATCTGGCGTCGGATCGATGTCTTGAACTTAATCATCATCCCCTTCAGGTTCTTCTTCGGTTCCAGAGAACTTAGAACCAGAAGCAAAAGATTCAGTCACATTAGGTTGGACTGGGAGACCCCTTTGGGCAGTTGACTCCAGCTCACGTGCCTTGGCGATCTCAGCATCAAATTAAATGATACATGCTTTGGCCTCTTCTAATGTTTTTCTCCTCATGTTGTACATAGAATATGATTTTTCAATAATGAGGGAATCCACTCGCGCTGAAGCTCTTCCTTAAGCTAATAAACCTCGGTCGAAAGGTTATTTCGCTCGGATCTAGCGGCTTGAAGGCTAATATCAAGGTCACGAAGAGTGTAGTTATAAACATTATTATGCTTCATGACCTTCTTATACCTCTCTTCCATTCGGGCATGCTTCTCCTCCGCCGCAACAGCTTCTTCAGCTTTGGAGTTCAAGGCCACCTCCAAATTATTTATTCTTTTATTGGAGGCAGCCTCGAGATTAGTAGCAGCAAGAACAACATTTTATAACCTCGACCCACTTTGCCTTGGCCTCTTCAAATTGTACCCTTAACAGGGCGGCCTCTTGGCTGAGGGTCACCACATCTTGCTCACTTTGCTGCAACCGAGCCTCCAACTCAACAGCCTCGGCATCTTGTGCTTCCAGTGTAGGGAGGAGAGCAATAATTTGATCTCGCTCGGCTAACAGTTGATCCCACTTGGATGTGAGTTTTTAATTATCAAGGATCAACCTCTGAAGGCCCTCGAAAGCAAGGAAGTTAGCATGCAAAGCAAAAGTTCAAATTAAGAATCTTGTCATAGCAAAGATAGAAAGAACAACAAAAGGAACAAAGATTGCACCCCTGTTGCATTGTGCATGGCATTGTTTACCATACGCTCTACCGAGAGAGACTGTATTTTATTCCTATCTTTATCTGAAGCCAGAGGCTTCAGGTAATTGTCAAGTTCCAATGGGGGGACATCAGATTGCACCTGGTAGAGACCAAGAGGGAAACGCTCCTCATCCTCTGAGGATCTTGAGGGGGTAGTTATGCCCCAAATATCCATGGACTGGGGTCTGGGGAGGAGGGAGATCCTTTTCAAGGGTGTCTGCGGCCGGTGGAGATAATGTAGCAGTTGTTGTGGAGAAGGCATGATCGGTGAGGACGGAGATGAAGCTGATGTAGTTGTTGGTTGAGAAGCAGCTGCGCCAAAAGCAATGCTAGTTATTGGTTGCTCGTCAACCAAAGAAAAAGCTTGGTACCTAGCCTCACAATACTAGGAGCAACGACGGGGGCCCGGAAGCGAGATTTGGCATCTTCCACTCTATCACACTCTCCCCAGAGTGTCTGGACGTCATCCTTGGTTGATGTAACTAGCTCAGCAGATTGAGTAGTCTGTTGAGTTGATGAAGGTCGCTGTCTTTTATGTATGGAAGCCCCTTTATCACTGGCCTCCCCATCATCGTCTATCACCACGGAATCTGTGGCTATCCAGGGCGCGATGCTCTTAACCTTTTTATTTTTACCCTCGTTCGTAGAGGAACATCACCTTTTTGTTTGCTTGTTATCTGGCTGGGGACTTCGAGAGGAAGCACCCACACAGGAAGCAAGTCCAGCAACACCTGTTAGGGCGAAGGCCTCCTCACCTTGCTGTATCTGCGGGATAAGCCAAAACGTCCTCCTCGGGGACGGTGACAGAGCCCTGTGGAAGACCATAATTTAACGAAAGGAAAAGTTAGCAATTTTCTTATATATGAGATATGGAACAAGATAAGTTCAAGAATCAACTTACGATGATTTTTTGCCTTCCACCCACATTTGAGGGCCAGTTTTTTCCACTGGCGGGTCTCGGGCGTAGTGACGTCCAAAAGTTTCTAGATCCACTGGTCCAAGCCTTCAACCCTTGGTGGTGTCCACTGATTGCTGAAATAATGAGAAGAGAAGGTTCAGTAACGGCATGAAGCTATATTTAATGAGAAAAAAAATAGACGTTAAACTTACGTGTACGATTCCATGATTAGGAAAGGCTGGAGTTATGGCCGGGATGATATCCCTGGTGGAAATCACAACAAACCACTCCATCCAATCATGGTAATTATTGTCATCCATGTTGATGAGCAAAGCATGGTGACCACATTTGCTGAAGTTTATCATTCCCCCACGAAAATATTTTGGGGAATAAAGGTTCATCAATGGAGCCAAGGAGAGATCTTCCCCCATCTCCTGGCATAACCGCCGAAGACAAGCTACCATCTGCCACACAGAAGGGCTCACTTGTGCCGAGCAGACTTTATAATGGAAGTAAAACTCCAAGATTATGGAGTCAAGTCCCTGGCTCAATGAGAACGGGACCCAAAGTGAAGGGGTACATGTAAACGTACGTACAACCCTTATTAGGGAAGGTCACATGCCCCGCTAGGTCAGGAGCGATGATGTTCAAATCATGGCAACCACATTCTTCCTTCACAACGGGAATGCTAGAAGGATAGATGGAAGAAGGTATACATCAACAACCTAGGTGCAGGAGTTAGCAGAAGGGAACTTCTCTTCAAAGTCCTTAGCCGTAGTAAGCTTTTTGGGGATAATGGTGCTCACCGTAGGAGGAGCAGCATCATTAGTTCTTTCTTTGTTCTTTGAAGAACTGGAGTTTTTGTAAGAAGAGGCCATAGTTAGCAGAAGGAAGAAAGGGTTTCTCTGAAGAAGGAGGTTAAAACAAGAGTGAGTTGAATAAAGAAAGTTTCAGAGAGTTCAAGAAATTATGAAATGTAAAAGTAGAAGATTGAAGCGTATAAGTAAAAGAATAGGCAGCTAAAATAGTGGCCATGATTACCTCGAGAACCAGTGAAAGTATTGTTGAGTAATGGGATAATACATGTTCGGGGCATTAAATGCGGAGAGACGTACGTATAATCAAGTGTCATAAACTTTTCAGAGGGAGTCAGTAAATTTCCTGAAAAGAAACGTATCTTTTATCAACTTTTCGATGACACAAGGATGTGCCACCGGAAAGCAGGGGACTATCTGTATAAGGTAAAATTAGTCTATATTAAATGCTCATATAATAGAGCGACACATGGAACCAAAGACAGATGAAAGCGAGACAGGTGGAAATCAAATCCGAGGGTAGCAATCTCGGTTGTGCCTGAAGGGAATGTGGCTCATAAAGACAAACAAATACCTGCCACTCGGTAGCATTCTGATGACTGTCTGGCGTGTATAAATTTGAACTCATACTCTGTCAAATAATAGTATAGAAAGATGTCGAACCCACAGAGATTGATTTATCTATCCTACAGACATTTCATGTTTTAATTACTATTTGAGAAAATCAGGAAAAGTTAAGTGTTGAATTAATTAACTAAAAATACATGAATAGAGCAATAAAAAAATATTTTATTTTTTACAAATATAATAATAAGGTGTTGGGATCATAACTTCACTTAATATTTATATTATATAAAAGATAAAATTATCCTTTAATTTCTATTTCTCACAAATGTACAAAATGCCTCTCACGATTACATTTATATATTATTACTCAAGTTGAACAATTAATTGCACTCCTCTTGGTTATATAAATTAATCGTCAAAATAGTAATATTAAAGGGAAAGAAATATATTCTTAAATTGAAACATGCTCTTTTTTAGTAAGTTCCTTTCAGTTACCCTACTTGTTATAATTGATTCCTACAGTATTCGCCTATTTCTATTACAAATAAGTATAGAATCAATTTTAACATATAAGAGCTAGATGTCATTAAATAAAAGTTAACATCTATCAATATCAAAATTAACTATATTACTTCTTCCGTCACTCTCGATTACAGAATTAGTATGAAATTAAATATAGTATGAAATATAGATGTTAACAAATTAAATAACACCTAACTATAAAGCAGATAAAATTTAAATGAAAAGTTTCAGCTCAAGAGTACGAAATTAAGGGATAAATCTACTATTATATAAAAATATTAAGATCCGCCATTCTTCTAACGCAAGAAAAGTTAGTCCATAACGGAATTATTACTAACAACGGAAATATTCATGCCAATTAAATAAGAAAATAGAAAGAAATATTCAAAAGAATAATTTCCCTATTTAATTAAAAACAAGAACTAGTGTAATTTTCTATACTAAATAATTGAAGAAATTGACATAGAAAACTTATAATTAGAAAGCAATGTATGAGAAAGCTTCTGCTCCTTGTCACATCCTTTAAACCAGCTCCAAGTTCCCATTTTGTAGATGCACTTGAAAGCTTTTGAGTTTTCTTCTAATTTGCATAACTTTGGTTTCTTTTCTTCGAAATTGGTGCTCACATGCTTGAAAGGCAAATTTTGAAATCACGTTGCAAGTTTCTTTCTGATTTCTTCTTTTTATTTTTATTTTTCTTTTTTTTCTTGATGTATTTGTTTTCTCTTACTTATTTATGGTATTCCTTGCAAATAAAATATAAATATTAGTATTTGAATTAAAAGTAATAGTTATGTATGCATGATATTTTCTTCCTATCACATTCAATGGAGAATATTCTGCAGTATTAAATACATAGACCGTTATAGAGAACATAAAATTCATAGCTTGTCGTTACACATTCTTCAAGGGCCCCCATAATTGTCATTTAAGAGGGGCCTGATCCTAGGACCTTGTTCTCTAGGTGTGACTATAAATAGCGAGTTCAACAGTCATTAGAGGGGCACGAATTTTCTGACAAACTTATACTATATATTGTTCAAAAGCTCAATAATATTTCATTTCTTGCTTATTAAGATTACTATTACCGCCTTCAGATGCTATGCTCCTGGAATCAGGCTTTTCATTGTCTTATCTCGGTTTTAACGATAAATATTGCATTTCTTATTTTATTTATTTATCATTTTGGGATCAAATCAATTTGCTTGTCTATAAATGTCACGATCTGGATTTCCCATCGTCGGGACAGTGGTGGCACCTAACCTTTCAGATGCTAGGCAAGCCAACAGTTAGATATTTAATACGCTAACCCTTAACCAATTTAGTAAATAACAACAATTAAACCAAAACAGATTAAAGGAGTGCGGAATTTTATAATAACCCAAGTACTTATAGACAATCACCCAGAATCTAGTGTCACAATTCACGAACTTCTAAGAGTCACTACAGATACTAGTTTAAGGAAAATACTTTTGTTTTTTGGAATGAAAGAAAAATGGAACTAAGATAGAAGGAAGGGGAATCCAGGGTCTACGAACACTGACAGATCTACCTCGGGTCTCCTATGGATTGAAGGCAGCAACCCCAAACTCTGATTAGTATGGTCTAGTATCGGGATTTGCACAGAAAGTGCAGAGTGCAGTATTAGTACAACCGACCCCATGTACTGGTAAGTGCCGAGCCTAACCTCGGCGAAGTAGTGACGAGGCTAAGACATGACAAATAACATAAACATGTACAGTTAAATAATATACTAACAGAATAAAAAGTAATAAAACTAAGCAGAAATGAACGGGAAGGGGAAACATGCTATGGGGGTTCCAACATACAGAATCACAGTAGTAAAGGAATCTTAAACAACTAGTACACCTTGAACAGTAAGATCAAGTAAACACAACAATGGAAAAATGAACGCATCACCCTTCGTGCTTTTACTCTCAACCTCACCGTATAAAATAATAGAAACATGCACGGCATCACCCTTCGTGCTTTATCTCTCAATCTCACCATAATAAATAATAGAAATATGCACTGCATTGTCCTTCGTGCTTTAACACTCCCCCTCACCAAAACAAGAGACAAAAATAATAGGGAGATAGAAATGACAACAACAAGACTTACTTCAACACTTAGTTCCACAATACCAACCTCAACTTTGAGTCAATACTCAATCCATACAAATTTAGTAAACCATGATAAGAAATTGCTCAACACATCGAATAGTGTTATGACCCAAAAATCCCTTCGAAGGAGTTGTGATGACACCTAGTCTCTAAACTAGGTAAGCATAACATACACTGAAATAACATTAATATTTACTAACTTTAAATTAATTACTCTGAACAAATTACAATTTCCAAAATCGGTGGTACAAGTCGAAGCCTTTCTAAGAGTAGTTATACAAAATAAACACATCACTGCTCCGAAACAAAAGGAACAAATGGAAATAAGTACACATAAAGGTGACTCTGAGGCCTGCGAACATTGTAGCAGGTTTACCTTGAGTCTCCACCGCAACAACCCGCACAGCTACTACCGATCAAATACCAGGATCTGTACACAAAAATGTACAGAAGTGTAGTATGAGCACACCATGGCGGTGTCACGACCCCAAATACCGGTTGTGATGGCGCCTATCATATTACTAGGCAAGCCAACCAGTCCACCAACCACAACCCATTTCCTTTAGTAAGAAACCATTTCCAACACGAGTTTTAAACGCTGATTTCATAATAAACGTTTAAAATGACAGAAAATATACGGAAAGTCAACATAATAATAAACTACACAGCCCAATTGATCTGGTGTCACGATTCTAGAGCCTCTAATGCAAGTCCGAACATCCTACTACATAGATAATCTAGAAAATACTGAAAAGATAACAAGATAGAAGGGAGAGAACAGGTCTGCGAACGCCATGCAACTACCTCGAAATCCCCGACAGAAAACTAAACCAGCTGAATAATGCTCACTCGGCCGCTCGGGCACCTGGATCTGAACACAAGGTGCAGGGAGTAATGTGAGTACGCCAAGTCAGTAAGTAACTAAAGTAAATAAGGTCTGAAAGTAGTGAAGAGCAGTTCAAAAATACATAACGAAATAACATGTCATCTTTACAGTTCAAAAATCAGTTTTAGTTATAAAACCATATTTCCAGTTTAAACATTTGGAACCAATTACTTAGCAGTATATCAAACAGAGGCTTATTTAAAAGAAGAGTGAAATCAGTGAAAACATCATGACAAGGCCTCTCGCGCAAGGAATAACTCAGAATCTGGCCCCTCGGGCAGCCTTTCAGTCACTCGTGACTCAACTCTCGTCTCTCAATACTCACTCTCAGCACTCGACTCATTTATATCTCATAATAATACAAATCATAGTAACGGCTGTGGTGTGCAGCCTGATCCATATAGTTTATAGTCGACTACGCTCGCCGGGGGTGTACAGACTCCAGAGGGGCTCCTACAGCCCAAGCGTCATATCGTTGTGGCACGCAGCCCAATCCAATATATATCGCTGCGGTGTGCAGCCCGATCCATATAAGTATCGTTGCGGCGTGCAGCCCGATCCATAATATATACATATAATATCCTCAGAATTGGGTTCTCAACCTCTCTCAGTCCTTAACCTCACAACCTCTCGGGCACAACAACAGGAATCAGGGAACTCAGCCCAAACACTCCTCACAGTTAGGAATAAAGCGATAAAACCAGTTTTAGCTTTTAAATAGGTAAAACATGACTGAGGATATGCTTTTAGCAAGTAAAGTGAGGAAAAACAGTCAAAATGCCCCTAAAGGTTTCTACAGGTCGGCACAAGGCCTCAAACATGGCATACAACCCATAATATAGTATAAATATCCAAAATACGGAATAACATAGTATTTCCAAAACAAATACGCGGCTTAATAGTCTCTACGGGACGGACCAGGTCACAATCCCTACCGGTACACGCCCACGCGCTCGTCACCTAGCATGTGCGCCATCGCTTTTATCAAAACAAGTCAACTACCGGGGTTTTGTACCCTCAGTTCCAGATTTACAATGGTTACTTACCTCAAACCAATGAAAATACTACTCCGCGGCGCATTTGCCCCTTGAATAGGCCTCCACTCACGTCGAATCTACTCAAAATCAGAATCACGGTATCAAAATATGCCAAGGGAACGAAGCTCAAGCGAAAACAATCGAAAAATGTCAAAAATCCCGAAATTAGCAAAAACTGAGCCTCGGGACCACTTCTTGAACTCAGAAATTTTCATATCATTAGATCCTTATCCCCCCACGAGTCTATACGTATCAAGAATACCAAAATCGGAGTTAAAATTACCCCTCAGATCCTCAATTTAAGGCATCTTCAACTCAAGCCCTAATCCTCCATTTTTAGCCCTTTAATTCCTTTAATTTTAGTCTTAATACATGAAATATTACCATAGAAGTGTGTTTTAGATCCAAAATCCTTTCCTTAACGAAGTTCGTTTGATTCCTCTCCTCAAAAGCGCCCAATGCTCCCAATTCCGAGTTTAAAAATGGTTAAACCCTTCAAAAACCTCGAAGGACGAAATATATACATTTTGCCCAGGCTTTTCCGCATCTGCGGCACACCCACCACATCTGTGGTACCGCATTTGTGGTCAAAACTCCGCTTCTGCAGAAATTCATTAATCCAGCCTAAACCTCATCTGCGGTCCACTAGCCGCATCTGAAACTCTGCAGGTGCGGACCTTCTACCGCATCTGTGGTTCTGGACTTTCTTCCCAAGATCCTCTTCTGCAGCATATCCAACGCATATGCGGTGCCGCACCTGCGGTCCCCAAATCGCAGGTGCAAAAACACCAGAAGCAACAAACTTCAGCAGCTACAATTACACTTCAACTTCCCCGTTAACCACCCGAAATCATCCCGAGGCCCCCGGGACCTCAACCAAAAGCACAAACATAACCAAATACCTTATTCAAACTTGTTCCAATCATCAAAACACCCCCAAACAACATCAAATCTACCAAATCACATCGGATTCAAGTCTAAGTTTCTAAAATCTTCCGAAATACGCTTTTGATCAAAAAATCCAACCAAACCACGTCTGAATGACCTGAAATTTTACACATATATCCCAATTGACACCATGAAGCTACTGCAACTCTCGGAATTCCATTCCGACCCCTATATCAAAATCTCGCCTATCAACCAGAAATTGCCAAAATATCAATTTCGCCAATTCAAGCCTAAGTCTACTCCGAACCTCCAAAACCCATTCCGATCACGTTCTTAAGTCACAAATTACCTCCCGAAGCTAACTGAACTATCAGAACTTATATCTGAGCCCTCTAACACATAAGTCAACATCTGGTTGACTTTTCCAACTTAAGCCTTCTTAAAAGAGACTAAGTGTCTCAAACTTCACCAAACTCATTCGGTACTCGATCCGACCAACCCGATACCACAAAATACGGATAATGAAGCATAAAGAAGCTGAAATGGAGGAAACAGAGTGGTACTAATGAGACAACTGGCCAGGTCATCACAGGTGGTGCCCAGTAAGTATCAAGACTAACCTCGATGGGGTAGTGACGAGGAACAGTCAAGACACCTACTGGTCAAAGGAAATGAACATGATATGATAATAAAATATCGAGATAAAGATGACGAGGTAATACCAACAGCGGAGAAAAATCAAAATACAATAGTAGGAACAAAAAAAAAGAGCACGGGTAGTAACGAACGATAACCAAGTAAATCAAATGACCAAGTAAATCAACACTGACATAACAAGAACAAAGACAAGTAAGAATGTATCCAAATAAATAAGGCAATAACAACTAAATCAATCACATCATGTCTAGTACACAATCCTGACCATCTCAACCCTCGATTTCTCATATCATAATCTCAACTTCCGAACCTTCGACACACATGGCACCTTGTGCCCCCATATTTCAATTTCCATTTCACTTTTAACAACAAAATCCACATGCTATACAATACATAACGTCTGTACAATGCACTCAATATGTCCAAGAAGTCCCATTTACCTAATATAAGTAAAATTACAAGTTCTAAGATAATTAGGAAAGCCAGCGAGAAAAGATGAAGTTGTTTCTTTGGAAATTCTTTGAGTAAAGAAAGTACCCCTTTCAATTTAAAATACAACATCGAATGAATTATTGCCTTTAACATGAGAGTTAATAACTTAAAACTTAGTAGAAATTCCATTTTAAGAAAAATACAATCTTAGACGGTTTAAGGGAATATAATTGAGAAACTAATTGAATTAACGATGTAATAATTATTGAAGTTTGAAGTATTTGAAGTATTGGGACGTATAAATAAATATATATAAATACGATGAGGTATTGAAAACATTGTGGGTTCTAACACAAAGGATCACAACAATAAAGGAATTAAACAGTTTAAACACTTGAATTGATAACAACAAATAAACACAGCAGCAGAAATTGTACGACATCAGCAGTAGAAATTGTACGGCACCACTCTTCGTGCTTCTACTCTCGTTCTCACCATAAAAATCAATATTCACTTTTATTCTTTCTTGTTGCGGCGTGCAACCCGATCCCAATATATAGTAATGTTGCGGCGTGCAACCCGATCCAAATCATATAGTGATGTTGCGGCGTGCAACCCGATCCAAATCATATAATATTGTTGCGGCGTGTAACCCGATCCCATACAATATTGTTGCGGCGTACAACTCGATCCAGATCATATAATATTATTGCAGCGTGCAACCCGATCCCATATAATATTGTTGCGGCGTGCAACCCGATCCCATATACATATCAATATCAATCACAAATGAATCCCGGCAAGGAAATAATAAGGAAACAACAATATCCCGGCAAGGGAGTCAACAACAAGAATCAACACATCCCCACAAGGGAACCAACAACAAGAATCAACACATCCCGGCAAGGGAACCAACAGTAGGAATTAAATATACCCCGACAAGGGAATCAGCTATAACCAAACTTGTACCAACAATTAACTTCACAATGAAACCTCAACTAAACAACAAGACATAACAAGCACGTGATAACTACACCGTTAACCACAACAATTGGACATGTAACCTATTTGCACGAAGTCATAGAGGAACTCACAATCAAGAAGTATCAAAGCAATAAGGAAGGCAATTACTTCAATTAAGGTAATTAAGGGTCAATGTAACATGTAAGAATTAGAGGAAATCTAACAACGCCATATGGAGCATATAAAGGCAATTTAAGCAACTAGAAAACTCAATCATAACGGGATACTTTCCACATAAGGACCTAAGAACCCTAGGGGAAAATTTCCCACAAATAAGTCCGAAAACACACTCGCCACCTCACATGCATGAAATACAATTAGCATAGAAGACTCAATTCCTAAGGGGAAGTTCCTCACACAAGGTTAGGCAAGATACTTACCTCAAACCGACTCAAAATCAACCCGAAACAACATTCTTGCCACGAGTACTCCACTCAAAATGGCTCAAATCTATCTAATTCAATTTCATAATGTTAATAACACTTCAAGTAACTGATTCTACAACCAAATTCTAAGCTAATATGCGAAATTAGGTAAAATGACCAAAATGTCCCTCGGGCCCACGACTCCAAATCAGGTAAAATTAATATTTTCAGAGCCCTCGTACTCTAACGAGTCTATACATATTAAGAATAGTGAAATCGAAGTTCAATTGACCCCTCTAATACTCATTTTAAGGTCTCTTAATCTCAAGCCTTAACTACCTATTGTGCACTGATTTTTCCCTAATTATTCACCACTAATTAGACCTTTAATCACATATAAATGAGTTATGAAGTCAAGAACATTACATCCAAGTGATTCCCCTTTGGTTTCCTCAAAATTCTCCCTCAAAAGCTTCAGTCCCGTTCAAAAATGGTGGAAAAATGAAGAAAGGTCGCGGATGGGCTATTTAAATATTGCCCAGGTATTTGTACATTGCGATCGCGGGACAAGAGATGCGATCGCATAGAAGAAATAGTTGCTGGACCAGAGTATGCTACGCGATCGCGAAAAGACAGATGCAATCGCGTAGAAGGAAAATGGCTACTGTCCAAATTTTGTTCTACGCGATCGCGAACAAAAACAATGCGATCGCAAAGAAGGAAAAATGCTGAGGCCCAAAGTGTGCTATGCGATCGCGAAGCTATCTGTGCGAATGCAACGAAGGAAAATGTGGCATCTTGACATTGTACTACACGATCGCGGCTATGCATATGCGATCACATAGAAGGAAACACTAGATAGCAGAACAACAATTCAAACATAGGGAAAAATGATTCGTGGCCCACCCGGAACACACCCGAGGCCCCCGGGACCTCAACCAAACATGTAAACCTATCCTAAAACATCATTCAAACTTTTTCCAACCTTCAAAAACGCTCAAAACAACATCAAAACACCAACGTTCATCGGATTCAAGCCTAAGAATTCCAAAAACTCTCAAATTACGCTTTCGATTAAAAAGTCTATCAAACCTCGTCCGAATAACCTGAAATTTTGCACACACGTCACATTCAACACTACGGAGCTACTCCAATATCCGAAATTCCATTCCGACCACGATATCAAAATCTCACTATCGAACCGGAAACTTCAAAAATTCAACTTGTGGCATTTCAAGCCAAAATTTGCTACGGACCTCGAAAATACAATCAGAACGCATGCCTACGTCCAAAATCACCATACGAAGCTGTTGAGATCACCCAAAACCCATTCCAGAGCCGTTTACTCAAAAGTCCAATTCTGGTTAAATTCTCACCGTTTAAACTCCCAAAACTAGTTTCCTTTTTTCCAATTTGACTCTAAATCATCTGTTAACCAAATTCAACCATGCACGCAAGTCAATGAACATATTATGAAGCTGCTCGAGATGTCAAACTACCGAACCGGATGCAATTGTTCAAAACGACCAGTCGGGTCGTTACAAATAGCTAATCTAAATATGAACAACATGATCAAGAATACAACATTCACAAGAATAAGACTCGCTCACATACTATGACCTGACAACAATGTATAGTACTTGTCACCTCATCTATATATTGCACTCAACATTCAAACATGTAGCAAATATGGCAAATAATACCTAATCCCTCAAGACAAGGTTAGCCACAACACTTACCTTGCTCCCACGGCCAATCTCAAAGCTCAATCACCGCTTTTTCCTTCATCCAAGCATCCGGACCAATAGAATCTAGCAAACTACCAACCAAAAAATTCAATTTAAGCCTTAGGAACTACCCACAATTGCAAGAAATTCAGTTTAGATCATTTTTGAAAAAGTCAACACCCGACTCGCTTGGTACAAACCCAAAATTTGGACCAAAATCCGATTACCCATTCACCCTCGTGCCCGGATATATAATTGATTTTGGAATCCGACCTCAATTTGAGGTCTAAATCCCCAAATTTTGAAATCACTAGTTTCTACCCAAAAATCCCCAATTCCACCATAAAAATCATAGATTCTAGGTTGAAATCTTGTAAAATGAAGTGAAATATTGAAAGAAATGAGTTAAGAATCACTTACCTATAATTTGGGGAAGAAATGGTCTTTGGAAAATCTCCTCTTGTGTTTTAGGTTTTAAAAATTTAAAAAAGAATGAATGAAAAATCCCATCTAAGTCCCTTTTACATAGTAGCAGATGTCGCATTTGCGACCTGAGCTTCGCAATTACGAAGCTCGCTAATGCGAGAAAACCATCGCATTTGCAAGGTCTCTCACACTCCTGCTTCCTTCGCAAAAGCAAATAAATGCTCACAATTGCGAGCTGAGCTGAACGCATATGCGATTAAATGGTCGCAAATGCGAAGTCAACCTCCCCATGTCCCTATTGCAAATGCGAAAGATTCTTCGCATCTGCGAACTTAGGCTGGCCCAGCATCTCTTCGCATTTGTGAGGAGAAGCTCGCAAATGCGACCTGAATAGTAGTCGCAAATGCGAAGCTAGACCTCACATTTGCGAGGTCTGAGGCCTACATCATAGTTGAAGAGCACCAACAATTCTTCTAAGTTTCAACTCACTCCATAGCCCATCCAAAACTCTCTCGAGCCCTCGGGGCTCCAAACCAAACATACACACAAGTCTTAAAACATCATACGAACTTGCTCGTGCGATCAAATCTCCAAAATAACACCTAGAACTATGAATTTAGCACCAAATCACATGAAATTCTTAAGAACACTTTGGAATTCTTATTTTCACAACCGGACATCCAAATCACATCAAATCAGTTTTGTTTCTCACCAAATTTCACAGATAATGTATAAATATTATTTTGGACCTGTACCGGGCTCCGGAACCAACAAGATCAAGCATTAACTGACTTCTTAAAAAAATTTAATTTCTAGTCTTTTAATTTTTATCAAAAATTCATTTCTCGAGCTAAGAACCTCGGAATTCGATTCTGGGCATACATATCCTATATTTCGATACGGATCTACCGGGACTGTCAAAATACGAGTCCAAGTCCGTTTGCTCAAAAGATTGACCAAAGTCAACTAAATCAACTTTTAAAGGCAAAAATTATTATTTTCATCAATTTTCCACATAAAAGCTTTCTGGAAACACGCCCATACTTCGCATGCAAATCGAGGAGGAATAAAATGAGATTTTGAAAGCCTCAGAACATGGAATCGAGTTCTAAAATATAAGATGACCTTTTGGTTCATCACATTCTCCTCCTTTAAAACAATCCTTCGTCCTCAAACGGACATAGAAAAGTACCTGAGCTGGTGAAAAGGTGGGGATATCTGCTCCGTATATCGAACTCCCAGGTAGCTGCCACAATAGGCTGACCTCTCCACTACACTCGAACTGAAGGATAACTCGATCTCAACTAATGAACCTGCCGATCTAGAATAGTTGCCGGTTGCTCCTCGGAGGTCAAATCCTTGTCCAACCGGACAGTGCTGAAATCTAACATGTGGGATGGATCGTCGTGATACTTCCAAAACATGGACACATGGAATACTGGATGTACCACTGATAATCCTGGTGGCAACGTAAGCCTGTAGGACACCTTTCCCACTTGCTCAAGGATCTCAAAAGTACCAATATACCTAGGGCTTAACTTTTCCTTCTTTCCAAACCTCATTACACCCTTCATGGGCGATACCCGAAGAAACACTCTCTCTCCGACCATGAATGCCATATCACGGGCCTTACGGTCAGCACAACTCTTCTACCTGGACCGAGCTGTACGAAGTCTATCCTAAATGATCTTAACCTTATCCAAGGCTTGTACCAAATCTGTACCCAATAACAGAGACTCCCCCGGCTCAAACCATCCAATCGGAGATCGACACAGTCTACCATATAATGCCTCATAGGGAGCCATCTAGATGCTCGACTAATAGTTGTTGTTATAGGCAAACTCCGCTAAAGACAAGAATTGATCCCAAGAACCTCCAAAGTCAATAACACAGGCGCGGAGTATATCCTCCAAGAATTTAATAGTACGCTCGGACTATCCATCCATTTGAGGATGAAATGTTGTGCTCAACTCGACCCGCGTACCCAACTCGCGATGTACTTCCATCCAGAAGTTCGAGGTAAACTGCATACCTCGATCAGAAATGATAGATACGGGCACACCGTGAAGACGAACGATCTCACAAATATAAAGCTCTGTCAACCGCTCTGAAGAATAGGAAACTGGCATAGGAATGAAATGCACTGACTTGGTCAATCTATCCACAATAACCCAAACTGTATAAACTTACCGTCCGGGTGACTGTGCAAGCTAAAACGCGACTGGGCTCAGAAATATCCAATCTCACGAACTGATTGGCTAAGGCCTGAAAATCTAATGCAAGCGGGCTCTCACTGACTGGAATGTGCGCAAGGCTGCCCATACTAGCTGACTTCCTACTCAAAGCATCGGCAACCACATTGGCCTTCCAAGGATGATACAAGATAGTGATATCATAGTCTTTCAATAGCTCCAACTGAGCTCCTCTGCCTCAAATTGAGCTCCTTTTGCTTAAACAAATACTACAAACTCTTATGATCCATGAATACTTCACACAACATGCCATATAAATAGTGCCTCCAAATCTTCAGCGCGTGAACAATGGCTGACAGCTCCAAGTCATGAACTGGATAATTCTTCTCGTGAAACTTTAGCTGCCGTGAAGCATATGCAATAACCTTGACACTCTACATCACTACCGCACCGAGTCTAATGCGAGATGCATCACAATATGTTGTATAAGGCCATGAACCTGTGGGAAACACCAATATCGGCGCCATAGTCAAAGATGTCTTGAGCTTCTGAAAGCTCGCCTCACACTCATTTGACCATCTGAATGGGGAACCCTTCTGGGTCAACCTGGTCAATGGGGCTATTATAGATGAAGACCCCTCCACAAACCGATGGTATTAACCCGCCAATCCCAGGAAAATACGAATCTTTATGGCTGAAGTAGGCCTAGGCCAATTCTAAACTGCCTTAATCTTCTTAGGATACACCTGAATACCCTCTGCTGATACAACGTGCCCCAAGAAGGCGACTGAGTCCAACCAAAACTCGCATTTTGAAAACTTTAACTGGCTATCTCTCAGCGTCTGGAGTACGATCTGAAGATGCTGCTCATGCTCCTCTTGGCTGCGGGAGTAGATCAAATATCATCAATGAACACAATCATAAAGGAATCCAGGTAAGGCTTAAACACCCGATTCATCAAATCCATAAATGCTTCTGGGGCATTTGTCAGCCCGAATGACATCGCTAGAAACTCATAATGCCTATACCTGTTCGAAAAGTTGTCTTGGGGACACCGGATTCCCTAATCCTCAACTGATGGTAGCCAAACCTCAAATCGATATTTGAAAACACCTTGGCACCCTGAAGCTGATCAAATAAGTCATCAATCCTCGGCAATGGATAGTTGTTCTTGATGGTGACTTTGTTTAACTACCGATAATCTATGCACATCCCTATCGTCCCATCCTTCGTCTTTACAAACAACATGGGAGCACCCTAAGGCTAGGTCTAATAAAGCCCTTATCGAGCAAATCTTGCAATTGCTCCTTAAACTCTTTCAACTCTAGCGGGGCCATGTAGTATGGCGGAATAGAAATGGGTTGAATGCCCAAAACCAAATCAATACAGAAGTCAATATCCCTGTCAGGTGGCATCCCTGGCAGGTCTGTAGGAAATACATCTGGAAACTCTCGAACAACTGGCACGGAATTCATGGAAGGAACCTCTACACTAGAATCACGAACATAAGCGAAATAAGTTAGATAACCCTTCTGACCATACGCCGAGCCTTCATATAAGAAATAACCCTGCTGGTAGAATGACCAGAAGTCCTTCTCCACTTTAATCGAGGCAACCCCAGCAAGGATATGGTCACGGTCTTTGTGTGACAGTCCAATATAGCATGATAAGGTGACAGCCAATCCATCCCTCAAATGACATAAAAATCAACCATATCGAGAAGTAGGAGATCTATACGATTCTCAAGACCCCCAATAATAACCACACACAAATTATAGACACAATCTACAATAATAGAATCCCCCAACGGTATGGACACATACATGGGAGCACTCAAAGAATCACGAGGCACAACCAAATATGAAGCAAAATAGGATGACACATACAAATAAGTAGAACCCGAATCAAATAATATTGAGGCATCCCTACTGCAAACTGAAACTATACTTGTGATAACCACGTCAGATGACTCTGCCTCAGGCCTGGATGGAAAAAGATAGCATCGGGGCTAGGCCCCACCACTCTGAACTATATCTCAAGGATGGGCCCAGTCTGGCTGGCCTCCACCTCTAGCAGCTTGACCTCCACCTCTAATGCCTCGACATCCACCTCTAGCTATCTGACCCCTACCTCTAGTTGGTTGAGTAGGCGGTGGAACACCCGGTGCTGGGACCATGGCACGAGAACCCTGATGTTGAGAACTACTCGATGCTCGAGGTGTACAACTTAGCAATGTGCCTCAGATCGCCATAAGTATAACAAAATTCTGGTTGCTGTGGATGATGACCCTGAAACTGACCTTGGCGGCCTGAGTAACCACCCTAAAAACTCTGAAGCAAAGGTGTACTAATAGAAGCTAGTGGTGCACTGTAGGCTAGTTGATCAGAATACTGCATATGAGGGCCACAACAACCTGAAGCACCGTGAGAAGCCTGAAGTGCTGAATGAAACGGCCTGGGAGGATGGCCTCTGCCAAAAGTAGCCCGGCCTCCAGATGAGGCCCCACTGAATCCACCGGAGTGATAAGGCCTCTTGTCAGACCCCAACCACTCCCTAAACTAAAAATATCTCAACTCGTCTGGCAACATTGGCTGCATCCTAGAAAGAAATCTCACTCCCAGTCTCCTTAGCCATTTGCAATCTGATAGGCTGAGCAAGTCCCTCAATAAAGATCCTCACTCTCTCTCTCTCTCTCTCTCTCTCGGTGGGAGGTATAAGAAGAGCATGATGGGCCAAATCAACAAATAGAGTTTCGTACTAAGTGACAATTATACTGCCTTGCTGGAGAAGCTCGAAATACCTCCGATAGTCCTCTCTCTAAGTAACATGAATATACTTATCAAGAAATAGCTGAGAGAGCTGATCCCAAGTAAGAGCCGGTGACTCAGCTGGTTTGGCCAACATATAATCCCTCCACCATTTCCTGGCGGAACTTGACAGATGAAATGCAGAAAATTCGACCACATTGGTCTCCACTATCCCCATGTTCCGTAACACCTCATGACAACTGTCCAGATAGTACTGGGGATCCTTTGAAGATGTACCACCATAGTGAACTGGGAAAAGCTTGGTAAATCTATCTAATCTCCAAAAAGACTCAGAAGACATAGTTGATCCGCCACCGGTCTGTGCTGCAACACCCATTGGAACTTCCCCAACTGGCTGAGCTCTTAGAGTTTGAAACTAGGGAGCCATCTACTCCGGAGTGTGGGTAGTAGGAGTCTGGGCTCCTCCTCCAGCCCGAGAGACGACTGGTGCTATAGGAAATGTGTCGGTTTGAGAAACACTCTCCATAAGTCCCATTATATAAACCAACGCATCCTGAATTATCAGGGTAGCGATGAACCCCTCTGGAACATGAGTTGGCCCTGCTGGAACGGTCTGGGCTAGAGCCTCCTCATCAAACTCTACCTGAGGCTCCGTCGCTGGTGCTGCTGCTCGAGCTCTAGGCTAACCCCTGCCTCTGCTCCGGCCTCTAGCATGACCTCGGTCTCATCCTCTGCCCCTCGTAGGAGCTGCCATTGGGGGCTCTAGCTGTTGATCAGCTGATAAAGTGGTACATGTTCTCGCCATCTACGAAGGAATGAGAGTAGAGAGTTCAATTAGCATTGAGAGATCAAATCGCACGACAAAGAAGAATAGAAGTGAAATTGTTCCTAAACTCTATAGCCTCTAGGGGAATAAGCACAGACGTCTCCATACCGATCCCTCAGACTCTACTAAGCTTGGACGTGAATTGTGAGACCTAGGAAACCTAGTGCTCTAATACCAACTTGTCACTGCCCAAATTTCCCACCGTCGGGACCATAATGGCGCCTAACCTTTCAGATGCTAGGCAAGCCAATAGTTAGATATTTAATACGCTAACCCTTAACTAATTCGGTAAATAACGACAATTAAACCAAAACAGAAATAGTGCAGAATTTTATAATAACCCAAGTACTTATACACAACTATCCAGAATCTGGTGTCACAATTCACGAACTTCTAAGAGTCATTACTAATACTGGCCGAAAGAAAGTACAACTGTTTTCGAATTAAAAAAAAACAGTAAACTGAAATAACTAGAAGGGGACTCCAGGGTCTGCGGACGCTAGCAGATCTACCTTGGGTCTCCTGTAGGATTGAAGGCAGCAGCTCAACTCGGTTCAACACGGTCCAGTACCGAAATCTGCACAGAAAGTGCAGACTGTAGTATCAGTACAACCGACCCCATGTACTGGTAAGTATCGAGCCTAACCTCGGCGAAGTAGTGGCGAGGCTAGGACAAGATATATAAATAAACCTGTACAATTAAATGATATACTAGCATAATAACAACTAATAGAAGCTAAGTAGAAAATAACGGGAGAGGGGAGCATGCTAAAGGGTTGCAACATAAAGAATTGCAGCAATAGAGGAATTTAAACAACTAGTATACCTTGAACTAGTAAGATCAAGTAAACACAACATTGGGAAAATGCATGGCATCACCCTTCGTGCTTTTACTCTCAACTTCACCATATAAAATAATATAAGCGTGCACGGCATCACCCTTCGTTCTTTATCTCTCAACCTTAACATAATAAATAATAGAATGTGCATGGCATCACCCTTCGTGCTTTATTACTCAACCTCACCATAATAAATAATAGAAACGTGCACAACATCACTCTTTGTGCTTTAACACTCTCCTTCACCAAAACAAGAGACAACAATAATAGGGAGATAGAAACAACAATAATAAGTCTTACTTCAACACTTAGTTCCACAATACCAACTTCAACTTCAAGTCAATACCCAATCCATACCAAATTCAGTAAAACATGATAAGAAATTTCTCATCACATCGAATAACTAATCTAAACATGAACAATATGACCAAGAATACAACATTTACAAGAATAAGACTCACTTACATACTATAACCCGACAACAACGTATAGGTATTCATGACCTCACCTATACGTTGCACTCAACATCCAAACACGTAGCGAATAGGCAAATAATACCTAATCCCTCATGTTGCGCCCTCTTTTTCTAGCGAAATCGGATTTGTGACATTTTGGTTGGGACAACTCTTTCCTTTTGGAAAGGGGGTTTGCATTTTTGAAGAGTCGCCACCTAACAATTTAAGGTTCGTTAGGGCACCTTTGGGGTCATTTATAACTACATTTGGTAACTAGATATAGGGTAAGGGCTTGAAATTAACCTAAGGGGAAGGTGTTAGGCACCCCTCAAGATCCACTAGTATGGTTCCCGGCCAAATTGTTTTTGTGAAGGTGTTAGGCACCCCTCAAGATCCACTAGTATGGTTCCCGGCCAAATTGTTTTTGTGAATTTGTACAATTAGCAAATAAACAAGTATGGCTCAAATAGTAGGGGATTTAAGTGTAAGTGCACAGATGTTTGAAAAAAATAGTTAACGAAAAAGCTAGATTTTTGAAAAGAATTACAATGTAAGCATATTTGAGAATGTAAAGGGGGTATCCTAGGTTTGTTTATAATATGGATCACATCAATACCGGTGTGACACTTCTCAAAGAGGGGCTACACATGGTATTAACGCACCAGTCATCATATCCATATCTATCCTTTCCCCACCCGTGAAGGTAATTAAAGCAAGGGTTGGTATCGACCCCTATTACATGTTGTTACTCGTCCCTTGCTATTAGTCCCGAAGGAATTTAGGACTCATATCCTATAAAAAGGGGTTCTAGGCAGACCCTCAAGTTTAAAGGTAAAATACTAAGGCGACATATAATAAACAAGTAGGACTTCAATTAAAGGGAGCATGGAATACAAATGAAAGGCTCAGATATACCTCCACACACAATACACATAAACAACATAACTCATACACAATTAAGGTCTGAATTCAGTTCCTAAGCATGGTACTAAGTGATAATAGCAGAGTCAGATTTATAACATAACTCAAATAGGAAGTCCTAATCAGGCTTGCCTACTGATTTAACAAGGTGACAGTTAAACAAAGACTGTTCTGGTTTTTATTTAAGTTTATTACCTAAGGCTTGCCTAGGCGTAAAATAATATGCAGCAGTTACCAGAATTATTGAAACAGTTTGGAAGTTATTTTACCTAAAGCATGTTATTCTAAATGTTGCAAAGACATGCAGGGATTGTGACCAGTTTCACTTAAACAGGATAATAAGACTGTTTTATATCCTTTTCATGCATCAGTAGTTTAACTAGGTGTAACTGAGCGAGTGTGAACGAGATCCTAAAATAGGGTATCTAACGTGACTGCAGAATATGCAGAATTCCTAGAGCATGGTATTTAAATTCCCAAAGAGTTACAACATGATTTCAAGGTGTGTAGGAGCAACAGTTTCATGTTGATGTTGTTATTTAGCCTAAAGCAAGATTTCTAAGTGGTAAGTGATGCCAAATGAGATGGTGAAACAGTAAACTTAAGAACATAGTATCTAATGCATGACATGCTTTGAATATGTTTGGTCTTACACATGGGTTCTAATGCACATATAGAAATACAAGCCTAAGACATGGTTTCTACCCCATTGATGTTTCTAGCATATTTAACTACCCTCCCCTTTTCACTAGCCAGCCCCAATACTTGTTTACAATAGATTATTACAGACCAATATTGAAATAAATTGCACAAGTAGAAAAGAAAAATAAAAAGGTTACACTATAGAGAGCCTGAAAATAGGCCCGGATTTCAAAGACTTGATTAAGACTTCCTCTCTAAGTTATGTTATCAATCACCTCAAATGCCAAGATTGTTCCATAGCCTTTCTCATATTTGGGTGTGTCAGAGTTCCCTAAGGACCTCAAGGGATCCCTAGCAGTGCTCAAATGCAGATTTCATAGCCAAGACAGAATAAGTGCAGTATGGAAGGGCTAACTTTCATGTGTCCAAGTTCAAAGGGAGCTCAAGGGTCCCAAGGCAAGACTCACACAAAATGGACAGAACTTAGTGGTCTAAGAGTAGAGTGAGAGTGCTTAACATATTGTTGAAAAGGTTTAAGTAAGAAAACAGTTTTGAAAAAGCATGTTTGAAATAAGCTTGCAAAACAACAGAAGTGTTGCTTAGGGAAGAACAGTTTTGAAAAGGAGAGGAAATAGGAGCAACAACAACTTGGAATAAGATAGCACACACCGAACAAGTTCAAAGAATAGTATCATTTCAACATTCACAAGCAGGGAAGTAAGGGTTGGAGACAATTAGAAAACACATAAGAGTAAGTATACAATAAGCAGATTTGCATATGCATTAGGACCAGAGAAGTCCTGGGGGTGAGGATGTATTACATAACCTATTAGTCACAGAAACAGTCCTATCACAAAGAAGTTTATGCTAGGAATTAAAGCAATATCAGTAAAACAAAATCACATTGAAGGCTATTAAGGGGGTAACATGTTGAGTTTAAGGGAGGAGATACCGTAATCATACTAGTAAAACAATAAGTAGACATGATAATTGCATAGTAGAAAACAATAAGCAGAAGCATAATAGAAATAAGAAGAACTGAAATACCAAAAGAAACATATTGTTTTTGAAGCTTTAAACTAAACTGAGGACATACCAGTTAAGGCAAAGTGAACACGGAGTGTATAATACTCAGTCCTGGCTTGCAGCCCACTGAGAATAGCAAATAACCAGAAAGAAGATCAAGAGAGAATATGTGTGCGTGTGAGAGAGAGTGTTTAGGATAATGTGTTCATGTCCTTGAAGTGAGAATAAAGGAGCGTATATATAGCAATCGAGAGCTAGGCAGAATAAGGTAAAGAATCAATTATTCAGTAATTAGGAAAAATTACATAATCAATCATGCATAAAATCAGCAAGGTTTCCTCTAATAAAGGGGTAACCAGTTAACAATAAAGAGCAGGGCATATAATTAAGGAAAGAAAATTAACTACTTAAATACGGGGTGGGTAATTAAGGGTAAATGAACAAAAGTTCAATTAAGGGAACAATCAATAAGAATCAACAAGTACCACAATTAATAGAAAATAAGGCAAGAAATAATCAAAGGTTGTAGAAATAGGAAAAATAACCGGAAATCAGTATATTGGTATTACCATAGCAAATCAGTGAATAAGGATTCAAAATAATACTAATTTAGGGAAAATGATATAGGTTTTCCATGAATAACAGATATTCTAAGCATAAACACATAAAAATCAATCCAGATTTGAATCTGAAACCCTAATAAAAGCACACTAGGGTAAAAAATCATAAGACGTTCAAATTAAACGAAGGAGAAATCATATGAATCCAAGTACAGAACAGAGCTATATATCAAATAACACGGATCGACTCCGAATTCAAACACAGTGTCAAAAATTAGGGGTTTTAACACAGACTAGTTAGGGTTGAAGAAACACTCAACATAATTGATTAAATCACCTAAGAATCAGAGAATAAGCACTTAAAATCGGAAAATGTTTTGAAGCAAAGATTTGCAGGAAAACCCTAGTTAAGAAGAAATGAAAAGACACTTGGAAATCAAAAGGTTTTTCATAAAAGTAAGCAAAGATAGTTCGATTTATCTCAGAACTGTACAGATTTGAGAAGTTCAAGAGATAATAGTAGGGCTTTTTGTAAAACATAACGCAGAGGTGAAGATCAGCTTAGAAACCTATAAGTTTAAGCAAAAATAGAAAGAACTTACTCAAAATCGAGCCATGGCGGCCTGAAACAGGCAAGAATAGGCCAAGGTGTGAGTGGACTCACCCTTGTCCCTTGAGGGCCTTAGAGACAGCATGAATCCCGACGTGAGAGAGCCATGAGAGGCCTGAGGGTGGTGAAGAACAACCATGGTTGATGGTGGAGAGTGATGGTGAAGTGAAATTTAGGGTTAGGGTATGAGACAGCTCTAGAGAATTCGAGAGAGGAGGGAGATGAGTGTCGGCGAGGTCAAGAGAGAAATGAGGGGGTTGGGAAGGGAGTAGTTTAGGTTAATTAAGGAAAGGGAGGATTTAGACCGTTGATCACAATGATCAATGACCAGGATTTGTCCGGGTGTTGGGTCGGGTAGTATTAGGACTTGGGCCTGGGTCTATGGGTTATTAAATTGGGTTAGGGGTCCGGTTGGATTTAGGCTAGAATTTAAATAAGGAGTGGCTAATTGTTAAATACCCATCAAAATTAGATAAATAATTAATAAAAATAGCTAATAATTAGATAAAATGAAACTAAAGATAAATAGGTGAAATTAAGGTAATTAAATAATATTTAAAATATATAATGACCGATTATTGAATTAAAATAGCATAAAGTGTATAATTAGGCTATAATTACAAAATTATTGTAATTATAGCCAAACAATGCCAAGTTGGCTAATTTGTGAAATAATTAAATCCTAATAGGATTAAAAATGATATATTGAGCTAAGAAATACTTTGAAATTACTTGTAATGTAATTTATGAATAATTATTGGATATAAAACACTGAACAAATTAGAAAATAAATTGATAATTATATGGAAAATTATGGGAAAATACAAATTATTATAAAAAGTGATTTTGAAGGTATATATGCAAATATAAAAATAGTGTGAGGAAAAATTGGGTATCAACACCTCAAGCCAAGGTTAGCCACGACACTTTCCTCTCTCTCATGGCCAAACTCAAAGCTCAATCACCGCTTTTCCCTTTACACAAGCCTCCGGACCAATAGAATCTAAAAAATTACCAACCAAACAATTCAATGTAATCCTTAGGAACTACCCACGATTGCAAGGAATTCAATTTAGACCATTTTTGAAAAAGTCAACAAAGGTCAACACCCTGGCCCGTTTGGTCCAAACCCAAAATTCGGACCAAAACCCGATTACCCATTCACCCCCCGAGCCCGGATATATAATTGATTTTGGAATCCGACCTCAATTTGAGGTCTAAATCCCAAATTTTGAAATTCCTAGTTTCTACCCAAAAATCCCCAATTCCACCATGAAAATATTAGATTCTAGGTTGAAATCTTGAAAAATAAAGTGAAAGATTGAAAGAAATGAGTTAATAATCACTTACCTATGATTTGGGGAAGAAATGGTCTTTGGAAATTCGTCTATTGTGTTTTAGCTTTTGAAAATTTGAAGAATGAATGAAAAATCGCGTATAAGTCTTTTACACAACTGCAGATGTCGCATTTGCGACCTGAGCTTCGCAATTGCGACGCTCGCACATGCGAGAAAACCATCGCATTTGCGAGGTCTCTCACACGCTTCCTTCGCAAAAGCAAAGAAATGCTCGCAATTGTGAGCTTAGCTGATCGCATATGCGATTGAATGGTCGCAAATGCGAAGTCAACCTTGTTAGTAAACTGTATTTGTAAAATAATTCCGGAAATATAAATGAACATAAACAAAAATGAACATAAATAGAAATGAACAACGAAATAACAGAAAACCAATTCGAGCCCACTGAATTCACAGTGTTTCCTTAAGGAATTTAATTCCATCCTAGTACCCAAGGTTATGGATTATTTCCTCCCAGGATAGAACGAATTACACATTGGTGTAGCGGTACTTCAAACCCCAGTATTTCAGCGAACACAAAGTTCGGTATCAAATCATACTTACTATTGATTTGTTTGATGCTAAAAGTATGCAGAAGAAAGAGGAGAAACTCAAAAAATCGTAGTGAAATTCTGAGCAGAATAGTGCTGTATTTATAGCCAAAGTTGGGCTGAAATCTGAAGAGGTGCAACTCTTCAGAATGGCTGCTTCTGCAAAAGGGTCACAACATAAATGCCATTACATAAAGGGCTATTTAATTAACAATAAAGAGGGAAAATAACGAGGAAAAATTGAAGAGGGTAGTTAATTTTCTGTTACCAAAACAGAAAAATGGATTGGATTTAATATTAATATTCTATTATTAAAACAAATATTTAATAACATTTCTGTTAATATTTTACTATTAACAAATAAATTTGGTTCAAAAAGTTAATCAATCAATCGATTATTTGACCAAATCCAAATCCGAATCTGAATCCGAAGCCGAAGCCGAGCCGAGTGAGCGACGACGACGACGATGGCGGCGGCGCGAGGCTTGCCTTCTTCTCAACTCTTTAAGAGCTAGAGGAAGAGCAATTTCTTATATACCCATAAAAAACCTCTTCCTCTTCCAATATGGGACAATGTCCATTTAACAAGGGGGAACCTTAAAATTTCACTCAAAAATTTTATTTCCCTCCATTTCTCATTCACCCTCTTTTAAGTATTTAATATATTAATTAAATACATAAAAAACCCCAATAATCCCCCACATGAATGGGGAATGGCTATATCACGGAAGTATGTATGAAAAACTGTGTGATTCACAAGTAAGGATTAATTGCATCTGGATAAGTAGGTTTCCCTTTGAACTTTCCGTAGTGAACTTATGTCAGATATACTCGATCAATCGGTAGATTTGATATCTTTGAACCGTCGAACTTTGGTGTATACTTAGACAACCACAAGTCACACAACCAACCCTTAACCATCTTTGGTTCTCATTGTTATGTTCATTTCATCCATGAACACCGCCTGGTTTCATAAGTGCATAGAGAATTGGCCTTACATAGTTCTCCTTGAAGCGGCTAACACTTCACACTTACATAGGTGATTCCTAAACGTGTCATCACATAGATACACTATTTGATATACCCCGTATCAAAATTAGAAATCATTAAAAATCCTTAATGTTTTATCCTTGGTACTGAACATTATCTCATCATGAGAATGGCCCAAATGTTTAGTTGACAATGTTGAACCGTCATTAATGACTTTGTTTGATCTCCTTGAACCTAGATCTTGGGATCTCCAGTCTTCTAGGTAGAGTTACCACCACTATGACTTGTTCTGGGCCACAGTCCTATTCCCCTTGATGACTTCTCAACTACCTCTATAGTTAGGCCTTTTGTAAGTGGATCCAACACATTATCACTTGACTTTATATAGTCAATCGTGATAATTCCTCTAGAAAGTAATTGTCTAACGGTTTTGTGTCTTCGTCGTATATGTCGAGATTTACCATTATACATAACGCTCCCAGCCCTTCCAATTGCCGCTTGACTATCGCAATGTATGTATATTGGTGCCAACGGTTTGGGCCAAAATGGAATATCTTCCAAGAAATTCCGGAGCCATTCAGCTTCTTCACCGGCTTTATCCAAGGCTATGAACTCAGCCTTCATTGTAGAGTGGTCAATACAAGTTTGTTTGGATGACTTCCAAGATACCGCTCCTCCACCAATAGTGAATACATATCCACTTGTGGGCTTAGAATCAGTTGAACCGGTGATCCAATTTGCATCACAGTATCCCTCTATCATTGCAGGATATTTACTGTAGTGCAAAGCAAAGCCTTGGGTATGTTCTAAATATCCCAAACCTCGTTTCATTGCCATCCAATGAGATTGGCCTGGCTTGCGCATATATCGACTCAATTTACTTATAGCACAAGCTATATCTGGTCGTGTACAATTCATGATGTATATTAAAAAACCCATCACACGAGCATAATCCAATTGTGATATGCTTTGGCCTTTGTTCTTTGCTAACGCAAGATTCACGTCAATTGGAGTCTTTGCAACTTTAAAGCCCAAGTGCTTGAATATTTCAAGTACTGTCTTAATATAATGAGATTGTGATAATGCCAGACCTTGAGAAGTCTTATGGATCTTAATTCACAGAATTAAATCAGCAACTCCCAAGTCTTTCATATCAAACTTGCTAGTTAGCATACACTTAGTAGCATTTATGTTGGCAATGTCATTACTCATTATGAGCATATCATCCACATATAAGCAAATAATGACTATATGATTTGGAACATTTTTAATGTACACACATTTATCACATTCATTTATCTTAAATACATTTGACAATATTGTTTGGTTAAATTTCGCATGCCATTGTTTGAGTGCTTGTTTTAATCCGTAAAGGGACTTAACAAGTCTACAAACCTTCTTTTCTTTACCTAGAACCACAAACCCTTCAGGTTGTTCCATGTAGATTTCTTCCTCCAACTCTCCATTTAAGAAGGCCGTCTTTACATCCATTTGATGAATTTCAAGACCACAAACTGCAGCTAACGCTACTAACGTTCGTATGGACGTAATTCTTGTAACTGGAGAGTATGTATCAAATAGTCAAGTCCTTTTCGTTGTCTATACCCTTTGATCACAAGTCTTGCCTTATATTTGTCAATAGTGCCATCATCTTTCATTTTCCTCTTAAAGATCCATTTAGAACCCAACGGTTTATTTCCAGGAGGAAGATCAACCAATTCTCATGTATGGTTGTTCAATATGGATTCTATTTTACTATTGACTGCCTCTTTCCATAACAATGATTCCGAAGAAGACATAGTTTCTTTAAATGTTTGAGGCTCATTTTCCAATAAGAAAGTCACAAAATCTGGTCAAAATTAAGTAGATGTTCTTTGACGTTTACTACATCTCAGATCCTCCTGGTTAAGTATACTTTCGTTTGTTTCTTCCCGAGGTCGTTTAGATCCTTTACCAATCGACTCACACTCCTTTTTATACGGATATATATTTTCAAAGAACTCAGTATAATCTGATTCTATAACCGTATTATTATGAATGTCGGGATTTTCTGATTTATGAACCAAAAAACGATATGCTTTACTATTAGTCGCATATCCTATGAAAATACAATCAACGGTTTTCGGTCCTATTTTTACCCTTTTGGGTCTAGGAACTTGTACTTTTGCCAAACACCCGCATACTTTAAAATAATTCAAGTTGGGCTTCCTTTATTTCCATTTTTTCATATGGAATAGATTGTGTTTTGCTATGGGGTACTCGATTTAGTATTCGGCTAGCAGTAAGAATGGCTTCCCCCCACAAGTTCTGTGGCAAACCAGAACTTATCAACAATGCGTTCATCATCTCCTTTAATGAACGATTCTTTCTTTCCGCAATCCCATTGGATTGGGGCGTGTAAGGGGCTGTTGTTTGATGAATAATTCCATATTCTAAACATATTTGTTCAAAAGGAGATTCATATTCACCACCCCTATCACTTCTTATCATTTTGATTTTCTTGTTAAGTTGCGTTTCAACTTCATTTTTGTATTGCTTAAATGCGTCTATTGCTTCATCTTTACTATTAAGTAAGTAAACATAGCAATATCGAGTACTATCGTCTATAAAAGTTATGAAATACTTCTTTCCACCGCGAGATGGTATTAACTTCATGTCATAAATATCTGTGTGAATTAAGTCCAAAGGATTTGAATTCCTTTCAACTGACTTATAAGGATCTTAACATACTTAGATTCCACACATACTTGACATTTTGATTTGTCACATTCAAACTTAGGCAATACTTCCAAATTAATCATTTTCCGCAAAGTTGTTTAATTAACATGACCCAAACGTATATGCTATAATTCATTTGACTCAAGTAAGTAAGACGAAGATGAAATTTTATTATTCTTTTCAACAACCATTACATTCAGCTTGAAAAGGCCCTCAATGAGGTAACCTTTTCCAACAAACATTTCATTCTTACTTATTACAATCTTATCGGAAACAAAAACACATTTAAAACCATTCTTAACAAGAAGTCCAGTAGAGACTAAATTCTTCCTAATCTCGGGAGCATGAAGGACGTTGTTCAAAGTCACCACTTTGCCGGAAGTCATTTTGAGAAATATCTTCCCACATTCTTCAATCTTGGCTTTTTCAACATTTCCCGTAGAAATCGTCTCATCGGGTCCAACAGGAGCATAAGTAGCAAAAGCTTCTTTAACAGCACAAACTTGACGAGCGGCTCCAGAATCAATCCACCACTCTTTAGGATTGCACACCAAGTTGGATTCGGAAAGCATGGAACATAAGTCATCAACATCATCATGCTTTTCAAACATGGTTGCTTGACCCTTCTTCTTGTCTTTTTTCGGAGCACGACACTCTGTAGATTTGTGTCCGATTTTTCCACAGTTGTAGCAGTTTTCACTGAACCGCTTCTTGCTTGGGTTGTATTTCGGTCCAGAAGCCTTCTTACTCTTTTTGTTCTCTTCAACAATATTTGCTCTCATTATTGTTGAGTTTCCACAACCTCTCTTTTCAGCATCTTTGTTGTCTTCTTCGATTCACAACCGAACAATGAGATCTTCAAGGGACATCTCCTTGCTGTTGTGTTTCAAGTAGTTTTTGAAGTCCTTCCACAAAGGAGACAATTTCTTAATCATCGCTGCTACTTGGAATGCTTCATTGATGACAAGACCTTCAACGAAATTTTGTTAGTAAAAATACTAAGATTACTACTTTCAACATCAATATTAATTTGATTTATACCTTCAGCAAGGAGATCATGAATAATCACTTGCAATTCCTGGACTTGGGTAATAACAGATTTATTATCTACCATTTTGTAGTTAATTTTCTGTTACCAAAACAGGAAACCGGATTGGATTTAATAATAATATTCTGTTATTAAAACAAATATTTAATAACATTTCTGTTAATATATTACTATTAACAAATAAATTTGGTCCAAAAAGTTAATCAATCAATCATTTGACTGAAGCCGAAGCCGAGCCGAGCGAGCAACGACGATGCTGGTGCGAGGCTTGCCTTATTCTCAACTCTTTTAGAGCTAGAAGAAGAGCAATTGCTTATATACCTATAAAAATACCTCTTCCGCTTCCAATATGGGACAATGTCCATTTACCAAGGGGGGAAACTTAAAATTTCACTCAAAAATTTTATTTTCCTCCATTTCCCATTCACCCTCTTTTAAGTATTTAATATATTAATTAAATACATAAAAAAACCCAACAAACCTCCCCCCTATCCCACAATTGCGGAGGATTCTTTGCATTTGCGAACTCAAGCTGGCCCAACTTCTCTTCGCATTTGCGAGGAGAAACTCGCAAATGCGAAGCTGGACCTCGCATTTGCGAGGTCTGAGGCCTGTAACACAGTTGAAGAACACCAGCAATTCTTCTAAGTTTCAAATCACTTCGTAGCCCATCCGAAACTCACCCGAGCTCTCGGGGCTCCAAACCAAACATGCACACAAGTCTTAAAACATCATACGAACTTGCTCGTGCAATCAAATCGCCAAAATAACACCTAGAACTACGAATTTAACACTAAATCACATTCTTAAGAACACTTCAGAATTCCTATTTTCACAACCGGACATCCGAATCACGTCAAATCAGTTCTGTTTCTCACCAAATTTCACAAATAATGTATAAATATTATTTTGGACTTGTACCGATATTAAAAAGCTCTAACCTTATTCTTGGAAAGATCCCAATATAATTTTTTTTCAAAGATCAAATCCTTTGGGTTAGTCATCGCTGTCTAAACCGGGATCAAGGAAGTTCCTCGTCAATCAAGGAAGATTCACCAACGGCTAGCCTTGCTCACTATATATTGAAGCCACAACAAAGCAACACACGCACATACAGTCGTATTTGTCTACCCAAATACAGGATCTCTGGTTTACTCTTATATACCAAAGCATCATATTTCACTTTAAACTTACTTTGTTATTAAAAGAGAGGGAGAAAGAACATTAGTGAAAATTTGTATCAAAAGAATTGAGGGAAAAACAAGTTGAAGAAAAGTCTAGTGTGTACCTAGGAAACCACCAACTACTATCTCTAGTTATCACAAAGAGTTTTTTTTATAGAGATGACCTTTATGCAACTCAAAAGGTCTGAACTAGAATTCACATTGAATAAAAATATCGCTTGTCACTTTATTTTCTGTACTTAATTTTTCTACCAGTACTTTATTTCTGCTTATATCTCTGCTAGTACATGCGGATTCAGGATGTAAACTTTATGGGTTAAACCTCTAAGATTCTTAGTATCGAATTCATTATCTATAGTTATACTGTATCAAAAGCATGAATTTCCTTAGGTAATATGGTTCGTCTCGTATACCCTTTAAAATTAGATTTCACATTGGACAAAATAATAATTGAATTATTTTCCTAATATTTTGGACTTTGAAATCTATTAAAAACTTATTATTAAATCTTTCCTTATTTGAAATACATAAGAAATCTTAATATTTAGAATTTTAAAATCGATTATTATTATTTGATTTTATATAAATGTAGATTTATTTGCTTTGAAACTTAGAGAAAATTTAATTGTATCTGACATTAAGAAGAAAAATTCTAGAATCCTAGGTAAATACAAAAATATATTGTTCCAACTTATAATCTCTTGTTCACTACGATAATATTTATAATATATTGTTCCAATCTTACAAATCGTATTCCTTACACAATAAAGAAATTAATGATCTGGAAGGAAATATTACGTTTCACATGCATTATTCTTTTAAATAAGCCTCGCAGTAAATTGATATGGAAAGAACAAGAAAGTTTTGGTTTGTAAGAATTTGGGCATAGTGAACAACTGAAGAAGCTAGGTATTCTGACAAATATTTTGTGAATTCTTATGATATATGTACGTTACTCCAATATTTTTGTTTGTTTGTTTATGCTATTGAGTCTCTTTCATTACTCGTCGTATATATCATGATGCATAGTATATATGGTACTCTTTCCAGAACTGAGTAGATTTTTAATTCCAATCAAATAAAATTTAAGAAATGTTTGATTTATTGATATTCAAAGATTTTAATAGTAATGTTTATTTTACTAATATTTGAAATGCTTATGTGATACTCATTTGGAAAGTACGTATATGAGATGGTAGCGATTGACGGTTCCGACTGTAATATTCTGTTTCTTTGAGAGTGTTTAGGAAAAAATATTTTTAGAGATATAACTTTATGTGTACAAATCAGTGCAAATATCTAATTGATATTGAAACAAGTGCCATTTATACGGGAAAAAAAAAAAGTAAAAAGAAACCTTGGTGATGGGTAGAAACCGTATATACATGTATTTGTGAAGTTAAAAATAAATACAACATAATGAAAAAATTTATTCACAAGAAAACAAACAAACAAAAGAATTTTAATAGAATATCTATGTAATTTTCAAAAAAAAGTTTTATTCATTGAGACAGTGTTTGCTCGCAACGCACGTACCAAAAGACTAGTATCCTTAAAGTTATGGGTTCATATCTATAATGTGCAATTTTAGTGAATTTTTGCACATAAATTTATATTTCGCATCGAAAGTTATGGGCTCAATTGAACCCATTAGTATAGGTCTACATCCGCCCCTGTCTGCTAGTTGACTAATCCTTAGTGTAATCGACTAGAAAGTTAAAGAGAATATGATCCGTCCCCCTCATGTACTTTTGGTATTGAGTGCCGATTATCTTAATAACTAGAGAATTTGTAGCGCTTCGCATGGTTAATAACTCTCGCACATTACACAACCGAAAAAACATGCTAAATTTAAGTAGAATAATAACATATTTAGATTACATTCCTCTATTTTATTAGGAAGATAATACTTATAAACAACGTATATTTGGGTCAAATCATTCTTTAGTTTAATTTTTAGTATATTTAGAACATATAGTTATGCTACCAAAGAAAGACATGTGCTTAATTAAGTTTAATAATCTAATTACGAAAGACATGTGCTTTTATTAGATAGTAAATCTTTTTTTTTTCCTAACTTCTCTTCTGTTCAGATAAAAGGACATGAAACAAAAAGCAATGAAACCAACACAGAAAGAAAAAAAAAAAAAAAAAAAAAAAAGAAGATATAAGTGGCAATGCAAGTTGTGGTGTCTGCCCATTAGATTGTATTTTCTTCTCCGTACCTTTTCAACTTCTTGCCCTTCATTGTTCTTATTTTCTTCCTCCTTTTATTCCTTGATCTCTCTCTAAATTGTCTATCCTCTAAATAAACCTTATTACCCAGTTCCCTTAGTCTTTAAATTATGTTTTTTTCTTTCACTTGCTTTTTCTGTTACTTCGATAAAACCTTACTCGTACAAGTAATTATTTATACCAAACCAATAAATACATGATCTATTACTTTCCTTCATTGCTTTTATCTTTCTTTCTCTGTTTACTTCTTAATATCTCTCCAAATTATCCATCCTCTAAATAAATTCTATTACCCGCTTCCCTCTAGCCTCTATTATTAAGTGTTTTGTTCTTTTCTTTTACTTACTTCCTCTATTAATTTTTTTTCTCCTTCTCTCCTGAGGTTTCTCCCAAAAATGAACAAACTTTGCTCCATTCTTCATGCATACAAATATGTATTTTTCATCTTTAAACTCTATTGAATATTGAGATTTTGATGATTAACAAAGTTTGTTCAGAGGAAATGTTCTAGGAACCAGGTCTTCAACGTAGTTGTTTAGCTGTTCTAAGAACCAGGTCCTCAAGGTTGATGATTGCACGCTCCTACAAGACAGTAACTTTATCACAAAGTTACTCAAGTCCGAGTTCGCTGGAAGAAGAGTGCTAAATATGATATGGGTTGTTGTCCAAGAAGATATGCTTGTACAAGTGAGAGACAAGAGTCCAAGAATTATGGAGTCCTTGAAGCAGTAGGAGTCCTATCAAACTAGAAGCTGACTACGCATAGGACTCCTAAAAGATCTTGGAGTCCAGGGAGATAAATACTATCGTTTTGGACTGCTGAGATTATCCTTTTGCACATCAACTGAAGAGCTACATTTTCTATACTCGAGTCGAGTACCAGTGTTTGTGTTCTTCTTGAGTCAGTCTAGTAAATGTATTTTAGGAAATCGAGTTGTATCAAAGTACCATATACAATCAGTTAGTTGGAGTGAGTTTTTGATTTTGCAAGTAACTTGTAAGTCAAATAGTTGGATCCCCGAAGGCTCGGGTGAGTTTTAGATAGCCTACGAATGGTTTTAGACTTAGAAAATCTTGTTTTTCCTCAGCTTCAATTGTCATCTGGTTTCCTTATTCGCGATCGCGAAGGTACTCTCGCGATTGCGAAGAGTGATTTGGGCAGGTTGGGATTTACTTCATTGCGAAACCGATGTTGGGTCGCGAACGCGGATTGTTGGGGGTTTTACCCTCCGCGAACGCGACCAGCCTCTCGTGAACGCGTAGCTTTAGGGACCTGGGGAAGGGGAGCTGACTTTACCTTTCGCGAACACGACAAATGGATCGCGAATGCATAGGCTGGTGGGTGTAAGCCTTCACGAATGTGAAGGGTATCTCGTGAACATGTAGGTCTTTGGGCCGCTGCCTTCCGCGATCGCATCAGGCCCTTCGCGAACGCGAAGAAGGCCTGATGCCCAATGATTAAAACATTTCAAAAACTGGATTTCTCCCATTTTTCATAACCCTTCTATAGAGCTCGGCCTAGGAGCGATTTTAAAGAGAAAACTCAATATCAATTCATAGGTTTGTACACTTTAACTCATTTTCTTCCGATTCTAACATCAACCATTAATTCCTAGTCCTAATATTTGTTCTTCCTTGGTAGAAAACTAGGAATTTAGGAAGAATTGGGGGGGTTTTGCAAATTGGGGATTTAGACTTCAATTCGAGGTCTGATTCTGAAACTAATTACATAATCAGGCTCGGGGGTGAATAGGTAAATAAATTTTGGTCAGAACCTCGGGTTTTGACCAAGCATGCCTGAGGTCGATTTTTGACATTTTGGGAAAAAGTTTGGAAATTCTAAATTTATGCATTATAATTGATTCCTTTAGCAATATTTGGTTTTATTGACTCAATTGTGGCTAGTTACAAGTGGTTTAGAGGCGATTCTAAGGGAAAGGCCCCAGTAGAGCTCTGAATTGACTGCGAAGTGAGGTAAGTATTGAGTTTAACCTTGATTTGAGGAAATTAGGAACCCTCAGACTATGGGCTACATGAATGTCATGTGTTTCGGCGTATATGCGAGGTGACGAGTGCTTAACACCACGGAATTACTTGTTTCCCTAATTTCCCGTCTTTCCTTAATTTTCTCCTTCCTTGTCTTAATCGTTATATGTCCTAAATGCCTTCCATGCTTTATTTGCTACTTGTTGATCATTGTTTACTCTGTTAAACATGTTAGACCTTTTCATGCCTTCATGACTCGTTGCTATTTGCCTTAAATGAGTTATTTGCACCTTCTAATTGTCATTTCTAGAATTGTTTTGCCGTGTAGTATTACATATGTGGATTTACGAATTGGTATAAGGTTTCCGTCTGATTCAGCTTTATATTCATCATCCATAGAGGTTCTTGTGATTTGAGTTATGAATTTAACTACACTTAGTGAATATTTGTACTAATATGGTATGATCGGGTTACACGCTGCAGTAGGTGAAATAAAGGTGGATTGATGTGGTGGAATAAGGGTGAATTCGTACTTATATGGTGGGATCGGGTTGCACGCTGCAACAGGTGGAATAAGCGTGGATTGATATGGTGAAATAAAGGTGAATTATGATATTGATATATGGTGGGATCAGGTTGCGTGCCACAACATAGATATATTATTTATTGTTGTTGATGTTGTTACGGTAAAATAAGGGAGGATTTTGCATTGTACAGTGGGATCGGGTTGCGCGCCACAATAAACTATGTGTTTCTATTTCCTTGAGCTCTGTTGGTTTTCGATAATGTCATTTGAAACTCTAAGGATTGGTAATTCCAAATGACACTGCTTATTTCTTGAGGTTGTAGCTATTATTTTCACTTGATTGTTTTATTTCGTTCCGTATTTCCTTTTATGTGTTCATTATATACTGCGTACAGGTTGTGTGAGTGACCTGCCTTAGCCTCGTCACTACTTCGTCAAGGTTAGGCTTAGCACTTATAGAGTATATGGGGTCGGTTGTATTTATACTACACTATGCACTTCTTGTGCAGATTTTGGAGTCGGTCCCAGCGGCGGTTATTAGCGTGCTCGGATCAGACAGCTTGTGGAGACTTGAGGTATAGTTGCTCAGCGCCCGCAGCTCCTGGAGTCCCCTTCCCTTTATTTAGTTGTGTACTTTCTTTTCAGACAAATTTATGTTATTTCAGACCCCTGTTTGTACTATTCTAGTAGCTCATGCACTTGTGACACCGGGTCCAGGGTTGTATTAGACGTTTGGATGTTTTAGCTTCCGCATTATTACTTTGGATTATTGTAGTTATTTCAGTTCTTTCTCATTAGTTAAATTAAACTGTTAAAATAGATAAAATGTTCTAAGGTTGGCTTGCCTAACAAGTGTAATTTTTGGCGCCATCACAACCCTAACGATGGGAATTCCGGGTCATGACAAATTGGTATCAGAACAATAGGTTGCATAGGTCTCACGAGTCTGGAGGATCGGTACGGAGACGTCTGTACTTATTTTTTAGAGGCTATGCAGTTAGGAACAAGTTCACTTATATTTTTCTCTGTCGTGTGATTTTATTCTACCATTAAAGATTGAACTCTTCTATTCTTGATCTCTCGCAGATGGCAAGAACACGCACCCATCTTCAGTTGGACAACAGCCGGAGCCCCTAGTGGCAGCTCCTACTAAGGGCAGAGGTCGAGGCCGAGGTCACGCCAGAGGCCGAGCAGGGGCAGAGCTCAGCCTAGAGCTCGAGCAGCGGCACCAGCAGTGAAGCCTCAGGTAGATTTTGATGAGAAGGTTCCAGCTTAGACTGTACCTGTTGGATCGGCTCAGCTCCCAGAGGGGTTCATTGTCACCCTAGTATTTTAGGATGCTCTAGTCCGTTTGGTGGGCCTTATCGAGAGTGTGGCCCATTCCGGTATATTTCCTATGGAACCAACCATCTCTCAGGCTAGGGGAGGAGCACGGACTCCCTCTGCTCACACTCCAGAGCAGATGGCTCCCAATATTAGACTCCAACAGCCCCGTCAGTTGGGGTAGTTCAGCCAGTTGTCGCGACACAGGCCAATGATGGGCATGCCATGTCTTCTGAGGGCTTATTGAGATTGGACAAGTTTACCAAGCTCTTCCTAGATCACTTCAGAGGTGAACCTTCTGAGGACCCACATGATTATTAAATCACTGCCATGAGGTGTTGCGGAACATGGGTATTGAGACCAATAGGGTCGATTTTGCTGTGTTTCAGATGATGGTTTCCGCCAAGAGATGGTGGAAGGATTATGTATCTATCAGACCAGCTGGGTCACCTGCTCTTACTTGGAAACAGTTCTCTCAGCTATTTCTTGAAAAATTCCTTCCGATCACACTAAGAGAGAGTTACCGCACGCAATTTGAGTGTCTCCAGCAGGGCAATATGTTAGTCACTCAGTATGAAACCCGTTTTGTGGATCTAGCCCGTCATGCTATTCTTATGCTTCCTACCAAGAGAGAGAGAGAGGGGGGTGGCCAGGTTTATTGATGTCATAACCTGGATTTTCCATCCTCGGGAGTCGTGATGGTGCATACTCGTAAAACTAGGTAAGCCGAGTGTTATAGATTTTATTACCCTTTTTCCTTAACCTTTTAACAATTTCAAATTAACATGTGATCAATAGCGGAATAATAATAATAATAAAAGAAGTGCGGAAGACGAAATATGCTAATTTAACTAAATACTAGTACAAAAATAAAAGAAATGCGGAAGACGAAATCTGATAATTTAACTAAATACGAGTACGTAAATCCAAAATACAACTCTACCCAGAATTGGTGTCACAATGTCACGGACCATCTACGAATATTACAAACAGTGGTCTGAATAGAATAAATACAAGTCTATCTATAAAATAAATAAAAACTGAATGGAAAGGATAGAAGGGGACGCCAAGGCCTGGGACCTCTGCAGGACTACCTCGGGTCTCCACTGGACTGAAGGTCGCAACCTCTCCATGGTCCAAATTCTCCAGTATCGGGATCTGCACATAATGTAGAGTGTAGTATCAGCACAACCGACCCCATGTGCTGGTAATATCGAGCCTAATCTCGGCGAAGTAGTGACGAGGCTAGGACAAGACTACCAAATAAACCTGTGTAGTTAACTCATATACAACAAATAATAATAATAGAAACTAGTAGTAAAAGATGGGAAGGGAGAAACGTGCTGCGAGGAATATCAAGTACTAACAGGATTTCAATAGAAAAGCATAAAGAACACCATAATCAATTATAAGCAAGTATAAGGAAAACAATAACAAGTGCATGGCATCACCCTTCGTGCTTTTACTCTCGTTCTCACCATAAGAATCAATAGATTCGGCACGACATCACCCTTCGTGCTTTTACCTCATATAATCATGGCACGGAATTATCCTTCATGCATTAACACTCATATCATGGCACGACATCACCCTTCGTGCTTTCACATTCACAATATTGGCACAGCATCACCCTTTGTGCAGTAACACTCACTCACAAATATCATGCACAGCATCACCCTTCGTGTTTTCTACTCTTTCTTACCCAAGCAAAACTCACAAAGCAATTCGGGCAAGGGAATCAATATCCCGGCAAGAAAATAATAGGATAACAATAATATCCCGGCAAGGGAAACAATATCATAAGCAATAACATCCCGGCAAGGGACACAATATCATAAATCTATTCTCGTTTCCATAATCACTTCACAACATAAATCTCAACTTGAGCCAATGTTCAATTACCAAGAATACTTCCATAAGCCTTGTTCAACATTGATAATCATCATATTAAGCATGGACAATACATAACGGAGTCACAAAAGTTGTAGTATAAGACTCACGGGCATCCTTGACACCAATAGATACTCATCACCACACCTATACGTCGTACTCAATAATTAACACATAGCAAATAAGACCACGACTCATATCCCTCAAGCTAAGATTAGACCAAACACTTACCTCAACGCCACGAACACAATCAAGCCTCAACTACCTCTTTACCCTTCGATTCCACTTCCAATTCGCTTGTATCTAGTCACAATTTACTTAACGATATCAATAAATGCTAAATAAACCAATTCTAATGCATGAAAACATGTTTTCTAATGATTTCCCCAAAAAGTCAAAACTCGCCCCTGGGCCCACTTGGTCAAAACCCGAAGTTCGAACCAAAACTCGATCACCCATTCACCCACGAAAGCAGATATATAATTTGTTTTGAAATCGGACTTCAAATTGAGGTCCAAATCCCCAAAATTTGAAAATCCTAAGTTCTACCCAAAATCACCCAATTTCCCATGAAAATCCCTTGATTTTGAAATGTAATCATGTAAAAAGATGGATCATATTGAAAGAAATAAGTTAGAAATGACTTACTAATGATTTGAAAGAGTTTGTGCCCTTAAAAAATCATCCGAAGATGTTTTAGGGTTTGAAAAGTTGTAAAAATGAAGAAGTATCCCGTTTGAAATCCCACTTATCAGGTGCAGATGTCGCAATTGCGACCAGGGGTTCGCAATTGTGAACCCTGGGAATTTTTGCTAGTTTCGCAAATGCGAAGAATCTGTCCCATTTGCGACCCCTGACAATTCCTGTCATCTTCGCAATTGCAAAGGAAAGGGTCGCATTTGCGACCTCTGGGATTTCTGAGGTTTTTCGCATTTACGAAGAAAGGCTCGCAAATGCGAGCTAGGCCGGCTAGGGCTTGTTTCGCAATTGCGATCAGCCCTTCGCAATTCCCATGCCATCAGACATCACATTTGCGATTCCTGATCTCGCAATTGAGAGATCAGAGGCAAAAATACCAGAATTGAACCTGCAACAATTTTCCTAAGTCCAAATACACTCTGTGGCCTATCCAAAACTCACCCGAGCCCTCGGGGCTCCAAACCAAGCATGCACGCAAGTCCAAAAATATCATATGGACTTGCTCGTATGATTAAATCATCAAAATAACATCAAAAACTATGAATTAAACCTCAAATTCATGAAATCACTCAAGAACATTGAAATTTCTATTTTCTCAACTATAGGTCCGTTTTATACCAAACGAACTCCGATTCTTACCAAATTCCACAGATTCAACCAAATTATTATTTTAAAATTGTATCGGGCTTCGGAACAAAGATACGGGCCCGATACCATTAAGAAATTACATCAATTTACTTCTAAAAGCCTTTATATTTTCCAGTAAATAAGTTTCTTTAAAAATTGTTTTCTCGGGCTTGGGAGCTCGGAATTCGATTTTGGGCATACGCTCAAGTCCCATATTTTACTACGGACCCTACGAGACCTTCGGATCACGAGTCCGGGTCCGTTTACCAAGAATGTTGACCAAAGTCAACTTTAATCAATTTTAAAGGCCAATTTCCTTATTTTACTTAGATTTCACATAAAAGCTTTTCAGAAATGTGCCCGAACTACGCACGCAAATTGATGTGAGACAAAAAGAGATTTTAAGGCCTCAGAACACAGAATTTACTTCCAAACCGAGTGGTGATCTTTTGGGTCATCACATTCTCCACCTCTAAAACAATCGTTCGTCCCCGAACGAACATAGAAAAGTACCTAAGATGGAAAAAGATGAGGATATCGGCTCCGCATATCGGACTCGGGCTCCTAGGTCGCTGCCTCAACAAGCTGACCCCTCTACTGAATACAAATAGAAGGAAAACTCTTCGATCTCAACTGACAAACCTGCTGGTCTAGAATAGCTACCGGCTCCTCCTCATAAAACAAGTTCTTGTCCAACTGGACAGTGCTGAAGTCTAACACGTGGGATGGATCGCCGTGATACTTCCGAAGCATGGACACATGAAACACCGGGTGCATAGCTGATAAACTCGGCGGCAACACAAGTCTGTAAGCCACCTTTACCACTCGATCAAGAATATCGAAAGGACTAATGAATCTAGGGCTTAACTTGCCCTTCTTTCTAAATCTCATCATGCCCTTCACAGACGACACCCGAAGCAACACCCGCTTTCCGACCATGAATGTCATATCATAAACCTTACGGTCGGCATAAATCTTTTGCCTGGACTGAGCTGAACGAAGCCTATCTTGAATGATCTTAACATTGTCCAAGGCATCCTGTACTAGATCCATACCCAACAACCGAGCATCTCTCGGCTCAAACCACCCAACCGGCGACCGAAACTGCCTACCAAACTCTGCTAAAGGCAAGAATTGATCTCATGAGCCTCCAAAGTCAATAACACAAGCTCGGAGCATATCCTCCAAAATCTAAATAGTATGCTCGGACTGCCTGTCCGTCTGAGGATGAAACGTTGTGCTCAGCTCGACCCATCTGCCCAACTCATGCTGAACTGCCCTCCAAAAATGTGAGGTAAACTATATACCTCGGTCAGAAATGATAGACACGGGCACACCATGAAGACGAACAATCTCCCCGCTAACCTCTCAGAAGAATAAGAAACTTCCACAGGAATGAAATGCGCTGACTTGGTCAGCCTATCAACAATAACCCACACTGCATCAAACTTACTCTAAGTCCGTAGGAGTCCAACAATGAAGTCCATAGTGATACGTTCCTACTTCCACTTAGGAATCTCAGTCCTCTGAAACAAATTACTAGGTTTTTGATGCTCGTACTTTACCTGCTGATAATTCAAACACCGAGCCACGTATGAAATAATATCCTTCTTCATCTTCTTCCACTAGAAATGCTACCACAAGTCCTGATACATCTTAACGGCGCCCATGTGAATAGAGTACCGGGAACTATGGGCCTCCTCTAGAATCAACTCACGAAGTCCATCCATATTAGGCACACAAATACGACCCTGCATCCTCAAAACTCCATCATCTCCAACTGTAACCTATTTGACACCTCTGTGTCGCACTGTGTCACTAAAGACACAAAAATGAGGGTCATCATACTGTCGATCTCTGATACGCTCAAATAATGAAGAACGAGCGACTGTACAAGCTAACACACGGCTAGGCTTAGAAACATCCAACCTCACGAACTGATTGGCCAAAAGCCTGAACATCCAAAGCAAGCGGTCTCTCACCGACCAAAATATACGCAAGAATGCCCATGCTAACTAACTTTCTACTCAAAGCATCGGCCACTACATTGGCCTTTCCTGGATGGTATAAGATGGTGATATAATAGTCTTTCAGTAGCTCCAACCACCTTCTCTACCTCAAATTTAGCTCCTTCTGTTTGAAAAAGTACTGCAGACCCTTGTGATCCGTGAACACCTCATATGACATGCCATATAAGTAGTGCCTCCAAATCTTCAGCACGTAAACAATGGCTGCTAGCTCCAAATCATGAACTGGATAATTCTTCTCGTGAATCTTCAACTGTCGCGAAACATATGCAATGACCTTGCCATCCTGCATCAACGCCGCACCAAGTCCAATACGAGATGCATCACAATGTTTGTATATGGCCCTGAACATGTAGGCAATACCAACATCGGCGCCGTAGTCAAAGCTATCTTGAGCTTCTGAAAGCTCGCCTCACACTCATCCGACCACCTAAATTGGGCACCCTTCTAGGTCAACCTGGCCATCGAGGCTGCAATAGATGAAAACACCTCCACAAATCGATGGTAATAGCCCGCCGAACATAAGAATCTCCGAATCTCTGTAGCTGATGCGGGTCTAGGCCAGTCCTTGACTGCCTCTATCTTCTCTGGATCCCCCTGAATACCCTCTACTAATACAATGTGACCCAAGAAAGCAACTGATCCCAACCAAAACTCATACTTTGAAAACTTAGCATACAACTGACTACCTCTCAAAGTCTGAAGAACAACTCTCAGATGCTGCTCATGGTCCTCCCGACTGCGAGAATAGATCAAAATATCATCAATGAATACTATCCCGAAGGAATCTAAGTAAGGCTTGAAGACTCGGTTCATCAAATCCATGAAAGCTACTGGGACATTTGTCAACCCGAATGACATCACTAAGAACTCAGAATGCCTGTACCGAGTGCGGAAAGGTATCATAGGGACATCGGATGCCCTAATCCTCAACTGATGGTAGCCAGATCTCAATTCAATCCTCAAAAACACTTGGGCACCCAGAAGCTGGTCAGACAAATCATCAATCCTTGGCAATGGGTACTTATTCTTGATTATGACCTTTGTTGATACCCAATTTTTCCCTATATATTTTTAATATGCAAAATACTTTCAAAATAGCATATTTATGCATATATAAGTACGACCAAATGTTTTATTATTTTTTTCTTAATTTTTAAAGATTTGTAAACCAATTTATTCCCCTATTTTATTCATACAAACCCAATTGTAATTTCCAAAATCATTATTTTGGTGATTCATTTATTGGATTCTCATATTTATACTAAAATATATCTAAGATAATTTTTGCATATTTTTACAAATTTATTTAGTATTTTTAAAGCTAAATTGCATATAATTGCAATATTAGCCCCTTTTAAGATTTAATTGCGTTTATATTTATAAAAAATTAATTCCAGTATTTTTAAATTGATAATTATGTGTTACAAATCATTTTAGTACTTTTAATTTATTTCCAGAATTAAATTTACTATTTTTATAAAATAAATGGGAAAAATGGCTATTTAAAATCTAGCCATACTTCATTTCAATTGTAGCCTAATTCTACCTCAATTGAGCCCTGACCTAATTTCAATTTAAACCGACCCAAACCCAGTTTCATTAACCACCCACTTACCCGTTTTAATCCGGGCCGTTGATCATTCAGATCAACGGCCAATAATCACCCTTACCTTAATTAATTCCGAACTACCCCCGAAACCCATTCATTTGTTACCATACGCCGCCTCTAAATCCCTCCTCTCCCAAATCCTCTCTACAACACCCTCAAACCCTAGCCACCGCCACCCAAATCCACCCTAATCCATGGCCTTCCGAGGTCATCGGAGACGTATACCAGCCTTCTAGTGCTTCTATGTGTTTGGTTCTGTGGTCTCATGACCAGACTCTGAAGGGATTTGGTCCAGTTTTTGCTCAAAGACCCTTCTCCGATCATGCCTGACCTTTCTCCGGCCAGCCATGGCCATTCAAGTCAGACTTTTGACTCTCCTGGTTAGATCGTTTACTTTCAAGGCCTTTCTCGTTGCTTTGGGGTTCTTCTGAAGTCCTAATCTCTAAGACCTTTTGACTTCTTTCAGATCTACCTTAGATCCATGCTTACCATGAGTTTTTAAACATCTTCTCGAAGCTTCTTTAACCTTGTTTCAAAAAAAGACTCTTTATCTTTTCCGATTAGGGTTTTTCCTTCAAGTTTTCTTTTCAATATCTTTTTCTCTAATTTTAATGTATCTGTGGTTTTACTATGTTTTGTTCATGTTATTCTCCTATCTGAGTTAGCATATTGAAAACCCTAGTTACTTTGGGTCCATTCGAGTTCTGAAACTGTTTGTTAGATAAGTTCTTGTCTGGTTAAGTTCTTGTTTGATTTATTTGATTATCATCTTTTAAGCTTGATTATTGTTGCAGGAACCTATGTCTTTTGGTTTGAAACTGTTCGTTTGAATACCTGAATCGACTTGAGGTTCCTTGTTTCTGAATCTCTTTTCTTTATGTGATTCCTCTAATTCTGGGTTTATACTATCTTTAAAACTCGACTATGCCTGAAACCCTAACTTTTCAAAGGGTTTCTCATCTGTTACTATGAGACCCTTTGCATGTTTCCGATACTCTATTTTATTTCTCTTCACTATTGAATCAATGTGACTCGACCTACTGGACTATCATGCTTTGAATGTTCGCAATCTACTAAACTTCGTGTTACTATTGCATGCTGTTTCTTTTGCCAATAGGTTTGGCTTCACATGTCTAGTGTTTGTGCACTCTATTTATATGCTGAGGTTCCTTCTTTGATTGATCTTCAATCTTGGGACTGATTTCAAACTTTTCTTTTGTGAAACTCTAATTTCACTCGCCTATTAAAGTTAATTGATTTTTTCCTTATTTTTGCTTTATTGAATCTTTTTCCCGAAAAAAGTGTATTTCTGTACTTAGACTCGATTGATTACTTAATGTTTTAATACTTCTTTTATGGCAATAATCAGTCTGCTCAATACTGATTTTCTTTCCTTATTTTGAATTTGGTAGCCCCGTTAAACAAGTGATTCCTCAATTAAAGGGAAATCACTTGGTTGATTGATTCTGACTGTTGATTATTTCCATATTTGTATTGAACTTTACTTATTACCTTATTTCTCACATGTTTTCAAAAGACTATAAATACCCTGCACCCCTCTTCTTTCAAACACACGAACTACTTGAGTTCAGAACACACACTTCACTCAAATTCTCTCTCTCTTTTTCTCTGTTACTGCTTGTGTTGCTGCCCTGTCTAGCCGGCTGAAAGCCAAGGCTAGGCTATGGGAACTTGCTCACTTTTCTTTCTGCATTTGCTTTTTTACTGTTATGTTCTAATTAACTTTCCAACATCAACAACAACAAGTTTTCTTTGCTATTTCCCTCACTCTTGCCTATTTCTATTTGTGTTTTAATCAAGTTGCATTGTTAAGCATGTCGTAATCTGCCCCTTCCTTTTCTGAATTCATGTTTCCCCTATGTATGAACTTTATCAGTCACTTATGAACCCCAAACCCCCATATCCCCTATGTGTTTGTATTCCTTGGTTGGTTTGAGGCCTTGCCAGCAATAGACATTGTTGTGCATGACCCAAACCTGACACTCCCTGATCACATACTTCAGATCCTCTTTATGTGTGTATCATCTGGCTGGTGTATGGGCATACCAGCATTAGTTATTGCTGGGCATGTCCAGATTTTTGACCCCTCTTAGGGTCATAAGCCACCTGCAATGCATTCCCAAACCCCTGCCCCCTTTGTGCTATTACTGATGCTGTATAATTTTAGCTTTTACTACTACTGCTTTCAAAACTACCCCTCTCCCCTCTACATTCTCCACTCAGTTTTAAATCTCTACTCCTGAACTTCCACCATATTATTAGACTTAAGTTCTGCCCCTCTTATGTGTGCCTTGCCTTGGGACCCATGAGCTCCCTCTGAACTTGGACACGTAAGGGCTGGCCCATCCCACACTGCACTCATCTCTATCGGGTTATGTAACTTGGGTGTGAGCACTACCCGGGGTCCCCTTGAGACCTTTAGGGAACTTTGACACACTCAAGTCTGAGAAAGGCTTTGAAACAATGGCATTTGAGGTAGTTTATTCTAACTCAGAGAGGAAGTCAAGAATCAGGCTTCCTCTGGTTGTAACTTTCCTTTTATACTTCGTTGATGTAATTCATTATTTAGTTGGTAATAATTTGTAATAAACATTGGGGTTGGCTAGTGAAAAGGGATGGGTAATTATGCATGCTTAAGGGTAGAAATCATGCCTATAAGATCTGTTGTTTTAAATTCTGCATGTTTAACTCTGCATTTAGGTATCATGACTATAAGATCCGTTTGTTTAAATTATGCACGTTTAATTCTGCATTTAGATACCATGTCTATAAGACTTGTTTTCGCTTAAATTCTGCATGTTTTACATCTAGGGAACCTGCCTATAGGACTTGCTTAAATTCTGCATGTTATTATCATATTTAGACACCATGTTCTTAGGATCTAAATGGTTAAAATCAGATATCATGTCCATAAGGTTAAGAACCAGTACCTTTTTTTAGAAATCATGTCTATAGGAATAAAAGGAGCAATACTAGATATCCTGCCTATAGGATCAGAAACTATTTAAAATCAGTTCGACTCTGAACCAGTTTTTAACGACCTTACTCCTTTATTTAAACGCAGTTTAGAGAGCATGCCTATAATATTTCCAAATCGTTCTTTTAAAAACTGTTATTACTTTGCCACATGCTGAATCAATAGTAGATACCATGTTCATAGGATCTCACCTCCAAACGCTCAAGCAAGCTTTAGGTGATAATAAAAATGGGGAATCTGTCTCTTTTAAGTAGTAATTGCTACAACCAGCAGGCAGCCCTGATTCAGACTTCTTATCTGAGTTATGTAATAAATTAGTCCGCCTCAACAACTGAAACTTCCCTTTACCTTAGTATGTTAAATTCATACCTTAGATGTATGTTTAAGTCATGCTATTTATGTGCTTTGTTTGAGGAGGTATACATGAGCCTTTTATTTGTTTACATGCTTCGCCTAACATGCAGTATTATGTGTTTTGTATGTCACTTTAGATTTTTACCTTTTGAAACCTAAGTCAGCCTAATATCCCTCCCCTTTAGGAATAGTAGTCCTAAGTTCCTCCGGACCAATTAGAATGGGACGAGTAATAGCATGCAATAGAGACCGAGACCAATCTGCGCTTTAATATCTTGACGGTGTGGGAAGGGTAGATATGGATATGATGACCGGTGCGCTAATACCACGTGTATCCCCTCTTTTGAGGAGTGTCATACCAGGTATCGCATTGATGTGATCCATATTAAATATAAACCTAGGACCCCCTTTCCCTTTTATTTGCAAACTTCTTTTTCAAAACTATTCTTTTAATTGTTCTTTCGAACTCTTATGTGTTTAAATTTAAATCCCCTACTACTTGAGCCTAGACTTGTCTATTTGCTAAATTGTACAAATTCACAAGAAGCTGTCTAGCCGGGAACCATACTAGTGGATCCTGATGGGTGCCTAATACCTTCCCCTTAGGATAATTTTAAGCCCTTGCCCTATCTCTGGTTATCAAGAAACCTAGAACTGAACCCTTATAGGTGTCCTAATGCACCTTAAAATTATTAGGTAGTGACTCTTCAAATGCAAAACATAGTTACCAATAGGAATGACTTGTCCTACGCCCAAAAATATAATAAACCCGATCTCCCGATTACATAAGAGGGAAAAAAGGGGGCGCGACAGCATGGCGACTCTGCTGGGATTTTTAGGCTTTTACCACTTCAGATTGTTATTGTGTATTTGTACGCTCCTTTATGTGCAATTACTTGTTTAATTCCTCTAAGCATTCAATTTCCTTTTCAACTGCAAAACTGACTTGTCTTCTTTGTTTCTTTCCTTTACTACTGCATTAAATTATGAAACTACTATATTTACTGCTTTCTTAATGTACAAATACATGTCAACATGCTTTTAGTTATTACATAACCATGCTCAACATCATACTCCATTCGTGCCAGACAAATACCATAGCAACGCTTATAATGAGTGATTGCGCTCTTCCTATATTATCACCCCTAAATCCGAAAAGGCATATTTGCAGTAAAATCAGTCGATCAGTGATGCAGTCGACAGTTCTGTACCTTTCCCCCCTTGAGTTGTTCGCTCAAGAGTATTGGTCGCAGCAAACTCAACCTCACACAACGGTAGGAAGAGCGGGCACTAAGACCTTTACGCGAGTAGTGGTATCGGGGTCAATTTCCACAGGGAGCTTGGGATGGAGTTGCATATTTGTTCAGACTAGGAATGCGGGTTTGCTCCTAATTGTACTTCTAACATTTTTTGGGGTTTTTGTTTAATAACTACTATTATCAACTACAAGTTTAAGCTAATTTATGCTGAAGGGATATGTTCTAAGTTGTGATTAATATAGAGAAAGGCACTAGGGTCGTGGCATCACCTAGGTGGTTAACTAACGGGTAGAGACTACTAATAATAGATTGACATATTTGGGATCAATGTTATAACCGTTGCACAATTGTACCCACTCTCACACCTCTCGGTAGGGAGAGCGAATTTGCCCAATTGACTCTCTCGAGACCAATTGGGTAGGCCAATTAGACCAAGCAACTTGGGTTCAAGTAGGGTGATTACTCTCTCGAGGTTTAACCCGTTAATTGGGACTACCATTTCTCATGGGTCCACCCCAATTCCTTGTTGGGTCAATTTTGGGGTCATAGACTCTCTTTCTCAAGAAGAGTCAAGACCCACTAAGCTGGAATCAATGTTTGCAACCATCAATCCTTAATTAAACCATAAGATTAACCCAAATAAAAAACACCCAATATCAATCTATCATTAAGAAGCAACACTCATTAATTACCTACACTAGGGTTGAGCCACAACCCTAGATAATGGGTTTAGCTAGACATAATTAAAGAAGAAACTGAAGAAATAGAAGATGAAACAACCATATTAATTAATTACTAATGTTAAACTACAATAATCTATGATGAAACCAAGCTATAAATGCCCAACATAGGCCAAAATATAAGTCTCACGAGTGCAGCAGCTATCAGATGTACCAAACTTAACCTAAAAATGGTAAAATGTTCTATTTATAGTGGGCTGGAAAAACTGGACAAAAGTGCCCCTGCGGGGTTAGTGCGGACCGCACAAAGTTGGCACGCGGCCGCATAAAGACTTGCGCGGACCGCACAAAGTTGTTGTGCGGCCGCATGAATGGTTTTGACAGCTTTTCTGAACTTCACTGACGCGGACCGCGTGACCATAAAGTGTGGCCGCATGGAGAGGGACGCGGGCCGCATGAAGTGGGACGCGACCGCGTGGTTTGCTTCTGGAATATGACACTCTCTGAACTTCTTGGACGCGACCGCATAGCAAGATTATGCGGCCGCATGAGTGAGACGCGGGCTGCATGAAGTGGGACACGGCCGCATGAGTTTGACTTGTAGTTTCACAGTCTCTGAACTCCTATGGTGCAGCCGCATGACATGATGGTGCGGTCCGCACCAAGTTCTGAATGTCCTTACTTTAATGATCTTTGACACTTGAGCAGGTTTCACTCCGATTTGAGACGTCTTTGATGATTTTTCACTTTATAGCTCAAACCTGCAATCAAGCGCAATCTGTAAGCATTTTGGGACTATTTTGTAGCAAATTACACTCAAAGCGCAGGCAAGTATGGGAATAAAACATGTTAAAATCCTACTTTGCAACTCCCCCAAACTTAAACCTTTGCTTGTCCTCAAGCAAACAAAATAAGACCCACCCCCAAAGGCAACATCCGAGCAATTTCAGCTTATCCTAAAGTAACCTCAACAAGCATCAATTGGGACTAACAATTGCCCTCAATGCGAATGCATCATTAACACATTTAAACTTTGAAAACTTGTGGATCAAGTGCGACACAAGAGCATCAAGAGTTGACACATTTCATCAAAGAACTTTTCTCAATTACTTTGGTCATTGTGGAAACCAAACTCACACATCCTCAACTCTCCCTAAGTGAACCTCACCTTTTAGAGTATTGACACACAAACCGAGGTTGATGGATTTTCACTCATCTCTCTCAAGGAAGAGGCCACAAGTCCGGCTCTAAGTACCATATGCTTGCCCCTTATGTAAGTATCCACTAATGTAGGTTCCCTTCAACTCAAAATCATGTAGGGCTTTTGTGGAGTCATTGTGAAAGCTTTTGGGTAAGGGTAGGACATATTTTTGTTCAAGTGGGTTCAATATTCCCTTAAACACTTCTTTTTATTCATTTTGGCACACTTTCTTGACTCATTTGAGTATTCACTTCTTTTTCAAGGGGTTAGAGAGACATATTGTCACCCTTTCTTATGCAATTCAACACATTTCTCCTTTTTCTACTTTTTCCACACCCTTTTTCACTTTTGTTTTCTTTGAATCCCCTTTCTGACCTTATTCAATTCGGTCATTCTTTTTGTTTTATATTTTCTTTCCTTTTCATTACCTTTCTTTTCTTTTGCTTTTGTACCTTTTACCACATTGTTTCCTTTCTTGTCTCCCCCCAAACTTAAACATTTTCCATCTACTCAAGGGAAGATTTGGGTGCCAAGAGAGGGTATCATTAAGAACGGGTATAGTCTTGTAGCTTTAGTTCTTGAAAGAAGAAGGTTCAAGGCTCAAAAGGGTTAACTAGGGATCATTTCGTTGGTAGGTCATGGAATTGTTCAATCTTAGAATTTTGGATCAAGGAGAGCCTACAATCACTTGTCAAGCCAAATTTCACCTAGGATTTCGCCTCAACAAACATTCGGGGTAAGTTCTAGACCATCGGCTCGGGACTTGAACTCGCAAATCGAATTCTCACCACACACACTCAAGGATTGCTAAAGATATCGAGTCGAGGGCCCACAACGACCTTAGTTATGATTCAAGCACACAATGGTCCAATACGACCACATGATGACTGTTTGGTCAACACAAGAGTCACAAGGCCACGACATTTACCATCCTGAGCACAACATTATGTCTTTGACCATGGGATCAAAGGCAAATGTGTTAGGCCCAAGTGAAGCTTTGCCTGAGGTACCCTTGACTGCAAAACTTGAAAATCAAAAAAAAGAAAAATCAAAAACAGACTCAAACCCTTAAGAAGGTTGTCACGCCATCTATCATTGGGAAGAGCCACCCGATTCGCACAACACTCTACCCTTGGAAAGAACCATGGCATTAAGAAAATCAAGGGCTTATTGCAAATGCCAAAACAAAACAAAAAGGCTATGAGCCTACTATGAAGCTAAAAACAAAAATATTTAACAGAAATAGAAAAACCGAATGAATATGTACAATAGGGGAGTATAATATACAGTGGGGGGAATGGATGTGTACATAAAGTAGAAAAGTAACTAGAATGAAAAGTTATATACATGCCAACTATCAACTAGAAATATAAGCTAAGAGTCAAATAAATATGTACAGTCATCCCAAATGTATCAACCATCAAAATAGTAGGGCGCACCCCCACGAATAAAAGCTGATTGTCCCCAATGCCAACTACCAAAATAAGCATATAAATAGAGAAAGGATATAGAGTGGCTCCTCAAGCCTGATCCGTCATTATGGGCTGATCAGTGGTCCCTTGGTCCTCTGTACTAGCGGGAACCTCAGACTGGTTCCCGGCCTGCTGCTGCTCTGCTGCTGGGACAGGGGCTGGGTCATGGACCGGCTGAACATCTGGTGGAGCACTGGAAGTATCCTCCTAAACCTGTGCTACCTCTATCACAACACCCTCAGTGCTAGGAAGCTTTCTCTTCTTCTTGTGGTCTCTGGCAAGCTCCTTTAAAGCTTTGCCTTGTGCATCAACTGCCTTTGTCAAGGCAGCCTGAGTAGCCAAAATCTTCTCCTGGTTGGCCAGGAGTGTCCTCAATGTCTCCTCAATGGACTGAGGAATCTCAACGGTGGCTGGAACAGACTGGGCCACTACTGTGGTAGCCAAAGTGGACAACTTGGACGTCGAGACTGACATCCAGTTGTTCAAACTGGGTAATGTCTTTGCTAACTGCTGGGCCGTGAAGGGGTTAGATTTGGAGGTGGGAACCACTGGGCCAGTTGAAGAACAGGGACCCGCAGAGTAGGATGGGATGTCTGGAACAGTAGTGGCAGCAGAAGTAGGCAGCTCAACAGAAGCCTCTGCCGCAACTGGCTCCTTAGACTAGCCAGTCGGGGCAGAGGTGGATGCTTTTCCCTTCTTATCCCCCTTCGGGTTGTCTAGCCCCTGAATATTAAACCATGAAAATGGGGACACCGGCCGGACTCCAACATCGAAGGTAGTTTCTGTCCATATCAATGCCAATGGATGTGATCACACTGTACATAACATTCCCCACATTGATGGGGAAACCTGCCATAATGGACGCAATGAGAACCGCTCGGGTGATTGGAATGGTCTGGTCATGGGACGAAGGGTCCAACCTGTTGCATACAAAAGTTAACCATCCTCTTGCCTCAAAATTGAGGTCCTTTCGCAGTATTTTCTTCCCCACCTGAATCCACTCTGGAACAGTACCTGGCTGAGCTAAGAACTGTGCCACCCAAGGACGAGCTTCCTCTTACAACTCTAACTTCTCTCTGTACAGAGAGTCATCATCCTCATTGAAACCCAAATACTCGTTCAACGCCTCTCCCGAGAACACTATCTTCTTATCTCGCACTTTGGTTGCAATTGACCCTTCTTTGGTGTGGGCCACATTGCTGTAGAATTCCTTTACCATATGTTCATTTGCATCGACCAGCTCATCTTTGAAGAAATACCACCCCACTCTGGTAATAAATTGTTCATGGACTCGGGGAAGGTAGGGTAACAAATCTCGGGTGACTACTTTTCTTTCTCGAATCACCTTCTTCTTGGGCCACACTTCCTAGAATTTATGAAAGGCCACCTCGCTGACAAATCTGTCCTACCATACAACTGGGTTTCTAGTTCTTTCAATTCCCCCAACTCTAAGTACCCCACTATCCGGGACCTCCTCATCACTCTTGTTTTTATCTTCTGCACCCTCCCCGGATTCTAAAGTTGTGGGGGAGGTGGAGTATTTGGCACTGCCTGCTTCTGAGCCCTCGGACGACTCAGGTTGTATAACAGTTGGAGCTTTAGCTGGGCCTGCGGGGGCTTTCCCCGAATCAGTTGAGACATCCTGGGAGGGGAGGTACTCACTCCCGACTGCTCCTCATCACTCACCACCTGCTTTCTTGTTTTTAGCTTTGGTTGGGGAGTGAGTTTCTTCAATTTTGCTTTACCTCCCCGGGAAGGGTCACCTCCTCGTCCGGGTTGTTTAGCTCCACTCCCTCGTTGTTTAACCATTTTCTTCACACAAATAATTCTAACATTGTTAATTCAAGCAATTGCAGAGTTTAAGTCAAAACAAAAACATAGATAGAGAACAGATGATAGAAGTGCGGACCGCACTGACCAAGTTGGGAAATGAACACCTCTCTGATTAGGAACCATGCGGACCGCATGAACAAGGGGTGCGGCGGTGTGGGGGCCAACACAGTCCGCACAAACTGGTCATGCGGCTGCATTGGCCATACTATTAAAAACTGGTTCCCTCTGAACCTCACCCACGCGGACCGCGCAAACATGGGATGCGGCCGCGTGGGGCATGGAGCGGACCGCACAAACCAGGCAGGCGTCCGCGCTGGGAAGTATCAACCTTTAGGCTCAAGTCTTACGCGGACCACGTAACAGAATGACGCGACCGCGTAAAAGGTATGCGGACCGCATAATCAAGGAGTGTGGCCGCGCTGGGCTTTCATTACAGGGGCAATTAGGGTTTTACAAAAAAAAACTCAAGTCTTTCGGGTTTTAGCATCCTACTTTGTCCCTACTCATTTATAACATGCCCATCATTTCAAAGAACAATATAAAACTATCTTAATCATGAAACGACGAAGAACAAAAAGAAAAACAAAGAGGTTATGACTGAGGAAACATGTATAAAGTTTAAATTAATACTAAGTAAAGACTAATGTGAGAGATATGTTACGAGAAAAGTGAAGAAATGCTCTTGATATTAACACTAAGAAGGGTCTCTGATGTGAACAGTAACTTTTATGGCTCAGGGGTCAATTTTTGCGAAAAGTTCTAATGAAGACCCTAATGGCCTATTTATAGGAAACACAGCGGGGCCTAGCACTTACCGTCCAGTACGGCCGCGCGAACACGACCGCGGGCCGCGCTGGGACATTACCATTTACCTGTTGCTGAAACGAAGGCACAAGGACCGCATGAGACGGGATGCGGCTGCATGAGAACCACGCGGGCCGCTCAAAGTGGGATGCGGCCGCATGAACGCAGTTCAGAGACTAATCATTCTTGGCCTTTACCGGTGCGGACCGCACAAGCAAGGGTGCGGCCACACTAGCCATCTTCAGAAACTTGGCAATATTTTCTTTGTCCGGTGCGGACCGCACAAAGTGGGATTGCGGCAGCACGGTCACTGTTCAGAGACTGTGCACTTTTTGCACAATTGTTTTGCACTGGTTCAATCACAATTCCTGCAATATCTCACAAACCATTAGCTCAAAAATCCTAATCTACAACAGAAATCATAAAGAAAGAAAAAGACATGGGTTGCCTCCCAAGAAGCGCCTGATTTAACGTCGCGGCATGACGCATGTTACCATCAAAGTCACTTCAAATGAATGAGTGCCACCACGTGGCTGTCATCAAACTTTCCCAAGTAATGCTTGACACGATGCCCATTAACCCGGAAAACTTCACCATTTTTGTTCTTGAGATCAATAGCACCAAATGGGGTTACACCAACAACTTCGAATGGACCACTCCGCTTAGACTTAAGCTTTCCTGGGAATAACCTCAACCGGGAGTTGTACAGAAGAACCATGTCACCAACTTTGAATTCCTTCCCTCGGGCATACTTATCGTGAAGGTACTTCATCTTGTCCTTGTACAAGGACGAGCTGGAGTAGGCATGAAATCTAAACTCGTCTACCTCATTGAGTTGCTCAACCCGGAGATTCGCAACGACATCCCGTTCTAAGTTCAATTTTCTCAAGGCCCACATAGCCTTATGCTCCAATTCCACTGGAAGATGACAAGCTTTCCCAAACACCAACCAGTACAGAGACATACCAATCGGGGTCTTGTAAGCTGTCCGATAGGCCCAAAGAGCATCATCTAATTTCTTCGACTAATCGGTCCTATTGGCATTGACAGTTTTGGACAAAATACTCTTGATCTCTCGGTTGGAACCTCAAATTGTCCACTCTCTTGAGGATGATAAGGAGTGGTCACCTTGTGATTTACACCATACTTGGCAAGCAATGAATCAAAAGCCCGGTTGCAAAAATGAGAACCGTCATCACTAATGATAGCACGTGGAGTGCCAAACCTTGTGAAGATACTCTTTTTCAAGAATGCCACCACACTTCGAGCTTCGTTTTTGGGCAAAGCAATGGCTTCGACCCATTTCGACACATAATCAACCGCTACCAAGATATAGGTGTTCCCACAAGAACTCACGAACAGCCCCATAAAGTTGATACCCAACACATAAAAAATGTCCACCTCTAGAATTGTGTTGAGAGGCATCTCATCCTTTTTTGAAATCCCACCGGCTCGTTGGCATTCATCACATCTCTTAACAAAATCACCGGCATCTTTAAACAAAGAGGGCCAATAGAAACCACAACTAAGCACCTTAGAAGCCGTCCTCACCCCGCCATGATGGCCACCATAGGGAGAGGAATGACAAGCCTCCAAAATACTCAATTGTTCTTCTTCCGGGATACATCGGCGAATCACACCATCGGTGCAAATCTTGAACAAATATGGCTCATCCCAACAATAATCCAAACTATCCCGCTTGAGCTTCTTCCTTTGGTTAGAAGGGAGCTCATACGGGATTATACCGGTCAAAAGATAATTTGCCACATCGGCAAACCACGACATATCATGCATAGATACCGCAAGGAGTTGTTCATCCGGGAATGCATCATTGATCTCAAGGCCATCAGAAGGCCTCCCCTCTTCCTCCAAGCGGGACAATTGGTCCGCCACTTTATTTTCACTTCCTTTCCGGTCCACAATTGCAAGATCAAACTCTTGAAGAACTAGCACCCATCTCATCAACCTTGCTTTTGAATCTTTCTTGGTCATCAAATACCTAAGGGCGGCATGATCGGTATGGATAATCACTTTGGCCCCCATAAGGTATGGTCGGAACTTTTCCATGGCAAATACAATAGCTAGCAACTCCTTCTCGGTGACTGTATAGTTTCTTTGAGCTTCATTCATCGTCTTGCTTGAGTAGTACACCGGATGGAACATCTTGTTGATTCTTTGGCCCAAGACAGCCCCTACCGCAACATCACTAGCATCGCACATGAACACAAATGGCAAGCTCCAATTGGGTACGGTAATGATAGGGGTAGTTGTCAACTTGTGTTTTAGAAGCTCGAAAGCCTCCATGCATTTCTCATCAAAGACAAACTTGGCCACCTTCTCTAACAACTTGGCCTCCAATATGATCTTATGCATGCAAAAGGTGGGGCTTATACCCCGAATATCTGCCAATGTCCATATGATCGCCCTCTTGCGCTTTTGTAGAACCGCCAAAATGGCGTCAACCTGCACGTTAGTCAAGCAAGACGAAAGAATAACAGACAAAGTGAAATTAGGGCCCAAGTATTCATACCTGAGGTGGAAGGAAATGGTTTCAACTCCAACACCGGCGGCTCCTCAATAGATGGCTTGGTTGGGGGAGTTTTGCGATTCTCAAGATCCAAGGATAACTTCCTAAGCTCATAAGAATATAAGCCCATACCATGCAAAGCGTTTACACATTCAACTCTCCCGACATCATCATCAACATCCATGTTCAAGAGCACGGCCTCAAGTGGGTCCTCAACACTCACCATTGCACTTGTGTCATCCACTATCACCGCCGTGACAATGTCAACAAACGAGCACACCTCGGTGCTATTCGATTGCCTCATAGATTTGCACATATGGAACAACACCTTTTCATCACCAACACGGAAGGTAAACTCTCCCGCTTCGACATCTACCAAAGCCTTTCCAGTAGCTAGGAAAGGTCTTACAAGGATAATTGGCACCTTAAAATCCACCTCACAATCCAATATAACGAAATCGGCCGGCAATATGAACTTATCAACACGAACAAGGACATCATCAATAATCCCCAAAGGCCACTTCATTGACCGGTCCGCCATTTGAAGCCTCATTGAAGTTGGACGAGGTTGTCCAATTCCCAAGGTCTTGAAGACCGAATATGGCATTAAATTGATACTTGCCCCCAAGTCACAAAGGGCTTTTGCAAAGTCGGCACTTCCAATGGTACATGGGATAGTGAATGCACCGGGGTCCTCAAGTTTCGGAGCCACAGAATGCACAATTGCGCTCACTTGATGGGTCATATTGATCGTCTCACACTCCATTGATCTCTTTTTGTAACCAAATCTTTCATGAACTTTGCATACCCCGGCATTTGCTCGAGTGCCTCCACCAAAGGCACATTGATAGTCAAACTGTTCATCATCTCAATGAATTTCTTAAATTGGTTGTCACCTTTTTGCTTGGCCAACCATTGAGGATAGGGCGGAGGAGGCCGAGGTAAGGGTGATTTGGCTTTGGGCACCACCGGCTCGGGCATATCAATCATGTGTTCCCTAGACGGGTTTACGGCCTCTTGTGTCTCCTCTTCAACCTCATGAATATCAATCCGCACATCATCTCTCACACTTGGTTCAACTACATCTTCAACCACCAAAGGCATTTCATTATCTCGTAACTCATCTTCATCCACCATAACTTGGTTTCCTCTTGCACCGCCTCTTCCACTTCACGTTGTCACATTCATCATATGATTATTGTGCCCATCCTTGGGGTTTACTACCGTATCACTTGGTAGAGCACCCTTTGGGCGAGTATTTAAAGACTGAGAAATTTGGCCAAGTTGTACTTCCAAGTTACGGATAGAAGTGTTGTGGGAGGCCAATTGAGCTTCGAAGTCTTGGTTCCTCTTCATCATTTTCTCAAACATAACTTCAATTATACCAAATTCATTTCCCGAAGAACTAGACCCTTGAGATTGAAACGACGGTGGGTTGTTCGGTTGTTGAAACATCGGAGGCCTTTGAAAGCCTTGCCCCCGATTTCCTTGACCACCATTGTTATTCCACCCACTTTGCCCATTGTTGTTGTTCCAATTGTTGTTGTTGTTTTTGCTCCAATTCCCTTGATTACCCGAATTGTTGTTCCCCCAATTTCCTTCTTGGTTGTTGTTATTGTTCCAATTACCACCTTGTTGATTGCCCCAATTTCCTTGGGGTCTCCATTGTTGGTTCCCGTGATTACCTCTATTCCTTTGATAGTTGTTGACGTATTGGACTTCCTCACTTTGATCATCATAGCATTCATTCGAATAGCCACCACCATTATCATAGTTATCAAAATTTCCTTGAGGTTGTTTCCCTCTTTGCCTCATTTTCATCATATTCACTCCTTCCATGGCGTTGACTTGGCGCGGGTTTTGAACTTGTTGTAATTGTGCTTTATCCAACTGATTCATTGTTGTTGTAAGTTCGGCAATGGCTTGGCCGTGATCATGTAACTCCTTATGCAAATGTATGACGTTAGGATCACCTTGAGGCACATTAGCCCGGCTTTGCCATGCCGACAATGTGTCGGCCATCTCATCTAACACATCACAAGCTTCACTGTAAGGAAGCTTCATAAAATTTCCTCCCGCCAGTTGGTTCACAATACATTGGTTGGTTGTGTTGATGCCCCTATAGAATGTTTGTTGGATCATCACATCATTCATATCATTGTTAGGGCATTCTTTCACCATTGTTCTAAACCTCTCCCATATCTCGTGTAACGGTTCAGTCGGCTCTTGCTTGAAGGCTAGAATCTCGTCCCGTAGAGCCACAATGTGACTTGGAGAGAAAAACTTAGCGATGAACTTGTCCTCCAACTCATCCCATGTAGTGATGGAATGATTGGGGAGCCTCTCCAACCAATCTAACGCCTTCCCCCGAAGTGAGAACGGGAAAAGTCGAAGTCTCAATGCATCCTCCGAAACATTTGCCTGCTTGCTACCCCAACAAGTATCCACGAAGCCCTTCAAGTGTTTATAAGTATTCTGATCAGCAGCCCCCGTGAAATAACCTCGTTTTTCGGGCAAGGTGAGCATCACATTTGTAATCTGGAAGTTCCCCGCCCGGATTCGGGGAGGAACTATTGCACTTGCGTACCCTTGATTGGGTAGAACTCTTGGTGCCACTCTTGGTGTAGGTGGAGGAGGGTCTGGTATATTCTCATTTGCATTGGCATTCGACCTCTCCTAGGAGCTTGAGGTAATACGTCTTCTTGTTCTATATCCTCAACCTCCTCCCCTACCACCACGTTGCCAAGAGGGTCATTTGCGTTTAAAGCCATGTGTACCTGAGTGAATTGACACAAATAAAATTAGTAAAAAGAAGGAAAGAGAAGCAAAACACAAAACTAGCTACACAAATAGTCAACACCGTAAGCTCCCCGGCAATGTTGCCAAAAAGTGGTCGCAGCAAACTCAACCTCACACAAAGGTAGGAAGAGTGTACGCTAAGACTTTTACCCGAGTAGTGGTATCAAGGTCAATTTCCACAGGGAGCTTGGAATGCAGTTGCATATTTGTTCAGAATAGGAATGTGTGTTTGCTCCTAATTGTACTTCTAACATTTTTTGGGGTTTTTGTTTAATAACTACTATTATTAACTACAAGTTTAAGCTAATTTATGCTGAAGGGATATATTCTAAGTTGTGATTAATATAGAGAAAGGCACTAGGGTCGTGGCATCACCTAGGTGGTTAACTAACGGGTAGAGACTACTAATAATAGATTGACATATTTGGGATCAATGTTATAACCATTGCACAATTGTACCCACTCTCACACCTCTCGGTTTTGAGAGCGAATTTGCCCAATTGACTCTCTCGAGACCAATTGGGTAGGCCAATTAGACCAAGCAACTTGGGTTCAAGTAGGGTGATTACTCTCTCGAGGTTTAACCCATTAATTGGGACTACCATTTCTCATGGGTCCACCCCAATTCTTTGTTGGGTCAACTTTGGGGTCATAGACTCTCTTTCTCAAGAAGAGTCAAGACCCACTAAGCTAGAATCAATGTTTGAAACCATCAAACCTTAATTAAACCATAAAATTAACCCAAATAACAAACACCCAATATCCATCTATCATTAAGAAGCAACACCCATTAATTACCCACACTAGGGTTGAGCCACAACCCTAGCTAATGGGTTTAGCTAGACATAATTAAAGAAGAAACTGAAGAAATAGAAGATGAAACAACCATATTAATTAATTACTAATGTTAAAACTACAATAATCTATGATGAAACCAAGCTATAAATGCCCAACATAGGCCAAAACATAAGTCTCATGAGTGTAGTAGCTATCAGATGTACCAAACTTAACCTAAAAATGGTAAAATGTTCTATTTATAGTGGGCAGAAAAACCTGGACAAAAATGCCCCTGCTGGCTTAGTGCGGACCGCACAAAGTTGGCACGCGGCCGCACTGGGTTGCTTGACCTCTGAATCTTGCTCTCTGAAGATGGTGATGCGGACCGCACAAAGTTGGAATGCGGTCGCATGAAGACTGGCGCGGACCGCACAAAGTTGTTGTGCGGCCGCATGAATGGTTTTGGCAGCTTCTCTGAACTTCACTGACGCGGACCGCGTGACCATAGAGCGCGGCCACATGGAGAGGGACGTGGGCCGCATGAAGTGGGACGCAGCTGCGTGGTTTGCTTCTGGAATATGACACTCTCTGAACTTCTTGGACACGACCGCATAGCAAGATTGTGTGGCCGCATGAGTGAGACGCGGCCGCATCAGATATGGATATGATGACCGGTGCGCTGATACCACGTGTATCCCCTCTTTTGAGGAGTGTCATACCAGGTATCGCATTGATGTGATCCATATTAAATATAAACCTAGGACCCCCTTTCCCTTTTATTTGCAAACTTCTTTTTCAAAACTCTTCTTTTAATTGTTCTTTCGAACTCTTATGTGTTTAAATTTAAATCCCCTACTACTTGAGCCTATACTTGTCTATTTGCTAAATTGTACAAATTCACAAGAAGCTGTCTAGCCGGGAACCATACTAGTGGATCCTGATGGGTGCCTAATACCTTCCCCTTAGGATAATTTTAAGCCCTTGCCCTATCTCTGGTTATCAAGAAACCTAGAACTAAACCCTTATAGGTGTCCTAATGCACCTTAAAATTATTAGGTAGTGACTCTTCAAATGCAAAACATAGTTCCCAATAGGAATGACTTGTCCTACGCCCAAAAATATAATAAACCCGATCTCCCGATTACATAAGAGGGAAAAAAGGGGGCGCGACAGCATGGCGACTCTGCTGGGGATTTTTAGGCTTTTACCACTTCAGATTGTTATTGTGTATTTGTACGCTCCTTTATGTGCAATTACTTGTTTAATTCCTCTAAGCATTCAATTTCTTTTTCAACTGCAAAACTGACTTGTCTTCTTTGTTTCTTTCCTTTACTACTGCATTAAATTATGAAACTACTATATTTACTGCTTTCTTAATGTGCAAATACATGTCAACATGCTTTTAGTTATTACATAACCATGCTCAACATCATACTCCATTCGTGCCAGACAAATACCATAGCAACGCTTATAATGAGTGATTGCGCTCTTCCTATATTATCACCCCTAAATCCGAAAAGGCATATTTGCAGTAAAATCAGTCAATCAGCGATGCAGTCGACGGTTCTGTGCCTTTCCCCCCTTGAGTTGTCCGCTCAAGAGTATTGGTCGCAGCAAACTCAACCTCACACAACGGTAGGAAGAGCGGGCACTAAGACTTTTACCCGAGTAGTGGTATCGGGGTCAATTTCCACAGGGAGCTTGGGATGGAGTTGCATATTTGTTCAGACTAGGAATGCGGGTTTGCTCCTAATTGTACTTCTAACATTTTTTGGAGTTTTTGTTTAATAACTACTATTATCAACTACAAGTTTAAGCTAATTTATGCTGAAGGGATATGTTCTAAGTTGTGATTAATATAGAGAAAGGCACTAGGGTCGTGGCATCACCTAGGTGGTTAACTAACGGGTAGAGACTACTAATAATAGATTGACATATTTGGGATCAATGTTATAACCGTTGCACAATTGTACCCACTCTCACACCTCTCGGTAGGGAGAGCGAATTTGCCCAATTGACTCTCTCGAGACCAATTGGGTAGGCCAATTAGACCAAGCAACTTGGGTTCAAGTTGGGTGATTACTCTCTTGAGGTTTAACACGTTAATTGGGACTACCATTTCTCATGGGTCCACCCCAATTCCTTGTTGGGTCAATTTTGGGGTCATAGACTCTCTTTCTCAAGAAGAGTCAAGACCCACTAAGCTGGAATCAATGTTTGCAACCATCAATCCTTAATTAAACCATAAAATTAACCCAAATAAAAAACACCCAATATCAATCTATCATTAAGAAGCAACACTCATTAATTACCTACACTAGGGTTGAGCCACAACCCTAGCTAATGGGTTTAGCTAGACATAATTAAAGAAGAAACTGAAGAAATAGAAGATGAAACAACCATATTAATTAATTACTAATGTTAAACTACAATAATCTATGATGAAACCAAGCTATAAATGCCCAACATAGGCCAAAATATAAGTCTCACGAGTGCAGCAGCTATCAGATGTACCAAACTTAACCTAAAAATGGTAAAATGTTCTATTTATAGTGGGCTGGAAAAACTGGACAAAAATGCCCCTGCGGGGTTAGTGCGGACCGCACAAAGTTGGCACGCGGCCGCATAAAGACTTGCACGGACCGCACAAAGTTGTTGTGCGGCCGCATGAATGGTTTTGGTAGCTTTTCTGAACTTCACTGACGCGGACCGCGTGACCATAGAGCGTGGCCGCATGGAGAGGGACGTGGGCCGCATGAAGTGGGACGCGACCGCGTGGTTTGCTTCTGGAATATGACACTCTCTGAACTTCTTGGACGCGACCGCATAGCAAGATTATGCGGTCGCATGAGTGAGACGCGGGCTGCATGAAGTGGGACGCGGCCGCATGAGTTTGACTTGTAGTTTCACAGTCTCTGAACTCATATGGTGCGGCCGCATGACATGATGGTGCGGTCTGCACCAAGTTCTGAATGTCCTTACTTTAATGATCTTTGACACTTGAGCAGGTTTCACTCCGATTTGAGCCGATCTTTGACGATTTGTTACTTTATAGCTCAAACCTACAATCAAGTGCAATCTGTAAGCATTTTGGGACTATTTTGTAGCAAATTACACTCAAAGCGCAGGCAAGTATGGGAATAAAACATGTTAAAATCCTACTTATCAGGTATCAGTCTAGAACACCATAGAAACCTTACTCTGTTCCAATTACGCATGCATCATGGTCAAACCTAGCCAGGTCAGTTATGTTGTCCATATAATGATCTTTTAAGATAGCCTTGTCCAAAGTCCACTAGGTTTCCCTAAATCCAAATGGACATCACCACGTTCTGTGCATTTATTCTGAGGACTAAATGCTTCATGCTAATTGTTGGTATTAAATAGTCGAGTCTGGTGGGGGTAAGGGCCTAACCTTATTTGTTTTGTAGAAAATGAGGCACGAGGTCCCCAGTTTTGGTATGATTAGCACGCCCCCACTTTTTCTATACTGGTGGAGGATTCTTCCATCAAATGACCAAATCAATGAGTGGAAAGAGAGGGCCGCCAAAGCTAGCAAAAGTTGGAATATCTGGAGTACAGTCTGCTGGAATTGGAAGGGAAAGTGAGGAAGAGAGTCACCGACTGCCAAAACGCCGAGGAAAACGAAGGAGAACACCTGGCAAGGGCATTTTTACTGGTGAACCTACGCGAATTGGAGGATCTGATCAACAAGAGCATTCAAGCCTGAAGAAGGTCCTTCTGGGACCAAGTAGATAGAAGTTTTTCTTTTCGCTTTATAAAATGTAATAAGGCAATGGCCATTAATGATTTTCATTTCCTGTTTATTTAGTGTCAATATGGGATTTGTCTATTTTTTATCAATGAAATGAGGCATTTAGCATCCTAAGTTCTCCAAATCAATTTGTCGCTAGGCCTACCTCGACCACAAAGAGGTTCCCAAATTAGGACACATCTTACATTCCGCACTATGTGTTTAAATATTGCAACCCTTATTATGATCCTCACTAACTTGGTTACCTTTTTGTTTTACTTTTTGTTTTATTATTCCCTGCCCCAAAGGTCAGTTCATGCACTCTGGAAACATCATTCTATTCCGCGAGATCCAGGGGCCCTCCACCCACTCTTCCTCTTAGTCCTGTCAAAAATAAGAGCAAAGGAAAAATGGAAGATTTGAACAATGTCAGAAGGGAAAATGCAACTGAACGGGTAGAGGCTACCAATGGTCATGGTACTCAGGTTCCTAAGGAAAATGTATCCCAACTTGAACAGAAATTACTAAAATTCCAGGAAGAACTCAATCAAGTTCGGAATCTGGCAAGCTTATCACCTTTCCCAATACTCAAAACCCTACACCACCTCAAAACATCCCAAAGCAACATAATCATCCTGCTCTCCACACTGTTCCACCAAAGCCCCAATGCAATACTTGCCATACCCCAAATAACACTCCGTTACTCATCCTAGAACTCCAAAACTCCACAAATGACCACTTTCACACCCACCATAACACTCTCATCTACGGGGAGAACATGTCACACTCCACCCAACCCATCTCAAGCACACCCGAGTCTGATGATAAAGACTTCCTCATCAGGAACCTGGCTGAGGAACTTAAGAGATTAACTAGCCGGATTCAAGGCGTTGAAGGAAGCAAGGGAATTGAGGGGCTGAACTTTGAAGATCTTTGCATACAGCCCGATGTCGAACTGCCTGAGGTGTACAAACCTCCTAAGTTTGAGATGTTTGATGGTACAGGGGATCCAAGGGTCCATTTGAGGATGTACTATGACAAGCTGGGTGGAGCAGGGAAAGACGAAAGGATCCGCATGAAATTGTTCATGAGGAGATTGAAAGGAGATGCTTTGTCTTGGTACATCAGCTAAGATCCAAAGAAGTGGTCAAGCTGGGTAAGCATGGCATCCGACTTTATGGATAGGTTCAGGTTTAACATCGAGAATGCCCCGGATGTGTTCTATATTCATAATCTAAAGAAGAAGCCTACAGAAACATTCTGTGAGTATGATACTCGCTAGAGGTCCGAAGCTGCTAAGGTTAGACCTGCCCTAGAGGAGGAATAGATGAAAAAAATCTTTGTCCGGGCTCAGGACCCGCAGTATTATGAATGACTGATGATGATTGAAAGCCACAAATTTTCCGACATCATCAAACTGGGTGAGAATTGAAGAAGGTATCAAAAGCGGTATGGTTACAAACTTCGAGGCCTTGCAAGCTACAAATAAGGCCTTGTAGTCAGGTGGTGCATCCAAGAAAAAGTACGTAGGAGGTGTGATGGTTGCACAAAGGACCAAATCTCCTATCAAGTACCAAACTTACCCAACACCTCTACTCACATATCAGCCTACTCCAAACTACCAAGCACTCTCACCCTCTTACCAAGCTCCACCACCACCTTATCAATCACCACCACCTCCACCTTCTACTTATCAGCCTACTTCGCGTAGATATTCCTAACCTTCACATGTCTACCAAACTTACAATGCTCAACCATCCACTATCAGTCACCTCCCACCTATATAAACTTTCCTAGACCTCGGCCAAATTTTGATCGCAGACCTCCGAAACAATATACAACCATTGCTGAGCCTATTGACCAGTTGTAGGAGAGACTCAAAGCTACTGGTTATGTCACCCCCATCCCTGCTGCAACTCCTGAGAACCCTTCTCAGTTGATTAACCCAAACAAATCATGTGCATACCACCCCGGCATGAAAGGGCACACCATCGACAAATGTCGTTCCTAGAAAGACAAGATCTAGACTTTAATTGATAACAAGATTTGGCAAAGGAACCCGCTCCAAATATCTACAACAATCCTATACTCGATCATAAGGGCAGAGGCATTCACATGATTGAAATAGAGGATGATTAGGATCCCGAGGGATCAATCGCGTTGATCGCAGAAGGCGATGACCCAAAGAATCCAATACTTTAATCTAATCATAGTCCAAATTCAGCCATCTGGGGACGCCGAGGTAAATATGTCTGCCACTTGAGTTTGAAGAAACGTCATCTGCAAAAAACACCAGCGATAATTGTGGTCGAATTCATGTCTCCAGCAAATGCACCCGCACCATTTGAAGTTGCAATTTTACCACCCAAGACGCATGCTCCGTTTGGAGTAAGGACAGCCACGCCAATCGTAGTGGCAATGTTGACCATGACACCATTCCATACAAAGGCTATACCATGGGACTATACAAGTGAGGCAATGAGGAAAGGCAAGGTTAGGTTCGAAGAAACTATTGCGGCACAGGCTATGACAAGAATAGTAGAGTTTATACCCTGGAATATCTGGCTGAGTCAAGCAAGCAGGCTTCCAATAGGTCACCCATCATTGAGACAAGTCCATACGATCATTGGAGAAAGATACAGGCCAAGGAATACTCGGTCATCGACCAGTTGAACAAAACACCGGCACAAATCTCCATTCTTGCTTTGATACAAAATTCTGAGGTACACAAGAATGCTCTACTAAAGGTACTAAGTGAAGCATAAGTGCCAAGTAACATCACTGGCAGGGAAATGGCTAACATGGTAGGACAAGTGTTGGAGAGCCATAAGATCATATTTCATAAGGACGAGCTACCACCTGAAGGGTTGGGACACAACAAAGCATTGCACATCACTGTGCAATGCAATGACTACTTCATCACTAGGATCCTAATCGATGGGGTTTCCAGTCTCAACATTTGTCCACTGGTAACACTCAAGAAGCTGGGTAAAGGACTACACGAGGTAAAGGATGGAGCCATCAATGTGAAAGCCTTCGAAGGCTCCCAAAGGTCCTCCATTGGGGAGATCAACCTATGCTTGAAAATGGGACCAACATGGTTTGACGTTGATTTCCAGGTAATAGATGTGCTAGCATCTTACAATCTGTTGTTGGGATGGCCATGGATTCATGCTGCTGGGGCCGTAGCATCAACACTGCATCAGGCCGTAAAGTTCGAATGGAACCACCAGGAGGTGATCATCACGGCGACGGTAGCAACCCTATATACAGTCGCCAGACCATTTCGTCAATCGAAGGAAGAAGGAAGCTAGGTGGAGAGACTTATCACCACATTGAACGGGTGAATGTTGTTGACAAAGACAAATGGTGGGATAACAAAATCGAGAGCATATTGAATTGGAGTGGGTACGAACCTAGAAAAGGACTCGGAAAGAACCTCCAAGGAATCGTTAAGCCCATAAAACTTAAGAAACATGGCACCACTTTCGGTCTAGGATATGAGTACACCTGGGAAGAATTCAACAACTGGTCACCACCATGGCGCGGTCCTTACTATCCGCTAGAGCAGCCAATACCACATTTGGAGCAGACTTCCCAGTAGGCTGGCATTGTTTATGGGTCAGAAGAAGAAGAAGCACTTGCAGCGGTAAGGAATTTGTTCCTGGAAGACAATGACATGGACTGTTGTGTTGTTCTCGAGGAGGAGGGGGAGGAAGGCCCTTCCATACAGGTTGTAAGCAGAGGGGCACGCCTCAATAACTGGACCATCAAGACAACCAGAGCCCGACGAGCCTCGGGGTAGCAAAGGCTAAAACAAGAACTATTTTTATTTGCTAAATGATTTTCATTCAGCATTTTAATTCCCGCAATAATATCTTCAATGTTCAAAACAGTTACGAAATTTATCAAAGCATTTCGACTTTTCTTATGAATCAACACTCATTATTATATTTCTCTCATTACTTTACTTATATAGAATTACTATTACTTATCTTGATGAACCAATGACTTTGACATGCAATGAGACAACACAACAAACGGACATTGATTCAGAGGAAGATGACATACCAGAAGAGATTGTTAAAGAAGTTGAGAGTTTTGAAAACAGACCTAAGTTCAACCTGGACGAGACCGAGATTGTAAACCTGGGAGATGCAGAAAATGTCAAAGAAACACGAATTAGCGTTCACTTATCGGCATCAGATTAGAAGGAATATACAGAATTTCTAAGGGAATATGAGGCCATATTCACTTGGACGTACGATGACATGACTGGTCTGAGTACATCTATTGTGGCTCATAAACTGCCAACCGATCCATCATGTCCGCCGGTAAAGCAAAAGCTCAGAAAGTTAAAGCATGACATAAGTCTAAAAATCAAGGAAGAAGACACCAAGCAGGTCAAAGCTAAGGTTCTCAGGGTAGTAGAATACCCGACATGGTTATCCAACATCGTGCTAGTGCCAAAAAAGGACAGGAAGATCAGAATCTATGTCGACTACCGGGATCTCAACCGGGCCAGTCCAAAGGATGACTTCCCTTTGCCGAATATACACATCCTGATTGACAATTACGCCAAGCATGAGCTGCAGTCATTTGTAGATTGCTTCGCTGGTTATCATCAAATCTGGATGGATGAAGAAGATGCTGAGAAAATGGTTTTCATTACGCCGAAATGTATTGTTACAAGATGATCCCATTCGGCCTAAAGAATGCAGGGGCCACCTACATGAGGGCTATGATTACCATTTTTCATGATATGATACATAAGGAGATTGAGGTATATGTAGATTATGTCATCATCAAGTCCAAGAAGGCCACTGATCATATGGAAGATTTGAGAAAGTTCTTCAATAGATTGCGGAGGTACAACCTGAAACTAAATCCTGCAAAATGCGCATTTGGGGTTCCTGCTGGAAAATTGCTTGGGTTTATTGTGAGTCACCGAGGAATAGAAATGGATCCATCAAAAGTCAAAACCATTCAGGAACTACCACTGCCAAAGAACAAGAAAGACGTGATGAGTTTCCTGGGGAGACTCAACTACATCAGTCGGTTCATAGCACAATCTACAGTTATCTGTGAGCCAATCTTTAAGATGTTGAAGAAGGATGCCGCTACCAAATGAACTGATTACTGCCAAAAAGCCTTCAACAAAATCAAGGAGTACCTATCAACACCACCAGTTTTGGTCCCACCTGAGCCAGATAGACCCTTATTACTCTACCTTGTAGTCTTGGATGGAGCTTTCAGTTGCGTTCGGGGGTAGCATGATGAAATGGGGAGAAAGGAGCAGGTCATCTATTATCTCAGTAAGAAGTTCACCCCGTACGTGTCCCAGTATTCTCTGTTAGAGAGCACATGTTGTGCTTTGACTTGGGTAGCTCAGAAGCTGAGGCACTATTTCTATGCCTATACCACATATCTCATATCAAGGATGGATCTTTTGAAGTACATCTTTCAGAAGTCCATGCCATCTGGCAAGCTAGCCAAGTGGCAAATCCTGTTGAGTGAGTTTGACATTGTCTACGTGACTCAGAAAGCAATCAAGGGACAGGCACTAGCGGATCTCCTTGCTGAAAATCCCGTGGATGGAGAATACGAACCCCTGAAAACATATTTTCCTAATGAAGAGGTATCATTCATAGGAGATGACATTGCAGAATCCTATGACAGTTGGAGAATGTTCTTCGATGGGGCGGAGAATTTCAAAGGAGTTGGCATAGGAGTAGTCCTAGTATCAGAAACTGGTCAGCATTATCCGGTGTCCGCCAGACTCAGGTTCCCCTGCACCAACAATATGGCTGAGTATGAAGCTTGCATCTTAGGGCTCAAAATGGCCATTGACATGAATGTTCAAGAGCTACTAGTAATTGGAGATTCAGACTTACTTATACACCAAGTCCGAGAAGAATGGTTAACCAACAACTCCAAAATACTCTCGTATCTACATCATGCACATGAATTGAGAAAGTGGTTCACAAAGATAGAATTCCAACATGTTCCCATAATCTAGAATGAGTTCCCCGATGCATTGGCTACCCTATAATCTATGATACAACATCCCGAAAAGAATTTCATTGATCCCATTCCAGTAAAGATCCACGATCAGCCAGTTTATTGTGCCCATGTTGAAGAAGAAGCAGATGGAAAGCCTTGGTTTTGTGACATCAAGGAATATTTGGCAAAAGGAGAGTACCCAGAGCTCGCAAACCCTACTCAGAAACGCACACTTTGGAGGTTGTCCAATAATTTCTTCAGAGTGGAGGAATCCTGTATAGGGGGACTCTTGATCTGGAATTATTAAGGTGTGTCGATGCAAAAGAAGCATCCAGGCTACTAGAGGAAGTTCGCAATAGGACATGCGGTCCACATATGAACGGTTTTGTCTTAGCCAAGAAGATACTCCGGGCTGGTTACTTTTGGATGACTATGGAATCGGACTGCATCCAGTATGCCCGGAAATGCTACCGCTGTCAAATACATGCATACATGATAAAGGTGCCTCCAAATGGGCTTAATGCAATAACTCCTCGTGGCCATTCGCCACCTTGGGAATGGATGTCATTGTACCAATTGAGCCTGCTGCATCCAACGGACACAGGTTTATCTTAGTAGCAATCGACTATTTAACCAAATGGGTCGAAGCAGCATCTTACAGAGCAGTGACTAGGAAAGTCGTGACAGACTTTGTCCGTGACCGCATTGTTTGTCGATTTGGGATTCCAGAGTCAATCATTAGTAATAATGGCTCCAACCTCAATAGTAACCTGATGAAAGCCATGTGTGAAACCTTCAGGATCAAACATAAGAATTCCATAGCCTACAAACCTTAGATGAATGGAGTTGTAGAAGCCGCCAATAAGAATATCAAGAAAATATTGAGGAAAATGATAGAGAAGCATAAACAATGGCACAAGAAGTTATCATTTGCTTTATTGGGATATCATACCACAGTCCGCATATCAACCGGGCGACCCCTATATGCTGGTTTATGGTACAGAAGCAGTCATTCCCGCTGAGGTAATAATTTTTTCCTAAGGATCATACAAGAAGCTGAGCTCAACAACACAGAATGGGTAAAAAGTCGTTATGAGCAACTAGCCCTTATAGACGGAAAGAAAATGAACGCAGTTTACCATGGTCAACTCTATTAGAACAGAATGTCTAAAGCCTTCAACAAAAGATTCAACCCGAGACAGTTCGTACGGGGTAGCTTATGTTGAAGAAAATTTTTCCACATCAAGATGAAGCCAAAGGGAAGTTCTCTACCAACTGGCAGGGTCCATACATGGTTCACCGAGTTCTGACAGGAGGAGCCCTCATACTTGCAGAAATGGATGGAGAAGTCTGGCCTAAACCAATCAATTCAGATGTAGTCAAGCATTACTATATGTAATCTTATGCTTTGCTTGTATGATGTAATTTGAACTACGCTTGAACTGATTCCCGTTTAAGAGGGGATATGCAGGCAACCCTATGGGTTTGGTCATAATTCAATAAAATTTTCATTTCCCCTGCAATTGGAAACTAGGGCAGAATTTTGAGGAGGACCCTCAAAATTCTGTAGCAAGAGAGGTTGCAATGTCCCGAACCACATCATAGTCATCGGTTCATCAAAAAGTTATTCTTAATTATATACTTATGTCATATTTTTACGAAATCATGCATGTTTATTAGTGAAACTGCCTTGTTTAGCAACGCTACCCCAATGATACATGCAGTAACACCATATCAAAGCCGAGCAGGTCAAGCAGAGCCAACGAGGATACGAACTAACCTCCCCCTTTTGTAAAACTCACTATTTTTCCTTGGATGTAGGTACTTGGATTGCAAAATCACCAAACATACTATACACTCACGAGATAAACATTGTTCAGGAATACAACTCTCAAAACTATTGCATTTACCAACATTTGCTATCCATACACACCAATGACATTCCGTGTGTTACAATGTCCCCAGAAGTCACAATATCGCAATCTGCTATCAGCTAAGAAAGCTCTTTTACCATCTGCCATTTTATTTCTTGCATAAGGCTACTATTCTGCCTTCCGAGACTAACATTGTCTCCATATGCATTTTTGCAATGCATAAGGCTACCATTCTGCCTTTCGAGGTTAAGCTCTACCTCCCTCTACATCTGCATGGCTGAAAGATCACCACCTACTGTATTGCATGGCTGAAAGATTGCAACATCTGCATCTGTATGGCTGAAAGATCACCACATCTGTATATGCATGGCTGAAAATTGCTACCTACTGCATTGCATGGCTGAAAGATCACCATATCTACATCCGTATGGCTGAAAGATCGCCACCTACTGCATTGCATGGCTGAAAGATCGCCACATCTTCATTTGCATGGCTGAAAGATTGCCACATCTACATCTGCATGTCTGAAAGATTACCACATCTACATCTGCATGGGCTGAAAGATCGCCAAATACTACATCTCATGGGCTAAAAGATCGCCAAATCATCCTAAGGCGTCATCATTTGAAGGCACCATTTTCATAGCCCGAGAACACCATGACATGGCCTGAGGATCCCTTTTAATTTCACATATCATTATTCAAAGGCATCATGGTTCGGAGGCACCATCCTCATAGCCCGAGAGCATCATTTCATGGCTTGCGAATCCTTTATTGAACTCTTTATGGCCCAGGACATCATAGTCTAAGGACGTCATCCTAACCGTCCAAAGAAAACCTTCATGGTCCGACGGGAATTTGCATCATGTTTAAATTTACGCACAATATATGCTTGTATTGCTTATTTTCAGGTAAACCGGCGAGCAACGACCATATCAGCGGGAGCGATCCCACTCCAGTTTCCGCAGCCATATCAAACCTTAACCATTCACCCCGTCCTGGATATTGCGTCCGTTTTTAGAAAGTCTCCATCGGCAACCTCCGCTAACGGATCCTGAACTACATGTGGCCTGATTCCTATAAAGACAAGGATATCTAGGCAGCTCAGAAGCCAGGGCACGGCCTAAACCTCTTCGAACCATTTCACTCGGTCAAAATTGGTCATCATATCTTTACCCGACAACTCTTTCATCCTTCCCGAGGAAAGAGGAGCAGCTGTTAATACCCAATTTTTCTCTATATATTTTTAATATGCAAAATACTTTCAAAATAGCATATGTATGCATATATAAGTACGTCCAAATATTTTATTATTTTTTCCTTAATTTTTAAAGATTTTTAAACCAATTTATTCTCCTATTTTATTCATAAAAACCCAATAATAATTCCCAAAATTATCATTTTGGTGATTCATTTATTGGATTCTCATATTAATACTAAAATATAGCTAATATATTTTTTCATATTTTTATAAATTTATTTAGTATTTTTAAAGCTAAATTGCATATAATTGCAATATTAGCCCCTTTTAAGATTTAATTGCGTTTATATTTATAAAAAATTAAGTCCAGTATTTTTAAATTGATAATTATGTGTACAAATCATTTTAGTACTTTCAATTTATTTCCAGAATTTAATTTACTATTTGTATTAAATAAATGGGAAAAATGGCTATTTAAAATCTAGCCAGATTTCATTTCAATTGTAGCCTAATTATACCTCAATTGAACCCTGGCCCAATTTCAATTTAAACCGACCCAAACCCGGTTTCATTAAACCACCCACTTACCCATTTTAATTCGGGTCGTTGATCATTCAGATCAACGGCCAATAATCAGCCTTGCCTGAATTAATTCCGAATTACCCCCCAAACCCTTTCATTTGTTACCATACGTTGCCTCTGAATCTCTCCTCTCCCAAATCCTCTCTACAACACCCTCAAACCCTAGCCGCTGCCACCTTAATCCACCCTAATCCATGGCCTTTCGAGGTCATCAGAGACCTATACCAGCCTTCCAAGGCTTCTATGTATTTGGTTTTGTGGTCTCATGACCAGACTTTGAAGGGATTTGGTCCAGTCTTTGCTCCATGACCCTTCTCCGGTCATCCCTGACCTTTCTCCGGCCAGCCATGGCCATTCAAGTCAGACCTTTGACTCTCCTGGTTAGATCGGTAACTTTCAAGGCCTTTCTCGTTGCTTTTGGGTTCTTCTGAAGTCCTAATCTCTAAGACCTTTTCGACTTCTTTCAAATCTACCTTAGATCCATGCTTACCATGAGTTTTTAAACATCTTCTCGAAGCTTCTTTAACTTTGCTTAAAAAAAGACTCTTCATCTTTTCTAATTAGGGTTTTTCCTTCGAGTTTTCTTTTCAAAATCTTTTTCTGTGGTTTTACTATGTTTTGTTCATGTTATTCTCCTATCTGAGTTAGCACATTGAAAACCCTAGTTACTTTGGGTTCATTCGAGTTCTGAAACTGTTTGTTAGATAAGTCCTTGTCTGGTTAAGTTCTTGTTCGATTTATTTGATTATCATCTTTTAAGCTTGATTATTGTTGAAGGAACCTATGTCTTTCGGTTTGAAACTTTTCATTTGAATACCTGACTCGACTTGAGGTTCCTTATTTCTGAATCTCTTCTCTTTATGTGATTCTTCTAATTCTGGGTTTTTACTATCTTTAAAACACGACTATGCTTGAAACCCTAACTTTTCAAAGGGTTTCTCATATGTTACTGTGAGACCCTTTGCATGCTTCCGATACTCTATTTTTTTCTCTTCACTATTGATTCAATGTGACTCGACCTATTGGACTATCATGCTTTGAATGTTTGCTATTTACTGAACTTTGTGCTACTATTGCATGTTGTTTCTTTTGCCAATAGGTTTGGCTTCACATGTCTAGTGTTTGTGCACTCTATTTATATGTTGAGGTTCCTTCTTTGATTGATCTTCAATATTGGGACTGATTTCAAACTTTTCTCTTGTGAAACTCTAATTTCACTCGCCTGTTAAAGTTAATTGATTCTTTCCTTATTTTTGCTTTACTGAATCTTTTTCCCGAAATAAGTGTATTTCTGTACTTAGACTCGATTGCTTACTTAATGTTTTACTACTTTTTTATGGCAATAATCAGTCTGCTTAAAACTGATTTTCTTTCCTTATTTTGAATCTGTTAGCCCCGTTAAACAAATAATTCCTCAATTAAAGGGAAATCACTTGTCTTGTTGATTTTGACTGTTGATTATTTCCATATTTGTATTGAACTTTACTTATTACCTTATTTCTCACATGTTTTCAAAATGCTATAAATACCCTGCACCCCTCTTCTTTCAAACACACGAACTACTTGAGTTCAGAACACACACTTCACTCAAATTCTCTCTCTCTTTTTCTCTCTTACTGCTTATGTTGCTGCCTTGTCTAGCCAGCTAAAAGCCAAGGCTAGGCTGTGAGAACTTGCTCACTTTTCTTTCTGCATTTGCTTCTTTACTTGTATGTTCAAATTAACTTTCCAGCATCAACAACAACATGTTTTCTTTGCTATTTCCCTCACTCTTGCCTATATCTGTTTGTATTTTAATCAAGTTGCATTGTTAAGCATGTCGTAATCTACCCCTTCCTTTTCTGAATTCATGTTTCCCCTATGTATGAACTTTATCAGTCACTTATGAACCCTAAACCCCCATATCCCCGATGTGTTTGTATTCCTTTGTTGGTTTGAGGGCATGCCAGGATTAGATATTGATGTGCATGACCCAAACCTGATCCTCCCTGATCACATATTTCAAATCCTCTTTATGTGTGTATCCTCTGGCTGGTTTATGGGCATACCAACATCACTTATTGCTGGGCATGTCCAGATTTTTGACCCCTCTTAGGGTCATAAGCCACCTGCAATGCATTCCCAAACCTCTGCCCCCTTTGTGTTATTACTTATGCTGTATAATTTTAGCTTTTACTACTACTTCTTTCCAAACTACCCTTCTCCCCTCTACATTCTCCACTCAGTTTTAAATCTTTACTCCTGAACTTACACCATATTCTTAAACTTAAGTTCTGCCCCTCTTTTGTGAGCCTTGCCTTGGGACCCATGAGCTCCCTCTGAACTTGGACACGTAAGGGCTGGCCCTTCCACAATGCACTCATCTTTATCGGGTTATGTAACTTGGGTGTGAGCACTACCCGGGGTCCCTTGAGACCCTTAGGGAACTTTAACACACTCAAGTCTGAGAAAGGCTTTGAAATAAAGGCATTTGAGGTAGTTTATTCCATAACTCAGAGAGGAAGTCAAGAATCAAGCTTCCTCTGGTTGTAACTTTCCTTTTATACTTCCTTGATGTAATTCACTATTCGGTTTGTAATAATTTGTAATAAACATTGGAGTTGGCTAGTGAAAAGGGTTGGGTAATTATGCTTGCTTAAGGGTAGAAATCATGCCTATAAGATCTGTTGTTTTTAATTCTGCATGTTTAACTCTGCATTTAGGTATCATGCCTATAAGATCCGTTTGTTTAAATTATGCTCGTTTAATTCTGCATTTAGATACCATGTCTATTAAGACATGTTTTCACTAAAATTCTGCATGTTCTACATCTAGGGATCCTGCCTATAGGACTTGCTTAAATTCTGCATATTAATGTCACATTTAGACACCATATTCTTAGGATATAAATGGTTAAAATCAGATATCATGTCCATAAGCTTAAGAACTAGTACTTTTTTTTAGATATCATGTCTATAGGAATAAAACGAGAAATACTATATATCCTGCCTATAGGATCTGAAACTATTTAAAATTAGTTCGACTCTGAACCAGTTTTTAACGACCTTACTCCTTTATTTAGACGCAGTTTAGAGAGCATGCTAATAAGATTTCCAAATCATTCTTTTAAAAACTGTTATTACTTTGCCACATGTTGAATCAATAGTAGATACCATGTTCATAGGTTCTCACCCCCAAATGCTCAGGCAAGCTTTAGGTGATAATAAAAAAGGGGAATCCGTCTCTGTTAAGTAGTAATTGCTACAACCAGCAGGCAGGCCTGATTCAGACTTTTTATCTGAGTTATGTGATAAATTGGTCCGCCTCAACAATTGAAACTTCCCTTTACCTTAGTATGTTAAATTCAGACATTAGATGTATGTTTAAGTCATGCTATTTATGTGCTTTGTTTGAGAAGGTATACATGAGCCTTTTATTTGTTTACATGCTTCCCCTAACATGTAGTATTATGTGTTTTGTATGTCGCCTTAGATTTTTACCTTTTGAAACCCAAGTCAGCCTAATATCTCTCCCCTTTAGGAATAGTGGTCCTAAGTTCCTCAGGGACTGATAGGAATGTGACGGGTAATAGCATGCAATAGAGATCGAGACCAATCCGCGCTTTAATACCTTGATGGGTGGGAAGGGTAGATATGGATATGATGATCGGTGCACTAATACCACGTGTATCCCCTCTTTTGAAGAGTATCATACCGGGTATCGCATTGATGTGATTCATATTAAATATAAACCTAGGACCCCATTTCCCTTTTATTTGCAAATTTCTTTTTCAAAACTCTTCTTTTAATTGTTCTTTCGAACTCTTATGTGTTTAAATTTAAATCCCCTACTATTTGAGCCTATACTTGTCTATTTGCTAAATTGCACAAATTCACAAGAAACTGTCTGGACGGAAACCACACTAGTGGATCCTGAGGGGTGCCTAATACCTTCCCCTTAGGATAATTTCAAGCCCTTACCCTATCTCTGGTTATCAAAAAACCTAGAAGTGAACCCTTATAGGTGTCCTAATGCACCTTAAAATCATTAGGTGGCGACTCTTCAAATGCAAAACCCAGTTCCCAATAGGAATGAGTTGTCCTATGCCCAAAAATGTCATAAACCCGATCTCCCAATTGCATAAGAGGGAAAAAGGGGGTACGACAACCTTGTTCAATTGCCGATAATCTATACACATCCTCATCAATCTGTCCTTCTTCTTAACAAACAATATTGGCGCACCCCAAGGCGAGACACTAGGTCTAATAATGCCCTTATCAAGCAAGTCTTGCAGCTGCTCCTTTAATTCTTTCAACTCTGGCGGAGTCATGCGATATGGAGGAATAGAAATGGGCTGAGTGCCCAGAGCTAGATCAATGCAAAAGTCAATATCCCTGTCGGATGGCATACTCGGCAGGTCTGAAGAAAATACCTCATGAAACTCACGAACAACATGCACATAATCCATAAAAGGAACATTGGCACTAGAATCACGAACATACGCCAAATTGGCCAAACATTCCTTATCAACCATATGTCAGGCCTTCATATATGAGATAACCCTACAGGTGGAAATAACCATGAGTCCATCTCCACTCCAAACGAGGTAAACCCGGCAAGGCTAAGGTCATAGTCTTGGCATGACAGTCCAAGATAGCGTGGTAAGGTGATAACTAGTCCATCCCCAATATGACATCAAAATCAACCATATCCAAAAGTAATAGATCTACTCAGGTCTCAAGACCCCCAATGATAACTATACATGAATGATGGACATGATCTACCACACTAGAATCACCCACCGGTGTAGACACATATACAGGAGCACTCAAGGAATCACTAGGCATGACCAAATATGGTGCAAAATAAGATGACACATAAGAATATGTAGATACTGGATCAAATAGAACTGAAGCATCTCTACTACAAACCAGAAAAGTACCTGTAATAATTGCATTGGAGGCCTCGGCCTCAGGCCTGGCTAGAAGAGCATAACATTGGGGCTGGGCCCCTCCACTCTGAACTAGCGGTCTGACCTTCACCTCTAATACCTCTACCTCTACCACCTCTACCTTCACCTCTAGATGGCTGAGCGGGCGGTGGAACACTCAGTGCCTGAACCATGGCACGGGAACCCTGATGTTGAGAGCTGCTCGGTGCTCCGAGGCAAAATCTAGCAATATGCCTCGTGTCACCACAAGTATAACAAGCCCTCGGCTGCTGGGATTGACGACATTGAAAACTCTAGAGCGGAGATGCACTGATAGGAGCTGGCGATGCACTGTAGGGCAGCTGATCAAAATACTGTATATGAGAACCATGGCCACCTGGAGCACCGTGAGAAGCCTATAGTGCGGAATGAAATGTCCTGGAAGGATGGCCCCTACCAAAAGAATCCCTACCTCTAGACGAGGCAACACTGAACGTGCCCGAAAGATGAGGTCTCTTGTCAAACCCCTCACCACTCCCTGTCGCACCTCCTTTTTCCGCCCCCGCGAGGGTACAAGGGAGTTTTCTCCAATTGAAGGACAGTCGAAATGGGATGTGTTTGTTTGTTTCAGAGTCGCCACTTGGGAATTTTAAGGCGTCCCAAGCCACCAATTTTAATCCCTGAATCGAGGAGAATATGACTCTGTTTATTATTCTGCGAACCAGAAATCCTGAGTAAGGAATCCTGTTAATCCAGAAGAAGGTGTTAGGCATTTCCGAATTTCGTGGTTCTAGCACGGTCGCTTAACTATTTTTATTCTTGGCTTAATTATCTCGATTTTACATTTTTTATTGCATGATTTTGTTATCGCTTCTGTTTAGATTGTTTATAATTAAGGACCCTTCTTTGAATCGAATCACGCATACGTGTATCCGTTTTATATATTATATATTTTTTTAACGTGAAAAATCGTGTCACGCGTACGTATACACAATGATATTGATAATATAATAATTATTTTTTCGAAATTTTTTTATTATAAAAATAGACTTAAGTTCGAAATTGTGCTTAAAATAAAATTAAGAATGTCTGTCGCTCTTGTATGATTAAATAGTGAACTGCACATCTCGGGTTATATGAAATTAATTTAGGATCCTCCGACGAATCTCTTTTTAATAAAAATTTACTCGAAATTGCGCGAACGCATAATCCGAATTGCCTTTAGAAGTATAATCAAGTCACGCGAACGCATCCTTAATTATGCAAATATTCTTGACAGTAATATAAATTCTCTACAAATGTTTATTGCATCCATCTATTTTTAAATGTAAGAGTCATGGAGAATCACCGATTGGGATGCCACCAAATTTCTTGACAAAGAATTCAAAATTTATTAGGCATTGCTACAAGTCTTATTTTACGCGTATGAATTATATACCTCAAAACTATTCAAATTTTAAAGAATTAATGATATAAAAAAGAAACAAACAACATGTAACTAAAAATACTACCATTTTTATCGTGGATACAACATTAATATATCCAAAAATCGAATCGCATATAAAACTGGAAAAAGAATTAATTTGATAGACAAATTAATAGTTTCTGAAGAATTTTCATTGTTATATTTAATGCGAACTCTATTTCTACATATCCTTGACATAAAATGTTGCAATTCGTGCTTATAAATCCCATATCCTTCTCATATACTTGTTTTTAGTCCAAAGTTATAATTATTTAGTTAATTTTTGATTACGAAGATTGAGTTTGAGATAAATAAACCAATTCTTATTCTCTGCCTACGCGAATATTTGCAAACACTAACTCTATATTTTGTAAAAAATCATCGACATTATTTCATACATTAAAAGAAATGAGTTGATCGCGTTCCTAAAATAACTATGTCATTTGTTATTAAGAAAGAGAACTAATCTACCAATTGATTTAATAAGACGACATCATCTAGCCTTAAACAAAATTGGATATTTGACAAAATAAGCTAGTAATGTAATTTTTGGGTATTTCCGTACTATTCTTTACTTAGCTAACAATATCACAAGATTTAATTAATGGCCAATTTTCTGCAATGTTCCCTATCTCAACAATTCAAACAGTAAATGTCATCACTAGTCCTCAAAACATATAAGATTATCGTGGAATTTACTACTCCAGAAGGTTAATTAGTTAACAGTTTATCATGTCAAGTATAATACTATATTAACCAACTAAAACAAAACTGAAACTTAAACTAATAAAATTTAAATGAGTAGAAGATATCCTTATAATTCCAAACTTCATTTACTTGCCATGTTGAAGCTTTTCATGACATGAATTTACAGATATGTACCTGATATTGGAAGCAAAAGAAAATGATGATGAGAATCAGCGACAGTAATAACAATACAGCAACAACAGTCCAGCAACAGTAACAACCCAGTAACAGACCGGTGGAGTAGTAATCCCAAAAACAAAAGTTTTAAGCTTTGAATGAAACAACAACCATTAATACTAATTTCAAACAAAGAAAGAAAGCAGAAGATTTTTTAGTTTTTATTTTTATTTTGAAAGCTTAAATATTTTTCGGAATTTTTTCTTTCTCTTAAATGTTCAGCCCTTTTTTTTCTCTCTTCTATTCTCTGTCCGTTTTTTCTCTCTATCTGTATGTGTATTTTTTCTTCTCTCCCAAATCTGATTTCAAGACTTCATATATATAACTCATCCCATAAACCTTTCAATTAATTAAAATCCATACTTTTTCTCTACCCAACCCATTATCTTCCCACTCATCCCCATTACCTTAAATAAACATATCATACCACCCCATTATATTTTGTCCCCCATGCCTAACATAAAATAATGCAAGATTCCCCCTACTAAATTTTGTCGTGTCCCCCCTTTATATTAAATAACCATATCACAACCCACCCCATTTTATTTTGTCCCTCATGCTTCATATAAACAATTACAAAATGTACAATTCCTAAACTACCCCTCCGACCTTACTGAAATTACCAAACTAACCATCAGCTATAACACATCATTTAATCAAACTTAACCAAAATATAGACAATATGATTAATTTCTAACAATGTTCAAACAACAAATTTCATGAACATGATTTCTTCAACATTTCAACAACAAATCACATGAACATGATTTCAACAACATTTCAACAACAAATCACATGAACACAAATTGAACAACAAAGAACAACTAAAATTTGATTGAACAATATTTTAGCAACAAACAATCCTATTTTCGGATTCAACAACAACAACAAACAAGTATATTTAGATTTCTAAATTCAATAATATTGAACTTAAAATCAACTATTCTAACAACATTACAACAAACAATTCTTATATTAAATTTTAAACAAGATTATGAGATCAATTCAAGAAATAATCATAAATGATAAACAAGAAATCAAACTATACAAAATTCGGATTCAAGATCATCCAAACAAAGTATGAACATGAATGAAATCTATATTAAACAACAAGCATGACGGATTCAAACGATTAAATCAATATATTTCCTTCAACACAACTAAATTCTTTTTAGACAAATAACAAAATCGACGAATAACAATTATGAACTTAAGCTTGAACTTAACAATATTAACAATTTCTAAAAATACATAAACACATGAAACAAATTGAAGAAACAATTAATTAAACTTCACTTTGTATTTAACCAACATTAAACTAACAAATATTCGCTTAAACAATAATACAAACATGAAATGAATATGAAAACAACTAATTAAACTTCTATTTTGAAATCTGAAAATTAATTTAACACACAACATGAACATACTAGAAAATTATTTCAACGATGAACAACGAATAAGACGAGGATTAAATCATTTAACGATTTTGGATCCGGAAAATATCAAACAAAAATATGGACAAAAATAAAACTCAAAAACAACTAACCGGAGGTGAATCAACGACGAACTACGACTAAACAAACGACGAGCTTGACTACGCAGGGGCTGTTTTGACGAGCGTCGACCAAAGCTCGAACAAACGACGACGAACACGTCGATGATGCAGTAGCAAACTGGACGATGAAGTGGAAGGCAAAAGCAGCTGGGGGGGTGTTTGGTGCTTGCGTGTACGAAGAAGATGAAGGCAGCAACAGCATCGGCGAGGCAGACGACGCAACACCGGAGGTTCATTTGGACGGCGAAGCTGAAAGCAGAAGAAGCAGCTACGAAAATCAGCAGCGACGCATCCATGGACGACGAGCTGGAACAGATGCGGCTCGGCCATCGATTCAACAGCGACGAGCTGCTGTTTGGGTTTGTTTGGAGGTAGACGATGGCGGACAGCAGTAGTCCATGGCGGAACTGAGGTTGCAGCAGATGGAGGAGCTGGAGAAGATGAAGCAACAGCTGGTTGACGAGAAGGAGGAAGGTGGTCGACGTAGCAAGCAGAAAACTCGAGCTTGAAGCAGCGTCAATGGCGGGAAGGCAGCTCGGGTGGTGGTGTTTGGACGTGAGGGAGTCCGGACTGCGTCCATGGTGGTGGTGTTCGCGGTGGGAAGGTGATGGGTGGTGGACGCAGAAGAAGGGAGCTGGTTTGGGCAGCCATGGATGGTGTGTTTTTGGAGTTTGGAGAAGATGAAAGTAAGGAAGGGGGCGGACCATTTTTTAGGGTTTTTTGTCTTGTTTTTCTTTTGTTTTGTTTTTTGAATGAAGAGGGGTGTTGGGTTAATGGGTTAATGGGCGGACCGGGTCGACCCGGTCTGAAGTGGACTGGGTCATGGGGAAGATTGGGCAATTATTTGGGCCTGAGGTTGAAATTTGAAGAAATGGCCCAATCCGATTTTTATTTGTATTTTTGTTATCTTTTCTTCTTTTATTTTCTAAAACTAAATTATAAAAATACTTAAATTATTATTAAGAACTAAATTAAGTTATAAAAGCGCAAATTAACTCCCAATATCAATTAACGCACAATTAAATAATAATTAAGCATAAAATTGTATATTTGGACATTAAATGCTAAAAATGCAAACGATACCTATTTTTGTAATTTTTAATTTTTGTAAAACAAATTTAATTACTAACAATTGTAGAATTAAATCCTACATGCAAAATGCGACATATTTTTATATTTTTTATTAATTTAACAAATAAACACGCACAGACAAATACAAATAATTATTCAAAATATCACAAAATTGCACACCAAGAAAAATTACTTTATTTTTGAATTTTTTGGGAGTAATTCTCATATAGGGCAAAAATCAGGTGCTTACACTCCCCTGTGATAGAATCATCTCAACTCTCATGGCCACATTGGCCGCATCTTGAAAAGAAATCTCGCTTCCCATCTTCTTAGCCATCTGCAATCAAATAGGCTAAACGAGTCCCTCAATGAACCTCCTTACTCTCTCTCTCTCGGTGGAAAGTATAAGAAAAGCATGATGGACCAAATCAATAAATCTGGTCTCATACTGAGTGACAGTCATGGAACACTGCTGGAGATGCTCAAACTGCCTCCGATAGTTCTCCGTCTGAGTGATCGGAAGAAACTTCTCCATAAATAGCTGAGAGAACTGATCCCAAGTCAAAGCCGATAACCCAACTGGTCTAGCCAAATAATAATCTCTCCACCAAGTCTTAGCAGATCCAGACAGACAAAAAGTAGCAAAGTCAACCCCATTGGTCTCCACTATCCCCATGTTCTGTAGAACCTCATGACAGCTGTCCAAATAATCCTGGGGATCCTCAAAGGGTGTACCACCAAAAGTGATAGTAAAAAGCTTGGTGAACCTGTCCAACCTCCACAAGGCATTAACAGACATAGCTGGCCCCTCACCGGTCTATGCCACAACACCTGGCTGAACTACCCCAACTGGCCGAGCTGTTGGAGTCTGAAACTAGGGAGCCATCTGCTCCTGAGTACGAGTAACAGGAGTCTAGGCTCCTCTTCCAGCATGAGAGACAGCTAGTGCTACAGGAAATATGCTTGCCTGAGTGACGCTCTCCATAAGTCCCACTAGACGGACCAAAGCATCCTGAAGTACCGGGGTGGCGATGAACCCTCTAGGACCCGATCTGGTCCAGTTGGAACTATCTAGGATGGAACCTCATCATCAAACTCAACTTGAGACTCTACCGCTGGTGCTGCTTCTCGAGCTTTGGGCAGAGCTCTGTCTCTGCCTCGGCACGACCTCGGCCTCTTTCCCTTACAAGAGCTGCCACTGGGGGCTCGGGCTGTTGGTCAACTGACGAAGCGGTACGTGTTCTCACCATCTACGAAAGAACAAAGTGGAAGTTCAATTAGCAATGAGAAATCAAATCGCACGACAGGAAGGAATAGATGTGAAGTTTTTCCTAAACTTTGTAGCCTCTGGGGATAAACACGAACGTCTCTGTATCGATCCCTCAGACTCTACTATGCTTGTTCGTGAATTGTGATACCTAGGCAACCTAGAGATCTAATACCAACTTGTCACGACCCGTATTTCCCACCCTTAGGAGTCGTGATGGCGCATACTCGTGAAAGCTAGGCAAGTCGACTGTTACAGATTTTATTACCCTTTTTCCTTAACCTTTACCAATTTCAATTTTAACATGTGATCAATAGTGGAATAATAATAATAATAAAAGAAATATGGAAGACGAAATCTGATAATTTAACTAAATACAAGTACGGAAATCCAAAATACAACTCTACCCAAAATTGGTGTCACAATGTCACTAACCATCTACGAATACTACAAACAGTAGTCTGAATAGAAAAAATACAAGTCTATCTCTAAAATAAATAAAAACAAAATGGAAAGGATAGAAGGGGACACCAAGGCCTACGGACGTCTGCAGGACTACCTCGGGTTGCCGCTGCACTGATGACAACAACCTCTTTATGGTCTAAATGCTCCAGTACCAGGATTTGCACACAGTGCAGAGTGTAGTATCAGTACAACCAGCCCCATATGCTGGTAAGTATCGAGCCTAACCTCGGCGATGTAGTGATGAGGCTAGGACAAGACTACCAAATAAAGCTGTGTAGTTAACTCATATACAACAAATAATAATAATAGAAACTAGCAGTAAAAGATGGGAAGGGAGAATCGTGTTGCGGGGAATATCAAGTGCTAACAGGATTTCAATAGAGAAGCATAAAGAACACCATAATCAATTATAAGCAAGGATAAGGAAAACAGTAACATGTGAATGGAATCACCCTTCGTGCTTTTACTCTCGTTCCCACCATAAGAATCAATAGATTCGGCACGACATCACCCTTCATGCTTTTACCTCACATAATCATGGCACGACATTATCCTTAGTGCATTATCACTCATATCATGGCACGACATCACCCTTCGTGCTTTCACATTAACAATATCGGCACGGCATCACCCTTCGTGCATTAACACTCACTCACAAAGATCATGCACAACATCACCATTCGTGATTTCCACTCTTTCTTACCCAAGCAACAATCACAAAGCAATCCGGGCAAGGGAATCAAAAAAATCACAATAGAATCCTGGCAAGGGAACAATACTTTAACAATAATATCCCGACAAGGGAAACAATATCATAAGCAATAACATCCCGGTAAGAGAAACAATATCATAAACCTCTTCTCATTTCCACAATCACTTCACAACATAAATCTCAACTTGAGCCAATGCTCATCAATGTTCAATTACCAAGAATACTTCCATAAGCCTTGTTTAACATTGATAATCATCATATTAAGCATGGACAATACATAAGGATAAAAATTCATCAGACTAGGTTTTCTATCTTAGGAGAAAGATTCATCTGTCACGACCCCAACCCCGGCCGTGATGGCGCCCAACACAATGCTAGGTAAGCCCAACCAATTAACATCTCACAATCTCTTTCTTTATAATTTAATACCAATTTAATATAAATAGAAGTATGAATTTTAACAGATGAAATGTGCGGAAACAATAATCACACAAAAATCTCTGTAAAACAGCCCACTGATCAGGTGTCACAAGTCTAAGCCTCTAATACAAGGTTCCAACAATCTAATACAGAAATATGTCTAAAATGTAGAATAATAAGTGGAGATAGAAGGAGAAATCGGGTCTGCGAACGCCATGCAGCTACCTCGATAATTCCGATAAAAACAGAACGGCAGGAAAGCTCGCTCTATGCCTCAGGAATACCTGTACCTGCATACATGGTGCAGGGAGTAATGTGAGTACTCCGACCCAGTGAGTAATAACAATAAATAATGGCTGACAGTATGAAATCACGTAAACACACTAAGCAGTTCTATACCAAAACAGTAAAATCGTTTAAGCAATAGTGAATGAGGAAATCATGTGAAATTCTTTAAACTAGGTAAAACAGTTATAATCAGTATAAATCAGCTCCTCAAGCATTTCAGTTCATTTATTCGTTCTTATCCTCAGTTCTCAAATCATATACTTCTTACGATAATCGAATCAATAAATATATATACCACTGCGGCGTGCAGCCCGATCCGTATATCGCTGTGGCGTACAACCCGATCCATAATAATAATAGTCGACTGCGCTCACTGGGGATGTGCAGACTCCGGAGAGGCTCCTTCAGCCCAAGCGCTATATAATTGCTGCGGCGTGCAACCCGATCCATAATATGTAAAATATCCTTACTATTGGGTCCTCGACCCCTCTCAGTCATTTAAAAATCACAGCCTCTTAGGCATAATGTACGGTCGGGATCTCAACCCTCATATCTCTTCCTATTTATGATTAACATTTCAAAAATCTGGTTCATATCATTCTTAAACAATTGGAAACATAACTGAGGATATAAATTCTTTAATAAAATAAGTGAGGAAAACCAGTCAAAAATCCCCTAAGGGTTCTACAGGTCGGCACAAGGCCCCAAGCATGGAAACAAGCCCAATTCACAATAATAAAGTATATGTCTCAATCAAAAATGTAGTAAAATATCATTCGGGATGGACCAAGTCACAATCCCCATAGCATTGAACCTCACGCTCGTCACACAACATGTATCTCAACTTAGTATAGCACTACGTTGTGCAAATCCGGGGTTTCAAACCCTCAGGACATCATTTAAAATCATTACTCACCTCAAACTGGCCAAAACTCTAGCTTGCTATGCCCTTGCCTCTCAAATTGGCCTCCATGCGCGTCGAATCTATCCAAAATCAGAACGAATACGTCACAATATGCTAAGGGAACAAAGCCCAAGCAAAAACATTCGAAAAATATCAAAAATCCCAAAATTAGCAAAACCCGAGCCTCGGGCCCACGTCTTGTAATCGGGTAAAATTTACATTTTCAGAATCCTCATTCCCTCACAAGTCTAACCGTACCAAAATTATCCAATTCTGATACCATTTGATCCTTCAAATCATCATTTTACATTTTGAAAGATTTCACAATTTTCTTCCCAAATTCCATCCCAAATCATGAATTAAATGATGAATTCAGTGATAGATACATGTATTCTAGCCAAATCTGAGTTAAAATCACTTACCCCGATGAATTTCTTGAAAACCCTTCGAAAAATCGCCAAAATTCGAGCTCTCTAGGTCAAAATATTAAATAGAACCCAAAACCTCGTATTTATAGGTATCCCCTCAGATTTCAACTACCGCGGGCTGTACCAAAACGACCGCAGTCCGCGCAAGCCAGTGCGGTCCGCGCAAACACAACCGCGGCCGCATAGGCCTTCCTCTGTAGTGACAGGATTTAGTATTTTGGCCATAACCTTTTCTACAGATGCCCAAATAGCAATATCTTTACCTTTCTGGAAACTAGATATGAAGGGATACAACTTTCGTTTTTGAATCACCTCACAATTCCTTGTAGATCAAAAGATATGAGCTTCCGAAATTGGACCAGCGGGAAGGTTCTTCACCGTGGTCGCACCCACTTTTGTGCGGTCCGCGTGATGCCTACCGCGGCCGCGGCCACTTTTGTGTCCGCACAGCACTCACCGCGGGCGCACTCATTTTTGTGCGGACCGCGTGGGTGAATTTTGGGGCCTGCAACCCTCCTAGACCTGATGCAACTATGATTTTCGGCCTAAAACATCCCGGAACCTACCCGGGACCCCCGAAACTTCAAACTAATTGCACCAACACATCCCATGACATCGTTCAAACTTGTTCAACATTTCGGAATGCTTCCAACAACATCAAATCACCAATTTAACATAGGATTCAAGTCTAAGAACTCCAAGAACTCTTAAATTATGCTTTCGATCAAAAGGTCTATCAAATCTTGTCCGAATGACCTGAAATTTTGCACACACATCCCAAATGACACAACGAAGCTACTGCAACTCTCGAAATTCCATTCCGACCCCTTTATCAAAATCTCGCCTATCAACCGGAATTTGCCAAAATATCAATTTCACCAATTCAAGCCTAAATCTTCTCTACAACTCCAAAACTCATTCCAATCGCGCTCCTAAGTTACAAATCACCTCTCGAAGCTAACTGAACCATTGGAACTCACTTCCGAGCCTTCTAACACATAAGTCAACATCCGGTTGACTTTTCCAACTTAAGCCTTCTTAAAAGAGACTAGGTGTCTTATTTCTTACCAAATCCTCTCCGAACTCGAATTAATCAACCCGATCACATAAAACAGGGATAACGAAGCGTAAATAAGCTGAAATGGGGGAAACGGGGCAGTACTCATGAGACGACTGGCCGGGTCGTCATATCATCAGACTAAGATTTCGATCCTATGCGAAAATTCATTAGACTGTGTCCCTTTTTTTGTTTTCTTAGGAGAGAGATTCATCAGACTAAGATTTCTATCCTAGGAGAAAATTCATTAGACTAGGTTTCCTATCTTAGGCGAAAGATGCATCAGACTAAGAAGTTTATCCTAGGAAAAAGATTCATAGGACTAGATTTCTATCTTAGGAGAAAGATTCACCGGACTAAGATTTTATTGGGAGGAAAAATCAATCAGACTAGGACTTTTTATCATAGGAGTCAAAATGTGACGACCAAATGGCAAAATTTTATGCACACAAGCAAGATAGAAAAAGGCAAAGATTTGAGAAACTTCCCTTTGTCAACTCTTCTCTTATTTTCATTTTTTTCATCATTTTTTATTCTTCTTTTTTTTATATACCACTTTCCTTACATTTCTTTGTTCCTGCTTTAACAAAGAAAATTTTGTCAATTTTAAAAGGTGGTAGTCGGTTTGTGGCCTTGAGTCTTTGGCAGCTTGGCTTTGTGCTCAATCAGCTTGAGTCGGTCTCAAAAGACTTTTGCTCTACATCAACCCTGATTGATTCACACCCATTATCATTTGTATTTGTGGCTCAATCACCCTTATCCCAACTGGAGATCTTTGCTTAGATGACCTTTTCTGATATCTTGAATGACTTCCTGCTTTTTGAGCAATTTGTCCGTCGGATAGAATCACAAGTTATCTTTGTTTGCACCAAGCAGGCTGACAAGAGTCTTTTGGGGGAGCCTTTGCATGAATCCTCAAGGCATATTGACAGTAACAACTGAGTGTGCTGGCCAAATTTACATTATGCCACTGAAAAGCTAGTAGCCGATTTTGAAATATTTTCTTGCTTGTTTTGACAAGGACTGACTCAGAGTGAAGCACACAATGATGCAAAAAAGCAGTATTAACAAGAAATGCCCATGTCGGAAGGACAGAAGGAAGAGTTTTTTTTTCATTTCATTTTTTTTAATAACTAGCCTTAATGATCATGACATGCATTTTGGACTCAATGACTTGATCTATCAAACTGATATAATCTTCCCTTTTACCATTCTTATGACCTTGAAGTTGGGCTTGTTCATGCCAATCCTTTTCATTAGCTTCATGACTCACTTTCGACTAGTGGTGCCCCGAGGGGTTTTCACTAATAAGTCTCTCTCATTTATTCATCTCTGCTTACCGTCGTCTTAAAGTGCCAGTGAGGGTTTTTACTAGCAAGACTCTCTCATTTTTGTAATATATTTTTTTCTTTTTGTGTGAGCAACTTGATAGTGTTCTATGTTGTGTGACAATTGTTACGCATTGCATGTGTCTGCTAGCATTCTTGAAAGGTGATCAGGAGGTCTTTATTTGGAAGGTTTTGGATATGATTGGAAAGAAAGGACGATATGAAGGCTCAAAGTAGACTCAGTATGATGGGTTGTAGACTTACAACTCTTGGAATCAACTCTATCAAGAAATGAAATAAAATCTTTGCCCCAGTTTCAGATACTGGGGATTTTTGGATTTTTTTCTATTTTTTTTCTTTTTCTTCTAAATTCTTATTTGGTTGGACCGAACCGTGAGGCTGCCTACATATCCTTATTTTTTAACGAATCAGGTCGAACGTAGTTCAAACATCTGACCTAACTATAATTTTCTTTCTGTCCCTCTGTTTTTTTTCTTTTCTCTTTTTTTTTAAAAATAAGTTGCTCCACCTTCTATTTTCTGGGGCCATGGACCTTTGTTAGTTCTTTTCTTCCTCATTTCATTTTTTTCTCACTTGAACTTTCTAAGAATTGCCCCAGTTTGTACTTTTGGGACATAGACTTTTCTTTTTCTTTTTCCTTTATTTTTTCTTTTTTTCCATTTTTTTGACTCTTGACTCTAAACTTGATTCCAAAAGAGGGTGGTCAAAGAAAATAACACAGGCTTAAAAGGGATAGCAAAGGATATAAAGTATTTGGATAGCAGAAAAATGGCCTCCCAGCCTCGAGAATGCTAATTATAATATCCTTTCGTGATCACAATATTGACGAACATGTCTGCCTTCTTAGTGTGTCGTGGTCGAAAGACACTTTCCATCCATTAATGTCAAACTTTCGACGAAGCTTCAATTGATTCAATATCCTCAAACCCGATCTTCACAATGATTTGAACGTGAATATCCTTAGCCTCCATAGGTATAACCATTCTAGTTTCACTTGAATTTTACTCGGGCTTAATTCCAAGTTATTTCAACTCTTTTTCATCCTCAAAAGTGTCTTTTTCTCAGGTATCCAAATCAAGCTTAAATCAATTTTCTAATATCTGGCCGAAAATTCCGCATGCACGTCATGTCACTAGATTTAGCAGTGAAAGAACTAAGCATGGAATGACACAAAAGGACAAACTGTATTTCATCGAGTAAACAACAAAACAAACAACCCTAAAATCTGAGTTACAACTCTAAAATAACCCGGATAATGAAAATTGCAACAAAACAGACAGACAAGACTCAAACAAACAGAATACAGGGATAGAAGGGTTTGACTCAATAAAACAAATAAAATCTGGATCACAACCCTGAAATAACCCAGATAGTAGAAAAACAATCAAAATAAACTACCAAGATACATTCCTAGTGAGGAGGGAATGATTTTTCAATTGCAAAGCTTTACGTTCAGCCACAAATGTGCTCATCAGAATCACCATGACCTTCTCCAATTTCAGTCGGCAAGTTACCGAGAGGATTTTCAAACTCCATGTTACCAGGCATCATCCCCACAAAGTGTGCATCATCATGTGCAGGTAAAGGATTCTGCGTGATATTCTGGGTGTCACTGCCTTGGATCACAATCAACTTTTCCTAGATCATCCTTTCTATTTCTTTTTTTCAAATCCCGACAGCTTTCAACATTGTGTCTCTGGGCATTGGAATGGTATTCACACCTTTTCGAAGGGTCAAAGCTTCTTGCACGTGGGTCTACATGATTTGGAGGAATGGGTGAAATCATGTCATAATGCTTTAATTTCTCAAACAAGCTTGCATAGGACTCTTCTATTGGAGTAAATTATCTTTCAACCATTGTTCCCCTTTATACCTTTGGCATGGATGTGGGTTATAGGGCACCTGAAAATTTTGTGGAGGCTGGTGGAGATTTTGTGATGCTCGTGCTCACCTTCTTGGGTGATTTTGTGGCTGGACAATATACTGAGGTGGAGCAATAGAGTATTGTGAGTTCTGAGGTAAATAGTAGTGCTCAGGGAGTTATCAGAAAACAGACGAGGCTGGTCATACCTTCGAGACGTTCTCTTAGGGCCTCTTCTCGACCCTGATGTCATCATGATTTATTCATCCATCTCATTCGTGTCACCAGATTCAATTTGGACAGCCTAAGTTGCAGCTTTGAGAGCTGCTTGACTTATAATTCTGCCCGTCTTAAGGCCATTCTCTACCATTTCTCCCATTTTGATTACTTCCGAGAAGGATTTGCCAACTACGGACATCATGTTTTGAAAGTAATATAGGTCTTGCGCCTGAAGGAAGACAGTGATTAGCTCGTGATCATCCATGGGTGGCTTAACTTTAGCTGTTTGCTCTCTCCTTTTAATGGCATATTCCCTGAAACTTTCACTTGGTTTCTTCTTCAGGTTTGAAAGGGAATTGCGGTCTGGGGCATGTCAATGTTGTATTAGAATTGTTTGAAAAAGGCCTGTGCCATGTCATTCTAGACGTACCAGCGAGATGTGTCTTGATCTATAAACCATTCGGATGCTACTCACATAAGGCTTTCCCCAAAATAAGCTATTAGCAATTCTTCATTTCTTCCCGCACCTCTTAGTTGATTGCAACACATTTTCAGGTGGGCTGTGGGGTCTCCATGTCCATCATACTTTTCAAATTTGGGAGTCTTGAAACCAGGCGGCAAGTGGACATCGGGGAACATACATAGATCCTTGAAGGCAATACTCTTCTGACCTGCCAACCCTTGCATGTTTTTCAACTGTTGTTCTAGGCTTTTCACTATTTGGGTCATTTCTTCCTGTGCCATCTTTTGGGTAGGCTTCTCAATGTTTGCAGGAAGATCAAAATAAGTACGAGTGGTAGTTAGGAGGGTGGTACTGCTCTTGTTGGGTAGCAAATTGTGACTCATGACAAGGTTGTCCTTGGCCATTGGCCCATGCTTGACACATTTTGGTCATTTGCTGTTTCAGTATTCTATTTTCCTCAAACATAGTAGACTCTTGTCGAACCCTCTAGCCATGAGTCTCTTGAGCACTTGTAACAGTTTCGATATAAGTTGTCATTTTCCCTTGGATCTTGTGCTGTCCGCTTACCACAAACTGACCACCTCAAACTTTCTTCACAATTCAAAACAAAAGACACGTTAGAATGGACTCAGTCAGTCTTTATTATTATCATCCTTTTTTCACTTTTGTTTTTCATTTTCTTTTTCATTTTTTCATTTTTTTCATTTCTCTTTTTAGTGGTTGATCGAACCTGATGTGGGTTACCTACGTATCATGTGGGAACATGAATTAGATCTTGCGTAGTTCGGGAAGATTAGGAATAAAGTAATTAAAGTAACTCTTTTTCTTTTTTAATTTTTAATTTCCGAAAGAAAGACTCATAAAGAAGAAAGAAAATATTTTTTTTAATTTCGCTTTTTTTCCTTTTTTTGGAATTTCCAAAGAAAAACTTCTAAAGTAGAAAGAAAACATTTTTGAATTTTTGGACTTTTATTTTGAATTTATGAAAGAAATACTTCTAAAGGAAAAAGAAAATATTTTTGAATTTCGAATTTTCTTTTCAATTTTCGAAAGAAGAATGAAAATATTTTTGGATTTTTTATTTTTTTCGAAATTTTTGAAAGAAAGACTTCTAAAGAAGAAAGAAAAATAGTTTTTGGATTTTCTGATTTTGTTTTTTTTTTTTTTAATTTTTGGGAGAAAGAATTCTAAAAGAAAAGGTAGAATTTTTTTTATTTTTTTTTGGATGTTGATTTGATTTTCTTATGAAAGACTTCTAAAATGAAAGAAAATATTTTTGGTTTTAAATTTTTTTTCGGGATTTTCTAAAGAAAGATTTCTAAAGAATGAATTAAAGAATTTTTTTTTGGATTTTTGAAAATTGGGGCCGGAACCGATGAGGTTTGCCTACGTATCTCACATCCGGTGAGAATCAGACCTGCGTAGTTCGTCCAGTTTTGACATAATTAGAAAAAACATGATATTGTCTCACTTACATTCTTTGAAATACATTTTCTTTTCTTCTTCTTTTTTTTCAAAAATTTTGGCGGAGTTTCGAGGCATTTTCAAATATCGGGGTTTTCAGAACCGGGTGAATTCTCTATCCTAACTCACTCTTGATTTTTTTTCTGTTTTTCTTTCCTTAGCCGGTCAACATACAAGCCGAAGCAACTAAATGTAGAAATAGCATATAAGATGCATCAAGATGGTCTTTCATTTCGGGTACACCGGTCCTAGACGGACCCAACCCCTGTGTTGAGTCCCCAAAATCAAATGCATGTGATGCAAACAAACGTTCCTACTAGGAATCCGGCATGAGGTTTTGTTATTCTAGGTTTAAACCTGGGGTTGTGTTCTAGACCTGGCTTACCCAAGCGGACAACTCGAGCGGAGGTGGAGGCAACGTATTGGGAACACGAAAGTCTACCCGGCCTTGTTGCTGGCTCAGCCTCGTTCTATTTGGTATAACTTCTAACAAAAAAGTGGTTCATGCGAATGTGTGCACCATTTTTAGAAGACTTAGAAGGAAGGTGTAATAAAATAATTTAATACAGTTCAAATAATATCAAAGCGGTAAATAAGCGGCAATTAGCACATTAGGTCCACAAATACAGTAATATCAACAAACAATAAAGCCAAGCATAGATCATATTAACAAGCTCGAATTCTGAACCCTGAACCAGAGATTCTGGGTTCTTATCCCCAGCAGAGGCGCCAGAGCTGTCACACCTCATTTTTTACCACCAAAAGGGGTATAAGGGAGTTTTTTCGATTAAAGTGACAATAATCGAAACAGGATTATTTATATTTATTCAGAGTCGCCACTTAGGATAATTTATGGTGTCCCAAGTCATCGGTTTAAAATCCCGAATTGAGGAAGTTGACTCCTATTTATGGTCTGTGAACACAGAAATTCGGGTAAGGAATTCTGTTAACCCGGAAGAAGGTGTTAGGCATTCCCGGGTTCCGTGATTTTAGCACGATCGCTCTAATCATACTTGGCTTAATTAAATTGTTTAATTACTCATTTTAGAACCTACGTACGTTTTTACCTTTTACCGCTTTTAATTACTTGAACATTAGCGATTATGGAAATATCTTGAAACGAGTCACACGTACGCGTACTCTTTTCGTTTGGCGCGTCAAGAATCATGTCATGCGTACGTGTACACAATTCACAACACTTAACTATTTAAGAAAAACTTGGCCAAAGTTGTGTGACTGCATACTTTAAATTATTTTGTGAATCGTAATAATGTTACACGAACATATACATAATCACGATGATTTAGCTATTTGGAGCTATTTGTTATTGGGAAAGGGACTAGTGTTTTAAATACTATATTCATGCCAAGAAACAAATAAAAAAGCTTTAGCCAACTAAAGTTACTGGAGTCCAAAATCATTTTCTAATTTATCCAAAAGCCAACAGATTCTCTCAAAAGAGTGTGGTCCATTCTATTTAAAATTCACCATTTTTGTTCTCTCTTAAATATCAAGATACACCCACATCCATTACTCTTTTCAACTTAGCCCACCCAAGCTCTCTTTTAAACCTGATCGACCAAATCATCTCAGCAATTTCATGGCTAATCAAATGGAACATTAAACCAACGTAAAACTAAAAGCTAACACGGAAAACAAATTATTTCTCTGTTGAAATTCAAATATCAAAGAAAAGAGCTTTATAACTGAGCACAACGAAAGATTTTAGCACATTAATAAACGTAGAAAAAAAATTTGAAGAGCAGAAAAAGATGGACCTTTCAAGATGCTTTACACGACAAAATCTCAGCTAAATGGGAACCTCGACCAAAATCAACAAACGGAGCCCGAACTCAACCTCGATGGATCAATTTTGGAGCTGCTATTTTGTGCACAAAAAGAAACTGTTTTTGCCACTGATTTGAAGCTTTGAAGCGGAGTACATGATGGTGGACGGAGCTGCTCCTTAGAGTTTGGGAACGACAGTCATGGAAAATGAAGAGGGGTGGGTAACGGCTGTTTGCTGGTTGAAAAAAGAAGGAACACCTAAGTTTGGAGTCGTTATATGGCAATGATCAAGCACATCGGGAGGTTTTACTCGGTGGCTGACTGTTTTGAAGCCTATAGTTTTGAGCAGACATGGTCGAAGCCTTTTGCCTATGTCAAGGGTAGCCTATTTAACTAGTTCTTTTCGAGGTACTTTTGAAGTAATTGAAGGCCTGTGATTTTATAGCGACGGTCGGGCATCCTCGAGTCGCGTTAGTTTGGCTGCTATAGCCTTGTGACCATAGTCATTGTGTTTGGATGGAGCCTTTTAGTCCCCGAGTGAAGTAGTTTCGGCGTCTATATCAAGGGTATGCCTTTTTAGGGGTCTTACAAGTTCGATATATAGCCTTAACTTTAAGATCAGGATTATGCCTTTTGTAAAGTCTTATATATTTTTACATGCCTTACTTGAGGTCTTACAGTTTTGGTTACTTGGTATAAATATTGTTCATGCCTTGCTTGAGGTCTTACAGATTAGATGTTGCCTTATGAAGTTCTTACGCACTCGAGATTGCCCGCGTGGGCCTTATAGCCTCGAGTTTTTGATAGATCGATGGGGGTTGGCAGTTGGCGGCAATCCCCGAGTCATCGAAAGTTTCTTGGCTCGAGAGCCATTCTTTGTAAACTTGGTATTGCCTCATTGAGGGCTTACGAGTTCGGAGTTTCCAACACGGAGGTCATGTGGTCTTGAGTTTGGACGGCAGACCCCGAGTGTTCCGGACGTTTTTTTGGCTTCTAGAGCCGTTTTTGTAACCTTAATGTTGCCTCATTGAGGGCTTACAAGTTTGAAGCTTCTGACCCGGAGGTTATACGGCTTTGAGTTTTTGACGTCAGTCCCCGAGTGTTCGGGATGTTTTTGGCTTTGGAGCCATTTTTGTAAAAAATATCGAGCTTCTTTGAAACGCGAAATGCTTTGATGGAGGGGAAAGTATTCTTTGATTACTTGGTACATGTATACACATTTAGCTAATCCTGTTGCTGAATTCGCTAGTTGCACAATACCCCCAGAATCTCTATTTGGGCACTCTCACATCATATGCCCTGGACGTACACATGTATAACAAGCATCGGAACCGACTCAGCATTAGCCCAAGTGTCCTCGACCACAGATGGCACATCGTGGCAGAAACAGCCCTGTTTGTCTCGAACCTCATTGTCGCTGCAAACTTGACACTTGGGATTTCTCACCTGGTCCTGACTGAGTATAACGGTCATACATGTAACCCTGTAGCTGAGGTGGCGGAGGTCTAGGTGTCCGTTCAAAGTACTGGGGCCTGTAACTACCCTGAGACTGCTCTTAAGACCTGGCAAATCTCATCCTCTTATGCTGCCCTGACTCAGTCCTCTCCGTACTCTGCTGTCGATGCCTACCCCTCTCTATATTCTGGGCAAATTCCTAAATCCGCGAGATATCCATACTATCCTGTAATGCAGAGGTGACACATGCCTCGATCAACTCTAGGGTCAACCCTGCTATAAACCTGTGGATTCTATCCTGTATAGTAGCAACTATGGATAGTGCATATCTGGCCAATGAGTCAAAACAGAGACTATATTCTCGAACACTCATATTGCCCTGCTTGAGGGCTAGAAATTGATCGAGTCGGGCCTGTCGGATCTCTCGTGGTAAGTACTGGTCAAGGAAGGCATCTGAAAAATTCTCCCAAATGGCAGGAGGTGCATCACGTCCCCTGGACCTTTCCCATCCCTCATACCAAAGGATGGCTATATCTCGGAGTCGAAAAGCTGCTAACTCAACCGCCTCTTTCTCCGTAGCATGCGTAACCCGAAAGATCCTATGAAGATGATCTATGAAATCATGTGGGTCCTCTCTCTGATCTGTCCCCATGAACTCTGGGGGATTCAAAGAAATAAACTCTCGGACCCTTGAACTCCCAGATCCCTCAGAAGGTCCTGTAGCGGATGCCCTAGCCTGTTGCTGGGTAGCTACCAACTATGCCAACAAACGCACCGCACTTCTCAAGTCCTGATCTGATGGAAGTGAAGGGGAACTGGATGTGCGATCTCCCTAGGAATCTTCTCAGGTGGCGGAGGAGCCGATAATTGCTGTGTAGGGGTCTCTCCCTATGACTCCAATTGGGCCCCATCTGCTTGGGGTACCCTGCTAGTCCCCTCACCTACTGATGTTTCTCTCCTCTAGCTAGTCGTAGTCTTCCTAGTTACCGTCATCTGTACATGCAAACGTCAACACGTAAGTATAACTCAAATTTCCTCTAACTCAGTGCTACTACAGCACGATTTAGATTTGAAAGAAGGGTAACCAATTCCTAAATGCCCTGTAGTCCCCTGCTTATATAATGTGGTGCACCACACATCTATAAACAAGACCCTACATGGCTTGTAGACTCCCTAGGACAAAACTGCTCTGATACAACTTTGTCACGCCGATCCCGAGGGCGAGACCGGCATCTAGTGCCTCATCTATCCTTGCGTAGCACTTGCGACTAAGACACTCTGAACATGTAATGTCATACTTTTGCTATGGGCCACATTACAAGATAATGTGCGATGCAAAATATAAAACTAAATAGATACTGACAGTAACTAATGTCAACATAAAGCTGGGCCGGCAAGGCCGTCATAATTACGACAGCTGACAGGCCAACAAAATATACGTACAGGGCCTACAAGCCCAACATACTGCACTAACCGACAGGATATGTCTACAAGCCTCTACTGATAGATATATTGTGATCGGAACAGGGCCCCGACGTACCCATAACCTATCCACTTATATACATAAGATATACACCACACTGCTAGACTCGGCAACTCCGAAAGAAGGGGAGCTTACCGATAAAGCTGAACTCGGACAACACCTACTGAGGAGGTCTACCCATCTGTCTGTCTGAACCTGCACGCATGAAATGCAGCGCCCCCAGAAAGGTACATCAATACGAAATAATGTACCGAGTATGTAAGGCAATATACTGAAGCTGAAACTGAACTGATAACATAATAACTGAAAACAATTGGGAGTCAAGAAAATCTGAAGATATGCTCATCTGCTGGTACTGACTCAACTCTCTCAATATAGTAAGTAAAATAGTTGTCTGGCCCTATATATATATATATATAACTGCTTTGTCGTAGTAGGCTCGCTCATAGGAACTTGGCCATACTAGGCTCTGTATCTCGACTAACTAGGCTCGCTCATAGGTGCTCGGTCATAGTAGGCTCGGTATATATCTTACCATCTTATCAGAGGTTGCCCAATAGAGGCCTGCCCATCGATTATAACTCGATGGTAATGAAAATACTTTTAATACTATATAGATGTAAACTCTCTGCTTTTTTGACTGAAAAAATGAAATACTCAACTGAATATGTAGTCCCGATAAGAAGAATATGGTAACTTACAAAATTAGAAAAATATATGTAATTTGGGCGACTAGCAAAATATACGTAATTTTCGGGATACGAATTTTTTTCTATGCCTCGTTATCAAACTTGTGTAATTACGATATCTTGCTAAAATGAAGGAAAAGCTTAGCCTTAACATACCTGTTTCTGCGAAATTCTTGAACGAAACCTATGCTTGAAACTTGGATTGAAACGAAATTTGGACTGAAATTTCAATCAAAATTTTTGAATTGAAGAACGAAATGATTCTGTGGTTCAAGACAGGATGCAATGTTTGTTTTCACATTTTTGGTTCAAGACAGAATATAAATGTAAATTGTTTTTGCTCTTGAAATTTCAATTGAAATTTTTTTGGCTAAGAGTGTTGACGAAAATGATTTCTGCCCAACGTTTTTTGTTTTGAAAACCAAAACAATGAAATGGAGCTAAAGATCCTAAAATGGAACTAAAGGCAGATTGGATAAACTTTAAGTCTTTCTGAGACTTATCTTACTAACTCCTAGAATTATGACTACTTAGTCATTTTCTAGGTGTGTGGCTTCTTGCCACGTGGGTGGGGGTTAATTATTAATTATTTATCCACTTATTACTTAATCGGGTAATGTTCTGTTACCCTGTAATTAATCAATTACCCGCATAATTTAAAAATTATCACAAATTACTTAAAATTCTATTTATTTTTAAAATAGTATATATATATTTTATATATTATACTACCGTGGTCATATGGTACCTTGCATGGTACTAGTTCATAATTATCGAGTATTATCGCTCGACCCGTATTTTATTTCAATTTGGCCACTTTCAGCGAAACTCATTTTCTTTAATCCGTGTACCCCTTTATCCTTCATAACACTTATTTATTGCTTGTTATAAATAATGTAAGTACGTTAACGTCAAGATGATCTCGTCCCGGAGTCTACTTCAGTTAACTGAAAATAAAATTTTAACGTACGAAAACGCGAGATGTAACAGCATTACGCTCAAACAAAATGTAATTTATCATTAAAGCATGTAAAATTCAAGGCACATAATGTGTTAAACCATGGATTATAGCCACACATCAATTGGTAGGATCTGGTTTCACGCCGCAACAGATTGTATACGTGACTCTTACTGATAAATGATGTTATGGTGAAATAAGGGAGGATCGTGTGTGTACGGTAGGATTGAGTTGCGTACCGCAACGGATTGTGTGTGTTGTACTCGTTATTGTTATTGCGTTGATATTCAGCATTCTTATATAAAATTATGAGATCGATTATTTTGGGTTCTCTGATTGTGAGGACTGATTTCATTTTCATGAATTAACTGTCTTACTTTCTTTTCCTGTTTTCTTCCCTGTTGTTATTATTACTATTGTGTAGAGGTTATTATAAGTGACACACCATAGCCTCGTCACTACTTCGTCGATGTTAGGCTCGGCACTTACAGAGTACATGAGATCGGTTGTACTCATACTATACTCTACACTTCTTGTACAGATTTTGGAGTTGGTCCTAACGACGTTTAGTGGATTTGCTCAGATCTAGTGCTCGACGGAGACTTGAGGTATAGTTGCACATTGTTCACAACCCTGAAGTCCCCTTCTACATCACCTTAGTTGTTTATTTTGATTTAGACATTTATGCTTTTATTCTGACTATTATTTGTAGTATTCTAGACGCTCGTGTATTCATGACACTAGTTTCGGGATTTGTATTTGGATTTCATCACTTATTAGTTTATTACTGTATTTCAGACTATTCGGTTTTATTATTGTCATTTAATTTGGAAATTGTTAAAATTGGTTAATAGATATAGCTAACGTTGGCTT